>NC_132891.1:20560665-22960665 GCF_030463535.1 Salminus brasiliensis | reverse complement strand
ACCATATTACGAATGGCACCTGCCAATGAAAGACAGATGCGCTACGTTAAAAAAGGCACTTTAGCAGAGTTGCTTACTTTTTTTTTAGTTTTTACTTTTGGGGTTCTATTGAGCTGTTCTCCAGAAAGAAGCTGGAGTCTTGCCTCAGCACTGTGAATGACACTTTGGGTCTGTTTACTCCTGCCATAAAGAGCTGTAAATCCCAGAAACATCAAACAAGTTACAGCAGCTTCAAGAAAAATGACATTCACTGGCCTGATGGTGGCGTTACAGGAAAGCATTAAGCGTTTTTATTCAATAGCATCTGGTCTGTAGCATCTGTGTCCTACACACAAAATTCTTTTTTTTTGGTAATTTCTTGATCCTTCCTACTTCAAGAATTTTTTTGACCAATCCTCACATATCTGGTAGCAAAATACCTGCAATATTTATAATTAATAATAATTAGAATGAATAATGTCAACTTGTACCTTTTGAACACTTAAGCCCATTTTAACAAAATCTTTTCAGCACATTATTTTGAGGGGGTATGTCAAGTTTGGTGGACATTTGTCACAAGAAAGCGAGGTCAATAGTACATAACTCTTAGAAACCATTCATCCAGTCAACCTACAATTTTACATGCTGCATCTTTAGCCTATTCTATAATAGTCTGACCAGAGGACTTGATATGTCAATTATTGTGGTTGGTATTAGCCAATCACATTCAAGCATACATTTGACATGCTAAACATTCACCAATCAGGGTGCAACTTATGGGGATTTATCAATGTAGGCATATTCTGTAAACCAGTGAAGTTGCCAGAAATGCCTTACAATAATGCTGTCATATGCTGTTTCCTATATGTTACATTTACAGACACACCAACCTTTTTCAGTTCCGATACCAATACATAAATGTATTGATCGATACACAGTACCGATCCGATACCATTGTTAAATAAATAAACCGTATACCTCACCATGTGGGAGAGATTTAAAGCATCAGGATTGATGTAAACATTATCTCACTAACTTAATAACTAAAATAGTTATAAATGTATTAAATTGCTATTTATTTGTCACTAAAATAAGAAACAATTGTGCAGGACCTAGGCACAGCATTCACCTTACAATGTGTTCATTTATTTATAAGTATTTATAGGAGACAGTCACACATGTCAGATTTAGTTCTTTTCAAAGGATACAAAAGTCTTCATATGAGATATGACTATTAACAGAATGTTTTTTTTAGTTAATAATTGCAATAATTTTGATGATTGGTTATGTGTATTGATTTGTAACTATCATTATCATTGGGCCTGTTGTGCTGGTTCTTTAGGTCTCATTGGGCCTGTCGTGGTTGGAACTTTAAGCCACTTGCCTATTGTCTATTTTCTATATTGGCATAAAGAAAATCCTAAAACTTAGGCCTACTTGAAGCCATAGCTGACACTCCTGTGACTCCAGTGTTGTGACTGTTTTTTTTCATGGTAATTCCTACTCCATCCACTATGTGGCAGTATATTGGAAGTAGACCAGGTTACAAGCCAAAAGGGAGGGAACTATGAAGCAGCAAGGTGGTTTAGATGTGGCTCACTTCAGGCCTCACTGTAATGAAGATCCTCCTGGTGGAACTACAGGTTCTAACACTCACTGTAAGTTTGCTATCATTTAATCCTTTCTATATTCAGTCAAGCTTTTTGTATGTTTTATTCATGAGGTTTTGTGCTGTTCTGCTTTTGCAGAAAGCTTCACTTTTGTCTTGTTTTCTATTTGTTTGTTTCTCTATTTGCAGTTCTTAAAACTAACTTGCTCTTCTTATGGACATTGGGATAAACTTTACACACAGAAGACAAATGTATCACTCCTGAATTGACTCTCAGCAACTCAAACCAGGGATTTCCATGGTTCAGATTTTCTTTTCACAAGGAAACATCCAGGATTATAAACTGTTATCAGAGAGAAAGATGTCTGAAATGCAAACCAATTTGGGAGAGCCTGGCACAGCATTCACCTTACAATTTATTCATTTATTTATAAGTATTTATAGGAGACAGTCACACATGCCAGATTTAGTTCTTTTCAAATTATACAAAAGTCTTCATATGAGATATGACTGTCAACAGAATGTTTTTTTTTTTTAGTTGAAAATGTAATAATTTTGATGATTGGTTATGTGTATTGATTTGTAACTATCATTATCATTGGGCCTGTTGTGCTGGTTCTTTAGGTCTCATTGGGCCTGTTGTGGTTGGAACTTTAAGCCACTTGCCTATTGTCTATTTTCTATATTTGCATAAAAAATCCTAAAACTTAGGCCTACTTGAAGCCATAGCTGACACTCGTGTGACTCCAGTGTTGTGACTGTTTTTTTTCATGGTAATTCCTACTCCATCCACTATGTGGCAGTATATTGGAAGTAGGCCAGGTTACAAGCCAAAAGGGAGGGAACTGAAGCAGCAAGGTGGTTTAGATGTGGCTCCCTTCAGGTCTCACTGTAATGAAGATCCTTACTGGTGGAACTATAGGTTCTAACACTCACTGCAAGTTTGCTATCATTTAATTCTTTCTATATTCAGTCAAGCTTTGTGTATGTTATTATTCATGAGGTTTTGTGCTGTTCTGCTTTTGCAGAAAGCTTCACTTTTGTCTTCTTTTCTGTTTGTTTGTTTCTCTATTTGCAGTCCTTACAACTAACTTGCTCTTCTTATGGACATTGGGATAAACTTTACACACAGAAGACAAATGTATCACTCCTGAATTGACTCTCAGCAACTCAAACCAGGGATTTCCATGGTTCAGACATTCCTTTCACAAGGAAACATCCAGGATTATAAACTGTTATCAGAAAGAAGGATGTCTGAAATACAAACCACTTTGTGAGAGCTTTCCAACTCCTATGTTTTGGATTGGTTCTATGGACTTCAAGTAAGTACCGTTAATAAGAGGGTGAGTACAGACAAAATTTCACCCACCTTCAAGCACTAGTGAGCAGTCCACAAGAAATCTGCAGGCTCTCTTAAGTACTTTTTTTGTAAATTGTGATCTGGCTATTCTAAGGGTAGTAGTATATTTCAGATGTGTCTCTACACTACAGCTGATTTTGGATTTATATGCTTTATGGATGTTTAACTGGAACAATATTACATTAAAAATGGTTAAAATAGGCATATTGTACGACAGTGTCACAGTAGTGATTTATTCATTATGAAAATGCACTACATGCATGTTTAGAACCTCTAAAGTGTTAAAGTGATTTTCATTTCTTCTCTGTTCTTTAGTAGGTTTGTTTGTCTTTATAAGTAACACCAGCAGCTCTTTATCTCTGAGAGTTTTTGGTTTCTGCACATTTATTTTTGTCTTTTACCATCAACAGCACCTGTTGCAGGAATTCTGGCTATTCTGATTAAATATCCTTGTCAAAATGGAAAGACTGGAAATGTTGAGGAAATCTAGTGAGTGTAGTTTCTCTGTTCTCCATCGTGTTTTTTTGTTGTTTTTTTTAAGTCATGTTTGAGGTTTTAGGACATTGTCTGTGAGTGAGAGGAGGGGCAAAGTGAATATCTAATGATCCAATATCAAACTAAGTTGACTGAGCTTTCCAAACTCAAGGTTCTCAAACTCAAATGTGCTTGGATGTACAAACAAGTGACTGTGTGTTTTTTTTAGTTCATTAGTAAGACAGCCCGATTCATTTCTGTGAAGTTTAATTTACTAGTGTTTGCAAATGTAGCTTCTCTTAGTCTGAGAAATATGTGGAAATAGTACCACCAGTTAAAGTGATGAAATTGGGTATGACGTCCGGTCCTCTATCACAGAGAAAGGCTTCACCTCTGCTGCCTGGAATCTGTTGTGCTCTCCGGAAACATCAAGAAGGTGCTACACCAAGACCTTACCCAGTCACACCAGTCAGGTAAGTGATGATTTACTTTATTCAAATCTTTATACAGTCAAACAATTTTTAGTTGCTGGACCAGGAATAATGGAAAAATCAGCTGATCTAACATTAAGTCTAAATAAAAATAGTTTATTTCTAGTGTCTTTTGGACCTAAAAGGAGAACTTCTGTTTTGTTACTGTTAAGAAGAAAGAAGTTATGTGACATCCAGAGTTTTATATCCTTTACACAGTCCTCCATTTTCTTTAATCTAAAGTTATCAACATGTTGAGCTGATATATAGAGCTGTGTGTCATCTGCAATGGCAATGGAAATTATAACTGCCCAGTGGTAACATGTATAATGTAAATAATAGCAGTCCTAAAATAGAGTATTGTGGAACTCCATATCTTACTTGTGTAATTTGATGATAAATCTTTTATCTTTATAAACTGATAGTGTTCAGTTAGATATGATTTGAACCACGGTGGGGCTGTTCCTGTGATTCCAACCATTTTCTCTAATCTTTCTAGTAGAATAGTGTGAACTATTGTATCAAAGGCTGCACTGCGGTCTAGTAGGGCTTTCTAATTATGCAATGTCTAATTTTTAAATATTTCCAGAAATCACCTTTTTCGTCTAGTATTTACTGTTGAACAAGTTTACAAAATTACATAAATGTCCCCTCTTTATAGAGATCATTCACAGTGTGTATACCCTTGTCTACACCCTTTCCAAAAAACTTTCTGCTTCCCAATCTTCACCTCTGGGTTGAACCAGAATGATGCATAATGTTGTTTGTAGTGGGAAATCCTGTGCAATTTATGAACCTTTGCCCAGACCTCTTGAGAGTGCGTAGTGACTGGGTTTACTCCTTTGATGGCAGGATTCGCTCTTATGGCCACCGCTAGGGGTTCCAGCGCAATTATAAATAAGAGCAGTGGCATACAGCAACCCTAAAGCATCAGTTTTGACATATTATTTTTTTCCCTTTAGCAAAACCAGAACCAAAACCAAACCTCAACAGGTCCGAGTGTAAGGAGTCCCACTCGACCCTGTCGAAGGCCTTCTGAGCATCAAGCGATACAGTGGCCACTGGCATTTCGCATTGACTAGGAGGCATTTAACCACATTAGGTGCATGAGCCTTCTCAAATTATCAGTGGAAGACCTACCCTTTATAAAGCCTACTTGGTCTGAATGTATAATGTGTGGTAAGATTGTTTCCAATCTGAAGGTCAGTACCTTACTATATACAATGATGAGGCTGATTGGTCTAAAGTTAGCCGGATCCATATGATCTGTTCCTTTATTAAGTATCAGAGTGCTTTTTAAGAGATGTTGGAAGTGAAAATATTCTTTATAGTACTCCACCGGAAACCCATTCGTTCCTGATGATTTCCCTGTTTTCATGCCAGTTTTAACCTCTTCTTGGGTTTTTGGTGCATCAAGAATAGATGCTTGATCTAAACAGGTTCTCATAGAATTCTTTAAAGACATCATTATTACCTTTAGAAATGATGTGGACAGAGCATTGTTCTTTTAACTGTCTGGCCAAAAGTCTACCAGTTTTTTCTCCTGACTCATAAAATTTTGTCTGAATGTTTTTTTTGTTTTTTTTATTGAAAATGTCCTAAATTCGAAACTTACATTTACAAATGTTTTTAAATAAGCTTTCAGAGTAATGTCTGGCCAACTCTTTTTCCATGCTATTTAGTTCTGCTGTCAATGTTTTAATTCTCTAATTGAGCTATTTTTCCCTTTTCTGTGCAATCCTTTTACCCAAATGTACGCTTCAGATGCCTCCAAAACCATTGCTACGCTGTCTGTGCTACCCAAATTAAAACAATGATGGGTCCTCTGTAAGCTCTTTCGAAAATAACTCATCCTGTAGTAGAGATGTGTTCATTCTCCATCTACCTCTTCTAAGCCTGTCTGAATGTATATTCACACAAAGCTCAACAGGTGCATTCTAGGTGCATAATTCTAAATAGAACCAACATAGCCAAACAGGCCAACAAGTATCTTTTCTCCACAGCAGAGGAGAGAACATGAACAGAAAAATGTCTCCAGTAGCCAGCTGAGGATTCTCTACTTGTTAAATTCATGTCTACAAAACTAACAACAAAGAGAAAAAAGGAAGAAAAAAAAAAAAGAGAACTTCACTTAGGTCAGTGGAATGTCTGAGACGTCTACTAGGTTATAGCCTAAACAGCTCCACAAAGCTATCCAGATCAATCATACTTCTCAGTCTCCTTGTGCTAGTGGATGTTTTATAGTTTATTCTCCATCAGTAACTTGCTTCTCGATGAACTTGACAGCTTCTGTTGTGACGTCAAACTTTGTTTCTCCTCTTCCACGCAAACTGGAGCGCTGCAGGAAAGACTAAAGGAAACCTCACTTTTTTTATGTCACGCAGCAGCTGTTTCACCAATCAGAAAGTTTTCCTCCTCTCAAACAGCTTCTTTGACATGTAAGGAAACAAGGAAATGTTGCTTCCACTCCACACTACACCTCCTTTCTCTCTCGCAGCTTTTAAGACATTATCTCTCGCGGTTGAACGCAGAGAGGATCAATCTCTGAGGCTGTCTTCATGTGGACGAGATCAGGGAGAGCAGTGTGCTCTTTTAATTTTCGAATTTGTTGTTAATGTGCATGTGCAGGCCCTCTGACAGTATCTTTTCAATGCATACAATCAAGTTCTCCCCTTCAATGCCCTCTTTTAAGCCCAACGATCTGACATTATTGTGGCGGCTCCTATTTTCCAGATCTTCCACACGGCTCTCCAGAGTATCTATGCGCTTGCCATGCAGCTCATGGCCATTCACCATTTGTTGAGTGGCGTCTTCCAAGCTGGAGATTGCCCTTCCTCCTCTGCTAGTCGCCCCTGCATGCCGTTTTTCAGTTCTTCTGTAGTCTCCTTAATCATTGACACATCATAAGCAACTGTTTGCAGCGTCAAGCTCATTCCACTCACTTCGGCAAGGATGTGTTCCAAATTAGCATTCTGTCCCGTTTCGGGCTAGCATCACCTGGTTTGGTAGCAGCTGCCCCTTCCCTCATGAAGGCTTAAAATATTTTGAAGATGAAGACATGTTCTTATGGATGAACGGTTTCGAACGGTAGAAAGTTTGATAATGAAATACGTAACAGACAAATAGCTGAAAAGGAGAAATATGCAGATTAGTTGGGATTTAAGTTAATGGGGCTTAGGACAATGTCTAACTCCCTCCTAGTCATTTCTTTTATATTCTTTAATATTAGCTTTGGCTTGTTTATCATAGTTTTAATCCTTGTGCTGTCTGCTATGTGTCTTACTTTACATTAATTTGCTTTAGTAACTAACTTCTGTGTTTACTTTTGAGGAATATGGTGGCCATGAAGAGGCACTGGGAGCATCAGCGTGACCAGGGCCAGCCCAAGACTTTATGGGGCCCTAAGCAGATTTTCATTTGGAGCCCCCATACCACTACCTTAGCACCAGATGCTTCATCATTCCGTATGCTGCACTGTGTGTGTATCGTACCCATTAGCATTATTTGTAATTAGCTTACATCGTACACAAAAATGTTCTAAATAATTTTCACTTTAAATACAGAGTGATGTATACATGTTCAGTAACATTAGCAGACAAGTCACTGCATTTACAGTAAACAAGTTAATGAGATTTTTCTTAATTTTTTCTTCAACAGATGTAGAAAAGTGTGAGAAAGGCACCTATTATTGACAGGTCCCCTAACTCTGACCATCTCTGCATATTGCGCAATTCCCTTTCTCCCTGGGCCAGAAAAAAGAAAAACAAAAAGAAAGTTGAAGGCCTAAGGTGGGAGCTGATGTTTATTTATTTTTTTCTTTGAGCGATTTGCTGAGAGAGATATTGTTCAATGCTGAAGCAACTGGGTCTTTATCAACTTTGTCTATGGCTCTGCATGCTCCAGCAGAGAGGGCAACTACACCAGACGGTGTTTCTCATTGTTGGAGATTTTATTGTAAGACCCTATTAAATATCGGGCTCAAAGAGTAATGCTGTGGTACCTGTGGCCTGGAAGACCTCTAGTACACTAAATTCCAGACACCGTTTGGAAGAAAACAGACGCCAGGATCGAGGAAGCAAGTCATTCAGCTGACTCTTCGCGCTCCACTGCTGACTGCAGGTTTGACGTTCTGTCCTCTACCACCGAGAAAGGCTACACCTGTGCTGCCTGAGATCTGTCAGGTAAGTGATGATTTACTATATTCAAACCATTTGTTCTTCCCTTTCTCTGCTTGTATTAAAAAAGTAATATTAGTATCACTTGCTTACATTTCAAACAAACCTTGCAGTATCGAGCATATACTGAGAACAGAAAATTGGTTTTAACAATCTTAGGGAAAAAAAAGGAAACCTACGTATCAATTCTTACCAGTACTAGTAACTTCCACAAATAAATTTAAATTTAGACTGTTAAATATACAACCTAAGTCAGGTATGCCGGGCAGATTCTCAACCCCAGATCCCTACTACCTTAACCAGTAATATTTTTATAATAAAATTTTAATAATAAAATAAAAAAAACATTTGACAACAAATCCAACACTCCTTATTAAAGCAAACAATGCTGTCACCTGGTGTAGCTGATTTAGAACATGAGTTAAAATATTAGTTGTAGAACAAAGGCTGGAAGTCTTCTACTCACTTCCACAGCCAGAACTAACAAAAAACTATTTCCTCAGTAAATGTTACAACCTGTACACTCGACCCGATTCCCTTTCAAATACTGACAGAATTACTCCCAATTGTAATCAGACCTCTTTTAACAATAGTAAATTCATCCCTTACCTAAGGCCATGTACCCAAATGTACCTTTATTTTGCAGTTGTAAAACCTTTAATTAAGAAACTAAATGAATCATCATTAGCCCCCACCATTACTTACATGGTCTACGTGCTGCAGACACAGCTGGACCCCTTAACATCTCTTTTACGTTATGTTTGTTCAGTTCATGTACAGTTTCTCACATTCCTCACATTCCCACTCTCCTTTCCAAGTCTACCCCATGGGCCTCACTATATTCAGTTTCTATACATGTATTGACTTTCTTTTTTGTGTTACAGGATCTCAGGAACCCCATCAACCCAACAATTGTATTTTCATCGGCAACTGTGTGGCTCAATGTCTGAACTGTGTGTTCTGCAACTCTGTAACATGTAAGTGATCCTTCAGTTTCCATAGATGTATTGACTTTCTTTGTCTTACAGGCTTTCTGGAGCCCATGACCCCACCCCCCTCCTCCATCCTAATGGTGGATCCAGCCAAGAAGGGTCTATGTATCTGCAACTGTGTGTGACTCGCTATCTGTCTGCAACTCTGTAACAGGTAAGTGATCATTCAGTTTCTATACATGTATTGACTTTTTGTTGTCTTACAGACTTTCAGGACCAATGGCTCCCCCCTTCATGATGGTGCATACAGCCAACAAGGGTCTGTCCATTGCAACTGTGTGTGTGGCTTGCTATCTGTCTGTCTGCAAGTGTGTAACAGGTTGGTGATCATTCAGTTTCTTTACATGTATTGACTTTCTTTTTTTTTTTGTCTTACAGGTTTTTCGGACCGCATGAACCAAGGGTCTTTCCATTGCAACTATGTGTGTGGCCAGCTATCTTTCTGTCTGCAAGTGTGTAACAGGTTGGTCATCATTCAGTTTCTATACATGTATTGACTTTCTTTTTTGTGTTACAGATTCTCAAGAAGTCCATCAACCTCTTCTTCTCCCTGAAGGTGTATCCTTTTAACAAATATATTTGCAACTGTGTGTGGTTCGCTGTCCATCATTCTGCAACTCTGTAACAGGTAAGTGATCATTCAGTTTCAATGCATGTATTGACTTTTTGTTGTCTTACAGGCTTTCAGGACTAATGGCTCCCCCCTTCCTGATGGTGCATGCCGCCAACATGGGTCTGTGCATCTGCAACTGTGTGTGACTCGCTACTATCTGTCTGGGAGTGTGTAACAGGTAGGTGATCATTCAGTTTCTCTACATGTACTGACTTTCTTTTTTGTGTTGCAGGTTCAGAAGAAGTCCATTAACCTCTTCTTTTCCCTGAAGATGTATCCTTCTAACAAATATATTTGCAACTGTGTGTGGTTCGCTGTCCATCATTCTGCAACTCTGTAACAGGTAAGTCATCATTCAGTTTCTCTACATGTATTGACTTTCTTTTTTTTGTCTTACAGGTTTTTCAAGCCGCATGAACCAAGGGTCTGTGCATCTGCAACTGTGTGTGACTCGCTACTATCTGTCTGCTAATGTGTAAAAGTTTGGTGATCTTTCACTTTCTATACATGTATTGCCTTTTTGTTGTCTTACAGGCTTTCAGGACCAATGCCTCCCCCCTTCCTGATAGTTGCAGATGCACAGACCCATGTTGGCGGTATGCACCGTGTGTGACTCGCTATCTATCTGTCTGCAAGTGTGTAACAGGTAAGTGTTCATTCAGTTTCTCTACATGTATTGACTTTCTTTTTTTTTGTCTTACAGGTTTTTCGGACCGCATGAACCAAGGGTCTGTGCATCTGCAACTGTGTGTGACTCGCTACTATCTGTCTGAGAGTGTGTAAAAGGTTGGTGATCATTCAGTTTCTATACATGTATTGCCTTTTTGTTTTCTTACAGGCTTTCAGGACTAATGGCTCCCCCCCTTCCTGATGGTGCATACAGCCAACAAGGGTCCGTCCCTTGCAACTTTGTGTGTGGCTCGCTATCACTGTCTGCAAGTGTTTAACAGGTAGGTGTTCATTCAGTTTCTATAAATGTATTGACTTTTTTTTTGTGTTACAGGTTCTCAAGAAGTCCATTAACCTCTTCTTCTCCCTGAAGGTGTATCCTTCTAACAAATATTTTCATCTGTATCTGTGTGTGGTTCGCTGTCCATCATTCTGCAACTCTGTAACAGGTAAGTGATCATTCAGTGTCTATACATGTTTTGCCTTTTTGTTGTCTTACAGGCTTTCAGGACCAATGGCTTCCACCTTCCGGATGGTGCATACAGTCAACAAGTGTCTGTCCATTGCAACTGTGTGTGGCTCGCTATCACTGTCTCCAAGTGTTTAACAGGTAGGTGTTCATTCAGTTTCTATAAATGTATTGACTTTTTTTTTGTGTTACAGGTTCTGAAGAAGTCCATCAACCTCTTCTTCTCCCTGAAGGTGTATCCTTCTAACAAAAACATTTTCATATGCAACTGTGTGTGGTTCGCTGTCCATCATTCTGCAACTCTGTAACAGGTAAGTGATCATTCAGTGTCTATACATGTATATCCTTTTTGTTGTCTTACAGGCTTTCAGGACCAATGGCTCCCCACTTCCTGATGTTGCATACAGCCAACAAGGGACTGTCTATTGCAACTGTGTGTGGCTCGCTATTAATCTGTCTGCAAGTGTGTAACAGGTAGGTCATCATTCAGTTTCTATACATGTATTGACTTTCTTTGTTTGTCTTACAGGTTTTACGGACAGCATGACCGCCTCCCTCCCTTCCTGATGGAGGATCTGTCCTTCGAGGGTCTATGCATCTGCAACTGTTTGTGGTTCGTTATTAATCTGTCTGCAAATGTGTAACAGGTAGGTCATCATTCAGTTTCTATACATGTATTGACTTTCTTTGTTTGTCTTACAGGTTTTACGGACAGCATGACCGCCTCCCTCCCTTCCTGATCGAGGATCTGTCCTTCAAGGGTCTGTGCATCTGCAACTGTGTGTGGCTCGCTATTAATCTGTCTGCAAGTGTGTAACAGGTTGGTGATCATTCAGTTTCTATACATGTATTGACTTTCTTTTTTGTGTTACAGATTCTCAAGAAGTTCATTAACCTCTTCTTCTCCGTGAAGGTGTATCCTACAAATATTTTAATCTGTAACTGTGTGAGGTTTGATGTTCATCATTCTGCAACTCTGTAACAGGTAAGTGATTGTTCAGTGTCTATACATGTATTGCCTTTTTGTTGTCTTACAGACTTTCAGGACCAGTGGCCCTCCACTTCCTGATGGTCCATACAGTCAACAAGGGTCTGTCCATTGCAACTGTGTGTGGCTCGCTATTAATCTGTCTGCAAGTGTGTAACAGGTAGGTCATCATTCAGTTTCTATACATGTATTGACTTTCTTTGTTTGTCTTACAGGTTTTTCAGACAGCCTGACCACCTCCCTCCCTTCCTGATGGTGGATCTGTCCTTCTAGGGTCTGTGCATCTGCAACTGTGTGTGAGTCGCTACTATCTGTCTGCAAGTGTGTAACAGGTTGGTGATCATTCAGTTTCTATACATGTATTGAATTTCTTTTTTCTGTTACAGGTTCTCAAGAAGTCCATCAACCTCTTCTTCTCCCTGAAGGTGTATCCTTCTAACAAATATTCTCATCTGTAACTGTCTGTGGTTCGCTAACCATTATTCTGCAACTCTGTAACAGGTAAGTGATCATTCAGTGTCTATACACATATTGCCTTTTTGATGTCTTACAGGCTTTCAGGACCAATGGCTCCCCCCTTCCTGATGGTCCATACAGTCAACAAGGTTCTGTCCATTGCAACTGTGTGTGGCTCGCTATTAATCTGTCTGCAAGTGTGTAACAGGTAGGTCATCATTCAGTTTCTATACATGTATTGACTTTCTTTGTTTGTCTTACAGGTTTTACGGACAGCATGACCGCCTCCCTCCCTTCCTGATGGAGGATCTGTCCTTCGAGGGTCTATGCATCTGCAACTGTTTGTGGTTCGTTATTAATCTGTCTGCAAATGTGTAACAGGTAGGTCATCATTCAGTTTCTATACATGTATTGACTTTCTTTGTTTGTCTTACAGGTTTTACGGACAGCATGACCGCCTCCCTCCCTTCCTGATCGAGGATCTGTCCTTCAAGGGTCTGTGCATCTGCAACTGTGTGTGGCTCGCTATTAATCTGTCTGCAAGTGTGTAACAGGTAGGTCATCATTCAGTTTCTATACATGTATTGACTTTCTTTGTTTGTCTTACAGGTTTTACAGACAGCATGATCGCCTCCCTCCCTTCCTGATGGAGGATCTGTCCTTCAAGGGTCTGTGCATCTGCAACTGTGTGTGGCTCGCTATTAATCTGTCTGCAAGTGTGTAACAGGTTGGTGATCATTCAGTTTCTATACATGTATTGACTTTCTTTTTTGTGTTACAGATTCTCAAGAAGTTCATCAACCTCTTCTTCTCCCTGAAGGTGTATCCTCCAAATATTTTAAACTGTAACTGTGTGAGGTTTGATGTTCATCATTCTGCAACTCTGTAACAGGTAAGTGATCGTTCAGTATCTATACATGTATTGCCTTTTTGTTGTCTTACAGGCTTTCAGAACCAACGGCTCCCACCTTCCTGATGTTGCACACAGACAACAACGGTCTGTCCATTGCAACTGTTTGTGGCTTGCTATTAATCTGTCTGCAAGTGTGTAACAGGTAGGTCATCATTCAGTTTCTATTCATGTATTGACTTTCTTTGTTTCTCTTACGGGTTTTTCGGACAGCATGACCGCCTCCCTCCCTTCCTGATGGAGGATCTGTCCTTCGAGGGTCTGTGCATATGCAACTGTTTGTGGTTCGCTATTAATCTGTCTGCAAGTGTGTAACAGGTAGGTCATCATTCAGTTTCTATACATGTATTGACTTTCTTTGTTTGTCTTACAGGTTTTACGGACAGCATGACCGCCTCCCTCCCTTCCTGATGGAGGATCTGTCCTTCAAGGGTCTGTGCATCTGCAACTGTGTGTGGCTCGCTATTAATCTGTCTGCAAGTGTGTAACAGGTAGGTCATCATTCAGTTTCTATACATGTATTGACTTTCTTTGTTTGTCTTACAGGTTTTACGGACAGCATGATCGCCTCCCTCCCTTCCTGATGGAGGATCTGTCCTTCAAGGGTCTGTGCATCTGCAACTGTGTGTGGCTCGCTATTAATCTGTCTGCAAGTGTGTAACAGGTTGGTGATCATTCAGTTTCTATACATGTATTGACTTTCTTTTTTGTGTTACAGATTCTCAAGAAGTTCATTAACCTCTTCTTCTCCGTGAAGGTGTATCCTACAAATATTTTAATCTGTAACTGTGTGAGGTTTGATGTTCATCATTCTGCAACTCTGTAACAGGTAAGTGATTGTTCAGTGTCTATACATGTATTGCCTTTTTGTTGTCTTACAGACTTTCAGGACCAGTGGCCCTCCCCTTCCTGATGGTCCATACAGTCAACAAGGGTCTGTCCATTGCAACTGTGTGTGGCTCGCTATTAATCTGTCTGCAAGTGTGTAACAGGTAGGTCATCATTCAGTTTCTATACATGTATTGACTTTCTTTGTTTGTCTTACAGGTTTTTCAGACAGCCTGACCACCTCCCTCCCTTCCTGATGGTGGATCTGTCCTTCTAGGGTCTGTGCATCTGCAACTGTGTGTGAGTTGCTACTATCTGTCTGCAAGTGTGTAACAGGTTGGTGATCATTTAGTTTCTATACATGTATTGAATTTCTTTTTTCTGTTACAGATTCTCAAGAAGTCCATCAACCTCTTCTTCTCCCTGAAGGTGTATCCTTCTAACAAATATTCTCATCTGTAACTGTCTGTGGTTCGCTAACCATTATTCTGCAACTCTGTAACAGGTAAGTGATTGTTCAGTGTCTATACATGTATTGCCTTTTTGTTGTCTTACAGACTTTCAGGACCAGTGGCCCTCCCCTTCCTGATGGTCCATACAGTCAACAAGGGTCTGTCCATTGCAACTGTGTGTGGCTCGCTATTAATCTGTCTGCAAGTGTGTAACAGGTAGGTCATCATTCAGTTTCTATACATGTATTGACTTTCTTTGTTTGTCTTACAGGTTTTTCAGACAGCCTGACCACCTCCCTCCCTTCCTGATGGTGGATCTGTCCTTCTAGGGTCTGTGCATCTGCAACTGTGTGTGAGTTGCTACTATCTGTCTGCAAGTGTGTAACAGGTTGGTGATCATTTAGTTTCTATACATGTATTGAATTTCTTTTTTCTGTTACAGATTCTCAAGAAGTCCATCAACCTCTTCTTCTCCCTGAAGGTGTATCCTTCTAACAAATATTCTCATCTGTAACTGTCTGTGGTTCGCTAACCATTATTCTGCAACTCTGTAACAGGTAAGTGATCATTCAGTGTCTATACACATATTGCCTTTTTGATGTCTTACAGGCTTTCAGGACCAATGGCTCCCCCCTTCCTGATGGTCCATACAGTCAACAAGGTTCTGTCCATTGCAACTGTGTGTGGCTCGCTATTAATCTGTCTGCAAGTGTGTAACAGGTAGGTCATCATTCAGTTTCTATACATGTATTGACTTTCTTTGTTTGTCTTACAGGTTTTACGGACAGCATGACCGCCTCCCTCCCTTCCTGATGGAGGATCTGTCCTTCGAGGGTCTATGCATCTGCAACTGTTTGTGGTTCGTTATTAATCTGTCTGCAAATGTGTAACAGGTAGGTCATCATTCAGTTTCTATACATGTATTGACTTTCTTTGTTTGTCTTACAGGTTTTACGGACAGCATGATCGCCTCCCTCCCTTCCTGATGGAGGATCTGTCCTTCAAGGGTCTGTGCATCTGCAACTGTGTGTGGCTCGCTATTAATCTGTCTGCAAGTGTGTAACAGGTTGGTGATCATTCAGTTTCTATACATGTATTGACTTTCTTTTTTGTGTTACAGATTCTCAAGAAGTTCATTAACCTCTTCTTCTCCGTGAAGGTGTATCCTACAAATATTTTAATCTGTAACTGTGTGAGGTTTGATGTTCATCATTCTGCAACTCTGTAACAGGTAAGTGATCATTCAGTTTCTCTACATGTATTGACTTTTTGTTATCTTACAGGCTTTCAGGACCAATGGCTCCCTACTTCCTGATGGTGCATACAGTCAACAAGGGTCTGTCCATTGCAACTGTGTGTTTGGCTCGCTATCTACCTTTCTGCAAGTGTGTAACAGGTTGGTGATCATTCAGTTTCTCTGCATGTATTGACTTTCTTTTTTTTGTCTTACAGGTTTTTCGGACCGCACGAACCAAGGGTCTGTGCATCTGCAACTGTGTGTGACTCGCTACTATCTGTCTGCGAGTGTGTAACAGGTAGGTGATCATTCATTTTCTATACATGTATTGACTTTTTTTTTGTGTTACAGGTTGTCAAGAAGTCCATCAACCTCTTCTTCTCCCTGAAGGTGTATCCTTCTAACAAATATATTTGCAACTGTGTGTTGCTCGCTATTAATCTGTCTGCAAGTGTGTAACAGGTAGGTCATCATTCAGTTTCTATACATGTATTGACTTTCTTTGTTTGTCTTACAGGTTTTACGGACAGCATGACCGCCTCCCTCCCTTCCTGATGGAGGATCTGTCCTTCAAGGGTCTGTGCATCTGCAACTGTGTGTGGCTCGCTATTAATCTGTCTGCAAGTGTGTAACAGGTAGGTCATCATTCAGTTTCTATACATGTATTGACTTTCTTTTTTGTCATACACATTCTCAAGAAGTTCATCAACCTCTTGTTCTCCCTGAAGTTGTGTCCTTCTTACAGATATTTTCATCTGTAACTGTGTGTGGTTCGCTGTCCATCATTCTGCAACTCTGTAACAGGTAAGTGATCATTCAGTGTCTATACATGTATTGCCTTTTTGTTGTCTTACAGGCTTTCAGGACCAATGGCTCCCCACTTCCTGATGTTGCATACAGCCAACAAGAGACTGTCCATTTCAACTGTGTGTGACTCGCTACTATCTGTCTGCAAGTGTGTAACAGGTAAGTCATCATTCAGTTTCTGTACATGTATTGACATTCTTTGTTTGTCTTACAGGTTTTTCAGACAGCATGACTGCCTCCCTCCGTTCCTGATGTTGGATCTGTCCTTCAAGGGTCTGTGCATCTTCAACTATGTGTGAGTCGCTACTATCTGTCTGGAAGTGTGTAACAGGTTGGTGAGCATTCAGTTTCTATACATGTATTGACTTTCTTTTTTGTGTTACAGGTTCTCAAGAAGTCCATTAACCTCTTCTTCTCCCTGAAGGTGTATCCTTCTAACAAATATTTTCATCTGCAACTGTATGTGGTTCGCTGTCCATCATTCTGCAACTCTGTAACAGGTAAGTGATCATTCAGTGTCTATACATGTATTGCCTTTTTGTTGTCTTACAGGCTTTCAGGACCAATGGCTCCCCACTTCCTGATGTTGCATACAGCCAACAAGGGACTGTCCATTGCAACTGTGTGTGACTCGCTACTATCTGTCTGCAAGTGTGTAACAGATAAGTCATCATTCAGTTTCTGTACATGTATTGACATTCTTTGTTTGTCTTACAGGTTTTTCAGACAGCATGACTGCCTCCCTCCGTTCCTGATGTTGGATCTGTCCTTCAAGGGTCTGTGCATCTTCAACTATGTGTGAGTCGCTACTATCTGTCTGCAAGTGTGTAACAGGTTGCTGAGCATTCAGTTTCTATACATGTATTGACTTTCTTTTTTGTGTTACAGGCTCTCAAGAAGTCCATTAACCTCTTCTTCTCCCTGAAGGTGTATCCTTCTAACAAATATTTTCATCTGCAACTGTGTGTGGTTCGCTGTCCATCATTCTGCAACTCTTTAACACGTAAGTGATTGTTCAGTGTCTATACATGTATTGCCTTTTTGTTGTCTTACAGGTTTTACGGACAGCATGATCGCCTCCCTCCCTTCCTGATGGAGGATCTGTCCTTCAAGGGTCTGTGCATCTGCAACTGTGTGTGGCTCGCTATTAATCTGTCTGCAAGTGTGTAAGAGGTTGTTGATCATTCAGTTTCTATACATATATTGACTTTCTTTTTTGTGTTACAGATTCTCAAGAAGTTCATTAACCTCTTCTTCTCCCTGAAGGTGTATCCTACAAATATTTTAATCTGTAACTGTGTGAGGTTTGATGTTCATCATTCTGCAACTCTGTAACAGGTAAGTGATCATTCAGTGTCTATACATATATTGCCTTTTTGATGTCTTACAGACTTTCAAGACCAATGGCTCCCCCCTTCCTGATGGTCCATACAGTCAACAAGGTTCTGTCCATTGCAACTGTGTGTGGCTCGCTATTAATCTGTCTGCAAGTGTGTAACAGGTAGGTCATCATTCAGTTTCTATACATTTATTGACTTTCTTTGTTTGTCTTACAGGTTTTTCAGACAGCCTGACCACCTCCCTCCCTTCCTGATGGTGGATCTGTCCTTCTAGGGTCTGTGCATCTGCAACTGTGTGTGAGTCGCTACTATCTGTCTGCAAGTGTGTAACAGATTGGTGAGCATTCAGTTTCTATACATGTATTGACTTTCTTTTTTGTGTTACAGGTTCTCAAGAAGTCCATTAACCTCTTCTTCTCCCTGAAGGTGTATCCTTCTAACAAATATTCTCATCTGTAACTGTCTGTGGTTCGCTAACCATCATTCTGCAACTCTGTAACAGGTAAGTGATCATTCAGTGTCTATACATGTATTGCCTTTTTGTTGTCTTACAGGCTTTCAGGACCAATGGCTCCCACCTTCCTGATGGTGCATACAGTCAAAAAGTGTCTGTCCATTGCAACTGTGTGTGGCTCGCTATCAATCTGTCTGCAAGTGTGTAACAGGTAGGTGATCATTCAGTGTCTATACATGTATTGACTTTCTTTTTTGTTTTACAGGTTCTCAAGAAGTCCATTAACCTCTTCTTCTTCCTGAAGGTGTATCCTTCTAACAAATATTTTCATCTGCAACTGTATGTGGTTCGCTGTCCATCATTCTGCAACTCTGTAACAGGTAAGTGATCATTCAGTTTCTATACATATATTGCCTTTTTAATGTCTTACAGGCTTTCAGGACCAATGGCTCCCCCCTTCCTGATGGTCCATACAGTCAATAAGGGTCTGTCCATTGCAACTGTGTGTGGCTCGCTATTAATCTGTCTGCAAGTGTGTAACAGGTAGGTCATCATTCAGTTTCTATACATGTATTGACTTTCTTTGTTTGTCTTACAGGTTTTACGGACAGCATGACCGCCTCCCTCCCTTCCTGATGGAGGATCTGTCCTTCGAGGGTCTATGCATCTGCAACTGTGTGTGGTTCGCTGTCCATCATTCTTCAACTCTGTAACAGGTAAGTGATTGTTCAGTGTCTATACATGTATTGCCTTTTTGTTGTCTTACAGGCTTTCAGGACCAATGGCTCCCCCCTTCCTGATGGTCCATACAGTCAACAAGGTTCTGTCCATTGCAACTGTTTGTGGTTCGCTATTAATCTGTCTGCAAGTGTGTAACAGTTAAGTCATCATTCAGTTTCTATACATGTATTGACTTTCTTTGTTTGTCTTACAGGTTTTACGGACAGCATGACCGCCTCCCTCCCTTCCTGATGGAGGATCTGTCCTTCAAGGGTCTGTGCATCTGCAACTGTGTGTGGCTCGCTATTAATCTGTCTGCAAGTGTGTAACAGGTAGGTCATCATTCAGTTTCTATACATGTATTGACTTTCTTTGTTTGTCTTACAGGTTTTACGGACAGCATGATCGCCTCCCTCCCTTCCTGATGGAGGATCTGTCCTTCAAGGGTCTGTGCATCTGCAACTGTGTGTGGCTCGTTATTAATCTGTCTGCAAGTGTGTAACAGGTTGTTGATCATTCAGTTTCTATACATATATTGACTTTCTTTTTTGTGTCACAGATTCTCAAGAAGTTCATTAACCTCTTCTTCTCCCTGAAGGTGTATCCTACAAATATTTTAATCTGTAACTGTGTGAGGTTTGATGTTCATCATTCTGCAACTCTGTAACAGGTAAGTGATTGTTCAGTGTCTATACATGTATTGCCTTTTTGTTGTCTTACAGGCTTTCAGGACCAATGGCTCCCCACTTCCTGATGTTGCATACAGCCAACAAGGGACTGTCCATTGCAACTGTGTGTGACTCGCTACTATCTGTCTGCAAGTGTGTAACAGATAAGTCATCATTCAGTTTCTGTACATGTATTGACATTCTTTCTTTGTCTTACAGGTTTTTCAGACAGCATGACTGCCTCCCTCCGTTCCTGATGTTGGATCTGTCCTTCACGGGTCTGTGCATCTTCAACTATGTGTGAGTCGCTACTATCTGTCTGCAAGTGTGTAACAGGTAGGGGATCATTACGTTTCTAAACATGTATTGACTTTCTTTTTTGTGTTATAGATTCTCAAGAAGTCCATTAACCTCTTGTTCTCCCTGAAGTTGTGTCCTTCTTGCAGATATTTTCATCTGTAACTGTGTGTGGTTCGCTGTCCATCATTCTGCATCTCTGTAACAGGTAAGTGATCATTCAGTGTCTATACATGTATTGCCTTTTTGTTGTCTTACAGGCTTTCAGGACCAATGGCTCCCCACTTCCTGATGTTGCATACAGCCAACAAGGGACTGTCCATTGCAACTGTGTGTGACTCGCTACTATCTGTCTGCAAGTGTGTAACAGATAAGTCATCATTCAGTTTCTGTACATGTATTGACATTCTTTGTTTGTCTTACAGGTTTTTCAGACAGCATGACTGCCTCCCTCCGTTCCTGATGTTGGATCTGTCCTTCAAGGTTCTGTGCATCTTCATCTATGTGTGAGTCGCTACTATCTGTCTGCAAGTGTGTAACAGATTGGTGAGCATTCAGTTTCTATACATGTATTGACTTTCTTTTTTGTGTTACAGGTTCTCAAGAAGTCCATTAACCTCTTCTTCTCCCTGAAGGTGTATCCTTCTAACAAATATTTTCATCTGCAACTGTGTGTGGTTCGCTGTCCATCATTCTGCAACTCTGTAACAGGTAAGTGATCATTCAGTGTCTATACATATATTGCCTTTTTGATGTCTTACAGACTTTCAAGACCAATGGCTCCCCCCTTCCTGATGGTCCATACAGTCAACAAGGTTCTGTCCATTGCAACTGTGTGTGGCTCGCTATTAATCTGTCTGCAAGTGTGTAACAGGTAGGTCATCATTCAGTTTCTATACATTTATTGACTTTCTTTGTTTGTCTTACAGGTTTTTCAGACAGCCTGACCACCTCCCTCCCTTCCTGATGGTGGATCTGTCCTTCTAGGGTCTGTGCATCTGCAACTGTGTGTGAGTTGCTACTATCTGTCTGCAAGTGTGTAACAGGTTGGTGATCATTCAGTTTCTATACATGTATTGACTTTCTATTTTTCTGTTACAGGTTCTCAAGAAGTCCATCAACCTTCTTCTCCCTGAAGGTGTATCCTTCTAACAAATATTCTCATCTGTAACTGTCTGTGGTTCGCTAACCATCATTCTGCAACTCTGTAACAGGTAAGTGATCATTCAGTGTCTATACATGTATTGCCTTTTTGTTGTCTTACAGGCTTTCAGGACCAATGGCTCCCACCTTCCTGATGGTGCATACAGTCAAAAAGTGTCTGTCCATTGCAACTGTGTGGCTCGCTATCAATCTGTCTGCAAGTGTGTAACAGGTAGGTGATCATTCAGTGTCTATACATGTATTGACTTTCTTTTTTGTGTTACAGGTTCTCAAGAAGTCCATTAACCTCTTCTTCTTCCTGAAGGTGTATCCTTCTAACAAATATTTTCATCTGCAACTGTGTGTGGTTCGCTGTCCATCATTCTGCAACTCTGTAACAGGTAAGTGATCATTCAGTTTCTATACATATATTGCCTTTTTAATGTCTTACAGGCTTTCAGGACCAATGGCTCCCCCCTTCCTGTTGGTCCATACAGTCAATAAGGGTCTGTCCATTGCAACTGTGTGTGGCTCGCTATTAATCTGTCTGCAAGTGTGTAACAGGTAGGTCATCATTCAGTTTCTATACATGTATTGACTTTCTTTCTTTGTCTTACAGGTTTTACGGACAGCATGACCGCCTCCCTCCCTTCCTGATGGAGGATTTGTCCTTCAAGGGTCTGTGCATCTGCAACTGTGTGTGGCTCGTTATTAATCTGTCTGCAAGTGTGTAACAGGAAGGTCATAATTCAGTTTCTATACATGTATTGACTTTCTTTGTTTGTCTTACAGGTTTTACGGACAGCATGACCGCCTCCCTCCCTTCCTGATGGAGGATCTATCCTTCGAGGGTCTGTGCATCTGCAACTGTTTGTGGATCGCTATTAATCTGTCTGCAAGTGTGTAACAGGTTGGTGATCATTCAGTTTCTATACATGTATTGACTTTCTTTTTTCTGGTACAGGTTCTCAAGAAGTCCATCAACCTTCTTCTCCCTGAAGGTGTATCCTTCTAACAAATATTCTCATCTGTAACTGTCTGTGGTTCGCTAACCATCATTCTGCAACTCTGTAACAGGTAAGTGATCATTCAGTGTCTATACATGTATTGCCTTTTTGTTGTCTTACAGGCTTTCAGAACCAACAGCTCCCACCTTCCTCATGTTGCACACAGACAACAACGGTCTGTCCATTGCAACTATTTGTGGCTTGCTATTAATCTGTCTGCAAGTGTGTAACAGGTAGGTCATCATTCAGTTTCTATACATGTATTGACTTTCTTTGTTTGTCTTACAGGTTTTACGGACAGCATGACCGCCTCCCTCCCTTCCTGATGGAGGATTTGTCCTTCAAGGGTCTGTGCATCTGCAGCTGTGTGTTGCTCGCTATTAATCTGTTTGCAATTGTGTAACAGGTAGGTCATCATTCAGTTTCTATACATGTATTGACTTTCTTTGTTTGTCTTACAGGTTTTACGGACAGCATGACCGCCTCCCTCCCTTCCTGATGGAGGATCTGTCCTTCGAGGGTCTATGCATCTGCAACTGTTTGTGGTTCGCTATTAATCTGTCTGCAAGTGTGTAACAGGTAGGTCATCATTCAGTTTCTATACATGTATTGACTTTCTTTCTTTGTCTTACAGGTTTTACGGACAGCATGACTGCCTCCCTCCGTTCCTGATGTTGGATCTGTCCTTCAAGGGTCTGTGCATCTTCAGCTATGTGTGAGTCGCTACTATCTGTCTGCAAGTGTGTAATAGGTTGCTGAGCATTCAGTTTCTATACATGTATTGACTTTCTTTTTTGTGTTACAGGTTCTCAAGAAGTCCATTAACCTCTTCTTCTCCCTGAAGGTGTATCCTCCTAACAAATATTTTCATCTGCAACTGTGTGTGGTTCGCTGTCCATCATTCTTCAACTCTGTAACAGGTAAGTGATTGTTCAGTGTCTATACATGTATTGCCTTTTTGTTGTCTTACAGGCTTTCAGGACCAATGGCTCCCCCCTTCCTGATGGTCCATACAGTCAACAAGGTTCTGTCCATTGCAACTGTTTGTGGTTCGCTATTAATCTGTCTGCAAGTGTGTAACAGTTAAGTCATCATTCAGTTTCTATACATGTATTGACTTTCTTTGTTTGTCTTACAGGTTTTACGGACAGCATGACCGCCTCCCTCCCTTCCTGATGGAGGATCTGTCCTTCAAGGGTCTGTGCATCTGCAACTGTGTGTGGCTCGCTATTAATCTGTCTGCAAGTGTGTAACAGGTAGGTCATCATTCAGTTTCTATACATGTATTGACTTTCTTTGTTTGTCTTACAGGTTTTACGGACAGCATGATCGCCTCCCTCCCTTCCTGATGGAGGATCTGTCCTTCAAGGGTCTGTGCATCTGCAACTGTGTGTGGCTCGTTATTAATCTGTCTGCAAGTGTGTAACAGGTTGTTGATCATTCAGTTTCTATACATATATTGACTTTCTTTTTTGTGTCACAGATTCTCAAGAAGTTCATTAACCTCTTCTTCTCCCTGAAGGTGTATCCTACAAATATTTTAATCTGTAACTGTGTGAGGTTTGATGTTCATCATTCTGCAACTCTGTAACAGGTAAGTGATTGTTCAGTGTCTATACATGTATTGCCTTTTTGTTGTCTTACAGACTTTCAGGACCAGTGGCCCTCCACTTCCTGATGGTCCATACAGTCAACAAGGGTCTGTCCATTGCAACTGTGTGTGGCTCGCTATTAATCTGTCTGCAAGTGTGTAACAGGTAGGTCATTATTCAGTTTCTATACATGTATTGACTTTCTGTTTGTCTTACAGGTTTTTCAGACAGCATGACCGCCTCCCTCCCTTCCTGATGGTGGATCTGTCCTTCTAGGGTCTGTGCATCTGCAATTGTGTGTGAGTCGCTACTATCTGTCTGCAAGTGTGTAACAGGTAGGGGATCATTAAGTTTCTAAACATGTATTGACTTTCTTTTTTGTGTTACACATTCTCAAGAAGTTCATCAACCTCTTGTTCTCCCTGAAGTTGTGTCCTTCTTACAGATATTTTCATCTGTAACTGTGTGTGGTTCCCTGTCCATCATTCTGCAACTCTGTAACAGGTAAGTGATCATTCAGTGTCTATACATGTATTGCCTTTTTGTTGTCTTACAGGCTTTCAGGACCAATGGCTCCCCACTTCCTGATGTTGCATACAGCCAACAAGGGACTGTCCATTGCAACTGTGTGTGACTCGCTACTATCTGTCTGCAAGTGTGTAACAGATGTCATCATTCAGTTTCTGTACATGTATTGACATTCTTTCTTTGTCTTACAGGTTTTTCAGACAGCATGACTGCCTCCCTCCGTTCCTGATGTTGGATCTGTCCTTCAAGGGTCTGTGCATCTTCAACTATGTGTGAGTCGCTACTATCTGTCTGCAAGTGTGTAACAGGTTGGTGAGCATTCAGTTTCTATACATGTATTGACTTTCTTTTTTGTGTTACAGGTTCTCAAGAAGTCCATTAACCTCTTCTTCTCCCTGAAGGTGTATCCTTCTAACAAATATTTTCATCTGCAACTGTGTGTGGTTCGCTGTCCATCATTCTGCAACTCTGTAACAGGTAAGTGATCATTCAGTGTCTATACATATATTGCCTTTTTGATGTCTTACAGGCTTTCAGGACCAATGGCTCCCCCCTTCCTGATGGTCCATACAGTCAACAAGGTTCTGTCCATTGCAACTGTTTGTGGTTCACTATTAATCTGTCTGCAAGTGTGTAACAGGTAAGTCATCATTCAGTTTCTATACATGTATTGACTTTCTTTGTTTGTCTTACAGGTTTTATGGACAGCATGACCGCCTCCCTCCCTTCCTGATGGAGGATCTGTCCTTCAAGGGTCTGTGCATCTGCAACTGTGTGTGAGTCGCTACTATCTGTCTGCAAGTGTGTAACAGGTAGGGGATCATTAAGTTTCTAAACATGTATTGACTTTCTTTTTTGTGTTACAGATTCTCAAGAAGTTCATCAACCTCTTGTTCTCCCTGAAGTTGTGTCCTTCTTGCAGATATTTTCATCTGTAACTGTGTGTGGTTCGCTGTCCATCATTCTGCATCTCTGTAACAGGTAAGTGATCATTCAGTGTCTATACATGTATTGCCTTTTTGTTGTCTTACAGGCTTTCAGGACCAATGGCTCCCACCTTCCTGATGGTGCATACAGTCAACAAGTCTCTGTCCATTGCAACTGTGTGTGGCTCGCTATTAATCTGTCTGCAAGTGTGTAACAGGTAGGTGATCATTCAGTTTCTATACATGTATTGCCTTTTTGTTGTCTTACAGGCTTTCAGGACCAATGGCTCCCACCTTCCTGATGGTGCATACAGTCAACAAGTCTCTGTCCATTGCAACTGTGTGTGGCTCGCTATTAATCTGTCTGCAAGTGTGTAACAGGTAGGTGATCATTCAGTTTCTATACATGTATTGCCTTTTTGTTGTCTTACAGGCTTTCAAGACCAATGGCTCCCCCCTTCCTGATAGTGCATTCGCTGTCCATCATTCTGCAACTCTGTAACAGGTAAGTGATCATTCAGTGTCTATACATGTATTGCCTTTTTGTTGTCTTACAGGCTTTCAGAACCAATGGCTCCCACCTTCCTGATGGTGCATACAGTCAAAAAGTGTCTGTCCATTGCAACTGTGTGTGGCTCGCTATCAATCTTTCTGCAAGTGTGTAACAGGTTGGTGATCATTCAGTTTCTATACATGTATTGACTTTCTTTTTTGTGTTACAGGTTCTGAAGAAGTCCATCAACCTCTTCTTCTCCCTGAAGGTGTATCCTTCTAACAAATACATTTTCATCTGCAACTGTGTATGGTTCGCTGTCCACCATTCTGCAACTCTGTAACAGGTAAGTGATCATTCAGTGTCTATACATGTATTGCCTTTTTGTTGTCTTTCAGGCTTTTAAGACCAAAGGCTCCCCCCTTCCTGATGGTGCATTCAGCCAACAAGTGTCTGTCCATTGCAACTGTGTGTGGCTCGCTATCAATCTTTCTGCAAGTGTGTAACAGGTTGGTGATCATTCAGTTTCTATACATGTATTGACTTTCTTTTTTGTGTTACAGGTTCTGAAGAAGTCCATCAACCTCTTCTTCTCCCTGAAGGTGTATCCTTCTAACAAATACATTTTCATCTGCAACTGTGTATGGTTCGCTGTCCACCATTCTGCAACTCTGTAACAGGTAAGTGATCATTCAGTGTCTATACATGTATTGCCTTTTTGTTGTCTTACAGGCTTTCAGAACCAACGGCTCCCACCTTCCTGATGTTGCACACAGACAACAACGGTCTGTCCATTGCAACTGTTTGTGGTTCGCTATTAATCTGTCTGCAAGTGTGTAACAGGTAAGTCATCATTCAGTTTCTATACATGTATTGACTTTCTTTGTTTGTCTTACAGGTTTTACGGACAGCATGACCGCCTCCCTCCCTTCCTGATGGAGGATCTGTCCTTCGAGGGTCTGTGCATCTGCAACTGTTTGTGGTTCGCTATTAATCTGTCTGCAAGTGTGTAACATGTAGGTCATCATTCAGTTTCTGTACATGTATTGACATTCTTGGTTTGTCTTACAGGTTTTTCAGACAGCATGACTGCCTCCCTCCGTTCCTGATGTTGGATCTGTCCTTCAAGGGTCTGTGCATCTTCAACTATGTGTGAGTCGCTACTATCTGTCTGCAAGTGTGTAACAGGTTGGTGAGCATTCAGTTTCTATACATGTATTGACTTTCTTTTTTGTGTTACAGGTTCTCAAGAAGTCCATTAACCTCTTCTTCTCCCTGAAGGTGTATCCTTCTAACAAATATTTTCATCTGCAACTGTGTGTGGTTCGCTGTCCATCATTCTGCAACTCTGTAACAGGTAAGTGATCATTCAGTGTCTATACATATATTGCCTTTTTGATGTCTTACAGGCTTTCAGGACCAATGGCTCCCCCCTTCCTGATGGTCCATACAGTCAACAAGGTTCTGTCCATTGCAACTGTTTGTGGTTCGCTATTAATCTGTCTGCAAGTGTGTAACAGGTAAGTCATCATTCAGTTTCTATACATGTATTGACTTTCTTTGTTTGTCTTACAGGTTTTATGGACAGCATAACCGCCTCCCTCCCTTCCTGATGGAGGATCTGTCCTTCAAGGGTCTGTGCATCTGCAACTGTGTGTGAGTCGCTACTATCTGTCTGCAAGTGTGTAACAGGTAGGGGATCATTAAGTTTCTAAACATGTATTGACTTTCTTTTTTGTGTTACAGATTCTCAAGAAGTTCATCAACCTCTTGTTCTCCCTGAAGTTGTGTCCTTCTTGCAGATATTTTCATCTGTAACTGTGTGTGGTTCGCTGTCCATCATTCTGCATCTCTGTAACAGGTAAGTGATCATTCAGTGTCTATACATGTATTGCCTTTTTGTTGTCTTACAGGCTTTCAGGACCAATGGCTCCCCACTTCCTGATGTTGCATACAGCCAACAAGGGACTGTCCATTGGAACTGTGTGTGGCTCGCTATCAATCTGTATGCAAGTGTGTAACAGGTAGGTGATCATTCAGTTTCTATACATGTATTGCCTTTTTGTTGTCTTTCAGGCTTTTAAGACCAAAGGCTCCCCCCTTCCTGATGGTGCATTCGCTGTCCATCATTCTGCAACTCTGTAACAGGTAAGTGATCATTCAGTGTCTATACATGTATTGCCTTTTTGTTGTCTTACAGGCTTTCAGGACCAATGGCTCCCACCTTCCTGATGGTGCATACAGTCAAAAAGTCTCTGTCCATTGCAACTGTGTGTGGCTCGCTATCAATCTGTCTGCAAGTGTGTAACAGGTAGGTGATCATTCAGTTTCTATACATGTATTGCCTTTTTGTTGTCTTTCAGGCTTTTAAGACCAAAGGCTCCCCCCTTCCTGATGGTGCATTCAGCCAACAAGTGTCTGTCCATTGCAACTGTGTGTGGCTCGCTATCAATCTTTCTGCAAGTGTGTATCAGGTTGGTGATCATTCAGTTTCTATACTTGTATTGACATTCTTTGTTTCTCTTACAGGTTTTTCGGACAGCATGACCGCCTCCCTCCCTTCCTGATGGAGGATCTGTCCTTCAAGAGTCTGTGCATCTGCAACTGTGTGTGAGTTGCTACTATCTGTCCGCAAGTGTGTAACAGGTTGGTGATCATTCAGTTTCTATACATGTATTGACTTTCTTTTTTCTGTTACAGGTTCTCAAGAAGTTCATCAACCTCTTGTTCTTCCTGAAGTTGTGTCGTTCTAACAAATATTTTCATCTGTAACTGTATGTGGTTCGCTGTCCATCATTCTGCAACTCTGTAACAGGTAAGTGATCATTCACTGTCTATACATGTATTGCCTTTTTATTGTCTTACAGCCTTTCAGGACCAATGGCTCCCCCCTTCCTGATGGTCCATATAGTCAACAAGGGTCTGTCCATTGCAACTGTGTGTGGCTCGCTATTAATCTGTCTGCAAGTGTGTAACAGGTAGGTGATCATTCAGTTTCTATACATGTATTGCCTTTTTATTGTGTTACAGGTTTTCAAGACCAATAGCTCCCCCCTTCCTGATGGTGCATTCAGTCAACAAGTGTCTGTCTATTGCAAGTGTGTGTGGCTCGCTATCAATCTGTCTGCAAGTGTGTAACAGGTAGGTCATCATTCAGTTTCTATACATGTATTGACTTTCTTTGTTTGCCTTACAGGTTTTTCGGACAGCATGACCGCCTCCCTCCCTTCCTATTGGTGGATCTGTCCTTCAAGGGTCTGTGCATCTGCAACTGTGTGTGGCTCGCTATTAATCTGTCTGCAAGTGTGTAACAGGTTGGTCATCATTCAGTTTCTATACATGTATTGACTTTCTTTTTTGTGTTACACATTCTCAAGAAGTTCATCAACCTCTTGTTCTCCCTGAAGTTGTGTCCTTCTTACAGATATTTTCATCTGTAACTGTGTGTGGTTCGCTGTCCATCATTGTGCAACTCTGTAACAAGTAAGTGATCATTCAGTGTCTATACATATATTGCCTTTTTGATGTCTTACAGGCTTTCAGGACCAATGGCTCCCCACTTCCTGATGGTCCATACAGTCAACAAAGTTCTGTCCATTGCAACTGTGTGTGGCTTGCTATTAATCTGTCTGCAAGTGTGTAACAGGTAGGTCATCATTCAGTTTCTATACATTTATTGACTTTCTTTGTTTGTCTTACAGGTTTTTCGGAAAGCATGACCGCCTCATTCAGTGTCTATACATGTATTGCCTTTTTGTTGTCTTAGAGGCTTTTAGAACCAACGGCTCCCACCTTCCTGATGTTGCACACTGACAACAATGGTCTGTCCATTGCAACTGTTTGTGGCTCGCTATTAATCTTTCTGCAAGTGTGTAACAGGTAGGTCATCATTCAGTTTCTATACATGTATTGACTTTCTTTGTTTGTCTTACAGGTTTTACGGACAGCATGACCGCCTCCCTTCCTTCCTGATGGAGGATCTGTCCTTCAAGGGTCTGTGCATCTGCAACTGTGTGTGGCTCGCTATTAATCTGTCTGCAAGTGTGTAACAGGTAGGTCATCATTCAGTTTCTATACATGTATTGACTTTCTTTTTCTCTTACAGGTTTTTCGGACAGCATGACCGCCTCCCTCCCTTCCTGATGGAGGATCTGTCCTTCAAGAGTCTGTGCATCTGCAACTGTGTGTGAGTTGCTACTATCTGTCCGCAAGTGTGTAACAGGTTGGTGATCATTCAGTTTCTATACATGTATTGACTTTTTTTTCTGTTACAGGTTCTCAAGAAGTTCATCAACCTCTTGTTCTCCCTGAAGTTGTGTCGTTCTAACAAATATTTTCATCAGTTTCTATACATGTACATGTACATGTATTCAGTTTCTATACATGTATTGCCTTTTTGTTGTCTTACAGACTTTCAGGACCAGTGGCCCTCCCCTTCCTGATGGTCCATACAGTCAACAAGGGTTTGTCCATTGCAACTGTGTGTGTCTCGCTACTATCTGTCTGCAAGTGTGTAACAGGTAGGTCATCATTCAGTTTCTATACATGTATTGACTTTCTTTTTTGTGTTACAGATTCTCAAGAAGTTCATCAACCTCTTCTTCTCCCTGAAGGTGTATCCTCCAAATATTTTAATCTGTAACTGTGTGAGGTTTGATGTTCATTATTCTGCAACTCTGTAACAGGTAAGTGATCGTTCAGTGTCTATACATGTATTGCCTTTTTGTTGTCTTACAAGCTTTCAGAACCAACGGCTCCCACCTTCCTGATGTTGCACACAGACAACAACGGTCTGTCCATTGCAACTGTTTGTGGCTTGCTATTAATCTGTCTGCAAGTGTGTAACAGGTAGGTCATCATTCAGTTTCTATACATGTATTGACTTTCTTTTTTGTGTTACAGATTCTCAAGAAGTTCATCAACCTCTTCTTCTCCCTGAAGTTGTGTCCTTCTTACAGATATTTTCATCTGTAACTGTGTGTGGTTCGCTGTCCATCATTCTGCAACTCTGTAACAGGTAAGTGATCATTCAGTGTCTATACATGTATTGCCTTTTTGTTGTCTTACAGGCTTTCAGGACCAATGGCTCCCCACTTCCTGATGTTGCATACAGCCAACAAGGGACTGTCCATTGCAACTGTGTGTGACTCGCTACTATCTGTCTGCAAGTGTGTAACAGATAAGTCATCATTCAGTTTCTGTACATGTATTGACATTCTTTGTTTGTCTTACAGGTTTTTCAGACAGCATGACTGCCTCCCTCCGTTCCTGATGTTGGATCTGTCCTTCAAGGGTCTGTGCATCTTCAACTATGTGTGAGTCGCTACTATCTGTCTGCAAGTGTGTAACAGGTTGGTGAGCATTCAGTTTCTATACATGTATTGACTTTCTTTTTTGTGTTACAGGTTCTCAAGAAGTCCATTAACCTCTTCTTCTCCCTGAAGGTGTATCCTTCTAACAAATATTTTCATCTGCAACTGTGTGTGGTTCGCTGTCCATCATTCTGCAACTCTGTAACAGGTAAGTGATCATTCAGTGTCTATACATATATTGCCTTTTTGATGTCTTATAGGCTTTCAGGACCAATGGCTCCCCCCTTCCTGATGGTCCATACAGTCAACAAGGTTCTGTCCATTGCAACTGTGTGTGGCTCGCTATTAATTTGTCTGCAAGTGTGTAACAGGTAGGTCATCATTCAGTTTCTATACATTTATTGACTTTCTTTGTTTGTCTTACAGGTTTTTCGGAAAGCATGACCGCCTCCCTCCCTTTCTGATGGAGGATCTGTCCTTCAACAGTCTGTGCATCTGCAACTGTGTGTGAGTTGCTACTATCTGTCTGCAAGTGTGTAACAGGTTGGTGATCATTCAGTTTCTATACATGTATTGACTTTCTTTGTTTGTCTTACAGGTTTTACGGACAGCATGACCGCCTCCCTCCCTTCCTGATGGAGGATTTGTCCTTCAAGGGTCTGTGCATCTGCAACTGTGTGTTGCTCGCTATTAATCTGTCTGCAAGTGTTTAACAGGTAGGTCATCATTCAGTTTCTATACATGTATTGACTTTCTTTGTTTGTCTTACAGGTTTTACGGACAGCATGACCGCCTCCCTCCCTTCCTGATGGAGGATCTGTCCTTCGAGTGTCTATGCATCTGCAACTGTTTGTTGTTCGTTATTAATCTGTCTGCAAATGTGTAACAGGTAGGTCATCATTCAGTTTCTATACATGTATTGACTTTCTTTGTTTGTATTACAGGTTTTACGGACAGCATGACCGCCTCCATCCCTTCCTGATCGAGGATCTGTCCTTCAAGGGTCTGTGCATCTGCAACTGTGTGTGGCTCGCTATTAATCTGTCTGCAAGTGTGTAACAGGTAGGTCATCATTCAGTTTCTATACATGTATTGACTTTCTTTGTTTGTCTTACAGGTTTTACAGACAGCATGATCGCCTCCCTCCCTTCCTGATGGAGGATCTGTCCTTCAAGGGTCTGTGCATCTGCAACTGTGTGTGGCTCGCTATTAATCTGTCTGCAAGTGTGTAACAGGTTGGTGATCATTCAGTTTCTATACATGTATTGACTTTCTTTTTTGTGTTACAGATTCTCAAGAAGTTCATCAACCTCTTCTTCTCCCTGAAGGTGTATCCTCCAAATATTTTAATCTGTAACTGTGTGAGGTTTGATGTTCATCATTCTGCAACTCTGTAACAGGTAAGTGATCGTTCAGTGTCTATACATGTATTGCCTTTTTGTTGTCTTACAGGCTTTCAGAACCAACGGCTCCCACCTTCCTGATGTTGCACACAGACAACAACGGTCTGTCCATTGCAACTGTTTGTGGCTTGCTATTAATCTGTCTGCAAGTGTGTAACAGGTAGGTCATCATTCAGTTTCTATTCATGTATTGACTTTCTTTGTTTGTCTTACAGGTTTTTCAGACAGCATGACCGCCTCCCTCCCTTCCTGATGGAGGATCTGTCCTCCGAGGGTCTGTGCATATGCAACTGTTTGTGGTTCGCTATTAATCTGTCTGCAAGTGTGTAACAGGTAGGTCATCATTCAGTTTCTATACATGTATTGACTTTCTTTGTTTGTCTTACAGGTTTTACGGACAGCATGATCGCCTCCCTCCCTTCCTGATGGAGGATCTGTCCTTCAAGGGTCTGTGCATCTGCAACTGTGTGTGGCTCGCTATTAATCTGTCTGCAAGTGTGTAACAGGTTGGTGATCATTCAGTTTCTATACATGTATTGACTTTCTTTTTTCTGTTACAGGTTCTCAAGAAGTCCATCAACCTCTTCTTCTCCCTGAAGGTGTATCCTTCTAACAAATATTCTCATCTGTAACTGTCTGTGGTTCGCTAACCATCAATCTGCAACTCTGTAACAGGTAAGTGATCATTCAGTGTCTATACACATATTGCCTTTTTGATGTCTTACAGGCTTTCAGGACCAATGGCTCCCCCCTTCCTGATGGTCCATACAGTCAACAAGGTTCTGTCCATTGCAACTGTGTGTGGCTCGCTATTAATCTGTCTGCAAGTGTGTAACAGGTAGGTCATCATTCAGTTTCTATACATTTATTGACTTTCTTTGTTTGTCTTACAGGTTTTTCGGAAAGCATGACCGCCTCCCTCCCTTCCTGATGGAGGATCTGTCCTTCAAGAGTCTGTGCATCTGCAACTGTGTGTGAGTTGCTACTATCTGTCCGCAAGTGTGTAACAGGTTGGTGATCATTCAGTTTCTATACATGTATTGACTTTCTTTTTTCTGTTACAGGTTCTCAAGAAGTCCATCAACCTTCTTCTCCGTGAAGGTGTATCCTTCTAACAAATATTCTCATCTGTAACTGTCTGTGGTTCGCTAACCATCATTCTGCAACTCTGTAACAGGTAAGTGATCATTCAGTGTCTATACATGTATTGCCTTTTTGTTGTCTTACAGGCTTTCAGAACCAACGGCTCCCACCTTCCTCATGTTGCACACAGAAGACAACAGTCTGTCCATTGCAACTGTTTGTGGCTTGCTATTAATCTGTCTGCAAGTGTGTAACAGGTAGGTCATCATTCAGTTTCTATACATGTATTGACTTTCTTTGTTTGTCTTACAGGTTTTACGGACAGCATGACCGCCTCCCTCCCTTCCTGATGGAGGATTTGTCCTTCAAGGGTCTGTGCATCTGCAACTGTGTGTTGCTCGCTATTAATCTGTCTGCAAGTGTGTAACAGGTAGGTCATCATTCAGTTTCTATACATGTATTGACTTTCTTTGTTGTCTTACAGGTTTTACGGACAGCATGACCGCCTCCCTCCCTTCCTGATGGAGGATCTGTCCTTCAGGGGTCTGTGCATCTGTAACTGTGTGTGGCTCACTATTAATCTGTCCGCAAGTGTGTAACAGGTAGGTCATCATTCAGTTTCTATACATGTATTGACTTTTTTTTTTGTTACACGTTCTCAAGAAGTTCATCAACCTCTTGTTCTCCCTGAAGTTGTATCCTTCTAACAAATATTTTCATCTGTAACTGTGTTTGGTTCGCTGTCCATCAATCTGCAACTCTGTAACAGGTAAGTGATCATTCAGTGTCTATACATGTATTGCCTTTTTGTTGTCTTACAGGCTTTCAGAACCAACGGCTCCCACCTTCCTGATGTTGCACACAGACAACAACGGTCTGTCCATTGCAACTGTTTGTGGCTTGCTATTAATCTGTCTGCAAGTGTGTAACAGGTAGGTCATCATTCAGTTTCTATACATGTATTGACTTTCTTTTTTGTGATACACATTCTCAAGAAGTTCATCAACCTCTTGTTCTCCCTGAAGTTGTGTCCTTCTTACAGATATTTTCATCTGTAACTGTGTGTGGTTCGCTGTCCATCATTCTGCAACTCTGTAACAGGTAAGTGATCATTCAGTGTCTATACATGTATTGCCTTTTTGTTGTCTTACAGGCTTTCAGGACCAATGGCTCCCCACTTCCTGATGTTGCATACAGCCAACAAGGGACTGTCCATTGCAACTGTGTGTGACTCGCTACTATCTGTCTGCAAGTGTGTAACCGATAAGTCATCATTCAGTTTCTGTACATGTATTGACATTCTTTGTTTGTCTTACAGGTTTTTCGGACAGCATGACTGCCTCCCTCCGTTCCTGATGTTGGATCTGTCCTTCAAGGGTCTGTGCATCTTCAACTATGTGTGAGTCGCTACTATCTGTCTGCAAGTGTGTAACAGGTTGGTGAGCATTCAGTTTCTATACATTTATTGACTTTCTTTGTTTGTCTTACAGGTTTTTCGGAAAGCATGACCGCCTCCCTCCCTTCCTGATGGAGGATCTGTCCTTCAAGAATCTGTGCATCTGCAACTGTGTGTGAGTTGCTACTATCTGTCTGCAAGTGTGTAACAGGTTGGTGATCATTCAGTTTCTATACATGTATTGACTCTCTTTTTTCTGTTACAGGTTCTCAAGAAGTCCATCAACCTCTTCTTCTCCCTGAAGGTGTATCCTTCTAACAAATATTCTCATCTGTAACTGTCTGTGGTTCGCTAACCATCATTCTGCAACTCTGTAACAGGTAAGTGATCATTCAGTGTCTATACATGTATTGCCTTTTTGTTGTCTTACAGGCTTTCAGAACCAATGGCTCCCACCGTCCTCATGTTGCACACAGACAACAACGGTCTGTCCATTGCAACTGTTTGTGGCTTGCTATTAATCTGTCTGCAAGTGTGTAACAGGTAGGTCATCATTCAGTTTCTATACATGTATTGACTTTCTTTGTTTGTCTTACAGGTTTTACGGACAGCATGACCGCCTCCCTCCCTTCCTGATGGAGGATCTGTCCTTCGAGGGTCTATGCATCTGCAACTGTTTGTGGTTCGTTATTAATCTGTCTGCAAATGTGTAACAGGTAGGTCATCATTCAGTTTCTATACATGTATTGACTTTCTTTGTTTGTCTTACAGGTTTTACAGACAGCATGATCGCCTCCCTCCCTTCCTGATCGAGGATCTGTCCTTCAAGGGTCTGTGCATCTGCAACTGTGTGTGGCTCGCTATTAATCTGTCTGCAAGTGTATAACAGGTTGGTGATCATTCAGTTTCTATACATGTATTGACTTTCTTTTTTGTGTTACAGATTCTCAAGAAGTTCATCAACCTCTTCTTCTCCCTGAAGGTGTATCCTCCAAATATTTTAATCTGTAACTGTGTGAGGTTTGATGTTCATCATTCTGCAACTCTGTAACAGGTAAGTGATCGTTCAGTATCTATACATGTATTGCCTTTTTGTTGTCTTACAGGCTTTCAGAACCAACGGCTCCCACCTTCCTGATGTTGCACACAGACAACAACGGTCTGTCCATTGCAACTGTTTGTGGCTTGCTATTAATCTGTCTGCAAGTGTGTAACAGGTAGGTCATCATTCAGTTTCTATACATGTATTGACTTTCTTTGTTTGTCTTACAGGTTTTTCGGACAGCATGACCGCCTCCCTCCCTTCCTGATGGAGGATCTGTCCTTCGAGGGTCTGTGCATATGCAACTGTTTGTGGTTCGCTATTAATCTGTCTGCAAGTGTGTAACAGGTAGGTCATCATTCAGTTTCTATACATGTATTGACTTTCTTTGTTTGTCTTACAGGTTTTACGGACAGCATGACCGCCTCCCTCCCTTCCTGATGTTGGATCTGTCCTTCAAGGGTCTGTGCATCTGCAACTGTGTGTGGCTCGCTATTAATCTGTCTGCAAGTGTGTAACAGGTAGGTCATCATTCAGTTTCTATACATGTATTGACTTTCTTTGTTTGTCTTACAGGTTTTACGGACAGCATGATCGCCTCCCTCCCTTCCTGATGGAGGATCTGTCCTTCAAGGGTCTGTGCATCTGCAACTGTGTGTGGCTCGCTATTAATCTGTCTGCAAGTGTGTAACAGGTTGGTGATCATTCAGTTTCTATACATGTATTGACTTTCTTTTTTGTGTTACAGATTCTCAAGAAGTTCATTAACCTCTTCTTCTCCGTGAAGGTGTATCCTACAAATATTTTAATCTGTAACTGTGTGAGGTTTGATGTTCATCATTCTGCAACTCTGTAACAGGTAAGTGATTGTTCAGTGTCTATACATGTATTGCCTTTTTGTTGTCTTACAGACTTTCAGGACCAGTGTCCCTCCCCTCCTGATGGTCCATACAGTCAACAAGGGTCTGTTCATTGCAACTGTGTGTGGCTCGCTATTAATCTGTCTGCAAGTGTGTAACAGGTAGGTCATCATTCAGTTTCTATACATGTATTGACTTTCTTTGTTTGTCTTACAGATTTTACGGACAGCATGACCGCCTCCCTCCCTTCCTGATGGAGGATTTGTCCTTCAAGGGTCTGTGCATCTGCAACTGTGTGTTGCTCGCTATTAATCTGTCTGCAAGTGTGTAACAGGTAGGTCATCATTCAGTTTCTATACATGTATTGACTTTCTTTGTTTGTCTTACAGGTTTTACGGACAGCATGACCGCCTCCCTCCCTTCCTGATGGAGGATCTGTCCTTCAAGGGTCTGTGCATCTGCAACTGTGTGTGGCTCGCTATTAATCTGTCTGCAAGTGTGTAACAGGTAGGTCATCATTCAGTTTCTATACATGTATTGACTTTTTTTTTTGTTACACGTTCTCAAGAAGTTCATCAACCTCTTGTTCTCCCTGAAGTTGTATCCTTCTAACAAATATTTTCATCTGTAACTGTGTGTGGTTCGCTGTCCATCATTCTGCAACTCTGTAACAGGTAAGTGATCATTCAGTGTCTATACATGTATTGCCTTTTTGTTGTCTTACAGGCTTTCAGGACCAATGGCTCCCCACTTCCTGATGTTGCATACAGCCAACAAGGGACTGTCCATTGCAACTGTGTGTGACTCGCTACTATCTGTCTGCAAGTGTGTAACAGATAAGTCATCATTCAGTTTCTGTACATGTATTGACATTCTTTGTTTGTCTTACAGGTTTTTCAGACAGCATGACCGCCTCCCTCCCTTCCTGATGGAGGATCTGTCCTTCAAGGGTCTGTGCATCTGCAACTGTGTGTGGCTCGCTATTAATCTGTCTGCAAGTGTGTAACAGGTAGGTCATCGTTCAGTTTCTATACATGTCTTGACTTTCCTTTTTGTGTTACAGATTCTCAAGAAGTTCATCAACCTCTTCTTCTCCCTGAAGGTGTATCCTCCAAATATTTTAATCTGTATCTGTGTGAGGTTTGATGTTCATCATTCTGCAACTCTGTAACAGGTAAGTGATCGTTCAGTGTCTATACATGTATTGCCTTTTTGTTGTCTTACAGGCTTTCAGAACCAAAGGCTCCCACCTTCCTGATGATGCACACAGACAACAACGGTCTGTCCATTGCAACTGTTTGTGGCTTGCTATTAATCTGTCTGCAAGTGTGTAACAGGTAGGTCATCATTCAGTTTCTATGCATGTATTGACTTTCTTTGTTTGTCTTACAGGTTTTTCGGACAGCATGACCGCCTCCCTCCCTTCCTGATGGAGGATCTGTCCTTCGAGGGTCTGTGCATCTGCAACTGTTTGTGGTTCGCTATTAATCTGTCTGCAAGTGTGTAACAGGTAGGTCATCATTCAGTTTCTATACATGTATTGACTTTCTTTGTTTGTCTTACAGGTTTTACGGACAGCATGACCGCCTCCCTCCCTTCCTGATGGAGGATCTGTCCTTCAAGGGTCTGTGCAGCTGCAACTGTGTGTGGCTCGCTATTAATCTGTCTGCAAGTGTGTAACAGGTAGGTCATCATTCAGTTTCTATACATGTATTGACTTTCTTTTTTATGTTACACATTCTCAAGAAGTTCATCAACCTCTTGTTCTCCCTGAAGTTGTGTCCTTCTTACAGATATTTTCATCTGTAACTGTGTGTGGTTCGCTGTCCATCATTCTGCAACTCTTTAACACGTAAGTGATTGTTCAGTGTCTATACATGTATTGCCTTTTTGTTGTCTTACAGGCTTTCAGGACCAATGGCTCCCCCCTTCCTGATGGTCCATACAGTCAACAAGGTTCTGTCCATTGCAACTGTTTGTGGTTCGCTATTAATCTGTCTGCAAGTGTGTAACAGGTAAGTCATCATTCAGTTTCTATACATGTATTGACTTTCTTTGTTTGTCTTACAGGTTTTACGGACAGCATGACCGCCTCCCTCCCTTCCTGATGGAGGATCTGTCCTTCAAGGGTCTGTGCATCTGCAACTGTGTGTGGCTCGCTATTAATCCTTCTGCAAGTGTGTAACAGGTAGGTCATCATTCAGTTTCTATACATGTATTGACTTTCTTTGTTTGTCTTACAGGTTTTACGGACAGCATGACCGCCTCCCTCCCTTCCTGATGGAGGATCTGTCCTTCAAGGGTCTGTGCATCTGCAACTGTGTGTGGCTCGCTATTAATCTGTCTGCAAGTGTGTAACAGGTTGTTGATCATTCAGTTTCAATACATATATTGACTTTCTTTTTTGTGTTACAGATTCTCAAGAAGTTCATTAACCTCTTCTTCTCCCTGAAGGTGTATCCTACAAATATTTTAATCTGTAACTGTGTGAGGTTTGATGTTCATCATTCTGCAACTCTGTAACAGGTAAGTGATTGTTCAGTGTCTATACATGTATTGCCTTTTTGTTGTCTTACAGACTTTCAGGACCAGTGGCCCTCCCCTTCCTGATGGTCCATACAGTCAACAAGGGTCTGTCCATTGCAACTGTGTGTGGCTCGCTATTAATCTGTCTGCAAGTGTGTAACAGGTAGGTCATTATTCAGTTTCTATACATGTATTGACTTTCTTTGTTTGTCTTACAGGTTTTTCAGACAGCATGACCGCCTCCCTCCCTTCCTGATGGTGGATCTGTCCTTCAAGGTTCTGTGCATCTTCATCTATGTGTGAGTCGCTACTATCTGTCTGCAAGTGTGTAACAGATTGGTGAGCATTCAGTTTCTATACATGTATTGACTTTCTTTGTTTGTCTTACAGGTTTCACGGACAGCATGACCGCCTCCCTCCCTTCCTGATGGAGGATCTGTCCTTTAAGGGTCTGTGCATCTGCAACTGTGTGTGGCTCGCTATTTCTCTGTCTGCAAGTGTGTAACAGGTAGATCATCATTCAGTTTCTATACATGTATTGACTTTCTTTGTTTGTCTTACAGGTTTTACGGACAGCATGGCCGCCTCCCTCCTTTCCTGATGGAGGATCTGTCCTTCGAAGGTCAGTGCATCTGCAAATGTTTGTGGATCGCTATTAATCTGTCTGCAAGTGTGTAACAGGTTGGTGATCATTCAGTTTCTATACATGTATTGACTTTCTTTGTTTGTCTTACAGGTTTGTCGGAAAGCATGACCGCCTCCCTCCCTTCCTGATGGAGGATTTGTCCTTCAAGAGTCTGTGCATCTGCAACTGTGTGTGAGTTGCTACTATCTGTCTGCAAGTGTGTAACAGGTTGGTGATCATTCAGTTTCTATACATGTATTGACTTTTTTTTTTCTGTTACAGGTTCTCAAGAAGTCCATCAACCTTCTTCTCCCTGAAGGTGTATCCTTCTAACAAATATTCTCATCTGTAACTGTCTGTGGTTCGCTAACCATCATTCTGCAACTCTGTAACAGGTAAGTGATCATTCAGTGTCTATACATGTATTGCATTTTTGTTGTCTTACAGGCTTTCAGAACCAATGGCTCCCACCTTCCTCATGTTGCACACAGACAACAACGGTCTGTCCATTGCAACTATTTTTGGCTTGCTATTAATCTGTCTGCAAGTGTGTAACAGGTAGGTCATCATTCAGTTTCTATACATGTATTGACTTTGTTTGTCTTACAGGTTTTTCAGACAGCATGACTGCCTCCCTCCGTTCCTGATGTTGGATCTGTCCTTCAAGGGTCTGTGCATCTTCAACTATGTGTGAGTCGCTACTATCTGTCTGCAAGTGTGTAACAGGTTGGTGAGCATTCAGTTTCTATACATGTATTGACTTTCTTTTTTGTGTTACAGGTTCTCAAGAAGTCCATTAACCTCTTCTTCTCCCCGAAGGTGTATCCTTCTAACAAATATTTTCATCTGCAACTGTGTGTGGTTCGCTGTCCATCATTCTGCAACTCTGTAACAGGTAAGTGATCATTCAGTGTCTATACATATATTGCCTTTTTGATGTCTTACAGACTTTCAGGACCAGTGGCCCTCCCCTTCCTGATGGTCCATACAGTCAACAAGGGTCTGTCCATTGCAACTGTGTGTGGCTCGCTATTAATCTGTCTGCAAGTGTGTAACAGGTAGGTCATTATTCAGTTTCTATACATGTATTGACTTTCTTTGTTTGTCTTACAGGTTTTTCAGACAGCATGACCGCCTCCCTCCCTTCCTGATGGTGGATCTGTCCTTCAAGGTTCTGTGCATCTTCATCTATGTGTGAGTCGCTACTATCTGTCTGCAAGTGTGTAACAGATTGGTGAGCATTCAGTTTCTATACATGTATTGACTTTCTTTGTTTGTCTTACAGGTTTCACGGACAGCATGACCGCCTCCCTCCCTTCCTGATGGAGGATCTGTCCTTTAAGGGTCTGTGCATCTGCAACTGTGTGTGGCTCGCTATTTCTCTGTCTGCAAGTGTGTAACAGGTAGATCATCATTCAGTTTCTATACATGTATTGACTTTCTTTGTTTGTCTTACAGGTTTTACGGACAGCATGGCCGCCTCCCTCCTTTCCTGATGGAGGATCTGTCCTTCGAAGGTCAGTGCATCTGCAAATGTTTGTGGATCGCTATTAATCTGTCTGCAAGTGTGTAACAGGTTGGTGATCATTCAGTTTCTATACATGTATTGACTTTCTTTGTTTGTCTTACAGGTTTGTCGGAAAGCATGACCGCCTCCCTCCCTTCCTGATGGAGGATTTGTCCTTCAAGAGTCTGTGCATCTGCAACTGTGTGTGAGTTGCTACTATCTGTCTGCAAGTGTGTAACAGGTTGGTGATCATTCAGTTTCTATACATGTATTGACTTTTTTTTTTCTGTTACAGGTTCTCAAGAAGTCCATCAACCTTCTTCTCCCTGAAGGTGTATCCTTCTAACAAATATTCTCATCTGTAACTGTCTGTGGTTCGCTAACCATCATTCTGCAACTCTGTAACAGGTAAGTGATCATTCAGTGTCTATACATGTATTGCATTTTTGTTGTCTTACAGGCTTTCAGAACCAATGGCTCCCACCTTCCTCATGTTGCACACAGACAACAACGGTCTGTCCATTGCAACTATTTTTGGCTTGCTATTAATCTGTCTGCAAGTGTGTAACAGGTAGGTCATCATTCAGTTTCTATACATGTATTGACTTTGTTTGTCTTACAGGTTTTTCAGACAGCATGACTGCCTCCCTCCGTTCCTGATGTTGGATCTGTCCTTCAAGGGTCTGTGCATCTTCAACTATGTGTGAGTCGCTACTATCTGTCTGCAAGTGTGTAACAGGTTGGTGAGCATTCAGTTTCTATACATGTATTGACTTTCTTTTTTGTGTTACAGGTTCTCAAGAAGTCCATTAACCTCTTCTTCTCCCCGAAGGTGTATCCTTCTAACAAATATTTTCATCTGCAACTGTGTGTGGTTCGCTGTCCATCATTCTGCAACTCTGTAACAGGTAAGTGATCATTCAGTGTCTATACATATATTGCCTTTTTGATGTCTTACAGGCTTTCAGGACCAATGGCTCCCCCCTTCCTGATGGTCCATACAGTCAACAAGGTTCTGTCCATTGCAACTGTTTGTGGTTCGCTATTAATCTGTCTGCAAGTGTGTAACAGGTAAGTCATCATTCAGTTTCTATACATGTATTGACTTTCTTTGTTTGTCTTACAGGTTTTATGGACAGCATAACCGCCTCCCTCCCTTCCTGATGGAGGATCTGTCCTTCAAGGGTCTGTGCATCTGCAACTGTGTGTGAGTCGCTACTATCTGTCTGCAAGTGTGTAACAGGTAGGGGATCATTAAGTTTCTAAACATGTATTGACTTTCTTTTTTGTGTTACAGATTCTCAAGAAGTTCATCAACCTCTTGTTCTCCCTGAAGTTGTGTCCTTCTTGCAGATATTTTCATCTGTAACTGTGTGTGGTTCGCTGTCCATCATTCTGCATCTCTGTAACAGGTAAGTGATCATGCAGTGTCTATACATGTATTGCCTTTTTGTTGTCTTACAGGCTTTCAGGACCAATGGCTCCCCACTTCCTGATGTTGCATACAGCCAACAAGGGACTGTCCATTGCAACTGTGTGTGGCTCGCTATCAATCTGTATGCAAGTGTGTAACAGGTAGGTGATCATTCAGTTTCTATACATGTATTGCCTTTTTGTTGTCTTTCAGGCTTTTAAGAACAAAGGCTCCCCCCTTCCTGATGGTGCATTCGCTGTCCATCATTCTGCAACTCTGTAACAGGTAAGTGATCATTCAGTGTCTATACATGTATTGCCTTTTTGTTGTCTTACAGGCTTTCAGGACCAATGGCTCCCACCTTCCTGATGGTGCATACAGTCAAAAAGTCTCTGTCCATTGCAACTGTGTGTGGCTCGCTATCAATCTGTCTGCAAGTGTGTAACAGGTAGGTGATCATTCAGTTTCTATACATGTATTGCCTTTTTGTTGTCTTTCAGGCTTTTAAGACCAAAGGCTCCCCCCTTCCTGATGGTGCATTCAGCCAACAAGTGTCTGTGCATCTGCAACTGTGTGTGAGTTGCTACTATCTGTCCGCAAGTGTGTAACAGGTTGGTGATCATTCAGTTTCTATACATGTATTGACTTTCTTTTTTCTGTTACAGGTTCTCAAGAAGTTCATCAACCTCTTGTTCTTCCTGAAGTTGTGTCGTTCTAACAAATATTTTCATCTGTAACTGTATGTGGTTCGCTGTCCATCATTCTGCAACTCTGTAACAGGTAAGTGATCATTCACTGTCTATACATGTATTGCCTTTTTATTGTCTTACAGCCTTTCAGGACCAATGGCTCCCCCCTTCCTGATGGTCCATATAGTCAACAAGGGTCTGTCCATTGCAACTGTGTGTGGCTCGCTATTAATCTGTCTGCAAGTGTGTAACAGGTAGGTGATCATTCAGTTTCTATACATGTATTGCCTTTTTATTGTGTTACAGGTTTTCAAGACCAATAGCTCCCCCCTTCCTGATGGTGCATTCAGTCAACAAGTGTCTGTCTATTGCAAGTGTGTGTGGCTCGCTATCAATCTGTCTGCAAGTGTGTAACAGGTAGGTCATCATTCAGTTTCTATACATGTATTGACTTTCTTTGTTTGCCTTACAGGTTTTTCGGACAGCATGACCGCCTCCCTCCCTTCCTATTGGTGGATCTGTCCTTCAAGGGTCTGTGCATCTGCAACTGTGTGTGGCTCGCTATTAATCTGTCTGCAAGTGTGTAACAGGTTGGTCATCATTCAGTTTCTATACATGTATTGACTTTCTTTTTTGTGTTACACATTCTCAAGAAGTTCATCAACCTCTTGTTCTCCCTGAAGTTGTGTCCTTCTTACAGATATTTTCATCTGTAACTGTGTGTGGTTCGCTGTCCATCATTCTGCAACTCTGTAACAAGTAAGTGATCATTCAGTGTCTATACATATATTGCCTTTTTGATGTCTTACAGGCTTTCAGGACCAATGGCTCCCCACTTCCTGATGGTCCATACAGTCAACAAAGTTCTGTCCATTGCAACTGTGTGTGGCTTGCTATTAATCTGTCTGCAAGTGTGTAACAGGTAGGTCATCATTCAGTTTCTATACATTTATTGACTTTCTTTGTTTGTCTTACAGGTTTTTCGGAAAGCATGACCGCCTCATTCAGTGTCTATACATGTATTGCCTTTTTGTTGTCTTAGAGGCTTTTAGAACCAACGGCTCCCACCTTCCTGATGTTGCACACAGACAACAATGGTCTGTCCATTGCAACTGTTTGTGGCTCGCTATTAATCTTTCTGCAAGTGTGTAACAGGTAGGTCATCATTCAGTTTCTATACATGTATTGACTTTCTTTGTTTGTCTTACAGGTTTTACGGACAGCATGACCGCCTCCCTCCCTTCCTGATGGAGGATCTGTCCTTCAAGGGTCTGTGCATCTGCAACTGTGTGTGGCTCGCTATTAATCTGTCTGCAAGTGTGTAACAGGTAGGTCATCATTCAGTTTCTATACATGTATTGACTTTCTTTTTCTCTTACAGGTTTTTCGGACAGCATGACCGCCTCCCTCCCTTCCTGATGGAGGATCTGTCCTTCAAGAGTCTGTGCATCTGCAACTGTGTGTGAGTTGCTACTATCTGTCCGCAAGTGTGTAACAGGTTGGTGATCATTCAGTTTCTATACATGTATTGACTTTCTTTTTTCTGTTACAGGTTCTCAAGAAGTTCATCAACCTCTTGTTCTCCCTGAAGTTGTGTCGTTCTAACAAATATTTTCATCAGTTTCTATACATGTACATGTACATGTATTCAGTTTCTATACATGTATTGCCTTTTTGTTGTCTTACAGACTTTCAGGACCAGTGGCGCTCCCCTTCCTGATGGTCCATACAGTCAACAAGGGTTTGTCCATTGCAACTGTGTGTGTCTCGCTACTATTTGTCTGCAAGTGTGTAACAGATAAGTCATCATTCAGTTTCTGTACATGTATTGACATTCTTTGTTTGTCTTACAGGTTTTTCAGACAGCATGACTGCCTCCCTCCGTTCCTGATGTTGGATCTGTCCTTCAAGGGTCTGTGCATCTTCAACTATGTGTGAGTCGCTACTATCTGTCTGCAAGTGTGTAACAGGTTGGTGATCATTCAGTTTCTATACATGTATTGACTTTCTTTTTTGTGTTACAGATTCTCAAGAAGTTCATCAACCTCTTCTTCTCCCTGAAGGTGTATCCTCCAAATATTTTAATCTGTAACTGTGTGAGGTTTGATGTTCATTATTCTGCAACTCTGTAACAGGTAAGTGATCGTTCAGTGTCTATACATGTATTGCCTTTTTGTTGTCTTACAAGCTTTCAGAACCAACGGCTCCCACCTTCCTGATGTTGCACACAGACAACAACGGTCTGTCCATTGCAACTGTTTGTGGCTTGCTATTAATCTGTCTGCAAGTGTGTAACAGGTAGGTCATCATTCAGTTTCTATACATGTATTGACTTTCTTTGTTTGTCTTTCAGGTTTTTTGGACAGCATGACCGCCTCCCTCCCTTCCTGATGGAGGATCTGTCCTTCGAGGGTCTGTGCATCTGCAACTGTTTGTGGTTCGCTATTAATCTGTCTGCAAGTGTGTAACAGGTAGGTCATCATTCAGTTTCTATACATGTATTGACTTTCTTTGTTTGTCTTACAGGTTTTACGGACAGCATGACCGCCTCCCTCCCTTCCTGATGGAGGATCTGTCCTTCAAGGGTCTGTGCATCTGCAACTGTGTGTGGCTCGCTATTAATCTGTCTGCAAGTGTGTAACAGGTTGGTCATCATTCAGTTTCTATACATGTATTGACTTTCTTTTTTGTGTTACACATTCTCAAGAAGTTCATCAACCTCTTGTTCTCCCTGAAGTTGTGTCCTTCTTACAGATATTTTCATCTGTAACTGTCTGTGGTTCGCTGTCCATCATTCTGCAACTCTGTAACAAGTAAGTGATCATTCAGTGTCTATACATATATTGCCTTTTAGATGTCTTACAGGCTTTCAGGACCAATGGCTCCCCACTTCCTGATGGTCCATACAGTCAACAAAGTTCTGTCCATTGCAACTGTGTGTGGCTCGCTATTAATCTGTCTGCAAGTGTGTAACAGGTAGGTCATCATTCAGTTTCTATACATTTATTGACTTTCTTTGTTTGTCTTACAGGTTTTACGGACAGCATGACCGCCTCCCTCCCTTCCTGATGGAGGATCTGTCCTTCAAGGGTCTGTGCATCTGCAACTGTGTGTGGCTCGCTATTAATCTGTCTGCAAGTGTGTAACAGGTAGGTGATCATTCAGTTTCTATACATGTATTGCCTTTTTGTTGTCTTACAGGCTTTCAGGACCAATGGCTCCCACCTTCCTGATGGTGCATACAGTCAACAAGTCTCTGTCCATTGCAACTGTGTGTGGCTCGCTATCAATCTGTCTGCAAGTGTGTAACAGGTAGGTGATCATTCAGTTTCTATAAATGTATTGCCTTTTTGTTGTCTTACAGACTTTCAAGACCAATGGCTCCCCCCTTCCTGATAGTGCATTCGCTGTCCATCATTCTGCAACTCTGTAACAGGTAAGTGATCATTCAGTGTCTATACATATATTGCCTTTTTGTTGTCTTACAGGCTTTCAGGACCAATGGCTCCCACCTTCCTGATGGTGCATACAGTCAAAAAGTGTCTGTCCATTGCAACTGTGTGTGGCTCGCTATCAATCTATCTGCAAGTGTGTAACAGGTTGGTGATCATTCAGTTTCTATACATGTATTGCCTTTTTGTTGTCTTTCAGGCTTTTAAGACCAAAGGCTCCCCCCTTCCTGATGGTGCATTCAGCCAACAAGTGTCTGTCCATTGCAACTGTGTGTGGCTCGCTATCAATCTTTCTGCAAGTGTGTAACAGGTTGGTGATCATTCAGTTTCTATACATGTATTGACTTTCTTTTTTGTGTTACAGGTTCTGAAGAAGTCCATCAACCTCTTCTTCTCCCTGAAGGTGTATCCTTCTAACAAATACATTTTCATCTGCAACTGTGTATGGTTCGCTGTCCACCATTCTGCAACTCTGTAACAGGTAAGTGATCATTCAGTGTCTATACATGTATTGACTTTTTGTTGTCTTACAGGCTTTCAGAACCAACGGCTCCCTCCTTCCTGATGTTGCACACAGACAACAACGGTCTGTCCATTGCAACTGTTTGTGGTTCGCTATTAATCTGTCTGCAAGTGTGTAACAGGTAAGTCATCATTCAGTTTCTATACATGTATTGACTTTCTTTGTTTGTCTTACAGGTTTTACGGACAGCATGACCGCCTCCCTCCCTTCCTGATGGAGGATCTGTCCTTCGAGGGTCTGTGCATCTGCAACTGTTTGTGGTTCGCTATTAATCTGTCTGCAAGTGTGTAACAGGTAGGTCATCATTCAGTTTCTGTACATGTATTGACATTCTTGGTTTGTCTTACAGGTTTTTCAGACAGCATGACTGCCTCCCTCCGTTCCTGATGTTGGATCTGTCCTTCAAGGGTCTGTGCATCTTCAACTATGTGTGAGTCGCTACTATCTGTCTGCAAGTGTGTAACAGGTTGGTGAGCATTCAGTTTCTATACATGTATTGACTTTCTTTTTTGTGTTACAGGTTCTCAAGAAGTCCATTAACCTCTTCTTCTCCCTGAAGTTGTGTCCTTCTTGCAGATATTTTCATCTGTAACTGTGTGTGGTTCGCTGTCCATCATTCTGCATCTCTGTAACAGGTAAGTGATCATTCAGTGTCTATACATGTATTGCCTTTTTGTTGTCTTACAGGCTTTCAGGACCAATGGCTCCCACCTTCCTGATGGTGCATACAGTCAAAAAGTCTCTGTCCATTGCAACTGTGTGTGGCTCGCTATCAATCTGTCTGCAAGTGTGTAACAGGTAGGTGATCATTCAGTTTCTATACATGTATTGCCTTTTTGTTGTCTTTCAGGCTTTTAAGACCAAAGGCTCCCCCCTTCCTGATGGTGCATTCAGCCAACAAGTGTCTGTCCATTGCAACTGTGTGTGGCTCGCTATCAATCTTTCTGCAAGTGTGTAACAGGTTGGTGATCATTCAGTTTCTATACATGTATTGACTTTCTTTTTTGTGTTACAGGTTCTGAAGAAGTCCATCAACCTCTTCTTCTCACTGAAGGTGTATCCTTCTAACAAATACATTTTCATCTGCAACTGTGTATGGTTCGCTGTCCATCATTCTGCAACTCTGTAACAGGTAAGTGATCATTCAGTCTATATACATGTATTGCCCTTTTGTTGTCTTACAGGCTTTCAAGACCAATGGCTCCCCCCTTCCTGATGGTCCATTGCAACTGTGTGTGACTCGCTATCAATCTGTCTGCAAGTGTGTATCAGGTTGGTGATCATTCAGTTTCTATACTTGTATTGACATTCTTTGTTTCTCTTACAGGTTTTTCGGACAGCATGACCGCCTCCCTCCCTTCCTGATGGAGGATCTGTCCTTCAAGAGTCTGTGCATCTGCAACTGTGTGTGAGTTGCTACTATCTGTCCGCAAGTGTGTAACAGGTTGGTGATCATTCAGTTTCTATACATGTATTGACTTTCTTTTTTCTGTTACAGGTTCTCAAGAAGTTCATCAACCTCTTGTTCTTCCTGAAGTTGTGTCGTTCTAACAAATATTTTCATCTGTAACTGTATGTGGTTCGCTGTCCATCATTCTGCAACTCTGTAACAGGTAAGTGATCATTCAGTGTCTATACATGTATTGCCTTTTTATTGTCTTACAGCCTTTCAGGACCAATGGCTCCCCCCTTCCTGATGGTCCATATAGTCAACAAGGGTCTGTCCATTGCAACTGTGTGTGGCTCGCTATTAATCTGTCTGCAAGTGTGTAACAGGTAGGTGATCATTCAGTTTCTATACATGTATTGCCTTTTTATTGTGTTACAGGTTTTCAAGACCAATAGCTCCCCCCTTCCTGATGGTGCATTCAGTCAACAAGTGTCTGTCTATTGCAAGTGTGTGTGGCTCGCTATCAATCTGTCTGCAAGTGTGTAACAGGTAGGTCATCATTCAGTTTCTATACATGTATTGACTTTCTTTGTTTGCCTTACAGGTTTTTCGGACAGCATGACCGCCTCCCTCCCTTCCTATTGGTGGATCTGTCCTTCAAGGGTCTGTGCATCTGCAACTGTTTGTGGCTCGCTATTAATCTGTCTGCAAGTGTGTAACAGGTTGGTCATCATTCAGTTTGTATACATGTATTGACTTTCTTTTTTGTGTTACACATTCTCAAGAAGTTCATCAACCTCTTGTTCTCCCTGAAGTTGTGTCCTTCTTACAGATATTTTCATCTGTAACTGTGTGTGGTTCGCTGTCCATCATTCTGCAACTCTGTAACAGGTAAGTGATCATTCAGTGTCTATACATATATTGCCTTTTTGATGTCTTACAGGCTTTCAGGACCAATGGCTCCCCACTTCCTGATGGTCCATACAGTCAACAAAGTTCTGTCCATTGCAACTGTGTGTGGCTCGCTATTAATCTGTCTGCAAGTGTGTAACAGGTAGGTCATCATTCAGTTTCTATACATTTATTGACTTTCTTTGTTTGTCTTACAGGTTTTTCGGAAAGCATGACCGCCTCCCTCCCTTCCCGATGGAGGATCTGTCCTTCAAGAGTCTGTGCATCTGCAACTGTGTGTGAGTTGCTACTATCTGTTTGCAAGTGTGTAACAGGTTGGTGATCATTCAGTTTCTATACATGTATTGACTTTCTTTTTTCTGTTACAGGTTCTCACGACGTCCATCAACCTCTTCTTCTCCCTGAAGGTGTATCCTTCTAACAAATATTCTCATCTGTAACTGTCTGTGGTTCGCTAACCATCATTCTGCAACTCTGTAACAGGTAAGTGATCATTCATTTCTATACATGTATTGCCTTTTTGTTGTCTTACAGGCTTTCAGAACCAACGGCTCCCACCTTCCTGATGTTGCACACAGACAACAACGATCTGTCCATTGCAACTGTTTGTGGCTTCCTATTAATCTGTCTGCAAGTGTGTAACAGGTAGGTCATCATTCAGTTTCTATACATGTATTGACTTTCTTTGTTTGTCTTACAGGTTTTTCGGACAACATGACCGCCTCCCTCCCTTCCTGATGGAGGATCTGTCCTTCGAGGGTCTGTGCAGCTGCAACTGTTTGTGGCTCGCTATTAATCTGTCTGCAAGTGTGTAACAGGTAGGTCATCATTCAGGTTCTATACATGTATTGACTTTCTTTGTTTGTCTTACAGGTTTTACGGACAGCATGACCGCCTCCCTCCCTTCCTGATGGAGGATCTGTCCTTCAAGGGTCTGTGCATCTACAACTGTGTGTGGCTCGCTATTAATCTGTCTGCAAGTGTGTAACAGGTAGGTCATCATTCAGTTTCTATACATGTATTGACTTTCTTTTTTGTGTTACACATTCTCAAGAAGTTCACCAACCTCTTGTTCTCCCTGAAGTTGTGTCCTTCTTAAAGATATTTTCATCTGTAACTGTGTGTGGTTCGCTGTCCATCATTCTGCAACTCTGTAACAGGTAAGTGATCATTCAGTGTCTATACATGTATTGCCTTTTTGTTGTCTTACAGACTTTCAGGACCAGTGGCCCTCCCCTTCCTGATGGTCCATACAGTCAACAAGGGTCTGTCCATTGCAACTGTGTGTGGCTCGCTATTAATCTGTCTGCAAGTGTGTAACAGGTAGGTCATTATTCAGTTTCTATACATGTATTGACTTTCTTTGTTTGTCTTACAGGTTTTTCAGACAGCGTGACCGCCTCCCTCCCTTCCTGATGGTGGATCTGTCCTTCCAGGGTCTGTGCATCTGCAACTGTGTGTGAGTCGCTACTATCTGTCTGCAAGTGTGTAACAGGTAGGGGATCATTAAGTTTCTAAACATGTATTGACTTTCTTTTTTGTGTTACAGATTCTCAAGAAGTTCATCAACCTCTTGTTCTCCCTGAAGTTGTGTCCTTCTTGCAGATATTTTCATCTGTAACTGTGTGTGGTTCGCTGTCCATCATTCTGCATCTCTGTAACAGGTAAGTGATCATTCAGTGTCTATACATATATTGCCTTTTTGATGTCTTACAGGCTTTCAGGACCAATGGCTCCCCCCTTCCTGATGGTGCATACAGTCAACAAGGTTCTGTCCATTGCAACTGTGTGTGGCTTGCTATTAATCTGTCTGCAAGTGTGTAACAGGTAGGTCATCATTCAGTTTCTATACATGTATTGACTTTCTTTGTTTGTCTTACAGGTTTTACGGACAGCATGACCGCCTCCCTCCCTTCCTGATGGAGGATCTGTCCTTCGAGGGTCTGTGCATCTGCAACTGTTTGTGGTTCGCTATTAATCTGTCTGCAAGTGTGTAACAGGTAAGTCATCATTCAGTTTCTATACATGTATTGACTTTCTTTGTTTGTCTTACAGGTTTTACGGACAGCATGACCGCCTCCCTCCCTTCCTGATGGAGGATCTGTCCTTCAAGGGTCTGTGCATCTGCAACTGTGTGTGGCTCGCTATTAATCTGTCTGCAAGTGTGTAACAGGTAGGTGATCATTCAGTTTCTATCCATGTATTGCCTTTTTGTTGTCTTACAGGCTTTCAGGACCAATGGCTCCCCCCTTCCTGATGGTGCATTCGCTGTCCATCATTCTGCAACTCTGTAACAGGTAAGTGATCATTCAGTGTCTATACATGTATTGCCTTTTTGTTGTCTTACAGGCTTTCAGGACCAATGGCTCCCACCTTCCTGATGGTGCATACAGTCAAAAAGTGTCTGTCCATTGCAACTGTGTGTGGCTCGCTTTCAATCTGTCTGCAAGTGTGTAACAGGTAGGTGATCATTCAGTTTCTATACATGTATTGCCTTTTGTTGTCTTTCAGGCTTTTAAGACCAAAGGCTCCCCCCTTCCTGATGGTGCATTCAGCCAACAAGTGTCTGTCCATTGCAACTGTGTGTGGCTCGCTATCAATCTTTCTGCAAGTGTGTAACAGGTTGGTGATCATTCAGTTTCTATACATGTATTGACTTTCTTTTTTGTGTTACAGGTTCTGAAGAAGTCCATCAACCTCTTCTTCTCCCTGAAGGTGTATCCTTCTAACAAATACATTTTCATCTGCAACTGTGTATGGTTCGCTGTCCATCATTCTGCAACTCTGTAACAGGTAAGTGATCATTCAGTCTATATACATGTATTGCCTTTTTGTTGTCTTCCAGGCTTTCAAGACCAATGGCTCCCCCCTTCCTGATGGTCCATTGCAACTGTGTGTGACTCGCTATCAATCTGTCTGCAAGTGTGTAACAGGTTGGTGATCATTCAGTTTCTATACATGTATTGACATTCTTTGTTTGTCTTACAGGTTTTTCGGACAGCATGACCGCCTCCCTCCCTTCCTGATGGTGGATCTGTCCTTCAAGGGTCTGAGCATCTGAAACTATGTGTGAGTCGCTACTTCCTGTCTGCAAGTGTGTAACAGGTTGGTGATCATTCAGTTTCTATACATGTATTGACTTTCTTTTTTGAGTTACAGGTCCTCAAGAAGTCCATCAACCTCTTGTTCTCCCTGAAGTTGTGTCGTTCTAACAAATATTTTCATCTGTAACTGTATGTGGTTCGCTGTCCATCATTCTGCAACTCTGTAACAGGTAAGTGATCATTCAGTGTCTATACATGTATTGCCTTTTTGTTGTCTTACAGGCTTTCAGGACCAATGGCTCCCACCTTCCTGATGGTGCATACAGTCAAAAAGTGTCTGTCCATTGCAACTGTGTGTGGCTCGCTATCAATCTGTCTGCAAGTGTGTAACAGGTAGGTGATCATTCAGTTTCTATACATGTATTGCCTTTTTGTTGTCTTTCAGGCTTTTAAGACCAAAGGCTCCCCCCTTCCTGATGGTGCATTCAGCCAACAAGTGTCTGTCCATTGCAACTGTGTGTGGCTCGCTATCAATCTTTCTGCAAGTGTGTAACAGGTAGGTGATCATTCAGTTTCTATACATGTATTGCCTTTTTGTTGTCTTACAGACTTTCAGGACCAGTGGCCCTCCCCTTCCTGATTGTCCATACAGTCAACAAGGGCTGTCCATTACAACTGTGTGTGGCTCGCTATTGATCTGTCTGCAAGTGTGTAACAGGTAGGTCATCATTCAGTTTCTATACATGTATTGACTTTCTTTGTTTGCCTTACAGGTTTTTCAGACAGCATGACCGCCTCCCTCCCTTCCTATTGGTGGATCTGTCCTTCAAGGGTCTGTGCATCTGCAACTGTGTGTGATTCGCTACTATCTGTCTGCAAGTGTGTAACAGGTAGGTTATCATTCAGTTTCTATACATGTATTGACTTTATTTTTTGTGTTACAGGTTGTTAAGAAGTTCATCAACCTCTTGTTCTCCCTGAAGGTGTATCCTTCTAACAAATATTCTCATCTGTAACTGTCTGTGGTTCGCTGACCATCATTCTGCAACTCTGTAACAGGTAAGTGATCATTCAGTGTCTATACATGTATTGCCTTTTTGTTGTCTTAGAGGCTTTTAGAACCAACGGCTCCCACCTTCCTGATGTTGCACACAGACAACAACGGTCTGTCCATTGCAACTGTTTGTGGCTCGCTATTAATCTTTCTGCAAGTGTGTAACAGGTAGGTCATCATTCAGTTTCTATACATGTATTGACTTTCTTTGTTTGTCTTACAGGTTTTACGGACAGCATGACCGCCTCCCTCCCTTCCTGATGGAGGATCTGTCCTTCAAGGGTCTGTGCATCTGCAATTGTGTGTGGCTCGCTATTAATCTGTCTGCATGTGTGTAACAGGTTGGTCATCATTCAGTTTCTATACATGTATTGCCTTTTTGTTGTCTTACAGACTTTCAGGACCAGTGGCCCTCCCCTTCCTGATGGTCCATACAGTCAACAAGGGTCTGTCCATTGCAACTGTGTGTGTCTCGCTACTATCTGTCTGCAAGTGTGTAACAGATAAGTCATCATTCAGTTTCTGTACATGTATTGACATTCTTTGTTTGTCTTACAGGTTTTTCAGACAGCATGACTGCCTCCCTCCGTTCCTGATGTTGGATCTGTCCTTCAAGGGTCTGTGCATCTTCAACTATGTGTGAGTCGCTACTATCTGTCTGCAAGTGTGTAACAGGTTGGTGAGCATTCAGTTTCTATACATGTACTGACTTTCTTTTTTGTGTTACAGGTTCTCAATTAGTCCATTAACCTCTTCTTCTCCCTGAAGGTGTATCCTTCTAACAAATATTTTCATCTGCAACTGTGTGTGGTTTGATGTTCATAATTCTGCAACTCTGTCACAGGTAAGTGATCATTCAGTGTCTATACATGTATTGCCTTTTTGTTGTCTTACAGGCTTTCAGGACCAATGGCTCCCCCTTCCTGATGGTGCATACAGTCAACAAGGGTCTGTCCATTGCAACTGTGTGTGGCTCACTATTAATCTGTCTGCAAGTGTGTAACAGGTAGGTCATCATTCAGTTTCTACACATGTATTGACTTTCTTTGTTTGTCTTACAGGTTTTTCGGACAGCATGACCGCCTCCCTCCCTTCCTGATTGTGGATCTGTCCTTCAAGGGTCTGAGCATCTGAAACTATGTGTGAGTCGCTACTACCTGTCTGCAAGTGTGTAACAGGTTGGTGATCATTCAGTTTCTATACATGTATTGACTTTCTTTTTTGAGTTACAGGTCCTCAAGAAGTCCATCAACCTCTTCTTCTCCCTGAAGGTGTATCCTTCTAACAAATATTTTCATCTGAAAATAAGTGATCATTCAGTTTCTATACATGTATTGCCTTTTTGTTGTCTTATAGGCTTTCAGGACCAATGGCTCTCTCTCTTCCTGATGGTGCATACATCAGGAAGAGATCTTAACTTCAAGTCAACTGTGTGTGGCTCGCTATCTATCTTTCTGCAAGTGTGTAAGAGGTAGGTGGTCATTCAGTTTCTATACATGTATTTTCTTTTTTTTGTCTTACATGTTCATGACCCCATGAGCCCCTCCCTCCCTGACCATGCATCCAGCCACCACAGTCTGTCCATCTGCAGCTGTCTTGCTCGCTGTCTATTGTTCTGCAACTGCGTTAGAGTTAAGTGATCTTACAGTTTCAAAACCCGTATTGACTTTATTTGTTGTCTTACAGGTTCTGAGGATGTCATTATCCCCTCCCTCCTTGATGGTGCATCTGTCCATCAAGGGTCCATCCATCTTCACCTGTGTATGGCTCACTGTCTATCTGTGTGCAACTGTCTAACAGGTAGGTGATCCCCATCCTGATGGTAGATGTGGCCAACAAGGGTCTGTCCTTCTGCAACTGTTTGTTTTTTGCTTTATATCGGTCTGCTTCTGTGTAACACATAGGTGATCATAACGTTTCTATATATGTATTTTCATTTTTTTTTGTGTTACAGGTTCATACCCCCCCCCCCCCCCCACGTAATGGTGGATCCCAGCAACAAGGTTCAGACTGTTGTCAGTCCACCCACTGCTCCTGACTCAGTCCCAGTGATGAGCTCCATTGGTAGAGAGACCTCACTTCTGGTTTTGTGGTGGACCCTCTGCTCAGAACTCCATTAGGACATCTCCATTCCTACAGCCTGCAGCTAGGCCCAGAAATTAAGCAGCGCCTGTGCGAGGAGTGCAGCTGTCCCACTCGGAGTATGGAGGTCCAGATCGCAGAGGTCTTCAGCTCACCAACTGGGACAAGCTTCGCCCCTCACTTTGAACTGGACACAAGCAGAGAGCCACTGCCTAAGCAGCCCAAGAGGAAAAGAAGGAGGCGAAGACACTGAGATCAGGAAAAGCAGCAAACATGACTTTTAACTCCTTTTTACTATTTTAACTACTTTTCTTCTTCTTCTTTATCTTTTTATTATTATTATTATTATTATTATTATTATTATTATTGTTATTATTATTGTTGTGTACTTTTTTCCCTCATAACTGATGTACTGTCATGAACTTTGGCACAGAAATGTGCAATTGTGAAATATAAGATTAATAATAGAACTGTAAATTTTACATTAGGGTTCACACCTTAATCTATAAACCTAGCTCTTTGTTACTTTTTTTAACTTTTTATTTATTCTATTTATTGTTTCGTGTGTTTTTCTCTTTTAGTATAATACTTGTTAACGGTCTGTTTTTTTTTTTGTTACATGTCATACTTGTGTTGCTCTCACCAAGTAAAATTGTAACATAGTTGGCGGAATAAAGAGATTCTGAGATTTGGGGTTTACTGTGTAAAGTGGTCTGTTTTCATCTATTTCCAGAGGTGAAAAGTAACATTCCAAATTCTTTTATTACAGTAGTTTTAATAATGTATGAGGACATCACATATTTGGGTCTAGGTCATCTTCATTCATCTTTAATCAATTTCAAATGCATTAATAAAAGTCGATTAATCATCAGCTGCCAACAATGCCTCCCAAAACCTGTTAAATCTCTACTTTTTCAAACTGAGGATTAAATCTAATTAAATCTAAACTGGTTTATGCTGGTCTGGTTTGCTAGTGTATGCTATTTTTTTCTAGAAGGGCAGTTTCTCAAAGGTTTATAGTCTTTGCGATGCTCTTATACTATAACACCTGCTGGTGCGAGGTGCGTTCCACTGATGTGTCTCTGTGCATTTTCACCAATTAAATAGTAAATAAGCCTGTAAAAGAATTGATTGTCCATAAAATACTCTTATGAATTATTCACACTGGATTATGAATTCTTTCTAGAAAACAAGCAGTACATTCTATTACACCAAATACAATAATAAGTAATAAATACAATAAATGAAAGTCTAAATTAACTAAAATAATGACAATCACTTGTTAGTGTTACTTTTATGGTAATAGAAGGGAAGTGGTATTTTGAGGAAACAATATTTTGTAGACAACAGTAAACAATTATTTAATATTTAAATTTACTTTTGGTATTATATTATAAATGGATTATTCTATTATATATTTTCATTATGTAATAAGTCTATACTTACCTGAAATATCGAGAGTCTCAACACCCAACTGAATGACATGTGGAAGAAGCGCCATGTAGCGATTATTATATGTCACTAACAGCTTCCTTGTATAAAGACTCAGCGCTTCTAGGTGTAAGTAGGTCAGACGGGCCGGTGCCGCGACACCTCTACCCCCCCCCCCCCCCCCCCCCGACTGTGGTCTATATGAAGCTGTTCAAAATTGTAATTTATAAATGATTCATCATTTTTATACAGATAACAGCTCTCACTGGAACACAGAACAGAGGAAAACAACTCAACACACTTTTAATCAACAATTATAAGACTTCAGTGGTTTCAGTGGTTAAAAATATTTGAATGTTTTTTCTGGTCTTTCAGGTCTTTTAATATTTAATTACTAAAGCAGAAGAAATCCTTACATTAATTAATAAGAAAAAAATGTAATTGTAATTGTTTTGAACTCCAAAGCGTCTGAACAAAAGACATCTAAAATACAAGAGGGTCTCTGGTAATTCTTGTTCCTCCAGCAGCAGCAGAGTCACTGGGTCAAACGAAACGAGCCTCTCATTTCTTTTATGATTGATACAGTCAGTTACAGATTCTGGCCGCTAGACGGCGACAAAGCGCCAATTACACGGGTGTTACTCCAGCAAGGGCAGACATATGTTTGTCGTAGCATCTCTGCTCGTTTCTGGTAAACATGTTATTTATAACTATATATTCAGTGCCAGCATTTAATAATTGAAAAACATCTGTTAAAAGCCATCACTGTTAATACATTTAAATTCATGTAAAATCATTTATTGAATAATTCAATATCAGTATAATTTAAAAATGTTAAAAATGATAAACACTGTGAGGGGAAAATACAGCGCTGATGTAATGTGGTTAAGTGACCAGCAGATGGCAAATATACCGTTTAATATCAGACTGAGTTAAACCTGTGTTAAAAGACCAGCAGCTGGAAAGCTCCAGTAGAAATCCTGATTTAATGATCATATAAATGATCAGGACAGACGAAGAGGTTCGTTAAGCAGGGTGACCAGACGCCCTCTTTTTACCGGACATGTTCTCTATTTGGGATGTGAAAAATGTGTGCGCATTTATTTCACATCTGTGTCTCTTTCTACAGTCACTACTCAGTCTGTGTGCGGATTTATACACTGGAGTTTAATATTAGAGAACAACACACAATTTCCTAAATGTCAAGGTCACAATGTAGTCCTATGTGAATTTGTCCTAACAGGAGTGAGCAGTATTTTAAACATATTTCATGAGTTGCATATATTCTAATGCACAGTATAAAAACGTAAATGAGGTTTTTGAAAAAGAACACTGATCAAAATTAGAGAACACTCTCAGACACCTGCAAATTGTTGGTGTTAATCTGGCACGTGGTGCTAATTTCCTTAATTATCTGACAAACCCTATTTAACTGGCAGCAAAACTTTCCTGTTTTCACTGACTTTGCAAGATGGAAAGCCGTTCCAAAGTGACTGAAACCCTCCGTCAGCAGGTTGTCAAGATGAAGGCCAAAAGGGTGACCCTATCAGCCATAGCAAGAGAAGTTGGTCATTCCAAGTCTGTGATTTCTAGAATACTGCATCTTTACAACACCACAAACTCATTCAAGTCCCCCTAGAAGGCTGGTCGTCCACGAAAGACAAATGCAAGAGAGGACAGGATAATGCAGAGAATCTCCATGGGCAATCGGTTCAACACTGCAGCTGGAATTGCTCACCAGTTCAACGTTTACAAGCATTTGGACTGAAATCCCACTCTGCAGTGACCAAACCTCTCATTAGCAGAAAGAATCAAAAGGCTATATTAACCTTTGCTGAGGAGCATGTTGTGTGGACAGAGGAAAAGTGTTCCAGAGTTCACTTTAGTGATGAAAGCAAGTTTCATTTATTTGGGTCTGATAGGAAACATTATGTTCGTTGACAAGCTGGGGAAAGACTGAACCCAAAGTGTGTAAAGAAGTCAGTGAAAGGTGGAGGAGGAAATGTAATGGGTTGTGGAATGTTTTCAGCAGCAGGAGTTGGGCCTCTCATATAGCTACATGGCAGAGAGAATGCAAGTGTGTATCAGAACCTTCTTCAACAACACGTGGTTCCTTCCTTGCATTTGTCACTCAATCAGCCAGCAATTTTCATGCGTGACAATGCCCCCTGTCACACAGCAAAACGGGTAAAGCAGTTCCTTGAAACTGAAAACATTGAAACAATGAATGGCCAGCTCAGAATCCTGATCTAAACCCAATAGAAAACCTCTGGAAAACCCTTGGTGATAAAGTTATGGCCAAGAAACCCACTACAGTCACCGAACTGTGGAAGAAACTGCAAGAAGAGTGGACCAAAATCACACCAGAGCAGAGTGAGAGACTAGTGATGTCCTGTAACCACATATGTGCTGAAGTCATTCAGAGCACATGGCTGTACACTTCCTACTGACTGTTGTAACCTTCAGAAAATGTAGTTGTAATCTTTCTCTGTGCTACAGTCATTGCTGTTCTCTAATTTTGATTATTGTGTTTTTTGTGAAATAAAGATTTGTTGTTGAATACTTTGGTTATTTTGTTAAACGCTGTTCTAGTGGTATGGTATATCCCTAACAAAAATCCTTCAAATGTTGACCAATGAAGATTGCATTATTTCTGCAAAAATCAAGTGTTCATACATTGTTCTCTAATTTTGATTTCCAGTGTACAGCTTTAAACACGCCTGTTGAAGCACACTTTTAATAATCGATTATTATCAATTTTATAGATTCGATGTAGCAGCTCTAATGCAGACATTTCCTCCAAGTCAGCCGTTTTGTAGGTGCTATTGTCCTTCTAAAGCTGTACTGGTCTGCAGAGGAATGATTTCTTGAATTCTGAAACTAAAATTCAAATGTTTAATTATTATTATTAATTATTTTGCACAGTTTAAAATATTACTATTTATTTTTACATATAAGTTGACCATTTCTGTACAAGATATTAAGGTTGCATAGAGGCCAAACCTTAATCCACTGCATTCAACCGATACTCACTGTCATGCTGGCTAAGCTAGACATGGACGGGTGAACACTCGCAGGGACGGTGCGATGCATGATAACGTTTTAATCAAATAAACAGGGGAAAACACAAGAGTGCAGCAATAACAGAGAGGGATAAACAAGACAAACGTGACAAACTAATGCGGGCAAAACCTGAAGGCCACCTGAGGCTGGTAGGCAGCCAGGGAGCAACGCGAGGCTGGGCCAACCTAACGGAGGGGGGAAGCTTGCTACGGCAGCACATATACTAAAATTGGAACGATACAGAGAAGATTAGCATGGCCCTGCGCAAGGATGACACGCAAAATCGTGAAGCGTCCAATCTTTTTGTGGGGGCAGTGGTGGCTCAGCGGTTAGAGCGCCGGGATATCGATAACAGGGTTGTGGGTTCGATTCCCGGGCTCGGCAAGCTGCCACTGTTGGTCCCTTGAGCAAGGCCCTTTACCCTCTCTGCTCCCCGGGCGCTGGAGTTGGCTGCCCACCGCTCTGGGTGTGTGTGTGTGTACTCACTGCCCCTAACACATGTGTGCGTGTGAGTGTGTGTTCACTACCAAATGGGTTAAATGCGGACGACACATTTCGCTGTACAGTGTACACTGTACAGTGACAAATACGTGCACCTTTAGGTACAGGAACCCAAACCGCGCTCGTCAGGCGCTGATAAACTTACGTGACTAGAGTGCAAGGAAACCGGACGCCGACTCTTACTGGCGACCAACCAGTGAACCAGACAGCGAACTCCTTCTGAATCAGCTCCGATAGAGCATACACTACCGAAACCCGTAGACTCTCCTAGAAGTCTCATGAACGTGAGGCCAACATAACGCTTGACGTCGCAAGAGTAATTCTCGGCCCAGACCTTGGCGTTTGCTCCCCTTTTGTACCCCAGCTCTCAGGTGACCCAAATCAGAACATGATAACAGGAATCGAGTGTCAACGTAAAAGTCCTTGAACATGAAGCCTGTAGACTCAACATGAAGTCTGACACTCAATTCATAATCAATGCTAAACGAGTCTGCTTTCACTAAAGCTTTCTCTTCTTTTAAGCATATCATGAGTTTTAAATCTTTAAACAGTTTAAGAACTAGAGCTCAAGCTGTACGCACCTCTCCTCAGCCATTCCGCAGAAGACTGGTGTTCTGCCGATTTGTGCTACCCATCCAAATGTGATCTGCGCAAGCGCGGACCCACAATCCACCAACAAATGCTTTCATGTGTTTTTTATATTAAATCTGTTTTTCTCACATGCAAAATACAATCTCAGCAGACATGTAGAAAGTACTAGAGACCCAGACTTGAGTAAAAGTACAAGTGCTCTATCAAAAAAGTGACTTGAGTAGAAGCAGAAATGTCTTTAAGCTCCAGACTTAAGTAACTACATGCAATACTTATGTACTTCCACTTAAGTACTGAAAGTAAAAGTACAGTTTTGTGTTCTGTAGTTCTTACAGAAAGCAGTCAAAAGTCTGAGTATCACTGTTTTTATTATTTCAAATGCTCAGACGTAAGGACTGTCACAGTTCCTCTGGCTGTAGTAGAAGGACAGAACTGTAGAAGACGGAGTTCATGAACACGAGTCTTCAGTTAACTCTCTAAACAAACTCGCCCAAAAGAGAGAAAGCTGAACAAAACTGACTCAACCTGCCACATACAAGAGTTTCATCTGTAAAAGCAGTGAGGAGAGCAGCTTAAAACCCTGAGCTTCACTCTCTGTAAACTAGACTACAGCTAAAAGATCTCTGGCCATTCGGCCACATACGAGTATTTGAAGGTGGGGAAGGTGGTGTTTCTTCTAGTGGTTCTTCCATCTCGGAATAAACTACAGAGCTCTAGCGTTAGTGTCCTCACTGCAGCTGCAGCACATAAACATCTAACAGAGTAAAAGTATTAAACTCATCCAAAATATGTAGTGAAGTAAAAGTGGAAGTAGGAGATAAAATAATCCTCCAGTAGATACAGATACAGTATTTTAGTACTTAAGTACAGTACTGAAGTAGTTCTACTTCATTACTATATATCTCTGAATCTGAGGATTTACTTGGGTGTTAATATATATAAATATATAAAATGATTTCTTATTACCTCTATTAGCTCATATTTACACTGACATGGTGATTTACACTCTCCTGCTGGGAGCGTTCTCTCATATAATGATTTTAGTCTATCATCATTTCCTACTTACTGGTGTATTTAGGCAGCTTTACCTGTAAATATACACTATGGTAACATTGACAGGAAACGTGATCCACGCACAAACCTGGTTAGTGCGAGAAACATGAGTGATGACATCAACTAATGCAGAGGCTTCCTCCAAGTACTTCAGCCGTCTAGTAGGTACTAGTTTCCTCCTGAGGCCGTACTGACCTGCAGAGGAACGATTCCTCAAATCCTGAAACTAAAATATGTATATTTAATAATTATGTACAGTTAAAAATATTAGACAAATTTATTAAAAATACACCTCGGAGGATAAATGTACCATCTCTATAGGAAATAAATCTTGCTGTTGTTAAAACAACCCTTGAGGAGCAGATCTGTGATACTCATCACATGGGTTCCTACAACAGCTTGCACTGCTAATGACAGAAAGAACAGAAAAAACAGAGGAAGCTGAAAGTGTGGAAGGCGATGCCAAGGTGTGACTACTTTTTTCAGATCCCCTGAGGTGGTGTACTGAAGCTAAATACCACACATTCAGTCACTGTCCAAATACTTATGACCCTGATTGTATTTAAATCAGCCCAACATTCTAAGCTCTAATGTTTATCTAATGTTGGTCTTGTCCATGGTTAGGTTTGGAGTCTGACTGTTTGAGGCTGTGGACAGGCTTCTTTTATACAGATAACAAGGTCAAACAGGTGGCATTAATACAGGTAACGAGTGGAGGACAGAAGAGCTTCCTAAAGAAGAAGTTACAGGCCTGTCAGAGCCAGAAATCTTGCTTGTTTGTGACCAAATACTTATTTTCCACCATAATTTACAAATAAATTCTTTCAAAATTCTACCATCTGATTTCCTGGATTTTTTTTTCCTCATTTTGTCTCACATAGTTGTAGTGTACCTATGATGAAAGATACACACCTCTCTTATCTTTCTAAGTAGGAGAACTTGCACAATCAGTGGCTGACTAAATACTTTTTGTCTCACTGTAAATGTTTATTAAATACAACAAATGAAAATCAAAATAAATGAACTAAAATAAAGAATGATGTTTACCTGTTAATGTTATTGTCATGGCGTGTACGGCCAGACCTGAAGGGATGAACACTCACAGAGATGGAAATCGAAGCAAGATACTTTATTAACCAAATACAAAACAACGGGATCCGAAAAGCAAAGTGCAGCAACATGGGCAAAACCATGAACAGAACCAAAACGCAAATCAGATGGCAAACAAAACAAACCTGGGACTGGGAGGAGCAGGGAGCTAAACGAGAGTGAAACGAGGGGGAGAACTAAAGGGGTATAAACACAAAGCCACAAGCCTCGCTTTGGCAGAGGGGGGAGATACAAAACTAAGGACAGAGCCGAGCTCTGTGTACAAACAAAGGTAGCGGGGGAACCAGCTGCCAGACCAGAAAGCAAGGCCAACCTAATCTGAACCTACTGCCTAGAACTTGGGTCACCATGGAACCTGAGCAGGAAGCGAACGTACCTGGCTTGCCTCCGAGTCGGACAGAGAATCTCTCCTGCGTTCCACAAGGCTCAGTTCTTGGTCCTCTTCTTTTCTCACTCTACACTCACTCTCTTGGTAAAGTGATATCCTCCCATGGATTCTCTTACCACTGTTATGCTGATGACACTCAACTCATGCTCTCTTTCCCACCGTCTGACACACAGGTTTCTGCCCGTATCTCAGCATGCCTCGCCGACGTCTCTTCGTGGATGACTGCTCACCACCTCAAACTCAACCCCAACAAGACGGAGCTGCTGTACATCCCAGGAACTGCTGGACCAAGAAACGATCTTGCCATCTCCTTTGAGAACTCACTGGTCACTCCTTCTACAGAAGCTCGAAGCCTTGGTGTAGTGATGGATGATCAGTTATCGTTCTCAAGTCATGTTGCAAACGTAACTCGGTCCTGCAGATTTCTCCTGTACAACATCCAGAGAATTCGACCTTTCCTCTCTAGAGAGGCCACCCAGGTGCTTGTTCAGTCTCTCGTCACTTCCAGACTTGACTACTGCAACTCTCTTCTGGCTGGTCTCCCTCTGTGCACCATCAGGCCCCTGCAACTCATCCAGAATGCAGTGGCACGGGTCGTCTTCAATGTCCCAAAATTTAGCCATGTCTCTCCACTGCTGCGTTCTCTCCACTGGCTTCCTGTAGCTGCCCGCATCAGATTTAAAACCCTGACGCTGGCCTACAAAGCCAAGAACGGACCAGCTCCTCTGTATCTGATGGCAATGGTCAAAAACCGATCCGCTCCAAGAGCCCTTCGAGCTTCAAGTACGGCTCGGCTCGACCCGCCACCCCTCAAAATCCGCGGAAGACAAGCGTCCAGGCTTTTTTCTGTCCTGGCACCAAAGTGGTGGAACGAGCTGCCCCTGGGTGTCCGAATGGCCGAGTCCCTCGCTGTCTTCAAATGCAAACTGAAGACCCACCTCTTCAGAGAGTACTTGGACGAATAGTTCTATGGTCGCCTTATTGTATTGTGTTTAGTAATGTCTAAGCTTAGTGGTATCTTTTGGAATTATTAGTCTGTTCTAACTAGCGAAGGTTTTCTTCAGTAAATAGCAAAGCACTTTGTAAGTCGCTCTGGAGAAGAGCATCTGCTAAATGCCGTAAATGTAAATGTAAATTCCGAGTTCCGAATTCCGAGTTCCAAATTCCGAATTCCGAATTCCGAATTCCGAGTTCTGAATTCTGAATTCCGGGTTCTAAGTTCCGAGTTCCGAATTCTGAGTTCCAAATTCCAGGTTCCGAGTTCCAAGTTCCGAGTACCAAGTTCCAAATTCCAAGTTCTGAGTTCTAAGTTCCGAGTTCTAAATTCAGAGTTCTGAATCCCGAGTTCTAAGTTCTAAGTTCGGAATTCCAAATTCCGAGTTTGGAATTCCGGGTTCTAAGTTCTTAATTCTGGGTTCCGAGTTCGGAATTCCGGGTTCCAAGTTCCGAGTTCGGAATTCCGGGTTCCAAGTTCCGAGTTCGGAATTCCGGGTTCCGAGTTCAGAATTCCGAGTTCCAAATTCCGAGTTCCAAATTCCGAGTTCGGAATTCCGGGTTCCAAGTTCCGAGTTCGGAATTTCAAGTTCCAAGTTCCGAGTTCGGAATTCCGAGTTCCAAGTTCCGAGTTCCAAGTTCCGAGTTCCGAGTTCCAAGTTCCGAGTTCTAAGTTCCGAGTTCGGAATTCCAAATTCCGAGTTTGGAATTCCAGGTTCTAAGTTCTTAATTCTGGGTTCTGAGTTCCGAGTTCGGAATTCCGGGTTCCAAGTTCCGAGTTCGGAATTCCGGGTTCCAAGTTCAGAGTTCTAAATTCCGAGTTCCAAATTCCGAGTTCTGAGTTCTAAATTTCGAGTTCTAAGTTCCGAGTTCTAAGTTCCGAGTTTCAAATTCCGAGTTCCGAATTCCGAGTTCCAAATTCCGAGTTCTAAATTCTGAATTCCGAGTTCCAAATTCTAAGTTCCGGGTTCCAAATTCCGTGTTTCAAATTCCGAGTTCAGAATTCCGGGTTCCAAGTTCCGAGTTCGGAATTCTGGGTTCCAAGTTCCGAGTTCGGAATTCCGGGTTCCGAGTTCGGAATTCCGGATTCCAAGGTCGGAATTCCGGGTTCCAAATTCCGAGTTCAGAGTTCTAAATTCAGAGTTCCGAATTACGAGTTCTACATTCTGAGTTCCAAGTTCTACATTCCAAGTTCCGAATTCCGAGTTCTACATTCCAAGTTCCGAATTCCGAGTTCTGAGTTCCAAATTCCGAGTTCTACATTCCGAGTTCCGAATTCCGAGTTCTACATTCCAAGTTCCGAATTCCGAGTTCTGAGTTCCAAATTCCGAGTTCCAAATTCCGAATTCCAGGTTCTAAGTTCAGAGTTCTAAATTCTTAATTCCAGGTTCAAAGTTCCGAATTCTAAATTCCGAGTTCTAAATTCCATTTAGAAATCGGAATTCTGAACTCGGAATTCTGAACTCGGAATTTGAAAGTCGGAATTCGGAACCCGGAATTCTGAACTCGGAACTCGGAATTTGGAACTCAGAATTTAGAACTTGGAATTCGGAACTCGAAATTTAGAACTCGGAATTCGGAATTTAGAACTTGGAACTGTCTCTTTTTCAACAACAGCTACGTTCTTTTATAAACATCTCCTACAGAAATGGTAAATTTATCTTCTGAGGTGTATTTTTATTTATTTTAACTGTACATAATTTATATATGTTCATATTTTAGTTTCAGGATTCGAGGAATCGTTCCTCTGCAGGTCAGTATGGCCTCAGGAGGAAACTAGTAACTACTAGACGGCTGAGAGGGTACTTGGAGGAAGCGTCTGCAGCTAAAAGTAGAGCTTCTAAGCCCGAAGCTCCAGAGATCTCAAAACAGGTGTTGAGCTCCAGGCTGGACCACACTTGCATCTCCAAGTCTATCAGTACTCCTCAGCAGGTAATTCACACACCAGCGCAACCTAGAACCCCTTCAACCATGATCCTCCCTCATTTAATAGACTCCTCTTTCAGATCAGAGGTAGTAAAGCTCCTCTGTAGATGTATTTTTAGGTCCTAAAACAACCAGTTTAAGAAACAGATCAGGAACATTCATACATGACTCAACTGAAGAGGTTTTCAGAAATCAGGTTCTGAATCTTCTTGTTGTGCTTCCTGCTGTTGATTTAGACTGTCGTCAGTCTACCCACTGCTCCTGACTCAGTCCCAGAGACGAGCTGCTGGTCCATGGCCTCAGTATGAGGGACTACCATAGATCACTCAGGACAGCTTTGGCCCTACAGTCTGCACCTGGGCTTCCAAATTAAACAGTGTCTGTGGGAGGAGCTACAAAATGAGATGCTGCACCATCAGACTTCATCATTGGTATGCTGTTCTTTTTAAGATGGGCAGTGATATTTTGACACCAGACATACCTTTTGGAATTATGGTCAGAACGTTCAACCAGGATCATCAGCCCATCATAACACATTTGTCCACTTGGGTTTGGGAGATTGGATATGTGTCTATCTATACAAGCTTGGACACCTTTATCTGGGGTTAATTAAGGCTCTTTTTGGATGGTAGGTGTGAGCTATCGACTATTTAACCTGAGTTTAATTACACTTTTGCAAGTATGTTTTTAATCATAAAATGTTAATCTCATTGTTTTTCACGTTGTTATAGGTTGACGTGTCACATGTAAGGTATTGGACATGATATATCTTGTGTTTAATCTTTAAAACCTGCTGTATTACAGGTATGTGTTCTGTTACTAGGCAAGTTTCTGGTTGTAAAATCTCTAATCTGAAAATAAACAAAATCTTGTGGTTTTCAGTTTTGCTTTGATGCATTTTGATGATGATTGCAAGCAATGTTCAAAATTTCAGTCTAATTAACTTTAATTGGAGCAAACTGATCATTTATTAATGAGCTACACTGAACACATTAGTCTTGGGACTCATTTGTACTTATGACAATTTTGATTGGAAATTAAATAAGTCTGCTCTCTGACTTTGGTGCATTACTGTAGGGCTGTATGTCAAAACAATAACTATTATTGTGTTTTAGATCAAGGATGGAAAGACAGGCAATGAGTTGCAGGAAGCTGTGACTGCAGCACCATGTCTGGTAAGTCTCGCAGGATGCAGCTGTAAGACAGCGCTGATCACAAAACTGGAAGAATGGTGTGTGCTTCAGAGGACAGTTAAGCATACAGACATTACTTACAAGCTTTCTTAGACATGGTATGGTATAAACATGTTAATTAATGCCCACATGTTTAATCTTTTGTCTCTTTTATTAACTTAACTATGTGTTCGTTAAGTGTGTGTTTTGTTTGTTTGTTTGCTTTTGTTGGGTTTTTCCCCTCTTTTTCTCCCCAAAGGAAATAGTGGTTTTATAATGTAAATTGCCTTCATTTTATCCTACATTTCCCTTAAATATCCTTAAATCTGACTGTGATGCAAAGTATTATATATACGCATATATACATTTATTTGTTGTTGTTTTTTTTACTAGAGGCAGTCATCTTGGAAGAAATCCTTATCTTCACAACTGGCTGTGACTCCATTCCTCTTCTGGGCTGTTCCCCTTGACCCTCTTGAGAGTTTGAAGAAAACTACATATCAACCTTACATAACAACTTTACATTAGCCATGGACTTTGAAATGCAATGGTGCAGGGTTTGGAAAAGCATGAATAGGTTTGTGTCCTCCAACACAATAGCTGCAAATTCTCAGTTATGTATTCTATCTTGGAGTCTCTATTTTTATGCTTTTCCTAAAATTAAAGCTCAGTAAAGAACTTACAACTGGTTAGTGATTTCCATGTTAAGAGCAGACTGAAAATTATTGTAACAAGAAAAACAAAAAAAATCAAATGTTGGTGTACTAGTATAAGAATGAGGATGGTAATGCATCTAAAACATTTTTATTATATTATTAATACATCAAATTTTTTGATTTTCTATTTCTGATTGTTTTATTAGTATATTCAGAATTGATATCAATAGTTAATTGTAATAATGACATTTTGAGGCATTATTTGGTACTTTTTTTTTAGTCCCCATTAACTAGCCCTCAACTAAAGGTTGTGAAATTAGCTGGTTGTTGATTGTATGTACTAACAGAAGCACTTTAAGAATTACTAAAAGCAATCACAGCTGAATGTGTTATTGACGTGTGGCTGACAGTGGGCGCATGGTGGGCCCAAAGGAGAGGCAGAAAAAAGGCTTACAAAAGAGTAAACTTAAACCACCCCGAAGAGGAATTTATTCATAACAGCAAGCTAATGAACTGAAGCTAGCACAATGGGAAACCAGGGGGACACTTTCAGTCGGCCGCAGGGCTGGACAGGGCGGCCAGAGGACCTGGGAGACGGCCGCAGGTTGGCCCAGGCAGCTGGGGTCAGTGGAAGTTGGCTGTGAGGTAGCGATAGCGAAGGGAGCCAGAAAAAAATCCAGATAAAAAGGAACAGAGCTGGAGAGAGAAAACTCACACCAATAACCCAGCCTGAACATGGAGCATTGTGCTCACCCGACTGTTGAGGAGGCGGTAGTTTTAGGAGGTTGCTTCTGCAGCCGGGAATGGAGGACAGGTACTGTCCTTAGCGGTTTCCAGCCGCGCACCCTTCAACAGCTCCGCCCCCTGGACATGCGGCCCTGCTTGGCGTCCAAAACAGTGGTGCTGATCCAGCAGCTTGGTTCAGCACCTCGGACAGCGTGTTGTTGCTGGGCGCGCTTGTGTGACCCAGGTTACAAAAGCTTGATTAAAGTCAATTTTATTAATAAAAAAGATCACACTTAAGATACAGAGGAATTAAACTAAGAATGACTCATTCTTAATTAGACGAAAATAAAAGATTAATGACTGTAAAATAATGAATTTATGAGCAGTACTGAAACTAGATCCAAGCTGAGATTAGATAAGATGCTGAGAAAATAATGAATAAATAAATCAAGACACAAATATTTGAGGAAAAGAAACTTTATTCACATTTTTGTTCAGCACGCTACACATTTCAGTCAATAAGCTGATCAGGTGAAATGCGCGTGGCCGTCGCAGACGCGCTGCACGAAATGAAGCCTTCGAGGGCTGAATGGAGCATTTTGCTTTATTTTCTGTGCACAGAAGCTTCAAATATTGTAAATAAGTTCAATTAATAGTTCATACTGTGTAGAAGTGCAGTTAATTGTGGTTGGAGTTGATATTTGTGTTCATAGAGAATTAAAACTTGAAATGAACTGAGATTTATCATCTATTATAGGTTAGGGTTTTTTTTTTACTGCTGTTCAAATTGGACCTTTCTACGTTGGATGGCGAGCCTCCCTGAACTCGAATCCAGGAAAGCTGTTCACAAGCACTGTGGATGCTGATTTGTGAAGGTTTTAGTTTTGTTTTTTTATTTTGCAGGTTGCAAGTCCTCATTCCCAGTGCGGTAGGAGGAAGCTCTTACCTTTTCCACAGACTGAACCTCTTGCACTTACACACATCCAACTGCAGCCTGTGAAACACAAGGACATTGCTGAACTAACCACCGTGGGGCGGACCGGCTGGGCCTACCTAATAATATAATGTTCATATTCAAAAGATTACCCTATTTATTTTATTAGTTATTTGTGTTAATGGTGAAAATCTAGGGTCTTAACTGGAAAAGTTTAAATGGAATTTTGCTAGACTTTATACAATTATGAATAAATTGCCATAAAAACAACTAAGATTAACTTATTAACTTATTTACTTATTTAACATTACTAACTGCTGATAATTATGACAAACAATGTATCTTTAAATGTATTTCTAAAAATGTTTTCTTTTATTTACATTTTATTTACTTTAATTTAGTAATGATAAACCTATTACTGTGAAAGCTAACAACTCAAGAAAGTAAATGTGGTCAGATAAAATGACTGAGCTCAACTAATTGTGATCAGGTAATTGGCTTAAAATGTTGTAGAAATGACTAATTATTAATGTGCATTGTACTGTAGCAGAAAGTAGGAGTGCTATAGCAAACCACGAATTATTTATTAATTACTAAATGTCCAAGCCATTGATTTTATTAATTTATTCCTGAATTATATTGAGATTTACCTGAGATTTTCACCCAGGACTGTAGAATTTACTTCACTGATTGTATCAGTTTAGACTCCAAATGAATAAAGCTTACCTTCATTCATATTTCAGTTCAGAATTAAATTCGGTCTCAATTCTGAAGGCAGTTCTATCACCCAGGGACCCAATCTCTTTGTATACATGCACACAAGAGATGCCGTTTTTTTTAATAAACCTGTAATAAGAGAGAGATGATTTCAAGTTCACAGCATTGGAGATAGATATGAGTTCAGTGTCAAAGTCAGCTTTATTGTAAAAACTGCGGTATGTACAGAACATACACAGGACTAAGATTGCGCTACTCTCAGACCCACGGTGCAACAAAATAAACATCAAACATTTAAACATTAAATAACAAAGCATAGAAATGGTATTATGCTGGTTTTAGGAATATAAGAGTTTAAGTGTTTTTATGGATAAATAGAGCTCCCTGACATTGATCTCAGAGGTAAAGTGGAATATGCAGCTGTGTACTTATAAAGTGTATGAATAAAGTGTATGTACAGAGCTCCCTGAAATAACGTAAAAAGTGAAGTGACATATGCAGCAGATTACAAATCTGGGGATGGTCAGTGCAAATATAAACAGTGGTGCAAATTGGAGCTTATAGACTCTTTTAAAGTGACGTGTGCATAACCAGTTAGAGATCATGCAGAGTTCAGTATTGAGTTTGTGTGTTTTGTGTGCAGGATCTAAAGTTTATATATAGTTTATTGTATGTTAAAGGGGTGAAAAGGGAAGGAGAGGCAGAGCAGGAAGAGAGTTGAGCATCCTGACTGCCTGGTGGACCGAGATGTCCCTAAGTCTGCTGGTTCTAGCCTGGAGACTCTGCAGTCTCCTCCCTGATGGCAGCAGGCTGAAGAAGCTGTGTAGTGGGTGGGTAGGGCCCCCCGCTATGCAGAGGGCTTTCCGAGTGAGGCGGGTGCTGTGTAGGTCTGTGTAGGGAGGGGAAAGAGGTGCCGGCGATCTTCTCAGCTGCTCTCACAATGTGCTGGAGGATCTTGCGGCAGGACGTAGTGCAGGCGCCGTACCACATAGTGATGCAGCTGGTCAGGATGCTCTCGATGGCGCCTAGAAGGTGCACATGATGGGGGTTGGGGCTCTGGCTCTTCTCAGCTTGCGAAGGAAGTAGAGGTGCTGTGAGCTTTCCTGACCAGTGAAGCTGAGTTGATGCTCCAGGACAGGTCCTCTGAGACGTGCACTCCCAGAAACTTGGTGCTGCTCACTCTCTCCACCGCTGTACCGTTGATGGGCAGAGGAGCATGCTGGGAGTGCATTTTCCTAAAGTCCACAACAACCTCCTTTGTCTTCTCAACGTTCAGAGAGAGATTGTTGTAACAAAACTCGTCCTACAGGACATTATCCCTGAGATTGTGGTTAGAAAATGAAGGTTGTTTGAAAAAGTACAATGACTGTTATATTAAATCACATGGACAGCTACTGCTATTGGTTAGAACCAGACTGGTCCGATTGATCTCGCACCTCGAGAATACACATGTGGAAAAGCTTCATTTGGTTAAACATGTATGAACTAGAGATCACATCAAGATAAAGAAACCGTGGAACTGTTAAACAAACTTGAGGACAAGCAGCACCGACATGAGTGTGTTTGTTTCACTCTGTGTGCCTGGATGCCTCACACCAACCCAAAGATTGTTACTCTCAGAAATGCGCAAAGCAAATAGTCGCACTGTGGACTAATAAGACTTCAGAAACAAGTAAGAATACAAAACTGAGAAGAGTCATAAACTGTCATAAACAAATAAGAGTTTGAATAAGAGAAATATATTGATTATGTTGGTGAAATCACTAGAAAAGAGCTGAAAAAAACTAAGACTATAATGAGAAACTAGTTATATAAAGAGGTTATTTTCCTTCCTCTTCAGGTAGACCTGTTACAGTATGCAAGGGAAAACTCCCTCAGAGCTGGAGGAAGAAACCTTGGGAAGACTCACAAGGGGGACCCATCCTCTTCTGGTCAGAACTATTTATAAATTATTGATAAAAATGACCAAACCATCTATACTGTTGAACTGCTCTGATCATAATCATAATATAAGAATCATGGTGTAGTAGAACTTAATATAGTCATGGCAGTGATGGTCAGAGTAATGATAGTTAATAGTGGTGATATTAATAGTGGCACATAGTTAAGAGTCCATTTAGGTTTTAACATGGTCATTAGACAGGTAGCAGTGGTAGGAGGGTGTGCAGCTGGTCTGGTATGGGTGGTGGTGGTGGGGGGCCTGCTGGTCAGACTGGTTGGTGGCAGCTGATCTGACACAGGTAGAGGGGACCTCAGTGGGAATCTTCCAGCAGGTTGGGCTGCATGGCCGTTTACTCGGAGAAGGTAAAAAGACAGAGAGTTAGTTCTGAGAGGATTTTATGGAGAGCAGAGAATGTTGAGCAGTATCAGAGTGTGTCTGATGACTGGAAAGTTCTGGGATAGACTCATCTTTGTGAGAGGCAGTTTTCCTTGGATCAGAAATGGCAGTCTTGGGCATAGAATATGTTACCTGGGTCTGTTGAAAGGTTAGCGTTGGTGAAGAAACAGATGTCTTTCCTAACAGGGTGATGATCTCTGCAGCAAGAGTGAACATCAGTTAGAGTGCTCTGGAATGAGCACTCCTCTGTCCTCCAAAGAGGGGTTTTAAAGTTGTGTTCTCCCTTTTAATGACTGCTTTAATAACTTAATCTAGGACCCAGTGCCCTACAAAGGAGGAGGTGTCCGTGTCAGCAGGTTGGGGTGGATGTCTGGTTTAACTCATCTGAATATAATGTGCTTTAGCATTAGTGCAGCATTGCAGTTGCTAAAGCACATCGTCCTGTGTCCAAGTGAGCTTCCTCCCACCTCCACATGGTAGGTGAATTGGCTGTGCTTACTTGCCCGTAGGTGTGTGTCTCTAGGTGCAGTAGCACCCTTTCCAGGGAGTGTTCTTGCCTTGTGATGATTTAGGAAAGGCTCCAGAGAAAAATAAGAAAATAAATCTGTGACCAATTGCCTGATTGGCGTTAATAGGTTAGTATGATGCTTACCTTGGTCTTTTAGGGTACATGGATTCCCGCACTCCAGCTGCCAGATTGCTGTGTTTAAGAGATACGTCACATTAATATAGCTTGCATTTACACTCGTATTTCAAACAGAGGTTCCTGTAATGAAAGGGTAAATCAGATCATGCTGTTTATATGCTTGAAACCTGTACAGACCAAAGGAGCCAACACCTCTAACTGAGCTCAGCCTCTTTCTGACTGACCTGCAGAGGTTAAAGAGGTCAGAGAAGGTCAGATCAGTGAAGAGTGATACAGCTCTAACACTCACACCAAGCTCCAGTCAGAGGAGGGGGAGTTTTTTCAGGAGGAGTTTAGGGCAGTGAGAGCTGTTGAAGTTAACTGGCTTTTCTTTATTGATAACTACCAATGTGGAGAACTGGTAGCGTTATGTTCACCTGAACCTTCATGCTGCTAAATATCAGGCGTTCACCAGTAGATCAGCAGCAGTTCTAAGCAGAGCTGTCGCAGTAATTACGCTACAAACTGATCGTATGATCAATGATTATGACCTCCATCATTTTGGAGGACATCGATAATGAAGCTTTGTTTATTTGCGTGTTTTTAAGACCTTTAACCAGGCGAGCTTTTCTGTTCTCCCCTCTACCAGACACACACACACACACACACACACACACACACACACACACACACACACAGAGACCTTTCTGTTTATTAATAAAACTATTTTCGATCATCTATTATTCCATTACTTTTCCTAATGTTTTAGTTTTTGCTGTGGTATCGTTTCAGTATCGGTATTGAGATATTTAGGCAGGTATCGTATCTAAAGTCATAAGTTTGGTATCGTGACACTACTGTTTATCATGTAAATAGAAAAATATAAATAAGTAAATTATCTCTTACTTCTTATACTGAGAGCAGAAACCTAAAATATAAAAAATAAAAAAATAATAAAAATAAATCTTTCTATCTGTCCGTCTATCTGTCTGTCTATCTGTCTATCTATCTGTCTGTCTGTCTGTCTGTAACCCTGTTAAAATTAGGACCCTCTTTCTGAGCTCTTCTACAGGGGCTGTTCATTTGCCCCCCCCACCTTCTCTCCCCCTCTTCACTTCTTGCTCTCTTCAAGTGTGAGTGTGTGTTGTGTCCAGAGCTGATGCTGTGTTGCTATTTTTTGTGAGCAGTTATTGAAGTTAAAAGCTGATTAAGTGTCCAAAGGGGATATAAAATCCCCCATTCCTCGTTTTTTCAGTGTTCTTTAGTCCTGAGTTTGATAAACTCTCATCAGTTTCTGTTCAGTTGTGAAGAGAAACACCGGTGAGTTCAGACAGTGCTGTTTAAGGAGGGATTATGAGTTAGTAAGTGTAGATTTCCAAGTGATAAGATGTTGAAAGTGTTGATAAGGGAGTTAAAAGATTATTAAACAGCCGGAGTATAAATGTGGGAGACAGACCTCGGCTAGTTCGTTTCAGCTGCTAAGCTGTAGGCTAACAGGCAGAGGCTAGCGGGATTAGCATCTTGTTTAAGTGTAAATCTACGATGTTAAGTGTTAAATCCTGCTGTTTACGGACTCAGAGACATGCTGAGATGAATATGCTTGTCGTACAGTCTTGCTGAACTTAGTGTTTTGTTGACGGGAAAAGCGAGCGAATTTGTCCAAGAAGGCGAGCCAACCTGAGACTACACTTCCCAGAGTACTGCGCGAGTGACGTCAGTAGCGCGCACACACACACACACACACACACACACACACACACACACAACCTTAGTCTATCCGGGTAGTGAAGATTTAAACACACTTTTCTGACACTTTGAGACGATATTACTCCAGAAAGGAACATTGATTATAACAAAAGGAAAAAACTGTTGGTTCACATTTCAGACTTAAAGGACTGTTATATTGTTGAAAGTTGAGTAAAATATCTCATGAATTCTTGACTCTGAAGTTTATTATTTTACTACCATTTAAGCTTTTGTTGTTAAATCTGAACTTGTGCATTTTTCCAGTACTGTTATTTTTTTTATAGAGCCTCATTGAACTACAGTTTCCTCTTATAACTCATTTATACCTCCTACTCCATTTTTATATGTTTTTTCTTTCCTATTAGCCACTCACAACTATTCACACACACATAAGAAGAAGGTCACATCATTTCTGTAAATAAATATATGATTATATCTTTAACCCTGTACTCACTGGTCCATCGCATCTCTGTCCAAGCTCTCCTTAGAGTACCTAGTGAGATATCAACACTGGTCCAAACCCCTGAAGAATCCCAACCTATGGTTGATCTGTCACTCAATAGAAATTCCTATTGTGGTGTAACAGTTGGTGTAGACACTAAGTTAGCTAACGTAGCTCCTGTGTTACATTTACGCGTGCTACGTATCTGTCTATCTACCTAACTAGACAGATTTGATCCATTTGAAGAAATTGTAGGACAGTCAGGACATCTCTCTTTGTTTTATTTCAGAAACAGGTTTCTGTAATGAAAGAGAAAAGCAAAAATGCTGTTTATTGTTTAAATAGAAAAATGTAAAGAATTATTTGAATTAAATGACCCCTTGCCTCTTATACTAAGAGCAGAAAATTCAGAGGGATTCATCTATCCAACTATCTATATATTTATCTAGCTAGCTATGTGTCTATCCACCCGTCATTGTTTTTATCCAGTTGGTGAAATTGCAGCGCTCTCATTCCCCCAGAATCACCAGGTAGTTAACATGTCACATAGTCACAAGTCTCTACTGTGTATGGGCTGGTGATGAGTCCGCTACCAGTGACCGATACCAGATACCAGTACCAGATAATGTGCTGCATGAGGCTTGTCTGTCCTGGTTGTTCTTTAAACAGCCCAGCTGGTATCCTTTCCTTCAGCTCCCTCAGCTTGTCCCTCATCTTGAGAACGTAGAACAGGATGTTTAGCTTTTCAGTCTTTATCAGAGCAAATGCTTCCGGGTAGCATAGACCCAGATTACTAAAATATGGCAATTTCCTCCCCGGCCTCTTGGTAAAGGGCGTATTATGTCCATGGCAATCCGTGAAAATGGCATGTCAATAACTGTCAGACTTATTAATGACACCCTGTCTGACTTTTTCTCAGATGCTGTTAACTGACACTCTGGACAGACATTACAAAATTCAGCTATATCTAGCAGCTGACTTGGCCTGTAAAATCGACTTGCAAATCTGCTGTGTGTTTTAGCCTGACCCAATTGACCTGGCCACGGGTCCGAATGACCCAGCTTTAAAACTTCATCTCTGAGACATTTGGGAACCAGTAATCGCTCAACACCATTTTTTGACCTAGAGCTTGTTGTCTTTCAGAATGAGTTGACTTCCCTGAGCTTATTCTCTTTCCTTAGCACAGTCTAAAAACAAGGGTTTGAGTGTTTCATCCTGCCTTTGCAACATTGCTATGTCACCAGGTAAGGCAAATGTTTCACTTATGGGTGTATCCAATTGTTCCACTATTTTTGTGCCTCTAATTTTTTCCTGTCCTTTTTGTTTTCTTGCATTTTGGTTTGACAGCATATGGTAATTCTTTTAAAACTCGACTGTTTTGTTTGCAGTTTAAACCTTTCTAGCCTACAACCTTGTTACAGCCATAACCTCTGCAGTTCTCTGCTCAGTGTTTAAAAGATATACCAGAATCGGGATATTTCTACCTAAAACGACAGCATGAGCAGATTTTTGCATTATGTCTACCTTTAATATGTAGCTTTGGTTGTTGATGTTAACCGTGAGTTTAGTTGTGGGGTATACCTGTTCATCTCTGTGTGTACACCTGACCCCAAGTTTACCTGTACTCTTAAACTGGGATTCTGGAAGACACTGTGGTGTTATCATGGTGTGACTAGCTCCAGTGTCAATAAGGGCTTTAAATGTTTTGTGTCCTATTTTTACAGGTATGGTTATCTCACTACTGTCCTGTTCCTGAAAGCTTATTTCGGGTCTTGGAACATATCAGAGATGATTTGTCCTGGTAACAAGCTTAGGACAATCTTAAATCTTTTGACCAACCTGATTTTAGCTAGCTGTGTTTAAACAGTTTGGCGATTATCTGTTGCCTGACTATCTTTGCTTCTTTTGCTAGTACTCCAGCGCCCCTGTGTGGTGATAAATTCACTAGCGGCTTAGGACCACAACTGACCCTGCCCCCAGACTTACTTGTGCCTATTGGTACACTCTGTTGCTGGAATCACAGAGCAGGAACTCCTTCTCAGCTTGCCTTGCTGCCACGAAAGCTTCAGCTGCTTCCACTGCTTGTGTTATGGACGCCGGGCTGCATACAGTTATCCAACGTCTGAGGTCTGGACTCACAATTCTAAGGTATTGTTTGAAAATGATGGTGTTCCCGATGTCCTCTTTCTTTTTTTTCTCTGGGAGTCATCCACTTTTCAGACAGTGATTTCAATCTGTTATACAGTTCACGATAGTTATCCATGGCAACATACGCAGCTCTAGCTTTTCCCTCTAGCAGAGGGACTACATGTATTACCGAATTATCGCTTCTAGGCCATATTGCTACTTATGTTGGTAAAATTGTAGGACAGTCAGGGTGTTTCTCTTTATTTCATTTCAAACACAGGTTCCTGTAATGAAAAAAAGATTACCTCTCATACTGAGAGCAGAAAACTCGAAGGAATCCAGCTATCTAGCTATCTAGCTAGCTATCTTTCTTTCTATCTTTCTATTTATCTAGGTAGCTAGCTATGTGTCTGTTAACTGGTCAAAGTTTTTATCCAGTTGTAGAAATTGTAAGACAGTCAGGGTGTTTGTCTTTCTTTCATTTCAAACACAGGTTCCTGTAATGAAAAAAGAATTAGATAATGCTGTTTATCATGTAAATAGAAACATATTAAGAATGTATTTAATTGAATTACCCTTTACCTCTTTTACTGAGGGCACAAAACAAAACACGAAGAAATTCATTTATCCAACTATTTATCTGTCTATTTATCTAGGTAGCTAGCTATGTGTCAATGAACCCGTCTTTGTTTGTATCCAATTGATGAAATAGTAGGACAGTCAGGGTGTTTTTCTTTGTTTCATTTCATTTACAGGTGCCTGTAATGAAAAAAAAGAAATCAGATAATCCTGTTTATTATGCAAATTGAAAAATATAAAGAATAACTTTAATTAAATTACCTCTTACCTCTTATACTGAGAGCACAAAATTCAGAGAAATTCATCTATCTAACTATTTACCTGCCTGTTTATCTAGCTAGCTAGCTATGTGTCTATTAACCTGTTATTTTTTTATCCATTTGGAGAATTTGTAGGACAGTCAGGGTGTTTGTCTTTGTTTCATTTCAAACACAGGTTCCTGTAATGAAAAAAAAAATCAGATAATGCTGTTTATCATTTACATTTATGGCATTTAGCAGACGCTCTTATCCAGAGTGACTTACAAAGTGCTTTGCTATTTACCCAAGAAAATGTAAATAGAAAAATATTAAGAATTTTTTTATTGAATTACCTCTTACCTCTTATACTGAGGGCACAAAATTCGGAGAAATTCATATATCTAACTATTTTTCTAGCTAGCTAGCTATGTGTCTTTTAACCTGTCAGTTTTTTTATCCAGTTGGAGAATTTGTAGGACAGTCAGGGTATTTGTCTTTGTTTCATTTCAAACACAGGTTCTTGTAATGGAAAGAAAAAATCAGATACTGCTGTTAATCATGTAAATAGCAAAATATTAAGAAGTATTTTAATTAAATTACCCCTTACCTCTTATACTGAGAGTAGAAAACCATCTAATGTTTCTTTTAACCTTCTCAATTTTTTTTATCCAGTTGGTAAAATTGTAGGACAGTTAGGGTGTTTGTCTTTGTTTCATTTCAAACACAGGTTCCTGTAATAAAAAAGAGGGATTTAGTTAATGCTGTTTATCATGTAAATAGAAAAATATGAAGAATTTTTTAAATTAAATTAGCCCTTACCTCTTATACTGAGAGCAGAAAACTCAGAGAAATGTGTCTATCTAACTATTTATCTGTCAATTTATCTATCTAGCTAGCTATGTGTCTATAAAGCCGTCATTTTTTGTTTATTTATCCAGTTGGAGAATTTGTAGGACAGTTAGGGTGTTTGTCTTTGTTTCATTTCAAACACAGGTTCCTGTAATGAAAAAAATCAGATAATGCTGTTAATCATGTAAATAGAAAAATATTAATAATTATTTTATTTAAATTAGCTCTTATCTCTTATACTGAGAGCACAAAATTCTGAGAAATTCATCTGTCTATCTATTTATCTGTCTAATTTTCTAGCTTCCTAGCTATGTGTCAATTAACCCGTCATTGCTTTAATCCAATTGATGAAATAGTAAGACAGTCAGGGTGTTTTTCTTTGTTTCATTTCATTTACAGGTGCCTGTAATGAAAAAAAGAAATCAGATAATGCTGGTTATCATGTAAATAGAAAAATATTGAGAATTTATTTAATTTAATTAGCCCTTACCTCTTATACTGAGAGCAGAAAACTCTGAGAAATTCATCTATCTGACTATCTGTCAATTTATCCAGCTAGCCAGCTATGTTTCAATTAACATGTCATTGTTTTTATCTAGTTGGTGAAATTATTGGACAGTCAGGGTGTTTTTCTTTGTTTCATTTCAAACACAGGTTCCTGTAATGAAAAAAAAATCAGATAATGCTGTTTATCATGCAAATGGAAAAATATAAAGAATTAATATAATTAAATGACCCCTTACCTCTTATACTGAGAGCAGAAAACTCGGAGAATTTCATCTAACTATTTGTCTGTCTATTTATCTAGCTAGCTAGCTATGTGTCTATTAACCAGTCATTGTTTTTATCCAGTTGGTAAAATTGTAGGACCATTAGGGTGTTTGTCTTTGTTTCATTTCAAACACAGGTTCCTGTAATGAAAAAAAGAAATCAGAGAATGCAGTTAATGCTGTTTATCATGTAAATAGAAAAATATTAAGAATTATTTTAAGTGACTTAACCCTTACCTCTTATACTGAAAGCACAAACCTCTGAGAAATTCATCTATCTGACTATTTATCTGTCAGTTTATCTACCTAGCTATGTTTCAATTAACCCGTCATTGTTTTTATCTTCCTCTTATACTGAGGTCACAAAACTCTATTTCATCTATCTATTTCATCTAACTATTTCTCTGACAATTTGTCTAGCTAGCTAGCTATGTGTCTTTTAACCTATCAATTTTTTTGTCTAGTTGGAGAATTTGTAGGACAGTCAAGGTGTTTGTCTTTGTTTTATTTCAAACACAGGTTCCTGTAATGAAAGAAAATAAATCAATTAATGCTGTTTATCATGTAAATAGAAAAATATTAATAATTATTTTAAGTGAATTAGCCCTTACCTCTTATACTGAGAGCAGAAAACTCAGATAAATTGATCTATCTAACTGTTAATCTGTCAATTTGTCTAGCTAGCTAGCTATGTGTCTTTTAACCTTCTCAATTTTTTTATCCAGTTGGTAAAATTGTAGGACAGTTAGGGTGTTTGTCCTTGTTTCATTTCAAACACAGGTTCCTGTAATAAAAAAGAGGGAATCAGTTAATGCTATTTATCATGTAAATAGAAAAATATTAAGAATTATTTTAATTAAATGACCCTTTACCTCTTATACTCAGAATAGAAAACTCAGAGAAATTCATCTATCCAACTATTTATCTGTCAATTTATCTAGCTAACTAGCTATGTGTCTATAAACCCGTCATTTTTTTTGTTATCCACTTGGAGAATTTGTAGGACAGTTAGGTTGTTTGTCTTTGTTTCGTTTTAAACACAGGTTCCTGTAATGAAAAAAATCAGATAATTCTGTTAAACACATTCTGTTTAGCTATCTAGCTATGTGTCTGTTAACCTGTCATTGTTTTTATCCAGGTGGTGAAATTCTAGGACAGTCAGGGTGTTTGTCTTTGTTTCATTTAAAACACGGAGTCCTGTTCTGAAAATAAGAAATGAGATAATGCTGTTTATCATGTAAATAGAAAAATATAAAGAATTATTTGAATTAAATGTCAATTCATCTGCCTAACTCTTTATCTGTCTATTTATCTATCTTGCTATGTGTCTGTTAACCCGTTATTTTTTAATCTATTTGGAGAATTTTTAAGACAGTTAGATAAATGACTGTATTGAATGAATTGTAGAACAGTCAGGATGTTTCTCTCTTTTTATTTCAAGTATCTTTAGTCCATCTGTAGTTCAGCTGTCTCTCTCTCTCTCTCTCTTTATCTATCTATATACATTTTAGTCTGTATGTTTGTCTACTACTTCTGTCTGTCTTTTGTCTATTTTTATTTTCTTTGTAACTGTTTCTTACTTACTATCAATTTTTCTAACTTTCTAATCCTACATAGATCAATAGATAAAATCTTTCACCACTAGCAAACTTTAATAACTGAGTCTGTCCACCATCCCAAAAACATCATCAGCTTCTCAACATTACAACTTTAACCCAGTTAAAATGAAAACACACATCAGCAGCAGACTTTAAAAACCCAGTCAGTTCAGCAACCTCAAGGCTAAAGCACACTGCCACGGCGGGCAGGAATAATGAAAAGACTGTTTGTCCTACATTTGCTGTCCTGATGTGTGGAGAGGGTGCTGGTTACATGTCTGCAGCTGGAGGATCAGAGGAGCGACTGGGAGTTTAATGGAATGATTGATAATAGAACATTATTACATCATAAAGACACAGTTCTAAAGTTCCAGCAGCAGCTGTTTCTCTGACTTTTGAAAGATGCATTTGTGAACTGGTGCTCACCTGAGTTTACCCATGTATACACACCTGCACCAACACCTGAACACATTAAAATCACTCCTGTCATCAACAGGGTTCTTTCAGTAATCCAAAATCTGTCTTCAAATATGGGCCTAATAGTAATTTACTGTTACTATATATTACATTTCATGATTTTATATGTTATGCCAATATATCTATCTATATATCTATCTGCCTGTATATATCTATCTTTATTGTTTTTAATTGATCAGTGAAATAATCAGCCTGGTCTCATGGGATATACGTACCTCTGACCACTTTTTAGGTTTAAGATATAGGGGAACTGGGTCCTTTCTACTGATTAAGGGTGATTTATCTAGCTAGTAGGTAACAGCTAGCTAGGTGGCTAGGCTAATGCAGCCTCTAACATAGCATCAGGTACACAGTGAGCTGTAGTTGTGGCCATTCTCATATAGTTTGGTGGTTAAATCAGAGGTTCTTCTAACATATCTTTTACCAAAAGCTTATATGAAGATAAGGGAACGGGAGACACTGTCTGCTCATTCATTAGCGTAGAGTGAGGTGTCAGCTGAGCTCGTACATTAGCTAGCTAGCGCTAGGTGGCTAATGAGGAGCGCTTGCTAGATAAAGCAGCTGGTGTTTTTCTGTGGTTGTCACGATGTGCTGGCTAGAGATCTCGTATGCTGTACTAACTGATTTCATACTGGATCTAATTGTGTGTAATTATGATCTTTCTCTTTTTTTTACAGCTTTGAACATCTATTCATCATTGATTCTCATTATCTTTCTCTGCCTCTTGCAGGGACCAGGTCGACACGTGGACAGGTGAGTTAATGCTAGAGTTTATATTAGCTGGTTTTCTGGTTAGTTTTTATACTCCCTCAGTTAACAAATGTAAGCACAGTACAGAAACACACACCATGTGACCTTAGAATTACAGGATTTTACATGATGGGTTTTGTAAAAATGGACTAATTTGATTATTTGAGGTTAATCATCTGAATGTTAGAACTATCTGAGCTGGTTTCCCAGACTTGTGTTAAACCTAGTCCTTGACTAAAAGAGAACTTCAGTAAAGATCACCACTGGAAAAAAGCTAGTTAGTGTCTGGGATTATGATCAATCCATGTCTGGGTAATCAGCCCTTTCTGATCTGAATCATCATGTGTGAAATAATGTGTAATGTGTTGAAATTATTGCACCACTGATTTATTGCACATATTTCAATGAATTGCATTACCGTTATTATTGCACATATGAAAAGTATAATTTGAGTATTTTTCTGATGAACCACAATGTCACACATTGAGGGAGGAGTTTGATGGTCACAGGTAGGAATGACCTGTGGTGCTCTGTGGTGCATTTTGATGATGAGTCTTGCACTGAATGTGCTCCTGTGGGTTGGAGCCATTATCCGTAATGGCATGCAGCTTATACAGCATCCTCCCCTCTGACACTGCCTCAGTGAGTCCACCTCCACACCCACATCATCACTGGCCTTTTGGATCAGTTTGTTCAGTCTGTTGGTGTCTGCCACTCTCAGCCTGTCCCAGCATGCACTTGCCACCACAGACTCATAGAAGATCCTGAGCATAGTCTGGCAGTTATTGAAGGACCTTAGAAAATAGAGACTCCTTCCTGTAGAGGGCGTCAGTGTTCTTAGCCCAGTCTAGTGAGTTGTCAATTTAAACTCATAGATATTTGTAGTTCTCCACAGTGTCCACATTGACCCCCCTGATGGACACAGGGGTCGTCACCAGTGCCTTGTCCCTCCTTAACAGGTCATTTTGTAAAATACATTTTCATGAGTCGCTGAACATTAACAAAAATGGTTCAGCTTCCCATCCTCTATGAGGAAACATACATCATGTTGATTTGCATGTTCTGTGTATGTATGAAAATGTTTTTAAAAAAATAATTCCAGAAAATACAAGAACATCTGAAGCTTCAGCTAGTGAACAATGCTTTGCGGATGTAAATGCACACCAAGTTATTGGTATGTATTTTTCACACCTAAAATGTTGTTCACAACAATTAGGAAGAGTGAAGCTGTTGAAAAGCCACCTGTCCTTATTTGTGCAGGTCTGTAATTAGCATGCCACTGTTATTCAGTATTTTCCTAATTCCAGAATGGGAACATTTGTGGCAATTTGTGTATCTTCCAAATATATCTTCCAAAAAGCTTTCCTTGAATGAACATATTGTCATCATGAAAAAGAAAAATTCTGTAGCATTGACCACTTCTCTTGCCCAGTTTGCACCCTAGATACAGTTGCTGTGTCTGTCGATGGAAACCGAACACTACATCATTTTAGCAAAACAAAGAGTTGTGTTATTATTGATAACTGTAAACTGTCAGAATCTCTAGGGAGTATCTCTATTATCTTTAATGTTTTCTTTAGAGGAACAGACATTTTTTGATGGCATTTTTTTGGCTAGTGATAAAGATATAGCAACATTTGTTGAGTGCATTCGTAAGAAGGCCAAGCCAGTACTTTAGACTGTACATAGTGAAACAGGATTTACTTTTTGTATATATTTGATAATGACATTGTGTTACAGGTACATGGAAAATGAATCTGTGGGACATCAACATGGGCTGCAGCCAGAGAGACCTCTAAAAAGACAAACCTCATATGTGATGAAGAGGTCCTGGAGGTGGCAGTTTGCTTAAAGGTCTGAATATGTATTGGGGAGATATTTGCCAATCCTCCATTTTTGCAAGAAGAACTGGCCACAAAAACAAATGGAAAGTTCTTCTGCACTGATATAATGTGTGGATATTGGCCCTATCTGCAGAAAACCTGACTTAGACTTTTCTGCATGCAAAGGGGCGTTCTACAAAATGTGAGGTAATTGTGTATTGTCTAGCACACAGTTAAGTATTTTACCATATTGGTGGTGTTTTTAAACTTCAAATTTGTATTCTTGACATCTGATATAAATGCTGTAGGTGCAGCGGGGTGCCAAAAACCAAACAGGGGCAGGCACTACCATATTTAACAGCTTTTTGTCACGAATGGCTCTAACTACAAAATACATGAGTAAGGCTGGGAAGTGAACCTTTACTTACAGTGCTCATGTATTGTGCTTTTTTACCCTACTTTTCATTGATCATATTTGTTGACTAAGCCCTGGTGAAACAGTACATTTATCAGTTCCTTCATAATTACAGCTCGAGTGGATATGATCACATTGCATGTCAGGAGGAGGATCATCTTGCTGTTTTTTACAAGTATATCTTAACACCTGCCCTTTTAACTGATAGAGTGACCATGGCAAACAAACTTCAAAATTATTTGTATAATTGCTTTCTCATTGCATAAGTGATGTGACTTTCTCTATCAAAATGTTGGAATACTTATTAGTCACCATAAAACGAAAAAAGAGCAAACTATAGATATATTCTCAGATTTTCTTGGCAAAACATTTATGGGCGTCGTCTTTTAATTTTACATCCCACGTTGTTTAGTCATTTACTGTTTTGTCTTTATCTCAATATGTTAGATTTACTTTTAATGTCAACCACCTTAACCTGACAAATATTCTTTACAGCTCCACATGACCCCAGATCAGATGATCCAGTGGGGTTGCAACATGTGATTGAAGGCCTATTCTTGGATATGCAACAGAAAAGGGGGGATCTATATTGAGTAACTGTAGCCATGTTCAGGTTGCCTCCCAGACATCATGAACTTGTGGAATTAATTTTTAAATGTGAAATCTGTGACAATAACATTAAGTTGTAGGTAATTTAGGTAATTCAAATACAGTTCAAATACATTTTTACATGGAGCAAAGTGCCCCTTCCACATCGTACACTTAAACCCTTACATAATCTTTATACTGTGTTTATACTCTAGTGAGCATGTTCATGTCAGGTCCGCGTCGCCGCACCCATCCCGAGGGCGGTCCCGAGCCGCAGACCACAGGCTTCATGTTCAAGGACTTTTACGTTGACACCCGATTCCTGTTATCATGTTCTGATTTAGGTCACCTGAGAGCTGGGGTACAAAAGGGGAGCAAACGCTAAGGTCTGGGCCGAGAATTACTCTTGCGACGCCAAGCATTATGTTGGCCTCACGTTCATGAGACTTCTAGGAGAGTCTACGGGTTTCGGTAGTGTATGCTCTATCGGAGCTGTTTCACGTTCAGAGGGAGTTCGCTGTCTGGTTCACTGGTTGGTCGCCAGTGAGATTCGGCGTCCGGTTCCTTTGCACTCTAGTCACGTAAGTTTATCAGCGCCTGACGAGCGCGGTTTGGGTTCCTGTATTTGGCTTCCTCCCTCCGTTAGGGTGGCCCAGCCTCGCTTTGCTCCCTGGCTGCCTACCAGCCTCAGGTGGCCTTCAGGTTTTGCCCGCATTAGTTTGTCACGTTTGTCTTGTTTATCCCTCTGTTATTGTTGCACTCTTGTGTTTTCCCCTTGTTAATTTGAATAAAACGTTATCATGCATCGCACCGTCCCTGCGAGTGTTCACCCGTCCATGTCTAGCTTATCCAGCATGACAGTTCAATAAAAGAACCCCATTGTTTCTGCACGTTTTCCATTTGATCAGTTCCACTGACCATATAGGTCTTGTTGTACAGTTACATACTGTAATCCATCTTTTTCCCTGTGTACTTTGCCAGCACACCTTTACCTTTTTCTTTAGTATTCAGGACCTCCACAAGACTATCATTTCCAGATGTTGTAGTGAAGAAACTAGCATGAGCAAGTCCGATTTGTAATGTAAGCCAAGAGTGATAGTTGGTCACAGGAGGCTGTTGGCTGGATATTTGTGATTGGTGGACTATTCTCAGTGACACTGAGCTGTTTAAAAACTCCAGCAGCACTGCTGTGTGTCTGACTCACTCGCACTGGTGCAACACACACTAACACGCCACCACCCTGTCAGTGTTACTGCAGTGCTGAGAATAATCCGCCACCCAGATAGTACCAGTTTATTGCACTGGTGTGACTGAATCAGACACAGAAGTGCTGTTGGAGTTTTCACTGTTCACTCTATAGACAAACCGAGCTTGTCATTCTGCTTTGGAGACGTTTGCTTGTAATTGTACACACCTACCAACTTGGTAGGAGTGTCTAATCGAGTAGACAGTGAGTGGACACAACGTTTAAAAACTCTAGCAGCACTGCTGTTTCTGATGTATGCTTCGATTACTTTTGTATTCGCTGACGTTATGACTTGGGATTCTGGTACGTTAATTTTGACATGAACCATTTTCGTGACTCTTCATTTAAACTCATTAAACTCAGACTTTCAAAGGAAAGAGGTCTATGTGCTTTTCATTTGTTTCAGACCATAGAAATGTGGAAATTCTGACCATGAAGACCATTAATAGAACTTAATGTTAATACTTATTATTTATTAAGTGATCATTTCTTATCTGATTCAGCAGTTTAGAATATTTGTTTGAATATGATTTGATGTTTTTTTTTTTAATTATTATTTGTTATTTCAGACTGTGAGCAATGCTGAATGTCAAGTTGTACTGTGAAGTACTACTGGATTACAATACAGTTTAATAAGAAGAAATTATGTTCCCTCGTCTTTAGTCCTGTGTCCTTACCGATGCACCATCCTGTTTACTGTGAAACCCAATACGAGCTAGCCCTACCTATATCCTCTGAAACACTTAGACATGAAGAAGAACGTTTTTGACAAGGTGATGCAGCTGGAGAGACTTATCGAGGAAGAGGCTCTACTGGTGGAAGAAATGAGACAACAGTGGAACCATCTTACAAGAACCTGCAGGGCTTTGAGGGACCAGGCTGGTGTACTAGCAGATGGCCTGGCCACATAGAGTGAGAACCTAAGTGAAATGAAAATACCCCCAAAAAAGCAGATCAGAATCATTTTCAGTTAGAATTAGTTTCAAACAAATGTAGGTGATTAAAATCATACAGTGATTATAAATCCAGCATGAAGATGAAATTCCAGACTCTTATGAAAGAACCATGAAACTACAGGGGCCGATTTCCTGCACAGGGATTAAGTTTAGTCTTGGACTATATTTGGGTGTTCATCTGTGGGACAAGTTGGAATGGGAAGTGAACATGGACAAGCTGTACAAGAAGGGCCAAAGCCAGCGCTACTTTTTGAAGGCTGAAGTTCTTTGGTGTGACAACCTAGCTGCTATGAACTTTCTACAAATCTGTGGTGCCAAGTATCATTTTTCTAATGGACACAGTGGAGATGGTGCTGGAGAGGGTAATGGGATGTTGGCAAAGGTGTCCGTGATCATGAAGAACCCAGTCCACAAAACACTACAGGGACAGAGAGCACACAATGGGCAGCAGACCTCGCTGCAGGAAAAACACTTTGACAGGTCATTTCTTTCTACAGCCATCAGATTGTACAAATCTACACTCCAATCCATCAAATTAATCTGTTACTCAGCATCATTGTACATCTGTATATCACCTGCACTGCATTCCCATCACTGCCTGTTCTGCTCTAGTCATCTTTTGCACAATACTGTGTGTTACAGCAGTTCTGCATTAAGTACTATGCAGTAATACTGCAACTGTAAACGACCTCATCCGTGGATTACTGTTACTATCACACAGTAACATTAACTGTGACAGTAACTGTGGCTAGGACAGTGGCAATAACTGTAACTTCAATACCTATATATGAGGGTTAGGGTCCTCTATAACAGAAATATGCTACAAAGCCATTCAGGGAAACTGAATATCTCTGTACCAGTCCTTGGTTTGGTAACATCAGACAAAGCTGTAGAACACTAGAATAACCAGCTGTACTGAGTACTCCTCCTCTTCCCTGCCCACTTCTCCAACTAAAGTATAAAACATAGCCAAAGTCAAAGCATATAGTTGTGCAGTTGTGAGGACAACCCACTTGGAGGCCAGTAGACTCGACTTTTTTACTCAAACTCAATCCCCTTACACCACTTCACACTAAACCTGCACAGTTCAACAACATTAGAGACTGAGTGCATGTGCGCATAATGGAGATATCTGTCAGGGAGTCCAGCAATGTGTGGGTATCTCATGTAAAATGCATTTTGCAGCATGTAATGTCTGGATAAATGAGTGTAATTAGTTCTATTAAAACATTAACAGCCCCCATCATCTAGCTCGCCTCTTCTGTTTTACATTTATTATAGTCCTATTTTATTCGATTTATTACAATGGTCAGTGGCTTGTCTAGGCTGAGGTCTAAGCTAGACATAGGTTTTAATTTAAACTAATAAGATTATTTTTAATCTCTTCTGTCACATACGTGTTATTTGTGTAAAGATGACTGACATGAGCACTACGAAGGACTTTCAATTCATGGATGCAAACGTATGGATGCAGTTACTGCACAGAACCTGGCCCCAGTTTGAACATAAGACAGCTCTCACTTGAACTAAATTTGTCCTCATTTCTGTGTAATAGAAGGGCAGGATGTCATGCTTTGTATGTTTTTTACAGACACTGATATGACCCCTACCGAGTGAAGCATTTCAGTGGTATTTATTTCATGGCATTATTTCCATTATTACATTCATGTCATGACATTTTCTATCTCTGTATTCTCTCCATCGTCTCGTGCCAGGTTTATTAGCATTACAATGGTTGTGAGCAGCCAGGCCTTCCATGTCTGCAGAAAAAGGCATATGCCTTGAGCTTAGGACCAGTCCCCCCCCTGCCCATTGTTATGGAGAGAATTGCAGAGAAGTGAAATTACACCTTATCCTCAAAATGGAGTTATGTAATAACTGAAAGTTTGGGAGAAGCACCATGCTCAAACTCTTCCCCTCCATTACTTCGCGCTATAAAACGCTCCTCTCCCTTTTCGTTCTTGTGACGAAACTTGCATCCCACCACCACCCCTGCTCCTCCTGATCCAATTTTACTCAACCTCTACCTGGCAAGGGGGGGTCTGGCTTTGAATTCCATCTGCTCGAAGCCCCCCAGAACTCCAGCCCAAATTTCTCTAGTTGCCTCCTTGCCTCAGCTAGCTTGGTCCGCACTTGCAAACTGATTTATACTTAAATCATCATAGCAGCCACATACATTAATGTATAAATGTCAACAGGTACAGCGGCTGAGATGAATGAACTGAAAGACTCATGAATGGATGAGTGGGAACACTGACTGACAGTTCAGTTGCCAGCAGGCCTGGCAAAAGCAGATGAACCAAAAAATATAATAGTACCAGCAGGAATGACCTCCTGTATCACTCCTTTACACGCCAGAGATGAAGATGTCTGTTTCATCTAAACGGATTCCTTCTCTCTATATAGGAGTGCACTTTTCTAGAGGCTGAATATTAAAGACATTGTATTAGACTCTTGAGTACAGAAAACGTGAACTCCATAGAGAGGGAGAGTGTCCTTTTTTTCACATTACTTTATGAATTGGTAGGTAAACAAAGTCCACTGAAATAAATTTCTAATTTCTATTGGATAGAAATGAGAAATAGGTGCTGGGCATTTCTCACCACCTATTGCAGGGCCTCCATCTGCCACACACCAACAGCATCAAGGGAATACTTACATAATTTAGTGTAATATTAGATACACACTGATGCACCTCCCCTTGACCCTGTACACCTCTGAGAGCAGCACTGAATTTAAGAGTCTTCTGTAGGTCTGCTGGTGGAAATGAAAGTGGTGTGCTTACACTTTTGTTGAGCATCTCCTGAAGATCACCTAGGAGTCCTTTAGAGGAAAACTCCAAGCACTGTTTCAGCTGAAGCGGTGACAATGTACACCATCACAGGATGGATGGCATTAACCTCAAAATACACATAAGCTTCATTATGATGTTGCAAAAAAGTGTAGTGATGAAGGCAGTAGTGGAGAGTAAAGAACCTAGAACAGTCCTAAATATCTTATAATAGACTATAAAAGACACAACTATTCATATGAAGTTGGTTCATCACATCACATTTGATGGCTCTGCTGTTTATCCCCATTATATTATTCCACTTACCCCCAAGAATCTTCCAAGAGCTTTTTAATAGTCATTCCCTCAGCTAGTTCTCCATGCTGCCAATGCAAAGGCTTTCATAAGGTCCTTCACGATCATCAAATCAGGTTTTTCAGGCAACACCTTATTGTGGGCCTCAGACATAGTATCCTCTCCAACAACACATGATTCCCTCTTCAAAGACACAAAATATCAGTCCCAACGATAAAAAGAGAATTACTTAAATCTCTCCACCAATATTACACCAACTACACTTCTGTGATCAACCATAATAAAATCGTTCTTAAACAAACTTACATAACTGTTCTCCTCAACATCCCTCAGGAAAGAGCTCTTCACCATTAAAGCTTTGGTAACTTGGACATACTCTGCATTGGTGGGATAGCTGCACATCAAGAGCAACAAAATGAATCAAATGTATCCAGTAATTCTGTTCATCTAATGGGGGGCATTTCACAAAGCAGGATTCCTCCGATTAGCGAGAAAATTTAAGCCCAGAGTCAAGCCTATCCAATATGTAAAGAGCTAAGGCACATTTTGTAAGGAGGTTCAGTTCCTAATCAACATCTGGCTCTAGGAAGTGGCCACTGCATCATCTGAAAATGCCATCCACTGCCACGTACCATATTACGAATGGCACCTGCCAATGAAAGACAGATGCGCTACGTTAAAAAAGGCACTTTAGCAGAGTTGCTTACTTTTTTTTTAGTTTTTACTTTTGGGGTTCTATTGAGCTGTTCTCCAGAAAGAAGCTGGAGTCTTGCCTCAGCACTGTGAATGACACTTTGGGTCTGTTTACTCCTGCCATAAAGAGCTGTAAATCCCAGAAACATCAAACAAGTTACAGCAGCTTCAAGAAAAATGACATTCACTGGCCTGATGGTGGCGTTACAGGAAAGCATTAAGCGTTTTTATTCAATAGCATCTGGTCTGTAGCATCTGTGTCCTACACACAAAATTCTTTTTTTTTGGTAATTTCTTGATCCTTCCTACTTCAAGAATTTTTTTTACCAATCCTCACATATCTGGTAGCAAAATACCTGCAATATTTATAATTAATAATAATTAGAATGAATAATGTCAACTTGTACCTTTTGAACACTTAAGCCCATTTTAACAAAATCTTTTCAGCACATTATTTTGAGGGGGTATGTCAAGTTTGGTGGACATTTGTCACAAGAAAGCGAGGTCAATAGTACATAACTCTTAGAAACCATTCATCCAGTCAACCTACAATTTTACATGCTGCATCTTTAGCCTATTCTATAATAGTCTGACCAGAGGACTTGATATGTCAATTATTGTGGTTGGTATTAGCCAATCACATTCAAGCATACATTTGACATGCTAAACATTCACCAATCAGGGTGCAACTTATGGGGATTTATCAATGTAGGCATATTCTGTAAACCAGTGAAGTTGCCAGAAATGCCTTACAATAATGCTGTCATATGCTGTTTCCTATATGTTACATTTACAGATACACCAACCTTTTTCAGTTCCGATACCAATACATAAATGTATTGATCGATACACAGTACCGATCCGATACCATTGTTAAATAAATAAACCGTATACCTCACCATGTGGGAGAGATTTAAAGCATCAGGATTGATGTAAACATTATCTCACTAACTTAATAACTAAAATAGTTATAAATGTATTAAATTGCTATTTATTTGTCACTAAAATAAGAAACAATTGTGCAGGACCTAGGCACAGCATTCACCTTACAATGTGTTCATTTATTTATAAGTATTTATAGGAGACAGTCACACATGTCAGATTTAGTTCTTTTCAAAGGATACAAAAGTCTTCATATGAGATATGACTATTAACAGAATGTTTTTTTTAGTTAATAATTGCAATAATTTTGATGATTGGTTATGTGTATTGATTTGTAACTATCATTATCATTGGGCCTGTTGTGCTGGTTCTTTAGGTCTCATTGGGCCTGTCGTGGTTGGAACTTTAAGCCACTTGCCTATTGTCTATTTTATATATTGGCATAAAGAAAATCCTAAAACTTAGGCCTACTTGAAGCCATAGCTGACACTCCTGTGACTCCAGTGTTGTGACTGTTTTTTTTCATGGTAATTCCTACTCCATCCACTATGTGGCAGTATATTGGAAGTAGACCAGGTTACAAGCCAAAAGGGAGGGAACTGTGAACAGCAAGGTGGTTTAGATGTGGCTCACTTCAGGCCTCACTGTAATGAAGATCCTTACTGGTGGAACTACAGGTTCTAACACTCACTGTAAGTTTGCTATCATTTAATCCTTTCTATATTCAGTCAAGCTTTTTGTATGTTTTATTTATGAGGTTCTGTGCTGTTCTGCTTTTGCAGAAAGCTTCACTTTTGTCTTGTTTTCTATTTGTTTGTTTCTCTATTTGCAGTTCTTAAAACTAACTTGCTCTTCTTATGGAAATTGGGATAAACTTTACACACAGAAGACAAATGTATCACTCCTGAATTGACTTTCAGCAACTCAAACCAGGGATTTCCATGGTTCAGATTTTCTTTTCACAAGGAAACATCCAGGATTGTAAACTGTTATCAGAGAGAAAGATGTCTGAAATGCAAACCAATTTGGGAGAGCCTGGCACAGCATTCACCTTACAATTTATTCATTTATTTATAAGTATTTATAGGAGACAGTCACACATGCCAGATTTAGTTCTTTTCAAATTATACAAAAGTCTTCATATGAGATATGACTGTCAACAGAATGTTTTTTTTTAGTTGAAAATGCAATAATTTTGATGATTGGTTATGTGTATTGATTTGTAACTATCATTATCATTGGGCCTGTTGTGCTGGTTCTTTAGGTCTCATTGGGCCTGTTGTGGTTGGAACTTTAAGCCACTTGCCTATTGTCTATTTTCTATATTTGCATAAAAAATCCTAAAACTTAGGCCTACTTGAAGCCATAGCTGACACTCGTGTGACTCCAGTGTTGTGACTGTTTTTTTTCATGGTAATTCCTACTCCATCCACTATGTGGCAGTATATTGGAAGTAGGCCAGGTTACAAGCCAAAAGGGAGGGAACTGAAGCAGCAAGGTGGTTTAGATGTGGCTCCCTTCAGGTCTCACTGTAATGAAGATCCTTACTGGTGGAACTATAGGTTCTAACACTCACTGCAAGTTTGCTATCATTTAATTCTTTCTATATTCAGTCAAGCTTTGTGTATGTTATTATTCATGAGGTTTTGTGCTGTTCTGCTTTTGCAGAAAGCTTCACTTTTGTCTTCTTTTCTGTTTGTTTGTTTCTCTATTTGCAGTCCTTACAACTAACTTGCTCTTCTTATGGACATTGGGATAAACTTTACACACAGAAGACAAATGTATCACTCCTGAATTGACTCTCAGCAACTCAAACCAGGGATTTCCATGGTTCAGACATTCCTTTCACAAGGAAACATCCAGGATTATAAACTGTTATCAGAAAGAAGGATGTCTGAAATACAAACCACTTTGTGAGAGCTTTCCAACTCCTATGTTTTGGATTGGTTCTATGGACTTCAAGTAAGTACCGTTAATAAGAGGGTGAGTACAGACAAAATTTCACCCACCTTCAAGCACTAGTGAGCAGTCCACAAGAAATCTGCAGGCTCTCTTAAGTACTTTTTTTGTAAATTGTGATCTGGCTATTCTAAGGGTAGTAGTATATTTCAGATGTGTCTCTACACTACAGCTGATTTTGGATTTATATGCTTTATGGATGTTTAACTGGAACAATATTACATTAAAAATGGTTAAAATAGGCATATTGTACGACAGTGTCACAGTAGTGATTTATTCATTATGAAAATGCACTACATGCATGTTTAGAAGTGTTAAAGTGATTTTCATTTCTTCTCTGTTCTTTAGTAGGTTTGTTTGTCTTTATAAGTAACACCAGCAGCTCTTTATCTCTGAGAGTTTTTGGTTTCTGCACATTTTTTTTTGTCTTTTACCATCAACAGCACCTGTTGCAGGAATTCTGGCTATTCTGATTAAATATCCTTGTCAAAATGGAAAGACTGGAAATGTTGAGGAAATCTAGTGAGTGTAGTTTCTCTGTTCTCCATCGTGGTTTTTTGTTGTTTTTTTTAAGTCATGTTTGAAGTTTTAGGACATTGTTTGTGAGTGAGAGGAGGGGCAAAGTGAATATCTAATGATCCAATATCAAACTAAGTTGACTGAGCTTTCCAAACTCAAGGTTCTCAAACTCAAATGTGCTTGGATGTACAAACAAGTGACTGTGTGTTTTTTTTTAGTTCATTAGTAAGACAGCCCGATTCATTTCTGTGAAGTTTAATTTACTAGTGTTTGCAAATGTAGCTTCTCTTAGTCTGAGAAATATGTGGAAATAGTACCACCAGTTAAAGTATTGAAATTGGGTATGACGTCCGGTCCTCTATCACAGAGAAAGGCTTCACCTCTGCTGCCTGGAATCTGTTGTGCTCTCCGGAAACATCAAGAAGGTGCTACACCAAGACCTTACCCAGTCACACCAGTCAGGTAAGTGATGATTTACTTTATTCAAATCTTTATACAGTCAAACAATTTTTAGTTGCTGGACCAGGAATAATGGAAAAATCAGCTGATCTAACATTAAGTCTAAATAAAAATAGTTTATTTCTAGTGTCTTTTGGACCTAAAAGGAGAACTTCTGTTTTGTTACTGTTAAGAAGAAAGAAGTTATGTGACATCCAGAGTTTTATATCCTTTACACAGTCCTCCATTTTCTTTAATCTAAAGTTATCAACATGTTGAGCTGATATATAGTGGGGAGAACAAGTATTTGATACACTGCTGATTTTTCAGGTTTTCCCACTTGCAAAGCATGTAGAAGACTGTAATTTTTATCATAGGTACTCTTCAACTGTGAGTGATGGAATCTAAAACAAAAATCCAGAAAAATACATTGTATGATTTTTAAATAATTAATTTCCATTTTATTGTGGGAAATAAGTATTTGATACACCAGAAAAAGAAACTTAATGTTTGGTACAGAAACCTTTGTTTGCAATTACAGAGATGAGACGTTTCCTGTAGTTCTTGACAAGGTTTGCACACACTGCAGCAGGGATTTTGGCCCACTCCTCCATACAGATCTCCTCCAGAGCCTTCAGGTTTCGTGGCTGTCGCTGGGCCACACGGACTTTAAGCTCCCTCCAAAGATTTTCTATTGGATTCAGGTCTGGAGACTGGCTAGGCCACTCCAGGACCTTAAGATGTTTCCTACGGAGCCACTCTTTAGTTGCCCTGGCTGTGTGTTTTGGGTCGTTATCATGCTGGAAGACCCAGCCACGACCCATCTTCAGTGCTCTTACTGAGGGAAGGAGGTTGTTGGCCAAAATCTCACGATACATGGCCCCATCCATCCTTCCCACAATACGGTGCAGTCGTCCTGTCCCCTTTGCAGAAAAGCATCCCCAAAGAATGATGTTTCCACCGCCATGCTTCACGGTTGGGATGGTGTTCTTGGGGTTGTACTCATCATTCTTCTTCCTCCAAACATGACGAGTGGAGTTTAAACCAAAAAGTTCTATTTTTGTCTCATCAGACCACATGACCTTCTCCCATTCCTCCTCTGGATCATTCAGATGGTCATTTGCAAACTTCAGACGGGCTTTGACATGCGTTGGCTTGAGGAAGGGCACCTTGCGTGCACTGCAGGATTTTAATCCTTGACGGCGTAGAGTGTTACTGATTGTTTTCTTTGAGACTGTGGTCCCAGCTCTATTCAGGTCATTGACCAGGTCCTGCCGTGTAATTCTGGGCTCATTCCTCACCTTCCTCAAGATCATTGATGCTCCACGAGGTGAGATCTTGCATGGCGCCCCAGACCGAGGGAGATTATCCGTTATTTTGCATTTCTTCCATTTTCTAATAATTGCACCAACAGTTGTTGCCTTCTCACCAAGCTGCTTGCCTATTGTCCTGTAGCCCATCCCAGCCTTGTGCAGGTCTACAATTTTATCCCTGATGTCCTTACAAAGCTCTCTGGTCTTGGGCATTGTGGAGATGCTGGAGTCTGACTGATTGAGTGTGTGGACAGGTGTCTTTTATACAGGTAACGAGTTCAAACAGGTGCAGTTAATACAGGTAATGAGTGGAGAACAGGAGGGCTTCTTAACGAAGAAGTAACATGTCTGTGAGAGCCAAAATTCTTACTGGTTGATAGATGATCAAATACTTATTTCCCACAATAAAATGGAAATTAATTATTTAAAAATCATACAATGTATTTTTCTGGATTTTTGTTTTAGATTCCATCACTCACAGTTGAAGAGTACCTATGATAAAAATTACAGTCTTCTACATGCTTTGCAAGTGGGAAAACCTGAAAAATCAGCAGTGTATCAAATACTTGTTCTCCCCACTGTATAGAGCTGTGTGTCATCTGCAATGGCAATGGAAATTATAACTGCCCAGTGGTAACATGTATAATGTAAATAATAGCAGTCCTAAAATAGAGTATTGTGGAACTCCATATCTTACTTGTGTAATTTGATGATAAATCTTTTATCTTTATAAACTGATAGTGTTCAGTTAGATATGATTTGAACCACGGTGGGGCTGTTCCTGTGATTCCAACCATTTTCTCTAATCTTTCTAGTAGAATAGTGTGAACTATTGTATCAAAGGCTGCACTGCGGTCTAGTAGGGCTTTCTAATTATGCAATGTCTAATTTTTAAATATTTCCAGAAATCACCTTTTTCGCTCTAGCATTTACTGTTGAACAAGTTTACAAAATTACATAAATGTCCCCTCTTTATAGAGATCATTCACAGTGTGTATACCCTTGTCTACACCCTTTCCAAAAAACTTTCTGCTTCCCAATCTTCACCTCTGGGTTGAACCAGAATGATGCATAATGTTGTTTGTAGTGGGAAATCCTGTGCAATTTATGAACCTTTGCCCAGACCTCTTGAGAGTGCGTAGTGACTGGGTTTACTCCTTTGATGGCAGGATTCGCTCTTATGGCCACCGCTAGGGGTTCCAGCGCAATTATAAATAAGAGCAGTGGCATACAGCAACCCTAAAGCATCAGTTTTGACAAATATTATTTTTTTCCCTTTAGCAAAACCAGAACCAAAACCAAACCTCAACAGGTCCGAGTGTAACGAGTCCCACTCGACCCTGTCGAGGGCCTTCTGAGCATCAAGCGATACAGTGGCCACTGGCATTTCGCATTGACTAGGAGGCATTTAACCACATTAGGTGCATGAGCCTTCTCAAATTATCAGTGGAAGACCTACCCTTTATAAAGCCTACTTGGTCTGAATGTATAATGTGTGGTACGATTGTTTCCAATCTGAAGGTCAGTACCTTACTATATACAATGATGAGGCTGATTGGTCTAAAGTTAGCCGGATCCATATGATCTGTTCCTTTATTAAGTATCAGAGTGTTTTTTAAGAGATGTTGGAAGTGAAAATATTCTTTATAGTACTCCACCGGAAACCCATTCGTTCCTGATGATTTCCCTGTTTTCATGCCAGTTTTAACCTCTTCTTGGGTTTTTGGTGCATCAAGAATAGATGCTTGATCTAAACAGGTTCTCATAGAATTCTTTAAAGACATCATTATTACCTTTAGAAATGATGTGGACAGAGCATTGTTCTTTTAACTGTCTGGCCAAAAGTCTACCAGTTTTTTCTCCTGACTCATAAAATTTTGTCTGAACGTTTTTTTTTTGTTTTTTTTTTATTGAAAATGTCCTAAATTCGAAACTTACATTTACAAATGTTTTTAAATAAGCTTTCAGAGTAATGTCTGGCCAACTCTTTTTCCATGCTATTTAGTTCTGCTGTCAATGTTTTAATTCTCTAATTGAGCTATTTTTCCCTTTTCTGTGCAATCCTTTTACCCAAATGTACGCTTCAGATGCCTCCAAAACCATTGCTACGCTGTCTGTGCTACCCAAATTAAAACAATGATGGGTCCTCTGTAAGCTCTTTCGAAAATAACTCATCCTGTAGTAGAGATGTGTTCATTCTCCATCTACCTCTTCTAAGCCTGTCTGAATGTATATTCACACAAAGCTCAACAGGTGCATTCTAGGTGCATAATTCTAAATAGAACCAACATAGCCAAACAGGCCAACAAGAATCTTTTCTCCACAGCAGAGGAGAGAACATGAACAGAAAAATGTCTCCAGTAGCCAGCTGAGGATTCTCTTCTTGTTAAATTCATGTCCACAAAACTAACAACAAAGAGAAAAAAGGAAGAAAAAAAAGAAGAGAACTTCACTTAGGTCAGTGGAATGTCTGAGACGTCTACTAGGTTATAGCCTAAACAGCTCCACAAAGCTATCCAGATCAATCATACTTCTCAGTCTCCTTGTGCTAGTGGATGTTTTATAGTTTATTCTCCATCAGTAACTTGCTTCTCGATGAACTTGACAGCTTCTGTTGTGACGTCAAACTTTGTTTCTCCTCTTCCACGCAAACTGGAGCGCTGCAGGAAAGACTAAAGGAAACCTCACTTTTTTTATGTCATGCAGCAGCTGTTTCACCAATCAGAAAGTTTTCCTCCTCTCAAACAGCTTCTTTGACATGTAAGGAAACAAGGAAATGTTGCGTCCACTCCACACTACACCTCCTTTCTCTCTCGCAGCTTTTAAGACATTATCTCTCGCGGTTGAACGCAGAGAGGATCAATCTCTGAGGCTGTCTTCATGTGGACGAGATCAGGGAGAGCAGTGTGCTCTTTTAATTTCGAATTTGTTGTTAATGTGCATGTGCAGGCCCTCTGACAGTATCTTTTCAATGCATACAATCAAGTTCTCCCCTTCAATGCCCTCTTTTAAGCCCAACGATCTGACATTATTGTGGCGGCTCCTATTTTCCAGATCTTCCACACGGCTCTCCAGAGTATCTATGCGCTTGCCATGCAGCTCATGGCCATTCACCATTTGTTGAGTGGCGTCTTCCAAGCTGGAGATTGCCCTTCCTCCTCTGCTAGTCGCCCCTGCATGCCGTTTTTCAGTTCTTCTGTAGTCTCCTTAATCATTGACACATCATAAGCAACTGTTTGCAGCGTCAAAGCTCATTCCATTCACTTCGGCAAGGATGTGTTCCAAATTAGCATTCTGTCCCGTTTCGGGCTAGCATCACCTGGTTTGGTAGCAGCTGCCCCTTCCCTCATGAAGGCTTAAAATATTTTGAAGATGAAGACATGTTCTTATGGATGAACGGTTTCGAACGGTAGAAAGTTTGATAATGAAATACGTAACAGACAAATAGCTGAAAAGGAGAAATATGCAAATTAGTTGGGATTTAAGTTAATGGGGCTTAGGACAACGTCTAACTCCCTCCTAGTCATTTCTTTTATATTCTTTAATATTAGCTTTGGCTTGTTTATCATAGTTTTAATCCTTGTGCTGTCTGCTATGTGTCTTACTTTACATTAATTTGCTTTAGTAACTAACTTCTGTGTTTACTTTTGAGGAATATGGTGGCCATGGAGAGGCACTGGGAGCATCAGCGTGACCAGGGCCAGCCCAAGACTTTATGGGGCCCTAAGCAGATTTTCATTTGGAGCCCCCATACCACTACCTTAGCACCAGATGCTTCATCATTCCGTATGCTGCACTGTGTGTGTATCGTACCCATTAGCATTATTTGTAATTAGCTTACATCGTACACAAAAATGTTCTAAATAATTTTCACTTTAAATACAGAGTGATGTATACATGTTCAGTAACATTAGCAGACAAGTCACTGCATTTACAGTAAACAAGTTAATGAGATTTTTCTTAATTTTTTCTTCAACAGATGTAGAAAAGTGTGAGAAAGGCACCTATTATTGACAGGTCCCCTAACTCTGACCATCTCTGCATCTTGCGCAATTCCCTTTCTCCCTGGGCCAGAAAAAAGAAAAACAAAAAGAAAGTTGAAGGCCTAAGGTGGGAGCTGATGTTTATTTATTTTTTTCTTTGAGCGATTTGCTGAGAGAGATATTGTTCAATGCTGAAGCAACTGGGTCTTTATCAACTTTGTCTATGGCTCTGCATGCTCCAGCAGAGAGGGCAACTACTCCAGACGGTGTTTCTCATTGTTGGAGATTTTATTGTAAGACCCTATTAAATATCGGGCTCAAAGAGTAATGCTGTGGTACCTGTGGCCTGGAAGACCTCTAGTACACTAAATTCCAGACACCGTTTGGAAGAAAACAGACGCCAGGATCGAGGAAGCAAGTCATTCAGCTGACTCTTTGCGCTCCACTGCTGACTGCAGGTTTGACGTTCTGTCCTCTACCACCGAGAAAGGCTACACCTGTGCTGCCTGAGATCTGTCAGGTAAGTGATGATTTACTATATTCAAACCATTTGTTCTTCCCTTTCTCTGCTTGTATTAAAAAAGTAATATTAGTATCACTTGCTTACATTTCAAACAAACCTTGCAGTATCGAGCATATACTGAGAACAGAAAATTGGTTTTAACAATCTTAGGGAAAAAAAAGGAAACCTACGTATCAATTCTTACCAGTACTAGTAACTTCCACAAATAAATTTAGACTGTTAAATATACAACCTAAGTCAGGTATGCCGGGCAGATTCTCAACCCCAGATCCCTACTACCTTAACCAGTAATATTTTTATAATAAAATTTTAATAATAAAATAAAAAAAACATTTGACAACAAATCCAACACTCCTTATTAAAGCAAACAATGCTGTCACCTGGTGTAGCTGATTTAGAACATGAGTTAAAATATTAGTTGTAGAACAAAGGCTGGAAGTCTTCTACTCACTTCCACAGCCAGAACTAACAAAAAACTATTTCCTCAGTAAATGTTACAACCTGTACACTCGACCCGATTCCCTTTCAAATACTGACAGAATTACTCCCAATTATAATCAGACCTCTTTTAACAATAGTAAATTCATCCCTTACCTAAGGCCATGTACCCAAATGTACCTTTATTTTGCAGTTATAAAACCTTTAATTAAGAAACTAAATGAATCATCATTAGCCCCCACCATTACTTACATGGTCTACGTGCTGCAGACACAGCTGGACCCCTTAACATCTCTTTTACGTTATGTTTGTTCAGTTCATGTACAGTTTCTCACATTCCTCACATTCCCACTCTCCTTTCCAAGTCTACCCCATGGGCCTCACTATATTCAGTTTCTATACATGTATTGACTTTCTTTTTTGTGTTACAGGATCTCAGGAACCCCATCAACCCAACAATTGTATTTTCATCGGCAACTGTGTGGCTCAATGTCTGAACTGTGTGTTCTGCAACTCTGTAACATGTAAGTGATCCTTCAGTTTCCATAGATGTATTGACTTTCTTTGTCTTACAGGCTTTCTGGAGCCCATGACCCCACCCCCCTCCTCCATCCTAATGGTGGATCCAGCCAAGAAGGGTCTATGCATCTGCAACTGTGTGTGACTCGCTATCTGTCTGCAACTCTGTAACAGGTAAGTGATCATTCAGTTTCTATACATGTATTGACTTTTTGTTGTCTTACAGGCTTTCAGGACCAATGGCTCCCCCCTTCATGATGGTGCATACAGCCAACAAGGGTCTGTCCATTGCAACTGTGTGTGTGGCTTGCTATCTGTCTGTCTGCAAGTGTGTAACAGGTTGGTGATCATTCAGTTTCTTTACATGTATTGACTTTCTTTTTTTTTTTTTTGTCTTACAGGTTTTTCGGACCGCATGAACCAAGGGTCTTTCCATTGCAACTATGTGTGTGGCCAGCTATCTTTCTGTCTGCAAGTGTGTAAAAGGTTGGTCATCATTCAGTGTCTATACATGTATTGCCTTTTTGTTGTCTTACAGGCTTTCAGGACTAATGGCTCCCCCCTTCCTGATGGTGCATGCCGCCAACATGGGTCTGTGCATCTGCAACTGTGTGTGACTCGCTACTATCTGTCTGGGAGTGTGTAACAGGTAGGTGATCATTCAGTTTCTCTACATGTACTGACTTTCTTTTTTGTGTTGCAGGTTCTGAAGAAGTCCATCAACCTCTTCTTTTCCCTGAAGATGTATCCTTCTAACAAATATATTTGCAACTGTGTGTGGTTCGCTGTCCATCATTCTGCAACTCTGTAACAGGTAAGTAATCATTCAGTTTCTCTACATGTATTGACTTTCTTTTTTTTGTCTTACAAGTTTTTCGGACCGCATGAACCAAGGGTCTGTGCATCTGCAACTGTGTGTGACTCGCTACTATCTGTCTGTGAGTGTGTAAAAGGTTGGTGATCTTTCACTTTCTATACATGTATTGCCTTTTTGTTGTCTTACAGGCTTTCAGGACCAATGGCTCCCCCCTTCCTGATGGTGCGTACCGCCAACATGGGTCTGTGCATCTGCAACTGTGTGTGACTCGCTATCTATCTGTCTGCAAGTGTGTAACAGGTAAGTGTTCATTCAGTTTCTCTACATGTATTGACTTTCTTTTTTTTTGTCTTACAAGTTTTTCGGACCGCATGAACCAAGGGTCTGTGCATCTGCAACTGTGTGTGACTCGCTACTATCTGTCTGCGAGTGTGTAACAGGTTGGTGATCATTCAGTTTCTATACATGTATTGCCTTTTTGTTGTCTTACAGGCTTTCAGGACTAATGGCTCCCCCCCTTCCTGATGGTGCATACAGCCAACAAGGGTCTGTCCCTTGCAACTTTGTGTGTGGCTCGCTATCTATCTGTCTGCATGTGTGTAACAGGTTGGTGATCATTCAGTTTCTCTACATGTATTAACTTTCTATTTTTTGTTACAGGTTCTGAAGAAGTCCATCAACCGCTTCTTCTTCCTGAAACTGTATCCTTCTAACAAATATATTTGCAACTGTGTGTGGTTCGCTGTCCATCATTCTGCAACTCTGTAACAGGTAAGTGATCATTCAGTTTCTATACATGTATTGACTTTTTGTTGTCTTACAGGCTTTCAGGACTAATGGCTCCCCCCTTCCTGATGGTGCATACCGCCAACATGGGTCTGTGCATCTGCAACTGTGTGTGACGTGCTATCTATCTGTCTGCAAGTGTGTAACAGGTAGGTGATCATTCAGTTTCTCTACATGTATTGACTTTCTTTTTTTTGTCTTACAGGTTTTTCAAGCCGCATGAACCAAGGGTCTGTGCATCTGCAACTGTGTGTGACTCACTACTATCTGTCTGCAAGTGTGTAACAGGTTGGTGATCATTCAGTTTCTCTACATGTATTAACTTTCTTTTTTGTGTTACAAGTTCTGAAGAAGTCCATCAACCTCTTCTTTTCCCTGAAGGTGTATCCTTCTAACAAATACATTTTCATCTGCAACTGTGTGTACTTAGCTGTCCATCATTCTGCAACTCTTTAACAGGTAAGTGATCATTCAGTTTCTCTACATGTATTGACTTTCTTTTTTTTGTCTTACAGGTTTTTCAAGCCGCATGAACCAAGGGTCTGTGCATCTGCAACTGTGTGTGACTCACTACTATCTGTCTGCAAGTGTGTAACAGGTTGGTGATCATTCAGTTTCTCTACATGTATTAACTTTCTTTTTTGTGTTACAAGTTCTGAAGAAGTCCATCAACCTCTTCTTTTCCCTGAAGGTGTATCCTTCTAACAAATACATTTTCATCTGCAACTGTGTGTACTTAGCTGTCCATCATTCTGCAACTCTGTAACAGGTAAGTGATCATTCAGTGTCTATACATGTATTGCCTTTTTGTTGTCTTACAGGCTTTCAGGACCAATTGCTCCCCACTTCCTGATGTTGCATACAGCCAACAAGGGACTGCCTATTGCAACTGTGTGTGGCTCGCTATTAATCTGTCTGCAAGTGTGTAACAGGTAGGTCATCATTCAGTTTCTATACATGTATTGACTTTCTTTGTTTGTCTTACAGGTTTTACGGACAGCATGATCGCCTCCCTCCCTTCCTGATGGAGGATCTGTCCTTCAAGGGTCTGTGCATCTGCAACTGTGTTTGGCTCGCTATTAATCTGTCTGCAAGTGTGTAACAGGTTGGTGATCATTCAGTTTCTATACATGTATTGACTTTCTTTGTTTGTCTTACAGGTTTTACGGACAGCATGACCGCCTCCCTCCCTTCCTGATGGAGGATCTGTCCTTCAAGGGTCTGTGCATCTGCAACTGTGTGTGAGTCGCTACTATCTGTCTGCAAGTGTGTAACAGGTTGGTGATCATTCAGTTTCTATACATGTATTGACTTTCTTTTTTGTGATACACATTCTCAAGAAGTTCATCAACCTCTTGTTCTCCCTGAAGTTGTGTCCTTCTTACAGATATTTTCATCTGTAACTGTGTGTGGTTCGCTGTCCATCATTCTGCAACTCTGTAACAGGTAAGTGATCATTCAGTGTCTATACATGTATTGCCTTTTTGTTGTCTTACAGGCTTTCAGGACCAATGGCTCCCACCTTCCTGATGTTGCATACAGCCAACAAGGGACTGTCCATTGCAACTGTGTGTGACTCGCTACTATCTGTCTGCAAGTGTGTAACAGATAAGTCATCATTCAGTTTCTGTACATGTATTGACATTCTTTGTTTGTCTTACAGGTTTTTCAGACAGCATGACTGCCTCCCTCCGTTCCTGATGTTGGATCTGTCCTTCAAGAGTCTGTGCATCTTCAACTATGTGTGAGTCGCTACTATCTGTCTGCAAGTGTGTAACAGGTTGGTGAGCATTCAGTTTCTATACATGTATTGACTTTCTTTTTTGTGTTACAGGTTCTCAAGAAGTCCATTAACCTCTTCTTCTCCCTGAAGGTGTATCCTTCTAACAAATATTTTCATCTGCAGCTGTGTGTGGTTCGCTGTCCATCATTCTGCAACTCTGTAACAGGTAAGTGATCATTCAGTGTCTATACATGTATTGCCTTTTTGTTGTCTTACAGGCTTTCAGAACCAACGGCTCCCACCTTCCTCATGTTGCACACAGAAGACAACAGTCTGTCCATTGCAACTGTTTGTGGCTTGCTATTAATCTGTCTGCAAGTGTGTAACACGTAGGTCATCATTCAGTTTCTATACATGTATTGACTTTCTTTGTTTGTCTTACAGGTTTTACGGAAAGCATGACCGCCTCCCTCCCTTCCTGATGGAGGATTTGTCCTTCAAGGGTCTGTGCATCTGCAACTGTGTGTTGCTCGCTATTAATCTGTCTGCAAGTGTGTAACAGGTAGGTCATCATTCAGTTTCTATACATGTATTGACTTTCTTTGTTTGTCTTACAGGTTTTACGGACAGCATGACCGCCTCCCTCCCTTCCTGATGGAGGATCTGTCCTTCAAGGGTCTGTGCATCTGCAACTGTGTGTGGCTCGCTATTAATCTGTCTGCAAGTGTGTAACAGGTAGGTCATCATTCAGTTTCTATACATGTATTGACTTTCTTTGTTTGTCTTACAGGTTTTACGGACAGCATGATCGCCTCCCTCCCTTCCTGATGGAGGATCTGTCCTTCAAGGGTCTGTGCATCTGCAACTGTGTGTGGCTCGCTATTAATCTGTCTGCAAGTGTGTAACAGGTTGGTGATCATTAAGGTTCTATACATGTCTTGACTTTCTTTTTTGTGTTACAGATTCTCAAGAAGTTCATCAACCTCTTCTTCTCCCTGAAGGTGTATCCTCCAAATATTTTAATCTGTATCTGTGTGAGGTTTGATGTTCATCATTCTGCAACTCTGTAACAGGTAAGTGATCGTTCAGTGTCTATACATGTATTGCCTTTTTGTTGTCTTACAGGCTTTCAGAACCAACGGCTCCCACCTTCCTGATGATGCACACAGACAACAACGGTCTGTCCATTGCAACTGTATGTGGCTTGCTATTAATCTGTCTGCAAGTGTGTAACAGGTAGGTCATCATTCAGTTTCTATGCATGTATTGACTTTCTTTGTTTGTCTTACAGGTTTTTCGGACAGCATGACCGCCTCCCTCCCTTCCTGATGGAGGATCTGTCCTTCGAGGGTCTGTGCATCTGCAACTGTTTGTGGTTCGCTATTAATCCGTCTGCAAGTGTGTAACAGGTAGGTCATCATTCAGTTTCTATACATGTATTGACTTTCTTTGTTTGTCTTACAGGTTTTACGGACAGCATGACCGCCTCCCTCCCTTCCTGATGGAGGATCTGTCCTTCAAGGGTCTGTGCAGCTGCAACTGTGTGTGGCTCGCTATTAATCTGTCTGCAAGTGTGTAACAGGTAGGTCATCATTCAGTTTCTATACATGTATTGACTTTCTTTTTTATGTTACACATTCTCAAGAAGTTCATCAACCTCTTGTTCTCCCTGAAGTTGTGTCCTTCTTACAGATATTTTCATCTGTAACTGTGTGTGGTTCGCTGTCCATCATTCTGCAACTCTGTAACAGGTTGGTGATCATTCAGTGTCTATACATTTATTGCCTTTTTGTTGTCTTACAGGCTTTCAGGACCAATGGCTCCCCACTTCCTGATGTTGCATACAGCCAACAAGGGACTGTCCATTGCAACTGTGTGTGACTCGCTACTATCTGTCTGGAAGTGTGTAACAGATAAGTCATCATTCAGTTTCTGTACATGTATTGACATTCTTTGTTTGTCTTACAGGTTTTTCAGACAGCATGACTGCCTCCCTCCGTTCCTGATGTTGGATCTGTCCTTCAAGGGTCTGTGCATCTTCAACTATGTGTGAGTCGCTGCTATCTGTCTGCAAGTGTGTAACAGGTTGCTGAGCATTCAGTTTCTATACATGTATTGACTTTCTTTTTTGTGTTACAGGTTCTCAAGAAGTCCATTAACCTCTTCTTCTCCCTGAAGGTGTATCCTTGTAACAAATATTTTCATCTGCAACTGTGTGTGGTTCGCTGTCCATCATTCTGCAACTCTTTAACAGGTAAGTGATTGTTCAGTGTCTATACATGTATTGCCTTTTTGTTGTCTTACAGGCTTTCAGGACCAATGGCTCCCCCCTTCCTGATGGTCCATACAGTCAACAAGGTTCTGTCCATTGCAACTGTTTGTGGTTCGCTATTAATCTGTCTGCAAGTGTGTAACAGGTAGGTCATCATTCAGTTTCTATACATGTATTGACTTTCTTTGTTTGTCTTACAGGTTTTACGGGCAGCATGATCGCCTCCCTCCCTTCCTGATGGAGGATCTGTCCTTCAAGGGTCTGTGCATTTGCAACTGTGTGTGGCTCGCTATTAATCTGTCTGCAAGTGTGTAACAGGTTGTTGATCATTCAGTTTCTATACATATATTGACTTTCTTTTTTGTGTTACAGATTCTCAAGAAGTTCATTAACCTCTTCTTCTCCCTGAAGGTGTATCCTACAAATATTTTAATCTGTAACTGTGTGAGGTTTGATGTTCATCATTCTGCAACTCTGTAACAGGTAAGTGATTGTTCAGTGTCTATACATGTATTGCCTTTTTGTTGTCTTACAGACTTTCAGGACCAGTGGCCCTCCCCTTCCTGATGGTCCATACAGTCAACAAGGGTCTGTCCATTGCAACTGTGTGTGGCTCGCTATTAATCTGTCTGCAAGTGTGTAACAGGTAGGTCATTATTCAGTTTCTATACATGTATTGACTTTCTTTGTTTGTCTTACAGGTTTTTCAGACAGCATGACCGCCTCCCTCCCTTCCTGATGGTGGATCTGTCCTTCTAGGGTCTGTGCATCTGCAATTGTGTGTGAGTCGCTATTATCTGTCTGCAAGTGTTTAACAGGTAGGGGATCATTAAGTTTCTAAACATGTATTGACTTTCTTTTTTGTGTTACAGATTCTCAAGAAGTTCATCACCCTCTTGTTCTCCCTGAAGTTGTGTCCTTCTTGCAGATATTTTCATCTGTAACTGTGTGTGGTTCGCTGTCCATCATTCTGCATCTCTGTAACAGGTAAGTGATCATTCAGTGTCTATACATGTATTGCCTTTTTGTTGTCTTACAGGCTTTCAGGACCAATGGCTCCCCACTTCCTGATGTTGCATACATCCAACATGGGACTGTCCATTGCAACTGTGTGTGACTCGCTACTATCTGTCTGCAAGTGTGTAACAGATAAGTCATCATTCAGTTTCTGTACATGTATTGACATTCTTTGTTTGTCTTACAGGTTTTTCAGACAGCATGACTGCCTCCCTCCGTTCCTGATGTTGGATCTGTCCTTCAAGGTTCTGTGCATCTTCATCTATGTGTGAGTCGCTACTATCTGTCTGCAAGTGTGTAACAGATTGGTGAGCATTCAGTTTCTATACATGTATTGACTTTCTTTTTTGTGTTACAGGTTCTCAAGAAGTCCATTAACCTATTCTTCTCCCTGAAGGTGTATCCTTCTAACAAATATTTTCATCTGCAACTGTGTGTCGTTCGCTGTCCATCATTCTGCAACTCTGTAACAGGTACGTGATCATTCAGTTTCTATACATATATTGCCTTTTTAATGTCTTACAGGCTTTCAGGACCAATGGCTCCCCCCTTCCTGATGGTCCATACAGTCAACAAGGTTCTGTCCATTGCAACTGTTTGTGGCTTGCTATTAATCTGTCTGCAAGTGTGTAACAGGTAGGTCATCATTCAGTTTCTATACATGTATTGACTTTCTTTGTTTGTCTTACAGGTTTTACGGACAGCATGACCGCCTCCCTCCCTTCCTGATGGAGGATCTGTCCTTCGAGGGTCTGTGCATCTGCAACTGTTTGTGGTTCGCTATTAATCTGTCTGCAAGTGTGTAACAGGTAAGTCATCATTCAGTTTCTATACATGTATTGACTTTCTTTCTTTGTCTTACAGGTTTTACAGACAGCATGACCGCCTCCCTCCCTTCCTGATGGAGGATTTGTCCTTCAAGGGTCTGTGCATCTGCAACTGTGTGTGGCTCGTTATTAATCTGTCTGCAAGTGTGTAACAGGAAGGTCATCATTCAGTTTCTATACATGTATTGACTTTCTTTGTTTGTCTTACAGGTTTTACGGACAGCATGACCGCCTCCATCCCTTCCTGATGGAGGATCTGTCCTTTAAGGGTCTGTGCATCTGCAACTGTGTGTGGCTCGCTATTACTCTGTCTGCAAGTGTGTAACAGGTAGATCATCATTCAGTTTCTATACATGTATTGACTTTATTTGTTTGTCTTACAGGTTTTACGGACAGCATGATCGCCTCCCTCCCTTCCTGATGGAGGATCTGTCCTTCAAGGGTCTGTGCATCTGCAACTGTGTGTGGCTCGCTATTAATCTGTCTGCAAGTGTGTAACAGGTTGGTGATCATTCAGTTTCTATACATGTATTGACTTTCTTTTTTGTGTTACAGGTTCTGAAGAAGTCCATCAACCTCTTCTTCTCCCTGAAGGTGTATCCTTCTAACAAATACATTTTCGTCTGCAACTGTGTGTAGTTCGCTGTCCATCATTCTGCAACTCTGTAACAGGTAAGTGATCATTCAGTGTCTATACATGTATTGCCTTTTTGTTGTCTTACAGGCTTTCAGGACAAATGGCTCCCACCTTCCTGATGGTGCATACAGTCAACAAGTCTCTGTCCATTGCAACTGTGTGTGGCTCGCTATCAATCTGTCTGCTAGTGTGTAACAGGTAGGTGATCATTCAGTTTCTATACATGTATTGCCTTTTTTTTGTCTTACAGGCTTTCAAGACCAATCGCTCCCCCCTTCCTGATGGTGCATTCGCTGTCCATCATTCTGCAACTCTGTAACAGGTAAGTGATCATTCAGTGTCTATACATGTATTGCCTTTTTGTTGTCTTACAGGCTTTAAGGACCAATGGCTCCCACCTTCCTGATGGTGCATACAGTCAAAAATTCTGTCCATTGCAACTGTGTGTGGCTCGCTATCAATCTGTCTGCAAGTGTGTAACAGGTAGGTGATCATTCAGTGTCTATACATGTATTGCCTTTTTGTTGTCTTACAGGCTTTCAGGACCAATGGCTCCCCCTTCCTGATGGTGCATACAGTCAACAAGGGTCTGTCCATTGCAACTGTGTGTGGCTCGCTATTAATCTGTCTGCAAGTGTGTAACAGGTAGGTCATCATTCAGTTTCTATACATTTATTGACTTTCTTTGTTTGTCTTACAGGTTTTTCGGAAAGCATGACCGCCTCCCTCCCTTCCTGATGGAGGATCTGTCCTTCAAGAGTCTGTGCATCTGCAACTGTGTGTGAGTTGCTACTATCTGTCTACAAGTGTGTAACAGGTTGGTGATCATTCAGTTTCTATACATGTATTGACTTTCTTTTTTCTGTTACAGGTTCTCAAGAAGTCCATCAACCTTCTTCTCCCTGAAGGTGTATCCTTCTAACAAATATTCTCATCTGTAACTGTCTGTGGTTCGCTAACCATCATTCTGCAACTCTGTAACAGGTAAGTGATCATTCAGTGTCTATACATGTATTGCCTTTTTGATGTCTTACAGGCTTTCAGAACCAACGGCTCCCACCTTCCTCATGTTGCACACAGACAACAACGGTCTGTCCATTGCAACTATTTGTGGCTTGCTATTAATCTGTCTGCAATTGTGTAACAGGTAGGTCATCATTCAGTTTCTATACATGTATTGACTTTCTTTCTTTGTCTTACAGATTTTACGGACAGCATGACCGCCTCCCTCCCTTCCTGATGGAGGATCTGTCCTTCAAGGGTCTGTGCATCTGCAACTGTGTGTGGCTCGCTATTAATCTGTCTGCAAGTGTGTAACAGGTAGGTCATCATTTAGTTTCTCTACATGTATTGACTTTCTTTTTTGTGTTACAGGTTCTCAAGAAGTCCATTAACCTCTCCTTCTCCCTGAAGGTGTATCCTTCTAACAAATATTTTCATCTGCAACTGTGTGTGGTTCGCTGTCCATCATTCTGCAACTCTGTAACAGGTAAGTGATTGTTCAGTGTCTATACATGTATTGCCTTTTTGTTGTCTTACAGGCTTTCAGGACCAATGGCTCCCCCCTTCCTGATGGTCCATACAGTCAACAAGGTTCTGTCCATTGCAACTGTTTGTGGTTCGCTATTAATCTGTCTGCAAGTGTGTAACAGGTAGGTCATCATTCAGTTTCTATACATGTATTGACTTTCTTTGTTTGTCTTACAGGTTTTACAGACAGCATGATCGCCTCCCTCCCTTCCTGATGGAGGATCTGTCCTTCAAGGGTCTGTGCATCTGCAACTGTGTGTGGCTCGTTATTAATCTGTCTGCAAGTGTGTAACAGGTTGTTGATCATTCAGTTTCTATACATATATTGACTTTCTTTTTTGTGTCACAGATTCTCAAGAAGTTCATTAACCTCTTCTTCTCCCTGAAGGTGTATCCTACAAATATTTTAATCTGTAACTGTGTGAGGTTTGATGTTCATCATTCTGCAACTCTGTAACAGGTTGGTGATCATTCAGTGTCTATACATGTATTGCCTTTTTGTTGTCTTACAGGCTTTCAGGACCAATGGCTCCCCACTTCCTGATGTTGCATACAGCCAACAAGGGACTGTCCATTGCAACTGTGTGTGACTCGCTACTATCTGTCTGCAAGTGTGTAACAGATAAGTCATCATTCAGTTTCTGTACATGTATTGACATTCTTTGATTGTCTTACAGGTTTTTCAGACAGCATGACTGCCTCCCTCCGTTCCTGATGTTGGATCTGTCCTTCAAGGGTCTGTGCATCTTCAACTATGTGTGAGTCGCTGCTATCTGTCTGCAAGTGTGTAACAGGTTGCTGAGCATTCAGTTTCTATACATGTATTGACTTTCTTTTTTGTGTTACAGGTTCTCAAGAAGTCCATTAACCTCTTCTTCTCCCTGAAGGTGTATCCTTCTAACAAATATTTTCATCTGCAACTTTGTGTGGTTCGCTGTCCATCATTCTGCAACTCTTTAACAGGTAAGTGATTGTTCAGTGTCTATACATGTATTGCCTTTTTGTTGTCTTACAGGCTTTCAGGACCAATGGCTCCCCCCTTCCTGATGGTCCATACAGTCAACAAGGTTCTGTCCATTGCAACTGTTTGTGGTTCGCTATTAATCTGTCTGCAAGTGTGTAACAGGTAAGTCATCATTCAGTTTCTATACATGTATTGACTTTCTTTGTTTGTCTTACAGGTTTTACGGACAGCATGGCCGCCTCCCTCCCTTCCTGATGGAGGATCTGTCCTTCAAGGGTCTGTGCATCTGCAACTGTGTGTGGCTCGCTATTAATCTGTCTGCAAGTGTGTAACAGGTAGGTCATCATTTAGTTTCTCTACATGTATTGACTTTCTTTTTTGTGTTACAGGTTCTCAAGAAGTCCATTAACCTCTTCTTCTCCCTGAAGGTGTATCCTTCTAACAAATATTTTCATCTGCAACTGTGTGTGGTTCGCTGTCCATCATTCTGCAACTCTGTAACAGGTAAGTGATTGTTCAGTGTCTATACATGTATTGCCTTTTTGTTGTCTTACCGGCTTTCAGGACCAATGGCTCCCCTCTTCCTGATGGTCCATACAGTCAACAAGGTTCTGTCCATTGCAACTGTTTGTGGTTCGCTATTAATCTGTCTGCAAGTGTGTAACAGGTAGGTCATCATTCAGTTTCTATACATGTATTGACTTTCTTTGTTTGTCTTACAGGTTTTACAGACAGCATGATCGCCTCCCTCCCTTCCTGATGGAGGATCTGTCCTTCAAGGGTCTGTGCATCTGCAACTGTGTGTGGCTCGTTATTAATCTGTCTGCAAGTGTGTAACAGGTTGTTGATCATTCAGTTTCTATACATATATTGACTTTCTTTTTTGTGTCACAGATTCTCAAGAAGTTCATTAACCTCTTCTTCTCCCTGAAGGTGTATCCTACAAATATTTTAATCTGTAACTGTGTGAGGTTTGATGTTCATCATTCTGCAACTCTGTAACAGGTTGGTGATCATTCAGTGTCTATACATGTATTGCCTTTTTGTTGTCTTACAGGCTTTCAGGACCAATGGCTCCCCACTTCCTGATGTTGCATACAGCCAACAAGGGACTGTCCATTGCAACTGTGTGTGACTCGCTACTATCTGTCTGCAAGTGTGTAACAGATAAGTCATCATTCAGTTTCTGTACATGTATTGACATTCTTTGATTGTCTTACAGGTTTTTCAGACAGCATGACTGCCTCCCTCCGTTCCTGATGTTGGATCTGTCCTTCAAGGGTCTGTGCATCTTCAACTATGTGTGAGTCGCTGCTATCTGTCTGCAAGTGTGTAACAGGTTGCTGAGCATTCAGTTTCTATACATGTATTGACTTTCTTTTTTGTGTTACAGGTTCTCAAGAAGTCCATTAACCTCTTCTTCTCCCTGAAGGTGTATCCTTCTAACAAATATTTTCATCTGCAACTTTGTGTGGTTCGCTGTCCATCATTCTGCAACTCTTTAACAGGTAAGTGATCATTCAGTGTCTATACTTGTATTGCCTTTTTGTTGTCTTACAGGCTTTCAGGACCAATGGCTCCCCCCTTCCTGATGGTCCATACAGTCAACAAGGTTCTGTCCATTGCAACTGTTTGTGGCTTGCTATTAATCTGTCTGCAAGTGTGTAACAGGTAGGTCATCATTCAGTTTCTATACATGTATTGACTTTCTTTGTTTGTCTTACTGGTTTTACGGACAGCATGACCGCCTCCCTCCCTTCCTGATGGAGGATCTGTCCTTCAAGGGTCTGTGCATCTGCAATTGTGTGTGGCTCGCTATTAATCTGTCTGCAAGTGTGTAACAGGTTGGTGATCATTCAGTTTCTATACATGTATTGACTTTCTTTTTTGTGTTACAGATTCTCAAGAAGTTCATTAACCTCTTCTTCTCCCTGAAGGTGTATCCTCCAAATATTTTAATCTGTAACTGTGAGAGGTTTGATGTTCATCATTCTGCAACTCTGTAACAGGTAAGTGATCGTTCAGTGTCTATACATGTATTGCCTTTTTGTTGTCTTACAGACTTTCAGGACCAGTGGCCCTCCCCTTCCTGATGGTCCATACAGTCAATAAGGGTCTGTCCATTGCAACTGTGTGTGGCTCGCTATTAATCTGTCTGCAAGTGTGTAACAGGTAGGTCATCATTCAGTTTCTATACATGTATTGACTTTCTTTGTTTGTCTTACAGGTTTTTCGGACAGCATGACCGCCTCCCTCCCTTCCTGATGGTGGATCTGTCCTTCTAGGGTCTGTGCATCTGCAACTGTGTGTGAGTTGCTACTATCTGTCTGCAAGTGTGTAACAGGTTCGTGATCATTCAGATTCTATACATGTATTGACTTTCTTTTTTCTGTTACAGGTTCTCAAGAAGTCCATCAACCACTTCTTCTCCCTGAAGGTGTATCCTTCTAACAAATATTCTGATCTGTAACTGTCTGTGGTTCGCTAACCATCATTCTGCAACTCTGTAACAGGTAAGTGATCATTCAGTGTCTATACATTTATTGCCTTTTTGTTGTCTTGCAGGCTTTCAGAACCAATGGCTCCCACCTTCCTGATGTTGCACACAGACAACAACGGTCTGTCCATTGCAACTGTTTGTGGCTTGCTATTAATCTGTCTGCAAGTGTGTAACAGGTAGGTCATCATTCAGTTTCTATACATGTATTGACTTTCTTTCTTTGTCTTATAGGTTTTACGGACAGCATGACCGCCTCCCTCCCTTCCTGATGGAGGATTTGTCCTTCAAGGGTCTGTGCATCTGCAACTGTGTGTGGCTCGTTATTAATCTGTCTGCAAGTGTGTAACAGGAAGGTCATCATTCAGTTTCTATACATGTATTGACTTTCTTTGTTTGTCTTACAGGTTTTACGGACAGCATGACCGCCTCCCTCCCTTCCTGATGGAGGATCTGTCCTTCGAGGGTCTGTGCATCTGCAACTGTTTGTGGTTCGCTATTAATCTGTCTGCAAGTGTGTAACACGTAGGTCATCATTCAGTTTCTATACATGTATTGACTTTCTTTGTTTGTCTTACAGGTTTTACGGACCGCATGACCGCCTCCCTCCCTTCCTGATGGAGGATCTGTCCTTCAAGGGTCTGTGCATCTGCAACTGTGTGTGGCTCGCTATTACTCTGTCTGCAAGTGTGTAATAGGTAGATCATCATTCAGTTTCTATACATGTATTGACTTTATTTGTTTGTCTTACAGGTTTTAATGACAGCATGATCGCCTCCCTCCCTTCCTGATGGAGGATCTGTCCTTCAAGGGTCTGTGCATCTGCAACTGTGTGTGGCTCGCTATTAATCTGTCTGCAAGTGTGTAACAGGTTGGTGATCATTCAGTTTCTATACATGTATTGACTTTCTTTTTTGTGTTACAGATTCTCAAGAAGTTCATTAACCTCTTCTTCTCCCTGAAGGTGTATCCTCCAAATATTTTAATCTGTAACTGTGAGAGGTTTGATGTTCATCATTCTGCAACTCTGTAACAGGTAAGTGATCGTTCAGTGTCTATACATGTATTGCCTTTTTGTTGTCTTACAGACTTTCAGGACCAGTGGCCCTCCCCTTCCTGATGGTCCATACAGTCAATAAGGGTCTGTCCATTGCAACTGTGTGTGGCTCGCTATTAATCTGTCTGCAAGTGTGTAACAGGTAGGTCATCATTCAGTTTCTATACATGTATTGACTTTCTTTGTTTGTCTTACAGGTTTTTCGGACAGCATGACCGCCTCCCTCCCTTCCTGATGGTGGATCTGTCCTTCTAGGGTCTGTGCATCTGCAACTGTGTGTGAGTCGCTACTATCTGTCTGCAAGTGTGTAACAGGTAGGGGATCATTAAGTTTCTAAACATGTATTGACTTTCTTTTTTGTGTTACAGATTCTCAAGAAGTTCATCAACCTCTTGTTCTCCCTGAAGTTGTGTCCTTCTTACAGATATTTTCATCTGTAACTGTGTGTGGTTCGCTGTCCATCATTGTACAACTCTGTAACAGGTAAGTGATCATTCAGTGTCTATACATGTATTACTTTTTTGTTGTCTTACAGGCTTTCAGGACCAATGGCTCCCACCTTCCTGATGGTGCATACAGTCAACAAGTGTCTGTCCATTGCAACTGTGTGTGGCTCGCTATCACTGTCTGCAACTGTGTAACAGGTAGGTGATCATTCAGTTTCTATACATGTATTGACTTTATTTTTTGTGTTACAGGTTCTGAAGAAGTCCATCAACCTCTTCTTCTCCCTGAAGGTGTATCCTTCTAACAAATACATTTTCATCTGCAACTGTGTGTAGTTCGCTGTCCATCATTCTGCAACTCTGTAACAGGTAAGTGATCATTCAGTGTCTATACATGTATTGCCTTTTTGTTGTCTTACAGGCTTTCAGGACCAATGGCTCCCACCTTCCTGATGGTGCATACAGTCAACAAGTCTCTGTCCATTGCAACTGTGTGTGGCTCGCTATCAATCTGTCTGCTAGTGTGTAACAGGTAGGTGATCATTCAGTTTCTATACATGTATTGCCTTTTTGTTGTCTTACAGGCTTTCAAGACCAATTGCTCCCCCCTTCCTGATGGTGCATTCGCTGTCCATCATTCTGCAACTCTGTAACAGGTAAGTGATCATTCAGTGTCTATACATGTATTGCCTTTTTGTTGTCTTACAGGCTTTAAGGACCAATGGCTCCCACCTTCCTGATGGTGCATACAGTCAAAAAGTGTCTGTCCATTGCAACTGTGTGTGGCTCGCTATCAATCTGTCTGCAAGTGTGTAACAGGTAGGTGATCATTCAGTGTCTATACATGTATTGCCTTTTTGTTGTCTTACAGGCTTTTAGGACCAATGGCTCCCCCTTCCTGATGGTGCATACAGTCAACAAGGGTCTGTCCATTGCACCTGTGTGTGGCTCGCTATTAATCTGTCTGCAAGTGTGTAACAGGTAGGTCATCATTCAGTTTCTATACATTTATTGACTTTCTTTGTTTGTCTTACAGGTTTTTCGGAAAGCATGACCGCCTCCCTCCCTTCCTGATGGAGGATCTGTCCTTCAAGAGTCTGTGCATCTGCAACTGTGTGTGAGTTGCTACTATCTGTCTACAAGTGTGTAACAAGTTGGTGATCATTCAGTTTCTATACATGTATTGGCCTTATTCTCTGAGTGGTAGATATGTCTGTTTCTTTAAAAATGTGTTTTGGCCACAATTCTGTCTCTACTGTAATGACCTTGATGAATTCTACTCATGTCATTTGTACAGTAAGTCCTGTGGCAAAAGAGGCCTGAGTTTAGGGAAGGACATTTTTATTGTATCCAATCCTTTGAGTATGTTTATGTAGTCAGGAATTTCCCTGTACACCAAGACCTTGTTTTATCTAAGATGTTTTAAATTGGCTTGAAACCTTTTTGCTACTGTTGTTGTTGCTGTTGTTGTTGTTTTTTGTTTTTTTTCCCAGCTTTCCATGATCTGACTCCCACCTTGCGTATTGGATCTCCTAACACCTTGCCCCCCCCCCCCCTTTCTGTTTTCTCTCTCTCTCTCTTTCTCTACCATATATTGAGATGCCCAGTTCCAGCCGTTCCATCCTTGTACCACCAGACCTGGCTCTCTACTACCTTACTGCTCACTGTCCTGATCTGGAGCCTCGTGTTGATTCATCCTCACCTCACTGCATGACCATGCATACCTGCCTGAACTTCAACATTTCCCTCACGTTTTCATCTTTTATGGCTTAACGGCGCATTTCCATATTCTCTTAATTCAGTATTGATTTATTGTTTTTATTCCTGGGTTTTATTCTAGGTATTTAAACCATATCTCTGTAAAGCTGCTTTGTGATGACACTCGTTGTGAAAAGTGTTTTATAAATAAACTTGAAATCATTTTTAAAGGCTTTTTTTCCTTTTATCAATTTAGTTTTTGCCTGTTTCAAGATCACTCTCTTTTCCTATTATTTATTACTTGTTGACACTTTGAACATATAGCCGAGTGATTACGCCAACTGCTTGTACTTTCCTGCTTTAGAGAAACTGGGGCTGTCAAAGCTTGTATATCATATATACTCTTCTATATTCTGAAAGCAGTGTGTGCAGTCTTTAACCCCTTATTTTCCACTTATAATATTAATAATAATACATTTAACATTTGCTGTTACTTTACTTTAAATCATTCTTTGTGTGTTATTATAGTAGTCTAGTGGTGATAGATTAAGTCGCTTTGTATGCCAGGCTATGTAGAAGTCATAAAAAAATATTAAACCCTAACTGTTCACTTATGCTTATAGAGGTGTCTGACAGAATACTCACAACAGGAAGATCTTACTCCGTCTAAGGGCCAGAGCTTTTTTTCACAGCATATTGATTATGAATTACAGTTGACCATATATTAGTTAATTAATTCAGAGTGGGAGTAAAACGGGAACACACATTTACTTACACTGCTATGGTAAATTTATATTCACCCCTTATCTCCTGTTTGTTATATCCTCTTTAATCTTCTCATCCTGAACTGAATTTAGAGCATATATTAACCGATTTTGGAAAACCTTAAAGTAAGCTATGAAATACTTGGAAATCGACTCCAAGGTCGAAGGTGGGATGAGAAGAACCAGATCTCAAAACAAAAAATATGTGAAAAAACTGGATGTAGTTCAGTTCATGACAGTCATGAAAAGGGAGAATGTCTGTAAACAGAAGAACTGATAAATCTGTAGACTCCTCATTTGAAGTGTATGTGTAAATGCACTGGAACTAAAGAAACAAACTGTAGCTGGTCTCTGTGGCCTAGACCTTGCAAAGGCTCATGGGAGGGTGCAGGCAGATTGCTTTTCCAAAGTCAAGTCAAGTGAGGTGAGGGTTCCGGACACCAGGAGATAAGAACTAATAAACTGCATTTTAAAACTGCCGTTATATTTAATATATGCCGGAGTTGATCGTTTAGACACTACAGTCTATAAGACGTCTAAATTAAACAGCCCATAATGTTGCAGTATTCATGGTCTTCAAATGCTGCGATGGAGTTTCAGTTCATAGTTTCTAAAATCTAGATTTTAAAATAAAATTCAGGAAACTTTTTTTTTGTCATTTATCATATTTCAGATCAAATTCTATATCTTTGTCTTTTTCCACATGTTGTCCACATCTGTCCTTTTCTGGTATTTTCCTTCATGTTAATGAAGTTTTAATAATGTTTTAGGAAGTCAGTGTGTTTTAACTCCTTATCCTTTGATCTGGATCTGGATTCTCGTTGGGAAATGAGGACTGTTTACACTCATTATGAAACTTGTAAAGGTGAAGGTCACTTTAGGTCAGTCTGAAACCACGTTAAGGTCATTTTTCCAGGCCTCCTCATACTGTGGTTATTAGAACAACAAAACGGAGACAGTTCAGGGTAAAGAGACATAAGTAGACAACTCAGTCCAGTTTCACAGAGATTACACAGATTCAGGATGAAGAGCGACACAGCAGCGCCACCTACAGGTCAGATATCATATCTGCAGCAGCAGCTCCACTCATAGACTGAGAAGAAGAAGCCAACGATCATTTCCTCACTTATTAACGAGGCTAATTGTCTCATCTTAAGGCATTTTAGCACATTTAAATATGTAAATATTACCATTGTTATTATTATTAATAAATAATGACAACCACAATAATCATTTCCTTTATGTATTACAGATGTGATGTTTTCATGATACAGTTGTTTTTAAAAATAATATAACAATAATAATAATAAATAATTGATTAGTTACTGTCATGCCTGGTCAGACGTGGCAGTGAACACAAGGAAACACTTGCAGGGATGGACGATGTAAAACTTTAATGTAAACTGGGCAAAAGTAAACAGAAGCAACAAAGCAAAGCACAACCGGGGGTACAGCAATCCAAGGGCCTGACAGTTACAATTATTACACTGTATTTACACAATTCATTTATATCATTTATTTTACTATTAATAATAACGGTTATGTTTACAGTTTTACATATTTGAATATATTTATATTGCCATTATTCTTAATTAAGAATGAACAACAACAACAGTAATAATAATGATGTCCTTTATTCATTACTTGAAATTCCTTGTACTGGTCCTTGGCGAATAAAGAATTCTGATGGAGCTGGTTAACAACGGTAACTAAGGGGCAGGGCAGGTCGACTGTGACATCACTAGGTTCCAGTACTTTTTTCAGTGTGGAGAGCGTGAGAGACAGACGTCACCTCATTAGTTAGACTGGAAATGGAGGAGAAGAAGGAGAAAGATGTGAGTGGCGCTCAGAGCTCATAAACACAACACTACTGATCAACATGTGTAATTAAGATCATCGTTAAGCTAATTATAATATACAGTGTTTACCATCAGTACATTTATTCATCATTAACTAGAGAGTGAGTGTGGCTCAGTAATGTTGCTGTAATATGTGTTTGTTGCTAAGGTGTTGCTATGTCATATCGTTGGTACATTAGCCCATTCATAATGTTTGGCTAATAAGTCTGTGTCCACAAACTTTTGTCCAATTGATGCTTGGTCTAGAAGCTCCTCCATGCACAGACAGGACTGGAGAGCAGTGGAGATAAAGGGCACCGCTCCCGTTCTCTCAGCTGTGTGTGGGAGAGCTGCCCATTGTGACATCATCTCTGAACATTCCGCCATTCATTCCTATGGGGAGAAAATGTAGGATCATTTTAGGAGAACTGTCAGTGGATCAGTTCTACGATGGGAGGGTTTTGGCCACAGTCATTTCTTTGGATGCTCCTGTTGCACATATGCAAAAAAATACTAAAATAATCAAACTTATAAAGAACAATAGTGTGATGGTGACAATCACACTAATTAACATATTTATAATTTATTTACATAATTAGAAATATATAGGTTAGCATTTATAACTGCATTCCTAATTCCTAATTAAGTAATTAGTAAATGAGAGGAGGTTGTTAAACTGTGTGAACATAATGTGAAGGGAATGTTAAGAGTGAAGAGCTCAGCAGATGAGAAATGCATTAGACTGAGTTCAGTAGAACAGACTGGTGGAACCGTGTAAAGCAGAGTCCTGCTGTAGCTGTGATACTGAGCTCTGCTCTACACTTTGAGAAATGAGAGGAATCCTGCAGGAATAGTTACAATGCTGGTAGATTGTCTTTGCTTTGTAAATATAATAACATTGGGGGAACATCAGAGGGACATTAGAGAGATGTTCAGGCAGGTTGAAGACAAGGTTGAGTCCAACATGCCAGCAGTGCAGCTTTCTTCAACAGCTGGAGCACTTTCCAGGTGTTGCATGAGGGCAAGGTTGACAGCGCTACAGTTTCTAAGTCTTGTTCTGAACTGTGATGATGGTTAGATGTAGATCTGGACCGGCTTGTTTGCTACTTAACACACAACCCATGTGTTGGTAGAGTAACGCTGTAGATGCTGTGTATTAAATGGACTGTGTGAACTGTTCCCACAGCTTGTTCAGAAAACACTGTAAGGTAACGTCAAAAAATGATAAACTTCAAGTGCACCAAACGTATTTAAGTGTGTTGAGGAAAATACAATTTTGAAATTCTCAGTAATCAAGTAATAGTTTACTTAGTTTCAAGTTTATAATCATTTCCAGCAATCTACAGTGTCAAGAAAAACTATCTGAACTGAATTTGATGGTGTTCTGCATTATTTTCAAGTCAAGTCATTGACAAATGACAAATATATTGTGCCTAAAATAATAACATAAAAAACATGATGTTGCAGGTCTTTATTGAACACACTCATTCAACATTTAAAGTGGTAGTGGGAAAGTAAGTAAACCCTTGGAATTAATAGCTAGTTGAAATAGCTGTTGTGGAGTGTCAGAGAGCTCTTTCACAAACTTCAGCCATGCAGCAATGTTCTTTTTAGTAAGCAGTGGCTTCCTTCGTGGTGTCCTGCCATAGACACCCTGCTTGTTCGAGACTGTGGACTCATGAACACAGATGTTAGTCTGTACCAATAATGCCTTCAAATCTTGGGCTCTCACTCAGGGTTGTTTCTTTACCTCATTGATGAGTCTCCGTTGTGCTCTTGGGGTCATTTTGACTAGGCGCCCACTTCTTGGCAGAGTAGCCACAGTTCCACAGTTTATTCATTTTGAAGAGCAATGGTTTTTATTAATTTATTAATTGGGCCATATTTTACATTCTCAACAGCTATAAACAATATTTTTGTGAGAAAGCAGGCCCATATTTACAGACATGTGGAAGTGGTTTAAGAGTCAGGACACTGACATCTGCCCCTTCAATATCTGCTCAGGCATCAAACACTGAAAGGTGGACACTGAATAATGTGGTGGTGTGGTTTGGCCTTTAACTCAGTCTTGGCTCAACAGATCAGGAGACTAAGAGTTTGTTTGTGAAAGACAGTACCCTTGCTGAGAAACTGGTTCCAAGCCCTGAAAAGACTTTTTGGATTCCAGAAAGAGAGACACATTAAATCCTGTTAGTAAGAATGACCAACTCCCGTATCACTCATCTCAACTCACACCAAGTAACAATACGATTTGAAATAACACCCCAGAATAAAGTGTCAACTGTGATAAAAGCAAAGCCAGGCCACTACTAGCTTATGTTATTTAGCTGGCTACTTGGCCCCTTGTGGCCACTACAGTCAAAATAATTAATATTAAATTAACAAAACACAACGTCATATTCACATCAAATAATTTATGACATTTCAATACTTACTTCTGTCTTGAGCCAAACAATCCAAACGACATCTCCGGTTCAAATTCAAACCAGGACAAAACCGTCCTTCACTTGTTCTGATAAAACTTTGTATATTATTAGAATGCAAAATAAACAGCAATACATTGAAAACAAAAACACTATGTAAGAACAGTTATTTTTTGCAAACACAAATAAAGTAAAATAAACTGTGTATGATATTAGAATGCAAAACTTTTAGAATAACAGCAAATACAGTAAAAACAGTGTAAAATATATGAATGCAAAATAAACACAAATACAGTAAAAACAGTGTAAAATATATGAATGCAAAATAAACACAAATACAGTAAAAAAAAGCCACTCTATTAGAATAACTGTAAAGACAAATACAGTAAAAACACTATATTATTAGAATGCATTAGAATGAGTGTACTATTAAACTGCAAAATAACAAAACACTGAAAAAATGCTGTATTAGAACAATTAAAACCACTCTGAATGTATAACGCAGGCAGGACCAAGCGAAAGGAGTGATTGGGCCAGCCCAGTGTCAATCGGGCCACAGATCTACTGGTTTTATTGGCTGGTCAGACCAATACATAAATAATAAAAAGTGTTGAGACTGTCGGCCCAAACAACGCGTCGGCTCACAGGGAAAACGCCTGGTATGCCAGATGGCCAGTCTGTCCCTGGACAAGTCGTACATTTGACTTTTCCTAACCAAGTACTTTATACACTTTATATGTGTTGGACGAACAAATGAACATTTCATGCCAATATTTTTCTAATCTGATGTTCAGGTAACAAAAGCTACATAGACCAGCAGAAACACTCATGTGCATGATCTATGTTTAGACAGCAGTCCTGTCAGAAACTGAGCAATGTTGAATGAGTTGGGAAACTGTAGAGGACTATTATAAACGGCTCCTAAGAGTGAGGCCTTGTAAAATTCTGTAAAATTAATTTACCTTCTCAATTAAAAAAAAGTAACTGATAAGTTCTGCTAGTGACTAAACCTTATTTTACTGAACAAGCTAGTATGTTTTAACCAACTGACCCCACTAATAACTTCTGAAAAACTGATAACTTTAGTAACTTTAACAGAAATTCTAACAGGAAAGAAAAATGAGATCTAGCTCAAACTGAGCCAACGTTCACTAAGTGCTTGTTCAGTTGATGAACACTTCAATTGTGCAAACTCAAAAAGTCTGCTGTAATTTAAAGATTAGCCATTCTTGATTCAGCTATTACATTCTGGGTGGCCGTTAAAACAAAATACAATCAACTAATCAATCAACCAATCAACCTTTATTTCCACTCAGAAAATACAGTTTTTACAATAGATGAGGATTGAAAGAGAAAAATCTATTTTATTTGATATATTTTATCTAAAAGGAACGAAGGTGAATAAATTAAAAACATTAAAAAGAAAATCAAGATAATAGAAGATTAAGAGTAAATGATATGATAAAATGAATAAACTAATATTTAATTAGTAAGGTATAAAAATATTAATTAATATTAAGATATTAAGAAAAACTATATTAAAAAAAGATTAATAAACAAAACTGACACAAATAAAACCAGAATATGGAGATAAAATATAAAATATGACAGTACAAGTCAACTTTTAAAAAATAACATTTAAAAATAAAGTAGATCAAAGTAACAACCAACAGAAACTTCAAGTATCAGAATGAAATAAATGAATAAAATACAAGAACTAAAATAAATAAACTAATACATTATTTGGTTAGAAATGAAATAATTTAGTATCCATAGCAACCACTTGTCTGCTTTTCCTGAGGAACTGTCTCTCCTCTAGATCTGAATCGGGTCTCTGGAGCTCGCCGCTTGCCGCTAACCCTTGTGTGAAATCCTGACTCCTGACCTGGAGCTTGGAGGAATCACTGTCTCCGTGTTCAGCTTGTTTTCCTCTTTCTGTCTCTTTCTAGCGCTTATTTTTAATGGATCTGTTTAGTGATCTACTGCGTCGTACGTTTACTAACTGCTGTTAGATCGTGTTTACAGTCCACAGGTTTATCAGAACTCAACAAAAAGCGGAGATGCAGTTTTACCTACAACAGCGTTTATTTCAGTGCCCAAATCAACTGCAGGCGGGAAGTTTCTACTTTATTAAGGCTGTTTCTGGACTTTTTGAGTGTGAGAAGTGTGGCATGTTTAGTCTAGACCCTTTTTCCTCCTCTAGTGATGATGATAGTGTTTGTACTGAATGTGAGCTAGTAGCTCTGTGGAGGAGAAAGTGGAGCAGTTAGAGGTGGAGCATCATGGCTTTACTAAAGGATAGAGAGCAGGAGTCACTGCTAGCAGCCCCGGATGCCTTAGGGAGAGCTAGCACCCCCCACTCCGGCGTTAGAGCCTCACAGCGGGGCGAATGGGGGACGTCTCGGCGGCATAGCCGGAAAGCTAAGGCTAATGCTAGCGCTAAGGCCGAAGCTAGCCCACCGGAACACCGCGCTCCCCCCGATTCGTGTGTCAGACAGGTTTGCCCCGCTCAGCGAAACACCCGCTGAGGAGCCTGTTCAGAGACCTCTGGTCAGAGGAGACTCTACTGCTCCACACGTGAAGAGAGCTCGTCCTTAAGGGGCTCCAGCAGTGACCGTTAGCTGTTTACTGGGAGCCAGAGCACCGGACATTAGCGGCAACCTTAAGCGGCAGCAAACAGGAGCTATTCGAGGATAGTTATTGTTGAAATGGCTCTTCAGTCACTTCGCGCATTCGTTGAATGTGTGGAGGAAATCAGTCAGAGTCGAAGTTCTTCTCAAAACACCAAGTTTATTCAAACAGAAGCTTTCTGGAGATGTCAAGTCACCGCGCAGTGAGATGAGATCCAAAGTCTGTAAATAACTCCATCCATTATATACCAGAGGACCCCGCCTTGACCGCATTCAGCGCCTTCAATTCCAGACCTTATACAGAGTTATTTGTCTCTCTTGTGCTGTTTTAACATGTTTTCTACATGTATTCACGACTGTCTACGTATGTGTGGCGCGTATCTGCCTGCGGCCAAAGTGCTTCCTCTTTTGCTTCCCCGCAACTGCGAGCTCTATTCTGCAAACCCAGTTCCTCCATCTGACTCCAGTGTGTTAACCTGTCTTATGAACTTCTGTCTCTTTGTTAGTTTCATGCTCTTACTGCTTAATGCTTCCTCTTACTGCTTAGTACTGACTATCTTAATGCTTAATGCTTCCTCTTACTGCTTAATGTTTAATATTCCCATTTCAACATTATTCATGTAGGGGCCAACGATATTCGTCTGCTGCAGTCAGAAGTAAGTAGGGATAACATTAAAGAGGTGGTTAAACTGGCCCAGATGATGTCCGATGCCGTAATTTGCTCTGGCCCCATCCCAATGAGCCGACTCGCTCAATCACTGGATGTCCAAGGGGTGTTCGGAAAATCATGTGGGCTTCATAGATAATTGGTTAAAGGGCAAGCCTAGTTTTTTCGGTAGGGATGGCGTCCACCCCACGCGGGAGGGTGCTGCCCTGCTTTCGTGCAGCATAGCGCATAGTCTGCTAGTTAGTCGGCAGAGTAGTGTAAAGTTCCTAGTTAATTAATAAGTTAGTTCCTAGTTCCCAAAGTTAGTGTAAAGTTCCTAGTTCTAAATTTCGAGTTCCGAATTCCGAGATCCGAGTTTCGAACTCTGAGTTCTAAGTTCCGAGTTCTCAGTTCCGTATTCCGAGTTCTATATTCCGAATTCCGAGTTCTAAGTTCCGAATTCCAAGTTCTATATTCCGAATTCCGAGTTCTAAGTTCAGAATTCTAGGTTCCGAGTTCTTAATTTCTGAATTCTGAGTTCTAAATTCCGAATTCCGAGTTCTAAGTTCCGAGTTCTAAGTTCCGAGTTCTTAATTTCTGAATTCCGAGTTCTAAATTCTGAGTTCCGAATTCTAAGTTCCAAGTTCTACATTCTGAGTTTCAAATTCCGAGTTCCGAATTCCGAGTTCTCAGTTCTAAAATCCGAGTTCCGATTTTCGAGTTCCGAATTTTGAGTTCTAATTCCGAGTTCTACATTCTGAGTTCCGAATTCCGAGTTCTGAGTTCCGAGTTTCAAATTCCGAATTCCAAATTCCAAATTCCGAGTTCTAAATTCTGAATTCCAAATTCCAAATTCCGAGTTCTAAATTCTGAATTCCGAGTTCCAAATTCCGAGTTCCAAATTCAGAGTTCCGAGTTCTACATTCTGAGTTCCAAGTTCTACATTCCGTATTCCGAATTCTGAGTTCTAAATTCTGAGTTCCGAGTTCTGAATTCCCAGTTCTGAATTCCCAGTTCTGAATTCAGAGTTCCGAATTCAGAGTTCCGAATTCAGAGTTCCGAGTTGCAAATTCCGAGTTGCAAATTCCGAGTTCCGAATTCCGAGTTCCGAATTCCGAGTTCTGAATTCTAAATTGCGGGTTCTAAGTTCCGAATTCAGAGTTCCGAATTCCAAATTCCAAATTCCGGGTTCCAAGTTCTGAGTTCAAAGTTCCGAGTTCTAAATTCAGAGTTCTGAATCCCGAGTTCTAAGTTCCGATTTCGGAATTCCAAATTCCAAGTTTGGAATTCCGGGTTCTAAGTTCGGAATTCCGGGTTCCGAGTTCGGAATTCCAAATTCCGATATCCGAGTTCCAAATTCCAAGTTCCGGGTTCCAAGTTCCGAGTTCGGAATTCCGGGTTCCAAGTTCCGGGTTCCAAATTTCGAGTTCCAAATTCAGAGTTTGGAATTCCGGGTTCCAAGTTCCGAGTTCGGAATTCCGGGTTCCGAATTCGGAATTCCGGGTTTCAAGTTCCGATTTCGGAATTCCGGGTTACAAGTTCCAAATTCCGAGTTCCAAATTCTAAGTTCCGGGTTCCACATTCCGAGTTCCAAATTCAGATTTCGGAATTCCGGGTTCCACATTCCGAGTTCCAAATTCAGATTTCGGAATTCCGGGTTCCAAGTTCCGAGTTCGGAATTCCGAGTTCTAAGTTCCGAGTTCGGAATTCCGAGTTCTAAGTTCCGAGTTCGGAATTCAGGGTTCTAAGTTCCGAGTTCGGAATTCAGGGTTCTGAATCCCGAGTTCTAAGTTCCGATTTCGGAATTCCAAATTCCAAGTTTGGAATTCCGGGTTCTGAGTTCCGACTTCTAAGTTCCGAGTTCGGAATTCTGGGTTCCAAGTTCCGAGTTCGGAATTCCGGGTTCCGAGTTCAGAATTCCGGGTTCCAAATTCCGAGTTCGGAATTCCAAATTCTAAGTTCCGGGTTCCAAATTCCGAGTCCCAAATTCCAAGTTCGGAATTCCGGGTTTCAAGTTCCGAGTTCGGAATTCCGGGTTTCAAGTTCCGAGTTTGGAATTCCGGGTTCCAAGTTCCGGGTTCCAAATTCCAAGTTCCGGGTTCCAAATTCCAAATTCCGAGTTCCAAATTCCAAGTTCGGAATTCCAAGTTCAGAATTCCAAGTTCCAAATTCGGAATTCCGGGTTCTGAGTTCGGAATTCCGGGTTCCGAGTTCCAAATTCTGAGTTTGGAATTCCGAGTTTGGAATTCCGAGTTTGGAATTCCGAGTTCGGAATTCCGGGTTTCAAGTTCCGAGTTCGGAATTCTGGGGTTCCAAATTACGAGATCGGAATTCGGGGTTCTAAGTTCCGAGTTCTAAATTCCGAATTCAAAATTCCTTGTTCTAAATTCTAAGTTCACAGTTCTAAATTTCGAATTCTGAGTTTCGAATTCTGAATTCTACATTCTGAGTTCCAAGTTCTACATTCCGAGTTCCGAATTCCAAGTTCAGAGTTCTAAATTCAGAGTTCCAAATTCAGAGTTCTGAGTTCTAAATTCCGAGTTCTAAGTTCCGAGTTCCAAATTCCGAATTCCGAGTTCCAAATTCTAAGTTCCGGGTTCCAAATTTCGAGTTGCAAATTCCGAGTTCCAAATTCTATGTTCCGGGTTCCAAATTCCGAGTTGCAAATTCCGAGTTCCAAATTCCGAGTTCCACATTTTGAATTCCGAGTTCTAAATTTTGAATTCCGGGTTCCAAATTCCGATATCCGATTTTCGAGTTCTAAATTCTTAATTCCGAGTTGCAAATTCCGAGTTCCGAGTTCCTATTTCCGAGTTCGGAATTCCGAGTTCTAAGTTCCGAGTTCGGAATTCCGAGTTCTAAGTTCCGAGTTCGGAATTCAGGGTTCTAAGTTCCGAGTTCGGAATTCAGGGTTCTAAACTCTTAATTATGGGTTCAAAGTTCCGAGTTCCAAATTCCGAGTTCCAAATTCCGAGTTCTGAATTCCTAGTTCTGAATTCCGAGTTCTATCTTCCGAGTTCCGAATTCCGAGTTCCGAATTCCGAGTTCCGAATTCCGAGATCTGAATTCCGAGTTCCAAATTCCGAGTTCCAAGTTCTATGTTCCGAGTTCTAAATTCAGAGTTCTGAACTCGGAATTTAGAACTCGGAATTTAGAACTCGGAACTTTAATCTTTAATTACACTTATGCAAGTATGTTTTTAATCATAAAATGTTAATCTCATTGTTTTTCACGTTGTTATAGGTTGACGTTTCACATGTAAAGTGTTGGACATGATATATCTTGTTTTATTCTTAAACACCTGCTGTATTACAGGTATGTGTTCTGTTACTAGGCAAGTTTCTGGTTGTAAAATCTCTAATCTGAAAATAAACAAAATCTTGTGGTTTTCAGTTTTGCTTTGATGCATTTTGATGATGATTGCAAGCAATGTTCAAAATTTTAGTCAAATTAACTTTAATCGGAGCAAACTGATCATTTATTAATGAGCTACACTGAACACATTAGTCTTGGGACTTATTTGTACTTAATGACAATTTTGATTGGAAATTAAATAAGTCTGCTCTCTGAGTTTGATGCATTACTGTAGGGCTGTATGTCAAAACAATAACTATTATTGTGTTTTAGATCAAGGATGGAAAGACAGGCAATGTGTTGCAGGAAGCTGTGACTGCAGCATCATGTCTGGTAAGTCTTGCAGGATGCAGCTGTAAGACAGCGCTGACCACAAAACTGGAAGAATGGTGTGTGCTTCAGAGGACAGTTAAGCATACAGACATTACTTACAAGCTTTCTTAGACATGGTATGGTATAAACATGTTAATTAATGCCCACATGTTTAATCTTTTGTCTCTTTTATTAACTTAACTGTGTGTTCGTTAAGTGTGTTTTGTTTGTTTGTTTGCTTTTGTTGGGTTTTTCCCCTCTTTTTCTCCCCAAATGAAATAGTGGTTTTATAATGTAATTCGCCTTCATATTATCCTACATTTCCCTTAAATATCCTAACGTTAAAATCTGACTGTGATGCAAAGTATCATATATACGCATATATAAATATATTTGTTTTTGTTTTTTTTTTACTAGAGGCAGTCATCTTGGAAGAAATCCTCATCTTCACAACTGGCTGTGACTCCATTCCTCCTCTGGGCTGTTCCCCATGACCCTCTTGAGAGTTTGAAGAAAACTACATATCCACCTTACATAACGACTTTACATTAGCCATGGACTTTGAAATGCAATGGTGCAGGGTTTGGAAAAGCATGAATAGGTTTGTGTCCTCCAACACAATGCAAATTCTCAGTTATGTATTCTATCTTGGAGTTTCTATTTTTATGCTTTTCCTAAAATTAAAACTCAGTAAAGAACTTACAACTGGTTAGTGATTTCCATGTTCAGAGCAGACTGAAAATTATTGTAACAAGAAAAAAAAACAAAAAAATCAAATGTTGGTGTACTAGTATAAGAATGAGGATGGTAATGCATCTAAAACATTTTTCATTTTACAATGGATTATTAATACATCAAATTTTTCGATTTTCTATTTCTGATTGTTTTATTAGTATATTCAGAATTTCAAAATTGATATTAATAGTTAATTGTAATAATGACATTTTGAGGCATTATTTGGTATTTTTTTTAGTCCCCATTAACTAGCCCTCAGCTAAAGGTTGTGAAATTAGCTGGTTGTTGATTGTATGTTGATTGTAACAGAAGCACTTTAAGAATTACTAAAAGCAATCACAGCTGAATGTGTTATTGACGTGTGGCTGACAGTGGGCGCATGGTGGGCCCAAAGGAGAGGCAGAAAAAAGGCTTACAAAAGAGTAAACTTAAACCACCCCGAAGAGGAATTTATTCAGAACAGCAAGCTAATGAACTGAAGCTAGCACAATGGGGAACCAGCGGGACACTTTCAGTCGGCCGAAGGGCTGGACAGGGTGGCCAGAGGACCTGGGAGACGGCCGCAGATTGGCCCTGGCAGCTGGGGTCAGTGAAGGTCGGCTGTGAGGTAGCGATAGCGAAAGGAGCCAGAAAAAAATCCAGATAAAAAAGGAACAGAGCTGGAGAGAGAAAACTCACACCATTAACCCAGCCTGAACATGGAGCATTGTGCTCACCCGACTGTTTGAGGAGGCGGTAGTTTTAGGAGGTTGCTGCTGCAGCCGGGAATGGAGGACAGGTGCTGTCCTTAGCGGTTTCCAGCCGCACACCCTTCAACAGCTCCACCCCCTGGACATGCGGCCCTGCTTGGCGCCCAAAACAGTGGTGCTGATCCAGCAGCTTGGTTCAGCACCTCGCACAGCGTGTTGTTGCTGGGCGCGCTTGTGTGACCCAGGTTACAAAAGCTTGATTAAAGTCAATTTTATTAATAAAAAAGATCACACTTAAGATACAGAGGAATTAAACTAAGAATGACTCATTCTTAATTAGATGAAAATAAAAGATTAATTACTGTAAAATAATGAATTTATGAGCAGTACTGAAACTAGATCCAAGCTGAGATTAGATAAGATGCTGAGAAAATAATGAATAAATAAATCAAGACACAAATATTTGAGGAAAAGAAACTTTATTCACATTTTTGTTCAGCACGCTATACATTTCAGTCAATAAGGTGATCAGGTGAAATGCGCGTGGCCGTCACAGACGCGCTGCACGAAATGAAATGAAATGAATGGAGCATTTTGCTTTATTTTCTGTGCACAGAAGCTTCAAATATTGTAAATAAGTTCAATTAATAGTTCATACTGTGTATAAGTGCAGTTAATAGTGGTTGGAGTTGATATTTGTGTTCATAGAGAATTAAAACTTGAAATGAACTGAGATTTATCATCTATTACAGGTTAGTTTTTTTTTTTACTGCTGTTCAAATTAGACCTTTCTACGTTGGATGGCGAGCCTCCCTGAACTCGTATCCAGGAAAGCTGTTCACAAGCACTGTGGATGCTGATTTGTGAAGGTTTTAGTTTTGTTTTTTTATTTTGCAGGTTGCAAGTCCTCATCCCCAGTGCGGTAGGAGGAAGCTCTTACCTTTTCCACAGACTGAACTTCTTGCACTTACACACATCCAACTGCAGCCTGTGAAACACAAGGACATTGCTGAACTAACCACTGTGGGGCGGACCGGCTGGGCCTACCTAATAACATAATGTTCATATTCAAAAGATTACCCTATTTATTTTATTAGTTATTTGTGTTAATGGTGAAAATCTATGGTCTTAACTGGAAAAGTTTAAATGGAATTTTGCTAAACTTTATACAATTAAAAATAAATTGCCATAAAAACAACTAAGATTAACTTATTAACTTAATTACTTATTTAACATTACTAACTGCTGATAATTATGACAAACAATGTATCTTTAAATGTATTTCTAAAAATGTTTTCTTTTATTTACATTTTATTTACTTTAGTAATGATAAACCTATTACTGTGAAAGCTAACAACTCAGGAAAGTAAATGCGGTCAGATAAAATGACTGAGCTCAACTAATTGTGATCAGGTAATTAAAGGCTTAAAATGTTGTAGAAATTACAATGTGTATTGTACTGTAGCAGAAATTAGGAGTGTAATAGCAAACCACAAATTATTTATTAATTACTAAATGTCCAAGTCATTGATTTTATTAATGTATTCCTGAATTATATTGAGATTTACCTGAGATTTTCATCCAGGACTGTAGAATTTACTTCACTGATTGTCTCAGTTTAGACTCCAAATGAATAAAGCTTACCTTCATTCATATTTCAGTTCAGAATTAAATTCGGTCTCAATTCTGAAGGCAGTTCTATCACCCAGGGATCCAATCTCTTTGTATACACTCACACAAGAGATGCCAGTTTATAATGAAAAAAGCGTTTATTGAATAAACCTGTAATAAGAGAGAGAGGATTTCAAGTTCACAGCATTGGAGATAGATATGAGTTCAGTGTCAAAGTCAGCTTTATTGTAAAAACTGCTGTATGTACAGAACATACACAGGACTCAAATTGCGTTACTCTCAGACCGATGGTGCAACAAAATAAACATCAAACATGTAAACATTAAATAACACAAAGCAAAGAAATGGTATTATGCTGGTTTTAGGAATGTAAGAGTTTACGTGTTTGTATGGATAAATAGAGCTCCCTAAAAAAAGACAGAGTTAGTTCTGAGAGGATTTTATGGAGAGCAGAGAATGTTGAGCAGTATCAGAGTGTGTCTGACGACTGGAAAGTTCTGGGATAGACTCATCTTTGTGAGAGGCAGTTTTCCTTGGATCAGAAATGGCAGTCTTGGGCATAGAATATGTTACCTGGGTCTGTTGAAAGGTTAGCGTTGGTCAAGAAACAGATGTCTTTCCTAACAGGGTGATGAAGTTGTGTTCTCCCTTTTAATGATTGCTTTAATAACTTAATCTAGGACCCAGTGCCCTACAAAGGAGGAGGTGTCCGTGTCAGCGGGTTGGGGTTTAACTCATCTGAATCTAATGTGCTTTAGCATTAGTGCAGCATTGCAGTTGCTAAAGCACATCGTCCTGTGTCCAAGTGAGCTTCCTCCCACCTCCACATGGTAGGTGAATTGGCTGTGCTTACTTGCCCGTAGGTGTGTGTCTCTAGGTGCAGTAGCACCCTTTCCAGGGAGTGTTCTTGCCTTGTGATGATTCAGGAAAGGCTCCAGAGAAAAATAAGAAAATAAAGCTGTGACCAATTGCCTGATTGGCGTTAATAGGTTAGTATGATGCTTACCTTGGTCTTTTAGGGTACATGGATTCCCGCACTCCAGCTGCCAGATTGCTGTGTTTAAGAGATACGTCACATTATTATAGCTTGCATTTACACTCGTATTTCAAACAGAGGTTCCTGTAATGAAAGGGTAAATCAGATCATGCTGTTTATATGCTTTAAACCTGTACAGACCAAAGGAGCCAACACCTCCAACTGAGCTCAGCCTCTTTCTGACTGACCTGCAGAGGTTAAAGAGGTCAGAGAAGGTCAGATCAGTGAAGAGTGATACAGCTCTAACAATCACACCAAGCTCCAGTCAGAGGAGGGGGAGTTTTTTCAGGAGGAGTTTAGGGCAGTGAGAGCTGTTGAAGTTAACTGGCTTTTCTTTATTGATAACTACCAATGTGGAGAACTGGTAGCGTTATGTTTACCTGAACCTCCATGCTGCTAAATATCAGGCGTTCACCAGTAGATCAGCAGCAGTTCTAAACAGAGCTGTCGCAGTAATTACGCTACAAACTGATCGTATGATCAATGATTATGACCTCCATCATTTTGGAGGACATCGATAATGAAGCTTTGTTTATTTGCGTGTTTTTAAGACCTTTAACCAGGTGAGCTTTTCTGTTCTCCCCTCTACCACACACACACACACACACACACACACACACACACACAGAGACCTTTCTGTTTATTAATAAAACTATTTTTGATCATCTATTATTCCATTACTTTTCCTAATGTTTTAGTTTTTGCTGTGGTATCGTTTCAGTATCGGTATTGAGATATTTAGGCAGGTATCGTATCTAAAGTCATAAGTTTGGTATCGTGACAACACTACTGTTTATCATGTAAATAGAAAAATATAAATAAGTAAATTATCTCTTACTTCTTATACTGAGAGCAGAAACCTCTGATAAAAATTAATCTACCTATCTGTCTGTCTATCTCTATCTGTCTGTCTGTCTGTCTGTCTGTAACCCTGTTAAAATTAGGACCCTCTTTCTGAGCTCTTCTACAGAGGCTGTTCATTTGCCCCCCCCCACCTTCTCTCCCCCTCTTCACTTCTTGCTCTCTTCAAGTGTGAGTGTGTGTTGTGTCCAGAGCTGATGCTGTGTAGCTATTTTTTGTGAGCAGTTATTGAAGTTAAAAGCTGATTAAGGGTCCAAAGGGGATATAAAATCCCCCATTCCTCGTTTTTTCAGTGTTCTTTAGTCCTGAGTTTGATAAACTCTCATCAGTTTCTGTTCAGTTGTGAAGAGAAACACCGGTGAGTTCAGACAGTGCTGTTTAAGGAGGGATTATGAGTTAGTAAGTGTAGATTTCCAAGTGATAAGATGTTGAAAGTGTTGATAAGGGAGTTAAAAGATTATTAAACAGCCGGAGTATAAATGTGGGAGACAGACCTCGGCTAGTAACCTTAGTCTATCCGGGTAGTGAAGATTTAAACACACTTTTCTGACACTTTGAGACGATATTACTCCAGAAAGGAACATTGATTATAACAAAAGGAAAAAACTGTTGGTTCACATTTCAGACTTAAAGGACTGTTATATTGTTGAAAGTTGAGTAAAATATCTCATGAATTCTTGACTCTGAAGTTTATTATTTTACTACCATTTAAGCTTTTGTTGAGGGCCTTATGTGTATTGGGTTTTGTTGTTAAATCTGAACTTGTGCATTTTTCCAGTACTGTTATTTTTTTTTATAGAGCCTCATTGAACTACAGTTTCCTCTTATAACTCATTTATACCTCCTACTCCATTTTTATATGTTTTTTTCTTTCCTATTAGCCACTCACAACTATTCACACACACATAAGAAGAAGGTCACATCATTTCTGTGAATAAATATGATTATATCTTTAACCCTGTACTCACTGGTCCATCGCATCTCTGTCCAAGCTCTCCTTAGAGTACCTAGTGAGATATCAACACTGGTCCAAACCCCTGAAGAATCCCAACCTATGGTTGATCTGTCCCTCTATAGAAATTCCTGTTGTGGTGTAACGGCTGGTGTAGACACTGAGTAAGCTGACGTAGCTCCTGTGTTACATTTACGCGTGCTACGTATCTGTCTAACTACCTAACTAGACAGATTTGATCCAGTTGAAGAAATTGTAGGACAGTCAGGACATTTCTCTTTGTTTTATTTCAGAAACAGGTTTCTGTAATGAAAGAGAAAAGCAGAAAATGCTGTTTATTGTTTAAATAGAAAAATGTAAAGAATTATTTGAATTAAATGACCCCTTGCCTCTTATACTAAGAGCAGAAAATTCAGAGGAATTCATCTATCCAACTATCTATCTATTTATCTAGCTAGCTGTGTGTCTATCCACCCGTCATTGTTTTTATCCAGTTGGTGAAATTGCAGCGCCCTCATTCCCCCAGAATCACCAGGTAGTTAACATGTCACATAGTCACAAGTCTCTACTGTGTATGGGCTGGTGATGAGTCAGCTACCAGTGACCGATACCAGATACCAGTACCAGATAATGTGCTGCATGAGGCTTGTCTGTCCTGGTTGTTCTTTAAACAGCCTAGCTGGTATCCTTTCCTTCAGCTCCCTCAGCTTGTCCCTCATCTTGAGAACGTAGGACAGGATGTTTAGCTTTTCAGTCTTTCTCAGAGCAAATGCTTCCGGGTAGCATAGACCCAGATTACTAAAATATGGCAATTTCCTCCCCGGCCTCTTGGTAAAGGGCGTATTATATCCATGGCAATCCGTGAAAATGGCATGTCAATAACTGTCAGACTTATTAATGGCACCCTGTCTGACTTTTTCTCAGATGCTGTTAACTGACACTCTGGACAGACATTACTAAATTCAGCTATATCTAGCAGCTGACTTGGCCAGTAAAATCGACTTGCAAATCTGCTGTGTGTTTTAGCCTGACCCAATTGACCTGGCCACGGGTCCGAATGACCCAGCTTTAAAACTTCATCTCTGAGACATTTGGGAACCAGTAATCGCTCAACACCATTTTTGACCTAGAGCTTGTTGTCTTTCAGAATGAGTTGACTTCCCTGAGCTTATTCTCTTTCCTTAGCACAGTCTAAAAACAAGGGTTTGAGTGTTTCATCCTGCCTTTGCAACATTGCTATGTCACCAGGTAAGGCAAATGTTTCACTTATGGGTGTATCCAATTGTTCCACTATTTTTGTGCCTCTATTTTTTTCCTGTCCTTTTTGTTTTCTTGCATTTTGGTTTGACAGCATATGGCAATTCTTTTAAAACTCAACTGTTTTGTTTGCAGTTTAAACCTTTCTAGCCTACAACCTTGTTACAGCCATAACCACTGCAGTTCTCTGCTCAGTGTTTAAAAGATATACCAGAATCGGGATATATTTCTACCTAAAATGACAGCATGAGCAGATTTTTGCATTATGTCTACCTTTAATATGTAGCTTTGGTTATTGATGTTAACTGTGAGTTTAGTTGTGGGGTATACCTGTTCATCTCTGTGTATACACCTGACCCCAAGTTTACCTGTACTCTTAAACTGGGATTCTGGAAGACACTGTGGTGTTATCATGATGTGACTAGCTCCAGTGTCAATAATGTTTTGTGTCCTATTTTGACAGGTATGGTTATCTCACTGCTGTCCTGTTCCTGAAAGCTTATTTCGGGTCTTGGAACATATCAAAGAGGATTTGTCCTGGTAACAAGCTTACGACAATCTTAAATCTTTTGGCCAACCTGATTTTAGCTAGCTGTGTTTAAACAGTTTGGCGATTATCTGTTGCCTGACTATCTTTGCTTCTTTTGCTAGTACTCCAGCGCCCCTTGTGGTGATAAATTCACTAGCGGCTTAGGACCACAACTGACCCTGCCCCCAGACTTACTTGGAATCCATCTATCTAGCTAGCTATCTTTCTATCTTTCTATTTATTTAGGTAGCTAGCTATGTGTCTGTTAACCGGTCAATGTTTTTATCCAGTTGCAGAAATTGTAAGACAGTCAGGGTGTGCATCTTTCTTTAATTTCAAACACAGGTTCCTGTAATGAAAAAGAAATTAGATAATGCTGTTTATCATGTAAATAGAAACATATTAAGAATGTATTTAATTGAATTACCCTTTACCTCTTTTACTGAGGGCACAAAACTATTTATCTGTCTATTTATCTAGCTACCTAGCTTTGTGTCAATTAACCCGTCCTTTTTTTTATCCATTTGGAGAATTTTTAGGAAAGTCAGGGTGTTTGTCTTTGTTTCATTTCAAACACAGGTTTCTGTAATATAAAAAAAGAAATCAGATAATGCTGTTTATCATGCAAATGTAAAAATATAAAGAATTAATGTAATTAAATGACCCCTTACCTCTTATACTGAGAGCACAAAATTCTGAGAAATTTATCTATCTAACTATTTATCGGTCTAATTTTCTAGCTTCCTAGCTATGTCAATTAAACCGTCATTGCTTTAATCCAATTGATGAAATAGTAGGACAGTCAGGGTGTTTTTCCTGTAATGAAAAAAAGAAATCAGATAATTCTGTTTATCATGTAAATAAAATAAAGATTGACAATTTATTTAATTTAATTAGCCCTTACCTCTTATACTGAGGTGTTTGTCTTTGTTTCATTTCAAACACAGGTTTCTGTAATATAAAAAAAGAAATCAGATAATGCTGTTTATCATGCAAATGTAAAAATATAAAGAATTAATGTAATTAAATGACCCCTTACCTCTTATACTGAGAGCAGAAAACTCTGAGAAATTCATCTATCTTACTATCTGTCAATTTATCCAGCTAGCCAGCTATGTGTCTATTAACCCGTCATTGTTCTCTCTAGTTGGTGAAATTATTGGACAGTCAGGGTGTTTGTCTTTGTTTCATTTCAAACACAGGTTCCTGTAATGATAAAAATAAATCAGTTAATGCTGTTTATCATGTACATAGAAAAATATTAAGAATTATTTTAAATGAATTGCCCCTTACCTCTTATACTGAGAGCACAAAATTCTGAGAAATTCATCTATTGAACTATTTATCTGTCTAATTTTCTAGCTTCCTAGCTATGTGTCAATTAACCCGTCATTGTTTTAATCCAATTGATGAAATAGGACAGTCAGTGTGTTTTTCTTTGTTTCATTTCAAACACAGGTTCCTGTAATGAAAAAAAGAAATCAGATAATGCTGTTTATCATGTAAATAGAAAAATATTGAGAATTTATTTAATTTAATTAGCCCTTACGTCTTATACAGATTGCAGAAAACTCAGAGACATTAATCTATCTGTCAATTTATCTAGCTAGCCAGCTTTGTGTCAATTAACCCGTCATTGTTTTTATCTAGTTGGTGAAATTATTTGTCTTTGTTTCATTTCAAGCACAGATTCCTGTAATGAAAAAAAGAAATCAGATAATGCAGTTAATGCTGTTTATCATGTAAATAGGAAAATATTAAGAATTATTTTATTTAAATGACCTCTTCTCTTATACTGAGGGCACAAAATTCTGAGAAATTCATCTATCTAACTATTTATCTGTCTAATTTTCTAGCTTCCTAGCTATGTGTCAATTAACCCCTCATTGTTTTAATCCAATTGATGAAATAGTAGGACAGTCGGGGTGTTTTTCTTTGTTTCATTTCAAACACACGTTCCTGTAATGAAAAAATAAATCAGATAATGCTGTTTATCATGTACATAAAAAAATATTAAGGATTATTTAAATTGATTTACCTCTTATCTCTTCTACTGAGAGCACAAAGTTCAGATGAATTCATTTAACTATTTATCTGTCTATTTATCTAGATAGCTAGATATGTGTCTATTAACCCGTTATTTTTTTTATCCATTTGATAAAATTGTAGATCAGTTAGGGTGTTTGTCTTTGTTTCATTTCAAACACAGGTTCCTGTAATAAAAAAGAGGAAATCAGTTAATGCTGTTTATCATAAATAAATAGTAAATAGAAAAATATAAAGGTTTATTTTATTTAAATGTCAACCTACCTCTTATACTGAAGAGAAAATTCTGAGAAGTTTATCTGTCTAACTATTTATCTGTCTATTTATTTATCTAGCTAGCTATGTGTCAATTAACCCATCATTGTTTTTATCTAGTTGGTGAAATTATTGGACAGTAAGGGTGTTTGTCTTTGTTTCATTTCAAACACAGGTTCCTGTAATGAAAAAAAGAAATCAGATAATGCTGTGTATCATGTAAATAGAAAAATATTAAGAATTTATTTAATGTAATTAGCCCTTACCTCTTATACTGAGAGCACCAAAAAAAAGAGAAATTCATCTGTTGGACTATTTATCTGTCAGTTTATCTAGCTAGCTAGCTATGCTTCAATTAACCCGTCATTGTTTTTATCCAGTTGGTGAAATTGTAGTACAGTTAGGGTGTTTGTCCTTGTTTCATTTCAAACACAGGTTCCTGTAATAAAAAAGAGGGAATTACTTAATGCTGTGTATCATGTAAATAGAAAAATATTGAGAATTTATTTAATTTAATTAGCACTTACCTCTTATACAGAATGCACAAAACTCAGGAAATTCATCTATCTAACTATTTATCTGTCAATTTATCTATCTAGCTAGTTATGTGTCAATTAACCCATTTTTTTTATTTATCCATTTGGAGAATTTGTAGGACAGTCAGTTTGTTTGTCTTTGTTTCATTTCAAACATGTTCCTGTAATGAAAAAAATAAATCAGATAATGCTGTTTATTATGCAAATTGAAAAATATCAATATCTCTTATACTCTTATATCTCTTATACTGAGATCACAAAATTCTGAGAAATTCATCTATCTAACTATTTATCTGTCTAAGTTTCTAGCTTCATAGCTATGTGTCAATTAACCAGTCATTGTTTTAATCCAATTGATGAAATAGTGGGCCAGTCGGGGTGTTTTTCTTTGTTTCATTTCAAACACAGGTTCCTGTAATGAAAAAAATAAATCAGATAATGCTGTTTATCATGTACATAGAAAAATATTAAGAATTTATTTAATTTAATTAGCCATTACCTCTTATACAGATTGCAGAAAACTCAGAGAAATTCATCTATCTGACTATCTGTCAATTTATCTAGCTAGCCAGCTATGTGTCAATTAACCCGTCATTGTTTTTATCTAGTTGGTGAAATTATTGGACAGTCAGGGTGTTTGTCTTTGTTTCATTTCAAGCACAGGTTCCTGTAATGAAAAAAGAAATCAGATAATGCTGTTTATCATGTACATAGAAAAATATTAAGAATTAATATAATTAAATGACCCCTTACCTCTTATACTGAGAGCACAAAAAAAGAGAAATTCATCTATCTAACTATTTATCTGTCAGTTTATCTAGCTAACTAGCTATGCTTCAATTAACCCGTCATTGTTTTTATCCAGTTGGTGAAATTGTAGGACAGTTAGGGTGTTTGTCTTTGTTTCATTTCAAGCACAGGTTCCTGTAATGATAAAAAGAAATCAGTTAATGCTATTTATCATGTAAATAGAAAAATATTAAGAATTATTTTAAGTGAATTACCCCTTACCTCTTATACTGAGAGCAGAAAACTCAGAGAAATGTATCTGTCTAACTATTTATCTGTCTATTTATGTAGGCAGCTAGCTATGTGTCAATTAACCCGTCATTGTTTTTATCTAGTTGGTGAAATTATTGGACAGTCAGGGTGTTTGTCTTTGTTTCATTTCAAACACAGGTTCCTGTAATGAAAGAAAAGAAATCAGATAATGCAGTTAATGCTGTTTATCATGTAAATAGAAAGATATTGAGAATGTATTTAATTTAATTAGTCCTTACCTCTTATACTGAGAGCACAAACATCTGAGAAATCTGACTATTTATCTATCAGTTTATCTAGCTGGCTAGCTATGTTTCAATTTACCCGTCATTGTTTTTATCGAGTTGGTGAAATTGTAGGACACTTAGGGTGTTTGTCTTTGTTTCATTTCAAACACAGGTTCCTGTAATGAAAGAAAAGAAATTTAGATAATGCAGTTAATGCTGTTTATCATGTAAACAGAAAAATATTGAGAATGTATTTAAATTAATTAGCCCTTACCTCTTATACTGAGAGCAGAAAACTCAGAGAAATGTATCTATCTAACTATTTATCTGTCAATTTATCTAGCTAGCCAGCTATTTGTCTATTAACCCGTCATTTTTTTTTATCCATTTGGTAAAATTGTAGATCAGTTAGGGTGTTTGTCTTTGTTTCATTTCAAACACATGTTCCTGTAATAAAAAAGAGGGAATCCGTTAATGCTGTTTATCATGTAAATAGAAAAATATAAAGGTTTATTTTAATTAAATGTCAACCTACCTCTTATACTGAAGAGAACATTCTGAGAAGTTCATTTGTCTAACTATTTGTCTGTCTATTTATCTAGCTAGCTAGCTATGTGTCTATTAACCTGTCATTTTTCTTATCTAGTTAGTGAAATTATTGGACAGTCAGGGTGTTTGTCTTTGTTTCATTTCAAACACAGGTTCCTGTAATAAAAAAAAAGAAATCAGATAATGCTGTTTATCATGTGCATAGAAAAATATTAAGAATTTATTTAATTTAATTAGCCCTTACCTCTTATACAGATTGCAGAAAACTCAGAGAAATTCATCTATCTGACTATCTGTCAATTTATCTAGCTGGCTAGCTATGTGTCAATTAACCCGTCATTGTTTTTATCTAGTTGGTGAAATTATTGTGTAGTCAGGGTGTTTTATTTTTTTCATTACAGGAACCTGTGTTTGAAATGAAACAAAGACAATCAGTTAATGCTGTTTATTATGTAAATAGAAAAATATAAAGAATTATTTAAATTGAATTATCTCTTACCTCTTCTACTGAGAGCACAAAACTCAGAGAAATTCATCCATCTAACTATTTATCTGTCTGTTTATCTAGCTAGCTAGCTATGTGTCTATAAACCCGTCATTTTTTTTTTTTACAGTTGGTAAAATTGTAGGACAGTTAGGGTGTTTGTCCTTGTTTCATTTCAAACACAGGTTCCTGTAATAAAAAAGAGGGAATTAGTTATTGCTTTTAATCATGTAAATAGAAAAATATTAAGAGTTAATATAATTAAATGACCCCTTACCTCTTATACTGAGAGCACAAAATTCGGAGAAATTCATCTATCTAACTATTTATCTGTCAATTTATCTAAATAGCTATGTGTCTATAAACCCGTCATTTTTTTTTATCCACTTGGAGAATTTCTAGGACAGTTAGGTTGTTTGTCTTTGTTTCGTTTTAAACACAGGTTTCTGTAATGAAAAAAATCAGATAATTCTGTTAAACACATTCTGTTTAGCTATCTAGCTATGTGTCTGTCTGTCATTGTTTTTATCCAGGTGGTGAAATTCTAGGACAGTCAGAGTGTTTGTCTTTTTTTCAGTCCTGTTTCTGAAAATAAGAAATGAGATAATGCTGTTTATCATGTAAATAGAAAAACATAAAGAATTATTTTAATTAAATGTCAACCTACCTCTTATACTGAATAGAAAACTCTTTATCTGTCTATTTATCTATCTTGCTATGTGTCTGTTAACCCGTCATTTTTTTATCCATTTGGAGAATTTTTAAGACAGTTAGATAAATGACTGTATTGAATGAATTGTAGAACAGTCAGGATGTTTCTCTTTTTTTATTTCAAGTATCTTTAGTCCATCTGTAGTTCAGCTGTCTCTCTCTCTCTCTCTCTCTCTTTATCTATCTATGTATATTTTAGTCTGTATGTTTGTCTACTTCTTCTGTCTGTCTTTTTTCTATCTTTATTTTCTTTGTAACTGTTTCTTACTTATCAATTTTTCTAACTTTCTAATCCTACATAGATCAATAGATTACATTTTTCACCACTAGCAAACTTTAATAACTGAGTCTGTCCACCTCCCAAAAACATCATCAGCTTCTCAACATTATAACTTTAACCCAGTTAAAATTAAAACACACATCAGCAGCAGACTTTAAAAACCCAGTCAGTTCAGCAACCTCAAGACTAAAGCACACTGCCACGGCGGGCAGGAATAATGAAAAGACTGCTTGTCCTACATTTGCTGTCCTGATGTGTGGAGAGGGTGCTGGTTACATGTCTGCAGCTGGAGGATCAGAGGAGCGACTGGGAGTTTAATGGAATGATTGATAATAGAACATTATTACATCATAAAGACACAGTTCTAAAGTTCCAGCAGCAGCTGTTTCTCTGACCTTTGAAAGATGCATTTGTGAACTGGTGCTCACCTGAGTTTACTCATGTATACACACCTGCACCAACACCTGAACACATTAAAATCACTCCTGTCATCAACAGGGTTCTTTCAGTAATCCCAAATCTGTCTTTAAATATGGGCCTAATAGTAATTTACTGTTACTATATATTACATTTCATGATTTTATATGTTATGCCAATATATCTATCTATATATCTATCTGCCTGTATATATCTATCTTTATTGTTTTTAATTGATCAGTGAAATAATCAGCCTGGTCTCATGGGATATACGTACCTCTGACCACTTTTTAGGTTAAGGATATAGGGGAACTGGGTCCTTTCTACTGATTAAGGGTGATTTATCTAGCTAGTAGGTAACAGCTAGCTAGGTGGCTAGGCTAATGCAGCCTCTAACATAGCATCAGGTACACAGTGAGCTGTAGTTGTGGCCATTCTCATATAGTTTTGTGGTTAAATCAGAGGTTCTTCTAACATATCTTTTACCAAAAGCTTATACGAAGATAAGGGAACGGGAGACACTGTCTGCTCATTCATTAGCGTAGAGTGAGGTGTCAGCTGAGCTCGTACATTAGCTAGCTAGTGCTAGGTGGCTAATGAGGAGCGCTTGCTAGATAAAGCAGCTGGTGTTTTTCTGTGGTTGTCACGATGTGCTGGCTAGAGATCTCGTATGCTGTACTTACTGATTTCATACTGGATCTAATTGTGTGTAATTATGATCTTTCTCTTTTTTTTTTTTTACAGCTTTGAACTTCTATTCATCATTGATTCTCATTATCTTTCTCTGTCTTTTGCAGGGACCAGGTCGACACGTGGACAGGTGAGTTAATGGTAGAGTTTATGTTAGCTGGTTTTCTGGTTAGTTTTTATACTCCCTCAGTTAACAAATGTAAGCACAGTACATAAACACACCATGTGACCTTAGAATTACAGGATTTTACATGATGGGTTTTGTAAAAATGGATTAATTTGATTATTTGAGGTTAATCATCTGAATGTTAGAACTATCTGGGCTGGTTTCCCAGACTTGCATTAAACCTAGTCCTTGACTAATAGAGAACTTCAGTGAAGATCACCACTGGAAAAAAGCTAGTTAGTGTCTCATGAGTCGCTGAACATTAACAAAAATGGTTCAGCTTCCCATCCTCTATGAGGAAACATACGTCATGTTGATTTGCATGTTCTGTGTATGTATGAAAATGTATTTAAAAAAATTCATTCCAGAAAATGCAAGAACATCTGAAGCTTCAGCTAGTGAACAATGCTTTGCGGATGTAAATGCACACCAAGTTATTGGTATGTATTTTTCACACCTAAAATGTTGTTCACAACAATTTGGAAGAGTGAAGCTGTTGAAAAGCCACCTGTCCTTATTTGTGCAGGTCTGTAATTAGCATGCCACTGTTATTCAGTATTTTCCTAATTCCAGAATGGGAACATTTGTGGTGATTTGTGTATCTTCCAAAAAGCTTTCCTTGAATGAACATATTGTCATCATGAAAAAGAAAAATTCTGTAGCATTGACCACTTCTCTTGCCCAGTTTGTACCCTAGATACAGTTGCTGTGTCTGTCGATGGAAACCGAACACTACATCATTTTAGCAAAATAAAGAGTTATGTTATTATTGATAACTGTAAACTGTCAGAATCTCTACGGAGTATCTCTATTATCTTTAATGTTTTCTATAGAGGAACAGACATTTTTGATGGCATTTTTTTGACCAGTGATAAAGATATAGCAACATTTGTTGAGTTCATTCGTAAAAAGGCCAAGCCAGTAAGATATTTGTCAAAACACTTTAGACAGTACATAGTGAAGCAGGATTTAATTTTTGTATATATTCTTTAATGACATTGTGTTACAGGTACATGGAAAAGGAATCTGTGGGACATCAACATGGGCTGCAGCCAGAGAGACCTCTAAAAAGACAAACATCATATGTGATGAAGAGGTCCTGGAGGTGGCAGTTTGCTTAAAGGTCTGAACATGTATTGGGGAGATATTTGCCAATCCTCCGTTTTTGCAAGAAGAACTGGCCACAAAAACAAATGGAAAGTTCTTCTGCACTGATATAATGTGTGGATATTGGCCCTATCTGCAGAAGCCGGCTCAGACATTCCAAAAAATACAAAACCTGACTTAGACTTTTCTGCATGCCAAGGGGCGTTCTACAAAATGTGAGGTAATTGTGTATTGTCTAGCACACAGTTAAGTATTTTACCATATTGGTGGTGTTTTTAAACTTCAAAGATTTGACATCTGATATAAATGCTGTAGGTGCAGCGGGGTGCCAGAAACCAAACAGGGGCAGGCACTACCATATTTAACAGCTTTTTGTCACGAATGGCTCTAACTACAAAATACATGAGTAAGGCTGGGAAGTAAACCTTTACTTACAGTGCTCATGTATTGTGCTTTTTTGCCCTACTTTTCATTGATCATATTTGTTGACTAAGCCCTGGTGAAACTGTAAATTTATCAGTTCCTTCATAATTACAGCTCGAGTAGATATGATCACATTGCACATGTTTTTTACAAGTATATCTTAACACCTGCCCTTTTAACTGATAGAGTGACCATGGCAAACAAACTTCAAAATTATTTGTATAATTGCTTTCTCATTGCATAAGTGGTGTGACTTTCTCTATCAAAATGTTGGAATACTTATTAGTCACCATAAAACGAAAAAAGAGCAAACTATAGATAGATTCTCCGATTTTCTTGGCAAAACATTTATGGGTGTCGTCTTTTAATTTTACATCCCACGTTGTTTAGTCATTTACTGTTTTGTCTTTATCTCAATATGTTAGATTTACTTTTAATGTCAACCACCTTAACCTGACAAATATTCTTTACAGCTCCACATGACCCCAGATCAGATGATCCAGTGGGGTTGCAACATGTGATTGAAGGCCTATTCTTGGGCATGCAACAGAAAAGGGGGGATCTATATTGAGTAACTGGTAAGTAGCCATGTTCAGGTTGCCTCCCAGACATCATGAACTTGTGGAATTAATTTTTAAATGTGAAATCTGTGACAATAACATTAAGTTGTAGGTAATTTAGGTAATTCAAATACAGTTCAAATACATTTTTACATGGAGCAAAGTGCCCCTTCCACATCGTACACTTAAACCCTTACATAATCTTTATACTGTGTTTATACTCTAGTGAGCATGTTCATGTCAGGTCCGCGTCGCCGCACCCATCCCGAGGGCGGTCCCGAACCGCAGACCACAGGCTTCATGTTCAAGGACTTTTACGTTGACACCCGATTCCTGTTATGTTCTGATTTGGGTCACCTGAGAGCTGGGGTACAAAAGGGGAGCAAATGCTAAGGTCTGGGCCGAGAATTACTCTGCCAAGCATTGCGATGCCAAGCATTATGTTGGCCTCACGTTCATGAGACTTCTAGGAGAGTCTACGGGTTTCGGTAGTGTATGCTCTATCGGAACTGTTTCACATTCAGAGGGAGTTCGCTGTCTGGTTCACTGGTTGGTCGCCAGTGAGATTTGGCGTCCGGTTCCTTTGCACTCTAGTCACGAAAGTTTATCAGTGCCTGACGAGCGCGGTTAGGGTTCCTGTATTTGGCTTCCTCCCTCCGTTAGGGTGGCCCAGCCTCGCTTTGCTCCCTGGCTGCCTACCAGCCTCAGGTGGCCTTCACGTTTTCACGTTTGTCTTGTTTATCCCTCTGTTATTGCTGCACTCTTGTGTTTTCCCCTTGTTAATTTGAATAAAACGTTATCATGCATCGCACCGTCCCTGCGAGTGTTCACCCGTCCATGTCTAGCTTAGCCAGCATGACAGTTCAATAAAAGAACCCCATTGTTTCTGCACGTTTTCCATTTGATCAGTTCCACTGACCATATAGGTCTTGTTGTACAGTTACATACTGTAATCCATCTTTTTCCCTGTGTACTTTGCCAGCACACCTTTACCTTTTTCTTTAGTATTCAGGACCTCCACAAGACTATCATTTCCAGATGTTGTAGTGAAGAAACTAGCATGAGCAAGTCCGATTTGTAATGTAAGCCAAGAGTGATAGTTGGTCACAGGAGGCTGTTGACTGGATATTTGTGATTGGTGGACTATTCTCAGTGACACTGAGCTGTTTAAAAACTCCAGCAGCACTGCTGTGTGTCTGACTCACTCGCACTGGTGCAACACACACTAACACGCCACCACCCTGTCAGTGTTACTGCAGTGCTGAGAATAATCCACCACCCAGATAGTACCAGTTTATTGCACTGGTGTGACTGAATCAGACACAGAAGTGCTGTTGGAGTTTTCACTGTTCACTCTATAGACAAACCGAGCTTGTCATTCTGCTTTGGAGACGTTTGCTTGTAATTGTACACACCTACCAACTTGGTAGGAGTGTCTAATCGAGTAGACAGTGAGTGGACACAACGTTTAAAAACTCTAGCAGCACTGCTGTTTCTGATGTATGCTACGATTAATTTTGTATTCGCTGACGTTTTGACTTGGGATTCTGGTACGTTAATTTTGACATGAACCATTTTTGTGACTTCATTTAAACTCATTAAACTCAGACTTTCAAAGGAAAGTTTCAGATTCTGACAATGAAGACCATTAGACCTGACATTTTTACCCCCTTTTTTGCCCACTTGCACTAAACTGTGCTTTCAACCTCACAGAGTGACCATGTTCCAGACTCAGGAGGAAGTGACTGAACGCCTGACTCCTCTAATTAACTGTCACAGTGGTTCTGCTTTTCTTCCTCCACAATGTAAAACCAGTCACGCATTGCCTGTGTAGTCAGGACAGAAAGCTGCAGCACTAACATCAGATGTCAAATTATTAACACTCACACTGCAGGAGAACTGGAAATGACGTGTGGAGTGAGAGAGAGAAGCAGGAGCTCTGATGCTGTGTGCATCGCCTTTCAGTTCAGTTACACTCCCCTGCCAACCATTTCAGTTCAGTTGGTGATATCCATGCATTGAGTTGATGACGACAAGTAAGTGCCAGCTAGTTGGCTGTTCAAGTTTGTTCCTTGTGAGAATTAACTCCATGTTAAAGAATAAAGAGAGAAAGTCGTTCGAGCTGCAGTAAAGTTCTTGTTCTGTGCGGAAAATGGCTTCCGCCTGAGGACATAGTAGTGCAGTTCTCATGTTCGCCAAACATATAGGGAAGCTCTATATGTAACCGTGTGCATATTCTCTAGAACGTAATGTCCCTTAAATACTATTCCAGCATGAAGATGAAATTCCAGACTCTTATGAAAGAACCATGAAACTACAGGGGCCGATTTCCTGCACAGGGATTAAGCTTAGTCTTGGACTATATTTGGGTGTTCAATTGTTCAAGCTGTACAAGAAGAGCCAAAGCCAGCGCTACTTTTTGAAGGCTGAAGTTCTTTGGTGTGACAACCTAGCTGCTATGAACTTTCTACAAATCTGTGGTGCCATTGTGTGCTGGGCAGCAGTACTACAACAAAAGACCCAAACAGACTGAACAAGATCATTAGACTGACCGACTTAGTCCTGGGGGCTAAACTGGACACAGTGGAGATGGTGCTGGAGAGGGTAATGGGATAGGTGGCAAAGGTGTCCGTGATCATGAAGAACCCAGTCCACAAAACACTACATGGACAGAGAGCACACAATGGGCAGCAGACCTCGCTGCAGGAAAAACACTTTGACAGGTCATTTCTTTCTACAGCCATCAGATTGTACAAATCTACACTCCAATCCATCAAATGAATCTGTTACTCAGCATCATTGTACATCTGTATATCACCTGCACTGCATTCCCATCACTGCCTGTTCTGCTCTAGTCATCTTTTGCACAATACTGTGTTACAGCAGTTCTGCATTAAGTACTTAGTACTATGCATTAATACTGCAACTGTAAACGACCTCATCCGTGGATTACTGTTACTATCACACAGTAACATTAACTGTGACAGTAACTGTGGCTATGATAGTGGCAATAACTGTAACTTCAATACCTATATATGAGGGTTAGGGTCCTCTATAACAGAAATATGCTACAAAGCCATTCAGGGAAACTGAATAACGTCAGACAAAGCTGTAGAACACTAGAATAACCAGCTGTACTGAGTACTCCTCCTCTTCCCTGCCCGCTTCTCCAACTAAAGTATAAAACATAGCCAAAGTCAAAGCGTATAGTTGTGCAGTTGTGAGGACAACCCACTTGGAGGCCAGTAGACTCAACTTTTTTTACAAACTCAATCCCCTTACATCACTTCACACTAAACCTGCACAGTTCAACAACATTAGAGACTGAGTGCATGTGCGCATAATGAAGATATCTGTCAGGGGGTCCAGCAATGTGTGGTTGTCTCATGTAAAATGCATTTTGCAGCATGTAATGTCTGGATAAATGAGTGTAATTAGTTCTATTAAAACATTAACAGCCCCCATCATCTAGCTCACTGCCTCTTCTGTTTTACATTTATTATAGTCCTATTTTATTCGATTTATTACAATGGTCAGTGGCTTGTCTAGGCTGAGGTCTAAGCTAGACATAGGTTTCAATTTAAACTAATAAGATTATTTTGAATCTCTTCTGTCACATACGTGTTATTTGTGTAAAAATGACTGACATGAGCACTACTAAGGACTTTCAATTCATGGATGCAAACGTATGGATGCAGTTACTGCACAGAACCTGGCCCCAGTTTGAACATAAGACAGCTCTCATTTGAACTAAATTTCTCCTCATTTCTGTGTAATACAAGGGCAGGATGTCATGCTTTGTATGTTTTTTACAGACACTGATATGACCCCTACCGAGTGAAGCATTTCAGTGGTATTTATTTCATGGCATTATTTCCATTATTACATTCATGTCATGACATTTTCTATCTCTGTATTCTCTCCATCGTCTCGTGCCAGGTTTATTAGCATTCCAATGGTTGTGAGCAGTCAGGCCTTCCATGTCTGCAGAAGAAGGCATATGCCTTGAGCTTAGGACCAGTCCCCCCCCCCCTGCCCATTGTTATGGAGAGAATTGCAGAGAAGTGAAATTACACCTTGTCCTCAAAATGGAGTTATGTAATAACTGAAAGTTTGGGAGAAGCACCACGCTCAAACTCTTCCCCTCCATTACTTCGCGCTATAAAACGCTCCTCTCCCTTTTCGTTCTTGTGACGAAACTTGCATCCCACCACCACCCCTGCTCCTCCTGATCCAATTTTACTCAACCTCTACCTGGCAGGGGGGGGTCTGGCTTTGAATTCCATCTGCTCGAAGCCCCCCAGAACTCCAGCCCAAATTTCTCCAGTTGCCTCCTTGCCTCAGCTAGCTTGGTCCGCACTCGCAAACTGATTTATACTTAAATCATCATAGCAGCCACATACATTAATGTATAAATGTCAACAGGTACAGCGGCTGAGATGAATGAGCAGAAAGATTCATGAATGGATGAGTGGGAACACTGACTGACAGTTCAGTTGCCAGCAGGCCTGGCAAAAGCAGATGAACTGAAAAATATAATAGTACCAGCAGGAATGACCTCCTGTATCACTCCTTTACACGCCAGAGATGAAGATGTCTTTCATCTAAATGGATTCCTTCTCTCTATATAGGAGTGCACTTTTCTATTCAAGTGAATGGCTTCTGTGCCCTTAATTGTGAGTGAATTAGAGGCTGAATATTAAAGACATTGTATTAGACTCTTGAGTACAGAAAACGTGAACTCCATAGAGAGAGAGTGTCCTTTTTTTCACATTACTTTATGAATTGGTAGGTAAACAAAGTCCACTGAAATAAATTTCTCATTTCTATTGGATAGAAATGAGAAATAGGTGCTGGGCATTTCTCGCCACCTATTGCAGGGCCTCCATCTGCCACACACCAACAGCATCAAAGGAATATTTACATAATTTAGTGTAATATTAGATACACACTGATGCACCTCCCCTTGACCCTGTACACCTCTGAGAGCAGCACTGAATTTAAGAGTCTTCTGTAGGTCTGCTGGTGGAAATGAAAGTGGTGTGCTTACACTTTTGTTGAGCATCTCCTGAAGATCACCTAGGAGTCCTTTAGAGGAAAACTTCCAGCACTGTTTCAGCTGAAGTGGTGACAATGTACACCATCACAGGATGGATGGCATTAACCTCAAAATACACATAAGCTTCATTATGATGTTGCAAAAAAGTGTAGTGATGAAGGCAGTAGTGGAGAGTAAAGAACCTAGAACAGTCATAAATATCTTATAATAGACTATAAAAGACACAACTATTCATATGAAGTTGGTTCATCACATCACATTTGATGGCTCTGCTGTTTATCCCCATTATATTATTCCACTTACCCCCAAGAATCTTCCAAGAGCTTTTTAATAGTCATTCCCTCAGCTAGTTCTCCATGCTGCCAATGCAAAGGCTTTCATAAGGTCCTTCAAGATCATCAAAAAGGCAACACCTTATTGTGGGCCTCAGACATAGTATCCTCTCCAACAACGCATGATTCCCTTATCAAAGACACAAAATATCTGTCCCAACGATAAAAAGAGAATTACTCAAATCTCTCCACCAATATTACACCAACTACTCTTCTGTGATCAACCATAATTAAATAGTTCTTAAACAAACTTACATAAATGTTCTCCTCAACATCCCTCAGGAAAGAGCTCTTCACCATTAAAGCTTTGGTAACTTGGACATACTCTGCATTGGTGGGATACCTGCACATCAAGAGCAACAAAATGAATCAAATGTATCCAGTAATTCTGTTCATCTAATGGGGGGCATTTCACAAAGCAGGATTCCTCCGATTAGTGAGAAAATTTAAGCCCAGAGTCAAGCCTATCCAATAAGAGCTGAGGCACATTTTGTAAGGAGGTTCAGTTCCTAATCAACATCTGGCTCTAGGAAGTGGCCACTGCATCATCTGAAAATGCCATCCACTGCCACGTACCATATTACAAATGGCACCTGCCAATGAAAGACAGATGCGCTACGTTAAAAAAGGCACTTTAGCAGAGTTGCTTACTTTTTTTTTTAGTTTTTACTTTTGGGGTTCTATTGAGCTGTTCTCCAGAAAGAAGCTGGAGTCTTGCCTCAGCACTGTGAATGACACTTTGGGTCTGTTTACTCCTGCCATAAAGAGCCGCACATCAAACAAGTTACAGCAGCTTCAAGAAAAATGACATTCACTGGCCTGATGGTGGCGTTACAGGAAAGCATTAGCGTTTTTATTCAATAGCATCTGGTCTGTAGCATCTGTGTCCTACACACAAAATTTTTTTTTTTTTTTTTGGTAATTTCTTGATCCTTCCTACTTCAAGAATTTTTTTTACCAATCCTCACATATCTGGTAGCAAAATACTTATAATAAATACTTGCAATATTTATAATTAATAATAATTATAATGAATAATGTCAACTTGTACCTTTTGAACACTTAAGCCCATTTTAACAAAATCTGTTCAGCACATTATTTTGAGGGGGTATGTCAAGTTTGGTGGAAATTTGTCACAAGAAAGCGAGGTCAATAGTACAAAACCATTCATCCAGTCAACCTACAATTTTACATGCTGCATCTTTAGCCTATTCTATAATAGTCTGACCAGAGGACTTGATATGTCAATTATTGTGGTTGGTATTAGCCAATCACATTCAAGCATACATTTGACATGCTAAACATTCACCAATCAGGGTGCAACTTATGGGGATTTATCAATGTAGGCATATTCTGTAAACCAGTGAAGTTGCCAGAAATGCCTTACAATAATGCTGTCATATGCTGTTTCCTATATGTTACATTTACAGATACACCAACCTTTTTCAGTTCCGATACCAATACATAAATGTATTGATCGATACACAGTACCGATCCGATACCACTGTTAAATAAATAAACCGTATACCTCACCATGTGGGAGAGATTTAAAGCATCAGGATTGATGTAAACATTATCTCACTAACTTAATAACTAAAATAGTTATAAATGTATTAAATTGCTTACTAAAATAAGAAACAATTGTGCAGGACCTAGGCACAGCATTCACCTTACAATGTGTTCATTTATTTATAAGTATTTATAGGAGACAGTCACACATGTCAGATTTAGTTCTTTTCAAAGGATACAAAAGTCTTCATATGAGCTATGACTATTAACAGAATGTTTTTTTTTTTGATGTATGAATGTAATTTTGATGATTGGTTATGTGTATTGATTTGTAATTATAATTATCATTGGGCCTGTGTTGTGTTGGTTCTTTAGGTCTCATTGGGCCTGTTGTGGTTGGAACTTTAGGCCTATTGTTTAAGCCACTTGCCTATTGTCTATTTTCTATATTGGCTTAAAAAAAAATCCTAAAACTTAGGCCTACTTGAAGCGATAGCTGACACTCGTGTGGCTCTAGTGTTGTGACTGTTTTTTTTCATGGTAATTCCTACTCCATCCACTATGTGGCAGTATATTGGAAGTAGGCCAGGTTACAAGCCAAAAGGGAGGGAACTACGAAGCAGCAAGGTGGTTTAGATGTGGCTCACTTCAGGCCTCACTGTAATGAAGATCCTTACTGGTGGAACTACAGGTTCTAACACTCACTGTAAGTTTGCTATCATTTAATTCTTTCTATATTCAGTCAAGCTTTGTGTATGTTTTATTCATGAGGTTTTGTGCTGTTCTGCTTTTGCAGAAAGCTTCACTTTTGTCTTGTTTTCTGTTTGTTTGTTTCTCTATTTGCAGTCCTTACAACTCACTTGCTCTTCTTATGGACATTGGGATAAACTTTACACACAGAAGACAAATGTATCACTCCTGACTTGACTCTCAGCAACTCAAACTAGGGATTTCCATGATTCAGACTTTCCTTTCACAAGGAAACATCCAGGATTATAAACTTTTATCAGAAAGAATGATGTCTGAAATACAAACCACTTTGTGAGAGCTTTCCAACTCCTATGTTTTGGATTGGTTCTATGGACTTCAAGTAAGTACCGTTAATAAGAGGGTGAATACAGACAAAATTTTACCCACCTTCAAGTACTAGTGAGCAGTCCACAAGAAATCTGCAGGCTCTCTTAAGTACTTTTTTTGTAAATTGTAATCTGGCTATTCTAAGGGTAGTAGTATATTTCAGATGTGTCTCTACACTACAGCTGATTTTGGATTTATATGCTTTATGGATGTTTAACTGGAACAATATTACATTAAAATGGTTAAAATAGGCATATTGTACGACAGTAGTGATTTATTCATTATGAAAATGTGCTACATGCATGTTTAGAACCTCTAAAGTGCTAAGAAATATCTGTTTGTTGAAGAAGTTTAGGTTTGTCATTGATTTTCATTTCTTCTCTGTTCTTCAGGTTTGTTTGTCTTTATAAGTAACACCAGCAGCTCTTTATCTCTGAGAGTTTTTGGTTTCTGCACATTTGTTTAGTCTTTTACCATCAACAGCACCTGTTGCAGGAATTCTGGCTATTCTGATTAAATATCCTTGTCAAAATGGAAAGACTGGAAATGTTGAGGAAATATAATGTGTAGTTTCTCTGTTCTCCATCGTTTTTGTTTTTTTTAAGTCATGTTTGAGGTTTTAGGACAGGAGGGGCAAAGTGAACATCTAATGATTCAATATCAAACTAAGTTGACTGAGCTTTCCAAACTCAAGGTTCTCAAACTCAAATGTGCTTGGATGTACAAACAAGTGACTGTGTTTTTTTTAGCTCATTAGTAAGACAGCCCGATTCATTTCTGTGAAGTTTAATTTACTAGTGTTTGCAAATGCAGCTTCTCCTAGTCTGAGAAATATGTGGAAATATTACCACCAGTTAAAGTGATGAAATTGGGTATGATGTCCGGTCCTCTATCACAGAGAAAGGCTTCACCTCTGCTGCCTGGAATCTGTTGTGCTTTCCTGAAACATCGAGAAGGTGCTACACCAATACCTTACCCAGTCACACCAGTCAGGTAAGTGATGGTTTACTTTAATTAAATCTTTATTCAGTCAAACAATTTTTAGTTGCTGGACCAGGAATAATGGAAAAATCAGCTGATCTAACATTAAGTCTAAATAAAAATAGTTTATTTCTAGTGTCTTTTGGACCTAAAAGGAGAACTTCTGTTTTGTTACTGTTAAGAAGAAAGAAGTTATGTGACATCCAGAGTTTTATATCCTTTACACGGTCCATTACACACTCCATTTTCTTTAATCTAAATTTATCAACATGTTGGGCTGATATATAGAGCTGTGTGTCATCTGCAATGACAATGGAAATTATTGCCATGTCTGCTTATAACTGCCCAGTGGTAACATGTATAATGTAAATAATAATCTTACTTTTGTGTAAATCGAAGATAAATCTTTTATCTTTGTAAACTGATAGTGTTCAGTTAGATATGATTTGAACCATGGTAGGGCTGTTCCTGTGATTCCAACCATTTTCTCTAATCTTTCTAGTAGAATAGTGTGGCTGCACTGCGGTCTAGTAGGGCTTTCTAATTATGCAATGTCTAATTTTTAAATATTTCCAGATATCACCTTTTTCGTGTAGCATTTACTGTTGAACAAGTTTACAAAATTACATAAATGTCTCCTCTTTATAGAGATCATTCACAGTGTGTATACCCTTGTCTATACCCTTTCCAAAACACTTTCTGCTTCCCAATCTTCACCTCTGGGTTGAACCAGAATGATGCATAATGTTGTTTGTAGTGGGAAATCCTGTGCAGTTTGTAGTGGGAAATCCTGTGCAACTCTCAACCAGCTTCTTCGACATGTATGGAAACAAGGAAATGTTGCTTCCACTCCACACTACACCTCCTTTCTCCCTCGCAGCTTTTAAGACATTATCTCTCGCGGTTGAACGCAGAGAGGATCAATCTCTGAGGCTGGTCTTCATGCGGACGAGATCAGGGAGAGCAGTGTGCTCTTTCAATTTCGAATTTGTTGTTAATGTGCATGTGCAGGCCCTCTAACAGTGTCTTTCCAATGCATTCAATCAAGTTCTCCCCTTCAATGCCCTCTTTTAAGCCCAACAATCTGACATTATTGTGGCAGCTCCTATTTTCCAGATCTTCCACACGGCTCTCCAGGGTATCTATGCGCTTGCCATGCAGCTCATGGCCATTCACCAGTTGTTGAGTGGCGTCTTCCAAGTTGGAGATTGCACTTCCTCCTCTGCTAGTAGCCCCTGCATGCCGTTTTTCAGTTCTTCTGTAGTCTTCTTAATCATTGACACATCATAAGCAACTGTTTGCAGCGTCAAGCTCATTCTACTCCGGCAAGGATGTGTTCCAAATTAGCATTCTGTCCCGTTTCGGGGTAGCATCACCTGGTTCGGTAGCAGCTGCCCCTTCCCTCATGAAGGCTTAAAATATTTTGAAGATGAAGACATGTTCTTATGGATGAACGGTTTCGACCAGTAGAAAGTTTGATAATGAAATACGTAACAGACAAATAGCTGAAAAGGAGAAATATGCAGATTAGTTAGGATTTAAGTTAATGGGGCTTAGGACAACTTCTAACAAGCAGCCATACTGCTTGTCGTTCTCACGTGACTCCCTCTTAATCATTTCTTTTATATTCTTTAATATTAGCTTTGGCTTGTTTATCATAGTTTTAATCCTTGTGCTGTCTGTTATGTGTCTTACTTTACATTAATTTGCTTTACTAACTAACTTCTGTGTTTACTTTCGAGGAATATGGTGGCCATGGAGAGGCACTGGGAGCATCAGCGTGACCAGGGCCAGCCCAAGACTTTATAGGGCCCTAAGCAGATTTTCATTTGGGGCCCCCATACCACTACCTTAGCACCAGATGCTTCATCATTCCGTATGCTGCACTATGTGTGTATCGTACCCATTAGCATTATTTGTAATAAGCTTACATCGTACACAAAAAGTTTGGAAGAAAACAGACGCCAGGATCGAGGAAGCAAGCCATTCAGCTGACTCTTCACGCTCCACTGCTGACTGCAAGTTTGACATTCTGTCCTCTACCACCGAGAAAGATCTCAGGCAGCACAGGTGTAGCCTGTCAGGTAAGTGATGATTTACTATATTCAAACCATATGTTCTTCCCTTTCTCTGCTTGTATTAAAAAAGTAATATTAGTATCACTTGCTCACATTTCAAACAAACCCTACAGTATCGAGCATATATTGAAACAGAAAATTGGTTTTAACAATCTTAGGTTGTATATTTAACAGTCTAAATTTAATTTTATTTGTGGAAGTTACTGGTACTGGAAAGAATTGATACGTAGGTTTCCTTTTTTTCCCCCTAAGTCAGGTATGCCGAGCAGATTCTCAACCCCAGATCCCTACTACCTTAACCAGTTATAATTTTATAATAAGATTTTAATAATAAAATAGAAAACATTTGTCAACAAATCCAACACTCCTTATTAAAGCAAACATGGCTGTCACCTGGTGTAGCTGATTTAGAACAGGAGTTAAAATATTAGTTGTAGAACAAAGGCTGGAAGTCTTTTACTCACTTCCACAGCCAGAACTAACAGAAAACTATTTCCTCAGTAAATTTTACAACCTGTACACTTGACCCGATTCCCTTTAAAAGACTGACAGAATTACTCCCAATTATAATCAGACCTCTTTTAACAATAGTAAATTCATCCCTTACCTAAGGCCATGTACCCAAATGTACCTTTATTTTGCAGTTATAAAACCTTTAATTAAGAAACTAAATCTTGGTCCTGGTGTACTGTCAATTACAGACCCATCTCAAGCCTGACATTTCTGTCCAAGATATTAGAAAATGCTGTGGCTCAACAACTCTGCTTATACCAGAGTAAAAATGAAATGTATGAGAAATTCCAATCTGGATTCAGACAGCCCAAGTGAAGATTACAAACGATCTCTTTCTTGCCTCTAATCAAGGCTACGTAGCCCTACTCGCCCTCAGTTTAGCCTTTGACACTATAGATAACACTATTCTCTTTGAAAGATTAGAGAACATGGTTGGAATCACAGAAACAGCCCTATTGTGGTTCAAATCATATCTAAACGAACCCTATCAGTCTGTATTTCTAAATTACACAGAAGTCCGATATGGAGTTCCACAATGCTCTATTTAAGGGCATATATTATTTACATTATAGATGTTACCACAGGGCAGTTATAAGCAGACAGGATGTTAACTTACAGATGCAGATGACACTGCTCTATATATCAGCTAAACCTGATAGTAACTCTAGATTAAAGAAAATTGAGGACTGTGTGAAGGATGTACTCTGGATGCCACATGACTTCATTCTCTTTAACAGTAACAAAACAGAGGGTCTCTTTTTAGGTCCAAAAGACACTAGAAGTAAACTCAGACTAAATGTTAGACTTGGCAGTTTTTTTGCATTATTCTGGGTCCAGCAGCTACAAATCTTGGTGTCTTATTTGATTCAGATCTATCATTTGAGCAACATATAGCTAAATAACTAGGACAGCCTATATTGCCAAACTAAGAAATTCCTTTTCTATAGGATGCAGAAAAGCTAGTACACACTTAGCCTGATAAAAGTCTGTTGCAATAATCTAACCGTGAGGTTGTTTCAGCAGGTACCTCATTATACTTTGTCGTGGTTCTTATACTTCTTCGGAGGAGGACTTCTTTTGAAAGGAGACTTGCGACCACCATCTTTCAGTTGTAACAATGAAACATTTTATTCCAATCAAAAGTACAGTGTGGAGGGAGTCTGCCAATTCTGGGTGCCCTTCTTCTCTCTCTCCCAGACAAAGGAATACCTTATGTTTTATACCCTACTATACGTCATATGTTGTTGGACTGTTCTCATATGCAGGATGTCTGCATTTCATCCATAAAGAATCATCATTAGCCCCCACCATTACTTACATGATCTATGTGCTGCAGACACAGCTGGACCACCTTAACATCTCTTTTACATTATGTTTGTTCAGTTCATGTACAGTTTCTCACATTAGGTCTGGAAACAGATCCCACTGTCCTTTCCAAGTCTACCCCATGGGCATCACTATATTCAGTTTCGATACATGTATTGACTTCCTTTTTTGTGTTACAGGTTCTCAGGAACCCCCTCAACCCAACAAATGTATTTTCATCTGCAACTGTGTGTGGTTTGCTGTCCATCATTCTGCAACTCTGTAACAGGTAAGTGATCATTCAATTTCTATACATGTATTGATGTTTTGTTCACTTACAGGCTTTCAGGACCAATGGCTCCCCCCTTCCTGATAGTTGCAATGGTCAGAACCTTGTTGGCTGTATGCACTGTGAGTGTGGCTCGCTATCTATCTGTCTCCAAGTGTATAACAGGTAGGTCATCATTTAGTTTCTATACATGTATTGACTTTCTTTTTTGTGTTACAGATTCTCAAGAAGTCCATCAACCTCTTCTTTTCCCTGAAGGTGTATCCTTCTGACAAATATATTTTTATCTGCAACTGTGTGTGGTTCACTGTCCATCATTCTGCAACTCTGTAACAGGTAAGTGATAATGTATTGCATTTTTGTTGTCTTACAGGCTTTCAGGACCAATGGCTCCCCCCTTCCTGGTGGTGCATACAGCCAACAAGGGTCTGTCCATTGCAACTGTGTGTGTGGCTCGCTATCTATCTGTCTGCAAGTGTGTAACAGGTTGGTGATCATTCAGTTTCTTTACATGTATTGACTTTCTTTTTTTTGTCTTACAAGTTTTTCGGACTGCATGAACCAAGGGTCTGTGCATCTGCAACTGTGTGTGGCTCGCTATCTAACTGTCTGCAAGTGTGTAACAGGTAGGTGATCATTCAGTTTCTATACATGTATTGACTTTCTTTTTTTTGTCTTACAAGTTTTTCGGACAGCATGACCGCCTCCCTCCCTTCCTGATGGTGGATCTCTCCTTCAAGGGTCTGTCAGATTCTCAAGAAGTTCATCAACCTCTTGTTCTCCTTGAAGTTCTGTCCTTCTAACAAATATTTTCATCTGTAACTGTGTGTGGTTTGATGTTCATCATCATTGATCATTCAGTGTCTATACATGTATTGCCTTTTTGTTGTCTTAAAGGCTTTCAGGACCAATAGCTCCCCCCTTCCTGATGGTCCATAAAGTCAACAAGGGTCTGTCCATTGCAACTGTGTGTGGCTCGCTATTGATCTGTCTGCAAGTGTGTAACAGGTAGTTCATCATTCAGTTTCTATACATATATTGACTTTCTTTGTTTGTCTTACAGGTTTTTCGGACAGCATGACCGCATCCCTCCCTTCCTGATGGTGGATCTCTCCTTCCAGGGTCTGTGCATCTGCAAGTGTGTGTGGCTTGCTATTAATCTGTCTGCAAGTGTGTAACAGGTTGGTGATCATTCAGTTTCTATACATGTATTGACTTTCTTTTTTGTGTTACAGATTCTCAAGAAGTTCATCAACGTCTTCTCCCTGAAGGTGTATCCTTCTAACAAATTTTTTCATCTGTAACTGTGTGTCGGTTGCTGTCCATCATTCTGCAACTCTGTAACAGGTAAGTGATCATTCAGTGCCTATACATGTATTGCCTTTTTGTTGTCTTTCAGGCTTTCAAGACCAATGGCTCCCCCCTTCCTGATGGTCCATTTCAACTGTGTGTGACTCGCTATCAATCTGTCTGCAAGTGTGTAACAGGTTGGTGATCATTCAGTTTCTAAACATGTATTGACTTTCTTTTTTGTGTTACAGATTCTCAAGAAGTTCATCAACCTCTCGTTCTCCTTGAAGTTCTGTCCTTCTAACAAATATTTTCATCTGTAACTGTGTGTGGTTTGATGTTCATCATTCTGCAACTCTGTCACAGGTAAGTGATCATTCAGTGTCTATACATGTATTGCCATTTTGTTGTCTTACAGGCTTTCAGGACCAATGGCTCCCCCCTTCCTGATGGTCCATACAGTCAACAAGGGTCTGTCCATTGCAACTGTGTGTGGATCGCTATTAATCTGTCTGCAAGTGTGTAACAGGTAGGTCATCATTCAGTTTTTATACATTTATTGACTTTCTTTGTTTGTCTTACAGGTTTTTCGGAAAGCATGACCGCCTCCCTCCCTTCCTGATGGAGGATCTGTCCTTCAAGAGTCTGTGCATCTGCAACTGTGTGTGAGTCGCTACTTTCTGTCTGCAAGTGTGTAATAGGTTGGTGATCATTCAGTTTCTATACGTGTATTGACTTTCTTTTTTGTGTTACAGGTTCTTAAGAAGTCCATCAACCTCTTCTTCTTCCTGAAGCTGTATCCTTCTAACAGATATTCTCATCTGTAACTGTCTGTGGTTCGCTGACCATCATTCTGCAACTCTGTAACAGGTAAGTGATCATTCAGTGTCTATACATGTATTGCCTTTTTGTTGTCTTACAGGCTTTCAGAACCAATGGCTCCCACCTTCCTGATGTTGCACACAGACACCAACGGTCATTCCATTACAACTGTGTGTGACTCGCTACTATCTGTCTGCAAGTGTGTGACAGGTTGGTGATCATTCAGTTTCTATACATGTATGGACTTTCTTTGTTTGTCTTACAGGTTTTTCGGACAGCATGATCGCCTCCCTCCCTTCCTGATGGTGGATCTGTCCTTCAAGGGTCTGTGCATCTGCAACTGTATGTGGCTTGCTATTAATCTGTCTGCAAGTGTGTAACAGGTTGGTGATCATTCAGTTTCTATTCGTGTATTGACTTTCTTTTTTGTGTTACAGGTTCTTAAGAAGTCCATCAACCTCTTCTTCTCCCTGAAGGTGTATCCTTCTAACAAATATTTTCATTTGTAACTTTGTGTGGCTCGCTGTCCATCGTTCTGCAACTCTGTAACAGGTAAGTGATCATTCAGTGTCTATACATGTATTGCCTTTTTGTTGTCTTACAGGCTTTTAGGACTAATGGCTCCCCCCTTCCTGATGGTCCATACAGTCAACAAGGGTCTGTCCATTGCAACTGTGTGTGGCTCGCTATTAATCTGTCTGCAAGTGTGTAAGAGGTTGTTGATCATTCAGTTTCTATACATGTATTGACTTTCTTTTTTGTGTTACAGATTCTCAAGACGTTCATCAACGTCTTCTCCCTGAAGGTGTGTCCTTCTAACAAATATTTTCATCTGTAACCGTGTATGGTTCGCTGTCCATCATTCTGCAACTCTGTAACAGGTAAGTGATCATTCAGTGTCTATACATGTATTGCCTTTTTCAAGTCAAGTCAAGTGGGTTTTATTGTCATTTCAACTACATACAGAGTACACAGTGAAACGAAACAACGTTCCTCCAGAACCATGGTGCATTTGTTGTCTTACAGGCTTTCAAGACCAATAGCTCCCCCCTTCCTGATGGTCCATTGCAACTGTGTGTGACTCGCTATCAATCTGTCTGCAAGTGTGTAACATGTAGGTGATCATTCAGTGTCTATACATGTATTGCCTTTTTGTTGTCTTACAGACTTTCAGGACCAGTGGCCCTCCCTTTCCTGATGGTCCATACAGTCAACAAGGGTCTGTGCATCTGCAACTGTGTGTGGCTCGCTATTAATCTGTCTGCAAGTGTGTAACAGGTAGGTCATCATTCAGTTTCTATACATGTATTGACTTTCTTTGTTTGTCTTACAGGTTTTACGGACAGCATGACCGCCTCCCTCCCTTCCTGATGGAGGATCTGTCCTTCAAGGGTCTTTGCATCTGCAACTGTGTGTGGCTCGCTATTAATCTGTCTGCAAGTGTGTAACAGGTTGGTGATCATTCAGTTTCTATGCCTGTATTGACTTTCTTTTTTGTGTTACAGATTCTCAAGAAGTTCATCAACCTCTTCTTCTCCCTGAAGGTGTATCCTTCTAACAAATATTTTCATCTGTAACTGTGTGTGGTTTGATGTTCATCATTCTGCAACTCTGTAACAGGTAAGTGATCATTCAGTGTCTATACATGTATTGCCTTTTTGTTGTCTCACAGACTTTCAGGACAAGTGGCCCTCCCTTTCCTGATGGTTCATACAGTCAACAAGGGTCTGTCCATTGCAACTGTGTGTGGCTCGCTGTCCATCATTCTGCAACTCTGTAACAGGTAAGTGATCATTCAGTGTCTATACATGTATTGCCTTTTTGTTGTCTCACAGACTTTCAGGACAAGTGGACCTCCCTTTCCTGATGGTTCATACAGTCAACAAGGGTCTGTCCATTGCAACTGTGTGTGGCTCGCTATTAATCTGTCTGCAAGTGTGTAAACAGGTAGGTCATCATTCAGTTTCTATACATGTATTGACTTTCTTTGTTTATCTTACAGCATGACCGACTCCCTCCCTTCCTGATGGTGGATCTGTCCTTCAAGGGTCTGTGCATCTGCAACTGTGTGTGAGTCGCTACTATCTGTCTGCAAGTGTGTAACAGGTAGGGGATCATTCAGTTTCTAAACATGTATTGACTTTCTGTTGTCTTACAGGCTTTCAGGACCAATGGCTCCCCCCTTCCTGATGGTCCGTACAGTCAACAAGGGTCTGTCCATTGCAACTGTGTGTGGCTCGCTATTAATCTGTCTGCAAGTGTGTAAACAGGTAGGTCATCATTCAGTTTCTATACATGTATTGACTTTCTTTTTTGTGTTACAGTTTCTCAAGAAGTCCATCAACCTCTTCTTCTCCCTGAAGGTGTATCCTTCTAACAAATACATTTTCATCTGCAACTGTGTGTGGTTCGCTGTCCATCATTCTGCAACTCTGTTAAGGTAAGTGATCATTCAGTGTCTATACATGTATTGACTTTCTTTGTTTGTCTTACAGGTTTTTCGGACAGCATGATCGCCTCCCTCCCTTCTTGATGGTGGATCTGTCCTTCATGGGTCTTTGCATCTGCAACTGTGTGTGGATTGCTATTAATCTGTCTGCAAGTCTGTAATAGGTTGGTGATCATTCAGTTTTTATACGTGTATTGACTTTCTTTTTTGTGTTACAGATTCTCAAGAAGTTCATCAACCTCTTCTTCTCCCTGAAGGTGTATCCTTCTAACAAATATTTTCATCTGTAACTGTGTGTGGTTTGATGTTCATCATTTTGCAACTCTGTAACAGGTAAGTGATCATTCAGTGTCTATACATGTATTGCCATTTTGTTGTCTTACAGGCTTTCAGGACCAATGGCTCCCCCCTTCCTGATGGTGCATACAGCCATCAACGGTCTGTCCATCGCAACTATGTGTGAGTCGCTACTATCTGTCTGCAAGTGTGTAACAGGTAGGTGATCATTCAATTTCTATACATGTATTGACTTTCTTTTTTGTGTTACAGTTTCTCAAGAAGTCCATCAACCTCTTCTTCTCCCTGAAGGTGTATCCTTCTAACAAATATTTTCATCTGTAACTGTGTGTGGTTCGCTGTCCATCATTCTGCAACTCTGTAACAGGTAAGTGATCATTCAGTGTCTATACATGTATTGCCTTTTTGTTCTCTTACAGGCTTTCAGGACCAATGGCTCCCCCCTTCCTGATGGTCCATACAGTCAACAAAGGTCTGTCCTTTGCAACTTTTTGTGGCTCGCTATTAATCTGTTTGCAAGTGTGTAACAGGTAGGTCATCATTCAGTTTCTATGCATGTATTGACTTTCTTTTTGTGTTACAGATTCTCAAGAAGTTCATCAACCTTTTCTTCTCCCAGAAGGTGTATCCTTCTAACAAATATTTTAATCTGTAACTGTGTGTGGTTTGATGTTCATCATTCTGCAACTCTGTAACAGGTAAGTGATCATTCAGTGTCTATAAATGTATTGCCTTTTTGTTGTCTTACAGGCTTTCAGGACCAATGGCTCCCCCCTTCCTGATGGTCCATACAGTCAACAAGGGTCAGTCCATTGCAACTGTTTGTGGCTCGCTATTAATCTGTCTGCAAGTGTGTAACAGGTAGGTCATCATTCAGTTTCTATACATGTATTGACTTTCTTTGTTTGTCTTCCAGGTTTTTCTGACAGCATGACTGCCTCCCTCCCTTCCTGATAGAGTATCTGTCCTGCAAGGGTCTGTGCATCTGCAACTGTGTGTGGCTCACTATTTATCTGTCTACAAGTGTGTAACAGGTAGGTCATCATTCAGTTTCTATACATGTATTGGCTTTCTTTGTTTGTCTTACAGGTTTTTCGGACAGCATGACCGCCTCCCTCCCTTCCTGATGGAGGATCTGTCCTTCAAGGGTCTGTGCATCTGAAACTGTGTGTGGCTTGCTATTAATCTGTCTGCAAGTGTGTAACAGGTTGGTGATCATTCAGTTTCTATACATGTATTGACTTTCTTTTTTGTGTTACAGATTCTCAAGAAGTTCATCAACCTCTTCTTCTCCCTGAAGGTGTATCCTTCTAACAAATATTTTAATCTGTAACTGTGTGTGGTTTGATGTTCATCATTCTGCAACTCTGTAACAGGTAAGTGATCATTCAGTGTCTATAAATGTATTGCCTTTTTGTTGTCTTACAGGCTTTCAGGACCAATGGCTCCCCCCTTCCTGATGGTGCATACAGCCAACAACGGTCTGTCCATCGCAACTATGTGTGAGTCGCTACTTTCTGTCTGCAAGTCTGTAACAGGTTGGTGATCATTCAGTTTTTATACGTGTATTGACTTTCTTTTTTGTGTTACAGATTCTCAAGAAGTTCATCAACCTCTTCTACTCCCTGAAGGTGTATCCTTCTAACAAATATTTTCATCTGTAACTGTGTGTGGTTTGATGTTCATCATTTTGCAACTCTATAACAGGTAAGTGATCATTCATTGTCTATAAATGTATTGCCTTTTTGTTGTCTTACAGGCTTTCAGGACCAATGGCTCCCCCCTTCCTGATGGTCCATACAGTAAACAAGGGTCTGTCCATAGCAACTGTGTGTGGCTCGCTATTAATCTGTCTGCAAGTGTGTAACAGGTAGGTCATCATTCAGTTTCTATACATGTATTGGCTTTCTTTGTTTGTCTTACAGGTTTTTCGGACAGCATGACCGCCTCCCTCCCTTCCTGATGGAGGATCTGTCCTTCAAGGGTCTGTGCATGTGAAACTGTGTGTGGCTTGCTATTAATCTGTCTGCAAGTGTGTAACAGGTTGGTGATCATTCAGTTTCTATACATGTATTGACTTTCTTTTTTGGGTAACAGGTTCTCAAGAAGTCCATCAACCTCTTCTTCTCCCTGAAGGTGTATCCTTCTAACAAATATTTTCATCTGTAACTGTGTGTGGTTCGCTGTCCATCATTCTGCAACTCTGTAACAGGTAAGTGATCATTCAGTGTCTATACATGTATTGCCATTTTGTTGTCTTACAGGCTTTCAGAACCAATGGCTCCCACCTTCCTGATGTTGCACACAGACAACAACGGCCTGTCCATTGCAACTTTGTGTGACTCGCTACTATCTGTCTGCAAGTGTGTAACAGGTTAGTGATCATTCAGTTTCTATACATGTATTGACTTTCTTTTTTGTGTTACAGTTTCTCAAGAAGTCTATCAACCTCTTCTTCTCCCTGAAGGTGTATCCTTCTAACAAATACATTTTCATCTGCAACTTTGTGTGGCTCGCTGTCCATCATTCTGCAACTCTGTTAAGGTAAGTGATCATTCAGTGTCTATACATGTATTGCCTTTTTGTTGTCTTACAGGCTTTCAGGTCCAATGGCTTCCCCCTTCCTCATGGTCCATACAGTCAACAAGGATCTGTCCATAACAACTGTGTGTGGCTCGCTATTAATCTGTCTGCAAGTGTGTAACAGGTAGGTCATCATTCAGTTTCTATACATGTATTGACTTTCTTTGTTTGTCTTACAGGTTTTTCGGACAGCATGATCGCCTCCCTCCCTTCCTGATGGTGGATCTGTCCTTCATGGGTCTTTGCATCTGCAACTGTGTGTGGATTGCTATTAATCTGTCTGCAAGTCTGTAACAGGTTGGTGATCATTCAGTTTTTATACGTGTATTGACTTTCTTTTTTGTGTTACAGATTCTCTAGAAGTTCATCAACCTCTTCTTCTCCCTGAAGGTGTATCCTTCTAACAAATATTTTCATCTGTAACTGTGTGTGGTTTGATGTTCATCATTTTGCAACTCTGTAACAGGTAAGTGATCATTCAGTGTCTATACATGTATTGCCTTTTTGTTGTCTTACAGGCTTTCAGGACCAATGGCTCCCCCCTTCCTGATGGTCCATACAGTCAACAAAGGTCTGTCCTTTGCAACTTTTTGTGGCTCGCTATTAATCTGTTTGCAAGTGTGTAACAGGTAGGTCATCATTCAGTTTCTATACATGTATTGACTTTCTTTTTGTGTTACAGATTCTCAAGAAGTTCATCAACCTCTTCTTCTCCCTGAAGGTGTATCCTTCTAACAAATATTTTAATCTGTAACTGTGTGTGGTTTGATGTTCATCATTCTGCAACTCTGTAACAGGTAAGTGATCATTCAGTGTCTATAAATGTATTGCCTTTTTGTTGTCTTACAGGCTTTCAGGACCAATGGCTCCCCCCTTCCTGATGGTCCATACAGTAAACAAGGGTCTGTCCATAGCAACTGTGTGTGGCTCGCTATTAATCTGTCTGCAAGTGTGTAACAGGTAGGTCATCATTCAGTTTCTATACATGTATTGGCTTTCTTTGTTTGTCTTACAGGTTTTTCGGACAGCATGACCGCCTCCCTCCCTTCCTGATGGAGGATCTGTCCTTCAAGGGTCTGTGCATCTGAAACTGTGTGTGGCTTGCAATTAATCTGTCTGCAAGTGTGTAACAGGTTGGTGATCATTCAGTTTCTATACATGTATTGACTTTCTTTTTTGGGTTACAGGTTCTCAAGAAGTCAATCAACCTCTTCTTCTCCCTGAAGGTGTATCCTTCTAACAAATATTTTCATCTGTAACTGTGTGTGGTTCGCTGTCCATCATTCTGCAACTCTGTAACAGGTAAGTGATCATTCAGTGTCTATACATGTATTGCCATTTTGTTGTCTTACAGGCTTTCAGGACCAATGGCTCCCCCCTTCCTGATGGTGCATACAGCCAACAACGGTCTGTCCATCGCAACTATGTGTGAGTCGCTACTTTCTGTCTGCAAGTGTGTAACAGGTTGGAGATCATTCAATTTCTATACATGTATTGACTTTCTTTTTTGTGTTACAGGTTTTCAAGAAGTCCATCAACCTCTTCTTCTCCCTGAAGGTGTATCCTTCTAACAAATACATTTTCATCTGCAACTGTGTGTGGTTCGCTGTCCATCATTCTGCAACTCTGTAACAGGTAAGTGATCATTCAGTGTCTATATATGTATTGCCTTTTTGTTGTCTTACAGACTTTCAGGATCAGTGGCACTCCCCTTCCTGATGGTCCATACAGTCAACAAGGGTCTGTCCATTGCAACTGTTTGTGGCTCGCTATTAATCTGTCTGCAAGTGTGTAACAGGTAGGTCATCATTCAGTTTCTATACATGTATTGACTTTCTTTATTTGTCTTCCAGGTTTTTCTGACAGCATGACTGCCTCCCTCCCTTCCTGATAGAGTATCTGTCCTGCAAGGGTCTGTGCATCTGCAACTGTGTGTGGCTCACTATTAATCTGTCTACAAGTGTGTAACAGGTCGATCATCATTCAGTTTCTATACATGTATTGGCTTTCTTTGTTTGTCTTACAGGTTTTTCGGACAGCATGACCGCCTCCCTCCCTTCCTGATGGTGGATCTGTCCTTCAAGGGTCTGTGCATCTGCAACTGTGTGTGGTTCACTGTCCATCATTCTGCAACTCTGTTAAGGTAAGTGATCATTCAGTGTCTATACATGTATTGACTTTCTTTGTTTGTCTTATAGGTTTTTCGGACAGCATGATCGCCACCCTCCCTTCCTGATGGTGGATCTGTCCTTCATGGGTCTTTGCATCTGCAACTTTTTGTGGCTCGCTATTAATCTGTTTGCAAGTGTGTAACAGGTAGGTCATCATTCAGTTTCTATACATGTATTGACTTTCTTTTTGTGTTACAGATTCTCAAGAAGTTCATCAACCTCTTCTTCTCCCTGAAGGTGTATCCTTCTAACAAATATTTTCATCTGTAACTTTGTGTGGCTCGCTGTCCATCATTCTGCAACTCTGTAACAGGTAAGTGATCATTCAGTGTCTATACATGTATTGCCTTTTTGTTGTCTTACAGGCTTTCAGGACCAATGGCTCCCTCCTTCCTGATGGTGCATACAGTCAACAAGTGTCTGTCCATTGCAACTGTGTGTGGCTCGCTTTCAATCTGTCTGCAAGTGTGTAACAGGTAGGTGATCATTCAGTGTCTATACATGTATTGCCTTTTTGTTGTCTTACAGACTTTCAGGACCAGTGGCACTCCCCTTCCTGATGGTCCATACAGTCAACAAGGGTCTTTCCATTGCAACTGTGTGTGGCTCGCTATTAATCTGTCTGCAAGTGTGTAACAGGTAGGTCATCATTCAGTTTCTATACATGTATTGCCTTTTTGTTGTCTTACAGGCTTTCAGGTCCAATGGCTTCCCCCTTCCTCATGGTCCATACAGTCAAGAAGGATCTGTCCATAACAACTGTGTGTGGCTCGCTATTAATCTGTCTGCAAGTGTGTAACAGGTAGGTCATCATTCAGTTTCTATACATGTATTGACTTTCTTTGTTTGTCTTACAGGTTTTTCGGACAGCATGATCGCCTCCCTCCCTTCCTGATGGTGCATCTGTCCTTCATGGGTCTTTGCATCTGCAACTGTGTGTGGATTGCTATTAATCTGTCTGCAAGTCTGTAACAGGTTGGTGATCATTCAGTTTTTATACGTGTATTGACTTTCTTTTTTGTGTTACAGATTCTCTAGAAGTTCATCAACCTCTTCTTCTCCCTGAAGGTGTATCCTTCTAACAAATATTTTCATCTGTAACTGTGTGTGGTTTGATGTTCATCATTTTGCAACTCTGTAACAGGTAAGTGATCATTCAGTGTCTATACATGTATTGCCTTTTTGTTGTCTTACAGGCTTTCAGGACCAATGGCTCCCCCCTTCCTGATGGTCCATACAGTCAACAAAGGTCTGTCCTTTGCAACTTTTTGTGGCTCGCTATTAATCTGTTTGCAAGTGTGTAACAGGTAGGTCATCATTCAGTTTCTATACATGTATTGACTTTCTTTTTGTGTTACAGATTCTCAAGAGGTTCATCAACCTCTTCTTCTCCCTGAAGGTGTATCCTTCTAACAAATATTTTAATCTGTAACTGTGTGTGGTTTGATGTTCATCATTCTGCAACTCTGTAACAGGTAAGTGATCATTCAGTGTCTATAAATGTATTGCCTTTTTGTTGTCTTACAGGCTTTCAGGACCAATGGCTCCCCCCTTCCTGATGGTCCATACAGTAAACAAGGGTCTGTCCATAGCAACTGTGTGTGGCTCGCTATTAATCTGTCTGCAAGTGTGTAACAGGTAGGTCATCATTCAGTTTCTATACATGTATTGGCTTTCTTTGTTTGTCTTACAGGTTTTTCGGACAGCATGACCGCCTCCCTCCCTTCCTGATGGAGGATCTGTCCTTCAAGGGTCTGTGCATCTGAAACTGTGTGTGGCTTGCAATTAATCTGTCTGCAAGTGTGTAACAGGTTGGTGATCATTCAGTTTCTATACATGTATTGACTTTCTTTTTTGGGTTACAGGTTCTCAAGAAGTCAATCAACCTCTTCTTCTCCCTGAAGGTGTATCCTTCTAACAAATATTTTCATCTGTAACTGTGTGTGGTTCGCTGTCCATCATTCTGCAACTCTGTAACAGGTAAGTGATCATTCAGTGTCTATACATGTATTGCCATTTTGTTGTCTTACAGGCTTTCAGGACCAATGGCTCCCCCCTTCCTGATGGTGCATACAGCCAACAACGGTCTGTCCATCGCAACTATGTGTGAGTCGCTACTTTCTGTCTGCAAGTGTGTAACAGGTTGGAGATCATTCAATTTCTATACATGTATTGACTTTCTTTTTTGTGTTACAGGTTTTCAAGAAGTCCATCAACCTCTTCTTCTCCCTGAAGGTGTATCCTTCTAACAAATACATTTTCATCTGCAACTGTGTGTGGTTCGCTGTCCATCATTCTGCAACTCTGTAACAGGTAAGTGATCATTCAGTGTCTATATATGTATTGCCTTTTTGTTGTCTTACAGACTTTCAGGATCAGTGGCACTCCCCTTCCTGATGGTCCATACAGTCAACAAGGGTCTGTCCATTGCAACTGTTTGTGGCTCGCTATTAATCTGTCTGCAAGTGTGTAACAGGTAGGTCATCATTCAGTTTCTATACATGTATTGACTTTCTTTATTTGTCTTCCAGGTTTTTCTGACAGCATGACTGCCTCCCTCCCTTCCTGATAGAGTATCTGTCCTGCAAGGGTCTGTGCATCTGCAACTGTGTGTGGCTCACTATTAATCTGTCTACAAGTGTGTAACAGGTCGATCATCATTCAGTTTCTATACATGTATTGGCTTTCTTTGTTTGTCTTACAGGTTTTTCGGACAGCATGACCGCCTCCCTCCCTTCCTGATGGTGGATCTGTCCTTCAAGGGTCTGTGCATCTGCAACTGTGTGTGGTTCACTGTCCATCATTCTGCAACTCTGTTAAGGTAAGTGATCATTCAGTGTCTATACATGTATTGACTTTCTTTGTTTGTCTTATAGGTTTTTCGGACAGCATGATCGCCACCCTCCCTTCCTGATGGTGGATCTGTCCTTCATGGGTCTTTGCATCTGCAACTTTTTGTGGCTCGCTATTAATCTGTTTGCAAGTGTGTAACAGGTAGGTCATCATTCAGTTTCTATACATGTATTGACTTTCTTTTTGTGTTACAGATTCTCAAGAAGTTCATCAACCTCTTCTTCTCCCTGAAGGTGTATCCTTCTAACAAATATTTTCATCTGTAACTGTGTGTGGTTCGCTGTCCATCATTCTGCAACTCTGTAACAGGTAAGTGATCATTCAGTGTCTATACATGTATTGCCTTTTTGTTGTCTTACAGGCTTTCAGGACCAATGGCTCCCACCTTCCTGATGTTGCACACAGACAACAACGGTCTGTCCATTGCAACTTTGTGTGACTCGCTACTATCTGTCTGCAAGTGTGTAACAGGTTGGTGATCATTCAATTTCTATACATGTATTGACTTTCTTTTTTGTGTTACAGTTTCTCAAGAAGTCCATCAACCTCTTCTTCTCCCTGAAGGTGTATCCTTCTAACAAATACATTTTCATCTGCAACTGTGTGTGGTTCGCTGTCCATCATTCTGCAACTCTGTAACAGATAAGTGATCATTCAGTGTCTATACATGTATTGCCTTTTTGTTGTCTTACAGGCTTTCAGGACCAATGGCTCCCCCCTTCCTGATGGTCCATACAGTAAACAAGGGTCTGTCCATCGCAACTGTGTGTGGCTCGCTATTAATCTGTCTGCAAGTGTGTAACAGGTAGGTCATCATTCAGTTTCTATACATGTATTGGGTTTCTTTGTTTGTCTTACAGGTTTTTCGGACAGCATGACCGCCTCCCTCCCTTCCTGATGGAGGATCTGTCCTTCAAGGGTCTGTGCATCTGAAACTGTGTGTGGCTTGCTATTAATCTGTCTGCAAGTGTGTAACAGGTTGGTGATTATTCAGTTTCTATACATGTATTGACTTTCTTTTTTGTGTTACGTATTATCAAGAAGTTCATCAACCTCTTGTTTTCCCTGAAGTTGTGTCCTTCTTACAAATATTTTCATCTGTAACTGTGTGTGGTTCGCTGTCCATCATTCTGCAACTCTGTAACAGGTAAGTGATCATTCAGTGTCTATACATGTATTGCCTTTTTGTTGTCTTACAGGCTTTCAGGTCCAATGGCTTCCCCCTTCCTCATGGTCCATACAGTCAACAAGGATCTGTCCATAACAACTGTGTGTGGCTCGCTATTAATCTGTCTGCAAGTGTGTAACAGGTAGGTCATCATTCAGTTTCTATACATGTATTGACTTTGTTTGTTTGTCTTCCAGGTTTTTCTGACAGCATGACTGCCTCCCTCCCTTCCTGATGGAGTATCTTTCCTGCAAGGGTCTGTGCATCTGCAACTGTGTGTGGCTCACTATTAATATGTCTTCAAGTGTGTAACAGGTCTATCATCATTCAGTTTCTATACATGTATTGACTTTGTTTGTTTGTCTTCCAGGTTTTTCGGACAGCATGACCGCCTCCCTCCCTTCCTGATGGAGGATCTATCCTTCAAGGGTCTGTGTATCTGCAACTGTGTGTGGCTTGCTATTAATCTGTCTGCAAGTGTGTAACAGGTTGGTTATCATTCAGTTTCTATACGTGTATTGACTTTCTTATTTGTGTTACAGGTTCTCAAGAGGTCCATCAACCTCTTCTTCTCCCTGAAGGTGTATCCTTCTAACAAATACATTTTCATCTGCAACTGTGTGTGTTTCGCTGTCCATCATTCTGCAACTCTGTAACAGATAAGTGATCATTCAGTGTCTATACATGTATTGCCTTTTTGTTGTCTTACAGGCTTTCAGGACCAATGACTCCCCCCTTCCTGATGGTGTGTAACAGGTAGGTCATCATTCAGTTTCTATACATGTATTGACTTTCTTTGTTTGTCTTACAGGTTTTTCGGACAGCATGATCGCCTCCCTCCCTTCCTGATGGTGGATCTGTCCTTCATGGGTCTTTTCATCTGCAACTGTGTGGATTGCTATTAATCTGTCTGCAAGTCTGTAACAGGTAAGTGATCATTCAGTGTCTATACATGTATTGCCTTTTTGTTGTCTTACAGGCTTTCAGGACCAATGGCTCCCCCCTTCCTGATGGTCCATACAGTAAACAAGGGTCTGTCCATCGCAACTGTGTGTGGCTCGCTATTAATCTGTCTGCAAGTGTGTAACAGGTAGGTCATCATTCAGTTTCTATACATGTATTGACTTTCTTTGTTTGTCTTCCAGGTTTTTCTGACAGCATGACTGCCTCCCTCCCTTCCTGATGGAGTATCTTTCCTGCAAGGGTCTGTGCAATTGCAACTGTGTGTGGCTCACTATTAATCTGTCTACAAGTGTGTAACAGGTCTATCATCATTCAGTTTCTATACATGTATTGACTTTGTTTGTTTGTCTTCCAGGTTTTTCGGACAGCATGACCGCCTCCCTCCCTTCCTGATGGAGGATCTGTCCTTCAAGGGTCTGTGTATCTGCAACTGTGTGTGGCTTGCTATTAATCTGTCTGCAAGTGTGTAACAGGTAGGTCATCATTCAGTTTCTATACATTTATTGGCTTTTTTTTTTTGTCTTACAGTTTTTTCGGACAGCATGACCGCCTCCCTCCCTTCCTGATGGAGGATCTGTCCTTCAAGGGTCTGTGCATCTGAAACTGTGTGTGGCTTGCTATTAATCTGTCTGCAAGTGTGTAACAGGTTGGTGATCATTCAGTTTCTATACATGTATTGACTTTCTTTTTTGGGTTACAGGTTCTCAAGAAGTCCATCAACCTCTTCTTCTCCCTGAAGGTGTATCCTTCTAACAAATATTTTCATCTGTAACTGTGTGTGGTTCGCTGTCCATCATTCTGCAACTCTGTAACAGGTAAGTGATCATTCAGTGTCTATACATGTATTGCCTTTTTGTTGTCTTACAGGCTTTCAGGACCAATGGCTCCCCCCTTCCTGATGGTGCATACAGTCAACAAGTGTCTGTCCATTGCAATTGTGTGTGGCTCGCTTTCAATCTGTCTGCAAGTGTGTAACAGGTAGGTCATCATTCAGTGTCTATACATGTATTGCCTTTTTGTTGTCTTAAAGACTTTCAGGACCAGTGGCACTCCCCTTCCTGATGGTCCATACAGTCAACAAGGGTTTTTCTATTGCAACTTTGTGTGACTCGCTACTATCTGTCTGCAAGTGTGTAACAGGTTAGTGATCATTCAGTTTCTATACGTGTATTGACTTTCTTATTTGTGTTACATGTTCTCAAGAGGTCCATCAACCTCTTCTTCTCCCTGAAGGTGTATCCTTCTAACAAATATTTTAATCTGTAACTGGTTTGATGTTCATCATTCTGCAACTCTGTAACAGGTAAGTGATCATTCAGTGTCTATGAATGTATTGCCTTTTTGTTGTCTTACAGGCTTTCAGGACCAATGGCTCCCCCCTTCCTGATGGTCCATACAGTCAACAAGGGTCTGTCCATTGCAACTGTTTGTAGCTCGCTATTAATCTGTCTGCAAGTGTGTAACAGGTAGGTCATCATTCAGTTTCTATACATGTATTGACTTTCTTTGTTTGTCTTCCAGGTTTTTCTGACAGCATGACCGCCTCCCTCCCTTCCTGATGGAGTATCTGTCCTGCAAGGGTCTGTGCATTTGCAACTGTGTGTGGCTCACTATTAATCTGTCTACAAGTGTGTAACAGGTCGATCATCATTCAGTTTCTATATATGTATTGACTTTGTTTGTTTGTCTTCCAGGTTTTTCGGACAGCGTGACCGCCTCCCTCCCTTCCTGATGGAGGATCTATCCTTCAAGGGTCTGTGTATTTGCAACTGTGTGAGGCTTGCTATTAATCTGTCTGCAAGTGTGTAACAGGTTGGTTATCATTCAGTTTCTATACGTGTATTGACTTTCTTATTTGTGTTACAGGTTCTCAAGAGGTCCATCAACCTCTTCTTCTCCCTGAAGGTGTATCCTTCTAACAAATACATTTTCATCTGCAACTGTGTGTGGTTCGCTGTCCATCATTCTGCAACTCTGTAACAGATAAGTGATCATTCAGTGTCTATACATGTATTGCCTTTTTGTTGTCTTACAGGCTTTCAGGACCAATGGCTCCCCCCTTCCTGATGGTGTGTAACAGGTAGGTCATCATTCAGTTTCTATACATGTATTGACTTTCTTTGTTTGTCTTACAGGTTTTTCGGACAGCATGATCGCCTCCCTCCCTTCCTGATGGTGGATCTGTCCTTCATGGGTCTTTTCATCTGCAACTGTGTGTGGATTGCTATTAATCTGTCTGCAAGTCTGTAACAGGTAAGTGATCATTCAGTGTCTATACATGTATTGCCTTTTTGTTGTCTTACAGGCTTTCAGGACCAATGGCTCCCCCCTTCCTGATGGTCCATACAGTAAACAAGGGTCTGTCCATCGCAACTGTGTGTGGCTCGCTATTAATCTGTCTGCAAGTGTGTAACAGGTAGGTCATCATTCAGTTTCTATACATGTATTGACTTTCTTTGTTTGTCTTCCAGGTTTTTCTAAAAGCATGACTGCCTCCCTCCCTTCCTGATGGAGTATCTTTCCTGCAAGGGTCTGTGCAATTGCAACTGTGTGTGGCTCACTATTAATCTGTCTACAAGTGTGTAACAGGTCTATCATCTTACAGTTTCTATACATGTATTGACTTTGTTTGTTTGTCTTCCAGGTTTTTCGGACAGCATGACCGCCTCCCTCCCTTCCTGATGGAGGATCTGTCCTTCAAGGGTCTGTGTATCTGCAACTGTGTGTGGCTTGCTATTAATCTGTCTGCAAGTGTGTAACAGGTAGGTCATCATTCAGTTTCTATACATGTATTGGCTTTCTTTGTTTGTCTTACAGGTTTTTCGGACAGCATGACCGCCTCCCTCCCTTCCTGATGGAGGATCTGTCCTTCAAGGGTCTGTGCATCTGAAACTGTGTGTGGCTTGCTATTAATCTGTCTGCAAGTGTGTAACAGGTTGGTGATCATTCAGTTTCTATACATGTATTGACTTTCTTTTTTGGGTTACAGGTTCTCAAGAAGTCCATCAACCTCTTCTTCTCCCTGAAGGTGTATCCTTCTAACAAATATTTTCATCTGTAACTGTGTGTGGTTCGCTGTCCATCATTCTGCAACTCTGTAACAGGTAAGTGATCATTCAGTGTCTATACATGTATTGCCTTTTTGTTGTCTTACAGGCTTTCAGGACCAATGGCTCCCCCCTTCCTGATGGTGCATACAGTCAACAAGTGTCTGTCCATTGCAATTGTGTGTGGCTCGCTTTCAATCTGTCTGCAAGTGTGTAACAGGTAGGTCATCATTCAGTGTCTATACATGTATTGCCTTTTTGTTGTCTTAAAGACTTTCAGGACCAGTGGCACTCCCCTTCCTGATGGTCCATACAGTCAACAAGGGTCTTTCCATTGCAACTTTGTGTGACTCGCTACTATCTGTCTGCAAGTGTGTAACAGGTTAGTGATCATTCAGTTTCTATACGTGTATTGACTTTCTTATTTGTGTTACATGTTCTCAAGAGGTCCATCAACTTCTTCTTCTCCCTGAAGGTGTATCCTTCTAACAAATATTTTAATCTGTAACTGGTTTGATGTTCATCATTCTGCAACTCTGTAACAGGTAAGTGATCATTCAGTGTCTATACATGTATTGCCTTTTTGTTGTCTTACAGGCTTTCAGGACCAATGGCTCCCCCCTTCCTGATGGTCCATACAGTCAACAAGGGTCTGTCCATTGCAACTGTTTCTGGCTCGCTATTAATCTGTCTGCAAGTGTGTAACAGGTAGGTCATCATTCAGTTTCTATACACGTATTGACCTTCTTTGTTTGTCTTCCAAGTTTTTCTGACAGCATGACTGCCTCCCTCCCTTCCTGATGGAGTATCTTTCCTGCAAGGGTCTGTGCATTTGCAACTGTGTGTGGCTCACTATTAATCTGTCTACAAGTGTGTAACAGGTCTATCATCATTCAGTTTCTATACATGTATTGACTTTGTTTGTTTGTCTTCCAGGTTTTTCGGACAGCATGACCGCCTCCCTCCCTTCCTGATGGAGGATCTATCCTTCAAGGGTCTGTGTATCTGCAACTGTGTGTGGCTTGCTATTAATCTGTCTGCAAGTGTGTAACAGGTAGGTGATCATTCAGTGTCTATACATGTATTGCCTTTTTGTTGTCTTAAAGACTTTCAGGACCAGTGGCACTCCCCTTCCTGATGGTCCATACAGTCAACAAGGGTCTTTCCATTGTAACTGTGTGTGGCTCGCTATTAATCTGTCTGCAAGTCTGTAACAGGTTGGTGATCATTCAGTTTTTATACGTGTATTGACTTTCTTTTTTGTGTTACAGATTCTCTAGAAGTCCATCAACCTCTTCTTCTCCCTGAAGGTGTATCTTTCTAACAAATATTTTAATCTGTAACTGTGTGTGGTTTGATGTTCATCATTCTGCAACTCTGTAACAGGTAAGTGATCATTCAGTGTCTATACATGACTTTCTTTTTTGTGTTTCAGATTCTTAAGTAGTTCATCAACCTCTTCTTCTCCCTGAAGGGGTGTATCCTTTGTTTGTTTCTCTATTTGCAGTCCTTACAACTAACTTGCTCTTCTTATGGACATTGGGATAAACTTTACACACAGAAGACAAATGTATCCTGAATTGACTCTCAGCAACTCAAACCAGGGATTCTCATGGTTCAGACTTTCCTTTCACAAGCAAACACCCAGGATTATAAACTGTTATCAGAAAGAAGGATGTCTGAAATACAAACCACTTTGTGAGAGCTTGGCACAGCATTCACCTTACAATTTATTCATTTATTTATAAGTATTTATAGGAGACAGTCACACATGCCAGATTTAGTTCTTTTCAAAGGATACAAAAGTCTTCATATGAGATATAACTATTAACAGAATGTTTTTTTTAGTTGAAAATGCAATAATTTTGATGATTGCTTATGTGTATTGATTTATAACTATCATTATCATTGGGGCTGTTGTGCTGGTTCTTTAGGTCTCATTGGGCCTGTTGTGGTTGGAACTTTAAGCCACTTGCCTATTGTCTATTTTCTATATTGGCATAAAAAAAAAATCCTAAAACTTAGGCCTACTTGAAGCCATAGCTGACACTCGTGTGGCTCTAGTGTTGTGACTGTTTTTTTTCATGGTAATTCCTACTCCATCCACTATGTGGCAGTATATTGGAAGTAGGCCAGGTTACAAGCCAAAAGGGAGGGAACTATGAAGCAGCAAGGTGGTTTAGATGTGGCTCACTTCAGGCCTCACTGTAATGAAGATCCTTACTGGTGGAACTACAGGTTCTAACACTCACTGTAAGTTTGCTATCATTTAATTCTTTCTATATTCAGTCAAGCTTTGTGTATGTTTTTATTCATGAGGTTTTGTGCTGTTCTGCTTTTGCAGAAAGCTTCACTTTTGTCTTGTTTTCTGTTTGTTTGTTTCTCTATTTGCAGTCCTTACAACTCACTTGCTCTTCTTATGGACATTGGGATAAACTTTACACACAGAAGACAAATGTATCACTCCTGAATTGACTCTCAGCAACTCAAACCAGGGATTTCCATGGTTCAGACTTTCCTTTCACAAGGAAACATCCAGGATTATAAACTGTTATCAGAAAGAAAGATGTCTGAAATACAAACCACTTTGTGAGAGCTTTCCAACTCCTATGTTTTGGATTGGTTCTATGGACTTCAAGTAAGTACAGTTAATAAGAGGGTGAGTACAGACAAAATTTTACCCACCTTCAAGTACTAGTGAGCAGTCCACAAGAAATCTGCAGGCTCTCTTAAGTACTTTTTTTGTAAATTGTGATCTGGCTATTCTAAGGGTAGTAGTATATTTCAGATGTGTCTCTACACTACAGCTGATTTTGGATTTATATGCTTTATGGATGTTTAACTGGAACAATATTACATTAAAATGGTTAAAATAGGCATATTGTACGACAGTGTCACAGTAGTGATTTGTTCATTATGAAAATGCGCTACATGCATGTTTAGAACCTCTAAAGTGCACCAGTTAAAGTGATGAAATTGGGTATAATGTCCGGTCCTCTATCACAGAGAAAGGCTTCACCTCTGCTGCCTGGAATCTGTTGTGCTTTCCTGAAACATCGGGAAGGTGCTACACCAAGACCTTACCCAGTCACACCAGTCAGGTAAGTGATGATTTACTTTATTTAAATCTTTATTCAATCAAACAATTTTTAGTTGCTGGACCAGGAATAATGGAAAAATCAGCTGATCTCACATTAAGTCTAAATAAAAATAGTTTATTTCTACTGTCTTTTGGACCTAAAAGGAGAACTTCTGTTTTGTTACTGTTAAGAAGAAAGAAGTTATGTGACATCCAGAGTTTTATATCCTTTACACAGTCCATTACACACTCCATTTTCTTTAATCTAAATTTATCAACATGTTGGGCTGATATATAGAGCTGTGTGTCATCTGCAATGGCAATGTAAATTATTGCCATGTCTGCTTATAACTGTCCAGTGGTAACATGTATAATGTAAATAATAATCTTACTTTTGTGTAAATCGAAGATAAATCTTTTATCTTTATAAACTGATAGTGTTCAGTTAGATATGATTTGAATCACGGTAGGGCTGTTCCTGTGATTCCAACCATTTTCTCTAATCTTTCTAGTAGAATAGTGTGAACTATTGATTCAAAGGCTGCACTGCGGTCTGGTAGGGCTTTCTAATTATGCAATGTCTAATTTGTAAATATTTCCAGAAATCACCTTTTTCGTGTAGCATTTACTGTTGAACAAGTTTACAAAATTACATATATGTCCCCTCTTTATAGAGATCATTCATAGTGTGTATACCCTTGTCTACACCCTTTCCAAAACACTTTCTGCTTCCCAATCTTCACCTCTGGGTTGAATCAGAATGATGCATAATGTTGTTTGTAGTGGGAAATCCTGTGCAATTTATGAACCTTTGCCCAGACCTCTTGAGAGTGCATAGTGACTGGGTTTACTCCTTTGATGGCAGGGTTCGCTCTTATGGCCACCGCTAGGGGTTCCAGCGCAATTGTAAATAAGAGCAGTGGCATACAGCAACCCTAAAACATCAGTTTTGACAAATATTATTTTTATCCATTTAGCAAAACCAGAACATAAACCAAACCTCAACAGGTCAGAGTGTAAGGAGTCCCACTCGACCCTATCGAAGGCCTTCTGAGCATTAAGCGATACAGTGGCCACTGGCATTTCGCATTGACTAGGAGGCATTTAACCACGTTAGGTGCATGAGCCTTCTCAAATTATCAGTGGAAGACCTACCCTTTATAAAGCCTACTTGGTCTGAATGTATAATGTGTGGTAAGATTGTTTCCAATCTGAAGGTCAGTACCTTAGCCAGTATCTTACTATATACATTGATGAGGCTGATTGTTCTAAAGTTCAGATCCATATGATCTCTTCCTTTCTTAAGTATCAGAGTGAGGAGTGTTTTTAAAGAGATGTTGGAAGTGAAAAACCTCTTTAAAAAAGCCTCCTGAAACACATTTGTCAGTATTAGAGTAATTATATCTATATATTCTTAATAGTACTCCACCGGAAACCCATTCGTTCCTGATGATTTCCCTGTTTTCATGCCAGTTTTAACCTCTTCTTGGGTTATTGGTGCATCAAGAATAGATGCTTGATCTAAACAGTTTCTCATAGAATTCTTTAAAGACATCATTATTACCTTTAGAAATGATGTGGACAGAGCATTGTTCTTTTAACTGTCTGGCCAAAAGTCTACCAGTTTTTTTTTCTCCTGACTCATAAAATTGAGTCTGAACATTTTTTTTATTATTATTATTAAAAATGTCCTGAATTCGAAACTTACATTTACAAATGTTTTTAAATAAGCTTTCAGAGTAATGTCTGGCCAACTCTTTTCCCATGCTATTTAGTTCTGCTGCCAATGTTTTAATTTCTTTAATTGAGCTATTTTTCATATATATAACGTTCTAGGTGCATAATTCTAAATAGAATATAGCCAAAGAGGCCAACAAAAATCTTTTCTCCACAGCAGAGGAGAGAACATGAACAGAAAAATGTCTCCAGTAGCCAGCTGAGGATTCTCTTCTTGTTAAATTCATGTCCACAAAACTAACAACAAAGAGAAAAAAGGAAGAAAAAAAAAGAAGAGAACTTAACTTAGGTCAGTGGAATGTCTGAGACGTCTACTAGGTTATAGCCTAAACAGCTACACAAAGCTATCCAGACCGATCATACCTCTCAGTCTCCTTGTGCTAGTGGGTGTTTTATAGTTTATTCTCCATCAGTAACTTGCTTCTCGATGAACTTGACCGCCTCTGTTGTGACATCAAACTTTGTTTCTCCTCTTCCACGTAAACTGGAGCGCTGCAGGAAAGACTAAAGGAAACCTCACTTTCTTGTCACGCAGCAGCTGTTTCACCAATCAGAAAGTTTTCCTCCTCTCAAACAGCTTCTTCGACATGTATGGAAACAAGGAAATGTTGCTTCCACTCCACACTACAGCTCCTTTCTCCCTCACAGCTTTTAAGACATTATCTCTCGCGGTTGAACGCAGAGAGGATCAATCTCTGAGGCTGGTCATCATGCGGACGAGATCAGAGAGAGCAGTGTGCTCTTTCAATTTCGAATTTGTTGTTAATGTGCATGTGCAGGCCCTCTGACAGTATCTTTTCAATGCATACAATCAAGTTCCCCTTTTTTAATTCTTATTTATATAGTGTAAATTATTTATCTAAATTTTTGTAACTGAGTGTCCTGCTATCCCTTTCTGCTGCTACACTGTGAATTTCCCCACTGCGGGACTAATAAAGGACTATCTTATCTTATCTTATCTTATCTTCAATGCCCTCTTTTAAGCCCAACAATCTGACATTATTGTGGCGGCTCCTATTTTCCAGAGCTTCCACACGGCTCTCTCAGAGTATCTATGTGCTTGCCATGCAGCTCATGGCCATTCACTTGTTGTTCAGTGGCGTCTTCCAAGTTGGAGATTGCCCTTCCTCCTCTGCTAGTCGCCCCTGTATGCCATTTTTCAGTTCTTCTGTAGTCTCCTTAATCATTGACACATCATAAGCAACTGTTTGTAGCGTCAAGCTCATTCTACTCACTTCGGCAAGGATGTGTTCCAAATTAGCATTCTGTCCCGTTTCGGGCTAGCATCACCTGGTTCGGTAGCAGCTGCCCCTTTCCTCATGAAGCTTTAAAATATTTTGAAGATGAAGACATGTTCTTATGGATGAACGGTTTCGAACAGTAGAAAGTTTGATAATGAAATACATAACAGACAAATAGCTGAAAAGGAGAAATATGCAGATTAGTTAGGATTTAGGTTAATGGGGCTTAGGACAACGTCTAACAAGCAGCCATACTGCTTGTCGATCTCACGTGACTCCCTCCTAGTCATTTCTTTTATATTCTTTAATATTAGCTTTGGCTTGTTTATCATAGTTTTAATCCTTGTGCTGTCTGCTATGTGTCTTACTTTACATTAATTTGCTTTACTAACTAACTTCTGTGTTTACTTTCGAGGAATATGGTGGCCATGGAGAGGTACTGGGAGCATCAGCGTGACCAGGGCCAGCCCAAGACATTATGGGGCCCTAAGCAGATTTTCATTTGGGGCCCCCATACCACTACCTTAGCACCAGATGCTTAATCATTCCGTATGCTGCACTGTGTGTGTATCGTACCCATTAGCATTATTTTTGTAATTAGCTTACATCGTACACAAAAATGTTCTAATTAATTTTCACTTTTAAATAGAGAGTGATGTATACATGTTCAGTATCATTAGCAGACAAGACTGCATTTACAGTAAACAAGTTAATGAGATTTTTCTTAATTTTTTCTTTAACAGATTTAGAAAAGTGTGAGAAAGGCACCTATTATTGACAGGTCCCCTAACTCTGACCACCTCTGCATATTGCGCAAATCCCCTTTCTCCCTCGGCCAGAAAAAAGAAAAACAAAAAAAGTGGAAGGCCTAAGGTGGGAGCTGATGTTTATTTATTTTTTTTCTTTGAGTGATTTGCTGAGAGAGATATTGTTCAATGCTGAAGCAACTGGGTCTTTATCAACTTTGTCTATGGCTCTGCATGCTCCAGCAGAGAGGGCAACTACTCCAAACGGTGTTCTCATTGTTGGAGATTTTATTGTAAGACCCTATTAAATATCAGGCCCATAGAGTAATGCTGCGGTACCTGTGGCCTGGAAGACCTCTATAACACTAAATTCCAGACACCGTTTAGAAGAAAACAGACGCCAGGATCGAGGAAGCAAGCCATTCAGCTGACTCTTTGTGCTCCACTGCTGACTGCAGGTTTGACGTTCTGTCCTCTACCACCGAGAAAGGCTACACCTGTGCTACCTGAGATCTGTCAGGTAAGTGATGATTTACTATAGTCAAACCATATGTTCTTCCCTTTCTCTGCTTGTATTAAAAAAGTAATATTAGTATCACTTGCTCACATTTCAAACAAACCCTGCAGTATCGAGCATATATTGAGAACAGAAAACTGGTTTTAACAATCTTAAATTTAAATTTAGACTGTTAAATATACAACCTATTTGTGGAAGTTACTGGTACTGGTAAGAATTGATACGTAGGTTTCCTTTTTTTCCCCCTAAGTCAGGTATGCCGGGCAGATTCTCAACCCCAGATCCCTACTACCTTAACCAGTAATATTTTTATAATAAGATTTTAATAATAAAATAGAGAACATTTGACAACAAATCCAACACTCATTATTAAAGCAAACATGGTTGTCACCTGGTGTAGCTGATTTAGAACAGGAGTTAAAATATTAGTTGTAGAACAAAGGCTGGAAGTCTTTTACTCACTTCCACAGCCAGAACTAACAAAAAACTATTTCCTCAGTAAATTTTACAACCTGTACACTTGACCCGATTCCCTTCAAAAGACTGACAGAATTACTCCCAATTATAATCAGACCTCTTTTAACAATAGTAAATTCATCCCTTACCTAAGGCCATGTACCCAAATCCCTTTAATTTGCAGTTATACAACCTTTAATTAAGAAACTAAATCTTGGTCCTGGTGTACTGTCAATTACAGACCCATCTCAAGCCTGACATTTCTGTCCAAGATATTAGAAAATGCTGTGGCTCAACAACTCTGCTTATACCGGAGTAAAAATGAAATGTATGAGAAATTCCAATCTGGATTCAGACAGCCCAAGTGAAGATTACAAACGATCTCTTTCTTGCCTCTGATCAAGGCTACGTAGCCCTACTCGCCCTCAGTTTAGCCTTTGACACTATAGATAACACTATTCTCTTTGAAAGATTAGAGAACATAGTTGGAATCACAGAAACAGCCCTATTGTGGTTCAAATCATATCTAAACAAACCCTATCAGTCCGTATTTCTAAATTACACAGAAGTCCGATATGGAGCTCTATTTAAGGGCATCTATTATTTACATTATAGATGTTACCACAGGGCAGTTATAAGCAGACAGGATGTTAACTTACAGATGCAGATGACACTGCATTACTATATCACTGCACTATATATCAGCCAAACCTGATAGTAACTCTAGATTAAAGAAAATTGAGGACTGTGTGAAGGATGTACTCTGGATGCCACATGACTTCATTCTCCTTAACAGTAACAAAACAGAGGTTCTCTTTTTAGGTCCAAAAGACACTAGAAGTAAACTCAGACTAAATGTTAGACTTGGCTGTTTTTTTGCATTATTTCTGGTCCAGCAGCTACAAATCTTGGTGTCTTATTTGATTCAGATCTATCATTTGAGCAACATGTAGCTAAATAACTAGGACAGCCTACATTGCCAAACTAAGAAATTCCTTTTCTACAGGATGAAGAAAAGCTAATACACACTTAACCTCACGGTTAGATTATTGCAACACACTTTTATCAGGCTGTTCCAACAGGTACCTCAATAAACGTGGTCATGGTTCTTCTACTTCTTCGGAGCAGGACTTCTTTTGAAAGGAGACTCGTGACCACCGTCTTTCAGTTGTAACAATGAAACATTTTATTTATACAGGTAAGTGATCATTCAGTTTCTATACATGTATTGCCTTTTTGTTGTCTTACAGGCTTTCAGGACCAATGGCCCCCCCCTTCCTGATGGTCCATACAGTCAACAAGGGTCTGTCCATTGCAACTGTGTGTGGCTCGCTATTAATCTGTCTGCAAGTGTGTAACAGGTAGGTCATCATTCAGTTTATATACATGTATTGACTTTCTTTGTTTGTCTTACAGGTTTTTTGGACAGCATGACCGCCTCCCTCCCTTCCTGATGGTGGATCTGTCCTTCAAGGGTCTGTGCATCTGCAACTGTGTGTGAGTCGCTATCAATCTGTCTGCAAGTGTGTAACAGGGAAGTGATCATTCAGTGTCTATACATGTATTGCCTTTTTGTTATTTTTCAGGCTTTCAGGACTAATGGCTCACTCCTTCCTGATGGTGCATACAGCCAACAAGGGTCTGTCCATTGCAACTGTGTGTGTGGTTCGCTTCTATCTGTCAGCAAGTGTGTAACCGGTAGGTCATCATTCAGTTTATATACATGTATTGACTTTCTTTGTTTGTCTTACAGGTTTTTCGCACAGCATGACCGCCTCTCTCCCTTCCTGATGGTGGATCTGTCCTTCAAGGGTCTGTGCATCTGCAACTGTGTGTGAGTCGCTACTATCTGTCTGCAAGTGTGTAACAGGTTGGTGATCATTCAGTTTCTATACATGTATTGACTTTCTTTTTTGGGTTACAGGTTCTCAAGAAGTCCATCAACCTCTTCTTCTCCCTGAAGGTGTATCCTTCTAACAAATATTTTCATCTGTAACTGTGTGTGGTTCGCTGTCCATCATTCTGCAACTCTGTAACAGGTAAGTGATCATTCAGTGTCTATACATGTATTGCCTTTTTGTTGTCTTACAGGCTTTCAGAACCAATGGCTCCCACCTTCCTGATGTTGCACACAGACAACAACGGTCTGTCCATTGCAACTTTGTGTGACTCGCTACTATCTGTCTGCAAGTGTGTAACAGGTAGGTCATCATTCAGTTTCTATACATGTATTGGCTTTCTTTGTTTGTCTTACAGGTTTTTCGGACAGCATGACCGCCTCCCTCCCTTCCTGATAGAGGATCTGTCCTTCAAGGGTCTGTGCATCTGCAACTGTGTGTGAGTCGCTACTATCTGTCTGCAAGTGTGTAACAGGTTGGTGATCATTCAGTTTCTATACATGTATTGACTTTCTTTTTTGGGTTACAGGTTCTCAAGAAGTCCATCAACCTCTTCTTCTCCCTGAAGGTGTATCCTTCTAACAAATATTTTCATCTGTAACTGTGTGTGGTTCGCTGTCCATCATTCTGCAACTCTGTAACAGGTAAGTGATCATTCAGTGTCTATACATGTATTGCCTTTTTGTTGTCTTACAGGCTTTCAGGACCAATGGCTCCCCCCTTCCTGATGGTGCATACAGCCAACAACGGTCTGTCCATTGCATATTTGTGTGACTCGCTACTATCTGTCTGCAAGTGTGTAACAGGTTGGTGATCATTCAGTTTCTATACATGTATTGACTTTCTTTTTTGGGTTACAGGTTCTCAAGAAGTCCATCAACCTCTTCTTCTCCCTGAAGGTGTATCCTTCTAACAAATACATTTTCATCTGCAACTGTGTGTGGTTCGCTGTCCATCATTCTGCAACTCTGTTAAGGTAAGTGATCATTCAGTGTCTATACATGTATTGCCTTTTTGTTGTCTTACAGGCTTTCAGGTCCAATGGCTTCCCCCTTCCTCATGGTCCATACAGTCAACAAGGATCTGTCCATAACAACTGTGTGTGGCTCGCTATCAATCTGTCTGCAAGTGTGTAACAGGTAGGTCATCATTCAGTTTCTATACATGTATTGACTTTCTTTGTTTGTCTTACAGGTTTTTCTGACAGCATGACTGCCTCCCTCCCTTCCTGATGGAGGATCTGTCCTTCAAGGGTCTGTGCATCTGCAAGTGTGTGTGGCTCACTATTAATCTGTCTACAAGTGTGTAACAGGTAGATCATCATTCAGTTTCTATACATGTATTGACTTTCTTTTTTGTGTTACAGATTCTCAAGAAGTTCATCAACCTCTTCTTCTCCCTGAAGGTGTATCCTTCTAACAAATATTTTAATCTGTAACTGTGTGTGGTTTGATGTTCATCATTCTGCAACTCTGTAACAGGTAAGTGATCATTCAGTGTCTATAAATGTATTGCCTTTTTGTTGTCTTACAGGCTTTCAGGACCAATGGCTCCCCCCTTCCTGATGGTCCATACAGTCAACAGGGGTCTGTCCATTGCAACTGTTTGTAGCTCGCTATTAATCTGTCTGCAAGTGTGTAACAGGTAGGTCATCATTCAGTTTCTATACATGTATTGACTTTTTTTGTTTGTCTTCCAGGTTTTTCTGACAGCATGACTGCCTCCCTCCCTTCCTGATGGAGGATCTATCCTTCAAGGGTCTGTGTATCTGCAACTGTGTGTGGCTTGCTATTAATCTGTCTGCAAGTGTGTAACAGGTTGGTGATCATTCAGTTTCTATACGTGTATTGACTTTCTTATTTGTGTTACAGGTTCTCAAGAGGTCCATCAACCTCTTCTTCTCCCTGAAGGTGTATCCTTCTAACAAATACATTTTCATCTGCAACTGTGTGTGCTTCGCTGTCCATCATTCTGCAACTCTGTTAAGGTAAGTGATCATTCAGTGTCTATACATGTATTGCCTTTTTGTTGTCTTACAGGCTTTCAGGACCAATGGCTCCCCCCTTCCTGATGGTCCATACAGTAAACAAGGGTCTGTCCATAGCAACTGTGTGTGGCTTGCTATTAATCTGTCTGCAAGTGTGTAACAGGTAGGTCATCATTCAGTTTCTATACATGTATTGACTTTCTTTGTTTGTCTTACAGGTTTTACGGACAGCATGACCGCCTCCCTCCCTTCCTGATGGAGGATCTGTCCATCAAGGGTCTGTGCATCTGCAACTGTGTGTGGCTCGCTATTAATCTGTCTGCAAGTGTGTAACAGGTAGGTCATCATTCAGTTTCTATACATGTATTGACTTTCTTTGTTTGTCTTACAGGTTTGTCGCAAAGCATGACCGCCTCCCTCCCTTCCTGAGGTTGGATCTGTCCTTCAAGGGTCTGTGCTTCTGCAACTGTGTGTGAGTCGCTACTATCTGTCTGCAAGTGTGTAACGGGTTGGTGATCATTCAGTTTCTATACATGTATTGACTTTTTGTTGTCTTACAGGCTTTCAGAACCAATGGCTCCCACCTTCCTGATGTTGCACACAGACAACAACGGTCTGTCCATTGCAACGTTGTGTGACTCGCTACTATCTGTCTGCAAGTGTGTAACAGGTTAGTGATCATTCAGTTTCTATACATGTATTGACTTTCTTTTTGTGTTACAGATTCTCAAGAAGTTCATCAACCTCTTCTTCTCCCTGAAGGTGTATCCTTCTAACAAATATTTTAATCTGTAACTGTGTGTGGTTTGATGTTCATCATTCTGCAACTCTGTAACAGGTAAGTGATCATTCAGTGTCTATAAATGTATTGCCTTTTTGTTGTCTTACAGGCTTTCAGGACCAATGGCTCCCCCCTTCCTGATGGTCCATACAGTCAACAGGGGTCTGTCCATTGCAACTGTTTGTAGCTCGCTATTAATCTGTCTGCAAGTGTGTAACAGGTAGGTCATCATTCAGTTTCTATACATGTATTGACTTTTTTGTTTGTCTTCCAGGTTTTTCTGACAGCATGACTGCCTCCCTCCCTTCCTGATGGAGGATCTATCCTTCAAGGGTCTGTGTATCTGCAACTGTGTGTGGCTTGCTATTAATCTGTCTGCAAGTGTGTAACAGGTTGGTGATCATTCAGTTTCTATACGTGTATTGACTTTCTTATTTGTGTTACAGGTTCTCAAGAGGTCCATCAACCTCTTCTTCTCCCTGAAGGTGTATCCTTCTAACAAATACATTTTCATCTGCAACTGTGTGTGCTTCGCTGTCCATCATTCTGCAACTCTGTTAAGGTAAGTGATCATTCAGTGTCTATACATGTATTGCCTTTTTGTTGTCTTACAGGCTTTCAGGACCAATGGCTCCCCCCTTCCTGATGGTCCATACAGTAAACAAGGGTCTGTCCATAGCAACTGTGTGTGGCTTGCTATTAATCTGTCTGCAAGTGTGTAACAGGTAGGTCATCATTCAGTTTCTATACATGTATTGACTTTCTTTGTTTGTCTTACAGGTTTTACGGACAGCATGACCGCCTCCCTCCCTTCCTGATGGAGGATCTGTCCATCAAGGGTCTGTGCATCTGCAACTGTGTGTGGCTCGCTATTAATCTGTCTGCAAGTGTGTAACAGGTAGGTCATCATTCAGTTTCTATACATGTATTGACTTTCTTTGTTTGTCTTACAGGTTTGTCGCACAGCATGACCGCCTCCCTCCCTTCCTGAGGTTGGATCTGTCCTTCAAGGGTCTGTGCTTCTGCAACTGTGTGTGAGTCGCTACTATCTGTCTGCAAGTGTGTAACGGGTTGGTGATCATTCAGTTTCTATACATGTATTGACTTTCTTTTTTGTGTTACAGATTCTTAAGAAGTCCATCAACCTCTTCTTCTCCCTGAAGGTGTATCCTTCTAACAAATATATTTTCATCTGCATCTGTGTGTAACTCACTATTAATCTGTCTGCAAGTGTGTAACAGGTTGGTGATCATTCAGTTTCTATACATGTATTGACTTTCTTTTTTGTGTTACAGGTTCTCTAGAAGTCCATCAACCTCTTCTTCTCCCTGAAGGTGTATCCTTCTAACAAATACATTTCATCTACTACTGTGTGTGGTTCGCTGTCCATCATTCTGCAACTCTTTAACAGGTAAGTGATCATTCAGTGTCTATACATGTATTGACTTTTTGTTGTCTTACAGGCTTTCAGGACCAATGGCTCCCCCCTTCGTGATGGTCCATACATTCAACAAGGGCTCGCTATTAATCTGTCTGCAAGTGTGTAACAGGTAGGTGATCATTCAGTTTCTATACATGTATTGTCTTTCTTTGTTTGTCTTACAGGTTTTTCTGACAGCATGACCTCCTCCCTCCCTTCCTGATGGTGGATCTCTCCTTCAAGGGTCTGTGCATCTGCAACTGTGTGTGAGTCGCTACTATCTGTCTGCAAGTGTGTTTCAGGTTGGTGATCACTCAGTTTCTATACATGTTTTGCCTTTTTGTTGTCTTACAGGCTTTCAGGACCAGTGGCTCCCCCTTCCAGATGGTGCAAACAGCCAACAGGGGTCTGTCCATTGCAACTGTGTGTGGCTTGCTATTAATCTGTCTGCAAGTGTGTAACAGGTAGGTGATCATTCAGTTTCTGTACATGTATTGACTTTTTTTTTGTTACAGGTTCTCAAGAAGTCCATCAACCTCTTCTTTTCCCTGAAGGTTTATCCTTCTAACAAATATATTTTCATATGCAACTGTGTGTGGTTCGCTGTCCATCTTTCTGCAACTCTGAAACAGGCAAGTGATCATTCAGTTTCTATACATGTATTGACTTTTTGTTGTCTTACAGGCTTTTAGGACCAATGGCTCCCCCCTTCCTGATGCTGCATACCGCCAATAAGGGTCTGTGCATCTGCAACTGTATGTGTGGCTCGCTATCTATCTGTCTGCAAGTGTGTAACAGGTTGGTGATCATTCAGTTTCTCTACATGTATTGACTTTCTTTTTTTTGTCTTACAGGTTTTTCGGACCGCATGAACCAAGGGTCTGTGCATCTGCAACTGTGTGTGACTCGCTACTATCTGTCTGAAAGTGTGTAAAAGGTTGGTGATCATTCAGTTTCTATACATGTATTGACTTTTTGTTATCTTAAAGGCTTTCAGGACCAATGGCTCCCCCCTTCCTGAAGGTGCATACAGCCAACAAGGGTCTGTCCATTGCAACTGTGTGACTCGCTACTCTCTGTCTGCAGGTGTGTAACAGGTTGGTGATCATTCAGTTTCTATACATGTATTAACTTTCTTTTTTGTGTTACAGGTTCTGAAAAAGTCCATCAACATCTTTTTCTCCCTGAAGGTGTATCCTTCTAACAAATATATTTGCAAGTCTGTGTGATTCGCTGTCCATCATTCTTCAACTCTGTAACAGGTAAGTGATCATTCAGTTCCCCTTCCTGATGGTGCATACAGCCAACAAGGGTCTGTCTATTGCAATTGTGTGTGTGGCTCGCTAATATCTGTCTGCAAGTGTGTAACAGGTAAGTGATCATTCAGTTTCTATACATGTATTGCCTTTTTGTTGTCTTATAGGCTTTCAGGACCAATGGCTCCCTCTCTTCTTAACTTCAAGTCAACTGTGTGTGGCTCGCTATCTATCTGTCTGCAAGTGTGTAAGAGGTAGGTGGTCATTCAGTTTCTATACATGTATTTTCTTTTTTTTGTTTTACATGTTCATGACCCCATGAGCCCCTCCCTCCCTGACCATGCATCCAGCCACCACAGTCTGTCCATCTGCAGTTGTCTTGCTCGCTGTCTATTGTTCTGCAACTGCGTTAGAGTTAAGTGATCTTTCAGTTTCAAAACCCGTATTGACTTTATTTGTTGTCTTACAGGTTCTGAGGATGTCATTATCCTCTCCCTCCCTGATGGTGCATCTGTCCATCAAGGGTCCATCCATCTTCACCTGTGTATGGCTCACTGTCTATCTGTGTGCAACTGTCTAACAGGTAGGTGATCCCCATCCTGATGGTAGATGTGGCCAACAAGGGTCTGTCCTTCTGCAACTGTTTGTTTTTTGCTTTATATCGGTCTGCTTCTGTGTAACACATAGGTGATCATAACGTTTCTATATATGTATTTTCATTTTTTTTGTGTTCCAGGTTCATACCCAACCCCCCCCCCCCCCCCCACGTAATGGTGGATCCCGGCAACAAGGTTCTGTCCATCTGAATCTTCTTTTTGTGCTTCTTGATTCAGACTGTTGTCAGTCCACCCACTGCTCCTGACTCAGTCCCAGTGATGAGCTCCACTGGTAGAGAGACCTCACTTCTGGTTCTGTGGTGGACCCTCTGCTCAGAACTCCATTAGGACATCTCCATCCCTACAGCCTGCAGCTAGGCCGAGAAATTAAGCAACGCCTGTGCGAGGAGTGCCGCTGTCCCGCTCGGAGTATGGAGGTCCAGATTGCAGAGGTCTTCAGCTCACCAACTGGGACAAGCTTCACCCCTCACTTTGAACTGGACACAAGCAGAGAGCCACTGCCTAAGCAGCCCAAGAGGAAAAGGAGGAGGCGAAGACACTGAGATCAGGAAAAGCAGCAAACATCACTTTTTTTAACTCCTTTTTTGTTGTGTACTTTTTTTCTCTCATAACTGATGTACTGTCATGAACTTTGGCACAGAAATGTGCAATTGTGAAATATAAGCTTAATAATAGAACTGTAAATTTTACATTAGGGTTCACACCTTAATCTATAAACCTAGCTCTTTATTACTGTTTTAACTTATTATTTATTCTATTTATTGTTTCGTGTGTTTTTCTCTTTTAGTATAATACTTGTTAACGGTCTGTTTTTTTTTTTGTTACATGTCATACTTGTGTTGCTCTCACCAAGTAAAATTGTAACATAGTTGGCGGAATAAAGACATTCTGAGATTTGGGGTTTACTGTGTAAAGTGGTCTGTTTTCATCTATTTCCAGAGGTAAAAAGTAACATTCCAACTTCTTTCATTACAGTAGTTTTAATAATGTATGAGGACATCACATATTTGGGTCTAGGTCATCTTCATTCATCTTTAATCAATTTCAAATGCATTAATAAAAGTCGATTAATCATCAGCTGCCAACAATGCCTCCCAAAACCTGTTAAATCTCTACTTTTCCAAACTGAGGATTAAATCTAATTAAATCTAAACTGGTTTATGCTGGTCTGGTTTGCTAGTGTATGCTATTTTTTTCTAGAAGGGCAGTTTCTCAAAGGTTTATAGTCTTTGTGATGCTCTTATACTGTAACACCTGCTGGTGCGAGGTGCGTTCCACTGATGTGTCTGTGTGCATTTTCACCACTTAAATAGTAAATAAGCCTGTTAAAGAATTGATTGTCCATAAAATACTCTTATGAATTATTCACACAGGATTATGAATTCTTTCTAGAAAACAAATACCAATACAAATACCAAATACAATAATAATTAATAAATACAATAAATGTCTAAATTAACTAAAATAATGACAGTCACTTGTTAGTGTTACCTTTATGGTAATAGAAGGGAAGTGGTATTTTGAGGAAACAATATTTTGTAGACAACAGTAAACAATTATTTAATATTTAAATGTACTTTTGGTATTATATTATAAATGGATTATTCTATTATATATTTTCATTATGTAATATAACATTATGATATTGTTTTTATAAGCACAGTCTATACTTACCTGAAATATCGAGAGTCTCTACACCCAACTGAATGACATGTGGAAGAAGCGCCATGTAGCGATTATTATACGTCAGTAACAACTTCCTTAGCGCTTCTAGGTGGAAGTAGGTCAGACGGGCCGGTGCCGCGACACCTCTATCCCCCCCCGACTGTCCCATTGGTTAAAATATTGCACATGATAAATTGCCCATCTTCACACAGCTGTCATACTTATATGCCAGATTAAAATTTATGGAAAGATATTAATTGATCTTTACTGAGATGTTTTTATCTGAATAAAGTTTTGCTTTTATCATTTATAAATTATATGGTCTATATGAAGCTGTTCAAAATTGTAATTTATAAATGATTCATCATTTTTATACAGATAACAGCTCTCACTGGAACACAGAACAGAACTCAACACACTTTTAATCAACAATTATAAGACTTCAGTGGTTTCAGTGGTTAAAAATGTTTGAATGTTTTACTGGTCTTTCAGGCAGGAATCATCTTTAATATTTAATTACTAAAGCAGAAGAAATCCTTACATTAATTAATAATAAGAAAATGTAATTGTAATTGTTTTGAACTCCAAAGCGTCTGAACAAAAGACATCTACAATACGAGAGGGTCTCTGGTAATTCTTGTTCCTCCAGCAGCAGCAGTCACTGGGTCAAACGAAAGGAGCCTCTCATTTCTTTTATGATTGATACAGTCAGTTACAGATTCTGGCCGCTAGACGGCGACAAAGCGCCAATTACACGGGTGTTACTCCAGCAAGGGCAGACATATGTTTGTCGTAGCATCTCTGCTCGTTTCTGGTAAACATGTTATTTATAACTATATATTCAGTGCCAGCATTTAATAATTGAAAAACATCTGTTAAAAGCCATCACTGTTAATACATTTAAATTCATGTAAAATCATTGATTGAATAATTCAATATCAGTATAATTTAAAAATGTTAAAAATGATAAACACTGTGAGGGGAAAATACAGCGCTGATGTAATGTGGTTAAGTGACCAGCAGATGGCAAATATACCGTTTAATATCAGACTGAGTTAAACCTGTGTTAAAAGACCAGCAGCTGGAAAGCTCCAGTAGAAATCCTGATTTAATGATCATATAAATGATCAGGACAGACGAAGAGGTTCGTTAAGCAGGGTGACCAGACGCCCTCTTTTTACCGGACATGTTCTCTATTTGGGATGTGAAAAATGTGTGCGCATTTATTTCACATCTGTGTCTCTTTCTACAGTCACTACTCAGTCTGTGTGCGGATTTATACACTGGAGTTTAATATTAGAGAACAACACACAATTTCCTAAATGTCAAGGTCACAATGTAGTCCTATGTGAATTTGTCCTAACAGGAGTGAGCAGTATTTTAAACATATTTCATGAGTTGCATATATTCTAATGCACAGTATAAAAACGTAAATGAGGTTTTTGAAAAAGAACACTGATCAAAATTAGAGAACACTCTCAGACACCTGCAAATTGTTGGTGTTAATCTGGCACGTGGTGCTAATTTCCTTAATTATCTGACAAACCCTATTTAACTGGCAGCAAAACTTTCCTGTTTTCACTGACTTTGCAAGATGGAAAGCCGTTCCAAAGTGACTGAAACCCTCCGTCAGCAGGTTGTCAAGATGAAGGCCAAAAGGGTGACCCTATCAGCCATAGCAAGAGAAGTTGGTCATTCCAAGTCTGTGATTTCTAGAATACTGCATCTTTACAACACCACAAACTCATTCAAGTCCCCCTAGAAGGCTGGTCGTCCACGAAAGACAAATGCAAGAGAGGACAGGATAATGCGGAGAATCTCCATGGGCAATCGGTTCAACACTGCAGCTGGAATTGCTCACCAGTTCAACGTTTACAAGCATTTGGACTGAAATCCCACTCTGCAGTGACCAAACCTCTCATTAGCAGAAAGAATCAAAAGGCTATATTAACCTTTGCTGAGGAGCATGTTGTGTGGACAGAGGAAAAGTGTTCCAGAGTTCACTTTAGTGATGAAAGCAAGTTTCATTTATTTGGGTCTGATAGGAAACATTATGTTCGTTGACAAGCTGGGGAAAGACTGAACCCAAAGTGTGTAAAGAAGGAAATGTAATGGGTTGTGGAATGTTTTCAGCAGCAGGAGTTGGGCCTCTCATATAGCTACATGGCAGAGAGAATGCAAGTGTGTATCAGAACCTTCTTCAACAACACGTGGTTCCTTCCTTGCATTTGTCACTCAATCAGCCAGCAATTTTCATGCGTGACAATGCCCCCTGTCACACAGCAAAACGGGTAAAGCAGTTCCTTGAAACTGAAAACATTGAAACAATGAATGGCCAGCTCAGAATCCTGATCTAAACCCAATAGAAAACCTCTGGAAAACCCTTGGTGATAAAGTTATGGCCAAGAAACCCACTACAGTCACCGAACTGTGGAAGAAACTGCAAGAAGAGTGGACCAAAATCACACCAGAGCAGAGTGAGAGACTAGTGATGTCCTGTAACCACATATGTGCTGAAGTCATTCAGAGCACATGGCTGTACACTTCCTACTGACTGTTGTAACCTTCAGAAAATGTAGTTGTAATCTTTCTCTGTGCTACAGTCATTGCTGTTCTCTAATTTTGATTATTGTGTTTTTTGTGAAATAAAGATTTGTTGTTGAATACTTTGGTTATTTTGTTAAACGCTGTTCTAGTGGTATGGTATATCCCTAACAAAAATCCTTCAAATGTTGACCAATGAAGATTGCATTATTTCTGCAAAAATCAAGTGTTCATACATTGTTCTCTAATTTTGATTTCCAGTGTACAGCTTTAAACACGCCTGTTGAAGCACACTTTTAATAATCGATTATTATCAATTTTATAGATTCGATGTAGCAGCTCTAATGCAGACATTTCCTCCAAGTCAGCCGTTTTGTAGGTGCTATTGTCCTTCTAAAGCTGTACTGGTCTGCAGAGGAATGATTTCTTGAATTCTGAAACTAAAATTCAAATGTTTAATTATTATTATTAATTATTTTGCACAGTTTAAAATATTACTATTTATTTTTACATATAAGTTGACCATTTCTGTACAAGATATTAAGGTTGCATAGAGGCCAAACCTTAATCCACTGCATTCAACCGATACTCACTGTCATGCTGGCTAAGCTAGACATGGACGGGTGAACACTCGCAGGGACGGTGCGATGCATGATAACGTTTTAATCAAATAAACAGGGGAAAACACAAGAGTGCAGCAATAACAGAGAGGGATAAACAAGACAAACGTGACAAACTAATGCGGGCAAAACCTGAAGGCCACCTGAGGCTGGTAGGCAGCCAGGGAGCAACGCGAGGCTGGGCCAACCTAACGGAGGGGGGAAGCTTGCTACGGCAGCACATATACTAAAATTGGAACGATACAGAGAAGATTAGCATGGCCCTGCGCAAGGATGACACGCAAAATCGTGAAGCGTCCAATCTTTTTGTGGGGGCAGTGGTGGCTCAGCGGTTAGAGCGCCGGGATATCGATAACAGGGTTGTGGGTTCGATTCCCGGGCTCGGCAAGCTGCCACTGTTGGTCCCTTGAGCAAGGCCCTTTACCCTCTCTGCTCCCCGGGCGCTGGAGTTGGCTGCCCACCGCTCTGGGTGTGTGTGTGTGTACTTACTGCCCCTAACACATGTGTGCGTGTGAGTGTGTGTTCACTACCAAATGGGTTAAATGCGGAGGACACATTTGTGTACACTGTACAGTGACAAATACGTGCACCTTTAGGTACAGGAACCCAAACCGCGCTCGTCAGGCGCTGATAAACTTACGTGACTAGAGTGCAAGGAAACCGGACGCCGACTCTTACTGGCGACCAACCAGTGAACCAGACAGCGAACTCCTTCTGAATCAGCTCCGATAGAGCATACACTACCGAAACCCGTAGACTCTCCTAGAAGTCTCATGAACGTGAGGCCAACATAACGCTTGACGTCGCAAGAGTAATTCTCGGCCCAGACCTTGGCGTTTGCTCCCCTTTTGTACCCCAGCTCTCAGGTGACCCAAATCAGAACATGATAACAGGAATCGGGTGTCAACGTAAAAGTCCTTGAACATGAAGCCTGTAGACTCAACATGAAGTCTGACACTCAATTCATAATCAATGCTAAACGAGTCTGCTTTCACTAAAGCTTTCTCTTCTTTTAAGCATATCATGAGTTTTAACTCTTTAAACAGTTTAAGAACTAGAGCTCAAGCTGTACGCACCTCTCCTCAGCCATTCCGCAGAAGACTGGTGTTCTGCCGATTTGTGCTACCCATCCAAATGTGATCTGCGCAAGCGCGGACCCACAATCCACCAACAAATGCTTTCATGTGTTTTTTATATTAAATCTGTTTTTCTCACATGCAAAATACAATCTCAGCAGACATGTAGAAAGTACTAGAGACCCAGACTTGAGTAAAAGTACAAGTGCTCTATCAAAAAAGTGACTTGAGTAGAAGCAGAAATGTCTTTAAGCTCCAGACTTAAGTAACTACATGCAATACTTATGTACTTCCACTTAAGTACTGAAAGTAAAAGTACAGTTTTGTGTTCTGTAGTTCTTACAGAAAGCAGTCAAAAGTCTGAGTATCACTGTTTTTATTATTTCAAATGCTCAGACGTAAGGACTGTCACAGTTCCTCTGGCTGTAGTAGAAGGACAGAACTGTAGAAGACGGAGTTCATGAACACGAGTCTTCAGTTAACTCTCTAAACAAACTCGCCCAAAAGAGAGAAAGCTGAACAAAACTGACTCAACCTGCCACATACAAGAGTTTCATCTGTAAAAGCAGTGAGGAGAGCAGCTTAAAACCCTGAGCTTCACTCTCTGTAAACTAGACTACAGCTAAAAGATCTCTGGCCATTCGGCCACATACGAGTATTTGAAGGTGGGGAAGGTGGTGTTTCTTCTAGTGGTTCTTCCATCTCGGAATAAACTACAGAGCTCTAGCGTTAGTGTCCTCACTGCAGCTGCAGCACATAAACATCTAACAGAGTAAAAGTATTAAACTCATCCAAAATATGTAGTGAAGTAAAAGTGGAAGTAGGAGATAAAATAATCCTCCAGTAGATACAGATACAGTATTTTAGTACTTAAGTACAGTACTGAAGTAGTTCTACTTCATTACTATATATCTCTGAATCTGAGGATTTACTTGGGTGTTAATATATATAAATATATAAAATGATTTCTTATTACCTCTATTAGCTCATATTTACACTGACATGGTGATTTACACTCTCCTGCTGGGAGCGTTCTCTCATATAATGATTTTAGTCTATCATCATTTCCTACTTACTGGTGTATTTAGGCAGCTTTACCTGTAAATATACACTATGGTAACATTGACAGGAAACGTGATCCACGCACAAACCTGGTTAGTGCGAGAAACATGAGTGATGACATCAACTAATGCAGAGGCTTCCTCCAAGTACTTCAGCCGTCTAGTAGGTACTAGTTTCCTCCTGAGGCCGTACTGACCTGCAGAGGAACGATTCCTCAAATCCTGAAACTAAAATATGTATATTTAATAATTATGTACAGTTAAAAATATTAGACAAATTTATTAAAAATACACCTCAGAGGATAAATGTACCATCTCTATAGGAAATAAATCTTGCTGTTGTTAAAACAACCCTTGAGGAGCAGATCTGTGATACTCATCACACGGGTTCCTACAACAGCTTGCACTGCTAATGACAGAAAGAACAGAAAAACCAGAGGAAGCTGAAAGTGTGGAAGGCGATGCCAAGGTGTGACTACTTTTTTCAGATCCCCTGAGGTGGTGTACTGAAGCTAAATACCACACATTCAGTCACTGTCCAAATACTTATGACCCTGATTGTATTTAAATCAGCCCAACATTCTAAGCTCTAATGTTTATCTAATGTTGGTCTTGTCCATGGTTAGGTTTGGAGTCTGACTGTTTGAGGCTGTGGACAGGCTTCTTTTATACAGATAACAAGGTCAAACAGGTGGCATTAATACAGGTAACGAGTGGAGGACAGAAGAGTTACAGGCCTGTCAGAGCCAGAAATCTTGCTTGTTTATGGGTGACCAAATACTTATTTTCCACCATAATTTACAAATAAATTCTTTCAAAATTCTACCATCTGATTTCCTGGATTTTTTCCTGGCCAGACCTGAAGGGATGAACACTCGCAGAGATGGAAATCGAAGCAAGATACTTTATTAACCGAATACAAAACAACGGAATCCGAAAAACAAAGTGCAGCAACATGGGCAAAACCATGAACAGAACCAAAACGCAACAAATCAGATGGCAAAAAAAAAAACCTGGGGCTGGGAGGAGCAGGGAGCTAAACGAGAGTGAAACGAGGGGGAGAACTAAAGGGGTATAAACACAAAGCCACAAGCCTCGCTTGGGCAGAGGGGGGAGATACAAAACTAAGGACAGAGCCGAGCTCTGTGTACAAACAAAGGTAGCTGGGGAACCAGCTGCCAGACCAGAAAACAAGGCCAACCTAATCTGAACCTACTGCCTAGAACTTGGGTCACCATGAAACCTGAGCAGGAAGCGAACGTACCTGGCTTGCCTCAGAGTTGGATTGAGAATCTCTCCTAAACATGGGCCGCAAAACTAGAGCTGACCTGAACACGGCGGTAACGTGTGTGGAATCCCCGAGCGTCACAGGGATTCCAGTAGAGTCAATTCACGGCAGTGAACAAAGGGAACTACGCTCCTTTAGTACTCCCAGTCCCAGGTGAAACACATGAACAATGAATCAACACAAATGAACAGAAACAAACAGGAAGTCCTTATTATTATTATTATTACTATTATTATTTAATATCTTTTAATTATAATAATATTATTTTTGAACGTCCAGTGAACAGTTTAAACTCACCCGGCATATCGAGAGTCTCTACACCCAACTGAATGACGCGTGGAAGAATCGCCATCTAGCGATCATTATATGTCAGTAACAGCTTCCTTGTATAAAGACTCGCTTCCTGGGGCTTCTCGTGACATTTAAGGTGAGATGGTAAATATTTGTTGTCATTCCTTGTGTAACATTTCCTATATTTAATTTAACATAAAATACGTCTCATATGAGGGGTTAGGTTGGGTGGTGTGAGGAGTTTAATTGAACCCTACGCCACTGTTTCCTTAAACTAGAAGCTGAGTGAATATTTACTGCTGGAAGGTCTAATTTACACTGAAGAGTGATATCATTTCCCTTTATGCTTTAAAAATTAAATTCTTTAGAAATATTTATTCAGTCTTTATTACACACTGTGCTGTAATGGCTCCCGCGAGCTTAAGACTCTCCACAGAGGGCGCCATTAGCGCACAACTAGCTCTGTTTGAGTCGATTCTGCGCATGCGTGGACCAATCATTTTTACAGTTTTCATGTGTTTTTCATGATAATTTTTCTCGTTGCTTCATGCAATCTCAGCTTACTGTTAATATTTGCTAGAGTGTAAAAGTGTAAACTGTGATTAAAAAAATAAAAGTAATAAAAAACGATTTCTTATCACCTCTGTTACCTCATTATTATTACTGTCATATAGTCACTAACACTATATCTCTCATATACTTCTGCTGGAAGCATTCTCTGATAAGATGCTTTTAGCCTGTAGAAATATCCCACCTACTGGTTTATTTAGGCACATTTACCTTTATAAATAAACACAAGGCTGCACAACTCGACCGGACCGCCATCGTCTGCATACTGATTATCATACAGGCGTCTCTGCCATCAATGAAGATAGAGTACAAACTACATCCTCTCCTTATTAGAAGGACTTGAGCAGCTTTGGTGTAGAGATGGTCATTGAGAAGCTTTTCAGAGTATTAACACAGTTCAGTGCTGTTGAAGCATTTGACTCCTGACTCCATGCTGCCACCTAGCGTCTAGTTTCATTTCCTACAATGACTGTTTCTGTCCTTTAATACAAGTTAATGGCAATTTGATATTTTCTAAATTAAATTAATATACCACTGAAATAATTCTCATTAATAAAATAATAAAATTAACTTTATTTTACCTAAAAATGTCTCTCTCTTCTTTCTTTTTTACACACTTTCACACACTCTGGAAAGTGGGCGTCAGAGTGACTGCATTCAACCCATATTCACTACATAATCAATGCTAAACGAGTCTGTGTCTGTTGGGATTGTTGGGCCCTCATCTGTTTAGAAGCATACTATCTTAATTGCTGCTGCCCTGACATTGCATTTAAACCACTCCCATTTGTTCAGATGTGAAATTTCCAGTAGTGAAATATCTTCAATTAAGCAAAAGGTTACTATTAAATTTCCAAATTGAATTCAAAGGTGATTTACATTTATTCCCAAGAGAGGAACAAGGTAACTGAACAGTGATCAGTTAAAGGAGATGCTGAAATTTCACAGCTTAAAATACTATCTGTCACATTGTGAGGGATTAACCAGTAGTGTAGCCTTGAACACTGACCGTTATTGGAAGCATTAAACCAGGAGTACTGTCTGGCATTGGGGTTTCTTAGTCTCCAATACTAATCTGACAGACTGTTGGAGGACAAGTTATTGAAAATATAATCAAAAAGATGATTCTGCCCTCTAGAGGGAGGACGGTCAACTGAGCCGTCTGGAACTACATTAAAGTCTTCTCCTATAACAACCTGATCTGTCGAGTATTTTACCTTCCATTACTTTATTACTTATCTTCCTACAAAGGTCTGCTTCAAATATTTGGTTAATCGCTGTACTGTTATTCCCATATACACAAACTAAAATGAATTTTGCTCCATCAGTATTCACAACTACCATTGACCAATGACATCTGTGTCACATACATGGTCCAATAAATCTACACTATGGTAGCATGCTTTGACAAGTAAGTGAAACTCACCAGAACATGTGATCCATGTACGAACAGTCCTAGTTAGCACAAGAAATATGCGTGGTAACGTCAACAACTAAACGACTATTAAATACTAATGTACTAATTGGGTCATTGATTTTTGTAGACTAAGTCGATTAATTGTCGCACCCCTACAGCAGATATTCTGTCTGGTTTGTTCTGTAAAGTAATGACATAAAAACAGTAATATTAGTAATATTAGAATCTGAACAGTTGGTAATTATATGGAATATTATATGGAAATTATATAAACATCAGGGAAAATATGTAAAATTGGTATATTTGGAATTGTACAATAATATATGTTGTTTATATCCTGTAATATAACCTTATTTGTTTTACTACAGACTCACTATAAGAGCTTATATGTAAATATGTTTATTTGGAACAGATCGTGCATAATAGTGTAAAATAGTGTATATGTTTATATATTCTGTATTTGAATGTGAATATTGTATACTTCATAATAAAAGTCACTATAAAAGATTTTAGTTGAGTTAGGGAAGCACTCATTTGTCAGCCTGATAATGTCTCTGTTTGTCTGTCTCTCAGTAAAGGCTGAAGAGGCCATGGATCAGCACAGAGGTCTCTCCACCAGCGGAGCTCGTCTCAGGCTGAGTCAGAAATAGTGGGTGGACTAACGGAAGTCTAAATCAAGTGTTATTCAGAACCTGATTTCTGAACATCTTCAGTTGAGTCATATATGAATGTTGCTGATCTGTTTCTTAAACTGGTTGTTTTTGGTACTAAATCTACATCTACAGAGGAGCTTTACTACCTCTGATCTGAAGGAGAAGTGTATTCAATGAGGGAGGAGCATAGTAATGAGGCCGCCCTGACCTGCAGACAAACGATTTCTCAAACCCTGAAACTAAAATATGAATATTTAATAATTATGTACATTTTAAAATATTTATCTAAATTTCATAAAAACACACCTCAGAAGATAAATGTATCATTTCTGTAGGAGATGTTCCCAAATAAATCTTGCTGTTGGTAAAACAACCATTGAGGAGCAGATTGTGGTACTCATCATCCATAAGGAGCTGAAGGTCTGGACAGCGATGCCAAGGTTCCTATTTTCCTGTTATTTAAACAATTATTTTTTAAACCAGATATGAACCAATTATGGTTACCTGGTGGATTTGATTGCATTCTGCGACAACAGCTTTAGTGAGGTCAATATATTGGTTGATCACCCCACCTAATCATCCCCAACTCTCCAACCTATCTCTAAAGTTTTGGATGAAGCACCATCCATCATTTCAGAAAACACAGTTCCACTGCTCCACAGCTCAATCTAACCTACAGGGGCTAGACAAGCTGTGTGTGTGTGTGTGCATTTGCACATCTGTGTCAGCAATGGGTGCAACATAAAGTAGCTGAAAGCATTGTTTAGAAAGGTTGTCCACAAATATTTGGACTTATAGTGTAAGTTAAGTGAAACGCTTGGTAGGTTTGAAAGTAGGTTACTCTCAGACAACCCTGAAAAAAGTGCAGTGGTTGAATGTTCTACACCTCAGGCATCAACTCTCTACTGGTGTCCAGTTCAATGTGGAGGGTGAAGCTTGTCCCGGTGGCCTCAGTGATACAAACCAGAACGTCCACACTCTGTTGGGCAGCGGATCTTCTCCCATAGACACTGACCAGCCCAGGACCAGAGGACCGGAGAGTGATCCATACTGAGGCCATGGAACAGCAGGGAGGTCTCTCCACCAATGAAGCTCGTCTCTGGGACTAAATCAGGAGCAGTGGGTGTTCTGAAGGCAGTTTGAATCAAGAAGCACAGCAAGAAGATTCAGAACCTGATTTCTGAACATCTTCAGTTGAGTCATGTACAGGTGCTGGTCATAAAATTAGAATATTTTGAAAAAGTTTATTTCAATTCCATTCAAAAAGGTAAACTTGTATATTATATTCATTCATTACACACAGACTGATATATTTCAAGTGTTTATTTCTTTTAATTTTAATGGTTATAACTGACAACTAATGAAACCCCAAATTCAATATTTATAAAATTTGTGTAAAATACAATTAATAAAAACATTAAAAACTTGATTTGATTTTAAACTACATATATTCTTAATTTATTATGTGTTGGTAACTTTTAATTATTTAGTAAATATTAATGAACCCCAGTCCCACTTTTTACAGTGCACTGCTTCTCAGTAAGTCCGCTTCATGTCCACATCAGAAACAACTGAGTTTCCATTTAGTCTAGAAGGACAAGGCTTTACTCTATGAGGCCAAAACTCTGTCATAAGCCTAGACTGATGATTCCCAACTCCACTCATTGAAGCAACCCTCCCTGCTTACTTTCCAGCTCTCTTTGCTTAAGCACAGCTGATCCAACTCATCAATGGTTTGAGGAGCAGCTGATCAGTCTGATCAGTTCTGCTAATGGAGAGAGAATGGATTTCTGATCACTGAACTGATGAGCTCAGTTAACTCATTACTGCCAGTGTACAACCTATAGAACAAAGCCCTGATTTAATGAACAGGGACATGTCCAGGACTTCTCAGTAATGCTCCTCTATAGTTTCTATAATTAATAAAAAGAAATCATTATTCACAGGACCCACAGCATACCTGCATCACAAGTATATGTTCAAATCTATACATGCACCACAGTTTAGCCTCACAAAAACAGGTACAGGCTCACATCAGACATCCTGATGAAATTTGAGATCTGGATCTTCTGAGTGTGGCAGACCAAGCTAAGCTGCAGTTGTTCTACAGGATATTATCAGAGTTATTCACTGACATATTTCTCAGGGCAGTCCAAAATGCAGATGAGAGCCGGCTTGTCCTCATTCATGGCTGCTGCTTAGTTCACCTTCAGCATTCTTTAGGACCAGACCATTAAGTAGTCTGATAAAAGAGCGGAAAAGGTCTTCTGATGACTCTCTTTAACCGTGTCCTAATCTGAGGAAACAAGGACAGACATTAAATAACACTTGAATAGGATATATACAGTAAATCTGACATGACTTGTGTGACTGGTTAGCTGTCTCTCAGTGACCAGAGCTGACCATCTCTCGAGGACCTCCTTCTGGGTTTCTTTGTATGTTGTACAAATTCCACATGAGATGCAGTGCAGAGTGCAGATCATTTAATTCCTACAGTATTTTCAAGCCTGTCAAGCAGAATTGGATGATCTACGGTGTCAAAGGCAGCACTAAGGTCAAGCAGCACAAGAATAGTAGTGCAGCCTCTATCAAATGAAACGAGGAGGTCATTTGTGGCTCTTAGTAACGCTGTTTCAGTGCTGTGGTTGGGTCTAAATCCAGACTGAAAGACCTTGTAAATGCTACTGTTGTGCACAGCAGCAGAAACACTGCTTTTTCTAGGACCTTGGCTATGAAGGGGAGATGTGAGATTGGTGTATAATTACCAAGCTCATTGGGGTCGAGGTTAGGTTTTTTGAGAACAGGCTTTATAATTGCTGAATTAAAGGATTTAGGTATGTAGCCAATGTTGAGGGAAGAGTTAACTATGGCCAGTACTGATTGTATAACCCTAGGCAGAACCTGTTTAAACAACTGTGTTGGAACAGGATCTAGTACACAGGATGACTTTAATAGGCTATTCAGAGTATTCAGAGTGTGCATTAAAGCTGGTGCACCATTCATCAACATTCACTGCAGTGGTCAGGGACTGACTATGAATTTTTAGTCCAATGTTCTCAATTTTATCCTGCTAATGTCAGCAGGAATGGCTGAGTTAGTTTGTCTGTGACTGCTGGTGAGTTTATTCACAGTATTAAAAAGGAATCTGGGGATATTTTTGTTATTGTATATTAGAGATGTGATTTATGACGATTTGGCTTTAATTAAAGCTTTTTTGTATTCCGCATGACTATGATGCCATTCAAGCCATAGAGAGTATGCGTATGGTCATTACACCAAGGCGCTAGCTTTCTCTCCCTAATTTGTTTGATCTTAATTGACGCAACATTGTCAAGATTAAAGCGGAGCACAGACAGCAGATCATCTGTTTCATGCTCAAGATCTATATGATAAGATGGGCTGGAGATGGTTAAATCTGGAAGGTTATTTATAAATACACTAGCTGTAGACATTGTTATGGTACGTTTGCTCATAAAGCGAGGCGTCAGGTGGATATCCTGGTTTAAGACTACAAACATGATTAGGTAATGGTCAGAAATGGAGTCAGGCTGAGAAATGCTTACTAAATGTTCTGTTTCAATACGCAGGGTCAGAACTAGGTCTAGTGTATGGTTGGACCTATATCTATGAGTTGGACCTATAACATTTTGAATAAATCCCAAAGCATCTAAGATTGATTTAAACCCAGTTCTAAGGGGGTCCTGAGTCTTTTCAAAGTGAATATTGAAATCTCCAACAATCAAAGCCTTATCAGTAGAGACAGCTACTTCTGAAAAGAAGTCAGCAATTTCACTAAGAAAATCTGTATAAGGTCCAGGAGGACGACAGACTGTAATAAGCAGAAAAGAGAGCTGCTTTCTAGAAGCCGGAGAAAAGCCTGCCACTTTAAGACTAAGCACTTCAAACGATTTAGCTTCATAACCTGAGTTTAGGATTATGCCTAGAACTGAATCATAGATTGTGGCTACGCCGCCGCCACGACCAGACCTGAGTGGATAACTGCAGTAGTTAAAGCCTGGGGTAGTCGATTCATTCACAGCAATAATTCATTAGGTTTAACCCACGTTTCACAGAGACACAGTGAACTGAGGGGGTTTACAATAAGAATTTCATTGACAATGACGGCTTTACGTGCCAGAGACCGTATGTTTAACAGCCCAAACTTAATGCAGGAGTTGCTAGTACTCGGACATCACGAAGCGCTAACGTTGATTCTGATCGGGTCATTAAAACTGATTTTTGAACGTCTACGATTGCGGATTATATAAGGGACAGACACAGTCTCAATACTGCAGGGTTTATCTGATAAGCTATATGAGAGTGATACTGGTAAATTACTATTTCCCACACCATCCAAGACATGGCAGAGTGAAACACTTACCTGAGTGGTATGACTGGGTAGAGCCGCAGTGGAGCAGTGGAGAGTCGGCAGAATGTCTCACTCTTGACCATACGTGGGCATGGGGCCGGAGATGATGATCCTGGTGTCTGTCTTCTTCCGGACAGTGTCCAGAAGTGTGCCGTAGTGCTCCTTCAGCTGCCTCGGGAGGAGACGCCGTTCGTTCCATTGTGGAGAACCACGGTGCCGACGGCAACAGGCTTCTGCAGCACCAAGGAAAGGCGCCAGGCAACACCTACCCGCTCGTCTTCTGTTTGTGGAGCTCGGCCTGCTTCTCCAACAGCCACTGGATCTGCTGGTCCAGCAGTGCAAGCTCCTTGCTGAGCGTCTGAAGAGCACGTTCCTCTGCGGTCACCATGTTCCTTGAGGTAAACAAACACATAGAAACACAATCGATGGATGGTGAGATGAAGGAACGTGAAGTAAGAGGTCACAGTTGGCACGAAGATTACAACACCAACTAGCTAAGAGAAATAAGCAAAAGCAAAGATGAAGGAATATTAACTAAGGACTAGGAGAAACAAGTATTATTTTCAAGTAATAAGAGAGCAAACAAACAAACAGCAGATGAGCGAGCGTACGACCTGTCCACCGGAACCAGAAACACTTGCAGAGTTCATAGCTTTATGATGGGAGAGTCATATGTCTGCTGTAACTGGTGGGTCATCATTTTCTATCTGTGGGGCTCTGGTAGGAATCTGCACCCAACATGTTGCACAGCTGGACTGTAATACCTTTATGTGTGTATTGGGGAATGTGGGGATGGGTCATTTATGCTTGATTTAAATATTAGAAATGTAAGAATAAATCACAGGTAATAACTTTTTAAAATTCGACTCTGTGGTTTTACACAGAAAATTAAATTCACTTAATGAAGAGATCAGTCTTTAAATGAATCAAATGCATCAATAAAGTCAAAGTTCAAATCTGTTCAAATATCATTTATACCGTCTTATAGGGTTGATAATCTTTGTGCACATATTTCCTAGCAGTTCTTAATTTTTAAATGCATTATTGACAGTATTTGATGTATTTGGCAGAGATAGATCAGCATAACTAAAGTCTTTGTTAAATTGCAGAAGATTCTGCTTTTGTCAATAAAGATTACTTTATTTTACAGTTTTGTTAAAAAGCCTCAACCGCTAAAAGCTGTTAAAACAGATTTTTAATGTATTCAATGTATTCAGATTTTGTCAATATGTGCATCTATTTATAACTCTTGCAGTTTATCAGTTTGACCACAAGGTGACATCCAAGCTCCATCCATGAGGTCAATTCCAAAGGGATTCCTTCTCACTGTATAGAAGTGCACTCTTCTATTCGAGTGAACAGCTTCTGTGCCCTTAACAGTGAGTGATTGGAGGCTGAATATTAAAGACACTGTATTAGACTCTCGAGTGCAGAAGCCGTTGTGTGTTTTTGCTTTATAAAAGTGAACTCCATAGAGAGGGAGAGTGTCCTTTCCCTCACATTACTTCATGAACTAAACTAAAGTCCATCAGAACACTAAACTACTGCCGATTTTCACAAAGACGACTTTTCCAAGAAATGAGAGAAAGTCGTTCCGGTCATATTGTCTAGTGATGGCTTTACACGTGCCGAGGCAGATTAAGTAGACAGTCCTAGATTTGAATATTTTAATGTGAAATATTACAACACAAACACTGACAGTCTCATCTCACTGGTTTGTTCATCTCCTCCTGGCTGGTAGGTGGTTATACAGTGTGTGGCTGGGGTGAAAGGTGTCCCTAATGACGCTGCAATCTCCTTCCACACTCAGTGCTGCTGCGGAACATCTCTCATGGAAGGGGACCTTGTACCAGATGTGATGTCCTGAGCATTTTGCAGAGCCTCAGTCTGTCACAGAGGAGCTGCCGTACTCCACTGTCACAGAGAGCCTGGAGGACACAGAACTACACAACCGCACATACTGGGGTCTTTTTTATTAGGATGTCCCAAGACCCAATTACAAATGCAGGTGTTGATATCCAGGTCTGGTGGGGATGACCGTTTTGGAGGCGTAGCACTAGTTGATGAACAGCATACGGATATAGGTGTTTCTATTGTTTATTCAGTTGAGGGCTCCCTTATATAGCGCACATGCACACTACGAATATTTTGGACTTAACCCTCCTGTTATGTTACGGGTCAAAAATTTACCCATTTTAAAAGTTTGAAGATCTAGGAAAAATAGTTTAAAGTATCTGTCTGCAGAAAACATAAAAGATTTCTCTGAAGATCTGGGCAGCATGTGATGCACTGAACATGCAGGTTTACACTGAAAAGCCGGTTGGAGGAGCCCCAGAGAAGAATCAGGGCACAAGGGTCGTGCTCGACACGGCACAGGGTCTTAGGGAGCACAACATAACCTGTGACAATTTGTCACAAACTACAATTTGGGTCAAGAGCTTCTAAAGAGAAAGTGGTCTGAACTGTCCGAAAGAACAGAGCTGAACTTCCTGCTGAGCTGCTGGTAATCAAGAACAGTTTGAACTTTTTTTTTTTTTTTTTTTTTTTTAAATTTGTAAATTATCCTAATTGAACCATTACCTGTAAGAGGTAAGGAACACCATTGCACTTAATATGGATAGAATAATTAGTAATTGAGTTAGTAATTAAACATTCACACTGCTTGTTAGGATTTTTTTTGGCTTCACACATCTTTTGGACAATTAAACATGCACTGGGTCAAATTGACCCTGGAACACCATTGCTGTCCCTGACCAATGAACATAACAGGAGGGTTAAGAGAGTACAAAGGCTTTTTGCTGCAGCTGTACCCAAGTGAGGTACTATAGAGACACCTTTTAGCACAAGTACTATTAAGTTCCCCAAGAGGCTAAAATGCACCTTTAAACTATGGTACAGCTGTATCCTCTCTCCAAAAGGTACGAGCATGTGCTTTTAGAGGCACCACCCTAGTGACAAGCCATTCTGGACCCTATAGTGAGTAAAGAGTACCAGAAATATCCACCCGTGTTAAAAATGTCCGATACTGTTTATTTATAGAAATTAACTAGTAAATATACTAAACTTTAGCATTAAATGAAAGAGCAAAAGAAATAGAAACACAATTAACAATGTTAATGAAGATATAATTAAAAGAAATTACAATATGACATTAACAAACAAGACAAGGAAAATAAGTAAAAAGGTTTTATTAAACCAGCTAAAAAAAACATTTCATCCTGACAAGGCAAAATGTAGGTTCCACTTATATAAGAGAATATCAGACTTATTAAAAAGAAAAACACCAGAAACCAGAATATAACCAGAACATTTTACCACACAGAACCCACACAGCACCTATGTTTACTAAGTAGGTGACTTTCCAAAACAATGGAACCACTTCAGTATGCAGACGGCCCATTACACCAACATCAAGAGAATACTTACAGAATTTAGTGTAATATTAGACAAACACTGAAGAACCTTCCCTTGAACCTGTACACCTCTGAGAGCAGCACTGAATTTAAGAGTCTTCTGTAGGTCTGCTGGTGGAGATGAAAATAGTGTGCTTACACTTTTACTGAGCATCTCTTGAAGATCACCTAGGAGTCCTTTAGAAGAAAACTCCAAGCACTGTTGCAGCTGAAGCGGTGACAAATGTTCCCCATCACAGGATGGATGGCATCAACCTCATCATACACTGCAAGACAAAAGCAGCAAATACACAACTTCATTATGATGAAGTGTAATGATGAAGGCAGTAGTGAAAAGTAAAAAAACGACTTTAAAAGACACAACTATTCATATGAAGTTGGTTCATCACATCACATTTGATGGCTCTGCTGTTTTTCCCCATTACTTTATTCCACTTACCCCTGAGAATCTTCCAAAAGTCTTCAAAGGCCTTCTTCATGTGGTCCTTCACAATCAACAAATCAGGTTGTGTCTCCCTGTACTTCTCATGCGATACCTCAATGTGGGCCTCAGACGTAGCATCCTCTCCAACAATGCATGATCCCTTCATCAAAGATACCATAAGTTATCAGTCCCAACAAAAAAAAAAAGAGAATTACTCAAATCTCTCCACCAATATTACACCAACTACTCTTTTGTGATCAACCATAATAAAATCGTTCTTAAACAAACTTACATAACTGTTCTCCTCAACATCCCTCAGGAAAGAGCTCTTCACCATTGCTTCACCACAGCTTTGGTAACTTGGACATACTCTGCATTGGTGGGATACCTGCACACCAAGAGCCACAATCAAATGTGTCCAGAAATTCTGTTCATCTAACAAAATCAGATGTATCCTATGTAAACATTTAGCCACTCCTGGGGGGCATTTTACAAAGCAGGATTTCTCAGATTAGCGAGATAATTTAAGCCCAAAGTCAAGCCTATCCAGTAGACAAAGAGCTGAGGCACATTTTTATAAGAAAATCCTCATCTATGTGCTTCAGCTCCCTGGCTGAGAAATCCTGCTTTGTTTTCTAAGTAAAAATAATGAAATATCCTCCACAGAGAAAATTCTGTATGATTTCATGCAAATGACTTTCTATTCACTGTTGATTTCTTTCTTTATGTAGGCCCTGCTACTAGCCGGGCCACACAACACATTCCTTTTATTACTTGGGATAAACTAAAAAAAAAGTTAAATTAAGCTACCAAACCATCTAATGGTTATAAAAGATTAACCAATCCCACCAGTTCCCACTCAGGTTTGGTATGTAATTACCAGAGGTGAATTAAGATGATAACTTTGCACAAAATATTCTTTTATTAGAACACTCAGTATGTAAAATTATTGCACATAAAAATGAGTAAAAATAAGACAGTGTCGTATTACAACCTCAAGTACCAATTATCCATTTAACTGGATATATAGGGAGTCAGGAGCACAACCATGAAACAAACACAATGAGATACAAGAACTTAAAGATACAACAAAAATAAAATAAATTAATTCAATAAATAAGTGAACACTACAAACTTCACTACAAAACCAGCAAATTATAAATACATGTGAATTATACATTCCACAATGACCCAAAGCATGTTACTCACTTTGATGTACGATGTTACAGTAAAGAAAAAAGAGTTACTACTTTATTTACTAATTGGTTGTACATTGAAACAACTAATCTAAAGATAACACTGGTCTAAAATATTGGCACTCAATAAAACAATGAGATTAAGACTCTTATTTATAAAAGCATGTAAAGGGGAAGGAAAGAACAGTGATTCATTTAAACTAGCAGGGGATTCGACTCCTGTAAGAGGAAACACTCTACATTAATGCTCTGCAGCTTCCACCAAAACCCCCAGTCAATTACATCCATTTACAGACCTGTAACCAAAGCTTTAGTGCATCTGCCTTAGAGCTCTGCTCTCTGCTCACTAACCCAGACTCAGTCCCAAACCCCAGGCACTGCTACACGCTGCAGTCAGTAAGAGTTTGCTGTAAAGACAAGTGCATTAGCGAGCAGACTCTACATTTGCTACATGCTGACTTGGACACAAACAGTAGGGACCTGTATCTCGGCCTCACTGTTGCAGACCGGGTTCAATGCCACAGACACCATCCATTTAAAATGAAGCTCTCAAAGCCTCACTAAAACTGCAGTCCAAGCTGCTGCACACTAGAACCAACAGACACCTGCTTTCACACGAGCTGAACAGCAGCAGATACTGTGACTCCGTTCCAGCATCAACTACTAAAACCAGCAAACAGCAAATACCTGCATCTGGCTTCAGTGCTGCATACCGGACTCCCTGACCTGTACAGCAGTTCACTCCTCCACATCCTCCAAACCGTCCGAATGAAGAATTCCAAGCTGTGCTGAACTTTAACCAGAGCTCTCCTCCTGCTACCTGCACATGTTTCTGGCAATGAAGCAAACGATAATTGGAGCAGATGTCGGAGCTTTTAAAGCAGCGCCTACATGCGCAAAGCGTTTTAACGGAGCCAAACCAGCTCCTCACGCTGCCTGCACGCGCCCCTAACAATGACCCAAACGAGAATTGGGCAAATATCACGAGACTTCGTAGGCGGAGCTCCTACGAGCCCACAACGAGCCGAGCGTCTTAAAGGCGCCACCCCTACCAGGTAAGCCTTAGAAAGGGGTAGCAGCTCTTCTCCTACCGTAACACCCTTAGTATGAGTCACATTTAGTTATTTGTGTCTCCATTAATAAAAATGCTGACCTTTCACTGAACACATGGTAGTTAGCTAGCTAGCTAGTCCTCAAGCTAAGCTGCTCTCACAGAGATGAAGACCCCTCACCTGCATTAGCAGCTCAGCACCATTTCTCCAATGAAAGAACTGTTTCAACATCAGAAAGAAAAATGCTGGAAATAACTAAATGTCTTTGGACAGATCGGAGAATCCTGAAACACTTTAAAGCTCACCTCTATCCTCTATTCTCAAAAAAGTTCAATAGTTTTGTTCCCTTTGCACCGGTTTTAAAGCAGTTTATTCTGAACTAAATGTGTTTTAATTTCATTCATTTACTATCTTCTAACTGCTGAACAAAAACAGACTCATAATTAACTAACGATCTACAACAACAATAAACTAATGGGAGCTTTATCTTATTATTGAATATTTTAATATCATGGAAGTGATTATTGTAGCCTACATACACTGAAGTGCTGGGATTCAGACTAGTTTCCTCCCCCGGTGATAAAGCCTCACTCTCCTCTCTCTGATAGCGGACCTTCTCCCTCCAGCCTGATTGAGCTGAACTTCATCCGCGTGTCCTCAAAATGTAGTCCTCCGCCGCCTGGTCTAGTTCCTTTAGGTCACTTGTTCTTCTGCAGATCTCAGTGTCTCACTCAGAGCTCTCTATATTTTTAATTAGTATTGTTTGTGGAATATCTGTAAGATGATGCATTTTACCAGAAAGGACAAATATTTTACTCCTTTGTTGTCTCTAAAAAAACGCGCATTAATACAGAGACACACAGTCGGACTGTTAGACACAGCCATACCTCACAGTGTGAAGTTCATCTGACTCCAAATCTCCACTTCATTAAACTCATTTAGAGACCTGAGTTTAAGGGCTGACGACTTCTAAACTCTAGTAGAAATCAAAGCAAAAACGATGTTCATGTTTTATTTTCTCTTAAAATGAAGGTCAATCAGATTCACTCATTTTATTTATTTATATTTTATTTAAGTACATATTTCAGGTTATATTCAGGGTCTACAGCGGGACCGGGGAACTGACACGTGATTGCGTTTCAGTGACGTAACGAAGCTTCGGGTCCACCGATCACGTGATCTCCGGTATTTTGAGCGAGACTCTGAACCGCTGTTCGAGACGTGAGTCGACTCAGAGCGTCGAGCGACCGACTCTCCTTTATAGTCTTTACTCTCAGCTCTGTCTTATTGATCTGAGGGAGCAGAGAGCTCGAGGATTACAGCAGCTGGCTGTGTTACTGTACAGTCCTCTGTCTCACTGACCGTCGTCTGACTGTGGAGGAACATGGAGACCGCGGAGGAACGAGCTCTCCAGACGCTCAGCTTGGAGCTCGTCCAGCTGGACCGGCAGTCCGAGTTCCACAACGGAAGACGAGGCCAGAGGCAGCCCGCGACGTCTCCAACGCGGCGGTCTCAGTTCCAGCGCTACCGGAGCGGAAGACCCCGAGGCTCGTCACATCCGCTCCCGCACCGGAGAGGGTCTGGGAGCGTCGGCGTGGTTTGGGGAAAGTCGAGGGCTCCTCCACCACCACAGCTCTTCTCCTTCACCTTCACCTGCTCCGGCAGAGTACAGCTCCTCAGGGCGGTGCTCTCATTGTTGGAGACTCTACTGTAAAACTCCTCAAAGTCTCGGACCCAAAGAGCAACGCCACGGTCTCCTGTTTTCCGGGTGTTCGTGTCCTGGACGTCCCTTAGCGGCAGCGTCGCGGCTTCGGCCCCGTTTGGAGAAAGACAGACACCAGGATCATCGTCTTCGGCCCCCTGCTCACCTACCGACGAGTAAGAGAGAGGTTCACCGGCTCTTCGCTCCTCTGCTGGCTGCCGGACAGGGGCGTCGGCGCTGATTTTTCTGGGAGATCTTTGGGGAGCGGCAGGTCCTCTTCCGCAGAGAGGTTCACCCGAGCTGCCTGGGGTCCGTCGTTCTCTCGGGAACATCGAGAAGCTGCTCCTTCAGGACTGACTGGCCCTTCCCAGTCCCACCAGTCAGGTTAGTTTAAGAGGATTTCCTCGATTTTATCAGCATTAATTCTGTGATTTCTCTGCTTGTATTAAACAGTAATATATCAGTGTCACTCATAGTGTTTCAGACTAACCTGCAGTATGGAGACTGTGTCTGTGTCCCCGCATGATTTATAATCGTAATGTCAGAAAATCCTCTTTATCAACTTTATTAGAATTGATTCAGATTCATTCTGCTTTCCGAGTACAAGCAGCTCCTGTATTGAATTTGGGCTGTTAAATATAGGATCTCTAGCCCCTAAAGAAGTCACGGTCAGTGAAGTTCTGACTGATCAGCTCCTTAGTTCACGATGTTCCTGTGAAACTTGATCAAAACCTAGTGAATACAGAGCTCTGAATCAAGGCCTAGGGGTGATTTTCACATTGGTGGGGGACATAGAATCGCTCCCTCTGGAGGCTTTTAGCGTTCATGATGGTCTTCTGACCTCAATGTCATGTTATATAGAGCCTTTATGTACAGATACTGTAGCAACACACTCGTAAAGGAGCCAGTCTATTCCTCAGACAATAAATACACACCTGTGATCATGATAACCAACAGCATCACAGCTAGCTTACTGTACTTCATGATGAACATCTAACCCTGTTTTCAGGGGGTTTGTTGTAGACCCGGTGGTCATCTAGGTTCTGTGTAAAGCCATTTTCATCTGGATAATCAGGCAACATGTTGTTCCAGGTTCTTCCAGACTGTTTGAGAGCATTCAGTGACTTGTTCAGTTTACAGAAAACCTTTTCACCTGTATTTGATTTCCCTTCAGATCCCTCTGTTTGATCCATATACATGTCACCATTAGGGAAGCACTGATCCCTTTTCAGTTCCAATACATAAACTTTGCATGTCGGTCGATTCCCGATATCATTCCTGAATTAATAATCTGTATACCTCTGGAATATCGGATCGGTGCATCCTTAGTCGTCATCAGTAGGTGCCTGCAAGTAGGCTGTTGTATCGTCCATCTGGTGGAGCTGAAGGTCATCTGCATCAACACCTCTTTGAAGCTCTGTGGTACATTACAGACCCGTTAACAGTAGTCAGTATTGGTCAGTGTCTGGCCTTTATCTGACACACAGTTAGCTAAGTGCTGAGGTGCTGCCCTGTCTCTCTTTGAATAGTGTACCATGTCTTTTAGCATCAGTCTGAGACTTTTGAACCTCTTCAGGAATCTAATCACCACTGTTAGCTGTTTGCATGGAGGACACACACCTCTCCCCATGGACATAATTAGCTGACATTACCTGGTCAGTCTGGGTTTGGTGTTCAGTAACACTCTCTGTAATAAATTTCACGAGCCTGTGTTTGAGGACTCTCCATATACATCTCTCAATCAATCAGTGCGAGTGGCTGCTGCAATGTCTATCTGGTCGAGCTGAAGGTCACTCAGCTCAAAACTGATTTTGTTGAACACCTTGCCTCTTTGAAGCTCTGTGGTACATTACAGGACCTGTAACAGTAGTCAGTATTGGTCAGTGTCTGGTCTTCAATATCTGACACAGTCAGCTAAATACTGTGATGCTTTCCTGTCTTTCTTTGGATGTCGTGTGCTATGTCTGTTCAAGCAATCTTGAACATCAGTTTGAGACTCTTAAACCTCTTCTGAAGTGTGATCAACGCAACCAACTGTTAGCATGGGGGTACACGCCTCTCTTCATGGAAGTCATCTGCCATTGACTGGTCAGTCTGGGTTTGGTGTTCTGTAAGACACTCTGTAAGAAATTTCACCAGTCTGTGTTTAAGGACTTTCTCTGTGTCTGGATAGTAGACTAGGTATGATGGACTGTTCTTGTCGTTCCCTACAAAGATTCCTTTTTACACTTTGAGTCTAGGTTAGGCTTTCTCTCTGTCAGCATGTCGTATGGAGGTGGTTATTAAACAGCTGTTTAAGGTTATGAAGAGTTCTTTAGGTAAATTGCTGTGTAAAATGGTTGGCGTGTAACCCATCGGTTGATTCGAGTCTCACTTGCTCTCACACTGTACATGGCATTCCACAGCACAACACTTACCCGTTTACATCCCAAACACAAAGCTCTTAACTTTCTCCAGCTTGAGCTTAGTTGCAGGTATTGTCATAACATCTGCCACCATATCTGCTCTGGCTCATATCTGGGTCAGTGTTCAGTTATTTAGTCATGATCGAATGAAGTGGTGTCTAACGTGGACGTGTTATATCTTTAACATACAGGGTTAAATGGCAGTCAGTGCCATATATTCTCCTTCACATGTAGACCGAGCAGAGAGTAAGAGGACAGTTTTTAGTTGGACTAAAACTGGAGTCTGTTGTTCTTCATCTGTCTTCTGTATTTGATGCTGAATCTGCATCACTGTGTCCCTCAAGTTTCAGTTTCTCTCCACTCTTCTGGTAACACAGTCCATGATCAGTTGAAGCCTTTAAGTACCTCATTACATGCTTGACTGCTGTCCAGTGTTCTTGTCTGAGCCAACTGTGACAATTTACTGACTGTCCAACTTGGATCAGGTCTTGTACACGTTGTAACTATTACAGCTTTGTAAGTAGTCTTTAAATCAAAAAGAAAGGAATGCAGAGAGAACCATCCACTAAGTGTTATTTTGATACCGCCACCACCACCATCCCACCACCACCCCCTGGTGGAGAGACATAAGTCATTCTACCTGCTGCTTTGTGAGAATCAACAGAATCACTACTTGTTACACTGTGACTTTTGTTCACATGGGGTTGACCTTGGCAGACATACCAAATTGTTCTAGTGCTTTTGATGTGAACCTTTGACTCCTCTTTACTGCTTCCTGACTTTGATCAAAGTTAGTATATAGGAAATGGTTCTGTGTTCTTAGATTCTTCATCTTGAATGTTGTTGACCTCTTTTTCACCTCCATGACTAAGTCATTATCTCTGGCAGCAATGATGAGATCCTCAACCCATATTTTCAGTATTATCGTCCTGTTTTCAGGGTGTTCGTTATAGACACAACGGTCAGCTGGGTTCTGTGTAATCTGGATAATCATGTTTCAGGTTCTTCCAGATGGTTTGAGAGCATACAGTGACTTATTTAGTTTACAAAAAAACTTTGTTTTCTGATCATAACACAGTCCATGATCAGATGAAGCCTATAAGTACCTCATTACATGCTTGACTGCAGTCCAGTGTTGTACTTGTCTGATCCAAATGAACTGTGACAATTTGCGGACTGTCCAACTTTGATCAGGTCTTGTACACATTGTAACGATTACGGCTTTGTAAGTTGTCTTTAAATCAAAAAGAAAGGAATGCAGAGAGAGAGAGAGAGAGAGAGAGAGAGAGAGAGTTATTTTGTTTACTGCACCACAAACCCACTGAAAACATAACCAAACATAAAAACATCCACCAGTTCTTTTAATGGTTATTTCATATTTTGTCTATTGAAATAATCCAAAAACAGGACTTCAGATGTTCTGATACCACCACCACCACCACCACCACCACCACCACCCCCTTTTGGCTCTTCACATAAGTAATTCTACCTGCTGCTTTGTGAGAATCAACAGAATCACTACTTGTTACACTGTGACTTTTGTTCACATGGGGTTGACCTTGGCAGACATAATAAATTGTTCTAGTGCTTTTGATGTGAACTTTTGACTCCTCTTTACTGCTTCCTGACTTTGATCGTTTGATTGTTGATCTCTTTTACACCTCCATGAGTAAGTCATTATCTCTGGCAGCAATGATGAGATCCTCAAACCATATTTTCAGTATTATCCTCCTGTTTTCAGGGTGTTTGTTATAGACACAATGGTCAGCTGGGTTCTGTGTAAAGCCATTTTCATCTGGATAATCATGTTTCAGGTTCTTCCAGATGGTTTGAGAGCATACAGTGACTTATTCAGTTTACAAAAAACCTTTTCACCTGTGTTTGCCTTTTAAACCCCTCTGCTTGTTCCATTGATCTCCATCAATCTGTGCATACAAGTAGGCTGTTGTAACATCCACCTGGTGGAGCTCAAGGTCTTCTGCATCAACCCAATACTGTGATTTTGTTGAACTCCTCTTTTGAAGCTCTGTGGTACATTACAGACCCTGTAACAGTAGTCAGTATTGGTCATTATCTGGTCTTCAATATCTGACACACAGTCAGCTAAATGCTGAGGTGCTTTCCTATCTCTCTTTGAATAGTGTGTACCATGTCTTTAGCATCAGTTTGAGACTCTTGAACATCTTCAGGAATCTGATCACCACTATTGGCTGCTGGCTATAGGGTACACATCTCTCCTCATTAAATAATAAGCTGGTATTGACAAATCAGTCTGTGCTAGTGTTCTGTAACCTACTCTGTGAAAAAGTTCACCAGTTTGTGTTTGAGGACTTTCTCTGTGTCTGGATAGTAGACTAGGTATGATGGACTGTTCTTGTCGTACCCTACAAAGATTCCCTTTCACACTTTGACTCTAGCTTCTATCTGTCATGTTTGGAAGTGTAGTATACTGATCCAAATACTTACATGTTCGCATAGTTAGGCTTTCTCATAACCATATTTGCTGTGGGTCAGTATTCATAATGTGGACGTGTCTTCATCTTTGTCGTCATACAGGGTTCTTGTAAAGAGCAATTGCGTCTTGGTTGTCTTCAGGAATTTTCACAAGCATATTGGTGATCACGGTCCATGGCATTTAGTAGCTGCGCAAGATGCAAGCTTTCCTGAGTGGTAACTGCCAGTGCAATATATTCTGCTTCACATGTAGACCGAGCAGAGAGTAAGAGGACCGTTTTTAGTTGGACTAAAACTGGAGTCTGTTGTTCTTCGTCTGTCTTTTGTATTTGATGCTGAATCTGCATCACTGTGTGCCTGAAGTTTCAGTTTCTCTCCACTCTTCTGGTAACACAGTCCATGATCAGTTGAAGCCTCTAAGTACCTCTTTACATGCTTGACTGCTGTCCAGTGTTGTACTTGTCTGATCCAAATGAACTGTGACAATTTGCGGACTGTCCAACTTGGATCAGGTCTTGTTCACATTGTAACAATTACGGCTTTGTAAGTAGTCTTGAAACTAAAAAGAAAGGAATGCAAAGAGAACCATCCACTAAGTGGTATTTTGTTTACTGCACCACAAACCCACTGAAAACATGACAAACCATACAAACTGAGGTGTTTGTACTTCACATGTCCTTCTTTCTGAAGACCGTTTTTAAATCCTGGGTGTTTCCTTGTGAAAAAGTCTTCTACTGTGAGTCCATTCAGGAATGCTGTCTTTGTCCCTCTGAGTTCTCTGTGTGTAAAGTTTATCCCAATGTCCATCTGAGGAGCAAGTTCAATGTTAGGAATAAAACCTACACAAAACTTGGCTGAATATGTAAAAAATGGAACCATGGAAAAACTTGCTATGAGTATTAAAACGTAAAGGGTCTTCATTTCAGTGAGGCCTGAATATAGCCACGTTACTAAGCTTCCTTGCTACCTAATATCCCCCCCTTTTGTCTCTTTCCATAAGTCAGTCTGTCTGCTGCTTTGTGAGATATTGTAGGATCAACAGAATCACTACTTGTTACACTATGACTTTTGTTCTCATGGGGTTGACCTTGGCAGACATACCAAATTGTTCTAGTACTTTTAATGTGAACTTCTTTTGTCTCCTCTTTACTGCTCCTTGACTTTGATCAAAATCAGTACCTAGAAAATGGTTCTGTATTCCTAGATCCTTCATCTTGAATGTTGTTGACCCGTTTCACCTCCATGAGTAAGTCATTGACTCTGGCAGCAATGATGAGCTCCTCAACCCAGATTAACAGTATTATCCTCCTGTTTTCAGGGTGTTTGTTCTAGACACAATGGTCAGCTGGGTTCTGTGTAAAGCCATTTTCATGTTTCAGGTTCTTCCAGATGGTTTGAGAGCATTCAATGATTTATTCAGTTTACAGACAACCTTTTCACCTGTATTTGACTTTCCTTTAAATCCCTCTGCTTGCTCCATATACATCTCTCTGTCAATCTGTGCATGCAAGTAGTAGTGTAACGTCCATCTGGTGGAGCTGAATGTCATACTGTGCTGTCATCTGCATCAACTCCAAACTGTGATTTGTTGAACTCCTTGCCTCTGACACAGTCAGCTAAATACTGAGATGCTTTCCTGTCTTTCTTTGGATAGTGTGTACCATGTCTGTCTCCCTCTGTTAAGCGCCATGAGCATCAGTTTGAGCATCAGGGGTACACATCTCTCCCAATGGAAATCAGCTGCCATTACCTGATCAGTCTGGGTTTGGTTTTCTGTAACACACTCCATAAGAAATTCCACAAGCCTGTGTTTAAGGACTTTCCCGGTGTCTGGATAGTAGACTAGGTATGATGGACTGTTCTTGTCATAACATACAAAAATTCCCTTTAACAATTTGAGTCTAGCTTCTATCTATCATGTTTGTAAGTGTAGTATACTGATCCAAATGCTCACAAGGAGGTCTCACATTGAATGTGGGCTGTTAAATATATCATCTCTAGACCACTATATAATCTCCAGTCACTGTTGAGAGAGCGTACAATGATTTATTCAGTTTACAGACAACCTTTTCACCTGTATTTGATTTTTCCTTCAAATCCCTCTGGTTGCTCCATATACATCTCACAATCAATCAGTGTGAGCGGCTGTTGTAACGTCTATCTGGTGGAGCTGAAGGTCATGCTGTGCTGTCATTTGCATCAACTCAAAACTGTGATTTTGTTGAACTCCTTGCCTCTTTAAAGCTCTGTGGTACATTACAGACCCTGTAACAGAAGTCAATATCTGTCATTATCTGATCTTTAATATCAGACAGTCAGCTGACTACTGAGGTGCTTTCCTATCTCTCTTTGGATGGCGTGGGCTATGTCTGTCTCCCACTGTTCAAACGCCATCTTAAACATCAGGTTGAAACTCTTGAACATCTTCTGGGGGTGAAATAAAATGGTTAGCAGTTGGCATGGGGAGTACACATCTGTCCCTATGGAAATAATCAGCTGCCATTACCTGGTCAGTCTGGGTTTGATTTTCTGTAACGCACTTCAACAAATTTTACAAGCCTGTGTTTAAGGACTTTTGTTGTCTGGATAGTAGACTAGATATGATGGACTGTTATTGTCATACCCTACAAGGATTCCCTTTCTCATAGCCATATCTGCTGTGGGTCAGTGTTCAGTTATTTTACATTCTGATTGAATTAAGTGGTGTCTAATGTGGATGTGTCTTCTTGTTTGTCCAACTTGGATCAGGTCTTGTACCCGTTGTAACAATTACAGTTTTGTAGGTCATCTTGAAACTAAAAAGAAAGGAATGCAGAGAGAACCATCTACTAAGCGTTTCATTTTGTTTACTGCACCACAAACCCACTGAAAACACAACAAAACATCCACCAGTTCTTTTAATGTTCTTTCATAGTTTGTCTATTGGAACAAACCAAAAACAGGAGTTGGATAGCTCTCACCAGAGTGTATCTACAACCCTCTTTTGCACACTGGATCTATAGGACCTGGTGATACTTTGAAACTCTTTGCTGTTTCGATGCAGTTCTGCTTTGAAAGCTTGTAATGTAATTGGACCCAGAGGGTCGAGCAACTATCCCTACTTTATAGTCTTAATATTAGCTTTGTCTTATTTATCTTGTAATCCCTGTTCTATCTGCTACCTGTGTCCCTGTACAGTACTTTTTTCTCACTAACTGACATTTGCATTTTTGTCTCTGTGTGTACACTCTCGAGGAACATGGCGACCGCAGAGGAACAAGATCTCCAGACGCATGGAACTCGTCCTGCTTGAACAGCAGATCTAGTTGCTGTTGTAAAGACAGACCAAACTCCACAGATGGAAGACGAGGCTGGAGGCAGCCCGGGACGCCTCCAACATGGTCCTCAAAATACCAGAGTGTCGTCGTCTCCGTTGTGTTCTCATTGTTTGAGATTCTACTGTAAAACACTTCAATTTTGGGCCCAAAGAGTAATGCCACGGTCTCCTGCTTTCTAGGTGCTCGTGTCCTTGAGTTCTCCAGGCTTCCCTTGGTGCTTCGGCAGCGTGACGCCTTCAGCATCATCGTTCTCCACTATTCTCCACCTGACGCCCTGAAGGAGCACTGCCGCACACATCTGGACACCTTTTGGAAGGTCCGTCTTTCATGCTTAGTGAATTGGATAGTTAGCAGGTAAGTCATTTAGTGTGTGTATGTGTATGTGTGTGTGTGTGGTTAAGATTATTATAATTATCCTCCTAATTTCAGTGTGCTTGTTTTGGATGCAATGGTCATCTAAAGGCCGCCTTCACCCCCACAGCCTCCTTCACCTCTGCTAACCCGTTAAGTGTCCTCAGCACTTTGTCTTCGGCGAAGGATAACTACTCAGGGCGGTGTTTTCATTGTTGGAGATTGTGTTCTAAAACAAAATTAAAATCTGTCACAAAGGGTAACTCCAAGGTGCCAGTGTCCTGGATGACCCCTACTGCACGCTTCCAGACACCATATGGAAGAAGAACGCTGCCAGGATCGTCGTCTCTAGCCCCATGCCCATCTACTGACGAGGGAGCAAGCCGTTCAGCCGACTCTTCACGCTCCACTGCTGGCTGCAGGTTTGGCATCCGGCCCCCTTCTGCAAAGAAAGGCTTCATCTGTGCTGTCTGGGGTCTGTTGTGCTCCCCGGGAACATCGAGAAGGTGCTATGCCAGGACTGACTGGCCCTGCCCAGTCACACCAGTCAGGTAAGTGATTTACATGATTTACTTTATTCCAATCATTTATTCTGCCATTTCTCTGCTTGTAAGCCATTGTCACTTGCTCATGATATTTCTGACAAACCCTGCAGTATCTAACCTGTGTTGGTCCCTCACATTGTAACCAATAATTAGCAATGAAGTTATTAGTGATGGCCACCTTAGTTCACCATGTCTTCTGAATCCATAGCCCTGAATGAATCCACTCCCCCAGGTTTTAACTATTACAGTTTCCTTCGCAGGTCTGGTCGTGGCGGCGGTGTAGACACAGTTTATGATAAAAAGCTAAATCTTTGTATCTATTTCATCTGCAACAGTGTGTAGCTGTCTGCCTGTCCTTCTCTGTCATTGGCCATCTGCAACTTTCTGTGTTTCAGTGTGTCTGTCTGTCCATCAACTTTATCAGAGGTAGCTTTGTTTACAAATAAGGCATATAATGTCCCTACCAACTCACCATAAAGATCTTATTAATGTAACAGATGGTCTAGCCTGCGCCACACTCCCTAACCACAGCTGTTTATATTAATGAATGGTGCACCAGCTCCAAAGCATACCTGCTTCAGATACTGAAAAAAACTTGTCTAGCACAGTTCCATCACAGTTTTTATAACTGGTTTTGTCAAGGCTCTGTCTGTCTATCCATCTGCAACTCTGTGGCTGTCTGTCTTTCTGACTATATTTGGCTGTGTGTATGTCCTCTTTGGCTGTCTATAAATCTGCAATTCGTTCTGTTTAAACTCTGATGGCTGGCTGTTTATCAATGTGAAACTTACTATCTGTCTGCAGCTCTGGCTGGCTGTATCCATCTGCAACTGTGTCTGACAATCCGTCTGCCACTGTGTGACTGTCTGCATGTCCATGCATGTGCAGTTCAGTGGCTTGCTGTCTAACCCTGTGCAATGGCTGGCTGTCTTTCTGACTGTGTGACTGCTTCTGACTGTTTGGCAGTGTGTATGTCGATCTGCAACTCTGGCTGTCTTCATCTACAACACTGTCTGTTTATAAATCTGCACATCGTTTTGTTTAGACTCTGGCTTCAACTCTGACTGACTGTCCATCTGCAACTGGTTGACTGTGTGGCTGTCCATTTTAAACTGTGTCTGTCTGCAACTGTGTGTGGCGCTGACTGCATGTTCATGTGTAACTTTGTGGCTGACTGGCTTTTTTTCGTGTGTAATTCTGTGGCTGGACTGGCTCTCCGTGTGCGACTCTGACTGGCTCACTGGCTGCTTACTGTTCCGGATCACTGTCTGTCTCCATCTATAACTCATTCTGCTAAGGCTCTGGCACCAACTCTGGCTTCCTATCCATGTGCAACGCTGTCTGTCCATGTGAAACGGTCTGACTATCCATCTGCAACTTTGGCTGGTTGTATCAATCTGCAACAGTGTCTGACAATCTGTCTGCAACTTTGTTGCTGTCTACATGCGTCCATATGCGTGTACAATTCAGTGGCTAACTTTCTTTCAATGTGCAACTCTGGCTGGCTGTGCTTCCATGTGCTGTTTATCCGACTATGCATCTGCAACTATGTTTGGCTGTGTGTATGTTTCTCTGCAACTTTGTACACCTTTCCCTGGCTGCCTGTTCATCTGCAATTCATTCTGTTTGACCTGTCTACAAGACTGTCGCTTGCTGTCTGTCCATCTGCAACTCTGGCTGGCTGTCTCTGAGAGCTGCGAAGCCTCACTTCTACCATGATTTCAGCTTAATCTGCACCAACTGACACCCTATTTTTTTTTTTCTTTTTCTACACGGTCCTTCTAAGCCAGGTGCTCATACTTTGCTTAGCCTGGAGTGAACCAAGTGCCCACTATAGGGGTGGTCGTCACATCCTAAAATGACAATACAGCATTATTTACATGTCTTGTTTACATGGCCATGCTGATGTATACTGGTAAGTTAAGCTCGAAGTAATTAATTGCCTTATCCTAATGTTATTGGTGTGTTTTCTCCCCTTTATAGGTTAACTGTGGATCCTGCCGGCTCCTAGAAGACCCACTTGCCAGCGCTCTCATTCCTTTAGGATCAGCAGGTCAATAGCATGCTTAGTAATTGTCTCTATGTATGGGCTGGTGAGGGGTCCGCTACCAGTGACTGCATCACACTGTCCGTCTGCAACTCTGGTTGGCTGGCTGTCAGTCCATGTGCAGCTGTGCATGGCTATCTGCATGTCCATGTGCAATGCTCACTGGCTGTCTATTCATGTGTATCTCTGGTTGGCTGCCTGCTCTATAGCATCTCTGGCTGTATCTCCATTTAAAACTCTGGTTGCCTTTTCATTTACAACTGTTTGGCTATCCGCTTGGCCATGTGTGTGCAATTCAGTGGCTGGCTGTCTATCGATGGCAACTCTGGCAGTCTTTCTGACTATGCATCTGCAACCATGTTTGACTGTGTGTATGTCCCTCTGCAACGCTGTCCATCAACAACACACTCTGGATGCCTGTCCATCTACACCTCTCTCTGGCTGTCTATAAATCTGCAATTCATTCTGTTTGGACTCCAGTCCAACTGTTAAACATGTTAAACTTACTATCCGTCTGCAACTGTATGGCTGTATCCATCTGCAGCTGTGCTTTGCTGGCTGCAATGATGGATGTCTTTCTGACTATGCGTCTGCATCTCTGTGGCTGTGTGCTGCTCTGGCTGCTCTGCTCTTTGTCAATCTATATCTCTTTGACTATGAATCTGCAATTCATTCTGTTTAGACTCTGGCTGCAATGCTGTCTGTTTTTCTGCAACTCTGACTGTCTGCAACTTAGTCTTTAAATCTGCAGCTCTGTGGTTGTTTTTCTGTCCATCTGCAACTTGTTCTATTTTACCCACCTACAAGTCTGTAGCTCGCTGTCTGTCCACTTGCAGCTCTGGCTGGCTGTGATGTGGTAATGTGGCTTCAAACCGATGCGAAGGACGCTTCACCACAAGGACACAGCTGAATACTTCCAGGCAAGTTCCAGTGATATTGAATTTACCAAACAAGTCAAAGGAAAGTGTATATACAAAGCTGTCCATCTGCTGCTGTGTCACTGACACGCAATTACAGTATTTTTAAAGTATTTAAAAAATTAAAAGAATATTTAAAGGATATGTATTACATTTGTAAGAATTTATGACCTCAAGAATGGATTAATCTAATGCTGCTCTGGTAGGAAGTTATATACAAATCATTAAATGAGCTCAGGGTCATTAAATAAGTTCAGAATGCAGCAGCTTGGCTGCTCACTTGAGCTTGAAATTGTGACCACATCTGTCTATTCTCTCACCCCTGCACTGGATTCCAGTTAAATTCCATGTTGATTATAAAATACTCCTTCTGACTTGAGTCTCTTGATTGTTTGTCCCCACAGCATCTTGGAGAAGTTCTTATACCCTACAACCGGTAACGTACATATCAGTTTCCCACTTCAGAAGAAGCAACTCTGGGGGAGGAGCCTCCAACTCTGGAATGAACGTCCTGTTGCTGTTCTGGACACACTTTTAGTATTCTAATCATGCTGCTGTAGCCTGTTTTCATACTAACACTGTTCTGTACTGCTCTGATTACAGGTTCTGATTATTATTGTCTTTCTATTCTACGTTTACAGGTTGTACATCAGTCTATTCGTACTCTTAAATCCCTTTCTTAATTTTCTTTTTTCTTCTCTCTCCTCATGTGCTGAGCTGTTTGGTGCTGACGTGAGTCCATTCTGGGTCAGCCTTTTCCCACTGTAAACCCCCCCTATTTGGCTGCGCTCCTCCTAATCCCCCTCTCTCCCTCTCTCTATCCACTGATATGCTGTCCTGCTCTGCGTCTTCATATCGAGTTATTCTCGCCTCACTGCATAGCTGTGCACATGACTGTTTACCTACACACGTTTACATTGCCCTCACATTTTCACCATTTATGGATTGATGTCACATTTGGAGCAGCTCTTAAAATTCACTAGTGTTTCTTTTGTTGATTTTTATTCTTGGTCTGTCGTGTTGTGCTATCCGGTGTTGACCAGAGGAGGATGGGTTACCCTTTTGAGTCTTGGTTCGTCTCAGGGTTTTTCTCTTCAACTTGTGTACATATATATAGAGATTATTTATATATATTTTTTTAATTACCACAAATGTCTAAAACCCTGCTTTCACTTTGTCATTGTGTAGAGTTGTGTAGAACTCAGTCTATTGTAGAATAAGTCTAACAATCAATAATCAGTGTATTCTGTACAGTTCTCTTCAAATGACCTGAGTGGCACTGTCATTGTTAGGATTATAAGGTGCATGTGATCAGATGATATGACCATCTGAAGAGTCAATGGCAACGGCTGGTAAACAGTCATCCTGACTCCATCCTACGTTGACAACACAGCCTAAGGTGTGAGCCTAGCGCCGCCTTGACTGCCTGCGATGACGCTGATATGGCACACTTTGAAACTTTGAGCTCTGAAGGGCAAAGACTGTGACAGGAGAATTCCTGACTCAGCACCCTATGAACAACCACATTGGACTGATTGTACTGCTCGCTTCCCGCCATCTACAAGATCTGACCCAGGACACTTTGTTTCAGTTGTGGTGGAACAGAAATGGACTTGTAGGTTGGGAATGCACCCAGAACAGGATTGAACTCTGGACTATTTAGAACACTTTCTGAGTAAAATGGCTCAGAACATTGTGCACCCTTCACCTCCTTTCAGGCCCCCCTGGAATCTGGAATCTGGTTCCACACAAGGACAATGCACCACCTAATGTTTAGTTAGTCAATCATACCGATGTCTCTTGTGAGTTTCTGTGTTCAAAACAAAGTGTTTCAAGTGTTTCATTTCAACTGGCTGAGCTGTTCTCATGTTCAAGACTCTTACCAACACTACTTTAGGAAATGACCGCATGTGGTTGTCCTGTGTAGCTTTTACAGCCACAGTGCTTCAGGACTGAAATAAGGGGTGAGGACACCAGTCTTACGGGATGATAGAAATCCATGTTTGGTAAATGGAAAATGTTTATGGACTCTGTGTTGATCATATGGATTGCAGTGCTTGTGTTTGGTGGCTGCTGTATTATCCTGTGCATTCGAGGCCTTATTCTCTGAGTGGTAGATATCTGTTTCTTTAAAAATGTGTTTTGGCCACAATTCTGTCTCTACTGTAATGACCTTGATGAATTCTACCCGTGTCATTTGTACAGTAAGTCCTGTGGCAAAAGAGGTCTGAGCTTAGGGAAGGACATTTTTATTGTTTCCAATCCTTTGAGTATGTTTATGTAGTCAGGACTTTCCCTGTAAACCAAGACCTTGTTTTATCTAAGATGTTTTAAATTTGCTTGAAACCTTGTTGTTGTTGTTGTTGTTTCTCTTTTTTTTCTTTTTTCCAGCTTGCGTATTGGATCTCCTAACCCCTTGTTTTTTTTCCCCTCCTTTCTGTTTTCTCTCGCTCTCTTTCCCTACCATGTATTAAGATGCCCAGTTCCAGCTGTTTCATCCTTGTACCACCAGACCTGGCTCTCTACTACCCTACTGCCCACTGTCCTGATCTGGAGCCTCGTGTTGATTCATCCTCCCCTCACTGCATGACCATGCATACCTGTCTGAACTTCAACATTTCACTCACGTTTTCATCTTTTATGGCTTGACGGCGCATTTCCATATTCTCTTAATTCAGTATTGATTTACTGTTTTTATTCCTTGGTTTTATTCTAGGTATATAAACCAGATCTCTGTAAAGCTGCTTTGTGACTACACTCGTTGTGAAAAGTGTTTCATAAATAAACTTGAATACATTTTTAAAGGCTTTTTTTTCCTTTTATCAATTTAGTTTTTGCCTGTTTCAAGATCACTCTCTTTTCCTATTATTTATTACTTGTTGACACTTTGAACATATAGCCGAGTGATTACGCCAACTGCTTGTACCTTCCTGCTTTAGAGAAACTGGGGCTGTCAAAGCTTGTATATCATATAAACTCTTCTATATTCTGAAAGCAGTGTGTGCAGTCTTTAACCCCTTATTTTCCACTTATAATATTAATAATAATACATTTAACATTTGCTGTTACTTTACTTTAAATCATTCTTTGTGTGTTATTATAGTAGTCTAGTGGTTCTAGATTTAGTCTCTTTGTATGCCAGGCTATGTAGAAGTCATAAAAAATATTAAACCCTAACTGTTAACTTATGCTTATAGAGGTGTCTGACAGAATACTCACAACATGAAGATCTTACTCGGTCTAAGGGCCAGAGCTTTTTTCACAGCATATTGATTATGAATTACTTCAGTTGACCATATATTAGTTAATTAATTCAGAGTGGGAGTGAAAGGGGAACACACGTTTACTTACACTGCTATGGCAAATTTATCTTCACCCCTTATCTCGTGTTTGTTATATCCTCTCTAATCTTCTCATCCTGAACTGAATTTAGAGCATCTATTAACCGATTTTGGAAAACCTTAAAGTAAGCTATGAAATACTTGGAAATCGACTCCAAGGTCAAAGGTGGGATGAGAAGAACCAGATCTCAAAACAAAAAATATGTGAAAAAACTGGATGTAGTTCAGTTCATGACAGTCATGAAAAGGGAGAATGTCTGTAAACAGAAGAATTGATAAATCTGTAGACTCCTCACTTGAATTTACGTGTATGTGTAAATGCACTGGAACTAAAGAAACAAACTGTAGCTGGTCTCTGTGGCCTAGACCTTTCAAAGGCTCATGGGAGGGTGCAGGCAGCTTGCCTCTCCAAGGTCAAGTGAGGTGAGGGTTCCGGACACCAGGAGATAAGCTGCATTTTAAAACTGCCGTTATATTTAATATATGCCGGAGTTGATAGTTTAGACACTACAGTCTATAAGACGTCTAAATTAAACAGCCCATAATGTTGAATATTAATGGTCTTCAAATGCTGCAATGGAGTTTCAGTTCATAGTTTCTAAAATCTAGATTTTTTTTTTTTTTTTTTGTCATTTATCATATTTCAGATCAAATTCTATATTTTTGTCTTTTTCCACATGTTGTCCACATCTGTCTTTTTCTGGTATTTTCCTTCATGTTAATGTTTTAATAATGTTTTAGGAAGTCAGTGTGTTTTAACTCCTTATCCTTTGATCTGGATCTGGATTCTCGTTGGGAATTGAGGACTGTTTACACTCATTATGGAACTTGTAAAGGTGAAGGTCACTTTAGGTCAGTCTGAAACCACGTTAAGGTCATTTCTCCAGGCCTCCTCATACTGTGGTTATTTGCACAACAAAACGGAGACAGTTCAGGGTAAAGAGACATAAGTAGACAATTCAGTCCAGTTTCACAGAGATTACACAGATTCAGGATGAAGAGCGACACAGCAGCGCCACCTACAGGTCAGATATCATATCTGCAGCAGCAGCTCCAGTCATAGACTGAGAAGAAGAAGCCAACGATCATTTCCTCACTTATTAACGAGGCTAATTGTCTCATCTTAAGGCATTTTAGCACATTTAAATATGTAAATATTACCATTGTTATTATTATTAATAAATAATGACAACCACAATAATCATTTCCTTTATGTATTACAGATGTGATGTTTTCATGATACAGTTGTTTTCAAAAATAATATAACAATAATAATAATAATAATAATAATAATAATAAATAATTGATTAGTTACTGTCATGCCTGGTCAGACATGGCAGTGAACACAAGGAAACACTTGCAGGAATGGACGATGTAAGACTTTAATGTAAACTGGGCAAAAGTAAACAGAAGCAACAAAGCAAAGCACAACCGGGGGTACAGCAATCAGAGGGCCTGACAGTTACACTTATTACACTGTATTTACACAATTCATTTATATCATTTATTTTACTAGTAATAATAACGGTTATGTTTACAGTTTTACATATTTGAATATATTTATATTGCCTTTATTGTTAATTAAGAATGAACAACAACAGTAATAATAATGATGTCCTTTATTCATTACTTGAAAGTCCTTGTACTGGTCCTTGGCGAATAAAGAATTCTGATGGAGCTGGTTAACAATGGTAACTAAGAGGCGGGGCAGGTCGACTGTGACATCACTAGGTTCCAGTACTTTTTTCAGTGTGGAGAGTGTGAGAGACAGACGTCACCTCATTAGTTAGACTGGAAATGGAGGAGAAGAATGAGAAAGATGTGAGTGGAGCTCAGAGCTCATAAACACAACACTACTGATCAACATGTGTAATTAAGATCATCGTTAAGCTAATTATAATATACAGTGTTTACCATCAGTACATTTATTCATCATTAACTAGAGAGTGATTGTAGTTCAGTAATGTTGCTGTAATATGTGTTTGTCGCTAAGGTGTTGCTATGTCATATAGTTAGTACATTAGCCCATTCAAAGTGTCTGGCTAATAGGTCTGTGTCCACAAACTTTTGTCCAATTGATGCTTGGTCCAGAAGCTCCTCCATGCACAGACAGGACTGGAGAGCAGTGGAGATAAAGGGCACCGCTCCCGTTCTCTCAGCTGTGTGTGGGAGAGCTGCCCATTGTGACATCATCTCTGAACATTCATTCCTATGGGGAGAAAATGCAGGATCATTTTAGGAGAACTGTCAGTGGATCAGTTCTACGATGGGAGGGTTTTGGTCACAGTCATTTCTTTGGATGCTCCTGTTGCACATATGCAAAAAAATACTAAAATAATAAAACTTATGAAGAACAATAGTGTGATGGTGACAATCACACTAATTAACATATTTATCATTTATTTACATAGTTAGAAATATATAGGTTATCATTTATAACTGCATTCCTAATTCCTAATTAAGTAATTAGTAAATGAGAGGAGGTTGTTAAACTGTGTGAACATAATGTGAAGGGAATGTTAAGAGTGAAGAGCTCAGCAGATGAGAAATGCATTAGACTGAGTTCAGTAGAACAGACTGGTGGAACCGTGTTAAGCAGAGTCCTGCTGTAGCTGTGATACTGAGCTCTGCTCTACACTTTGAGAAATGAGAGGAATCCTGCAGGAATAGTTACAATGCTGGTAGATTGTCTTTGCTTTGTAAATATAATAACATTGGAAGAACATCAGAGGAACATTAGAGAGATGTTCAGGCAGGTTGAAGACAAGGTTGAGTCCAACATGCCAGCAGTGCAGCTTTCTTCAACAGCTGGAGCACTTTCCAGAGTTCACATACTTTTCTAGCTACTGTAATCTCACACAGACTTCAGAATTCAAGTTCACTGAACTCATTTAATTGTGTAGCAGAAAACATTTTACTGTACTATAATATCTGTTGATTGAAGTTGACTTTACTTATTATTTCAATAATACAAACTCAGGCCAGTTAAAAAATTTAATTCTTATGTGGCAGCAAATCATGTTTTTAATCCTAAATATTTAACACACACACACACACACACACACACACGCTATATAAAATAATCCAATAAATTAACCTCTGCACTATTGATTAAAGTATATTGTGGCAGATCCTCAATCATGTGGACTTTACAAAATTAAAAGTACATGAAGCCACACTGAACACTACATTAAGATTGTGATACTGCTTCCTGCATTGTGATACTGCATTCCTGCATTTTATTTAGAACAGGCAGGCATGACTACCTGCACATCAAGTAAATGAGGTAGAATAACTAAAATTATAATGCGAATAGTCTACCAGCAGTGGTAAAAATCCCAGTCCCAGGAAATTCTCTGACAGGGACCGCCAGCATTTATCACAGCTCGTGACTGAAAATCACTTTGCTTCCAGACAAGAATTGCTTCTTAAAGTCAACGCAGGCCCTTTAAAACCCACTTCTGGAAGAACACTCTGAAGGGACCTTTGCTCACTTGTGCTCAGCAATGGTGAGAATTTCCTGTTGACTGGGATTTAACCACTGCTGGTAGACTCATACGACCATCCGCTTTCATACACCTGCAAATTTTTCTTTATCTACTGCACAATAACAGATGTAAGAACTCATGCCTCATTACATCCCTCATTACACCCAAGGTAATTCATAGAGGAATAGCGTGTAATTTTAGCTGAAGTAGAAAACAGAACAGTGTTTTAAAAGACAAAGAAGCAGCTGGACATTCATCAGTAGCTGTGATAAAGAACATGAATGACTGCATCATTAAAATAAGTCAAATATTTAAATTTATCAAGCAGGTCCTCAGGAGAGTATTTGCATGCACCTCTCTTAAGAATAGTGGAAGACCTTTCAGTGCAGCAGTGTTTTGGAGGCGTCACAATTTCACAAAAAAAAACAAACAAAAAAACCCCACAAACACACACAAGAACACATTTCTACTACATTTCTAACATTACCTTAATATGCATGACGGCAGCCACTTGCTATCAAAGCCCAAAGAACTACTTGTTTACAGCAAGCAGGTACAGCATATTCTCTGCAAATGCTTGCCTTCTCACCCTGTACAGTTTAGGCAGTTTTGGTGCATACATGTCCAATAGACAATAAAACTGTCTCTTCAGCTTGACTGCTGCTATCCTTTCAAACTCAGTGCATATCTAAAGAGAGACACAAAAAAGGAGACCAGAAAGAGAGACACAATAAATCCTGTTAGTAAGAATGACTCCCGTATCACTCACCTCAACTCACACCAAGTAACAATACGATTTGAAATAACACCCCAGAATAAAGTGGCAACTGTGATAAAAGCAAAGCCAGGCCACCACTAGCTTATGTTATTTAGCTGGCTACTTGGCCCCTTGTGGCCACTACAGTAAAAATAATTCATATTAAATTAACAAAACACAACGTCATATTCACATCAAATAATTTATGACATTTCGATACTTACTTCTGTCTTGAGCCAAACAATCCAAACAACATCTCCGGTTCAAATTCAAACCAGGGCAAACAAAACCGTCCTTCCCTTGTTCTGATAAAACTTTGTATATTATTAGAATGCAAAATAAACAGCAATACATTAAAAAAAAACACTATATAAGAACAGTTATTTTTTGCAAACACAAATAAAGTAAAAGAAACTGTGTATGATATTAGAATGCAAAACTTTTAGAATAACAGCAAATAAAGTAAAAACATTGGATGTTATTAGAATGCAAAATAAACACAAATACAGTAAAACAGTGTAAAATATATGAATGCAAAATAAACACAAATACAGTAAAAAAGCCACTCTATTAGAATAACTTTAAAGACAAATACAGTAAAAACACTATATTATTAGAATGCATTAAAATGAGTGTACTATTAAACTGCAAAATAACAAAACACTGAAATAATGCTGTATTAGAACAATTAAAACCACTCTTTTTTGCTGAATGTATAATGCAGGCAGGACCAAGCGAAAGGAGTGATTGGGCCAGCCCAGTATCAATCGGGCCACAGATCTACTGGTTTTATTGGCTGGTCAGACAAATACATAAATAATAAAAAGTGTTGAGACTGTCGGCCCAAACGCGTCGGCTCACAGGGAAAACGCCTGGTATGCCAGATGGCCAGTCTGTCCCTGGACAAGTTGTACATTTGACTTTTTCTAACCAGGTACTTTTTACACTTTATATTTGTTGGACGAACAAATGAACATTTCATGACAATATTTTTCTAATCTGATGTTCAGGTAACAAAAGCTACACAGACCAGCAGAAACACTCATGTGCATGATCTATGTTCAGACAGCAGTCCTGTCAGAAACTGAGCAATGTTGAATGAGTTGGGAAACTGTAGAGGACTATTATAAAGGGCTCCTAAGAGTGAGGCCTTGTAAAATTCTGTAAAATTAATTTACCTTCACAATTAAAAAAGTAACTGATAAGTTCTGCTAGTGACTAAACCTTATTTTACTGAACAAGCTAGTATGTTTTAACCAACTGACCCCACTAATAACTTCTGAAAAACTGATAACTTTAGTAACTTTAACAGAAATTCTAACAGGAAAGAAAAATGAGATCTAGCTCAAACTGAGCCAACGTTCACTAAGTGCTTGTTCACTTGATGAACACTTCAATTGTGCAAACTCAAAAAGTCTGCTGTAATTTAAAGATTAGCCATTCTTGATTCAGCTATTACATTCTGGGTGGCCGTTAAAACAAAATACAATCAACTAATCAATCAACCAATCAACCTTTATTTCCACTCAGAAAATACAGTTTTTACAGTAGACGAGGATTGAAAGAGAAAAATCTATTTTATTTGATGTATTTTATCTAAAAGGAATGAAGGTAAATAAATAAATTAAAAACATTAAAAAGAAAGATAGATAATAAAAATATAATAAAAGATTAAGAATAAAAGTTATGATACAATTAATAAACCATTATTTAATTATTAAGGTATACAAATATTAATTATTAATAATTAATATTAAGATATTAAGTACTATAAAACTATATTTAAAAAGATTAATAAACAAAACTGACACAAATAAAACCAGAATATGGAGATAAAATATAAAATATGACAGTACAAGTCAACTTTTAAAAAATAACATTTAAAAATAAAGTAGATCAAAGCAACAACCAACAGAAACTTAAAGTATAAGAATGAAATAAAATAAATGAATAAAATACAAGAACTAAAATAAATAAACTAATTCATTATTTGTTAGAAATAAAATAATTTAGTATCCATAGCAACCACTTGTCTGCTTTTCTGGAGGAACTGTCTCTCCTCTAGATCTGAATCGGGTCTCTGGAGCTCGCCGCTTGCCGCTAACCCTTGTGTGAAATCCTGACTCCTGACCTGGAGCTTGGAGGAATCACTGTCTCCGTGTTCAGCTTGTTTTCCTCTTTCTGTCACTTTCTAGCGCTTATTTTTAATAGATCTGTTTAGTGATCTACTGCGTCATACGTTTACTAACTGCTGTTAGATCGTGTTTACAGTCCACAGGTTTATCAGAACTCTACAAAAAGCGGAGATGCAGTTTTACCTACAACAGCGTTTATTTCAGTGCCCAAATCAACTGCAGGCGGGAAGTTTCTACTTTATTAAGGCTGTTTCTGGACTTTTTGAGTGTGAGAAGTGTGGCATGTTTAGTCTAGACCCTTTTTCCTGCACTAGTGATGATGATAGTGTTTGTACTGAATGTGAGCTCGTAGCTCTGTGGAGGAGAAAGTGGAGCAGTTAGAGGTGGAGCATCATAGGCCGAAGCTAGCCCACCGGAACACCGTGCTCCCCCCAATTCGTGTGTCAGACAGGTTTTCCCCGCTCAGCGAAACACCCGCTGAGGAGCCTGTTCAGAGACCTCTGGTCAGAGGAGACTCTACTGCTCCACACGTGAAGAGAGCTCGTCCTTAAGGGGCTCCAGCAGTGACCGTTAGCTGTTTACTGGGAGCCAGAGCACCGGACATTAGCGGCAACCTTAAGCGGCAGCAAACAGGAGCTATTCGAGGATAGTTATTGTTGAAATGGCTCTTCAGTCACTTCGCGCATTCGTTGAATGTGTGGAGGAAATCAGTCAGAGTCGAAGTTCTTCTCAAAACACCAAGTTTATTCAAACAGAAGCTTTCTGGAGATGTCAAGTCACCGCGCAGTGAGATGAGATCCAAAGTCTGCAAATAACACCATCCATTATATACCGAGTTCTACATTCTGAGTTCCAAGTTCTACATTCCATGTTCCGAATTCCGAGTTCTGAATTCCGAGTTCTAAATTCTGAGTTCCGAGTTCTGAATTCCGAGTTCTAAATTCTGAGTTCCGAGTTCTACATTCTGAGTTCCGAGTTCTACATTCTGAGTTCCGAATTCCGAGTTCTGAATTCCGAGTTCAAAATTTTGAGTTCCGAGTTCTAAGTTCCGAGTTCGGAATTCCGAGTTCCAAGTTCCGAGTTCGGAATTCCGAGTTCCGAGTTTGGAATTCCGGGTTTCAAGTTCCGAGTTTGGAATTCCGGGTTCCAAGTTCCGAGTTCGGAATTCCGGGTTCCAAGTTCTGAGTTCGGAATTCAGGGTTCCAAGTTCAGAATTCCGGGTTCCAAATTCCAAGTTCCAAATTCCAAGTTCCGGGTTCCAAATTCCGATTTCGGAATTCGGGGTTCCAAGTTCCGAGTTCGGAATTCCGGGTTCCGAGTTCGGAATTCCGGGTTTCAAGTTCCGAGTTCCAAATTCCAAATTCCGATATCCGAGTTCCAAATTCCAAGTTCCGGGTTCCAAGTTCAGAGTTCGGAATTCTGGGTTCCGAGTTCCGAATTCCAAATTCTAAGTTCCGGGTTCCAAATTCCGAGTTCCAAATTCCAGGTTCCAAGTTCCGAGTTCAGAATTCCGGGTTCCAAATTCCGGGTTCCAAATTCCGAGTTCCAAATTCCGAGTTCCAAGTTCCGAGTTCGGAATTCCGGGTTCCAAGTTCTGAGTTGGGAATTCCGAGTTCAGAGTTCCGGGTTCCAAATTCCGGGTTCCAAGTTCTAAATTCAGAGTTCCAAATTCTAAGTTCCGAGTTCCGAGTTCTACATTCTGAGTTCTGAGTTCTACATTCTGAGTTCCGAATTCCGAGTTCTGAATTCCGAGTTCCGAATTCCGAGTTCTGAATTCCGAGTTCCGAGTTCTAAATTCTGAGTTCCGAGTTCCAAGTTCCGAGTTCGGAATTCCGAGTTCCAAGTTCCGAGTTCGGAATTCCGGGTTCCAAGTTCCGAGTTCGGAATTCCGAGTTCCAAGTTCCGAGTTCTAAATTCAGAGTTCCAAATTCCGAGTTCTAAATTCTGTGTCCCAAATTCCGAGTTTTAAGTTCCAAGTTCCGAATTCCGAGTTCTAAATTTCGAGTTCCGAGTACTGAATTCCGAGTTCTAACTTCCGAATTCCGAGTTCCAAGTTCCAAGTTCCGAGTTCCAAGTTCAGAGTTCCAAATTCCAAGTTCCAAATTCTAAGTTCCGAGTTCTAAATTCAGAATTCTGAATCCCGTGTTCTAAGTTCAGAGTTCGGAATTCCGGGTTCTTAGTTCAGAGTTCCGAATACCGAGTTCTTAATTCCGGGTTCTGACTTCCGACCTCTAAATTCCGAGTTCCGAGTTCGGAATTCCGGGTTCTAAGTTCCGAGTTCTAAATTCTGTGTCCCAAATTCCGAGTTTTAAGTTCCAAGTTCCGAATTCCGAGTTCTAAATTTCGAGTTCCAAATTCTAAATTCCGAGTTCTAACTTCCAAATTCCGAGTTCCAAATTCCGAGTTCCGAATTCCGAGTTTTAACTTCCGAGTTCCGAATTCCGAGTTCTGAATTCCGACTTCTGAATTCCGAGTTCCGAATTCCGAGTTCTAAATTCCGAGTCCTTCATTCTGAGTTCCGAATTCCAAGTTCTAAATTCTGAAGTCCGGGTTCCAAATTCCGAGTTCCGAATTCCAAGTTCTACATTCCAAATTCCGAATTACGAGTTCTAAATTCTGAGTTCCGAGTTCTAAGTTCCGAGTTCTGAATTCCGAATTCTAAATTCTTAATTCCGGGTTCAAAGTTCCGAGTTCTAAGTTCCGAGTTCCCAGTTCTGAGTTCTAAATTCCGAGTTCCAAATTCCAAATTCCGAGTTCTAAATTCTGAATTCCGAGTTCCAAATTCTGAGTTCTAAATTCCGAGTTCCGAGTTCTGAATTCGGAGTTCTAAATTCTTAATTCCGGGTTCAAATTTCCGAGTTCTAAATTTCGAGTTGCAAATTCCGAGTTGCAAATTCCGAGTTCTAAATTCCGAGTTCCGAATTCCGAGTTCCAAATTCCAAATTCCGAGTTCTGAGTTAGGTGGCAGCTGGTCTGACACAGGTAGAGGGGACCTCAGTGGGAATCTTCCAGCAGGTTGGGCTGCGTGGCCATTTACTCGGAGAAGGTAAAAAGACAGAGTTAGTTCTGAGAGGATTTTATGGAGAGCAGAGAATGTTGAGCAGTATCAGAGTGTGTCTGATGACTGGAAAGTTCTGGGATAGACTCATCTTTGTGAGAGGCAGTTTTCCTTGGATCAGAAATGGCAGTCTTGGACATAGAATATGTTACCTGGGTCTGTTGAAAGGTTAGCGTTGGTCAAGAAACAGATGTCTTTCCTAACAGGGTGATGATCTCTGCAGCAAGAGTGAACATCAGTTAGAGTGCTCTGGAATGAGCACTCCTCTGTCCTCCAAAGAGGGGTTTTAAAGTTGTGTTCTCCCTTTTAATGACTGCTTTAATAACTTAATCTAGGACCCAGTGCCCTACAAAGGAGGAGGTGACCATGTCAGCGGGTTGGGGTGGATGTCTGGTTTAACTCATCTGAATCTAATGTGCTTTAGCATTAGTGCAGCATGGCAGTGGCGCAGGGTGTGGGTGGCACAGCTCCAGGGGCTCCAGGTTGTGGCTTTAACCCTGACTCTGGTCATTGTGAGAAGTTTGGTGTGTTCTTCCTGTGTCCAAGTGAGCTTCCTCCCACCTCCACATGGTAGGTGAATTGGCTGTGCTTACTTGCCCGTAGGTGTGTGTCTCTAGGTGCAGTAGCACCCTTTCCAGGGAGTGTTCTTGCCTTGTGATGATTCAGGAAAGGCTCCAGAGAAAAATAAGAAAATAAATCTGTGACCAATTGCCTGATTGGCGTTAATAGGTTAGTATGATGCTTACCTTGGTCTTTTAGGGTACATGGATTCCCGCACTCCAGCTGCCAGATTGCTGTGTTTAAGAGATACGTCACATTAATATAGCTTGCATTTACACTCGTATTTCAAACAGAGGTTCCTGTAATGAAAGGGTAAATCAGATCATGCAGTTTATCAGTGTTGCTCGGTTCACCGATTCTTATCTGGATCTTATCTTATCTTAGTATCTGGATACTTCTTCATTAAGAACGTGAACGAGCGCGTTTTAAAATAAGAGCGGTGTTTCCAACGAGGGCCACAGGGGGGCAGTGTGCGCGCGCAGCACTCCAGCTCTGCCTCGTCTCTCTGCAGTGCAGGCCTGCTCAGAAGAGAGCGGGTAGCATGGCTGCTGATACCAGCGGTTTAAACACCGTCCTCGACTTGAGGGAAAAGTTTACTCGCTTTTCATAAACAACCGACAGTCAGAGCAACCCCGAGAAACACCAAACCCGGTCTGCAGACTATGCTTTAAACCTGTACAGACCAAAGGAGCAACACCTCCAACTGAGCTCAGCCTCTTTCTGACTGACCTGCAGAGGTTAAAGAGGTCAGAGAAGGTCAGATCAGTGAAGAGTGATACAGCTCTAACAATCACACCAAGCTCCAGTCAGAGGAGGGGGAGTTTTTTCAGGAGGAGTTTAGGGCAGTGAGAGCTGTTGAAGTTAACTGGCTTTTCTTTATTGATAACTACCAATGTGGAGAACTGGTAGCGTTATGTTCACCTGAACCTCCATGCTGCTAAATATCAGGCGTTCACCAGTAGATCAGCAGCAGTTCTAAACAGAGCTGTCGCAGTAATTACGTTACAAACTGATCGTATGATCAATGATTACCTCCATCATTTTGGAGGACATCGATAATGAAGCTTTGTTTATTTGCGTGTTTTTAAGACCTTTAACCAGGCAAGCTTTTCTGTTCTCCCCTCTACCACACACACACACACACACACACACACACACACACACACACACACACACAGAGACCTTTCTGTTTATTAATAAAACTATTTTTGATCATCTATTATTCCATTACTTTTCCTAATGTTTTAGTTTTTGCTGTGGTATCGTTTCAGTATCGGTATTGAGATATTTAGGCAGGTATCGTATCTAAAGTCATAAGTTTGGTATCATGACAACACTACTGTTTATCATGTAAATAGAAAAATATAAATAAGTAAATTACCTCTTACTTCTTATACTGAGAGCAGAAACCTCTGATAAAAAATAAATCTTTCTATCTGTCTGTCTATCTGTCTGTCTATCTGTCTATCTATCTGTCAGTCTATCTCGCTGTCTGTCTGTAACCCTGTTAAAATTAGGAGCCTCTTTCTGAGCTCTTCTACAGGGGCTGTTCATTTGCCCCCCCACCTTCTCTCCCCCTCTTCACTTCTTGCTCTCTTCAAGTGTGAGTGTGTGTTGTGTCCAGAGCTGATGCTGTGTTGCTATTTTTTGTGAGCAGTTATTGAAGTTAAAAGCTGATTAAGTGTCCAAAGGGGATATAAAATCCCCCATTCCTCGTTTTTTCAGTGTTCTTTAGTCCTGAGTTTGATAAACTCTCATCAGTTTCTGTTCAGTTGTGAAGAGAAACACCGGTGAGTTCAGACAGTGCTGTTTAAGGAGGGATTATGAGTTAGTAAGTGTAGATTTCCAAGTGATAAGATGTTTAAAGTGTTGATAAGGGAGTTAAAAGATTATTAAACAGCCGGAGTATAAATGTGGGAGACAGACCTCGGCTAGTTCGTTTCAGCTGCTAAGCTGTAGGCTAACAGGCAGAGGCTAGCGGGATTAGCATCTTGTTTAAGTGTAAATCTACGATGTTAAGTGTTAAATCCTGCTGTTTACGGACTCAGAGACATGCTGAGATGAATATGCTTGTCGTACAGTCTTGCTGAACTTAGTGCTGTATCGTACAGGTTGTTTTGTTGACGGGAAAAGCGAGCGAATTTGTCCAAGAAGGCGAGCCAACCCGAGACTACACTTCCCAGAGTACTGCGCGAGTGACGTCAGTAGCGGGAACACACACACACACACACACACACACACACACACACAAAACCTTAGTCTATCCGGGTAGTGAAGATTTAAACACACTTTTCTGACACTTTGAGACGATATTACTCCAGAAAGGAACATTGATTATAACAAAAGGAAAAAACTGTTGGTTCACATTTCAGACTTAAAGGACTGTTATATTGTTGAAAGTTGAGTAAAATATCTCATGAATTCTTGACTCTGAAGTTTATTATTTTACTACCATTTAAGCTTTTGTTGAGGGTCTTATGTGTTTTGGGTTTTGTTGTTAAATCTGAACTTGTGCATTTTTCCAGTACTGTTAATTTTTTTATAGAGCCTCATTAACTACAGTTTCCTCTTATAACTCATTTATACCTCCTACTCCATTTTTATATGTTTTTTTCTTTCCTATTAGCCACTCACAACTATTCACACACACACATAAGAAGAAGGTCACATCATTTCTGTGAATAAATATATGATTGTATCTTTAACCCTGTACTCACTGGTCCATCGCATCTCTGTCCAAGCTCTCCTTAGAGTACCTAGTGAGATATCAACACTGGTCCAAACCCCTGAAGAATCCCAACCTATGGTTGATCTGTCCCTCAATAGAAATTCCTATTGTGGTGTAACGGCTGGTGTAGACACTGAGTAAGCTGACGTAGCTCCTGTGTTACATTTACGCGTGCTACGTATCTGTCTATCTACCTAACTAGACAGATTTGATCCATTTGAAGAAATTGTAGGACAGTCAGGACATCTCTCTTTGTTTTATTTCAGAAACAGGTTTCTGTAATGAAAGAGAAAAGCAGAAAATGCTGTTTATTGTTTAAATAGAAAAATGTAAAGAATTATTTGAATTAAATGACCCCTTGCCTCTTATACTAAGAGCAGAAAATTCAGAGGAATTCATCTATCCAACTATCTATATATTTATCTAGCTAGCTATGTGTCTATCCACCCGTCATTGTTTTTATCCAGTTGGTGAAATTGCAGCGCCCTCATTCCCCCAGAATCACCAGGTAGTTAACATGTCACATAGTCACAAGTCTCTACTGTGTATGGGCTGGTGATGAGTCAGCTACCAGTGACCGATACCAGATACCAGTACCAGATAATGTGCTGCATAAGGCTTGTCTGTCCTGGTTGTTCTTTAAACAGCCTAGCTGGTATCCTTTCCTTCAGCTCCCTCAGCTTGTCCCTCATCTTGAGAACATAGGACAGGATGTTTAGCTTTTCAGTCTTTCTCAGAGCAAATGCTTCCGGGTAGCATAGACCCAGATTACTAAAATATGGCAATTTCCTCCCCGGCCTCTTGGTAAAGGGCGTATTATATCCATGGCAATCCGTGAAAATGGCATGTCAATAACTGTCAGACTTATTAATGGCACCCTGTCTGATTTTTTCTCAGATGCTGTAAACTGACACTCTGGACAGACATTACTAAATTCAGCTATATCTAGCAGCTGACTTGGCCAGTAAAATCGACTTGCAAATCTGCTGTGTGTTTTAGCCTGACCCAATTGACCTGGCCACGGGTCAGAATGACCCAGCTTTAAAACTTCATCTCTAAGACATTTGGGAACCACTAATTGCTCAACACCATTTTTGACCTAGAGCTTGTTGTCTTTCAGAATGAGTTGACTTCCCTGAGCTTATTATCTTTCCTTAGCACAGTCTAAAAACAAGGGTTTGAGTGTTTCATCCTGCCTTTGCAACATTGCTATGTCACCAGGTAAGGCAAATGTTTCACTTATGGGTGTATCCAATTGTTCCACTATTTTTGTGCCTCTATTTTTTTCCTGTCCTTTTTGTTTTCTTGCATTTTGGTTTGACAGCATATGGTAATTCTTTTAAAACTCGACTGTTTTGTTTGCAGTTTAAACCTTTCTAGCCTACAACCTTGTTACAGCCATAACCTCTGCAGTTCTCTGCTCAGTGTTTAAAAGAATACCAGAATCGGGATATTTCTACCTAAAACGACAGCATGAGCAGATTTTTGCATTATGTCTACCTTTAGTATGTAGCTTTGGTTATTGAACTGTGAGTTTAGTTGTGGGGTGTACCTGTTCATCTGTTCTATGTATACACCTGACCCCAAGTTTACCTGTACTCTCAAACTAGGATTCTGGAAGACACTGTGGTGTTATCATGATGTGACTAGCTCCAGTGTCAATAAGGGCTTTAAATGTTTTGTGTCCTATTTTTACAGGTATGGTTATCTCACTACTGTCCTGTTCCTGAAAGCTTTTTTCGGGTCTTGGAACATATCAAAGAGGATTTGTCCTGGTAACAAGCTTAGAACAATCTTAAATCTTTTGGCCAACCTGATTTTAGCTAGCTGTGTTTAAACAGTTTGGCGATTATCTGTTTCCTGACTATCTTTGCTTCTTTTGCTAGTACTCCAGCGCCCCTGTGTGGTGATAAATTCACTAGCGGCTTAGGACCACAACTGACCCTGCCCCCAGACTTACTTGTCTGCGCATATTGGTACACTCTGAGGCTGGAATCACAGAGCAGGAACTCCTTCTCAGCTTGCCTTGCTGCCACGAAAGCTTCAGCTGCTTCCACTGCTTGTGTTATGGACGCCGGGCTGCATACAGTTATCCAACATCTGAGGTCTGGACTTACAGTTCTAAGGTACTGTTTGAAAATGATGGTGTTCCCGATGTCCTCTTTCTTTTTTTTCTCTAGGAGTCGTCCACTTTTCAGACAGTGATTTCAGTCTGTTATACAGTTCACGATAGTTATCCATGGCAACATACGCAGCCCTAGCTTTTCCCTCTAGCAGCGGGACTACATGTATTACCGAATTATCGCTTTTAGGCCATATTGCTACTTATGTTGGTAAAATTGAAGGACAGTCAGGGTGTTTCCCTTTATTCCATTTCAGACACAGGTTCCTGTAATGAAAAAAAGAATACCTCTTATACTGAGAGCGGAAAACTCGAAGGAATCTAGCTAGCTAGCTATCTTTCTATTTATCTAGGTAGCTAGCTATGTGTCTGTTAACCGGTCAATGTTTTTATCCAGTTGCAGAAATTGTAAGATTAAATTAAAGATTAATTAAATTACCCTTTACCTCTTTTACTGAGGGCACAAAACTCTGAGAAATTCATTTATCTAACTATTTATCTGTCTATTTATCTAGCTACCTAGCTTTGTGTCAATTAACCCGTAATTTTTTTTATCCATTTGGAGAATTTTTAGGACAGTCAGGGTGTTTGTCTTTGTTTCATTTCAAACACAGGTTTCTGTAATATAAAAAAATAAATCAGATAATGCTGTTTATCATGCAAATGTAAAAATATAAAGAATTAATATAATTAAATGACCCCTTACCACTTATACTGAGAGCACAAAATTCTGAGAAATTCATCTATCTAACTATTTATTTGTCAATTTATCTAGATAGCTAGCTACGTGTCTTTTAACCTGCCAATTTTTGTATCCAGTTGGTAAAATTGTAGGACAGTTAGGGTGTTTTTCTTTGTTTCATTTCAAACACAGGTTCCTGTAATGAAAAAAAAGAAATCAGTTAATGCTGTTTATCTTGTAAATTGAAAAATATTAAGAATTATTTTAAGTGAATTACCCCTCACCTCTTATACTGAGAGCACAGAATTCGGAGAATTTCATCTATCTAACTATTTATCTGTCTAATTTTCTAGCTTCCTAGCTATGTCTCAATTAACCCGTCATTGTTTTAATCCAGTTGATGAAATGGTAGGACAGTCAGGGTGTTTGTCTTTGTTTCATTTCAAGGACAGGTTCCTGTAATGAAAAATAGAAATCGTTTAATGCTGTTTATTATGTAAATAGAAAATTATATATTAAATTCATCTATCTAACTATTTATTTGTCTGTTTATCTAGCTAGCTAGCTATGTGTCTTTTAACCCTCTCAATTTTTTTTACAGTTGGTAAAATTGTAGGACAGTTAGGGTGTTTGTCCTTGTTTCATTTCAAACACAGGTTCCTGTAATAAAAAAGAGGGAATTACTTAATGCTGTTTATTATGTAAATAGAAAAATATTGAGAATGTATTTAATTTAATTAGCACTTACCTTTTATACAGAATGCAGAAAACTCAGAGAAATTCATCTATCTGACTATCTGTCAATTTATCTAGCTAGCTAGCTATGTGTCAATTAACCCGTCATTGTTTTTATCTAGTTGGTGAAATTATTGGACAGTCAGGGTGTTTGTCTTTGTTTCATTTCAAGCACAGGTTCCTGTAATGATAAAAAGAAATCAGTTAATGCTGTTTATCATGTAAATAGAAAAATATTAAGAATTATTTTAAGTGAAATTATTTTAATTAAATTACCCCTTACCTCTTATACTGAGAGCAGAAAACTCAGAGAAATTCATCTATCTAACTATTTATCTGTCAATTTATCTAGCTAGCTAGTTATGTGTCTATAAACCCATCATTTTTTTTATTTATCCATTTGGAGAATTTGTAGGACAGTCAGGTTGTTTGTCTTTGTTTCATTTCAAACACGTTCCTGTAATGGAAAAAGAAATCAGTTAATGCTGTTTATCATGTAAATAGAAAAATATTAAGAATTATTTTATTTAAATTACCTCTTATCTCTTATACTGAGAGCACAAAACTCAGAGAAATGTATCTATCTAACTATTTATCTGTCTATTTATCTAGGTAACTATGTGTCAATTAACCCGTCATTGTTTTTATCTAGTTGGTGAAATTATTGGACAGTCAGGTTGTTGGTCTTTGTTTCATTTCAAGCACAGGTTCCTGTAATGAAAAAAAAAGAAATCAGTTAATGCTGTATATCATGTAAATAGAAAAATATTAAGAATTATTTTAAGTGAATTTCCCCTTCACCTCTTATACTGAGAGCACAGAATTCGGAGAAATTCAACTAATCTAATTATTCTAACTATTTATCTGTCAATTTATCTAGCTAGCTAGTTATGTGTCTATAAACCCATCATTTTTTTTATTTATCCATTTGGAGAATTTGTAGGACAGTCAGGTTGTTTGTCTTTGTTTCATTTCAAACACGTTCCTGTAATGGAAAAAAAATCAGATAATGCTGTTTATCATGTAAATACAAAAATATTGAGAATTTATTTAATTTAATTAGCCCTTACCTTTTATACTGAGAGCAGAAAACTCAGAGAAATGTATCTATCTTACTGTTTATCTGTCTATTTGTCTAGCTAGCTAGCTATGTGTCTTTTAACCCTCTCATTTTTTTATCCAGTTGGTAAAATTGTAGGACAGTTAGGGTGTTTGTCTTTGTTTCATTTCAACCCCAGGTTCCTGTAATGAAATAAATAAATCAGATAATGCTGTTTATCATGTAAATAGAAAAATATTGAGGATTATTTAAATTGAATTACCCCTTACCTCTTATTCTGAGAGCACAAAATTCGGAGAAATTCATCTATCTAACTATTTATCTGTCTATTTATCTAGATAGCTAGCCATTTTTCTATTAACCCTTCATTTTTTCTATCCAGTTGGAGAAATTGTAGGACCTGATGTTTGTTTTTGTTTCATTTCAAACACAGGTTCTTGTATTAAAAAAGAGGGAATCAGTTAATGCTGTTTATCATGTAAATAGAAAAATATAAAGAATTATTTTAATTAAATGTCAACCTACCTCTTATACTGAACAGAAAACTCTGAGCAATTCACCTGTCTCTTTATCTGTCTGTTTATCTATCTTGCTATGTGTCTGTTAACCCGTCATTTTGTTTATCCATTTGGAGAATTTTTAAGACAGTTAGATAAATGACTGTATTGAATGAATTGTAGAACAGTCAGGATGTTTCTCTTTTTTTATTTCAAGTATCTTTAGCTGTCAGCTGTCTCTCTCTCTCTCTCTCTCTTTTATCTATCTATGTAAATTTTAGTCTGTATGTTTGTCTATTTCTTCTGTCTGTCTTTTGTCTATCTTTATTTTCTTTGTAACTGTTTCTTACTTATCAATTTTTCTAACTTTCTAATCATACATAGATCAATAGATTAAATTTTTCACCACTAGCAAACTTTAATAACTGAGTCTGTCCACCATCCCAAGAACATCATCAGCTTCTCAACATTACAACTTTAACCCAGTTAAAATTAAAACACACATCAGCAGCAGACTTTAAAAACCCAGTCAGTTTAGCAACCTCAAGGCTAAAGCACACTGCCACGGCGGGCAGGAATAATGAAAAGACTGTTTGTCCTACATTTGCTGTCCTGATGTGTGGAGAGGGTGCTGGTTACATGTCTGCAGCTGGAGGATCAGAGGAGCGACTGGGAGTTAAATGGAATGATTGATAATAGAACATTATTACATCATAAAGACACAGTTCTAAAGTTCCAGCAGCAGCTGTTTCTCTGACTTTTGAAAGATGCATTTGTGAACTGGTGCTCACCTGAGTTTACTCATGTATACACACCTGCACCAACACCTGAACACATTAAAATCACTCCTGTCATCAACAGGGTTCTTTCAGTAATCCAAAATCTGTCTTCAAATATGGGCCTAATAGTAATTTACTGTTACTATATATTACATTTCATGATTTTATATGTTATGCCAATATATCTATCTATATATCTATCTGCCTGTATATATCTATCTTTATTGTTTTTAATTGATCAGTGAAATAATCAGCCTGGTCTCATGGGATATACGTACCTCTGACCACTTTTTAGGTTAAGGATATAGGGGAACTGGGTCCTTTCTACTGATTAAGGGTGATTTATCTAGCTAGTAGGTAACAGCTAGCTAGGTGGCTAGGCTAATGCAGCCTCTAACATAGCATCAGGTACATAGCGAGCTGTAGTTGTGGCCATTCTCATATAGTTTGGTGGTTAAATCAGAGGTTCTTCTAACATATCTTTTACCAAAAGCTTATATGAAGATAAGGGAACGGGAGATACTGTCTGCTCATTCATTAGCGTAGAGTGAGGTGTCAGCTGAGCTCGTACATTAGCTAGCTAGCGCTAGGTGGCTAATGAGGAGCGCTTGCTAGATAAAGCAGCTGGTGTTTTTCTGTGGTTGTCACGATGTGCTGGCTAGAGATCTCGTATGCTGTACTAACTGATTTCATACTGGATCTAATTGTGTGTAATTATGATCTTTCTCTTTTTTTTTTTTTACAGCTTTGAACATCTATTCATCATTGATTCTCATTATCTTTCTCTGCCCCTTGCAGGGACCAGGTCGACACGTGGACAGGTGAGTTAATGCTAGAGTTTATATTAGCTGGTTTTCTGGTTAGTTTTTATACTCCCTCAGTTAACAAATGTAAGCACAGTACAGAAACACACACCATGTGACCTTAGAATTACAGGATTTTACATGATGGGTTTTGTAAAAATGGACTAATTTGATTATTTGAGGTTAATCATCTGAATGTTAGAACTATCTGAGCTGGTTTCCCAGACTTGTGTTAAACCTAGTCCTTGACTAAAAGAGAACTTCAGTAAAGATCACCACTGGAAAAAAGCTAGTTAGTGTCTGGGATTATGATCAATCCATGTCTGGGTAATCAGCCCTTTCTGATCTGAATCATCATGTGTGAAATAATGTGTAATGTGTTGAAATTATTGCACCACTGATTTATTGCACATATTTCAATGAATTGCATTACCGTTATTATTGCACATATGAAAAGTATAATTTGAGTATTTTTCTGATGAACCACAGTGTCACACATTGAGGGAGGAGTTTGATGGTCACAGGTAGGAATGACCTGTGGTGCTCTGTGGTGCATTTTGATGATGAGTCTTGCACTGAATGTGCTCCTGTGGGTTGGAGCCATTATCCGTAATGGCATGCAGCTTATACAGCATCCTCCCCTCTGACACTGCCTCAGTGAGTCCACCTCCACACCCACATCATCACTGGCCTTTTGGATCAGTTTGTTCAGTCTGTTGGTGTCTGCCACTCTCAGCCTGTCCCAGCATGCACTTGCCACCACAGACTCATAGAAGATCCTGAGCATAGTCTGGCAGTTATTGAAGGACCTTAGAAAATAGAGACTCCTTCCTGTAGAGGGCGTCAGTGTTCTTAGCCCAGTCTAGTGAGTTGTCAATTTAAACTCATAGATATTTGTAGTTCTCCACAGTGTCCACATTGACCCCCTTGATGGACACAGGGGTCGTCACCAGTGCCTTGTCCCTCCTTAACAGGTCATTTTGTAAAATACATTTTCATGAGTCGCTGAACATTAACAAAAATGGTTCAGCTTCCCATCCTCTATGAGGAAACATCATGTTGATTTGCATGTTCTGTGTATGTATGAAAATGTTTTTAAAAAAATAATTCCAGAAAATGCAAGAACATCTGAAGCTTCAGCTAGTGAACAATGCTTTGCAGATGTAAATGCACACCAAGTTATTGGTATGTATTTTTCACACCTTAAATGTTGTTCACAACAATTAGGAAGAGTGAAGCTGTTGAAAAGCCACCTGTCCTTATTTGTGCAGGTCTGTAATTAGCATGCCACTGTTATTCAGTATTTTCCTAATTCCAGAATGGGAACATTTGTGGCAATTTGTGTATCTTCCAAATATATCTTCCAAAAAGCTTTCCTTGAATGAACATATTGTCATCATGAAAAAGAAAAATTCTGTAGCATTGACCACTTCTCTTGCCCAGTTTGCACCCTAGATACAGTTGCTGTGTCTGTCGATGGAAACCGAACACTACATCATTTTAGCAAAACAAAGAGTTATGTTATTATTGATAACTGTAAACTGTCAGAATCTCTACGGAGTATCTCTATTATCTTTAATGTTTTCTTTAGAGGAACAGACATTTTTTGATGGCATTTTTTTGGCTAGTGATAAAGATATAGCAACATTTGTTGAGTGCATTCGTAAGAAGGCCAAGCCAGTAAGATATTTGTCAAAACACTTTAGACTGTACATAGTGAAGCAGGATTTACTTTTTGTATATATTTGATAATGACATTGTGTTACAGGTACATGGAAAATGAATCTGTGGGACATCAACATGGGCTGCAGCCAGAGAGACCTCTAAAAAGACAAACATCATATGTGATGAAGAGGTCCTGGAGGTGGCAGTTTGCTTAAAGGTCTGAACATGTATTGGGGAGATATTTGCCAATCCTCCATTTTTGCAAGAAGAACTGGCCACAAAAACAAATGGAAAGTTCTTCTGCACTGATATAATGTGTGGATATTGGCCCTATCTGCAGAAAACCTGACTTAGACTTTTCTGCATGCAAAGGGGCGTTCTACAAAATGTGAGGTAATTGTGTATTGTCTAGCACACAGTTAAGTATTTTACCATATTGGTGGTGTTTTTAAACTTCAAATTTGTATTCTTGACATCTGATATAAATGCTGTAGGTGCAGCGGGGTGCCAAAAACCAAACAGGGGCAGGCACTACCATATTTAACAGCTTTTTGTCACGAATGGCTCTAACTACAAAATACATGAGTAAGGCTGGGAAGTGAACCTTTACTTACAGTGCTCATGTATTGTGCTTTTTTACCCTACTTTTCATTGATCATATTTGTTGACTAAGCCCTGGTGAAACAGTACATTTATCAGTTCCTTCATAATTACAGCTCGAGTGGATATGATCACATTGCATGTCAGGAGGAGGATCATCTTGCTGTTTTTTACAAGTATATCTTAACACCTGCCCTTTTAACTGATAGAGTGACCATGGCAAACAAACTTCAAAATTATTTGTATAATTGCTTTCTCATTGCATAAGTGATGTGACTTTCTCTATCAAAATGTTGGAATACTTATTAGTCACCATAAAACGAAAAAAGAGCAAACTATAGATATATTCTCAGATTTTCTTGGCAAAACATTTATGGGCGTCGTCTTTTAATTTTACATCCCACGTTGTTTAGTCATTTACTGTTTTATCTTTATCTCAATATGTTAGATTTACTTTTAATGTCAACCACCTTAACCTGACAAATATTCTTTACAGCTCCACATGACCCCAGATCAGATGATCCAGTGGGGTTGCAACATGTGATTGAAGGCCTATTCTTGGGCATGCAACAGAAAAGGGGGGATCTATATTGAGTAACTGGTAAGTAGCCATGTTCAGGTTGCCTCCCAGACATCATGAACTTGTGGAATTAATTTTTAAATGTGAAATCTGTGACAATAACATTAAGTTGTAGGTAATTTAGGTAATTCAAATACAGTTCAAATACATTTTTACATGGAGCAAAGTGCCCCTTCCACATCGTACACTTAAACCCTTACATAATCTTTATACTGTGTTTATACTCTAGTGAGCATGTTCATGTCAGGTCCGCGTCGCCGTACCCATCCCGAGGGCGGTCCCGAGCCGCAGACCACAGGCTTCATGTTCAAGGACTTTTACGTTGACACCCGATTCCTGTTATCATGTTCTGATTTGGGTCACCTGAGAGCTGGGGTACAAAAGGGGAGCAAACGCTAAGGTCTGGGCCGAGAATTACTCTTGCGACGCCAAGCATTATGTTGGCCTCACGTTCATGAGACTTCTAGGAGAGTCTACGGGTTTCGGTAGTGTATGCTCTATCGGAGCTGTTTCACGTTCAGAGGGAGTTCGCTGTCTGGTTCACTGGTTGGTCGCCAGTGAGATTCGGCGTCCGGTTCCTTTGCACTCTAGTCACGTAAGTTTATCAGCGCCTGACGAGCGCGGTTTGGGTTCCTGTATTTGGCTTCCTCCCTCCGTTAGGGTGGCCCAGCCTCGCTTTGCTCCCTGGCTGCCTACCAGCCTCAGGTGGCCTTCAGGTTTTGCCCGCATTAGTTTGTCACGTTTGTCTTGTTTATCCCTCTGTTATTGTTGCACTCTTGTGTTTTCCCCTTGTTAATTTGAATAAAACGTTATCATGCATCGCACCGTCCCTGCGAGTGTTCACCCGTCCATGTCTAGCTTAGCCAGCATGACAGTTCAATAAAAGAACCCCATTGTTTCTGCACGTTTTCCATTTGATCAGTTCCACTGACCATATAGGTCTTGTTGTACAGTTACATACTGTAATCCATCTTTTTCCCTGTGTACTTTGCCAGCACACCTTTACCTTTTTCTTTAGTATTCAGGACCTCCACAAGACTATCATTTCCAGATGTTGTAGTGAAGAAACTAGCATGAGCAAGTCCGATTTGTAATGTAAGCCAAGAGTGATAGTTGGTCACAGGAGGCTGTTGGCTGGATATTTGTGATTGGTGGACTATTCTCAGTGACACTGAGCTGTTTAAAAACTCCAGCAGCACTGCTGTGTGTCTGACTCACTCGCACTGGTGCAACACACACTAACACACCACCACCCTGTCAGTGTTACTGCAGTGCTGAGAATAATCCGCCACCCAGATAGTACCAGTTTATTGCACTGGTGTGACTGAATCAGACACAGAAGTGCTGTTGGAGTTTTCACTGTTCACTCTATAGAAAAACCGAGCTTGTCATTCTGCTTTGGAGACGTTTGCTTGTAATTGTACACACCTACCAACTTGGTAGGAGTGTCTAATCGAGTAGACAGTGAGTGGACACAACGTTTAAAAACTCTAGCAGCACTGCTGTTTCTGATGTATGCTTCGATTACTTTTGTATTCGCTGACGTTATGACTTGGGATTCTGGTACGTTAATTTTGACATGAACCATTTTCGTGACTCTTCATTTAAACTCATTAAACTCAGACTTTCAAAGGAAAGAGGTCTATGTGCTTTTCATTTGTTTCAGACCATAGAAATGTGCAGATTCTGACCATGAAGACCATTAGACATTTTTACCCCCTTTTTTGCCCACTTGCACTAAACTGTGCTTTCAACCTCACAGAGTGACCATGTTCCAGAGTCAGGAGGAAGTGACTGAACGCCTGACTCCTCTGATTAACTGTCACAGTGCTTCTGCTTTTCTTCCTCCACAATGTAAAACCAGTCACGCATTGCCTTTGTTGTCAGGACAGAAAGCTGCAGCCTTAACATCAGATGTCAAATTATTAACACTCACACTGCAGGAGAACTGGAAATAATGTGTGGACTGAGAGAGAGAAGCAGGAGCTCTGATGCTGTGTGCATCGCCTTTCAGTTCAGTTACACTCCCCTGCCAACCAATTCAGTTCAGCTGGTGATATCCATGCATTGAGTTGATGACGACAAGTAAGTGCCAGCTAGTTGGCTGTTCAAGTTTGTTCCTTGTGAGAATTAACTCCATGTTAAAGAATAAAGAGAGAAAGTCGTTCGAGCTGCAGTAAAGTTCTTGTTCTGTGTGGAAAATGGCTTCCGCCTGAGGACGTAGTAGTGCAGTTCTCATGTTCGCCAAACATATAGGGAAGCTCTATATGTAACCATGTGCATATTCTCTAGAACGTAATGTCCCTTAAATACTATTCCTGCTAGAACTGAATGTTAATACTTATTATTTATTAAGTGATCATTTCTTATCTGATTCAGCAGTTTAGAATATTTGTTTGAATATGAATTGATGTTTTTTTTTTATTATTATTATTTGTTATTTCAGACTGTGAGCAATGCTGAATGTCAAGTTGTACTGTGAAGTACTACTGGATTACAATACAGTTTAATTAGAAGAAATTATGTTCCCTCGTCTTTAGTCCTGTGTCCTTACCGATGCACCATCCTGTTTACTGTGAAACCCAATACGAGCTAGCCATACCTATATCCTCTGAAACACTTAGACATGAAGAAGAACGTTTTTGACAAGGTGATGCAGCTGGAGAGACTTATCGAGGAAGAGGCTCTACTGGTGGAAGAAATGAGACAACAGTGGAACCATCTTACAAGAACCTGCAGGGCTTTGAGGGACCAGGCTGGTGTACTAGCAGATGGCCTGGCCACATAGAGTGAGAACCTAAGTGAAATGAAAATACCCCCAAAAAAGCAGATCAGAATCATTTTCAGTTAGAATTAGTTTCAAACAAATGTAGGTGATTAAAATCATACAGTGATTATAAATCCAGCATGAAGATGAAATTCCAGACTCTTATGAAAGAACCATGAAACTACAGGGGCCGATTTCCTGCACAGGGATTAAGTTTAGTCTTGGACTATATTTGGGTGTTCATCTGTGGGACAAGTTGGAATGGGAAGTGAACATGGACAAGCTGTACAAGAAGGGCCAAAGCCAGCGCTACTTTTTGAAGGCTGAAGTTCTTTGGTGTGACAACCTAGCTGCTATGAACTTTCTACAAATCTGTGGTGCCAAGTATCATTTTTCTAATGGACACAGTGGAGATGGTGCTGGAGAGGGTAATGGGATGTTGGCAAAGGTGTCCGTGATCATGAAGAACCCAGTCCACAAAACACTACAGGGACAGAGAGCACACAATGGGCAGCAGACCTCGCTGCAGGAAAAACACTTTGACAGGTCATTTCTTTCTACAGCCATCAGATTGTACAAATCTACACTCCAATCCATCAAATTAATCTGTTACTCAGCATCATTGTACATCTGTATATCACCTGCACTGCATTCCCATCACTGCCTGTTCTGCTCTAGTCATCTTTTGCACAATACTGTGTGTTACAGCAGTTCTGCATTAAGTACTATGCAGTAATACTGCAACTGTAAACGACCTCATCCGTGGATTACTGTTACTATCACACAGTAAGATTAACTGTGACAGTAACTGTGGCTAGGACAGTGGCAATAACTGTAACTTCAATACCTATATATGAGGGTTAGGGTCCTCTATAACAGAAATATGCTACAAAGCCATTCAGGGAAACTGAATATCTCTGTACCAGTCCTTGGTTTGGTAACATCAGACAAAGCTGTAGAACACTAGAATAACCAGCTGTACTGAGTACTCCTCCTCTTCCCTGCCCGCTTCTCCAACTAAAGTATAAAACATAGCCAAAGTCAAAGCATATAGTTGTGCAGTTGTGAGGACAACCCACTTGGAGGCTAGTAGACTCGACTTTTTTACTCAAACTCAATCCCCTTACACCACTTCACACTAAACCTGCACAGTTCAACAACATTAGAGACTGAGTGCATGTGCGCATAATGGAGATATCTGTCAGGGAGTCCAGCAATGTGTGGGTATCTCATGTAAAATGCATTTTGCAGCATGTAATGTCTGGATAAATGAGTGTAATTAGTTCTATTAAAACATTAACAGCCCCCATCATCTAGCTCGCCTCTTCTGTTTTACATTTATTATAGTCCTATTTTATTCGATTTATTACAATGGTCAGTGGCTTGTCTAAGCTAGACATAGGTTTTAATTTAAACTAATAAGATTATTTTGAATCTCTTCTGTCACATACGTGTTATTTGTATAAAAATGACTGACATGAGCACTACGAAGGACTTTCAATTCATGGATGCAAACGTATGGATGCAGTTACTGCACAGAACCTGGCCCCAGTTTGAACATAAGACAGCTCTCACTTGAACTAAATTTGTCCTCATTTCTGTGTAATAGAAGGGCAGGATGTCATGCTTTGTATGTTTTTTACAGATACTGATATGACCCCTACCGAGTGAAGCATTTCAGTGGTATTTATTTCATGGCATTATTTCCATTATTACATTCATGTCATGACATTTTCTATCTCTGTATTCTCTCCATCGTCTCGTGCCAGGTTTATTAGCATTACAATGGTTGTGAGCAGCCAGGCCTTCCATGTCTGCAGAAAAAGGCATATGCCTTGAGCTTAGGACCAGTCCCCCCCCTGCCCATTGTTATGGAGAGAATTGCAGAGAAGTGAAATTACACCTTATCCTCAAAATGGAGTTATGTAATAACTGAAAGTTTGGGAGAAGCACCACGCTCAAAATCTTCCCCTCCATTACTTCGCGCTATAAAACGCTCCTCTCCCTTTTCGTTCTTGTGACGAAACTTGCATCCCACCACCACCCCTGCTCCTCCTGATCCAATTTTACTCAACCTCTACCTGGCAAGGGGGGGTCTGGCTTTCCATCTGCTCGAAGCCCCCCAGAACTCCAGCCCAAATTTCTCGAGTTGCCTCCTTGCCTCAGCTAGCTTGGTCCGCACTCGCAAACTGATTTATACTTAAATCATCATAGCAGCCACATACATTAATGTATAAATGTCAACAGGTACAGCGGCTGAGATGAATGAGCAGAAAGACTCATGAATGGATGAGTGGGAACACTGACTGACAGTTCAGTTGCCAGCAGGCCTGGTAAAAGCAGATGAACTAAAAAATATAATAGTACCAGCAGGAATGACCTCCTGTATCACTCCTTTACACGCCAGAGATGAAGATGTCTGTTTCATCTAAACGGATTCCTTCTCTCTATATAGGAGTGCACTTTTCTAGAGGCTGAATATTAAAGACATTGTATTAGACTCTTGAGTACAGAAAACGTGAACTCCATAGAGAGGGAGAGTGTCCTTTTTTTCACATTACTTTATGAATTGGTAGGTAAACAAAGTCCACTGAAATAAATTTCTAATTTCTATTGGATAGAAATGAGAAATAGGTGCTGGGCATTTCTCACCACCTATTGCAGGGCCTCCATCTGCCACACACCAACAGCATCAAGGGAATACTTACATAATTTAGTGTAATATTAGATACACACTGATGCACCTCCCCTTGACCCTGTACACCTCTGAGAGCAGCACTGAATTTAAGAGTCTTCTGTAGGTCTGCTGGTGGAAATGAAAGTGGTGTGCTTACACTTTTGTTGAGCATCTCCTGAAGATCACCTAGGAGTCCTTTAGAGGAAAACTCCAAGCACTGTTTCAGCTGAAGCGGTGACAATGTACACCATCACAGGATGGATGGCATTAACCTCAAAATACACATAAGCTTCATTATGATGTTGCAAAAAAGTGTAGTGATGAAGGCAGTAGTGGAGAGTAAAGAACCTAGAACAGTCCTAAATATCTTATAATAGACTATAAAAGACACAACTATTCATATGAAGTTGGTTCATCACATCACATTTGATGGCTCTGCTGTTTATCCCCATTATATTATTCCACTTACCCCCAAGAATCTTCCAAGAGCTTTTTAATAGTCATTCCCTCAGCTAGTTCTCCATGCTGCCAATGCAAAGGCTTTCATAAGGTCCTTCACGATCATCAAATCAGGTTTTTCAGGCAACACCTTATTGTGGGCCTCAGACATAGTATCCTCTCCAACAACACATGATTCCCTCTTCAAAGACACAAAATATCAGTCCCAACGATAAAAAGAGAATTACTCAAATCTCTCCACCAATATTACACCAACTACACTTCTGTGATCAACCATAATAAAATCGTTCTTAAACAAACTTACATAACTGTTCTCCTCAACATCCCTCAGGAAAGAGCTCTTCACCATTAAAGCTTTGGTAACTTGGACATACTCTGCATTGGTGGGATAGCTGCACATCAAGAGCAACAAAATGAATCAAATGTATCCAGTAATTCTGTTCATCTAATGGGGGGCATTTCACAAAGCAGGATTCCTCCGATTAGCGAGAAAATTTAAGCCCAGAGTCAAGCCTATCCAATACGTAAAGAGCTGAGGCACATTTTGTAAGGAGGTTCAGTTCCTAATCAACATCTGGCTCTAGGAAGTGGCCACTGCATCATCTGAAAATGCCATCCACTGCCACGTACCATATTACGAATGGCACCTGCCAATGAAAGACAGATGCGCTACGTTAAAAAAGGCACTTTAGCAGAGTTGCTTACTTTTTTTTTAGTTTTTACTTTTGGGGTTCTATTGAGCTGTTCTCCAGAAAGAAGCTGGAGTCTTGCCTCAGCACTGTGAATGACACTTTGGGTCTGTTTACTCCTGCCATAAAGAGCTGTAAATCCCAGAAACATCAAACAAGTTACAGCAGCTTCAAGAAAAATGACATTCACTGGCCTGATGGTGGCGTTACAGGAAAGCATTAAGCGTTTTTATTCAATAGCATCTGGTCTGTAGCATCTGTGTCCTACACACAAAATTCTTTTTTTTTTGGTAATTTCTTGATCCTTCCTACTTCAAGAATTTTTTTTACCAATCCTCACATATCTGGTAGCAAAATACCTGCAATATTTATAATTAATAATAATTAGAATGAATAATGTCAACTTGTACCTTTTGAACACTTAAGCCCATTTTAACAAAATCTTTTCAGCACATTATTTTGAGGGGGTATGTCAAGTTTGGTGGACATTTGTCACAAGAAAGCGAGGTCAATAGTACATAACTCTTAGAAACCATTCATCCAGTCAACCTACAATTTTACATGCTGCATCTTTAGCCTATTCTATAATAGTCTGACCAGAGGACTTGATATGTCAATTATTGTGGTTGGTATTAGCCAATCACATTCAAGCATACATTTGACATGCTAAACATTCACCAATCAGGGTGCAACTTATGGGGATTTATCAATGTAGGCATATTCTGTAAACCAGTGAAGTTGCCAGAAATGCCTTACAATAATGCTGTCATATGCTGTTTCCTATATGTTACATTTACAGACACACCAACCTTTTTCAGTTCCGATACCAATACATAAATGTATTGATCGATACACAGTACCGATCCGATACCATTGTTAAATAAATAAACCGTATACCTCACCATGTGGGAGAGATTTAAAGCATCAGGATTGATGTAAACATTATCTCACTAACTTAATAACTAAAATAGTTATAAATGTATTAAATTGCTATTTATTTGTCACTAAAATAAGAAACAATTGTGCAGGACCTAGGCACAGCATTCACCTTACAATGTGTTCATTTATTTATAAGTATTTATAGGAGACAGTCACACATGTCAGATTTAGTTCTTTTCAAAGGATACAAAAGTCTTCATATGAGATATGACTATTAACAGAATGTTTTTTTTAGTTAATAATTGCAATAATTTTGATGATTGGTTATGTGTATTGATTTGTAACTATCATTATCATTGGGCCTGTTGTGCTGGTTCTTTAGGTCTCATTGGGCCTGTCGTGGTTGGAACTTTAAGCCACTTGCCTATTGTCTATTTTCTATATTGGCATAAAGAAAATCCTAAAACTTAGGCCTACTTGAAGCCATAGCTGACACTCCTGTGACTCCAGTGTTGTGACTGTTTTTTTTCATGGTAATTCCTACTCCATCCACTATGTGGCAGTATATTGGAAGTAGACCAGGTTACAAGCCAAAAGGGAGGGAACTATGAAGCAGCAAGGTGGTTTAGATGTGGCTCACTTCAGGCCTCACTGTAATGAAGATCCTCCTGGTGGAACTACAGGTTCTAACACTCACTGTAAGTTTGCTATCATTTAATCCTTTCTATATTCAGTCAAGCTTTTTGTATGTTTTATTCATGAGGTTTTGTGCTGTTCTGCTTTTGCAGAAAGCTTCACTTTTGTCTTGTTTTCTATTTGTTTGTTTCTCTATTTGCAGTTCTTAAAACTAACTTGCTCTTCTTATGGACATTGGGATAAACTTTACACACAGAAGACAAATGTATCACTCCTGAATTGACTCTCAGCAACTCAAACCAGGGATTTCCATGGTTCAGATTTTCTTTTCACAAGGAAACATCCAGGATTATAAACTGTTATCAGAGAGAAAGATGTCTGAAATGCAAACCAATTTGGGAGAGCCTGGCACAGCATTCACCTTACAATTTATTCATTTATTTATAAGTATTTATAGGAGACAGTCACACATGCCAGATTTAGTTCTTTTCAAATTATACAAAAGTCTTCATATGAGATATGACTGTCAACAGAATGTTTTTTTTTTTAGTTGAAAATGCAATAATTTTGATGATTGGTTATGTGTATTGATTTGTAACTATCATTATCATTGGGCCTGTTGTGCTGGTTCTTTAGGTCTCATTGGGCCTGTTGTGGTTGGAACTTTAAGCCACTTGCCTATTGTCTATTTTCTATATTTGCATAAAAAATCCTAAAACTTAGGCCTACTTGAAGCCATAGCTGACACTCGTGTGAGTCCAGTGTTGTGACTGTTTTTTTTCATGGTAATTCCTACTCCATCCACTATGTGGCAGTATATTGGAAGTAGGCCAGGTTACAAGCCAAAAGGGAGGGAACTGAAGCAGCAAGGTGGTTTAGATGTGGCTCCCTTCAGGTCTCACTGTAATGAAGATCCTTACTGGTGGAACTATAGGTTCTAACACTCACTGCAAGTTTGCTATCATTTAATTCTTTCTATATTCAGTCAAGCTTTGTGTATGTTTTTATTCATGAGGTTTTGTGCTGTTCTGCTTTTGCAGAAAGCTTCACTTTTGTCTTCTTTTCTGTTTGTTTGTTTCTCTATTTGCAGTCCTTACAACTAACTTGCTCTTCTTATGGACATTGGGATAAACTTTACACACAGAAGACAAATGTATCACTCCTGAATTGACTCTCAGCAACTCAAACCAGGGATTTCCATGGTTCAGACATTCCTTTCACAAGGAAACATCCAGGATTATAAACTGTTATCAGAAAGAAGGATGTCTGAAATACAAACCACTTTGTGAGAGCTTTCCAACTCCTATGTTTTGGATTGGTTCTATGGACTTCAAGTAAGTACCGTTAATAAGAGGGTGAGTACAGACAAAATTTCACCCACCTTCAAGCACTAGTGAGCAGTCCACAAGAAATCTGCAGGCTCTCTTAAGTACTTTTTTTGTAAATTGTGATCTGGCTATTCTAAGGGTAGTAGTATATTTCAGATGTGTCTCTACACTACAGCTGATTTTGGATTTATATGCTTTATGGATGTTTAACTGGAACAATATTACATTAAAAATGGTTAAAATAGGCATATTGTACGACAGTGTCACAGTAGTGATTTATTCATTATGAAAATGCACTACATGCATGTTTAGAACCTCTAAAGTGTTAAAGTGATTTTCATTTCTTCTCTGTTCTTTAGTAGGTTTGTTTGTCTTTATAAGTAACACCAGCAGCTCTTTATCTCTGAGAGTTTTTGGTTTCTGCACATTTATTTTTGTCTTTTACCATCAACAGCATCTGTTGCAGGAATTCTGGCTATTCTGATTAAATATCCTTGTCAAAATGGAAAGACTGGAAATGTTGAGGAAATCTAGTGAGTGTAGTTTCTCTGTTCTCCATCGTGGTTTTTTGTTGTTTTTTTTAAGTCATGTTTGAGGTTTTAGGACATTGTTTGTGAGTGAGAGGAGGGGCAAAGTGAATATCTAATAATCCAATATCAAACTAAGTTGACTGAGCTTTCCAAACTCAAGGTTCTCAAACTCAAATGTGCTTGGATGTACAAACAAGTGACTGTGTGTTTTTTTTAGTTCATTAGTAAGACAGCCCGATTCATTTCTGTGAAGTTTAATTTACTAGTGTTTGCAAATGTAGCTTCTCTTAGTCTGAGAAATATGTGGAAATAGTACCACCAGTTAAAGTGATGAAATTGGGTATGACGTCCGGTCCTCTATCACAGAGAAAGGCTTCACCTCTGCTGCCTGGAATCTGTTGTGCTCTCCGGAAACATCAAGAAGGTGCTACACCAAGACCTTACCCAGTCACACCAGTCAGGTAAGTGATGATTTACTTTATTCAAATCTTTATACAGTCAAACAATTTTTAGTTGCTGGACCAGGAATAATGGAAAAATCAGCTGATCTAACATTAAGTCTAAATAAAAATAGTTTATTTCTAGTGTCTTTTGGACCTAAAAGGAGAACTTCTGTTTTGTTACTGTTAAGAAGAAAGAAGTTATGTGACATCCAGAGTTTTATATCCTTTACACAGTCCTCCATTTTCTTTAATCTAAAGTTATCAACATGTTGAGCTGATATATAGAGCTGTGTGTCATCTGCAATGGCAATGGAAATTACAACTGCCCAGTGGTAACATGTATAATGTAAATAATAGCAGTCCTAAAATAGAGTATTGTGGAACTCCATATCTTACTTGTGTAATTTGATGATAAATCTTTTATCTTTATAAACTGATAGTGTTCAGTTAGATATGATTTGAACCACGGTGGGGCTGTTCCTGTGATTCCAACCATTTTCTCTAATCTTTCTAGTAGAATAGTGTGAACTATTGTATCAAAGGCTGCACTGCGGTCTAGTAGGGCTTTCTAATTATGCAATGTCTAATTTTTAAATATTTCCAGAAATCACCTTTTTCGTCTAGCATTTACTGTTGAACAAGTTTACAAAATTACATAAATGTCCCCTCTTTATAGAGATCATTCACAGTGTGTATACCCTTGTCTACACCCTTTCCAAAAAACTTTCTGCTTCCCAATCTTCACCTCTGGGTTGAACCAGAATGATGCATAATGTTGTTTGTAGTGGGAAATCCTGTGCAATTTATGAACCTTTGCCCAGACCTCTTGAGAGTGCGTAGTGACTGGGTTTACTCCTTTGATGGCAGGATTCGCTCTTATGGCCACCGCTAGGGGTTCCAGCGCAATTATAAATAAGAGCAGTGGCATACAGCAACCCTAAAGCATCAGTTTTGACATATTATTTTTTTCCCTTTAGCAAAACCAGAACCAAAACCAAACCTCAACAGGTCCGAGTGTAAGGAGTCCCACTCGACCCTGTCGAAGGCCTTCTGAGCATCAAGCGATACAGTGGCCACTGGCATTTCGCATTGACTAGGAGGCATTTAACCACATTAGGTGCATGAGCCTTCTCAAATTATCAGTGGAAGACCTACCCTTTATAAAGCCTACTTGGTCTGAATGTATAATGTGTGGTAAGATTGTTTCCAATCTGAAGGTCAGTACCTTACTATATACAATGATGAGGCTGATTGGTCTAAAGTTAGCCGGATCCATATGATCTGTTCCTTTATTAAGTATCAGAGTGTTTTTTAAGAGATGTTGGAAGTGAAAATATTCTTTATAGTACTCCACCGGAAACCCATTCGTTCCTGATGATTTCCCTGTTTTCATGCCAGTTTTAACCTCTTCTTGGGTTTTTGGTGCATCAAGAATAGATGCTTGATCTAAACAGGTTCTCATAGAATTCTTTAAAGACATCATTATTACCTTTAGAAATGATGTGGACAGAGCATTGTTCTTTTAACTGTCTGGCCAAAAGTCTACCAGTTTTTTCTCCTGACTCATAAAATTTTGTCTGAACGTTTTTTTTGTTTTTTTTATTGAAAATGTCCTAAATTCGAAACTTACATTTACAAATGTTTTTAAATAAGCTTTCAGAGTAATGTCTGGCCAACTCTTTTTCCATGCTATTTAGTTCTGCTGTCAATGTTTTAATTCTCTAATTGAGCTATTTTTCCCTTTTCTGTGCAATCCTTTTACCCAAATGTACGCTTCAGATGCCTCCAAAACCATTGCTACGCTGTCTGTGCTACCCAAATTAAAACAATGATGGGTCCTCTGTAAGCTCTTTCGAAAATAACTCATCCTGTAGTAGAGATGTGTTCATTCTCAATCTACCTCTTCTAAGCCTGTCTGAATGTATATTCACACAAAGCTCAACAGGTGCATTCTAGGTGCATAATTCTAAATAGAACCAACATAGCCAAACAGGCCAACAAGAATCTTTTCTCCACAGCAGAGGAGAGAACATGAACAGAAAAATGTCTCCAGTAGCCAGCTGAGGATTCTCTTCTTGGTAAATTCATGTCCACAAAACTAACAACAAAGAGAAAAAAGGAAGAAAAAAAAAAAGAGAACTTCACTTAGGTCAGTGGAATGTCTGAGACGTCTACTAGGTTATAGCCTAAACAGCTCCACAAAGCTATCCAGATCAATCATACCTCTCAGTCTCCTTGTGCTAGTGGATGTTTTATAGTTTATTCTCCATCAGTAACTTGCTTCTCGATGAACTTGACAGCTTCTGTTGTGACGTCAAACTTTGTTTCTCCTCTTCCATGCAAACTGGAGCGCTGCAGGAAAGACTAAAGGAAACCTCACCTTTTTTATTTCACGCAGCAGCTGTTTCACCAATCAGAAAGTTTTCCTCCTCTCAAACAGCTTCTTTGACATGTAAGGAAACAAGGAAATGTTGCTTCCACTCCACACTACACCTCCTTTCTCTCTCGCAGCTTTTAAGACATTATCTCTCGCGGTTGAACGCAGAGAGGATCAATCTCTGAGGCTGTCTTCATGTGGACGAGATCAGGGAGAGCAGTGTGCTCTTTTAATTTCGAATTTGTTGTTAATGTGCATGTGCAGGCCCTCTGACAGTATCTTTTCAATGCATACAATCAAGTTCTCCCCTTCAATGCCCTCTTTTAAGCCCAACGATCTGACATTATTGTGGCGGCTCCTATTTTCCAGATCTTCCACACGGCTCTCCAGAGTATCTATGCGCTTGCCATGCAGCTCATGGCCATTCACCATTTGTTGAGTGGCGTCTTCCAAGCTGGAGATTGCCCTTCCTCCTCTGCTAGTCGCCCCTGCATGCCGTTTTTCAGTTCTTCTGTAGTCTCCTTAATCATTGACACATCATAAGCAACTGTTTGCAGTGTCAAGCTCATTCCACTCACTTCGGCAAGGATGTGTTCCAAATTAGCATTCTGTCCCGTTTCGGGCTAGCATCACCTGGTTTGGTAGCAGCTGCCCCTTCCCTCATGAAGGCTTAAAATATTTTGAAGATGAAGACATGTTCTTATGGATGAACGGTTTCGAACGGTAGAAAGTTTGATAATGAAATACGTAACAGACAAATAGCTGAAAAGGAGAAATATGCAGATTAGTTGGGATTTAAGTTAATGGGGCTTAGGACAATGTCTAACTCCCTCCTAGTCATTTCTTTTATATTCTTTAATATTAGCTTTGGCTTGTTTATCATAGTTTTAATCCTTGTGCTGTCTGCTATGTGTCTTACTTTACATTAATTTGCTTTAGTAACTAACTTCTGTGTTTACTTTTGAGGAATATGGTGGCCATGGAGAGGCACTGGGAGCATCAGCGTGACCAGGGCCAGCCCAAGACTTTATGGGGCCCTAAGCAGATTTTCATTTGGAGCCCCCATACCACTACCTTAGCACCAGATGCTTCATCATTGTGTGTGTATCGTACCCATTAGCATTATTTGTAATTAGCTTACATCGTACACAAAAATGTTCTAAATAATTTTCACTTTAAATACAGAGTGATGTATACATGTTCAGTAACATTAGCAGACAAGTCACTGCATTTACAGTAAACAAGTTAATTTTTTCTTCAACAGATGTAGAAAAGTGTGAGAAAGGCACCTATTATTGACAGGTCCCCTAACTCTGACCATCTCTGCATATTGCGCAATTCCCTTTCTTTTTGTTTTTCTTTTTTCTGGCCCAGGGAGAAAGTTGAAGGCCTAAGGTGGGAGCTGATGTTTATTTATTTTTTTCTTTGAGCGATTTGCTGAGAGAGATATTGTTCAATGCTGAAGCAACTGGGTCTTTATCAACTTTGTCTATGGCTCTGCATGCTCCAGCAGAGAGGGCAACTACTCCAGACGGTGTTTCTCATTGTTGGAGATTTTATTGTAAGACCCTATTAAATATCGGGCTCAAAGAGTAATGCTGTGGTACCTGTGGCCTGGAAGACCTCTAGTACACTAAATTCCAGACACCGTTTGGAAGAAAACAGACGCCAGGATCGAGGAAGCAAGTCATTCAGCTGACTCTTCGCGCTCCACTGCTGACTGCAGGTTTGACGTTCTGTCCTCTACCACCGAGAAAGGCTACACCTGTGCTGCCTGAGATCTGTCAGGTAAGTGATGATTTACTATATTCAAACCATTTGTTCTTCCCTTTCTCTGCTTGTATTAAAAAAGTAATATTAGTATCACTTGCTTACATTTCAAACAAACCTTGCAGTATCGAGCATATACTGAGAACAGAAAATTGGTTTTAACAATCTTAGGGGAAAAAAAAGGAAACCTACGTATCAATTCTTACCAGTACTAGTAACTTCCACAAATAAATTTAAATTTAGACTGTTAAATATACAACCTAAGTCAGGTATGCCGGGCAGATTCTCAACCCCAGATCCCTACTACCTTAACCAGTAATATTTTTATAATAAAATTTTAATAATAAAATAAAAAAAACATTTGACAACAAATCCAACACTCCTTATTAAAGCAAACAATGCTGTCACCTGGTGTAGCTGATTTAGAACATGAGTTAAAATATTAGTTGTAGAACAAAGGCTGGAAGTCTTCTACTCACTTCCACAGCCAGAACTAACAAAAAACTATTTCCTCAGTAAATGTTACAACCTGTACACTCGACCCGATTCCCTTTCAAATACTGACAGAATTACTCCCAATTATAATCAGACCTCTTTTAACAATAGTAAATTCATCCCTTACCTAAGGCCATGTACCCAAATGTACCTTTATTTTGCAGTTGTAAAACCTTTAATTAAGAAACTAAATGAATCATCATTAGCCCCCACCATTACTTACATGGTCTACGTGCTGCAGACACAGCTGGACCCCTTAACATCTCTTTTACGTTATGTTTGTTCAGTTCATGTACAGTTTCTCACATTCCTCACATTCCCACTCTCCTTTCCAAGTCTACCCCATGGGCCTCACTATATTCAGTTTCTATACATGTATTGACTTTCTTTTTTGTGTTACAGGATCTCAGGAACCCCATCAACCCAACAATTGTATTTTCATCGGCAACTGTGTGGCTCAATGTCTGAACTGTGTGTTCTGCAACTCTGTAACATGTAAGTGATCCATCAGTTTCCATAGATGTATTGACTTTCTTTGTCTTACAGGCTTTCTGGAGCCCATGACCACACCCCCCTCCTCCATCCTAATGGTGGATCCAGCCAAGAAGGGTCTATGTATCTGCAACTGTGTGTGATTCGCTATCTGTCTGCAACTCTGTAACAGGTAAGTGATCATTCAGTTTCTATACATGTATTGACTTTTTGTTATCTTACAGGCTTTCAGGACCAATGGCTCCCCCCTTCATGATGGTGCATACAGCCAACAAGGGTCTGTCCATTGCAACTGTGTGTGTGGCTTGCTATCTGTCTGTCTGCAAGTGTGTAACAGGTTGGTGATCATTCAGTTTCTTTACATGTATTGACTTTCTTTTTTTTTTGTCTTACAGGTTTTTCGGACCGCATGAACCAAGGGTCTTTCCATTGCAACTATGTGTGTGGCCAGCTATCTTTCTGTCTGCAAGTGTGTAACAGGTTGGTCATCATTCAGTTTCTCTACATGTACTGACTTTCTTTTTTGTGTTGCAGGTTCTGAAGAAGTCCATTAACCTCTTCTTTTCCCTGAAGATGTATCCTTCTAACAAATATATTTGCAACTGTGTGGTTCGCTGTCCATCATTCTGCAACTCTGTAACAGGTAAGTCATCATTCAGTTTCTCTACATGTATTGACTTTCTTTTTTTTGTCTTACAGGTTTTTCAAGCCGCATGAACCAAGGGTCTGTGCATCTGCAACTGTGTGTGACTCGCTACTATCTGTCTGCTAATGTGTAAAAGGTTGGTGATCTTTCACTTTCTATACATGTATTGCCTTTTTGTTGTCTTACAGGCTTTCAGGACCAATGGCTCCCCCCTTCCTGTTAGTTGCAGATGCACAGACCCATGTTGGCGGTATGCACCGTGTGTGACTCGCTATCTATCTGTCTGCAAGTGTGTAACAGGTAAGTGTTCATTCAGTTTCTCTACATGTATTGACTTTCTTTTTTTTTGTCTTACATGTTTTTCGGACCGCATGAACCAAGGGTCTGTGCATCTGCAACTGTGTGTGACTCGCTACTATCTCTCTGCGAGTGTGTAAAAGGTTGGTGATCATTCAGTTTCTATACATGTTTTGCCTTTTTGTTGTCTTACAGGCTTTCAGGACCAATGGCTCCCCACTTCCTGATGGTGCATGCCGCCAACAAGGGTCTGTCCATTGCAACTGTGTGTGACTCGCTACTATCTCTCTGCGAGTGTGTAACGGGTAGGTGATCATTCAGTTACTATACATGTATTGACTTTCTTTTTTGTTTTACAGGTTCTCAAGAAGTCCATCAACCTCTTCTTCTCCCTGAAGGTGTATCCTTCTAACAAATATATTTGCAACTGTGTGTGGTTCGCTGTCCATCATTCTGCAACTCTGTAACAAGTAAGTCATCATTCAGTTTCTATACATGTACTGACTTTCTTTTTTGTGTTGCAGGTTCTCAAGAAGTCCATCAACCTCTTCTTCTCCCTGAAGGTGTATCCTTCTAACAAATATATTTGCAACTGTGTGTGGTTCGCTGTCCATCATTCTGCAACTCTGTAACAGGTAAGTGATCATTCAGTTTCTATACATGTATTGACTTTTTGTTGTCTTACAGGCTTTCAGGACTAATGGCTCCCCCCTTCCTGATGGTGCATACCGCCAACATGGGTCTGTGCATCTGCAACTGTGTGTGACGTGATATCTATCTGTCTGCAAGTGTGTAACAGGTAGGTGATCATTCAGTTTCTCTACATGTATTGACTTTCTTTTTTTTGTCTTACAGGTTTTTCAAGCCGCATGAACCAAGGGTCTGTGCATCTGCAACTGTGTGTGACTCACTACTATCTGTCTGCAAGTGTGTAACAGGTTGGTGATCATTCAGTTTCTCTACATGTATTAACTTTCTTTTTTGTGTTACAAGTTCTGAAGAAGTCCATCAACCTCTTCTTTTCCCTGAAGGTGTATCCTTCTAACAAATATATTTGCAACTGTGTGTGGTTCGCTGTCCATCATTCTGCAACTCTGTAACAGGTAAGTGATCATTCAGTTTCTATACATGTATTGCCTTTTTGTTGTCTTACAGGCTTTCAGGACTAATGGCTCCCCCCCTCCCTGATGGTGCATACAGCCAACAAGGGTCTGCCCATTGCAACTGTGTGTGTGGCTCGCTTTCTATATGTCTGCAAGTGTGTAACAGGTTGGTGATCATTCAGTTTCTATACATGTATTGACTTTCTTTTTTGTGTTACAGGTTCTGAAGAAGTCCATCAACCTCTTCTTCTCCCTGAAGGTGTATCCTTCTAACAAATGTTTTCATCTGTAACTGTGTGTGGTTCGCTGTCCATCATTCTGCAACTCTGTAACAGGTAAGTGATCATTCAGTGTCTATACATGTATTGCCTTTTTGTTGTCTTACAGGCTTTCAAGACCAATGGCTCCCCCCTTCCTGATGGTCCATTGCAACTGTGTGTGACTCGCTATCAGTCTGTCTGCAAGTGTATAACAGGTAGGGGATCATTCAGTTTCTAAACATGTATTGCCTTTTTGTTGTCTTACAGGCATTCAGGACCAATGGCTCCCCCCTTCCTGATGGTGCATACAGCCAACAAGGGTCTGTGCATCTGCAACTGTGTGTGACTCGCTAGCAATCTGTCTGCAAGTGTGTAACAGGTTGGTGATCATTCAGTTTCTATACATGTATTGACTATCTTTTTTGTGTTACAGGTTCTGAAGAAGTCCATCAACCTCTTCTTCTCCCTGAAGGAGTATCCTTCTAACAAATACATTTTCATATGCAACTGTGTGTGGTTCGCTGTCCATCATTCTGCAACTCTGTAACAGGTAAGTGATCATTCAGTGTCTATACATGTATTGACTTTCTTTTTTGTGTTACAGATTCTCAAGAAGTTCATCAACCTCTTCTTCTCCCTGAAGGTGTATCCCTTCTGACAAATATTTTAATCTGTAACTGTGTGTGGTTTGATGTTCATTATTCTGCAACTCTGTAACAGGTAAGTGATCATTCAGTGTCTATACATGTATTGCCTTTTTGTTGTCTTACAGGCTTTCAGGACCAGTGGCTCCCCCCTTCCTGATGGTCCATACAGTCAACAAGGGTCTATCCATTGCAACTGTGTGTGGCTCGCTATCAATCTGTCTGCAAGTCTGTAACAGGTAGGTCATCATTCAGTTTGTGTACATGTATTGACTTTCTTTGTTTGTCTTACAGGTTTTACGGACAGCATGATCGCCTCCCTCCCTTCCTGATGGAGGATTTGTCCTTCAAGGGTCTGTGCATCTGCAACTGTGTGTTGCTCACTATTAATCTGTCTGCAACTGTGTAACAGGTAGGTCATCATTCAGCTTCTATACATGTATTGACTTTCTTTGTTTGTCTTACAGGTTTTACGGACAGCATGACCGCCTCCCTCCCTTCTTGATGGAGGATCTGTCCTTCGAGGGTCTATGCATCTGCAACTGTTTGTGGTTCGTTATTAATCTGTCTGCAAATGTGTAACAGGTAGGTCATCATTCAGTTTCTATACATGTATTGACTTTCTTTGTTTGTCTTACAGGTTTTACGGACAGCATGACCGCCTCCCTCCCTTCCTGATCGAGGATCTGTCCTTCAATGGTCTGTGCATCTGCAACTGTGTGTTGCTCGCTATTAATCTGTCTGCAAGTGTGTAACAGGTAGGTCATCATTCAGTTTCTATACATGTATTGACTTTCTTTTTTCTGTTACAGGTTCTCAAGAAGTCCATCAACCTTCTTCTCCCTGAAGGTGTATCCTTCTAACAAATATTCTCATCTGTAACTGTCTGTGGTTCGCTAACCATCATTCTGCAACTCTGTAACAGGTAAGTGATCATTCAGTGTCTATACATGTATTGCCTTTTTGTTGTCTTAGTGGCTTTCAGAACCAACGTCTCCCACCTTCCTCATGTTGCACACAGAAGACAACAGTCTGTCCATTGCAACTGTTTGTGGCTTGCTATTAATCTGTCTGCAAGTGTGTAACAGGTAGGTCATCATTCAGTTTCTATACATGTATTGACTTTCTTTGTTTGTCTTACAGGTTTTACGGACAGCATGACCGCCTCCCTCCCTTCCTGATGGAGGATCTGTCCTTCGAGGGTCTGTGCATCTGCAACTGTGTGTGGTTCGCTATTAATCTGTCTGCAAGTGTGTAACAGGTAGGTCATCATTCAGTTTCTATACATGTATTGACTTTTTTTTTTGTTACACGTTCTCAAGAAGTTCATCAACCTCTTGTTCTCCCTGAAGTTGTATCCTTCTAACAAATATTTTCATCTGTAACTGTGTGTGGTTCGCTGTCCATCAATCTGCAACTCTGTAACAGGTAAGTGATCATTCAGTGTCTATACATGTATTGCCTTTTTGTTGTCTTACAGGCTTTCAGAACCAACGGCTCCCACCTTCCTGATGTTGCACACAGACAACAACGGTCTGTCCATTGCAACTGTTTGTGGCTTGCTATTAATCTGTCTGCAAGTGTGTAAATGGTAGGTCATCATTCAGTTTCTATACATATATTGACTTTCTTTTTTGTGATACACATTCTCAAGAAGTTCATCAACCTCTTGTTCTCCCTGAAGTTGTGTCCTTCTTACAGATGTTTTCATCTGTAACTGTGTGTGGTTCGCTGTCCATCATTCTGCAACTCTGTAACAGGTAAGTGATCATTCAGTGTCTATACATGTATTGCCTTTTTGTTGTCTTACAGGCTTTCAGGACCAATGGCTCCCCACTTCCTGATGTTGCATACAGCCAACAAGGGACTGTCCATTGCAACTGTGTGTGACTCGCTACTATCTGTCTGCAAGTGTGTAACAGAAGTCATCATTCAGTTTCTGTACATGTGTTGACATTCTTTGTTTGTCTTACAGGTTTTTCAGACAGCATGACTGCCTCCCTCCGTTCCTGATGTTGGATCTGTCCTTCAAGGGTCTGTGCATCTTCAACTATGTGTGAGTCGCTACTATCTGTCTGCAAGTGTGTAACAGGTTGGTGAGCATTCAGTTTCTATACATTTATTGACTTTCTTTGTTTGTCTTACAGGTTTTTCGGAAAGCATGACCGCCTCCCTCCCTTCCTGATGGAGGATCTGTCCTTCAAGAGTCTGTGCATCTGCAACTGTGTGTGAGTTGCTACTATCTGTCTGCAAGTGTGTAACAGGTTGGTGATCATTCAGTTTCTATACATGTATTGACTCTCTTTTTTCTGTTACAGGTTCTCAAGAAGTCCATCAACCTCTTCTTCTCCCTGAAGGTATATCCTTCTAACAAATATTCTCATCTGTAACTGTCTGTGGTTCGCTAACCATCATTCTGCAAATCTGTAACAGGTAAGTGATCATTCAGTGTCTATACATGTATTGCCTTTTTGTTGTCTTACAGGCTTTCAGAACCAACGGCTCCCACCTTCCTCATGTTGCACACAGACAACAACGGTCTGTCCATTGCAACTGTTTGTGGCTTGCTATTAATCTGTCTGCAAGTGTGTAACAGGTAGGTCATCATTCAGTTTCTATACATGTATTGACTTTCTTTGTTTGTCTTACAGGTTTTACGGACATCATGACCGCCTCCCTCCCTTCCTGATGGAGGATTTGTCCTTCAAGGGTCTGTGCATCTGCAACTGTGTGTTGCTCACTGTTAATCTGTCTGCAACTGTGTAACAGGTAGGTCATCATTCAGTTTCTATACATGTATTGACTCTCTTTTTTCTGTTACAGGTTCTCAAGAAGTCCATCAACCTCTTCTTCTCCCTGAAGGTATATCCTTCTAACAAATATTCTCATCTGTAACTGTCTGTGGTTCGCTAACCATCATTCTGCAAATCTGTAACAGGTAAGTGATCATTCAGTGTCTATACATGTATTGCCTTTTTGTTGTCTTACAGGCTTTCAGAACCAACGGCTCCCACCTTCCTCATGTTGCACACAGACAACAACGGTCTGTCCATTGCAACTGTTTGTGGCTTGCTATTAATCTGTCTGCAAGTGTGTAACAGGTAGGTCATCTTTCAATTTCTATACATGTATTGACTTTCTTTGTTTGTCTTACAGGTTTTACGGACAGCATGACCGCCTCCCTCCCTTCCTGATGGAGGATTTGTCCTTCAAGGGTCTGTGCATCTGCAACTGTGTGTTGCTCACTATTAATCTGTCTGCAAGTGTGTAACAGGTAGGTCATCATTCAGTTTCTATACATGTATTGACTTTCTTTGTTTGTCTTACAGGTTTTACGGACAGCATGACCGCCTCCCTCCCTTCCTGATGGAGGATCTGTCCTTCAAGGGTCTGTGCATCTGCAAATGTGTGTGGCTCGCTATTAATCTGTCTGCAAGTGTGTAACAGGTAGGTCATCATTCAGTTTCTATACATGTATTGACTTTTTTTTTGTTACACGTTCTCAAGAAGTTCATCAACCACTTGTTCTCCCTGAAGTTGTATCCTTCTAACAAATATTTTTATCTGTAACTGTGTGTGCTTCGCTGTCCATCATTCTGCAACTCTGTAACAGGTAAGTGATCATTCAGTGTCTATACATATATTGCCTTTTTGATGTCTTACAGGCTTTCAGGACCAATGGCTCCCCCCTTCCTGATGGTCCATACAGTCAACAAGGTTCTGTCCATTGCAACTGTTTGTGGTTCGCTATTAATCTGTCTGCAAGTGTGTAACAGGTAAGTCATCATTCAGTTTCTATACATGTATTGACTTTCTTTGTTTGTCTTAAAGGTTTTACGGACAGCATGACCGCCTCCCTCCCTTCCTGATGGAGGATCTGTCCTTCAAGGGTCTGTGCATCTGCAACTGTGTGTGGCTTGCTATTAATCTGTCTGCAAGTGTGTAACAGGTTGGTGATCATTAAGTTTCTATACATGTCTTGAGTTTCTTTTTTGTGTTACAGATTCTCAAGAAGTTCATCAACCTCTTCTTCTCCCTGAAGGTGTATCCTCCAAATATTTTAATCTGTATCTGTGTGAAGTTTGATGTTCATCATTCTGCAACTCTGTAACAGGTAAGTGATCGTTCAGTGTCTATACATGTATTGCCTTTTTGTTGTCTTACAGGCTTTCAGAACCAACGGCTCCCACCTTCCTGATGATGCACACAGACAACAACGGTCTGTCCATTGCAACTGTTTGTGGCTTGCTATTAATCTGTCTGCAAGTGTGTAACAGGTAGGTCATCATTCAGTTTCTATGCATGTATTGACTTTCTTTGTTTGTCTTACAGGTTTTTCGGACAGCATGACCGCCTCCCTCCCTTCCTGATGGAGGATCTGTTTTTCGAGGGTCTGTGCTTCTGCAACTGTTTGTGGTTCGCTATTAATCTGTCTGCAAGTGTGTAACAGGTAGGTCATCATTCAGTTTCTATACATGTATTGACTTTCTTTGTTTGTCTTACAGGTTTTACGGACAGCATGACCGCCTCCCTCCCTTCCTGATGGAGGATCTGTCCTTCAAGGGTCTGTGCAGCTGCAACTGTGTGTGGCTCGCTATTAATCTGTCTGCAAGTGTGTAACAGGTAGGTCATCATTCAGTTTCTATACATGTATTGACTTTCTTTTTTATGTTACACATTCTCAAGAAGTTTATCAACCTCTTGTTCTCCCTGAAGTTGTGTCCTTCTTACAGATATTTTCATCTGTAACTGTGTGTGGTTCGCTGTCCATCATTCTGCAACTCTGTAACAGGTAAGTGATCATTCAGTGTCTATACATGTATTGCCTTTTTGTTGTCTTACAGGCTTTCAGGACCAATGGCTCCCCACTTCCTGATGTTGCATACAGCCAACAAGGGACTGTCCATTGCAACTGTGTGTGACTCGCTACTATCTGTCTGCAAGTGTGTAACAGATAAGTCATCATTCAGTTTCTGTACATGTATTGACATTCTTTGTTTGTCTTACAGGTTTTTCAGACAGCATGACTGCCTCCCTCCGTTCCTGATGTTGGATCTGTCCTTCAAGGGTCTGTGCATCTTCAACTATGTGTGAGTCGCTACTATCTGTCTGCAAGTGTGTAACAGGTTGCTGAGCATTCAGTTTCTATACATGTATTGACTTTCTTTTTTGTGTTACATGTTCTCAAGAAGTCCATTAACCTCTTCTTCTCCCTGAAGGTGTATCCTTTTAACAAATATTTTCATCTGCAACTGTGTGTGGTTCGCTGTCCATCATTCTGCAACTCTTTAACACGTAAGTGATTGTTCAGTGTCTATACATGTATTGCCTTTTTGTTGTCTTAAAGGCTTTCAGGACCAATGGCTCCCCCCTTCCTGATGGTCCATACAGTCAACAAGGTTCTGTCCATTGCAACTTTTTGTGGTTCGCTATTAATCTGTCTGCAAGTGTGTAACAGGTAAGTCATCATTCAGTTTCTATACATGTATTGACTTTCTTTGTTTGTCTTACAGGTTTTACGGACAGCATGACCGCCTCCCTCCCTTCCTGATGGAGGATCTGTCCTTCAAGGGTCAGTGCATCAGCAACTGTGTGTGGCTCGATATTAATCTGTCTGCAAGTGTGTAACAGGTAGGTCATTATTCAGTTTCTATACATGTATTGACTTTCTTTGTTTGTCTTACAGGTTTTTCAGACAGCATGACCGCCTCCCTCCCTTCCTGATGGTGGATCTGTCCTTCTAGGGTCTGTGCATCTGCAATTGTGTGTGAGTCGCTACTATCTGTCTGCAAGTGTGTAACAGGTAGGGGATCATGAAGTTTCTATACATGTATTGACTTTCTTTGTTTGTCTTACAGGTTTTTCGGACAGCATGACCGCCTCCCTCCCTTCCTGATGGAGGATCTGTTTTTCGAGGGTCTCTGCATCTGCAACTGTTTGTGGCTCGCTATTAATCTGTCTGCAAGTGTGTAACAGGTAGGTCATCATTCAGTTTCTATACATGTATTGACTTTCTTTGTTTGTCTTACAGGTTTTACGGACAGCATGACCGCCTCCCTCCCTTCCTGATGGAGGATCTGTCCTTCAAGGGTCTGTGCAGCTGCAACTGTGTGTGGCTCGCTATTAATCTGTCTGCAAGTGTGTAACAGGTAGGTCATCATTCAGTTTCTATACATGTATTGACTTTCTTTTTTATGTTACACATTCTCAAGAAGTTTATCAACCTCTTGTTCTCCCTGAAGTTGTGTCCTTCTTACAGATATTTTCATCTGTAACTGTGTGTGGTTCGCTGTCCATCATTCTGCAACTCTTTAACAGGTAAGTGATCATTCAGTGTCTATACATGTATTGCCTTTTTGTTGTCTTACAGGCTTTCAGGACCAATGGCTCCCCACTTCCTGATGTTGCATACAGCCAACAAGGGACTGTCCATTTCAACTGTGTGTGACTCGCTACTATCTGTCTGCAAGTGTGTAACATAAGTCATCATTCAGTTTCTGTACATGTATTGACATTCTTTGTTTGTCTTACAGGTTTTTCAGACAGCATGACTGCCTCCCTCCGTTCCTGATGTTGGATCTGTCCTTCAAGGGTCTGTGCATCTTCAACTATGTGTGAGTCGCTACTATCTGTCTGCAAGTGTGTAACAGGTTGGTGAGCATTCAGTTTCTATACATGTATTGACTTTCTTTTTTGTGTTACAGGTTCTCAAGAAGTCCATTAACCTCTTCTTCTCCCTGAAGGTGTATCCTTCTAACAAATATTTTCATCTGCAACTGTGTGTGGTTCGCTGTCCATCATTCTGCAACTCTGCAACAGGTAAGTGATCATTCAGTGTCTATACATATATTGCCTTTTTGATGTCTTACAGACTTTCAGGACCAATGGCTCCCCCCTTCCTGATGGTCCATACAGTCAACAAGGTTCTGTCCATTGCAACTGTGTGTGGCTCGCTATTAATCTGTCTGCAAGTGTGTAACAGGTAGGTCATCATTCAGTTTCTATACATTTATTGACTTTCTTTGTTTGTCTTACAGGTTTTTCGGAAAGCATGACCGCCTCCCTCCCTTCCTGATGGAGGATCTGTCCTTCAAGAGTCTGTGCATCTGCAACTGTCTGTGAGTTGCTACTATCTGTCTGCAAGTGTGTAACAGGTTGGTGATCATTCAGTTTCTATACATGTATTGACTTTCTTTTTTCTGTTACAGGTTCTCAAGAAGTCCATCAACCTTCTTCTCCCTGAAGGTGTATCCTTCTAACAAATATTCTCATCTGTAACTGTCTGTGGTTCGCTAACCATCATTCTGCAACTCTGTAACAGGTAAGTGATCATTCAGTGTCTATACATGTATTGCCTTTTTGTTGTCTTACAGGCTTTCAGAACCAACGGCTCCCACCTTCCTCATGTTGCACACAGAAGACAACGGTCTGTCCATTGCAACTGTTTGTGGCTTGCTATTAATCTGTCTGCAAGTGTGTAACAGGTAGGTCATCATTCAGTTTCTATACATGTATTGACTTTCTTTGTTTGTCTTACAGGTTTTACGGACAGCATGACCGCCTCCCTCCCTTCCTGATGGAGGATTTGTCCTTCAAGGGTCTGTGCATCTGCAACTGTGTGTTGCTCGCTATTAATCTGTCTGCAAGTGTGTAACAGGTAGGTCATCATTCAGTTTCTATACATGTATTGACTTTCTTTGTTTGTCTTACAGGTTTTACGGACAGCATGACCGCCTCCCTCCCTTCCTGATGGAGGATCTGTCCTTCAAGGGTCTGTGCATCTGCAACTGTGTGTGGCTCGCTATTAATCTGTCTGCAAGTGTGTAACAGGTAGGTCATCATTCAGTTTCTATACATGTATTGACTTTTTTTTTGTTACACGTTCTCAAGAAGTTCATCAACCTCTTGTTCTCCCTGAAGTTGTATCCTTCTAACAAATATTTTTATCTGTAACTGTGTGTGGTTCGCTGTCCATCATTCTGCAACTCTGTAACAGGTAAGTGATCATTCAGTGTCTATACATATATTGCCTTTTTGATGTCTTACAGGCTTTCAGGACCAGTGGCCCTCCCCTTCCTGATGGTCCATACAGTCAACAAGGGTCTGTCCATTGCAACTGTGTGTGGCTCGCTATTAATCTGTCTGCAAGTGTGTAACAGGTAGGTCATTATTCAGTTTCTATACATGTATTGACTTTCTTTGTTTGTCTTACAGGTTTTTCAGACAGCATGACCGCCTCCCTCCCTTCCTGATGGTGGATCTGTCCTTCTAGGGTCTGTGCATCTGCAATTGTGTGTGAGTCGCTACTATCTGTCTGCAAGTGTGTAACAGGTAGGGGATCATTAAGTTTCTAAACATGTATTGACTTTCTTTTTTGTGTTACAGATTCTCAAGAAGTTCATCAACCTCTTGTTCTCCCTGAAGTTGTGTCCTTCTTGCAGATATTTTCATCTGTAACTGTGTGTGGTTCGCTGTCCATCATTCTGCATCTCTGTAACAGGTAAGTGATCATTCAGTGTCTATACATGTATTGCCTTTTTGTTGTTTTACAGGCTTTCAGGACCAATGGCTCCCCACTTCCTGATGTTGCATACAGCCAACAAGGGACTGTCCATTGCAACTGTGTGTGGCTCGCTATTAATCTGTCTGCAAGTGTGTAACAGGTAGGTCATCATTCAGTTTCTATACATGTATTGACTTTCTTTGTTTGTTTTACAGGTTGTACGGACAGCATTACCGCCTCCCTCCCTTCCTGATGGAGGATCTGTCCTTCAAGGGTCTGTGCATCTGCAACTGTGTGTGGCTCGCTATTAATCTGTCTGCAAGTGTGTAACAGGTAGGTCATCATTCAGTTTCTATACATGTATTGACTTTCTTTGTTTGTCTTACAGGTTTTATGGACAGCATGATCGCCTCCCTCCCTTCCTGATGGAGGATCTGTCCTTCAAGGGTCTGTGCATCTGCAACTGTGTGTGGCTCGCTATTAATCTGTCTGCAAGTGTGTAACAGGTTGGTGATCAATAAGTTTCTATACATGTCTTGACTTTCTTTTTTGTGTTACAGATTCTCAAGAAGTTCATCAACCTCTTCTTCTCCCTGAAGGTGTATCCTCCAAATATTTTAATCTGTATCTGTGTGAGGTTTGATGTTCAACATTCTGCAACTCTGTAACAGGTAAGTGATCGTTCAGTGTCTATACATGTATTGCCTTTTTGTTGTCTTACAGGCTTTCAGAACCAACGGCTCCCACCTTCCTGATGATGCACACAGACAACAACGGTCTGTCCATTGCAACTGTTTGTGGCTTGCTATTAATCTGTCTGCAAGTGTGTAACAGGTAAGTCATCATTCAGTTTCTATGCATGTATTGACTTTCTTTGTTTGTCTTACAGGTTTGTCAGACAGCATGACTGCCTCCCTCCGTTCCTGATGTTGGATCTGTCCTTCAAGGTTCTGTGCATCTTCATCTATGTATGAGTCGCTACTATCTGTCTGCAAGTGTGTAACAGATTGGTGAGCATTCAGTTTCTATACATGTATTGACTTTCTTTTTTGTGTTACAGGTTCTCAAGAACTCCATTAACCTCTTCTTCTCCCTGAAGGTGTATCCTTCTAACAAATATCCTCATCTGTAACTGTCTGTGGTTCGCTAACCATCATTCTGCAACTCTGTAACAGGTAAGTGATCATTCAGTGTCTATACATGTATTGCCTTTTTGTTGTCTTACAGGCTTTCAGAACCAACGGCTCCCACCTTCCTCATGTTGCACACAGACAACAACGGTCTGTCCATTGCAACTATTTGTGGCTTGCTATTAATCTGTCTGCAAGTGTGTAACAGGTAGGTCATCATTCAGTTTCTATACATGTATTGACTTTCTTTTTTGTGTTACAGATTCTCAAGAAGTTCATCAACCTCTTCTTCTCCCTGAAGGTGTATCCTCCAAATATTTTAATCTGTAACTGTGTGAGGTTTGATGTTCATCATTCTGCAACTCTGTAACAGGTAAGTGATCGTTCAGTGTCTATACATGTATTGCCTTTTTGTTGTCTTACAGGCTTTCAGAACCAACGGCTCCCACCTTCCTGATGTTGCACACAGACAACAACGGTCTGTCCATTGCAACTGTTTGTGGCTTGCTATTAATCTGTCTGCAAGTGTGTAACAGGTAGGTCATCATTCAGTTTCTATACATGTATTGACTTTCTTCGTTTGTCTTACAGGTTTTACGGACAGCATGACCGCCTCCCTCCCTTCCTGATGGAGGATCTGTCCTTCAAGGGTCTGTGCATCTGCAACTGTGTGTGGCTCGCTATTAATCTGTCTGCAAGTGTGTAACATGTAGGTCATCATTCAGTTTCTATACATGTATTGACTTTCTTTGTTTGTCTTACAGGTTTTTTGGACAGCATGACCGCCTCCCTCCCTTCCTGATGGAGGATCTGTCCTTCGAGGGTCTGTGCATCTGCAACTGTTTGTGGTTCGCTATTAATCTGTCTGCAAGTGTGTAACAGGTAGGTCATCATTCAGTTTCTATACATGTATTGACTTTCTTTGTTTGTCTTACAGGTTTTACGGACAGCATGACCGCCTCCCTCCCTTCCTGATGGAGGATCTGTCCTTCAAGGGTCTGTGCATCTGCAACTGTGTGTGGCTCGCTATTAATCTGTCTGCAAGTGTGTAACAGGTAGGTCATCATTCAGTTTCTATACATGTATTGACTTTCTTTTTTCTGTTACAGGTTCTCAAGAAGTCCATCAACCTCTTCTTCTCCCTGAAGGTGTATCCTTCTAACAAATATTCTCATCTGTAACTGTCTGTGGTTCGCTAACCATCATTCTGCAACTCTGTAACAGGTAAGTGATCATTCAGTGTCTATACATGCATTGCCTTTTTGTTGTCTTACAGGCTTTCAGGACCAATGGCTCCCCACTTCCTGATGTTGCATACAGCCAACAAGGGACTGTCCATTTCAACTGTGTGTGACTCGCTACTATCTGTCTGCAAGTGTGTAACATAAGTCATCATTCAGTTTCTGTACATGTATTGACATTCTTTGTTTGTCTTACAGGTTTTTCAGACAGCATGACTGCCTCCCTCCGTTCCTGATGTTGGATCTGTCCTTCAAGGGTCTGTGCATCTTCAACTATGTGTGAGTCGCTACTATCTGTCTGCAAGTGTGTAACAGGTTGGTGAGCATTCAGTTTCTATACATGTATTGACATTCTTTTTTGTGTTACAGGTTCTCAAGAAGTCCATTAACCTCTTCTTCTCCCTGAAGGTGTATCCTTCTAACAAATATTTTCATCTGCAACTGTGTGTGGTTCGCTGTCCATCATTCTGCAACTCTGTAACAGGTAAGTGATCATTCAGTGTCTATACATATATTGCCTTTTTGATGTCTTACAGACTTTCAGGACCAATGGCTCCCCCCTTCCTGATGGTCCATACAGTCAACAAGGTTCTGTCCATTGCAACTGTGTGTGGCTCGCTATTAATCTGTCTGCAAGTGTGTAACAGGTAGGTCATCATTCAGTTTCTATACATTTATTGACTTTCTTTGTTTGTCTTACAGGTTTTTCGGAAAGCATGACCGCCTCCCTCCCTTCCTGATGGAGGATCTGTCCTTCAAGAGTCTGTGCATCTGCAACTGTGTGTGAGTTGCTACTATCTGTCTGCAAGTGTGTAACAGGTTGGTGATCATTCAGTTTCTATACATGTATTGACTTTCTTTTTTCTGTTACAGGTTCTCAAGAAGTCCATCAACCTTCTTCTCCCTGAAGGTGTATCCTTCTAACAAATATTCTCATCTGTAACTGTCTGTGGTTCGCTAACCATCATTCTGCAACTCTGTAACAGGTAAGTGATCATTCAGTGTCTATACATGTATTGCCTTTTTGTTGTCTTACAGGCTTTCAGAACCAACGGCTCCCACCTTCCTCATGTTGCACACAGAAGACAACGGTCTGTCCATTGCAACTGTTTGTGGCTTGCTATTAATCTGTCTGCAAGTGTGTAACAGGTAGGTCATCATTCAGTTTCTATACATGTATTGACTTTCTTTGTTTGTCTTACAGGTTTTACGGACAGCATGACCGCCTCCCTCCCTTCCTGATGGAGGATTTGTCCTTCAAGGGTCTGTGCATCTGCAACTGTGTGTTGCTCGCTATTAATCTGTCTGCAAGTGTGTAACAGGTAGGTCATCATTCAGTTTCTATACATGTATTGACTTTCTTTGTTTGTCTTACAGGTTTTACGGACAGCATGACCGCCTCCCTCCCTTCCTGATGGAGGATCTGTCCTTCAAGGGTCTGTGCATCTGCAACTGTGTGTGGCTCGCTATTAATCTGTCTGCAAGTGTGTAACAGGTAGGTCATCATTCAGTTTCTATACATGTATTGACTTTTTTTTTGTTACACGTTCTCAAGAAGTTCATCAACCTCTTGTTCTCCCTGAAGTTGTATCCTTCTAACAAATATTTTTATCTGTAACTGTGTGTGGTTCGCTGTCCATCATTCTGCAACTCTGTAACAGGTAAGTGATCATTCAGTGTCTATACATATATTGCCTTTTTGATGTCTTACAGGCTTTCAGGACCAATGGCCCTCCCCTTCCTGATGGTCCATACAGTCAACAAGGGTCTGTCCATTGCAACTGTGTGTGGCTCGCTATTAATCTGTCTGCAAGTGTGTAACAGGTAGGTCATTATTCAGTTTCTATACATGTATTGACTTTCTTTGTTTGTCTTACAGGTTTTTCAGACAGCATGACCGCCTCCCTCCCTTCCTGATGGTGGATCTGTCCTTCTAGGGTCTGTGCATCTGCAATTGTGTGTGAGTCGCTACTATCTGTCTGCAAGTGTGTAACAGGTAGGGGATCATTAAGTTTCTAAACATGTATTGACTTTCTTTTTTGTGTTACAGATTCTCAAGAAGTTCATCAACCTCTTGTTCTCCCTGAAGTTGTGTCCTTCTTGCAGATATTTTCATCTGTAACTGTGTGTGGTTCGCTGTCCATCATTCTGCATCTCTGTAACAGGTAAGTGATCATTCAGTGTCTATACATGTATTGCCTTTTTGTTGTTTTACAGGCTTTCAGGACCAATGGCTCCCCACTTCCTGATGTTGCATACAGCCAACAAGGGACTGTCCATTGCAACTGTGTGTGGCTCGCTATTAATCTGTCTGCAAGTGTGTAACAGGTAGGTCATCATTCAGTTTCTATACATGTATTGACTTTCTTTGTTTGTCTTACAGGTTTTATGGACAGCATGATCGCCTCCCTCCCTTCGTGATGGAGGATCTGTCCTTCAAGGGTCTGTGCATCTGCAACTGTGTGTGGCTCGCTATTAATCTGTCTGCAAGTGTGTAACAGGTTGGTGATCAATAAGTTTCTATACATGTCTTGACTTTCTTTTTTGTGTTACAGATTCTCAAGAAGTTCATCAACCTCTTCTTCTCCCTGAAGGTGTATCCTCCAAATATTTTAATCTGTATCTGTGTGAGGTTTGATGTTCATCATTCTGCAACTCTGTAACAGGTAAGTGATCGTTCAGTGTCTATACATGTATTGCCTTTTTGTTGTCTTACAGGCTTTCAGAACCAACGGCTCCCACCTTCCTGATGATGCACACAGACAACAACGGTCTGTCCATTGCAACTGTTTGTGGCTTGCTATTAATCTGTCTGCAAGTGTGTAACAGGTAGGTCATCATTCAGTTTCTATGCATGTATTGACTTTCTTTGTTTGTCTTACAGGTTTTTCAGACAGCATGACTGCCTCCCTCCGTTCCTGATGTTGGATCTGTCCTTCAAGGTTCTGTGCATCTTCATCTATGTATGAGTCGCTACTATCTGTCTGCAAGTGTGTAACAGATTGGTGAGCATTCAGTTTCTATACATGTATTGACTTTCTTTTTTGTGTTACAGGTTCTCAAGAACTCCATTAACCTCTTCTTCTCCCTGAAGGTGTATCCTTCTAACAAATATTCTCATCTGTAACTGTCTGTGGTTCGCTAACCATCATTCTGCAACTCTGTAACAGGTAAGTGATCATTCAGTGTCTATACATGTATTGCCTTTTTGTTGTCTTACAGGCTTTCAGAACCAACGGCTCCCACCTTCCTCATGTTGCACACAGACAACAACGGTCTGTCCATTGCAACTATTTGTGGCTTGCTATTAATCTGTCTGCAAGTGTGTAACAGGTAGGTCATCATTCAGTTTCTATACATGTATTGACTTTCTTTGTTTGTCTTACAGGTTTTACGGACAGCATGACCGCCTCCCTCCCTTCCTGATGGAGGATTTGTCCTTCAAGGGTCTGTGCATCTGCAGCTGTGTGTTGCTCGCTATTAATCTGTTTGCAATTGTGTAACAGGTAGGTCATCATTCAGTTTCTATACATGTATTGACTTTCTTTGTTTGTCTTACAAGTTTTACGGACAGCATGACCGCCTCCCTCCCTTCCTGATGGAGGATCTGTCCTTCGAGGGTCTATGCATCTGCAACTGTTTGTGGTTCGCTATTAATCTGTCTGCAAGTGTGTAACAGGTAGGTGATCATTCAGTTTCTATACATGTATTGCCTTTTTGTTGTCTTTCAGACTTTTAAGACCAAAGGCTCCCCCCTTCCTGATGGTGCATTCGCTGTCCATCATTCTGCAACTCTGTAACAGGTAAGTGATCATTCAGTGTCTATACATGTATTGCCTTTTTGTTGTCTTACAGGCTTTCAGGACCAATGGCTCCCACCTTCCTGATGGTGCATACAGTCAAAAAGTGTCTGTCCATTGCAACTGTGTGTGGCTCGCTATCAATCTGTCTGCAAGTGTGTAACAGGTAGGTGATCATTCAGTTTCTATACATGTATTGCCTTTTTGTTGTCTTTCAGGCTTTTAAGACCAAAGGCTCCCCCCTTCCTGATGGTGCATTCAGCCAACAAGTGTCTGTCCATTGCAACTGTGTGTGGCTCGCTATCAATCTGTCTGCAAGTGTGTAACAGGTAGGTGATCATTCAGTTTCTATACATGTATTGCCTTTTTGTTGTCTTTCAGACTTTCAGGACCAGTGGCCCTCCCCTTCCTGATGGTCCATACAGTCAACAAGGGCTGTCCATTGCAACTGTGTGTGGCTCGCTATTGATCTGTCTGCAAGTGTGTAACAGGTAGGTCATCATTCAGTTTCTATACATGTATTGACTTTCTTTGTTTGCCTTACAGGTTTTTCGGACAGCATGACCGCCTCCCTCCCTTCCTATTGGTGGATCTGTCCTTCAAGGGTCTGTGCATCTGCAACTGTGTGTGAGTCGCTACTGTCTGTCTGCAAGTGTGTAACAGGTAGGTTATCATTCACTTTCTATACATGTATTGACTTTATTTTTTGTGTTTCAGGTTTTTAAGAAGTTCATCAACCTCTTGTTCTCCCTGAAGGTGTATCCTTCTAACAAATATTCTCATCTGTAACTGTCTGTGGTTCGCTGACCATCATTCTGCAACTCTGTAACAGGTAAGTGATCATTCAGTGTCTATACATGTATTGCCTTTTTGTTGTCTTAGTGGCTTTTAGAACCAACGGCTCCAACCTTCCTGATGTTGTACACAGACAACAACGGTCTGTCCATTGCAACTGTTTGTGGCTCGCTATTAATCTTTCTGCAAGTGTGTAACAGGTAGGTCATCATTCAGTTTCTATACATGTATTGACTTTCTTTGTTTGTCTTACAGGTTTTACGGACAGCATGACCGCCTCCCTCCCTTCCTGATGGAGGATCTGTCCTTCAAGGGTCTGTGCATCTGCAACTGTGTGTGGCTCGCTATTAATCTGTCTGCAAGTGTGTAACAGGTAGGTCATCATTCAGTTTCTATACATGTATTGACTTTCTTTGTTTGTCTTACAGGTTTTACGGACAGCATGACCGCCTCCCTCCCTTCCTGATGGAGGATCTGTCCTTCAAGGGTCTGTGCATCTGCAACTGTGTGTGGCTCGCTATTAATCTGTCTGCATGTGTGTAACAGGTTGGTCATCATTCAGTTTCTATACATGTATTGCCTTTTTGTTGTCTTACAGACTTTCAGGACCAGTGGCCCTCCCCTTCCTGATGGTCCATACAGTCAACAAGGGTTTGTCCATTGCAACTGTGTTTGTCTCGCTACTATCTGTCTGCAAGTGTGTAACAGATAAGTCATCATTCAGTTTCTGTACATGTATTGACATTCTTTGTTTGTCTTACAGGTTTTTCAGACAGCATGACTGCCTCCCTCCGTTCCTGATGTTGGATCTGTCCTTCAAGGGTCTGTGCATCTTCAACTATGTGTGAGTCGCTACTATCTGTCTGCAAGTGTGTAACAGGTTGGTGATCATTCAGTTTCTATACATGTATTGACTTTCTTTTTTGTGTTACAGATTCTCAAGAAGTTCATCAACCTCTTCTTCTCCCTGAAGGTGTATCCTCCAAATATTTTAATCTGTAACTGTGTGAGGTTTGATGTTCATCATTCTGCAACTCTGTAACACGTAAGTGATCGTTCAGTGTCTATACATGTATTGCCTTTTTGTTGTCTTACAAGCTTTCAGAACCAACGGCTCCCACCTTCCTGATGTTGCACACAGACAACAACGGTCTGTCCATTGCAACTGTTTGTGGCTTGCTATTAATCTGTCTGCAAGTGTGTAACAGGTAGGTCATCATTCAGTTTCTATACATGTATTGACTTTCTTTGTTTGTCTTTCAGGTTTTTTGGACAGCATGACTGCCTCCCTCCCTTCCTGATGGAGGATCTGTCCTTCGAGGGTCTGTGCATCTGCAACTGTTTGTGGTTCGCTATTAATCTGTCTGCAAGTGTGTAACAGGTTGGTCATCATTCAGTTTCTATACATGTATTGACTTTCTTTTTTGTGTTACACATTCTCAAGAAGTTCAACAACCTCTTGTTCTCCCTGAAGTTGTGTCCTTCTTTCAGATATTTTCATCTGTAACTGTGTGTGGTTCGCTGTCCATCATTCTGCAACTCTGTAACAAGTAAGTGATCATTCAGTGTCTATACATATATTGCCTTTTTGATGTCTTACAGGCTTTCAGGACCAATGGCTCCCCACTTCCTGATGGTCCATACAGTCAACAAAGTTCTGTCCATTGCAACTGTGTGTGGCTCACTATTAATCTGTCTGCAAGTGTGTAACAGGTAGGTCATCATTCAGTTTCTATACATTTATTGACTTTCTTTGTTTGTCTTACAGGTTTTTCGGAAAGCATGACCGCCTCCCTCCCTTCCCGATGGAGGATCTGTCTTTCAAGAGTCTGTGCATTTGCAACTGTGTGTGAGTTGCTACTATCTGTTTGCAAGTGTGTAACAGGTTGGTGATCATTCAGTTTCTATACATGTATTGACTTTCTTTTTTCTGTTACAGGTTCTCACGAAGTCCATCAACCTCTTCTTCTCCCTGAAGGTGTATCCTTCTAACAAATATTCTCATCTGTAACTGTCTGTGGTTCGCTAACCATCATTCTGCAACTCTGTAACAGGTAAGTGATCATTCAATTCTATACATGTATTGCCTTTTTGTTGTCTTACAGGCTTTCAGAACCAACGGCTCCCACCTTCCTGATGTTGCACACAGACAACAACGGTCTGTCCATTGCAACTGTTTGTGGCTTCCTATTAATCTGTCTGCAAGTGTGTAACAGGTAGGTCATCATTCAGTTTCTATACATGTATTGACTTTCTTTGTTTGTCTTACAGGTTTTTCAGACAGCATGACTGCCTCCCTCCGTTCCTGATGTTGGATCTGTCCTTCAAGGGTCTGTGCATCTTCAACTATGTGTGAGTCGCTACTATCTGTCTGCAAGTGTGTAACAGGTAGGGGATCATTAAGTTTCTAAACATGTATTGACTTTCTTTTTTGTGTTACAGATTCTCAAGAAGTTCATCAACCTCTTGTTCTCCCTGAAGTTGTGTCCTTCTTGCAGATATTTTCATCTGTAACTGTGTGTGGTTCGCTGTCCATCATTCTGCATCTCTGTAACAGGTAAGTGATCATTCAGTGTCTATACATGTATTGCCTTTTTGTTGTTTTACAGGCTTTCAGGACCAATGGCTCCCCACTTCCTGATGTTGCATACAGCCAACAAGGGACTTTCCATTGCAACTGTGTGTGGCTCGCTATTAATCTGTCTGCAAGTGTGTAACAGGTAGGTCATCATTCAGTTTCTATACATGTATTGACTTTCTTTGTTTGTCTTACAGGTTGTACGGACAGCATTACCGCCTCCCTCCCTTCCTGATGGAGGATCTGTCCTTCAAGGGTCTGTGCATCTGCAACTGTGTGTGGCTCGCTATTAATCTGTCTGCAAGTGTGTAAAAGGTAGGTCATCATTCAGTTTCTATACATGTATTGACTTTCTTTGTTTGTCTTACAGGTTTTATGGACAGCATGATCGCCTCCCTCCCTTCCTGATGGAGGATCTGTCCTTCAAGGGTCTGTGCATCTGCAACTGTGTGTGGCTCGCTATTAATCTGTCTGCAAGTGTGTAACAGGTTGGTGATCAATAAGTTTCTATACATGTCTTGACTTTCTTTTTTGTGTTACAGATTCTCAAGAAGTTCATCAACCTCTTCTTCTCCCTGAAGGTGTATCCTCCAAATATTTTAATCTGTATCTGTGTGAGGTTTGATGTTCATCATTCTGCAACTCTGTAACAGGTAAGTGATCGTTCAGTGTCTATACATGTATTGCCTTTTTGTTGTCTTACAGGCTTTCAGAACCAACGGCTCCCACCTTCCTGATGATGCACACAGACAACAACGGTCTGTCCATTGCAACTGTTTGTGGCTTGCTATTAATCTGTCTGCAAGTGTGTAACAGGTAGGTCATCATTCAGTTTCTATGCATGTATTGACTTTCTTTGTTTGTCTTACAGGTTTGTCAGACAGCATGACTGCCTCCCTCCGTTCCTGATGTTGGATCTGTCCTTCAAGGTTCTGTGCATCTTCATCTATGTATGAGTCGCTACTATCTGTCTGCAAGTGTGTAACAGATTGGTGAGCATTCAGTTTCTATACATGTATTGACTTTCTTTTTTGTGTTACAGGTTCTCAAGAACTCCATTAACCTCTTCTTCTCCCTGAAGGTATATCCTTCTAACAAATATCCTCATCTGTAACTGTCTGTGGTTCGCTAACCATCATTCTGCAACTCTGTAACAGGTAAGTGATCATTCAGTGTCTATACATGTATTGCCTTTTTGTTGTCTTACAGGCTTTCAGAACCAACGGCTCCCACCTTCCTCATGTTGCACACAGACAACAACGGTCTGTCCATTGCAACTATTTGTGGCTTGCTATTAGTCTGTCTGCAAGTGTGTAACAGGTAGGTCATCATTCAGTTTCTATACATGTATTGACTTTCTTTTTTGTGTTACAGATTCTCAAGAAGTTCATCAACCTCTTCTTCTCCCTGAAGGTGTATCCTCCAAATATTTTAATCTATAACTGTGTGAGGTTTGATGTTCATCATTCTGCAACTCTGTAACAGGTAAGTGATCGTTCAGTGTCTATACATGTATTGCCTTTTTGTTGTCTTACAGGCTTTCAGAACCAACGGCTCCCACCTTCCTGATGTTGCACACAGACAACAACGGTCTGTCCATTGCAACTGTTTGTGGCTTGCTATTAATCTGTCTGCAAGTGTGTAACAGGTAGGTCATCATTCAGTTTCTATACATGTATTGACTTTCTTTGTTTGTCTTACAGGTTTTACGGACAGCATGACCGCCTCCCTCCCTTCCTGATGGAGGATCTGTCCTTCAAGGGTCTGTGCATCTGCAACTGTGTGTGGCTCGCTATTAATCTGTCTGCAAGTGTGTAACATGTAGGTCATCATTCAGTTTCTATACATGTATTGACTTTCTTTGTTTGTCTTACAGGTTTTTTGGACAGCATGACCGCCTCCCTCCCTTCCTGATGCAGGATCTGTCCTTCGAGGGTCTGTGCATCTGCAACTGTTTGTGGTTCGCTATTAATCTGTCTGCAAGTGTGTAACAGGTAGGTCATCATTCAGTTTCTATACATGTATTGACTTTCTTTGTTTGTCTTACAGGTTTTACGGACAGCATGACCGCCTCCCTCCCTTCCTGATGGAGGATCTGTCCTTCAAGGGTCTGTGCATCTGCAACTGTGTGTGGCTCGCTATTAATCTGTCTGCAAGTGTGTAACAGGTAGGTCATCATTCAGTTTCTATACATGTATTGACTTTCTTTTTTCTGTTACAGGTTCTCAAGAAGTCCATCAACCTCTTCTTCTCCCTGAAGGTGTATCCTTCTAACAAATATTCTCATCTGTAACTGTCTGTGGTTCGCTAACCATCATTCTGCAACTCTGTAACAGGTAAGTGATCATTCAGTGTCTATACATGCATTGCCTTTTTGTTGTCTTACAGGCTTTCAGGACCAATGGCTCCCCACTTCCTGATGTTGCATACAGCCAACAAGGGACTGTCCATTTCAACTGTGTGTGACTCGCTACTATCTGTCTGCAAGTGTGTAACATAAGTCATCATTCAGTTTCTGTACATGTATTGACATTCTTTGTTTGTCTTACAGGTTTTTCAGACAGCATGACTGCCTCCCTCCGTTCCTGATGTTGGATCTGTCCTTCAAGGGTCTGTGCATCTTCAACTATGTGTGAGTCGCTACTATCTGTCTGCAAGTGTGTAACAGGTTGGTGAGCATTCAGTTTCTATACATGTATTGACTTTCTTTTTTGTGTTACAGGTTCTCAAGAAGTCCATTAACCTCTTCTTCTCCCTGAAGGTATATCCTTCTAACAAATATTTTCATCTGCAACTGTGTGTGGTTCGCTGTCCATCATTCTGCAACTCTGTAACAGGTAAGTGATCATTCAGTGTCTATACATATATTGCCTTTTTGATGTCTTACAGACTTTCAGGACCAATGGCTCCCCCCTTCCTGATGGTCCATACAGTCAACAAGGTTCTGTCCATTGCAACTGTGTGTGGCTCGCTATTAATCTGTCTGCAAGTGTGTAACAGGTAGGTCATCATTCAGTTTCTATACATTTATTGACTTTCTTTGTTTGTCTTACAGGTTTTTCGGAAAGCATGACCGCCTCCCTCCCTTCCTGATGGAGGATCTGTCCTTCAAGAGTCTGTGCATCTGCAACTGTGTGTGAGTTGCTACTATCTGTCTGCAAGTGTGTAACAGGTTGGTGATCATTCAGTTTCTATACATGTATTGACTTTCTTTTTTCTGTTACAGGTTCTCAAGAAGTCCATCAACCTTCTTCTCCCTGAAGGTGTATCCTTCTAACAAATATTCTCATCTGTAACTGTCTGTGGTTCGCTAACCATCATTCTGCAACTCTGTAACAGGTAAGTGATCATTCAGTGTCTATACATGTATTGCCTTTTTGTTGTCTTACAGGCTTTCAGACCCAACGGCTCCCACCTTCCTCATGTTGCACACAGAAGACAACGGTCTGTCCATTGCAACTGTTTGTGGCTTGCTATTAATCTGTCTGCAAGTGTGTAACAGGTAGGTCATCATTCAGTTTCTATACATGTATTGACTTTCTTTGTTTGTCTTACAGGTTTTACGGACAGCATGACCGCCTCCCTCCCTTCCTGATGGAGGATTTGTCCTTCAAGGGTCTGTGCATCTGCAACTGTGTGTTGCTCGCTATTAATCTGTCTGCAAGTGTGTAACAGGTAGGTCATCATTCAGTTTCTATACATGTATTGACTTTCTTTGTTTGTCTTACAGGTTTTACGGACAGCATGACCGCCTCCCTCCCTTCCTGATGGAGGATCTGTCCTTCAAGGGTCTGTGCATCTGCAACTGTGTGTGGCTCGCTATTAATCTGTCTGCAAGTGTGTAACAGGTAGGTCATCATTCAGTTTCTATACATGTATTGACTTTTTTTTTGTTACACGTTCTCAAGAAGTTCATCAACCTCTTGTTCTCCCTGAAGTTGTATCCTTCTAACAAATATTTTTATCTGTAACTGTGTGTGGTTCGCTGTCCATCATTCTGCAACTCTGCAACAGGTAAGTGATCATTCAGTGTCTATACATATATTGCCTTTTTGATGTCTTACAGGCTTTCAGGACCAATGGCCCTCCCCTTCCTGATGGTCCATACAGTCAACAAGGGTCTGTCCATTGCAACTGTGTGTGGCTCGCTATTAATCTGTCTGCAAGTGTGTAACAGGTAGGTCATTATTCAGTTTCTATACATGTATTGACTTTCTTTGTTTGTCTTACAGGTTTTTCAGACAGCATGACCGCCTCCCTCCCTTCCTGATGGTGGATCTGTCCTTCTAGGGTCTGTGCATCTGCAATTGTGTGTGAGTCGCTACTATCTGTCTGCAAGTGTGTAACAGGTAGGGGATCATTAAGTTTCTAAACATGTATTGACTTTCTTTTTTGTGTTACAGATTCTCAAGAAGTTCATCAACCTCTTGTTCTCCCTGAAGTTGTGTCCTTCTTGCAGATATTTTCATCTGTAACTGTGTGTGGTTCGCTGTCCATCATTCTGCATCTCTGTAACAGGTAAGTGATCATTCAGTGTCTATACATGTATTGCCTTTTTGTTGTTTTACAGGCTTTCAGGACCAATGGCTCCCCACTTCCTGATGTTGCATACAGCCAACAAGGGACTGTCCATTGCAACTGTGTGTGGCTCGCTATTAATCTGTCTGCAAGTGTGTAACAGGTAGGTCATCATTCAGTTTCTATACATGTATTGACTTTCTTTGTTTGTCTTACAGGTTTTATGGACAGCATGATCGCCTCCCTCCCTTCCTGATGGAGGATCTGTCCTTCAAGGGTCTGTGCATCTGCAACTGTGTGTGGCTCGCTATTAATCTGTCTGCAAGTGTGTAACAGGTTGGTGATCAATAAGTTTCTATACATGTCTTGACTTTCTTTTTTGTGTTACAGATTCTCAAGAAGTTCATCAACCTCTTCTTCTCCCTGAAGGTGTATCCTCCAAATATTTTAATCTGTATCTGTGTGAGGTTTGATGTTCATCATTCTGCAACTCTGTAACAGGTAAGTGATCGTTCAGTGTCTATACATGTATTGCCTTTTTGTTGTCTTACAGGCTTTCAGAACCAACGGCTCCCACCTTCCTGATGATGCACACAGACAACAACGGTCTGTCCATTGCAACTGTTTGTGGCTTGCTATTAATCTGTCTGCAAGTGTGTAACAGGTAGGTCATCATTCAGTTTCTATACATGTATTGACTTTCTTTGTTTGTCTTACAAGTTTTACGGACAGCATGACCGCCTCCCTCCCTTCCTGATGGAGGATCTGTCCTTCGAGGGTCTATGCATCTGCAACTGTTTGTGGTTCGCTATTAATCTGTCTGCAAGTGTGTAACAGGTAGGTGATCATTCAGTTTCTATACATGTATTGCCTTTTTGTTGTCTTTCAGGCTTTTAAGACCAAAGGCTCCCCCCTTCCTGATGGTGCATTCGCTGTCCATCATTCTGCAACTCTGTAACAGGTAAGTGATCATTCAGTGTCTATACATGTATTGCCTTTTTGTTGTCTTACAGGCTTTCAGGACCAATGGCTCCCACCTTCCTGATGGTGCATACAGTCAAAAAGTGTCTGTCCATTGCAACTGTGTGTGGCTCGCTATCAATCTGTCTGCAAGTGTGTAACAGGTAGGTGATCATTCAGTTTCTATACATGTATTGCCTTTTTGTTGTCTTTCAGGCTTTTAAGACCAAAGGCTCCCCCCTTCCTGATGGTGCATTCAGCCAACAAGTGTCTGTCCATTGCAACTGTGTGTGGCTCGCTATCAATCTGTCTGCAAGTGTGTAACAGGTAGGTGATCATTCAGTTTCTATACATGTATTGCCTTTTTGTTGTCTTACAGACTTTCAGGACCAGTGGCCCTCCCCTTCCTGATGGTCCATACAGTCAACAAGGGTTTGTCCATTGCAACTGTGTGTGTCTCGCTACTATCTGTCTGCAAGTGTGTAACAGATAAGTCATCATTCAGTTTCTGTACATGTATTGACATTCTTTGTTTGTCTTACAGGTTTTTCAGACAGCATGACTGCCTCCCTCCGTTCCTGATGTTGGATCTGTCCTTCAAGGGTCTGTGCATCTTCAACTATGTGTGAGTCGCTACTATCTGTCTGCAAGTGTGTAACAGGTTGGTGATCATTCAGTTTCTATACATGTATTGACTTTCTTTTTTGTGTTACAGATTCTCAAGAAGTTCATCAACCTCTTGTTCTCCCTGAAGTTGTGTCCTTCTTGCAGATATTTTCATCTGTAACTGTGTGTGGTTCGCTGTCCATCATTCTGCATCTCTGTAACAGGTAAGTGATCATTCAGTGTCTATACATATATTGCCTTTTTGATGTCTTACAGGCTTTCAGGACCAATGGCTCCCCCCTTCCTGATGGTCCATACAGTCAACAAGGTTCTGTCCATTGCAACTGTGTGTGGCTTGCTATTAATCTGTCTGCAAGTGTGTAACAGGTAGGTCATCATTCAGTTTCTATACATGTATTGACTTTCTTTGTTTGTCTTACAGGTTTTACGGACAGCATGACCGACTCCCTCCCTTCCTGATGGAGGATCTGTCCTTCAAGGGTCTGTGCATCTGCAACTGTGTGTGGCTCGCTATTAATCTGTCTGCAAGTGTGTAACAGGTAGGTCATCATTCAGTTTCTATACATGTATTGCCTTTTTGTTGTCTTACAGGCTTTCAGGACCAATGGCTCCCCCCCTTCCTGATGGTGCATTCGCTGTCCATCATTCTGCAACTCTGTAACAGGTAAGTAATCATTCAGTGTCTATACATGTATTGCCTTTCTTTTTTGTGTTACAGGTTCTGAAGAAGTCCATCAACCTCTTCTTCTCCCTGAAGGTGTATCCTTCTAACAAATATATTTGCAACTGTGTGTGGTTCGCTGTCCATCATTCTGCAACTCTGTAACAGGTAAGTGATCATTCAGTCTATATACATGTATTGCCTTTTTGTTGTCTTACAGGCTTTCAAGACCAATGGCTCCCCCTTTCCTGATGGTCCATTGCAACTGTGTGTGACTCGCTATCAATCTGTCTGCAAGTGTGTAACAGGTTGGTGATCATTCAGTTTCTATACATGTATTGACATTCTTTGTTTGTCTTACAGGTTTTTCGGACAGCATGACCGCCTCCCTCCCTTCCTGATGGTGGATCTGTCCTTCAAGGGTCTGAGCATCTGAAACTATGTGTGAGTCGCTACTACCTGTCTGCATGTGTGTAACAGGTTGGTGAGCATTCAGTTTCTATACATGTATTGGCTTTTTGTTGTCTTACAGACTTTCAGGACCAGTGGCCCTCCCCTTCCTGATGGTCCATACAGTCAACAAGGGTCTGTCCATTGCAACTGTGTGTGTCTCGCTACTATCTGTCTGCAAGTGTGTAACAGATAAGTCATCATTCAGTTTCTGTACATGTATTGACATTCTTTGTTTGTCTTACAGGTTTTTCAGACAGCATGACTGCCTCCCTCCGTTCCTGATGTTGGATCTGTCCTTCAAGGGTCTGTGCATCTTCAACTATGTGTGAGTCGCTACTATCTGTCTGCAAGTGTGTAACAGGTTGGTGAGCATTCAGTTTCTATACATGTACTGACTTTCTTTTTTGTGTTACAGGTTCTCAATTAGTCCATTAACCTCTTCTTCTCCCTGAAGGTGTATCCTTCTAACAAATATTTTCATCTGCAACTGTGTGTGGTTTGATGTTCATAATTCTGCAACTCTGTCACAGGTAAGTGATCATTCAGTGTCTATACATATATTGCCTTTTTGATGTCTTACAGGCTTTCAGGACCAATGGCTCCCCCCTTCCTGATGGTCCATACAGTTAACAAGGTTCTGTCCATTGCAACTGTGTGTGGCTTGCTATTAATCTGTCTGCAAGTGTGTAACAGGTTGGTGATCATTCAGTTTCTTTACATGTATTGACATTCTTTGTTTGTCTTACAGGTTTTACGGACAGCATGACCGCCTCCCTCCCTTCCTGATGGAGGATCTGTCCTACGAGGGTCTGTGCATCTGCAACTGTTTGTGGTTCGCTATTAATCTGTCTGCAAGTGTGTAACAGGTAAGTCATCATTCAGTTTCTATACATGTATTGCCTTTTTGTTGTCTTACAGGCTTTCAAGACCAATGGCTCCCCCTTTCCTGATGGTCCATTGCAACTGTGTGTGACTCGCTATCAATCTGTCTGCAAGTGTGTAACAGGTTGGTGATCATTCAGTTTCTTTACATGTATTGACATTCTTTGTTTGTCTTACAGGTTTTTCGGACAGCATGACCGCCTCCCTCCCTTCCTGATGGTGGATCTGTCCTTCAAGGGTCTGAGCATCTGAAACTATGTGTGAGTCGCTACTACCTGTCTGCATGTGTGTAACAGGTTGGTCATCATTCAGTGTCTATACATGTATTGCCTTTTTGTTGTCTTACAGGCTTTCAGGACCAATGGCTCCCACCTTCCTGATGGTGCATACAGTCAAAAAGTGTCTGTCCATTGCAACTGTGTGTGGCTCGCTATCAATCTGTCTGCAGGTGTGTAACAGGTAGGTGATCATTCAGTTTCTATACATGTATTGCCTTTTTGTTGTCTTTCAGGCTTTTAAGACCAAAGGCTCCCCCCTTCCTGATGGTGCATTCAGCCAACAAGTGTCTGTCCATTGCAACTGTGTGTGGCTCGCTATTGATCTGTCTGCAAGTGTGTAACAGGTAGGTCATCATTCAGTTTCTATACATGTATTGACTTTCTTTGTTTGTCTTACAGGTTTTACGGACAGCATGACCGCCTCCCTCCCTTCCTGATGGAGGATCTGTCCTATGAGGGTCTGTGCATCTGCAACTGTTTGTGGTTCGCTATTAATCTGTCTGCAAGTGTGTAACAGGTAAGTCATCATTCAGTTTCTATACATGTATTGCCTTTTTGTTGTCTTACAGGCTTTCAAGACCAATGGCTCCCCCTTTCCTGATGGTCCATTGCAACTGTGTGTGACTCGCTATCAATCTGTCTGCAAGTGTGTAACAGGTTGGTGATCATTCAGTTTCTTTACATGTATTGACATTCTTTGTTTGTCTTACAGGTTTTTCGGACAGCATGACCGCCTCCCTCCCTTCCTGATGGTGGATCTGTCCTTCAAGGGTCTGAGCATCTGAAACTATGTGTGAGTCGCTACTACCTGTCTGCATGTGTGTAACAGGTTGGTCATCATTCAGTGTCTATACATGTATTGCCTTTTTGTTGTCTTACAGGCTTTCAGGACCAATGGCTCCCACCTTCCTGATGGTGCATACAGTCAAAAAGTGTCTGTCCATTGCAACTGTGTGTGGCTCGCTATCAATCTGTCTGCAGGTGTGTAACAGGTAGGTGATCATTCAGTTTCTATACATGTATTGCCTTTTTGTTGTCTTTCAGGCTTTTAAGACCAAAGGCTCCCCCCTTCCTGATGGTGCATTCAGCCAACAAGTGTCTGTCCATTGCAACTGTGTGTGGCTCGCTATTGATCTGTCTGCAAGTGTGTAACAGGTAGGTCATCATTCAGTTTCTATACATGTATTGACTTTCTTTGTTTGCCTTACAGGTTTTTCAGACAGCATGACCGCCTCCCTCCCTTCCTATTGGTGGATCTGTCCTTCAAGGGTCTGTGCATCTGCAACTGCGTGTGAGTCGCTACTATCTGTCTGCAAGTGTGTAACAGGTAGGTTATCATTCAGTTTCTATACATGTATTGACTTTATTTTTTGTGTTACAGGTTGTTAAGAAGTTCATCAACCTCTTGTTCTCCCTGAAGGTGTATCCTTCTAACAAATATTCTCATCTGTAACTGTCTGTGGTTCGCTGACCATCATTCTGCAACTCTGTAACAGGTAAGTGATCATTCAGTGTCTATACATGTATTGCCTTTTTGTTGGCTTAGAGGCTTTTAGAACCAACGGCTCCCACCTTCCTGATGTTGCACACAGACAACAACGGTCTGTCCATTGCAACTGTTTGTGGCTCGCTATTAATCTTTCTGCAAGTGTGTAACAGGTAGGTCATCATTCAGTTTCTATACATGTATTGACTTTCTTTGTTTGTCTTACAGGTTTTACAGACAGCATGACCGCCTCCCTCCCTTCCTGATGGAGGATCTGTCCTTCAAGGGTCTGTGCATCTGCAACTGTGTGTGGCTCGCTATTAATCTGTCTGCATGTGTGTAACAGGTTGGTCATCATTCAGTTTCTATACATGTATTGCCTTTTTGTTGTCTTACAGACTTTCAGGACCAGTGGCCCTCCCCTTCCTGATGGTCCATACAGTCAACAAGGGTCTGTCCATTGCAACTGTGTGTGTCTCGCTACTATCTTTCTGCAAGTGTGTAACAGATAAGTCATCATTCAGTTTCTGTACATGTATTGACATTCTTTGTTTGTCTTACAGGTTTTTCAGACAGCATGACTGCCTCCCTCCGTTCCTGATGTTGGATCTGTCCTTCAAGGGTCTGTGCATCTTCAACTATGTGTGAGTCGCTACTATCTGTCTGCAAGTGTGAAACAGGTTGGTGATCATTCAGTTTCTATACATGTACTGACTTTCTTTTTTGTGTTACAGGTTCTCAATTAGTCCATTAACCTCTTCTTCTCCCTGAAGGTGTATCCTTCTAACAAATATTTTCATCTGCAACTGTGTGTGGTTTGATGTTCATAATTCTGCAACTCTGTCACAGGTAAGTGATCATTCAGTGTCTATACATGTATTGCCTTTTTGTTGTCTTACAGGCTTTCAGGACCAATGGCTCCCCCTTTCTGATGGTGCATACAGTCAACAAGGGTCTGTCCATTGCAACTGTGTGTGGCTCGCTATTAATCTGTCTGCAAGTGTGTAACAGGTAGGTCATCATTCAGTTTCTATACATGTATTGACTTTCTTTGTTTGTCTTACAGGTTTTTCAGACAGCATGACCGCCTCCCTCCCTTCCTGATGGTGGATCTGTCCTTCAAGGGTCTGAGCATCTGAAACTATGTGTGAGTCGCTACTACCTGTCTGCAAGTGTGTAACAGGTTGGTGATCATTCAGTTTCTATACATGTATTGACTTTCTTTTTTGAGTTACAGGTCCTCAAGAAGTCCATCAACCTCTTCTTCTCCCTGAAGGTGTATCCTTCTAACAAATATTTTCATCTGAAAATAAGTGATCATTCAGTTTCTATACATGTATTGCCTTTTTGTTGTCTTATAGGCTTTCAGGACCAATGGCTCCCTCTCTTCCTGATGGTGCATACATCAGGAAGAGATCTTAACTTCAAGTCAACTGTGTGTGGCTCGCTATCTATCTGTCTGCAAGTGTGTAAGAGGTAGGTGGTCATTCAGTTTCTATACATGTATTTTCTTTTTTTTGTCTTACATGTTCATGACCCCATGAGCCCCTCCCTCCCTGACCATGCATCCAGCCACCACAGTCTGTCCATCTGCAGCTGTCTTGCTCGCTGTCTATTGTTCTGCAACTGCGTTAGAGTTAAGTGATCTTACAGTTTCAAAACCCGACTTTGACTTTATTTGTTGTCTTACAGGTTCTGAGGATGTCATTATCCCTTCCCTCCTTGATGGTGCATCTGTCCATCAAGGGTCCATCCATCTTCACCTGTGTATGGCTCACTGTCTATCTGTGTGCAACTGTCTAACAGGTAGGTGATCCCCATCCTGATGGTAGATGTGGCCAACAAGGGTCTGTCCTTCTGCAACTGTTTGTTTTTTGCTTTATATCGGTCTGCTTCTGTGTAACACATAGGTGATCATAACGTTTCTATATATGTATTTTCATTTTTTTTTGTGTTACAGGTTTATACCCCCCCCCCACGTAATGGTGGATCCCACCAACAAGGTTCAGACTGTTGTCAGTCCACCCACTGCTCCTGACTCAGTCCCAGTGATGAGCTCCATTGGTAGAGAGACCTCACTTCTGGTTCTGTGGTGGACCCTCTGCTCAGAACTCCATTAGGACATCTCCATTCCTACAGCCTGCAGCTAGGCCGAGAAATTAAGCAGCGCCTGTGCGAGGAGTGCAGCTGTCCCACTCGGAGTATGGAGGTCCAGATCGCAGAGGTCTTCAGCTCACCAACTGGGACAAGCTTCGCCCCTCACTTTGAACTGGACACAAGCAGAGAGCCACTGCCTAAGCAGCCCAAGAGGAAAAGAAGGAGGCGAAGACACTGAGATCAGGAAAAGCAGCAAACATGACTTTTAACTCCTTTTTACTATTTTAACTACTTTTCTTCTTCTTCTTTATCTTTTTATTATTATTATTATTATTATTGTTATTATTATTGTTGTGTACTTTTTTCCCTCATAACTGATGTACTGTCATGAACTTTGGCACAGAAATGTGCAATTGTGAAATATAAGATTAATAATAGAACTGTAAATTTTACATTAGGGTTCACACCTTAATCTATAAACCTAGCTCTTTGTTACTTTTTTTAACTTTTTATTTATTCTATTTATTGTTTTGTGTATTTTTCTCTTTTAGTATAATACTTGTTAACGGTCTGTTTTTTTTTGTTACATGTCATACTTGTGTTGCTCTCACCAAGTAAAATTGTAACATAGTTGGCGGAATAAAGAGATTCTGAGATTTGGGGTTTACTGTGTAAAGTGGTCTGTTTTCATCTATTTCCAGAGGTGAAAAGTAACATTCCAAATTCTTTTATTACAGTAGTTTTAATAATGTATGAGGACATCACATATTTGGGTCTAGGTCATCTTCATTCATCTTTAATCAATTTCAAATGCATTAATAAAAGTCGATTAATCATCAGCTGCCAACAATGCCTCCCAAAACCTGTTAAATCTCTACTTTTTCAAACTGAGGATTAAATCTAATTAAATCTAAACTGGTTTATGCTGGTCTGGTTTGCTAGTGTATGCTATTTTTTTCTAGAAGGGCAGTTTCTCAAAGGTTTATAGTCTTTGCGATGCTCTTATACTATAACACCTGCTGGTGCGAGGTGCGTTCCACTGATGTGTCTCTGTGCATTTTCACCAATTAAATAGTAAATAAGCCTGTAAAAGAATTGATTGTCCATAAAATACTCTTATGAATTATTCACACTGGATTATGAATTCTTTCTAGAAAACAAGCAGTACATTCTATTACACCAAATACAATAATAATTAATAAATACAATAAATGAAAGTCTAAATTAACTAAAATAATGACAATCACTTGTTAGTGTTACTTTTATGGTAATAGAAGGGAAGTGGTATTTTGAGGAAACAATATTTTGTAGACAACAGTAAACAATTATTTAATATTTAAATTTACTTTTGGTATTATATTATAAATGGATTATTCTATTATATATTTTCATTATGTAATATAACATTATAATATTGTTTTTATAAGCACAGTCTATATATATGTCAGTAACAGCTTCCTTCTATAAAGACTCAGCGCTTCTAGGTGTAAGTAGGTCAGACGGGCCGGTGCCGCGACACCTCTACCCCCCCCCCCCCCCAACTGTCCCATTGGTTAAAATATTGCACATGATAAATTGCCCATCTTCACACAGCTGTCATACTTATATGCCAGATTAAAATTTATGGAAAGATATTAATTGATCTTTACTGAGATGTTTTTATCTGAATAAAGTTTTGCTTTTATCATTTATAAATTATAATTTTGAACAGCTTCATATGGTCTATATGAAGCTGTTCAAAATTGTAATTTATAAATGATTCATCATTTTTATACAGATAACAGCTCTCACTGGAACACAGAACAGAGGAAAAGAACTCAACACACTTTTAATCAACAATTATAAGACTTCAGTGGTTTCAGTGGTTAAAAATATTTGAATGTTTTTTCTGGTCTTTCAGGTCTTTTAATATTTAATTACTAAAGCAGAAGAAATCCTTACATTAATTAATAAGAAAAAAATGTAATTGTAATTGTTTTGAACTCCAAAGCGTCTGAACAAAAGACATCTAAAATACAAGAGGGTCTCTGGTAATTCTTGTTCCTCCAGCAGCAGCAGAGTCACTGGGTCAAACGAAACGAGCCTCTCATTTCTTTTATGATTGATACAGTCAGTTACAGATTCTGGCCGCTAGACGGCGACAAAGCGCCAATTACACGGGTGTTACTCCAGCAAGGGCAGACATATGTTTGTCGTAGCATCTCTGCTCGTTTCTGGTAAACATGTTATTTATAACTATATATTCAGTGCCAGCATTTAATAATTGAAAAACATCTGTTAAAAGCCATCACTGTTAATACATTTAAATTCATGTAAAATCATTGATTGAATAATTCAATATCAGTATAATTTAAAAATGTTAAAAATGATAAACACTGTGAGGGGAAAATACAGCGCTGATGTAATGTGGTTAAGTGACCAGCAGATGGCAAATATACCGTTTAATATCAGACTGAGTTAAACCTGTGTTAAAAGACCAGCAGCTGGAAAGCTCCAGTAGAAATCCTGATTTAATGATCATATAAATGATCAGGACAGACGATGAGGTTCGTTAAGCAGGGTGACCAGACGCCCTCTTTTTACCGGACATGTTCTCTATTTGGGATGTGAAAAATGTGTGCGCATTTATTTCACATCTGTGTCTCTTTCTACAGTCACTACTCAGTCTGTGTGCGGATTTATACACTGGAGTTTAATATTAGAGAACAACACACAATTTCCTAAATGTCAAGGTCACAATGTAGTCCTATGTGAATTTGTCCTAACAGGAGTGAGCAGTATTTTAAACATATTTCATGAGTTGCATATATTCTAATGCACAGTATAAAAACGTAAATGAGGTTTTTGAAAAAGAACACTGATCAAAATTAGAGAACACTCTCAGACACCTGCAAATTGTTGGTGTTAATCTGGCATGTGGTGCTAATTTCCTTAATTATCTGACAAACCCTATTTAACTGGCAGCAAAACTTTCCTGTTTTCACTGACTTTGCAAGATGGAAAGCCGTTCCAAAGTGACTGAAACCCTCCGTCAGCAGGTTGTCAAGATGAAGGCCAAAAGGGTGACCCTATCAGCCATAGCAAGAGAAGTTGGTCATTCCAAGTCTGTGATTTCTAGAATACTGCATCTTTACAACACCACAAACTCATTCAAGTCCCCCTAGAAGGCTGGTCGTCCACGAAAGACAAATGCAAGAGAGGACAGGATAATGCGGAGAATCTCCATGGGCAATCGGTTCAACACTGCAGCTGTAATTGCTCACCAGTTCAACGTTTACAAGCATTTGGACTGGAATCCCACTCTGGGAATCCTGGGGAAAGACTGAACCCAAAGTGTGTAAAGAAGTCAGTGAAAGGTGGAGGAGGAAATGTAATGGGTTGTGGAATGTTTTCAGCAGCAGGAGTTGGGCCTCTCATATAGCTACATGGCAGAGAGAATGCAAGTGTGTATCAGAACCTTCTTCAACAACACGTGGTTCCTTCCTTGCATTTGTCACTCAATCAGCCAGCAATTTTCATGCGTGACAATGCCCCCTGTCACACAGCAAAACGGGTAAAGCAGTTCCTTGAAACTGAAAACATTGAAACAATGAATGGCCAGCTCAGAATCCTGATCTAAACCCAATAGAAAACCTCTGGAAAACCCTTGGTGATAAAGTTATGGCCAAGAAACCCACTACAGTCACCGAACTGTGGAAGAAACTGCAAGAAGAGTGGACCAAAATCACACCAGAGCAGAGTGAGAGACTAGTGATGTCCTGTAACCACATATGTGCTGAAGTCATTCAGAGCACATGGCTGTACACTTCCTGTTGTAACCTTCAGAAAATGTAGTTGTAATCTTTCTCTGTGCTACAGTCATTGCTGTTCTCTAATTTTGATTATTGTGTTTTTTGTGAAATAAAGATTTGTTGTTGAATACTTTGGTTATTTTGTTAAACGCTGTTCTAGTGGTATGGTATATCCCTAACAAAAATCCTTCAAATGTTGACCAATGAAGATTGCATTATTTCTGCAAAAATCAAGTGTTCATACATTGTTCTCTAATTTTGATTTCCAGTGTACAGCTTTAAACACGCCTGTTGAAGCACACTTTTAATAATCGATTATTATCAATTTTATAGATTCGATGTAGCAGCTCTAATGCAGACATTTCCTCCAAGTCAGCCGTTTTGTAGGTGCTATTGTCCTTCTAAAGCTGTACTGGTCTGCAGAGGAATGATTTCTTGAATTCTGAAACTAAAATTCAAATGTTTAATTATTATTATTAATTATTTTGCACAGTTTAAAATATTACTATTTATTTTTACATATAAGTTGACCATTTCTGTACAAGATATTAAGGTTGTATAGAGGCCAAACCTTAATCCACTGCATTCAACCGATACTCACTGTCATGCTGGCTAAGCTAGACATGGACGGGTGAACACTCGCAGGGACGGTGCGATGCATGATAACGTTTTAATCAAATAAACAGGGGAAAACACAAGAGTGCAGCAATAACAGAGAGGGATAAACAAGACAAACGTGACAAACTAATGCGGGCAAAACCTGAAGGCCACCTGAGGCTGGTAGGCAGCCAGGGAGCAACGCGAGGCTGGGCCAACCTAACGGAGGGGGGAAGCTTGCTATGGCAGCACATATACTAAAATTGGAACGATACAGAGAAGATTAGCATGGCCCTGCGCAAGGATGACACGCAAAATCGTGAAGCGTCCAATCTTTTTGTGGGGGCAGTGGTGGCTCAGCGGTTAGAGCGCCGGGATATCGATAACAGGGTTGTGGGTTCGATTCCCGGGCTCGGCAAGCTGCCACTGTTGGTCCCTTGAGCAAGGCCCTTTACCCTCTCTGCTCCCCGGGCGCTGGAGTTGGCTGCCCACCGCTCTGGGTGTGTGTGTGTGTACTCACTGCCCCTAACACATGTGTGCGTGTGAGTGTGTGTTCACTACCAAATGGGTTAAATGCGGAGGACACATTTCGCTGTACAGTGACAAATACGTGCACCTTTAGGTACAGGAACCCAAACCGCGCTCGTCAGGCGCTGATAAACTTACGTGACTAGAGTGCAAGGAAACCGGACGCCGACTCTTACTGGCGACCAACCAGTGAACCAGACAGCGAACTCCTTCTGAATCAGCTCCGATAGAGCATACACTACCGAAACCCGTAGACTCTCCTAGAAGTCTCATGAACGTGAGGCCAACATAACGCTTGACCTTGGCGTTTGCTCCCCTTTTGTACCCCAGCTCTCAGGTGACCCAAATCAGAACATGATAACAGGAATCGAGTGTCAACGTAAAAGTCCTTGAACATGAAGCCTGTAGACTCAACATGAAGTCTGACACTCAATTCATAATCAATGCTAAACGAGTCTGCTTTCACTAAAGCTTTCTCTTCTTTTAAGCATATCATGAGTTTTAACTCTTTAAACAGTTTAAGAACTAGAGCTCAAGCTGTACGCACCTCTCCTCAGCCATTCCGCAGAAGACTGGTGTTCTGCCGATTTGTGCTACCCATCCAAATGTGATCTGCGCAAGCGCGGACCCACAATCCACCAACAAATGCTTTCATGTGTTTTTTATGATAAATCTGTTTTTCTCACGTGCAAAATACAATCTCAGCAGACATGTAGAAAGTACTAGAGACCCAGACTTGAGTAAAAGTACAAGTGCTCTATCAAAAAAGTGACTTGAGTAGAAGCAGAAGTGTCTTTAAGCTCCAGACTTAAGTAACTACATGCAATACTTATGTACTTCCACTTAAGTACTGAAAGTAAAAGTACAGTTTTGTGTTCTGTAGTTCTTACAGAAAGCAGTCAAAAGTCTAAGTATCACTGTTTTTATTATTTCAAATGCTCAGACGTAAGGACTGTCACAGTTCCTCTGGCTGTAGTAGAAGGACAGAACTGTAGAAGACGGAGTTCATGAACACGAGTCTTCAGTTAACTCTCTAAACAAACTCGCCCAAAAGAGAGAAAGCTGAACAGAACTGACTCAACCTGCCACATACAAGAGTTTCATCTGTAAAAGCAGTGAGGAGAGCAGCTTAAAACCCTGAGCTTCACTCTCTGTAAACTAGACTACAGCTAAAAGATCTCTGGCCATTCGGCCACATACGAGTATTTGAAGGTGGGGAAGGTGGTGTTTCTTCTAGTGGTTCTTCCATCTCGGAATAAACTACAGAGCTCTAGCGTTAGTGTCCTCACTGCAGCTGCAGCACATAAACATCTAACAGAGTAAAAGTATTAAACTCATCCAAAATATGTAGTGAAGTAAAAGTGGAAGTAGGAGATAAAATAATCCTCCAGTAGATACAGATACAGTATTTTAGTACTTAAGTACAGTACTGAAGTAGTTCTACTTCATTACTATATATCTCTGAATCTGAGGATTTACTTGGGTGTTAATATATATAAATATATAAAATGATTTCTTATTACCTCTATTAGCTCATATTTACACTGACATGGTGATTTACACTCTCCTGCTGGGAGCGTTCTCTCATATAATGATTTTAGTCTATCATCATTTCCTACTTACTGGTGTATTTAGGCAGCTTTACCTGTAAATATACACTATGGTAACATTGACAGGAAACGTGATCCACGCACAAACCTGGTTAGTGCGAGAAACATGAGTGATGACATCAACTAATGCAGAGGCTTCCTCCAAGTACTTCAGCCGTCTAGTAGGTACTAGTTTCCTCCTGAGGCCGTACTGACCTGCAGAGGAACGATTCCTCAAATCCTGAAACTAAAATATGTATATTTAATAATTATGTACAGTTAAAAATATTAGACAAATTTATTAAAAATACACCTCAGAGGATAAATGTACCATCTCTATAGGAAATAAATCTTGCTGTTGTTAAAACAACCCTTGAGGAGCAGATCTGTGATACTCATCACACAGGTTCCTACAACAGCTTGCACTGCTAATGACAGAAAGAACAGAAAAACCAGAGGAAGCTGAAAGTGTGGAAGGCGATGCCAAGGTGTGACTACTTTTTTCAGATCCCCTGAGGTGGTGTACTGAAGCTAAATACCACACATTCAGTCACTGTCCAAATACTTATGACCCTGATTGTATTTAAATCAGCCCAACATTCTAAGCTCTAATGTTTATCTAATGTTGGTCTTGTCCATGGTTAGGTTTGGAGTCTGACTGTTTGAGGCTGTGGACAGGCTTCTTTTATACAGATAACAAGGTCAAACAGGTGGCATTAATACAGGTAACGAGTGGAGGACAGAAGAGCTTCCTAAAGAAGAAGTTACAGGCCTGTCAGAGCCAGAAATCTTGCTTGTTTGTGACCAAATACTTATTTTCCACCATAATTTACAAATAAATTCTTTCAAAATTCTACCATCTGATTTCCTGGATTTTTTCCCCTCATTTTGTCTCTCATAGTTGAAGTGTACCTATGATGAAAGATACACACCTCTCTTATCTTTCTAAGTAGGAGAACTTGCACAATCAGTGGCTGACTAAATACTTTTTGTCTCACTGTAAATGTTTATTAAATACAACAAATGAAAATCAAAATAAATGAACTAAAATAAAGAATGATGTTCACCTGTTAATGTTATTGTCATGGCGTGTACGGCCAGACCTGAAGGGATGAACACTCACAGAGATGGAAATCGAAGCAAGATACTTTATTAACCAAATACAAAACAACGGGATCCGAAAAGCAAAGTGCAGCAACATGGGCAAAACCATGAACAGAACCAAAACGCAAATCAGATGGCAAACAAAACAAACCTGGGACTGGGAGGAGCAGGGAGCTAAACGAGAGTGAAACGAGGGGAAGAACTAAAGGGGTATAAACACAAAGCCACAAGCCTCGCTTTGGCAGAGGGGGGAGATACAAAACTAAGGACAGAGCCGAGCTCTGTGTACAAACAAAGGTAGCGGGGGAACCAGCTGCCAGACCAGAAAGCAAGGCCAACCTAATCTGAACCTACTGCCTAGAACTTGGGTCACCATGGAACCTGAGCAGGAAGCGAACGTACCTGGCTTGCCTCCGAGTCGGACAGAGAATCTCTCCTAAACATGGGCCGCAAAACTAGAGCTGACCTGAACACGGCGGTAACATGTGAGGAATCCCAGAGCATCACAGGGATTCCAGTAGAGTCAATTCACGGCAGTGAACAAAGGGAACTACGCTCCTTTAGTACTCCCAGTCCCAGGTGAAACACATGAACAATGAATCAACACAAATGAACAGAAACAAACAGGAAGTCCTTATTATTATTATTATTATTACTATTATTATTTAATATCTTTTAATTATAATAATATTATTTTGGAACGTCCAGTGAACAGTTTAAACTCACCCGGCATATCGAGAGTCTCTACACCCAACTGAATGACGTGTGGAAGAATCGCCATCTAGCGATCATTATATGTCAGTAACAGCTTCCTTGTATAAAGAGCTTCCCGGCGCTTCTCGCGACATTCAAGGTGAGATGGTAAATATTTGTTGTCATTCCTTGTGTAACATTTCCTATATTTAATTTAACATAAAATACGTCTCATAAAAGGGGTTAGGTTGGGTGGTGTGAGGAGTTTAATTGAACCCTACGCCACTGTTTCCTTAAACTAGAAGCTGAGTGAATATTTACTGCTGGAAGGTCTAATTTACACTGAAGAGTGATATCATTTCCCTTTATGCTTTAAAAATGAAATTCTTTAGAAATATTTATTCAGTCTTTATTACACACTGTGCTGTAATGGCTTCCGTGATCTTAAGACTCTCCACAGGGGGCGCCATTAGCGCACAACTAGCTCTGTTTGAGTCGATTCTGCGCATGCGTGGACCAATCATTTTTACAGTTTTCATGTGTTTCATGTGTTTCATGATAATTCTGTTTTTCTCGTTGAAAAATTGAGAAAATAATGTAAATAGATACAGACACGTTTTTTTGGATAAAATAAACTTTATTAAGTCCAGAAGTTTATATATATATATATATATATATATATATATATATATATATATATATATATATTTTTTTTTTTTTTTTTTTTTTTTTTTTTTTAGATTATCTTACATATTTAAGCATTACGTTACACCTACCAGCCAATAAGGTGATTAGTTAGATTTACGGCTGACCTTGACCTAGATCTTCCTTTCTGGTCAAGCAGCCGCCATGAGCAGTGGTGTTCCCTGGAGGAGAAAGTGTAAAAAAGTTAGAAAGGTTGGATTTATGTGATAAAAGTCATTGTAATATCTAACTAAGCCTTCAGTTACTTAAAGCGCTGGGTTGTCGGACCTGAAGAGCACTCCGCTGGAGAAAGAGGAGCGTCATTAGCTGGGATTTACTGGATTTTCACATCGGCGAGTTAGCTTTAGCCGGCTATGCTAAACTAGCCGTGTATTTTCTGTGGGATTCAGTGCTGGACATGCCCGTGCTTAGACAGCTCTGTGTAACTGTATTAAATGATTTATGGTGGTGATAACTGACTATGCTTAAAAATGATATCAGTTGGACATTAAAACGTTTATTTTTTTTCTTATTTGAGATTTTTTCAGCGTGTGTAGCCACAGGCAGGGTCGTGTGAGGCTGAAAAGTTAACCCCTTAAATGCCAGACAATGCATTAAGCTTCATATATTGTAAATAAGTTCATTTAATTGTTAAAGAAACTGTAAATACTGTGTATAAGTGCTGTTAAATTGTATATTTCCGTGGTTAAATTGATGTTCATAGTCAGTTAAAACTTGAAATTAACTGAGATTTAAGACCTATTATAGATCAGGTTTTTTGCTAGTGTTCAGATTGGACCTATATATATATATATAGTATATCAACTAACACCACATACAAATCTTAGTGGAGAGTGCGAGTGAGTCAGACACACAGCAGTGCTGCTGGAGTTTTTAAACAGCTCAGTGTCACTGAGAATAGTCCACCAATCACAGATATCCAGCCAACAGCCTCCTGTGACCAACTATCACTCTTGGCTTACATTACAAATCGGACTTGCTCATGCTAGTTTCTTCACTACAACATCTGGAAATGATAGTCTTGTGGAGGTCCTGAATACTAAAGAAAAAGGTAAAGGTGTGCTGGCAAAGTACACAGGGAAAAAGATGGATTACAGTATGTAACTGTACAACAAGACCTATATGGTCAGTGGAACTGATCAAATGGAAAACGTGCAGAAACAATGGGGTTCTTTTATTGAACTGTCATGCTGGCTAAGCTAGACATGGACGGGTGAACACTCGCAGGGACGGTGCGATGCATGATAACGTTTTATTCAAATTAACAAGGGGAAAACACAAGAGTGCAACAATAACAGAGGGATAAACAAGACAAACGTGACAAACTAATGCGGGCAAAACCTGAAGGCCACCTGAGGCTGGTAGGCAGCCAGGGAGCAAAGCGAGGCTGGGCCACCCTAACGGAGGGAGGAAGCCAAATACAGGAACCCAAACCGCGCTCGTCAGGCGCTGATAAACTTACGTGACTAGAGTGCAAAGGAACCGGACGCCGAATCTCACTGGCGACCAACCAGTGAACCAGACAGCGAACTCCCTCTGAACGTGAAACAGCTCCGATAGAGCATACACTACCGAAACCCGTAGACTCTCCTAGAAGTCTCATGAACGTGAGGCCAACATAATGCTTGGCGTCGCAAGAGTAATTCTCGGCCCAGACCTTAGCGTTTGCTCCCCTTTTGTACCCCAGCTCTCAGGTGACCCAAATCAGAACATGATAACAGGAATCGGGTGTCAACGTAAAAGTCCTTGAACATGAAGCCTGTGGTCTGCGGCTCGGGACCGCCCTCGGGATGGGTACGGCGACGCGGACCTGACATGAACATGCTCACTAGAGTATAAACACAGTATAAAGATTATGTAAAGGTTTAAGTGTACGATGTGGAAGGGGCACTTTGCTCCATGTAAAAATGTATTTGAACTGTATTTGAATTACCTAAATTACCTACAACTTAATGTTATTGTCACAGATTTCACATTTAAAAATTAATTCCACAAGTTCATGATGTCTGGGAGGCAACCTGAACATGGCTACTTACCAGTTACTCAATATAGATCCCCCCTTTTCTGTTGCATGCCCAAGAATAGGCCTTCAATCACATGTTGCAACCCCACTGGATCATCTGATCTGGGGTCATGTGGAGCTGTAAAGAATATTTGTCAGGTTAAGGTGGTTGACATTAAAAGTAAATCTAAATGGAAATAATGCCATGAAATAAATACCACTGAAATGCTTCACTCGGTAGGGGTCATATCAGTGTCTGTAAAAAACATACAAAGCATGACATCCTGCCCTTCTATTACACAGAAATGAGGACAAATTTAGTTCAAGTGAGAGCTGTCTTATGTTCAAACTGGGGCCAGGTTCTGTGCAGTAACTGCATCCATACGTTTGCATCCATGAATTGAAAGTCCTTCATAGTGCTCATGTCGGTCATTTTTATACAAATAACACGTATGTGACAGAAGAGATGCAAAATAATCTTATTAGTTTAAATTAAAACCTATGTCTAGCTTAGACAAGCCACTGACCATTGTAATAAATCGAATAAAATAGGACTATAATAAATGTAAAACAGAAGAGGCGAGCTAGATGATGGGGGCTGTTAATGTTTTAATAGAACTAATTACACTCATTTATCCAGACATTACATGCTGCAAAATGCATTTTACATGAGATACCCACACATTGCTGGACTCCCTGACAGATATCTCCATTATGCGCACATGCACTCAGTCTCTAATGTTGTTAGAAACAACTGTGTGGCTGTCTGCTTGGCCATGTGTGTGCAATTCAGTGGCTGTCTGTCTATCGATTGCAACTCTGGCAGTCTTTCTGACTATACATCTGCAACCATGTTTGACTGTGTGTATGTCCCTCTGCAACGCTGTCCATCAACAACACACTCTGGATGTCTGTCCATCTACACCTCTCTATGGCTGTCTATAAATCTGCAATTAATTCTGTTTGGACTCTGGTCCAACTGTTAAACATGTTAAACTCACTATCCGTCTGCAACTGTATGGCTGTATCCATCTGCAACTGTGCTTTGCTGGCTGCAATGATTGATGTCTTTCTGACTATGCGTCTGCATCTCTGTGGCTGCAATGCTGTCTGACTGTCTGTCTGTTTTGTCTGCAACTCTGACTGTCTGCAACTTAGTCTTTAAATCTGCAGCTCTGTGGTTGTTTTTCTGTCCATCTGCAACTAGTTTTTTTTTTTTTTTTTTTTTAATCCACCTAAAAGTCTGTAGCTTGCTGTCTGTCCACTTGCAGCTCTGGCTGGTTGTGATGTGGTAATGTGGCTTCAAACAGATGCGAAGGACGCTTCACCACAAGGACATAGCTGAATACTTCCAGGTAAGTTCCAGTGATATTGAATTTATCAAACAAGTCAAAAGAAAGTGTATATACAAAGCTGTCCATCTGCTGCTGTGTCACTGACACGCAATTACAGTATTTTTAATGTCAAAGTATTTTTAAAATTAAAATAATATTTAAAGGATATGTATTATATTTGTAAGGTTTTATGACCTCAAGATTGGATTAATGTAATGCTGCTCTGGTAGGAAGTTATATACAAATCATTAAATAAGCTCAGGGTCATTAAATAAGTTCAGAATGCAGCGGCTTGGCTGCTCACTAGAGCTTGAAATTGTGACCACATCTGTCTATTTTCTCACCCCTGCACTGGATTCCAGTTAAATTCCATGTTGATCATAAAATACTCCTTCTGACTTGAGTCTCTCGATTGTTTGTCCCCACAGCATCTTGGAGAAGTTCTTATACCCTACAACCGGTAACGTACATATCAGTTTCCCACTTCAGATGAAGCAACTCTGGAGGAGGAGCCTCCAACTCTGGAATAAACGTCCTGTTGCTGTTCTGGACACACTTTTAGTATTCTAATCATGCTGCTGTAGCCTGTTTTCATACTAACACTGTTCTGTACTGCTCTGATTACAGGTTCTGATTATTATTGTCTTTCTAATCTACGTTTACAGGTTGTACATTAGTCTACTCGTACTCCTAAATCCCTTTCTTAATTTTCTTTTTTCTTCGCTCTCCCCATGTGCTGAGCTGTTTGGTGCTGATGTTAGTCCATTCTGGGTCAGCCTTTTCACACTGTTAACCCCCCCTATTTGGCTGCGCTCCTCCTAATCCCCCTCTCTCCCTCTCTCTATCCACTGATATGCTGTCCTGCTCTGCATTTTCATATTGAGTTATTCTCGCCTCACTGCATAGCTGTGCACATGACTGTTTACCTACACACACTTTCACATTGCTCTCACATTTTCATCATTTATGGCTTGATGTCATGCAATGGCTTGGTTCCTCTCAGGGTTTTTCTCTTCAACTTGTGTACATATGAGATTTTACATTATTATTTATATATATATTTTTAATTACCACAAATGTCTAAAACCCTGCTTTCACTTTGTCATTGTGTAGAGTTGTGTAGAACTTAGTCTATTGTAGAATAAGTCTGTAAGAATCAATAATCAGTGTATTCTGTACAGTTCTCTTACTTCAAATGACCTGAGTGGCACTGCCATTGTTAGGATTATAAGGTGCATGTGATCAGATGATATGACCATCTGAAGAGTCAATGGCAACGGCTGGTAAACAGTCATCCTGACTCCATCCTACGTTGACAACACAGCCTAAGGTGTGAGCCTAGCGCCGCGATGACGCTGACACACCACACTTTGAAACTTTGAGCTCTGAAGGGCAAAGACTGTGACAGGAGAATTCCTGACTCAGCACCCTGTGAACAACCGCATTGGACTGATTGTACTGCTCGCTTCCCGCCACCTACAAGATCTGACCCAGGACACTTTGTTTCAGTTGTGGTGGAACAGAAATGGACTTGTAGGTTGGGAATGCACCCAGAACAGGATTGAACTCTGGACTATTTAGAACACTTTCTGAGTAAAATGGCTCAGAACATTGTGCACCCTTGACCTCCTTTCAGGCCCCCCTGGAATCTGGAATCTGGTTCCACACAAGGACAATGCACCACCTAATGTTTAGTTAGTCAATCATACCGATGTCTCTTGTGAGTTTCTGTGTTCAAAACAAAGTGTTTCAAGTGTTTCAGTTCAACTGGCTGAGCTGTTCTCATGTTCAAGACTCTTACCAACACTACTTTAGGAAATGAATGGATGTGGTTGTCCTATGTAGCTTTTACAGCCACAGTGCTTCAGGACTGAAATAAGGGGTGAGGACACCAGTCTTACAGGATGATAGAAATCCATGTTTGGTAAATGGAAAATGTTTATGGACTCTGTGTTGATCATATGGATTGCAGTGCTTGTGTTTGGTGGCTGCTGTATTATCCTGTGCATTCGAGGCCTTATTCTCTGAGTGGTAGATATGTCTGTTTCTTTAAAAATGTGTTTTGGCCACAATTCTGTCTCTACTGTAATGACCTTGATGAATTCTACCCGTGTCATTTGTACAGTAAGTCCTGTAGAAAAAGAGGCCTGAGCTTAGGGAAGGACATTTTTATTGTATCCAATCCTTTGAGTATGTTTATGTAGTCAGGAATTTCCCTGTACACCAAGACCTTGTTTTATCTAAGATGTTTTAAATTGGCTTGAAACCTTTTTGTTGTTGTTGTTGTTGTTGTTGTTCCAGCTTTCCATGATCTGACTCCCACCTTGCGTATTGGATCTCCTAACACCTTGCCCCCCCCCCCTTTCTGTTTTCTCTCTCTCTCTCTCTCTCTTTCTCTACCATATATTGAGATGCCCAGTTCCAGCCGTTCCATCCTTGTACCACCAGACCTGGCTCTCTACTACCCTACTGTCCACTGTCCTGATCTGGAGCCTCGTGTTGATTCATCCTCACCTCACTGCATGACCATGCATACCTGTCTGAACTTCAACATTTCCCTCACGTTTTCATCTTTTATGGCTTAACGGCGCATTTCCATATTCTCTTAATTCAGTATTGATTTATTGTTTTTATTCCTGGGTTTTATTCTAGGTATTTAAACCAGATCTCTGTAAAGCTGCTTTGTGACTACACTCGTTGTGAAAAGTGTTTTATAAATAAACTTGAAATACTTTTTAAAGGCTTTTTTTCCTTTTATCAATTTAGTTTTTGCCTGTTTCAAGATTACTCTCTTTTCCTATTATTTATTACTTGTTTACACTGAGTGATTACGCCAACTGCTTGTACTTTCCTGCTTTAGAGAAGCTGGGGCTGTCAAAGCTTGTTTATCATATATACTCTACTATATTCTGAAAGCAGTGTGTGCAGTCTTTAACCCCTTATTTTCCACTTATAATATTAATGATAATACATTTAACATTTGATGTTACTTTACTTTAAATAATTCTTTGTGTGTTATTATAGTAGTCTAGTGGTTATAGATTTAGTCTCTTTGTATGTCAGGCTATGTAGAAGTCATAAAAAATATTCAACCCTAACCGTTCACTTATGCTTATAGAGGTGTCTGACAGAATACTCACAACAGGAAGATCTTACTCGGTCTAAGCGGCCAGAGCTTTTTTCACAGCATATTGATGAATGAATCTTGATTATGAATTACTTCAGTTGACCATATATTAGTTAATTAATTCAGAGTGGGAGTGAAAGGGGAACACACATTTACTTACACTGCTATGGTAAATTTATCTTCACCCCTTATCTCGTGTTTGTTATATCCTCTCTAATCTTCTCATCCTGAACTGAATTTAGAGCATCTATTAACCGATTTTGGAAAACCTTAAAGTAAGCTATGAAATACTTGTAAATTGACTCCAAGGTCGAAGGTGGAATGAGAAGAACCAGATCTCAAAACAAAAAATATGTGAAAAAACTGGATGTAGTTCAGTTCATGACAGTCATGAAAAGGGAGAATGTCTGTAAACAGAAGAATTGATAAATCTGTAGACTCCTCACTTGAAGTGTATGTGTAAATGCACTGGAACTAAAGAAACAAACTGTAGCTGGTCTCTGTGGCCTAGACCTTGCAAAGGCTCATGGGAGGGTGCAGGCAGATTGTCTCTCCAAGTCAAGTGAGGTGAGGGTTCCGGACACCAGGAGATAAGAACTAATACTGCATTTTAAAACTGCCGTTATATTTAATATATGCCGGAGTTGATCGTTTAGACACTACAGTCTATAAGACGTCTAAATTAAACAGCCCATAATGTTGCATATTAATGGTCTTCAAATGCTGCGATGGAGTTTCAGTTCATAGTTTCTAAAATAGTTTCTTTTTTTGTCATTTATCATATTTCAGATCAAATTCTATATCTTTGTCTTTTTCCACATGTTGTCCACATCTGTCTTTTTCTGGTATTTTCCTTCATGTTAATGAAGTTTTAATAATGTTTTAGGAAGTCAGTGTGTTTTATCTCCTTATCCTTTGATCTGGATCTGGATTCTCGTTGGGAAATGAGGACTGTTTACACTCATTATGGAACTTGTAAAGGTGAAGGTCACTTTAGGTCAGTCTGAAACCACGTTTTTTCCAGGCCTCCTCATACTGTGGTTATTAGCACAACAAAACGGAGACAGTTCAGGGTAAAGAGACATAAGTAGACAATTCAGTCCAGTTTTACAGAGATTACACAGATTCAGGATGAAGAGCGACACAGCAGCGCCACCTACAGGTCAGATATCATATCTGCAGCAGCAGCTCCAGTCATAGACTGAGAAGAAGAAGCCAACGATCATTTCCTCACTTATTAACGAGGCTAATTGTCTCATCTTAAGGCATTTTACCACATTTAAATATGTAAATATTACAATTGTTATTATTATTAATAAATATTGACAACTACAATAATCATTTCCTTTATGTATTACAGATGTGATTTATTTTTATGATATAGTTGTTTTCAAAAATAATATAACAATAATAATAATAAATAATTGATTAGTTCCTGTCATGCCTGGTCAGACATGGCAGTGAACACAAGGAAACACTTGCAGGGATGGACGATGTAAGACTTTAATGTAAACAAAGCAAAGCACAACCGGGGGTACAGCAATCAGTCGGGGGCCTGACAGTTACAATTATTACACTGTATTTATATCATTTATTTTACTATTAATAATAACGGTTATGTTTACAGTTTTACATATTTGAATATATTTATATTGCCATTATTGTTAATTAAGAATGAACAACAACAGTAATAATAATGATGTCCTTTATTCATTACTTGAAAGTCCTTGAACTGGTCCTTGGGGAATAACAAAATTCTGATGGAGCTGGTTAACTACGGTAACTAAGGGGCGGGGCAGGTCAACTGTGACATCACTAGGTCCCAGTACTGTTTTCAGTGTGGAGAGCGAGAGAAACAGACGTCACCTCATTAGTTAGACTGGAAATGGAGGAGAAGAAGGTGAAAGATGTGAGTGGAGCTCAGAGCTCATAAACACAACACTACTGATCAACATGTGTAATTAAGATCATCGTTAAGCTAATTATAATATACAGTGTTTACCATCAGTACATTTATTCATCATTAACTAGATAGTGATTGTGGCTCAGTAATGTTGCTGTACTATGTGTTTGTTGCTAAGGTGTTGCTACTTCATATAGTTGGTACATTAGGCCATTCAAGACTAATAGGTCTGTATCCACAAACTTTTGTCCAATTGATGCTTGGTCCAGAAGCTCCTCCATGCACAGACAGGACTGGAGAGCAGTGGAGATAAAGGGCACTTTAGATAATTAGGGCACTAATTAGTAAATGAGAGGAGCAGCAGTGCAGCTTTCTTCAACAGCTGGAGCACTTTCCAGGTGTTGCATGAGGGCAAGGTTGACAGCGCTACAGTTTCTAGGTCTTGTTCTGAACAGTGATGATGGTTAGATGTAGATCTGGACCGGCTTGTTTGCTACTTAACACACAACCCATGTGTTGGTAGAGTAACGCTGTAGATGCTGTGTATTAAATGGACTGTGTGAACTGTTCCCACAGCTCGTTCAGAAAACACCAGGGTCGACCTGTCTGACCCTTACACTGTAAGGTAACGTCAAAAATGATAAACTTAAAAAATCAAGTGCACCAAACGTATTTAAGTGTGTTGAGGAAAATATGATTTTTAAATTCTCAGTAATCAAGTAATAGTTTACTTAGTTTCAAATTTATAATCGTTTCCAGTAATCTACAGTGTCAAGAAAAACTATCTGAACTGAATTTGATGGTGTTCTGCATTAATTTCAAGTGAAGTCAAACGTATTGACAAATATAATGTGCCTAAAATAATAACATAAAAAACATGATCTTGCAGGTCTTTATTGAACACACTCATTCAACATTTAAAGTGGTAGTGGGAAAGTAAGTAAACCCTTGGAATTAATAGCTAGTTGAAATAGCTGTTGTGGAGTGTCAGAGAGCTCTTTCACAAACTTCAGCCATGCAGCAATGTTCTTTTTAGTAAGCAGTGGCTTCCTTCGTGGTGTCCTGCCATAGACACCCTGCTTGTTCGAGGTTTTACAGACTGTGGACTCATGAACACAGATGTTAGTCTGTACCAATAATGCCTTCAAATCTTGGGTTCTCACTCAGGGTTGTTTCTTTACCTCATTGATGAGTCTCCGTTGTGCTCTTGGGGTCATTTTGACTGGGCGCCCACTTCTTGGCAGAGTAGCCACAGTTCCAAATTGTCTCCATTTGTAGATTGTTTGCCTCACTGTAGACTGGAGGATTTCTAAAGTCTTTGAAATCACTTTGTAACCCTTTCCAGCTTTATGTAAATCAACAATTCCTCTGAAAAGCTCTTTTTGGCGAGGCATACACAGTCTCACATACATATTCTTCTTGTGCAGAGCAAACTCAAAATGTATGAGTGGGTTTTATCAGTCAGAGCAGAAAACCATAACATTTCAAAGAATTCACATACTTTTCTAGCTACTGTAATTTCACACAGATTTCAGAATTCAAGTTCACTGAACTCATTTAATTGTGTTACAGAAAACATTTTACTGTACTATAATATCTGTTGATTGAAGTTGACTTTACTTATTATTTTAATAATATAAACTCAGGCCAGTTAAACATTTTAATTCTTATGCTGCAGCAAATCATGTTTTTAATCCTAAATATTTAAAACTGACGATACACACACACACACACACATACACAACCAAATGCTATATAAAATAATCCAATGAATTAACCTTTGCACTATTGATAAGTATATTGTGGCAGATCCTCAAACATGTGGATATGACTTTACAAAATGAAAAAAGTACATGAAGCCACACTGAACACTACATTAAGATTGTGATACTGCTTCCTGCATTGTGATACTGCATTCCTGCATTTTATTTAGAACAGGCAGGCATGACTACCTGCACATCAAGTAAATGAGGTAGAATAACTAAAATTATAATCTGTGAATGGTCTACCAGCAGTGGTAAAAATCCCAGTCCCAGGAAATTCTCTGACAGGGACCGCCAGCATTTATCACAACTCGTGACTGAAAATCACTTCGCTTCCAGACAAGAATTGCTTCTTAAAGTCAACGCAGCCCCTTTAAAACCCACTTCTGGAAGAACACTCTGAAGGGACCTTTGCTCACTTGTGCTCAGCAATGGTGAGAATTTCCTGTTGACTGGGATTTAACCACTGCTGGTAGACTCATACGACCATCCGCTTTCATACACCTGCAAATTTTACTTTATCTACTGCACAATAACAGATGTAAGAACTCATGCCTCATTACATCCCTCATTACACCCAAGGTAATTCGTAGAGGAATAGCGTGTAAAACTAGTGCCACAGCACCATTTAAGCTGAAGTAGAAAACAGAACAGTGTTTTAAAAGACAAAGAAGCAGCTGGACATTCATCAGTAGCTGTGATAAAGAACATGAATGACTGCATAATTAAAATAAGTCAAATATTGAAATTTATCAAGCAGGTCCTCAGGAGAGTATTTGCATGCACCTCTCTTAAGAATATGCATGACGGCAGCCTCACTCGCTATCAAAGCCCAAAGAACTACTTGTTTACAGCAAGCAGGTACAGCATATTCTCTGCAAATGCTTGCCTTCTCACCCTGTACAGTTTAAGCAGTTTTGGTGCCTACATGTCCAATAGACAATAAATCTGCCTCTTCAGCTTGACTGCTGCTATCCTTTCAAACTCAGTGCATATCTAAAGAGAGACACATTAAATCCTGTTAGTAAGAATGACCAACTCCCGTATCACTCACCTCAACTCACACCAAGTAACAATACGATTTGAAATAACACCCCAGAATAAAGTGGCAACTGTGATAAAAGCAAAGCCAGGCCACTACTAGCTTATGTTATTTAGCTGGCTACTTTGCCCCTTGTGGCCACTACAGTAAAAATAATTAATATTAAATTAACAAAACACCACGTCACATTCACATCAAATAATTTATGACATTTCGATACTTACTTCTGTCTTGAGCTAAACAATCCAAACGACATCTCCGGTTCAAATTCAAACCAGGGCAAACAAAACCGTCCTTCACTTGTTCTAATAAAACTTTGTATATTACTAGAATGCAAAATAAACAGCAATACATTGAAAAAAAAAACACTATATAAGTATAAGTATAAAGTAAGTATAAATAACAATTATTTTTTTGCAAACACAAATAAAGTAAAAGAAACTGTGTATAATATTAGAATGCAAAACTTTTAGAATAACAGCAAATCAAGTAAAAACATTGGATGTTATTAGAATGCAAAACAAACACAAATACAGTAAAAACAGTGTAAAATATATGAATGCAAAATAAACACAAATACAGTAAAAAGCCACTCTATTAGAATAACTGTAAAGACAAATACAGTAAAAACACTATATTATTAAAATGCATTAAAATTAGTGTACTATTAAACTGCAAAATAACAAAACATTGAAAAAATGCTGTATTAGAACAATTAAAACCACTCTTTTTTGCTGAATGTATAACGCAGGCAGGAAACTGTAGAGGACTATTATAAACGGCTCCTAAGAGTGAGGCCTTGTAAAATTCTGTAAAATTAATTTACCTTCTCAATTAAAAAGTAACTGATAAGTTCTGCTAGTGACTAAACCTTATTTTACTGAACAAGCTAGTATGTTTTAACCAACTGACCCCACTAATAACTTCTGAAAAAACTGATAACTTTAGTAACTTTAACAGAAATTCTAACAGGAAAGAAAAATGAGATCTAGCTCAAACTGAGCCAATGTTCACTAAGTGCTTGTTCACTTGATGAACACTTCAATTGTGCAAACTCAAAAAGTCTGCTGTAATTTAAAGATTAGCCATTCTTTATTCAGCTATTACATTCTGGGTGGCCGTTAAAACAAAATACAATCAACTAATCAATCAACCAATCAACCTTTATTTCCACTCAGAAAATACAGTTTTTACAATAGATGAGGATTGAAAGAGAAAAATCTATTTTACATTTACATTTACATTTACATTTACGGCATTTAGCAGACGCTCTTATCCAGAGCGACTTACAAAGTGCTTTGCTATTTACCCAAGAAAACCTTAGCTAGTTAGAATAGGCTAATAATTCAAAAGATACCTCCAAGCTTAGACATTACTAAACAATACAATAAGGTGACCATAGAACTATTTGTCCAAGTACTCTCTGAAGAGGTGGGTCTTCAGTCCGCGTTTGAAGACAGCGAGCAACTCGGCCGTTCGGACACCCAGGGGCAGCTCGTTCCACCACTTTGGTGCCAGGACAGAAAAAAGCCTGGACGCTTGTCTTCCGCGGATTTTGAGGGATGGCGGGTCAAGCCGAGCCGTACTTGAAGCTCGAAGGGCTCTTGGTGCGGATCGGCTTTTGACCATTGCCATCAGATACGGAGGGGCTGGTCCGTTCTTGGCTTTGTAGGCCAGAGTCAGTGTTTTAAATCTGATGCGGGCAGCTACAGGAAGCCAGTGGAGAGAACACAGAGTTCGGAATTCCGGGTTCCGAGTTCAGAATTTCGGGTTCCAAGTTCTGAATTCCAAATTCCGAATTCCGAGTTCCAAATTTCAAATTCTAAGTTCCGGGTTCCAAATTCCGAGTTCCAAGTTGCAAATTCCGAGTTGCAAATTCCGAGTTGCAAATTCCGAGTTCTAAATTCCGAGTTCTAAATCCTGTATCATAAACAGCTCTTTGTCGTCAGGTCAGGTACCATCGGCCTTCAAGTCTGCCAGAGTCGTGCCCATCTTAAAGAAACCAACTCTAGACAGCTTGGACATCGGCAACTACAGACCTATCTCTCTTCTCTCTTTTCTCTCAAAGATTCTCGAACGTTCCGTCTACAACCAACAGTCTCTCTTTCTCACTCTGAACAATCTTCAGGACCCTAACCAGTCTGGCTTCAAAGCTGCACACTCTACTGAAACTGCTCTCATTGCAGTTACAGAGAAGCTCCATGCAGCTAAAGCTACCAGACTGTCCTCGGTTCTGATCCTTCTTGACCTCTCCGCAGCTTTTGACACAGTGGACCACAAGATCCTCCTGTCTATCCTTGCTGGTCTTGGAATTACCGGCTCTGCATGGCAATGGTTTGCATCATACCTGCAGGGACGCTCATACCAGGTAACATGGCAGGGCGACACGTCCGCTCCTTGTAAATAAAAAAACAAAGACACAAAATATCAGTCCCAACGATAAAAAGAGAATTACTCAAATCTCTCCACCAATATTACACCAACTACACTTCTGTGATCAACCATAATAAAATCGTTCTTAAACAAACTTACATAAATGTTCTCCTCAACATCCCTCAGGAAAGAGCTCTTCACCATTAAAGCTTTGGTAACTTGGACATACTCTGCATTGGTGGGATAGCTGCACATCAAGAGCAACAAAATGAATCAAATGTATCCAGTAATTCTGTTCATCTAATGGGGGGCATTTCACAAAGCAGGATTCCTCCGATTAGCGAGAAAATTTAAGCCCAGAGTCAAGCCTATCCAATACGTAAAGAGCTGAGGCACATTTTGTAAGGAGGTTCAGTTCCTAATCAACATCTGGCTCTAGGAAGTGGCCACTGCATCATCTGAAAATGCCATCCACTGCCACGTACCATATTACGAATGGCACCTGCCAATGAAAGACAGATGCGCTACGTTAAAAAAGGCACTTTAGCAGAGTTGCTTACTTTTTTTTTAGTTTTTACTTTTGGGGTTCTATTGAGCTGTTCTCCAGAAAGAAGCTGGAGTCTTGCCTCAGCACTGTGAATGACACTTTGGGTCTGTTTACTCCTGCCATAAAGAGCTGTAAATCCCAGAAACATCAAACAAGTTACAGCAGCTTCAAGAAAAATGACATTCACTGGCCTGATGGTGGCGTTACAGGAAAGCATTAAGCGTTTTTATTCAATAGCATCTGGTCTGTAGCATCTGTGTCCTACACACAAAATTCTTTTTTTTTTGGTAATTTCTTGATCCTTCCTACTTCAAGAATTTTTTTTACCAATCCTCACATATCTGGTAGCAAAATACCTGCAATATTTATAATTAATAATAATTAGAATGAATAATGTCAACTTGTACCTTTTGAACACTTAAGCCCATTTTAACAAAATCTTTTCAGCACATTATTTTGAGGGGGTATGTCAAGTTTGGTGGACATTTGTCACAAGAAAGCGAGGTCAATAGTACATAACTCTTAGAAACCATTCATCCAGTCAACCTACAATTTTACATGCTGCATCTTTAGCCTATTCTATAATAGTCTGACCAGAGGACTTGATATGTCAATTATTGTGGTTGGTATTAGCCAATCACATTCAAGCATACATTTGACATGCTAAACATTCACCAATCAGGGTGCAACTTATGGGGATTTATCAATGTAGGCATATTCTGTAAACCAGTGAAGTTGCCAGAAATGCCTTACAATAATGCTGTCATATGCTGTTTCCTATATGTTACATTTACAGACACACCAACCTTTTTCAGTTCCGATACCAATACATAAATGTATTGATCGATACACAGTACCGATCCGATACCATTGTTAAATAAATAAACTGTATACCTCACCATGTGGGAGAGATTTAAAGCATCAGGATTGATGTAAACATTATCTCACTAACTTAATAACTAAAATAGTTATAAATGTATTAAATTGCTATTTATTTGTCACTAAAATAAGAAACAATTGTGCAGGACCTAGGCACAGCATTCACCTTACAATGTGTTCATTTATTTATAAGTATTTATAGGAGACAGTCACACATGTCAGATTTAGTTCTTTTCAAAGGATACAAAAGTCTTCATATGAGATATGACTATTAACAGAATGTTTTTTTTAGTTAATAATTGCAATAATTTTGATGATTGGTTATGTGTATTGATTTGTAACTATCATTATCATTGGGCCTGTTGTGCTGGTTCTTTAGGTCTCATTGGGCCTGTCGTGGTTGGAACTTTAAGCCACTTGCCTATTGTCTATTTTCTATATTGGCATAAAGAAAATCCTAAAACTTAGGCCTACTTGAAGCCATAGCTGACACTCGTGTGAGTCCAGTGTTGTGACTGTTTTTTTTCATGGTAATTCCTACTCCATCCACTATGTGGCAGTATATTGGAAGTAGACCAGGTTACAAGCCAAAAGGGAGGGAACTATGAAGCAGCAAGGTGGTTTAGATGTGGCTCACTTCAGGCCTCACTGTAATGAAGATCCTCCTGGTGGAACTACAGGTTCTAACACTCACTGTAAGTTTGCTATCATTTAATCCTTTCTATATTCAGTCAAGCTTTTTGTATGTTTTATTCATGAGGTTTTGTGCTGTTCTGCTTTTGCAGAAAGCTTCACTTTTGTCTTGTTTTCTATTTGTTTGTTTCTCTATTTGCAGTTCTTAAAACTAACTTGCTCTTCTTATGGACATTGGGATAAACTTTACACACAGAAGACAAATGTATCACTCCTGAATTGACTCTCAGCAACTCAAACCAGGGATTTCCATGGTTCAGATTTTCTTTTCACAAGGAAACATCCAGGATTATAAACTGTTATCAGAGAGAAAGATGTCTGAAATGCAAACCAATTTGGGAGAGCCTGGCACAGCATTCACCTTACAATTTATTCATTTATTTATAAGTATTTATAGGAGACAGTCACACATGCCAGATTTAGTTCTTTTCAAATTATACAAAAGTCTTCATATGAGATATGACTGTCAACAGAATGTTTTTTTTTTTTAGTTGAAAATGCAATAATTTTGATGATTGGTTATGTGTATTGATTTGTAACTATCATTATCATTGGGCCTGTTGTGCTGGTTCTTTAGGTCTCATTGGGCCTGTTGTGGTTGGAACTTTAAGCCACTTGCCTATTGTCTATTTTCTATATTTGCATAAAAAATCCTAAAACTTAGGCCTACTTGAAGCCATAGCTGACACTCGTGTGAGTCCAGTGTTGTGACTGTTTTTTTTCATGGTAATTCCTACTCCATCCACTATGTGGCAGTATATTGGAAGTAGGCCAGGTTACAAGCCAAAAGGGAGGGAACTGAAGCAGCAAGGTGGTTTAGATGTGGCTCCCTTCAGGTCTCACTGTAATGAAGATCCTTACTGGTGGAACTATAGGTTCTAACACTCACTGCAAGTTTGCTATCATTTAATTCTTTCTATATTCAGTCAAGCTTTGTGTATGTTTTTATTCATGAGGTTTTGTGCTGTTCTGCTTTTGCAGAAAGCTTCACTTTTGTCTTCTTTTCTGTTTGTTTGTTTCTCTATTTGCAGTCCTTACAACTAACTTGCTCTTCTTATGGACATTGGGATAAACTTTACACACAGAAGACAAATGTATCACTCCTGAATTGACTCTCAGCAACTCAAACCAGGGATTTCCATGGTTCAGACATTCCTTTCACAAGGAAACATCCAGGATTATAAACTGTTATCAGAAAGAAGGATGTCTGAAATACAAACCACTTTGTGAGAGCTTTCCAACTCCTATGTTTTGGATTGGTTCTATGGACTTCAAGTAAGTACCGTTAATAAGAGGGTGAGTACAGACAAAATTTCACCCACCTTCAAGCACTAGTGAGCAGTCCACAAGAAATCTGCAGGCTCTCTTAAGTACTTTTTTTGTAAATTGTGATCTGGCTATTCTAAGGGTAGTAGTATATTTCAGATGTGTCTCTACACTACAGCTGATTTTGGATTTATATGCTTTATGGATGTTTAACTGGAACAATATTACATTAAAAATGGTTAAAATAGGCATATTGTACGACAGTGTCACAGTAGTGATTTATTCATTATGAAAATGCACTACATGCATGTTTAGAACCTCTAAAGTGTTAAAGTGATTTTCATTTCTTCTCTGTTCTTTAGTAGGTTTGTTTGTCTTTATAAGTAACACCAGCAGCTCTTTATCTCTGAGAGTTTTTGGTTTCTGCACATTTATTTTTGTCTTTTACCATCAACAGCACCTGTTGCAGGAATTCTGGCTATTCTGATTAAATATCCTTGTCAAAATGGAAAGACTGGAAATGTTGAGGAAATCTAGTGAGTGTAGTTTCTCTGTTCTCCATCGTGGTTTTTTGTTGTTTTTTTTAAGTCATGTTTGAGGTTTTAGGACATTGTTTGTGAGTGAGAGGAGGGGCAAAGTGAATATCTAATGATCCAATATCAAACTAAGTTGACTGAGCTTTCCAAACTCAAGGTTCTCAAACTCAAATGTGCTTGGATGTACAAACAAGTGACTGTGTGTTTTTTTTAGTTCATTAGTAAGACAGCCCGATTCATTTCTGTGAAGTTTAATTTACTAGTGTTTGCAAATGTAGCTTCTCTTAGTCTGAGAAATATGTGGAAATAGTACCACCAGTTAAAGTGATGAAATTGGGTATGACGTCCGGTCCTCTATCACAGAGAAAGGCTTCACCTCTGCTGCCTGGAATCTGTTGTGCTCTCCGGAAACATCAAGAAGGTGCTACACCAAGACCTTACCCAGTCACACCAGTCAGGTAAGTGATGATTTACTTTATTCAAATCTTTATACAGCCAAACAATTTTTAGTTGCTGGACCAGGAATAATGGAAAAATCAGCTGATCTAACATTAAGTCTAAATAAAAATAGTTTATTTCTAGTGTCTTTTGGACCTAAAAGGAGAACTTCTGTTTTGTTACTGTTAAGAAGAAAGAAGTTATGTGACATCCAGAGTTTTATATCCTTTACACAGTCCTCCATTTTCTTTAATCTAAAGTTATCAACATGTTGAGCTGATATATAGAGCTGTGTGTCATCTGCAATGGCAATGGAAATTACAACTGCCCAGTGGTAACATGTATAATGTAAATAATAGCAGTCCTAAAATAGAGTATTGTGGAACTCCATATCTTACTTGTGTAATTTGATGATAAATCTTTTATCTTTATAAACTGATAGTGTTCAGTTAGATATGATTTGAACCACGGTGGGGCTGTTCCTGTGATTCCAACCATTTTCTCTAATCTTTCTAGTAGAATAGTGTGAACTATTGTATCAAAGGCTGCACTGCGGTCTAGTAGGGCTTTCTAATTATGCAATGTCTAATTTTTAAATATTTCCAGAAATCACCTTTTTCGTCTAGCATTTACTGTTGAACAAGTTTACAAAATTACATAAATGTCCCCTCTTTATAGAGATCATTCACAGTGTGTATACCCTTGTCTACACCCTTTCCAAAAAACTTTCTGCTTCCCAATCTTCACCTCTGGGTTGAACCAGAATGATGCATAATGTTGTTTGTAGTGGGAAATCCTGTGCAATTTATGAACCTTTGCCCAGACCTCTTGAGAGTGCGTAGTGACTGGGTTTACTCCTTTGATGGCAGGATTCGCTCTTATGGCCACCGCTAGGGGTTCCAGCGCAATTATAAATAAGAGCAGTGGCATACAGCAACCCTAAAGCATCAGTTTTGACATATTATTTTTTTCCCTTTAGCAAAACCAGAACCAAAACCAAACCTCAACAGGTCCGAGTGTAAGGAGTCCCACTCGACCCTGTCGAAGGCCTTCTGAGCATCAAGCGATACAGTGGCCACTGGCATTTCGCATTGACTAGGAGGCATTTAACCACATTAGGTGCATGAGCCTTCTCAAATTATCAGTGGAAGACCTACCCTTTATAAAGCCTACTTGGTCTGAATGTATAATGTGTGGTAAGATTGTTTCCAATCTGAAGGTCAGTACCTTACTATATACAATGATGAGGCTGATTGGTCTAAAGTTAGCCGGATCCATATGATCTGTTCCTTTATTAAGTATCAGAGTGTTTTTTAAGAGATGTTGGAAGTGAAAATATTCTTTATAGTACTCCACCGGAAACCCATTCGTTCCTGATGATTTCCCTGTTTTCATGCCAGTTTTAACCTCTTCTTGGGTTTTTGGTGCATCAAGAATAGATGCTTGATCTAAACAGGTTCTCATAGAATTCTTTAAAGACATCATTATTACCTTTAGAAATGATGTGGACAGAGCATTGTTCTTTTAACTGTCTGGCCAAAAGTCTACCAGTTTTTTCTCCTGACTCATAAAATTTTGTCTGAACGTTTTTTTTGTTTTTTTTATTGAAAATGTCCTAAATTCGAAACTTACATTTACAAATGTTTTTAAATAAGCTTTCAGAGTAATGTCTGGCCAACTCTTTTTCCATGCTATTTAGTTCTGCTGTCAATGTTTTAATTCTCTAATTGAGCTATTTTTCCCTTTTCTGTGCAATCCTTTTACCCAAATGTACGCTTCAGATGCCTCCAAAACCATTGCTACGCTGTCTGTGCTACCCAAATTAAAACAATGATGGGTCCTCTGTAAGCTCTTTCGAAAATAACTCATCCTGTAGTAGAGATGTGTTCATTCTCCATCTACCTCTTCTAAGCCTGTCTGAATGTATATTCACACAAAGCTCAACAGGTGCATTCTAGGTGCATAATTCTAAATAGAACCAACATAGCCAAACAGGCCAACAAGTATCTTTTCTCCACAGCAGAGGAGAGAACATGAACAGAAAAATGTCTCCAGTAGCCAGCTGAGGATTCTCTTCTTGTTAAATTCATGTCCACAAAACTAACAACAAAGAGAAAAAAGGAAGAAAAAAAAAAAGAGAACTTCACTTAGGTCAGTGGAATGTCTGAGACGTCTACTAGGTTATAGCCTAAACAGCTCCACAAAGCTATCCAGATCAATCATACTTCTCAGTCTCCTTGTGCTAGTGGATGTTTTATAGTTTATTCTCCATCAGTAACTTGCTTCTCGATGAACTTGACAGCTTCTGTTGTGACGTCAAACTTTGTTTCTCCTCTTCCACGCAAACTGGAGCGCTGCAGGAAAGACTAAAGGAAACCTCACCTTTTTTATTTCACGCAGCAGCTGTTTCACCAATCAGAAAGTTTTCCTCCTCTCAAACAGCTTCTTTGACATGTAAGGAAACAAGGAAATGTTGCTTCCACTCCACACTACACCTCCTTTCTCTCTCGCAGCTTTTAAGACATTATCTCTCGCGGTTGAACGCAGAGAGGATCAATCTCTGAGGCTGTCTTCATGTGGACGAGATCAGGGAGAGCAGTGTGCTCTTTTAATTTCGAATTTGTTGTTAATGTGCATGTGCAGGCCCTCTGACAGTATCTTTTCAATGCATACAATCAAGTTCTCCCCTTCAATGCCCTCTTTTAAGCCCAACGATCTGACATTATTGTGGCGGCTCCTATTTTCCAGATCTTCCACACGGCTCTCCAGAGTATCTATGCGCTTGCCATGCAGCTCATGGCCATTCACCATTTGTTGAGTGGCGTCTTCCAAGCTGGAGATTGCCCTTCCTCCTCTGCTAGTCGCCCCTGCATGCCGTTTTTCAGTTCTTCTGTAGTCTCCTTAATCATTGACACATCATAAGCAACTGTTTGCAGCGTCAAGCTCATTCCACTCACTTCGGCAAGGATGTGTTCCAAATTAGCATTCTGTCCCGTTTCGGGCTAGCATCACCTGGTTTGGTAGCAGCTGCCCCTTCCCTCATGAAGGCTTAAAATATTTTGAAGATGAAGACATGTTCTTATGGATGAACGGTTTCGAACGGTAGAAAGTTTGATAATGAAATACGTAACAGACAAATAGCTGAAAAGGAGAAATATGCAGATTAGTTGGGATTTAAGTTAATGGGGCTTAGGACAATGTCTAACTCCCTCCTAGTCATTTCTTTTATATTCTTTAATATTAGCTTTGGCTTGTTTATCATAGTTTTAATCCTTGTGCTGTCTGCTATGTGTCTTACTTTACATTAATTTGCTTTAGTAACTAACTTCTGTGTTTACTTTTGAGGAATATGGTGGCCATGGAGAGGCACTGGGAGCATCAGCGTGACCAGGGCCAGCCCAAGACTTTATGGGGCCCTAAGCAGATTTTCATTTGGAGCCCCCATACCACTACCTTAGCACCAGATGCTTCATCATTGTGTGTGTATCGTACCCATTAGCATTATTTGTAATTAGCTTACATCGTACACAAAAATGTTCTAAATAATTTTCACTTTAAATACAGAGTGATGTATACATGTTCAGTAACATTAGCAGACAAGTCACTGCATTTACAGTAAACAAGTTAATTTTTTCTTCAACAGATGTAGAAAAGTGTGAGAAAGGCACCTATTATTGACAGGTCCCCTAACTCTGACCATCTCTGCATATTGCGCAATTCCCTTTCTCCCTGGGCCAGAAAAAAGAAAAACAAAAAGAAAGTTGAAGGCCTAAGGTGGGATGTATTGACTTTCTTTGTCTTACAGGCTTTCTGGAGCCCATGACCCCACCCCCCTCCTCCATCCTAATGGTGGATCCAGCCAAGAAGGGTCTATGCATCTGCAACTGTGTGTGACTCGCTATCTGTCTGCAACTCTGTAACAGGTAAGTGATCATTCAGTTTCTATACATGTATTGACTTTTTGTTATCTTACAGGCTTTCAGGACCAATGGCTCCCCCCTTCATGATAGTTGCAATGGACAGACCCTTGTTGGCTGTATGCACCGTGTTTGTGGCTTGCTATCTGTCTGTCTGAATGATCACCAACCTGTTACACACTTGCAGTTTCTTTACATGTATTGACTTTCTTTTTTTTTTTGTCTTACAGGTTTTTCGGACCGCATGAACCAAGGGTCTTTCCATTGCAACTATGTGTGTGGCCAGCTATCTTTCTGTCTGCAAGTGTGTAACAGGTTGGTCATCATTCAGTTTCTATACATGTATTGACTTTCTTTTTTGTGTTACAGGTTCTCAAGAAGTCCATCAACCTCTTCTTCTCCCTGAAGGTGTATCCTTCTAACAAATATTCTCATCTGTAACTGTCTGTGGTTCGCTAACCATCATTCTGCAACTCTGTAACAGGTAAGTGATCATTCAGTGTCTATAAATGTATTGCCTTTTTGTTGTCTTACAGGCTTTCAGGACCAACGGCTCCCACCTTCCTCATGTTGCACACAGACAACAATGGTCTGTCCATTGCAACTGTTTGTGGCTTGCTATTAATCTGTCTGCAAGTGTGTAACAGGTAGGTCATCATTCAGTTTCTATACATGTATTGACTTTCTTTGTTTGTCTTACAGGTTTTACGGACAGCATGACCGCCTCCCTCCCTTCCTGATGGAGGATCTGTCCTTCGAGGGTCTATGCATCTGCAACTGTTTGTGGTTCGTTATTAATCTGTCTGCAAATGTGTAACAGGTAGGTCATCATTCAGTTTCTATACATGTATTGACTTTCTTTGTTTGTCTTACAGGTTTTACAGACAGCATGATCGCCTCCCTCCCTTCCTGATCGAGGATCTGTCCTTCAAGGGTCTGTGCATCTGCAACTGTGTGTGGCTCGCTATTAATCTGTCTGCAAGTGTGTAACACGTTGGTGATCATTCAGTTTCTATACATGTATTGACTTTCTTTTTTGTGTTACAGATTCTCAAGAAGTTCATTAACCTCTTCTTCTCCGTGAAGGTGTATCCTACAAATATTTTAATCTGTAACTGTGTGAGGTTTGATGTTCATCATTCTGCAACTCTGTAACAGGTAAGTGATTGTTCAGTGTCTATACATGTATTGCCTTTTTGTTGTCTTACAGACTTTCAGGACCAGTGGCCCTCCCCTTCCTGATGGTCCATACAGTCAACAAGGGTCTGCCCATTGCAACTGTGTGTGGCTCGCTATTAATCTGTCTGCAAGTGTGTAACAGGTAGGTCATCATTCAATTTCTATACATGTATTGACTTTCTTTGTTTGTCTTATAGGTTTTTCAGACAGCATGACCACCTCCCTCCCTTCCTGATGGTGGATCTGTCCTTCTAGGGTCTGTGCATCTGCAACTGTGTGTGAGTTGCTACTATCTGTCTGCAAGTGTGTAAAAGGTTGGTGATCATTCAGTTTCTATACATGTATTGACTTTCTTTTTTCTGTTACAGGTTCTCAAGAAGTCCATCAACCTCTCCTTCTCCCTGAAGGTGTATCCTTCTAACAAATATTCTCATCTGTAACTGTCTGTGGTTCGCTAACCATCATTCTGCAACTCTGTAACAGGTAAGTGATCTTTCAGTGTGTATACATGTATTGCCTTTTTGTTGTCTTACAGGCTTTCAGGACCAATGGCTCCCCACTTCCTGATGTTGCATACAGCCAACAAGGGACTGTCCATTGCAACTGTGTGTGACTCGCTACTATCTGTCTGCAAGTGTGTAACAGATAAGTCATCATTCAGTTTCTATACATGTATTGACTTTCTTTGTTTGTCTTACAGGTTTTACGGACAGCATGACCGCCTCCCTCCCTTCCTGATGGAGGATCTCTCCTTCAAGGGTCTGTGCATCTGCAACTGTGTGTGGCTCGCTATTAATCTGTCTGCAAGTGTGTAACAGGTAGGTCATCATTCAGTTTCTATACATGTATTGACTTTTTTTTTTGTTACACATTCTCAAGAAGTTCATCAACCTCTTGTTCTCCCTGAAGTTGTATCCTTCTAACAAATATTTTAATCTGTAACTGTGTGTGGTTCGCTGTCCATCATTCTGCAACTCTGTAACAGGTAAGTGATCATTCAGTGTCTATACATGTATTGCCTTTTTGTTGTCTTACAGGCTTTCAGGACCAATGGCTCCCCACTTCCTGATGTTGCATACAGCCAACAAGGGACTGTCCATTGCAACTGTGTGTGACTCGCTACTATCTGTCTGCAAGTGTGTAACAGATAAGTCATCATTCAGTTTCTGTACATGTATTGACATTCTTTGTTTGTCTTACAGGTTTTTCAGACAGCATGACTGCCTCCCTCCGTTCCTGATGTTGGATCTGTCCTTCAAGGGTCTGTGCATCTTCAACTATGTGTGAGTCGCTACTATCTGTCTGCAAGTGTGTAACAGGTTGGTGAGCATTCAGTTTCTATACATGTCTTGACTTTCTTTTTTGTGTTACAGATTCTCAAGAAGTTCATCAACCTCTTCTTCTCCCTGAAGGTGTATCCTCCAAATATTTTAATCTGTATCTGTGTGAGGTTTGATGTTCATCATTCTGCAACTCTGTAACAGGTAAGTGATCGTTCAGTGTCTATACATGTATTGCCTTTTTGTTGTCTTACAGGCTTTCAGAACCAACGGCTCCCACCTTCCTTATGATGCACACAGACAACAACGGTCTGTCCATTGCAACTGTTTGTGGCTTGCTATTAATCTGTCTGCAAGTGTGTAACAGGTAGGTCATCATTCAGTTTCTATGCATGTATTGACTTTCTTTGTTTGTCTTACAGGTTTTTCGGACAGCATGACCGCCTCCCTCCCTTCCTGATGGAGGATCTGTCCTTCAAGGGTCTGTGCATCTGCAACTGTGTGTGAGTTGCTACTGTCTGTCTGCAAGTGTGTAACAGGTTCGTGATCATTCAGATTCTATACATGTATTGACTTTCTTTTTTCTGTTACAGGTTCTCAAGAAGTCCATCAACCACTTCTTCTCCCTGAAGGTGTATCCTTCTAACAAATATTCTCATCTGTAACTGTCTGTGGTTCGCTAACCATCATTCTGCAACTCTGTAACAGGTAAGTGATCATTCAGTGTATTTACATTTATTGCTTTTTTGTTGTCTTACAGGCTTTCATAACCAACAGCTCCCACCTTCCTGATGTTGCACACAGACAACAACAGTCTTTCCATTGCAATTGTTTGTGGCTTGCTATTAATCTGTCTGCAAGTGTGTAACAGGTAGGTCATCATTCAGTTTCTATACATGTATTGACTTTCTTTCTTTGTCTTACAGGTTTTACGGACAGCATGACCGCCTCCCTCCCTTCCTGATGGAGGATTTGTCCTTCAAGGGTCTGTGCATCTGCAACTGTGTGTGGCTCGCTATTAATCTGTCTGCAAGTGTGTAACACGTAGGTCATCATTCAGTTTCTATACATGTATTGACTTTCTTTGTTTGTCTTACAGGTTTTACGGACAGCATGACCGCCTCCCTCCCTTCCTGATGGAGGATCTGTCCTTTAAGGGTCCGTACATCTGGAACTGTGTGTGGCTCGCTATTAATCTGTCTGCAAGTGTGTAACAGGTTGGTGATCATTCAGTTTCTATACATGTATTGACTTTCTTTTTTGTGTTACAGATTCTCAAGAAGTTCATTAACCTCTTCTTCTCCATGAAGGTGTATCCTCCAAATATTTTAATCTGTAACTGTGTGAGGTTTGATGTTCATCATTCTGCAACTCTGTAACAGGTAAGTGATCGTTCAGTTTCTATACATGTATTGCCTTTTTGTTGTCTTACAGGCTTTCAGGACCAATGGCTCCGACCTTCCTGATGGTGCATACAGTCAACAAGTGTCTGTCCTTTGCAACTGTGTGTGGCTCGCTATCACTGTCTGCAAGTGTGTAACAGGTAGGTGATCATTCAGTTTCTATACATGTATTGACTTTATTTTTTGTGTTACAGGTTCTGAAGAAGTCCATCAACCTCTTCTTCTCCCTGAAGGTGTATCCATCTAACAAATACATTTTCATCTGCAACTGTGTGTAGTTCGCTGTCCATCATTCTGCAACTCTGTAACAGGTAAGTGATCATTCAGTGTCTATACATGTATTGCCTTTTTGTTGTCTTACAGGCTTTCAGGACCAATGGCTCCCACCTTCCTGATGGTGCATACAGTCAACAAGTCTCTGTCCATTGCAACTGTGTTTGGCTCGCTATCAATCTGTCTGCTAGTGTGTAACAGGTAGGTGATCATTCAGTTTCTATACATGTATTGCCTTTTTGTTGTCTTACAGGCTTTCAAGACCAATCGCTCCCCCCTTCCTGATGGTGCATTCGCTGTCCATCATTCTGCAACTCTGTAACAGGTAAGTGATCATTCAGTGTCTATACATGTATTGCCTTTTTGTTGTCTTACAGGCTTTCAGGACCAATGGCTCCCACCTTCCTGATGGTGCATACAGTCAAAAAGTGTCTGTCCATTGCAACTGTGTGTGGCTCGCTATCAATCTGTCTGCAAGTGTGTAACAGGTAGGTGATCATTCAGTGTCTATACATGTATTGCCTTTTTGTTGTCTTACAGGCTTTCAGGACCAATGGCTCCCCCTTCCTGATGGTGCATACAGTCAACAAGGGTCTGTCCATTGCAACTGTGTGTGGCTCGCTATTAATCTGTCTGCAAGTGTGTAACAGGTAGGTCATCATTCAGTTTCTATACATTTATTGACTTTCTTTGTTTGTCTTACAGGTTTTTCGGAAAGCATGACCGCCTCCCTCCCTTCCTGATGGAGGATCTGTCCTTCAAGAGTCTGTGCATCTGCAACTGTGTGTGAGTTGCTACTATCTGTCTACAAGTGTGTAACAGGTTGGTGATCATTCAGTTTCTATACATGTATTGACTTTCTTTTTTCTGTTACAGGTTCTCAAGAAGTCCATCAACCTTCTTCTCCCTGAAGGTGTATCCTTCTAACAAATATTCTCATCTGTAACTGTCTGTGGTTCGCTAACCATCATTCTGCAACTCTGTAACAGGTAAGTGATCATTCAGTGTCTATACATGTATTGCCTTTTTGTTGTCTTACAGGCTTTCAGAACCAACGGCTCCCACCTTCCTCATGTTGCACACAGACAACAACGGTCTGTCCATTGCAACTATTTGTGGCTTGCTTTTAATCTGTCTGCAAGTGTGTAACAGGTAGGTCATCATTCAGTTTCTATACATGTATTGACTTTCTTTGTTTGTCTTACAGGTTTTACGGACAGCATGACCGCCTCCCTCCCTTCCTGATGGAGGATTTGTCCTTCAAGGGTCTGTGCATCTGCAACTGTGTGTGGCTCGTTATTAATCTGTCTGCAAGCGTGTAACAGGAAGGTCATCATTCAGTTTCTATACATGTATTGACTTTCTTTGTTTGTCTTACAGGTTTTACGGACAGCATGACCGCCTCCCTCCCTTCCTGATGGAGGATCTGTCCTTCAAGGGTCTGTGCATCTGCAATTGTGTGTGGCTCGCTATTAATCTGTCTGCAAGTGTGTAACAGGTTGGTGATCATTCAGTTTCTATACATGTATTGACTTTCTTTTTTGTGTTACAGGTTTTTCGGACAGCATGACCGCCTCCCTCCCTTCCTGATGGTGGATCTGTCCTTCTAGGGTCTGTGCATCTGCAACTGTGTGTGAGTTGCTACTATCTGTCTGCAAGTGTGTAACAGGTTCGTGATCATTCAGATTCTATACATGTATTGACTTTATTTGTTTGTCTTACAGGTTTTACGGACAGCATGATCGCCTCCCTCCCTTCCTGAAGGAGGATCTGTCCTTCAAGGGTCTGTGCATCTGCAACTGTGTGTGGCTCGCTATTAATCTGTCTGCAAGTGTGTAACAGGTTGGTGATCATTCAGTTTCTATACATGTATTGACTTTCTTTTTTTGTGTTACAGATTCTCAAGAAGTTCATTAACCTCTTCTTCTCCATGAAGGTGTATCCTCCAAATATTTTAATCTGTAACTGTGTGAGGTTTGATGTTCATTCTGCAACTCTGTAACAGGTAAGTGATCGTTCAGTTTCTATACATGTATTGCCTTTTTGTTGTCTTACAGGCTTTCAGGACCAATGGCTCCGACCTTCCTGATGGTGCATCCAGTCAACAAGTGTCTGTCCATTGCAACTGTGTGTGGCTCGCTATCACTGTCTGCAAGTGTGTAACAGGTAGGTGATCATTCAGTTTCTATACATGTATTGACTTTATTTTTTGTGTTACAGGTTCTGAAGAAGTCCATCAACCTCTTCTTCTCCCTGAAGGTGTATCCATCTAACAAATACATTTTCATCTGCAACTGTGTGTAGTTCGCTGTCCATCATTCTGCAACTCTGTAACAGGTAAGTGATCATTCAGTGTCTATACATGTATTGCCTTTTTGTTGTCTTACAGGCTTTCAGGACCAATGGCTCCCACCTTCCTGATGGTGCATACAGTCAACAAGTCTCTGTCCATTGCAACTGTGTTTGGCTCGCTATCAATCTGTCTGCTAGTGTGTAACAGGTAGGTGATCATTCAGTTTCTATACATGTATTGCCTTTTTGTTGTCTTACAGGCTTTCAAGACCAATCGCTCCCCCCTTCCTGATGGTGCATTCGCTGTCCATCATTCTGCAACTCTGTAACAGGTAAGTGATCATTCAGTGTCTATACATGTATTGCCTTTTTGTTGTCTTACAGGCTTTCAGGACCAATGGCTCCCACCTTCCTGATGGTGCATACAGTCAAAAAGTGTCTGTCCATTGCAACTGTGTGTGGCTCGCTATCAATCTGTCTGCAAGTGTGTAACAGGTAGGTGATCATTCAGTGTCTATACATGTATTGCCTTTTTGTTGTCTTACAGGCTTTCAGGACCAATGGCTCCCCCTTCCTGATGGTGCATACAGTCAACAAGGGTCTGTCCATTGCAACTGTGTGTGGCTCGCTATTAATCTGTCTGCAAGTGTGTAACAGGTAGGTCATCATTCAGTTTCTATACATTTATTGACTTTCTTTGTTTGTCTTACAGGTTTTTCGGAAAGCATGACCGCCTCCCTCCCTTCCTGATGGAGGATCTGTCCTTCAAGAGTCTGTGCATCTGCAACTGTGTGTGAGTTGCTACTATCTGTCTACAAGTGTGTAACAGGTGGGTGATCATTCAGTTTCTATACATGTATTGACTTTCTTTTTTCTGTTACAGGTTCTCAAGAAGTCCATCAACCTTCTTCTCCCTGAAGGTGTATCCTTCTAACAAATATTCTCATCTGTAACTGTCTGTGGTTCGCTAACCATCATTCTGCAACTCTGTAACAGGTAAGTGATCATTCAGTGTCTATACATGTATTGCCTTTTTGTTGTCTTACAGGCTTTCAGAACCAACGGCTCCCACCTTCCTCATGTTGCACACAGACAACAACGGTCTGTCCATTGCAACTATTTGTGGCTTGCTTTTAATCTGTCTGCAAGTGTGTAACAGGTAGGTCATCATTCAGTTTCTATACATGTATTGACTTTCTTTGTTTGTCTTACAGGTTTTACGGACAGCATGACCGCCTCCCTCCCTTCCTGATGGAGGATTTGTCCTTCAAGGGTCTGTGCATCTTCAACTATGTGTGATTCGCTACTATCTGTCTGCAAGTGTGTAACAGGTTGCTGAGCATTCAGTTTCTATACATGTATTGACTTTCTTTTTTGTGTTACAGGTTCTCAAGAAGTCCATTAACCTCTTCTTCTCCCTGAAGGTGTATCCTTCTAACAAATATTTTCATCTGCAACTGTGTGTGGTTCGCTGTCCATCATTCTGCAACTCTGTAACAGGTAAGTGATTGTTCAGTGTCTATACATGTATTGCCTTTTTGTTGTCTTACAGGCTTTCGGGACCAATGGCTCCCCCCTTCCTGATGGTCCATACAGTCAACAAGGTTCTGTCCATTGCAACTGTTTGTGGTTCGCTATTAATCTGTCTGCAAGTGTGTAACAGTTAAGTCATCATTCAGTTTCTATACATGTATTGACTTTCTTTGTTTGTCTTACAGGTTTTACGGACAGCATGACCGCCTCCCTCCCTTCCTGATGGAGGATTTGTCCTTCAAGGGTCTGTGCATCTGCAACTGTGTGTGGCTCGCTATTAATCTGTCTGCAAGTGTGTAACAGGTAGGTCATCATTCAGTTTCTATACATGTATTGACTTTCTTTGTTTGTCTTACAGGTTTTACGGACAGCATGATCGCCTCCCTCCCTTCCTGATGGAGGATCTGTCCTTCAAGGGTCTGTGCATCTGCAACTGTGTGTGGCTCGTTATTAATCTGTCTGCAAGTGTGTAACAGGTTGTTGAACATTCAGTTTCTATACATATATTGACTTTCTTTTTTGTGTCACAGATTCTCAAGAAGTTCATTAACCTCTTCTTCTCCCTGAAGGTGTGTCCTACAAATATTTTAATCTGTAACTGTGTGAGGTTTGATGTTCATCATTCTGCAACTCTGTAACAGGTAAGTGATTGTTCAGTGTCTATACATGTATTGCCTTTTTGTTGTCTTACAGACTTTCAGGACCAGTGGCCCTCCCCTTCCTGATGGTCCATACAGTCAACAAGGGTCTGTCCATTGCAACTGTGTGTGGCTCGCTATTAATCTGTCTGCAAGTGTGTAACAGGTAGGTCATTATTCAGTTTCTGTACATGTATTGACATTCTTTGTTTGTCTTACAGGTTTTTCAGACAGCATGACTGCCTCCCTCCGTTCCTGATGTTGGATCTGTCCTTCAAGGTTCTGTGCATCTTCATCTATGTGTGAGTCGCTACTATCTGTCTGCAAGTGTGTAACAGATTGGTGAGCATTCAGTTTCTATACATGTATTGACTTTCTTTTTTGTGTTACAGGTTCTCAAGAAGTCCATCAACCACTTCTCCCTGAAGGTGTATCCTTTTAACAAATATTCTCATCTGTAACTGTCTGTGGTTCGCTAACCATCATTCTGCAACTCTGTAACAGGTAAGTGATCATTCAGTGTATTTACATTTATTGCTTTTTTGTTGTCTTGCAGGCTTTCAGAACCAACGGCTCCCACCTTCCTGATGTTGCACACAGACAACAACAGTCTTTCCATTGCAACTGTTTGTGGCTTGCTATTAATCTGTCTGCAAGTGTGTAACAGGTAGGTCATCATTCAGTTTCTATACATGTATTGACTTTCTTTCTTTGTCTTACAGGTTTTACGGACAGCATGACCGCCTCCCTCCCTTCCTGATGGAGCATTTGTCCTTCAAGGGTCTGTGCATCTGCAGCTGTGTGTGGCTCGCTATTAATCTGTCTGCAAGTGTGTAACACGTAGGTCATCATTCAGTTTCTATACATGTATTGACTTTCTTTGTTTGTCTTACAGGTTTTACGGACAGCATGACCGCCTCCCTCCCTTCCTGATGGAGGATCTGTCCTTTAAGGGTCCGTACATCTGCAACTGTGTGTGGCTCGCTATTACTCTGTCTGCAAGTGTGTAACAGGTAGATCATCATTCAGTTTCTATACATGTATTGACTTTATTTGTTTGTCTTACAGGTTTTACGGACAGCATGATCGCCTCCCTCCCTTCCTGATGGAGGATCTGTCCTTCAAGGGTCTGTGCATCTGCAACTGTGTGTGCCTCGCTATTAATCTGTCTGCAAGTGTGTAACAGGTTGGTGATCATTCAGTTTCTATACATGTATTGACTTTCTTTTTTGTGTTACAGATTCTCAAGAAGTTCATTAACCTCTTCTTCTCCATGAAGGTGTATCCTCCAAATATTTTAATCTGTAACTGTGTGAGGTTTGATGTTCATCATTCTGCAACTCTGTAACAGGTAAGTGATCGTTCAGTTTCTATACATGTATTGCCTTTTTGTTGTCTTACAGGCTTTCAGGACCAATGGCTCCCACCTTCCTGATGGTGCATACAGTCAACAAGTGTCTGTCCATTGCAACTGTGTGTGGCTCGCTATCACTGTCTGCAAGTGTGTAACAGGTAGGTGATCATTCAGTTTCTATACATGTATTGACTTTATTTTTTGTGTTACAGGTTCTGAAGAAGTCCATCAACCTCTTCTTCTCCCTGAAGGTGTATCCATCTAACAAATACATTTTCATCTGCAACTGTGTGTAGTTCGCTGTCCATCATTCTGCAACTCTGTAACAGGTAAGTGATCATTCAGTGTCTATACATGTATTGCCTTTTTGTTGTCTTACAGGCTTTCAGAACCAACGGCTCCCACCTTCCTCATGTTGCACACAGACAACAACGGTCTGTCCATTGCAACTATTTGTGGCTTGCTTTTAATCTGTCTGCAAGTGTGTAACAGGTAGGTCATCATTCATTTCAGGTCATCAGCATGACCGCCTCCCTCCCTTCCTGATGGAGGATCTGTCCTTCAAGGGTCTGTGCATCTGCAATTGTGTGTGGCTCGCTATTAATCTGTCTGCAAGTGTGTAACAGGTTGGTGATCATTCAGTTTCTATACATGTATTGACTTTCTTTTTTGTGTTACAGGTTTTTCGGACAGCATGACCGCCTCCCTCCCTTCCTGATGGTGGATCTGTCCTTCTAGGGTCTGTGCATCTGCAACTGTGTGTGAGTTGCTACTATCTGTCTGCAAGTGTGTAACAGGTTCGTGATCATTCAGATTCTATACATGTATTGACTTTCTTTTTTCTGTTACAGGTTCTCAAGAAGTCCATCAACCACTTCTTCTCCCTGAAGGTGTATCCTTCTAACAAATATTCTCATCTGTAACTGTCTGTGGTTCGCTAACCATCATTCTGCAACTCTGTAACAGGTAAGTGATCATTCAGTGTATTTACATTTATTGCTTTTTTGTTGTCTTGCAGGCTTTCAGAACCAACGGCTCCCACCTTCCTGATGTTGCACACAGACAACAACAGTCTTTCCATTGCAACTGTTTGTGGCTTGCTATTAATCTGTCTGCAAGTGTGTAACAGGTAGGTCATCATTCATTTTCTATACATGTATTGACTTTCTTTCTTTGTCTTACAGGTTTTACGGACAGCATGACCGCCTCCCTCCCTTCCTGATGGAGGATTTGTCCTTCAAGGGTCTGTGCATCTGCAGCTGTGTGTGGCTCGCTATTAATCTGTCTGCAAGTGTGTAACACGTAGGTCATCATTCAGTTTCTATACATGTATTGACTTTCTTTGTTTGTCTTACAGGTTTTAGGGACAGCATGACCGCCTCCCTCCCTTCCTGATGGAGGATCTGTCCTTTAAGGGTCCGTACATCTGCAACTGTGTGTGGCTCGCTATTACTCTGTCTGCAAGTGTGTAACAGGTAGATCATCATTCAGTTTCTATACATGTATTGACATTCTTTGTTTGTCTTACAGGTTTTTCAGACAGCATGACTGCCTCCCTCCGTTCCTGATGTTGGATCTGTCCTTCAAGGTTCTGTGCATCTTCATCTATGTGTGAGTCGCTACTATCTGTCTGCAAGTGTGTAACAGATTGGTGAGCATTCAGTTTCTATACATGTATTGACTTTCTTTTTTGTGTTACAGGTTCTCAAGAAGTCCATCAACCACTTCTCCCTGAAGGTGTATCCTTTTAACAAATATTCTCATCTGTAACTGTCTGTGGTTCGCTAACCATCATTCTGCAACTCTGTAACAGGTAAGTGATCATTCAGTGTATTTACATTTATTGCTTTTTTGTTGTCTTGCAGGCTTTCAGAACCAACGGCTCCCACCTTCCTGATGTTGCACACAGACAACAACAGTCTTTCCATTGCAACTGTTTGTGGCTTGCTATTAATCTGTCTGCAAGTGTGTAACAGGTAGGTCATCATTCAGTTTCTATACATGTATTGACTTTCTTTCTTTGTCTTACAGGTTTTACGGACAGCATGACCGCCTCCCTCCCTTCCTGATGGAGCATTTGTCCTTCAAGGGTCTGTGCATCTGCAGCTGTGTGTGGCTCGCTATTAATCTGTCTGCAAGTGTGTAACACGTAGGTCATCATTCAGTTTCTATACATGTATTGACTTTCTTTGTTTGTCTTACAGGTTTTACGGACAGCATGACCGCCTCCCTCCCTTCCTGATGGAGGATCTGTCCTTTAAGGGTCCGTACATCTGCAACTGTGTGTGGCTCGCTATTACTCTGTCTGCAAGTGTGTAACAGGTAGATCATCATTCAGTTTCTATACATGTATTGACTTTATTTGTTTGTCTTACAGGTTTTACGGACAGCATGATCGCCTCCCTCCCTTCCTGATGGAGGATCTGTCCTTCAAGGGTCTGTGCATCTGCAACTGTGTGTGCCTCGCTATTAATCTGTCTGCAAGTGTGTAACAGGTTGGTGATCATTCAGTTTCTATACATGTATTGACTTTCTTTTTTGTGTTACAGATTCTCAAGAAGTTCATTAACCTCTTCTTCTCCATGAAGGTGTATCCTCCAAATATTTTAATCTGTAACTGTGTGAGGTTTGATGTTCATCATTCTGCAACTCTGTAACAGGTAAGTGATCGTTCAGTTTCTATACATGTATTGCCTTTTTGTTGTCTTACAGGCTTTCAGGACCAATGGCTCCCACCTTCCTGATGGTGCATACAGTCAACAAGTGTCTGTCCATTGCAACTGTGTGTGGCTCGCTATCACTGTCTGCAAGTGTGTAACAGGTAGGTGATCATTCAGTTTCTATACATGTATTGACTTTATTTTTTGTGTTACAGGTTCTGAAGAAGTCCATCAACCTCTTCTTCTCCCTGAAGGTGTATCCATCTAACAAATACATTTTCATCTGCAACTGTGTGTAGTTCGCTGTCCATCATTCTGCAACTCTGTAACAGGTAAGTGATCATTCAGTGTCTATACATGTATTGCCTTTTTGTTGTCTTACAGGCTTTCAGAACCAACGGCTCCCACCTTCCTCATGTTGCACACAGACAACAACGGTCTGTCCATTGCAACTATTTGTGGCTTGCTTTTAATCTGTCTGCAAGTGTGTAACAGGTAGGTCATCATTCATTTCAGGTCATCAGCATGACCGCCTCCCTCCCTTCCTGATGGAGGATCTGTCCTTCAAGGGTCTGTGCATCTGCAATTGTGTGTGGCTCGCTATTAATCTGTCTGCAAGTGTGTAACAGGTTGGTGATCATTCAGTTTCTATACATGTATTGACTTTCTTTTTTGTGTTACAGGTTTTTCGGACAGCATGACCGCCTCCCTCCCTTCCTGATGGTGGATCTGTCCTTCTAGGGTCTGTGCATCTGCAACTGTGTGTGAGTTGCTACTATCTGTCTGCAAGTGTGTAACAGGTTCGTGATCATTCAGATTCTATACATGTATTGACTTTCTTTTTTCTGTTACAGGTTCTCAAGAAGTCCATCAACCACTTCTTCTCCCTGAAGGTGTATCCTTCTAACAAATATTCTCATCTGTAACTGTCTGTGGTTCGCTAACCATCATTCTGCAACTCTGTAACAGGTAAGTGATCATTCAGTGTATTTACATTTATTGCTTTTTTGTTGTCTTGCAGGCTTTCAGAACCAACGGCTCCCACCTTCCTGATGTTGCACACAGACAACAACAGTCTTTCCATTGCAACTGTTTGTGGCTTGCTATTAATCTGTCTGCAAGTGTGTAACAGGTAGGTCATCATTCATTTTCTATACATGTATTGACTTTCTTTCTTTGTCTTACAGGTTTTACGGACAGCATGACCGCCTCCCTCCCTTCCTGATGGAGGATTTGTCCTTCAAGGGTCTGTGCATCTGCAGCTGTGTGTGGCTCGCTATTAATCTGTCTGCAAGTGTGTAACACGTAGGTCATCATTCAGTTTCTATACATGTATTGACTTTCTTTGTTTGTCTTACAGGTTTTAGGGACAGCATGACCGCCTCCCTCCCTTCCTGATGGAGGATCTGTCCTTTAAGGGTCCGTACATCTGCAACTGTGTGTGGCTCGCTATTACTCTGTCTGCAAGTGTGTAACAGGTAGATCATCATTCAGTTTCTATACATGTATTGACTTTATTTGTTTGTCTTACAGGTTTTACGGACAGCATGATCGCCTCCCTCCCTTCCTGAAGGAGGATCTGTCCTTCAAGGGTCTGTGCATCTGCAACTGTGTGTGGCTCGCTATTAATCTGTCTGCAAGTGTGTAACAGGTTGGTGATCATTCAGTTTCTATACATGTATTGACTTTCTTTTTTGTGTTACAGATTCTCAAGAAGTTCATTAACCTCTTCTTCTCCATGAAGGTGTATCCTCCAAATATTTTAATCTGTAACTGTGTGAGGTTTGATGTTCATTCTGCAACTCTGTAACAGGTAAGTGATCGTTCAGTTTCTATACATGTATTGCCTTTTTGTTGTCTTACAGGCTTTCAGGACCAATGGCTCCGACCTTCCTGATGGTGCATACAGTCAACAAGTGTCTGTCCATTGCAACTGTGTGTGGCTCGCTATCACTGTCTGCAAGTGTGTAACAGGTAGGTGATCATTCAGTTTCTATACATGTATTGACTTTATTTTTTGTGTTACATGTTCTGAAGAAGTCCATCAACCTCTTCTTCTCCCTGAAGGTGTATCCATCTAACAAATACATTTTCATCTGCAACTGTGTGTAGTTCGCTGTCCATCATTCTGCAACTCTGTAACAGGTAAGTGATCATTCAGTGTCTATACATGTATTGCCTTTTTGTTGTCTTACAGGCTTTCAGGACCAATGGCTCCCACCTTCCTGATGGTGCATACAGTCAACAAGTCTCTGTCCATTGCAACTGTGTTTGGCTCGCTATCAATCTGTCTGCTAGTGTGTAACAGGTAGGTGATCATTCAGTTTCTATACATATATTGCCTTTTTGTTGTCTTACAGGCTTTCAAGACCAATCGCTCCCCCCTTCCTGATGGTGCATTCGCTGTCCATCATTCTGCAACTCTGTAACAGGTAAGTGATCATTCAGTGTCTATACATGTATTGCCTTTTTGTTGTCTTACAGGCTTTCAGGACCAATGGCTCCCACCTTCCTGATGGTGCATACAGTCAAAAAGTGTCTGTCCATTGCAACTGTGTGTGGCTCGCTATCAATCTGTCTGCAAGTGTGTAACAGGTAGGTGATCATTCAGTGTCTATACATGTATTGCCTTTTTGTTGTCTTACAGGCTTTCAGGACCAATGGCTCCCCCTTCCTGATGGTGCATACAGTCAACAAGGGTCTGTCCATTGCAACTGTGTGTGGCTCGCTATTAATCTGTCTGCAAGTGTGTAACAGGTAGGTCATCATTCAGTTTCTATACATTTATTGACTTTCTTTGTTTGTCTTACAGGTTTTTCGGAAAGCATGACCGCCTCCCTCCCTTCCTGATGGAGGATCTGTCCTTCAAGAGTCTGTGCATCTGCAACTGTGTGTGAGTTGCTACTATCTGTCTACAAGTGTGTAACAGGTGGGTGATCATTCAGTTTCTATACATGTATTGACTTTCTTTTTTCTGTTACAGGTTCTCAAGAAGTCCATCAACCTTCTTCTCCCTGAAGGTGTATCCTTCTAACAAATATTCTCATCTGTAACTGTCTGTGGTTCGCTAACCATCATTCTGCAACTCTGTAACAGGTAAGTGATCATTCAGTGTCTATACATGTATTGCCTTTTTGTTGTCTTACAGGCTTTCAGAACCAACGGCTCCCACCTTCCTCATGTTGCACACAGACAACAACGGTCTGTCCATTGCAACTATTTGTGGCTTGCTTTTAATCTGTCTGCAAGTGTGTAACAGGTAGGTCATCATTCAGTTTCTATACATGTATTGACTTTCTTTGTTTGTCTTACAGGTTTTACGGACAGCATGACCGCCTCCCTCCCTTCCTGATGGAGGATTTGTCCTTCAAGGGTATGTGCATCTGCAGCTGTGTGTTGCTCGCTATTAATCTGTCTGCAATTGTGTAACAGGTAGGTCATCATTCAGTTTTTATACATGTATTAACTTTCTTTCTTTGTCTTACAGGTTTTACGGACAGCATGACTGCCTCCCTCCCTTCCTGATGGAGGATCTGTCCTTCAAGGGTCTGTGCATCTGCAACTGTGTGTGGCTCGCTATTAATCTGTCTGCAAGTGTGTAACAGGTAGGTCATCATTTAGTTTCTATACATGTATTGACTTTCTTTGTTTGTCTTACAGGTTTTACGGACAGCATGACTGCCTCCCTCCGTTCCTGATGTTGGATCTGTCCTTCAAGGGTCTGTGCATCTTCAACTATGTGTGATTCGCTACTATCTGTCTGCAAGTGTGTAACAGGTTGCTGAGCATTCAGTTTCTATACATGTATTGACTTTCTTTTTTGTGTTACAGGTTCTCAAGAAGTCCATTAACCTCTTCTTCTCCCTGAAGGTGTATCCTTCTAACAAATATTTTCATCTGCAGCTGTGTGTGGTTCGCTGTCCATCATTCTGCAACTCTGTAACAGGTAAGTGATTGTTCAGTGTCTATACATGTATTGCCTTTTTGTTGTCTTACAGGCTTTCGGGACCAATGGCTCCCCCCTTCCTGATGGTCCATACAGTCAACAAGGTTCTGTCCATTGCAACTGTTTGTGGTTCGCTATTAATCTGTCTGCAAGTGTGTAACAGTTAAGTCATCATTCAGTTTCTATACATGTATTGACTTTCTTTGTTTGTCTTACAGGTTTTACGGACAGCATGACCGCCTCCCTCCCTTCCTGATGGAGGATCTGTCCTTCAAGGGTCTGTGCATCTGCAACTGTGTGTGGCTCGCTATTAATCTGTCTGCAAGTGTGTAACAGGTAGGTCATCATTCAGTTTCTATACATGTATTGACTTTCTTTGTTTGTCTTACAGGTTTTACGGACAGCATGATCGCCTCCCTCCCTTCCTGATGGAGGATCTGTCCTTCAAGGGTCTGTGCATCTGCAACTGTGTGTGGCTCGTTATTAATCTGTCTGCAAGTGTGTAACAGGTTGTTGAACATTCAGTTTCTATACATATATTGACTTTCTTTTTTGTGTCACAGATTCTCAAGAAGTTCATTAACCTCTTCTTCTCCCTGAAGGTGTGTCCTACAAATATTTTAATCTGTAACTGTGTGAGGTTTGATGTTCATCATTCTGCAACTCTGTAACAGGTAAGTGATTGTTCAGTGTCTATACATGTATTGCCTTTTTGTTGTCTTACAGACTTTCAGGACCAGTGGCCCTCCCCTTCCTGATGGTCCATACAGTCAACAAGGGTCTGTCCATTGCAACTGTGTGTGGCTCGCTATTAATCTGTCTGAAAGTGTGTAACAGGTAGGTCATTATTCAGTTTCTGTACATGTATTGACATTCTTTGTTTGTCTTACAGGTTTTTCAGACAGCATGACTGCCTCCCTCCGTTCCTGATGTTGGATCTGTCCTTCAAGGTTCTGTGCATCTTCATCTATGTGTGAGTCGCTACTATCTGTCTGCAAGTGTGTAACAGATTGGTGAGCATTCAGTTTCTATACATGTATTGACTTTCTTTTTTGTGTTACAGGTTCTCAAGAAGTCCATTAACCTCTTCTTCTCCCTGAAGGTGTATCCTTCTAACAAATATTTTCATCTGCAACTGTGTGTGGTTCGCTGTCCATCATTCTTCAACTCTGTAACAGGTAAGTGATCATTCAGTTTCTATACATATATTGCCTTTTTAATGTCTTACAGGCTTTCAGGACCAATGGCTCCCCCCTTCCTGATGGTCCATACAGTCAATAAGGGTCTGTCCATTGCAACTGTGTGTGGCTCGCTATTAATCTGTCTGCAAGTGTGTAACAGGTAGGTCATCATTCAATTTCTATACATGTATTGACTTTCTTTGTTTGTCTTACAGGTTTTTCGGACAGCATGACCGCCTCCCTCCCTTCCTGATGGTGGATCTGTCCTTCTAGGGTCTGTGCATCTGCAACTGTGTGTGAGTTGCTACTATCTGTCTGCAAGTGTGTAACAGGTTCGTGATCATTCAGATTCTATACATGTATTGACTTTCTTTTTTCTGTTACAGGTTCTCAAGAAGTCCATCAACCACTTCTTCTCCCTGAAGGTGTATCCTTCTAAGAAATATTCTCATCTGTAACTGTCTGTGGTTCGCTAACCATCATTCTGCAACTCTGCAACAGGTAAGTGATCATTCAGTATCTATACATATATTGCCTTTTTGATGTCTTACAGGCTTTCAGGACCAATGGCTCCCCCCTTCCTGATGGTCCATACAGTCAACAAGGTTCTGTCCATTGCAACTGTTTGTGGTTCGCTATTAATCTGTCTGCAAGTGTGTAACAGGTAAGTCATCATTCAGTTTCTATACATGTATTGACTTTCTTTGTTTGTCTTACAGGTTTTACGGACAGCATGACCGCCTCCCTCCCTTCCTGATGGAGGATCTGTCCTTCGAGGGTCTGTGCATCTGCAACTGTTTGTGGTTCGCTTTTAATCTGTCTGCAAGTGTGTAACAGGTAAGTCATCATTCAGTTTCTATACATGTATTGACTTTCTTTGTTTGTCTTACAGGTTTTACGGACAGCATGACCGCCTCCCTCCCTTCCTGATGGAGGATCTGTCCTTCAAGGGTCTGTGCACCTGCAATTGTGTGTGGCTCGCTATTAATCTGTCTGCAAGTGTGTAACAGGTTGGTGATCATTCAGTTTCTATACATGTATTGACTTTCTTTTTTGTGTTACAGATTCTCAAGAAGTTCATTAACCTCTTCTTCTCCCTGAAGGTGTATCCTCCAAATATTTTAATCTGTAACTGTGAGAGGTTTGATGTTCATCATTCTGCAACTCTGTAACAGGTAAGTGATCGTTCAGTGTCTATACAAGTATTGCCTTTTTGTTGTCTTACAGACTTTCAGGACCAGTGGCCCTCCCCTTCCTGATGGTCCATACAGTCAATAAGGGTCTGTCCATTGCAACTGTGTGTGGCTCGCTATTAATCTGTCTGCAAGTGTGTAACAGGTAGGTCATCATTCAGTTTCTATACATGTATTGACTTTCTTTGTTTGTACTACAGGTTTTTCGGACAGCATGACCGCCTCCCTCCCTTCCTGATGGTGGATCTGTCCTTCTAGGGTCTGTGCATCTGCAACTGTGTGTGAGTTGCTACTATCTGTCTGCAAGTGTGTAACAGGTTCGTGATCATTCAGATTCTATACATGTATTGACTTTCTTTTTTCTGTTACAGGTTCTCAAGAAGTCCATCAGCCACTTCTTCTCCCTGAAGGTGTATGCTTCTAACAAATATTCTCATCTGTAACTGTCTGTGGTTCGCTAACCATCATTCTGCAACTCTGTAACAGGTAAGTGATCGTTCAGTGTCTATACAAGTATTGCCTTTTTGTTGTCTTACAGACTTTCAGGACCAGTGGCCCTCCCCTTCCTGATGGTCCATACAGTCAATAAGGGTCTGTCCATTGCAACTGTGTGTGGCTCGCTATTAATCTGTCTGCAAGTGTGTAACAGGTAGGTCATCATTCAGTTTCTATACATGTATTGACTTTCTTTGTTTGTACTACAGGTTTTTCGGACAGCATGACCGCCTCCCTCCCTTCCTGATGGTGGATCTGTCCTTCTAGGGTCTGTGCATCTGCAACTGTGTGTGAGTTGCTACTATCTGTCTGCAAGTGTGTAACAGGTTCGTGATCATTCAGATTCTATACATGTATTGACTTTCTTTTTTCTGTTACAGGTTCTCAAGAAGTCCATCAGCCACTTCTTCTCCCTGAAGGTGTATGCTTCTAACAAATATTCTCATCTGTAACTGTCTGTGGTTCGCTAACCATCATTCTGCAACTCTGTAACAGGTAAGTGATCATTCAGTGTATTTACATTTATTGCTTTTTTGTTGTCTTGCAGGCTTTCAGAACCAACGGCTCCCACCTTCCTGATGTTGCACACAGACAACAACGGTCTTTCCATTGCAACTGTTTGTGGCTTGCTATTAATCTGTCTGCAAGTGTGTAACAGGTAGGTCATCATTCAGTTTCTATACATGTATTGACTTTCTTTCTTTGTCTTACAGGTTTTACGGACAGCATGACCGCCTCCCTCCCTTCCTGATGGAGGATTTGTCCTTCAAGGGTCTGTGCATCTGCAACTGTGTGTGGCTCGCTACTAATCTGTCTGCAAGTGTGTAACACGTAGGTCATCATTCAGTTTCTATACATGTATTGACTTTCTTTGTTTGTCTTACAGGTTTTACGGACAGCATGACCGCCTCCCTCCCTTCCTGATGGAGGATCTGTCCTTTAAGGGTCCGTACATCTGCAACTGTGTGTGGCTCGCTATTACTCTGTCTGCAAGTGTGTAACAGGTAGATCATCATTCAGTTTCTATACATGTATTGACTTTATTTGTTTGTCTTACAGGTTTTACGGACAGCATGATCGCCTCCCTCCCTTCCTGATGGAGGATCTGTCCTTCAAGGGTCTGTGCATCTGCAACTGTGTGTGGCTCGCTATTAATCTGTCTGCAAGTGTGTAACAGGTTGGTGATCATTCAGTTTCTATACATGTATTGACTTTCTTTTTTGTGTTACAGATTCTCAAGAAGTTCATTAACCTCTTCTTCTCCATGAAGGTGTATCCTCCAAATATTTTAATCTGTAACTGTGTGAGGTTTGATGTTCATCATTCTGCAACTCTGTAACAGGTAAGTGATCGTTCAGTTTCTATACATGTATTGCCTTTTTGTTGTCTTACAGGCTTTCAGGACCAATGGCTCCCACCTTCCTGATGGTGCATACAGTCAACAAGTGTCTGTCCATTGCAACTGTGTGTGGCTCGCTATCACTGTCTGCAAGTGTGTAACAGGTAGGTGATCATTCAGTTTCTATACATGTATTGACTTTATTTTTTGTGTTACAGGTTCTGAAGAAGTCCATCAACCTCTTCTTCTCCCTGAAGGTGTATCCATCTAACAAATACATTTTCATCTGCAACTGTGTGTAGTTCGCTGTCCATCATTCTGCAACTCTGTAACAGGTAAGTGATCATTCAGTGTCTATACATGTATTGCCTTTTTGTTGTCTTACAGGCTTTCAGGACCAATGGCTCCCACCTTCCTGATGGTGCATACAGTCAACAAGTCTCTGTCCATTGCAACTGTGTGTGGCTCGCTATCAATCTGTCTGCTAGTGTGTAACAGGTAGGTGATCATTCAGTTTCTATACATGTATTGCCTTTTTGTTGTCTTACAGGCTTTCAAGACCAATCGCTCCCCCCTTCCTGATGGTGCATTCGCTGTCCATCATTCTGCAACTCTGTAACAGGTAAGTGATCATTCAGTGTCTATACATGTATTGCCTTTTTGTTGTCTTACAGGCTTTCAGGACCAATGGCTCCCACCTTCCTGATGGTGCATACAGTCAAAAAGTGTCTGTCCATTGCAACTGTGTGTGGCTCGCTATCAATCTGTCTGCAAGTGTGTAACAGGTAGGTGATCATTCAGTGTCTATACATGTATTGCCTTTTTGTTGTCTTACAGGCTTTCAGGACCAATGGCTCCCCCTTCCTGATGGTGCATACAGTCAACAAGGGTCTGTCCATTGCAACTGTGTGTGGCTCGCTATTAATCTGTCTGCAAGTGTGTAACAGGTAGGTCATTTTTCAGTTTCTATACATGTATTAACTTTCTGTTTGTCTTACAGCTTTTTCAGACAGCATGACCGCCTCCCTCCCTTCCTGATGGTGGATCTGTCCTTCTAGGGTCTGTGCATCTGCAATTGTGTGTGAGTCGCTACTATCTGTCTGCAAGTGTGTAACAGGTAGGGGATCATTAAGTTTCTAAACATGTATTGACTTTCTTTTTTGTGTTACAGATTCTCAAGAAGTTCATCAACCTCTTGTTCTCCCTGAAGTTGTGTCCTTCTTGCAGATTTTTTCATCTTTAACTGTGTGTGGTTCGCTGTCCATCATTCTGCATCTCTGTAACAGGTAAGTGATCATTCAGTGTCTATACATGTATTGCCTTTTTGTTGTCTTACAGGCTTTCAGGACCAATGGCTCCCCACTTCCTGATGTTGCATACAGCCAACAAGGGACTGTCCATTGCAACTGTGTGTGACTCGTTACTATCTGTCTGCAAGTGTGTAACAGATAAGTCATCATTCAGTTTCTGTACATGTATTGACATTCTTTGTTTGTCTTACAGGTTTTTCAGACAGCATGACTGCCTCCCTCCGTTCCTGATGTTGGATCTGTCCTTCAAGGTTCTGTGCATCTTCATCTATGTGTGAGTCGCTACTATCTGTCTGCAAGTGTGTAACAAATTGGTGAGCATTCAGTTTCTATACATGTATTGACTTTCTTTTTTGTGTTACAGGTTCTCAAGAAGTCCATTAACCTCTTCTTCTCCCTGAAGGTGTATCCTTCTAACAAATATTTTCATCTGCAACTGTGTGTGGTTCGCTGTCCATCATTCTTCAACTCTGTAACAGGTAAGTGATCATTCAGTTTCTATACATATATTGCCTTTTTAATGTCTTACAGGCTTTCAGGACCAATGGCTCCCCCCTTCCTGATGGTCCATACAGTCAATAAGGGTCTGTCCATTGCAACTGTGTGTGGCTCGCTATTAATCTGTCTGCAAGTGTGTAACAGGTAGGTCATCATTCAATTTCTATACATGTATTGACTTTCTTTTTTCTGTTACAGGTTCTCAAGAAGTCCATCAACCACTTCTTCTCCCTGAAGGTGTATCCTTCTAACAAATATTCTCATCTGTAACTGTCTGTGGTTCGCTAACCATCATTCTGCAACTCTGCAACAGGTAAGTGATCATTCAGTGTCTATACATTTATTGCCTTTTTGTTGTCTTACAGGCTTTCAGAACCAACGGCTCCCACCTTCCTGATGTTGCACACAGACAACAACGGTCTGTCCATTGCAACTGTTTGTGGCTTGCTATTAATCTGTCTGCAAGTGTGTAACAGGTAGGTCATCATTCAGTTTCTATACATGTATGGACTTTCTTTCTTTGTCTTACAGGTTTTACGGACAGCATGACCGCCTCCCTCCCTTCCTGATGGAGGATTTGTCCTTCAAGGGTCTGTGCATCTGCAACTGTGTGTGGCTCGTTATTAATCTGTCTGCAAGCGTGTAACAGGAAGGTCATCATTCAGTTTCTATACATGTATTGACTTTCTTTGTTTGTCTTACAGGTTTTACGGTCAGCATGACCGCCTCCCTCCCTTCCTGATGGAGGATCTGTCCTTCGAGGGTCTGTGCATCTGCAACTGTTTGTGGATCGCTATTAATCTGTCTGCAAGTGTGTAACAGGTTGGTGATCATTCAGTTTCTATACATGTATTGACTTTCTTTGTTTGTCTTACAGGTTTGTCGGAAAGCATGACCGCCTCCCTCCCTTCCTGATGGAGGATTTGTCCTTCAAGAGTCTGTGCATCTGCAACTGTGTGTGAGTTGCTACTATCTGTCTGCAAGTGTGTAACAGGTTGGTGATTATTCAGTTTCTATACATGTATTGACTTTCTTTTTTCTGTTACAGGTTCTCAAGAAGTCCATCAACCTTCTTCTCCCTGAAGGTGTATCCTTCTAACAAATATTCTCATCTGTAACTGTCTGTGGTTCGCTAACCAGCATTCTGCAACTCTGTAACAGGTAAGTGATCATTCAGTGTCTATACATGTATTGCATTTTTGTTGTCTTACAGGCTTTCAGAACCAACGGCTCCCACCTTCCTCATGTTGCACACAGACAACAACGGTCTGTCCATTGCAACTATTTGTGGCTTGCTATTAATCTGTCTGCAAGTGTGTAACAGGTAGGTCATCATTCAGTTTCTATACATGTATTGACTTTCTTTGTTTGTCTTACAGGTTTTACGGACAGCATGACCGCCTCCCTCCCTTCCTGATGGAGGATTTGTCCTTCAAGGGTCTGTGCATCTGCAGTTGTGTGTTGCTCGTTATTAATCTGTCTGCAAGCGTGTAACAGGAAGGTCATCATTCAGTTTCTATTCATGTATTGACTTTCTTTGTTTGTCTTACAGGTTTTACGGACAGCATGACCGCCTCCCTCCCTTCCTGATGGAGGATCTGTCCTTCGAGGGTCTGTGCATCTGCAACTGTTTGTGGATCGCTATTAATCTGTCTGCAAGTGTGTAACAGGTTGGTGATCATTCAGTTTCTATACATGTATTGACTTTCTTTTTTGTGTTACAGATTCTCAAGAAGTTCATCAACCTCTTGTTCTCCCTGAAGTTGTGTCCTTCTTGCAGATATTTTCATCTGTAACTGTGTGTGGTTCGCTGTCCATCATTCTGCATCTCTGTAACAGGTAAGTGATCATTCAGTGTCTATACATGTATTGCCTTTTTGTTGTCTTACAGGCTTTCAGGACCAATGGCTCCCCACTTCCTGATGTTGCATCCAGCCAACAAGGGATTGTCCATTGCAACTGTGTGTGACTCGCTACTATCTGTCTGCAAGTGTGTAACAGATAAGTCATCATTCAGTTTCTGTACATGTATTGACATTCTTTGTTTGTCTTACAGGTTTTTCAGACAGCATGACTGCCTCCCTCCATTCCTGATGTTGGATCTGTCCTTCAAGGTTCTGTGCATCTTCATCTATGTGTGAGTCGCTACTATCTGTCTGCAAGTGTGTAACAGATTGGTGAGCATTCAGTTTCTATACATGTATTGCCTTTTTGTTGTCTTACAGGCTTTCAAGACCAATGGCTCCCCCCTTCCTGATGGTCCATACAGTCAACAAGGTTCTGTCCATTGCAACTGTTTGTGGCTTGCTATTAATCTGTCTGCAAGTGTGTAACAGGTAGGTGATCATTCAGTTTCTTTCCATGTATTGCCTTTTTGTTGTCTTACAGGCTTTCAGGACCAATGGCTCCCACCTTCCTGATGGTGCATACAGTCAACAAGTCTCTGTCCATTGCAAGTGTGTGTGGCTCGCTATCAATCTGTCTGCAAGTGTGTAACAGGTAGGTGATCATTCAGTTTCTATACATGTATTGCCTTTTTGTTGTCTTACAGGCTTTCAAGACCAATGGCTCCCCCCTTCCTGATGGTGCATTCGCTGTCCATCATTCTGCAACTCTGTAACAGGTAAGTGATCATTCAGTGTCTATACATGTATTGCCTTTTTGTTGTCTTACAGGCTTTCAGGACCAATGGCTCCCACCTTCCTGATGGTGCATACAGTCAAAAAGTGTCTGTCCATTGCAACTGTGTGTGGCTCGCTTTCAATCTGTCTGCAAGTGTGTAACAGGTAGGTGATCATTCAGTTTCTATACATGTATTGCCTTTTGTTGTCTTTCAGGCTTTTAAGACCAAAGGCTCCCCCCTTCCTGATGGTGCATTCAGCCAACAAGTGTCTGTCCATTGCAACTGTGTGTGGCTCGCTATCAATCTTTCTGCAAGTGTGTAACAGGTTGGTGATCATTCAGTTTCTATACATGTATTGACTTTCTTTTTTGTGTTACAGGTTCTGAAGAAGTCCATCAACCTCTTCTTCTCCCTGAAGGTGTATCCTTCTAACAAATACATTTTCATCTGCAACTGTGTATGGTTCGCTGTCCATCATTCTGCAACTCTGTAACAGGTAAGTGATCATTCAGTCTATATACATGTATTGCCTTTTTGTTGTCTTACAGGCTTTCAAGACCAATGGCTCCCCCCTTCCTGATGGTCCATTGCAACTGTGTGTGACTCGCTATCAATCTGTCTGCAAGTGTGTAACAGGTTGGTGATCATTCAGTTTCTATACATGTATTGACATTCTTTGTTTGTCTTACAGGTTTTTCGGACAGCATGACCGCCTCCCTCCCTTCCTGATGGTGGATCTGTCCTTCAAGGGTCTGAGCATCTGAAACTATGTGTGAGTCGCTACTACCTGTCTGCAAGTGTGTAACAGGTTGGTGATCATTCAGTTTCTATACATGTATTGACTTTCTTTTTTGAGTTACAGGTCCTCAAGAAGTCCATCAACCTCTTGTTCTCCCTGAAGTTGTGTCGTTCTAACAAATATTTTCATCTGTAACTGTATGTGGTTCGCTGTCCATCATTCTGCAACTCTGTAACAGGTAAGTGATCATTCAGTGTCTATACATGTATTGCCTTTTTGTTGTCTTACAGGCTTTCAGGACCAATGGCTCCCACCTTCCTGATGGTGCATACAGTCAAAAAGTGTCTGTCCATTGCAACTGTGTGTGGCTCGCTATCAATCTGTCTGCAAGTGTGTAACAGGTAGGTGATCATTCAGTTTCTATACATGTATTGCCTTTTTGTTGTCTTTCAGGCTTTTAAGACCAAAGGCTCACCCCTTCCTGATGGTGCATTCAGCCAACAAGTGTCTGTCCATTGCAACTGTGTGTGGCTCGCTATCAATCTTTCTGCAAGTGTGTAACAGGTAGGTGATCATTCAGTTTCTATACATGTATTGCCTTTTTGTTGTCTTACAGACTTTCAGGACCAGTGGCCCTCCCCTTCCTGATTGTCCATACAGTCAACAAGGGCTGTCCATTGCAACTGTGTGTGGCTCGCTATTGATCTGTCTGCAAGTGTGTAACAGGTAGGTCATCATTCAGTTTCTATACATGTATTGACTTTCTTTGTTTGCCTTACAGGTTTTTCAGACAACATGACCGCCTCCCTCCCTTCCTATTGGTGGATCTGTCCTTCAAGGGTCTGTGCATCTGCAACTGTGTGTGAGTCGCTACTCTCTGTCTGCAAGTGTGTAACAGGTAGGTTATCATTCAGTTTCTATACATGTATTGACTTTATTTTTTGTGTTACAGGTTGTTAAGAAGTTCATCAACCTCTTGTTCTCCCTGAAGGTGTATCCTTCTAACAAATATTCTCATCTGTAACTGTCTGTGGTTCGCTGACCATCATTCTGCAACTCTGTAACAGGTAAGTGATCATTCAGTGTCTATACATGTATTGCCTTTTTGTTGTCTTAGAGGCTTTTAGAACCAACGGCTCCCACCTTCCTGATGTTGCACACAGACAACAACGGTCTTTCCATTGCAACTGTTTGTGGCTCGCTATTAATCTTTCTGCAAGTGTGTAACAGGTAGGTCATCATTCAGTTTCTATACATGTATTGACTTTCTTTATTTGTCTTACAGGTTTTACGGACAGCATGACCGCCTCCCTCCCTTCCTGATGGAGGATCTGTCCTTCGAGGGTCTGTGCATCTGCAACTGTTTGTGGTTCGCTATTAATCTGTCTGCAAGTGTGTAACAGGTAAGTCATCATTCAGTTTCTATACATGTATTGACTTTCTTTGTTTGTCTTACAGGTTTTACGGACAACATGACCGCCTCCCTCCTTTCCTGATGGTGGATCTGTCCTTCCAGGGTCTGTGCATCTGCAACTGTGTGTGAGTCGCTACTATCTGTCTGCAAGTGTGTAACAGGTAGGGGATCATTAAGTTTCTAAACATGTATTGACTTTCTTTTTTGTGTTACAGGTTCTCAAGAAGTCCATTAACCTCTTCTTCTCCCTGAAGGTGTATCCTTCTAACAAATATTTTCATCTGCAACTGTGTGTGGTTCGCTGTCCATCATTCTGCAACTCTGTAACAGGTAAGTGATCATTCAGTGTCTATACATGTATTGACTTTCTTTGTTTGTCTTACAGGTTTTACGGACAGCATGACCACCTCCCTCCCTTCCTGATGGAGGATCTGTCCTTCAAGGGTCTGTGCATCTGCAACTGTGTTTGGCTCGCTATTAATCTGTCTGCAAGTGTGTAACAGGTAAGTCATCATTCAGTTTCTATACATGTATTGACTTTCTTTGTTTGTCTTACAGGTTTTACGGACAGCATGACCACCTCCCTCCCTTCCTGATGGAGGATCTGTCCTTCAAGGGTCTGTGCATCTGCAACTGTGTGTGGCTCGCTATTAATCTGTCTGCAAGTGTGTAACAGGTAGGTGATCATTCAGTTTCTATACATGTATTGCCTTTTTGTTGTCTTACAGACTTTCAGGACCAGTGGCCCTCCCCTTCCTGATGGTCCATACAGTTAACAAGGGTCTGTCCATTGCAACTGTGTGTGTCTCGCTACTATCTGTCTGCAAGTGTGTAACAGATAAGTCATCATTCAGTTTCTGTACATGTATTGACATTCTTTGTTTGTCTTACAGGTTTTTCAGACAGCATGACTGCCTCCCTCCGTTCCTGATGTTGGATCTGTCCTTCAAGGGTCTGTGCATCTTCAACTATGTGTGAGTCGCTACTATCTGTCTGCAAGTGTGTAACAGGTTGGTGAGCATTCAGTTTCTATACATGTACTGACTTTCTTTTTTGTGTTACAGGTTCTCAATTAGTCCATTAACCTCTTCTTCTCCCTGAAGGTGTATCCTTCTAACAAATATTTTCATCTGCAACTCTGTGTGGTTTGATGTTCATAATTCTGCAACTCTGTCACAGGTAAGTGATCATTCAGTGTCTATACATGTATTGCCTTTTTGTTGTCTTACAGGCTTTCAGGACCAATGGCTCCCCCTTCCTGATGGTGCATACAGTCAACAAGGGTCTGTCCATTGCAACTGTGTGTGGCTCGCTATTAATCTGTCTGCAAGTGTGTAACAGGTAGGTCATCATTCAGTTTCTATACATGTATTAACTTTCTTTTTTGAGTTACAGGTCCTCAAGAAGTCCATCAACCTCTTCTTCTCCCTGAAGGTCTATCCTTCTAACAAATATTTTCATCTGAAAATAAGTGATCATTCAGTTTCTATACATGTATTGCCTTTTTGTTGTCTTATAGGCTTTCAGGACCAATGGCTCTCTCTCTTCCTGATGGTGCATACATCAGGAAGAGATCTTAACTTCAAGTCAACTGTGTGTGGCTCGCTATCTATCTGTCTGCAAGTGTGTAAGAGGTAGGTGGTCATTCAGATTCTATACATGTATTTTCTTTTTTTTGTCTTACATGTTCATGACCCCATGAGCCTCTCCCTCCCTGACCATGCATCCAGCCACCACAGTCTGTCCATCTGCAGCTGTCTTGCTCGCTGTCTATTGTTCTGCAACTGCGTTAGAGTTAAGTGATCTTACAGTTTCAAAACCCGTATTGACTTTATTTGTTGTCTTACAGGTTCTGAGGATGTCATTATCCCCTCCCTCCTTGATGGTGCATCTGTCCATCAAGGGTCCATCCATCTTCACCTGTGTATGGCTCACTGTCTATCTGTGTGCAACTGTCTAACAGGTAGGTGATCCCCATCCTGATGGTAGATGTGGCCAACAAGGGTCTGTCCTTCTGCAACTGTTTGTTTTTTGCTTTATATCGGTCTGCTTCTGTGTAACACATAGGTGATCATAACGTTTCTATATATGTATTTTCATTTTTTTTTGTGTTACAGGTTCATACCCCCCCCCCACGTAATGGTGGATCCCAGCAACAAGGTTCAGACTGTTGTCAGTCCACCCACTGCTCCTGACTCAGTCCCAGTGATGAGCTCCATTGGTAGAGAGACCTCACTTCTGGTTCTGTGGTGGACCCTCTGCTCAGAACTCCATTAGGACATCTCCATTCCTACAGCCTGCAGCTAGGCCGAGAAATTAAGCAGCGCCTGTGCGAGGAGTGCAGCTGTCCCACTCGGAGTATGGAGGTCCAGATCGCAGAGGTCTTCAGCTCACCAACTGGGACAAGCTTCGCCCCTCACTTTGAACTGGACACAAGCAGAGAGCCACTGCCTAAGCAGCCCAAGAGGAAAAGAAGGAGGCGAAGACACTGAGATCAGGAAAAGCAGCAAACATGACTTTTAACTCCTTTTTACTATTTTAACTACTTTTCTTCTTCTTCTTTATCTTTTTATTATTATTATTATTATTATTATTATTATTATTATTATTATTATTATTATTATTATTATTGTTATTATTATTGTTGTGTACTTTTTTCCCTCATAACTGATGTACTGTCATGAACTTTGGCACAGAAATGTGCAATTGTGAAATATAAGATTAATAATAGAACTGTAAATTTTACATTAGGGTTCACACCTTAATCTATAAACCTAGCTCTTTGTTACTTTTTTTAACTTTTTATTTATTCTATTTATTGTTTTGTGTATTTTTCTCTTTTAGTATAATACTTGTTAACGGTCTGTTTTTTTTTGTTACATGTCATACTTGTGTTGCTCTCACCAAGTAAAATTGTAACATAGTTGGCGGAATAAAGAGATTCTGAGATTTGGGGTTTACTGTGTAAAGTGGTCTGTTTTCATCTATTTCCAGAGGTGAAAAGTAACATTCCAAATTCTTTTATTACAGTAGTTTTAATAATGTATGAGGACATCACATATTTGGGTCTAGGTCATCTTCATTCATCTTTAATCAATTTCAAATGCATTAATAAAAGTCGATTAATCATCAGCTGCCAACAATGCCTCCCAAAACCTGTTAAATCTCTACTTTTTCAAACTGAGGATTAAATCTAATTAAATCTAAACTGGTTTATGCTGGTCTGGTTTGCTAGTGTATGCTATTTTTTTCTAGAAGGGCAGTTTCTCAAAGGTTTATAGTCTTTGCGATGCTCTTATACTATAACACCTGCTGGTGCGAGGTGCGTTCCACTGATGTGTCTCTGTGCATTTTCACCAATTAAATAGTAAATAAGCCTGTAAAAGAATTGATTGTCCATAAAATACTCTTATGAATTATTCACACTGGATTATGAATTCTTTCTAGAAAACAAGCAGTACATTCTATTACACCAAATACAATAATAATTAATAAATACAATAAATGAAAGTCTAAATTAACTAAAATAATGACAATCACTTGTTAGTGTTACTTTTATGGTAATAGAAGGGAAGTGGTATTTTGAGGAAACAATAATTTGTAGACAACAGTAAACAATTATTTAATATTTAAATGTACTTTTGGTATTATATTATAAATGGATTATTCTATTATATATTTTCATTATGTAATATAACATTATAATATTGTTTTTATAAGCACAGTCTATACTTACCTGAAATATCGAGAGTCTCAACACCCAACTGAATGACATGTGGAAGAAGCGCCATGTAGCGATTATTATATGTCAGTAACAGCTTCCTTGTATAAAGACTCAGCGCTTCTAGGTGTAAGTAGGTCAGACGGGCCGGTGCCGCGACACCTCTACCCCCCCCCCCCCCCCCGACTGCCCCATTGGTTAAAATATTGCACATGATAAATTGCCCATCTTCACACAGCTGTCATACTTATATGCCAGATTAAAATTTATGGAAAGATATTAATTGATCTTTACTGAGATGTTTTTATCTGAATAAAGTTTTGCTTTTATCATTTATAAATTATAATTTTGAACAGCTTCATATGGTCTATATGAAGCTGTTCAAAATTGTAATTTATAAATGATTCATCATTTTTATACAGATAACAGCGCTCACTGGAACACAGAACAGAGGAAAAGAACTCAACACACTTTTAATCAACAATTATAAGACTTCAGTGGTTTCAGTGGTTAAAAATATTTGAATGTTTTTTTCTGGTCTTTCAGGTCTTTTAATATTTAATTACTAAAGCAGAAGAAATCCTTACATTAATTAATAAGAAAAAAATTTAATTGTAATTGTTTTGAACTCCAAAGCGTCTGAACAAAAGACATCTAAAATACAAGAGGGTCTCTGGTAATTCTTGTTCCTCCAGCAGCAGCAGAGTCACTGGATCAAACGAAACGAGCCTCTCATTTCTTTTATGATTGATACAGTCAGTTACAGATTCTGGCCGCTAGACGGCGACAAAGCGCCAATTACACGGGTGTTACTCCAGCAAGGGCAGACATATGTTTGTCGTAGCATCTCTGCTCGTTTCTGGTAAACATGTTATTTATAACTATATATTCAGTGCCAGCATTTAATAATTGAAAAACATCTGTTAAAAGCCATCACTGTTAATACATTTAAATTCATGTAAAATCATTGATTGAATAATTCAATATCAGTATAATTTAAAAATGTTAAAAATGATAAACACTGTGAGGGGAAAATACAGCGCTGATGTAATGTGGTTAAGTGACCAGCAGATGGCAAATATACCGTTTAATATCAGACTGAGTTAAACCTGTGTTAAAAGACCAGCAGCTGGAAAGCTCCAGTAGAAATCCTGATTTAATGATCATATAAATGATCAGGACAGACGAAGAGGTTCGTTAAGCAGGGTGACCAGACGCCCTCTTTTTACCGGACATGTTCTCTATTTGGGATGTGAAAAATGTGTGCGCATTTATTTCACATCTGTGTCTCTTTCTACAGTCACTACTCAGTCTGTGCGGATTTATACACTGGAGTTTAATATTAGAGAACAACACACAATTTCCTAAATGTCAAGGTCACAATGTAGTCCTATGTGAATTTGTCCTAACAGGAGTGAGCAGTATTTTAAACATATTTCATGAGTTGCATATATTCTAATGCACAGTATAAAAACGTAAATGAGGTTTTTGAAAAAGAACACTGATCAAAATTAGAGAACACTCTCAGACACCTGCAAATTGTTGGTGTTAATCTGGCACGTGGTGCTAATTTCCTTAATTATCTGACAAACCCTATTTAACTGGCAGCAAAACTTTCCTGTTTTCACTGACTTTGCAAGATGGAAAGCCGTTCCAAAGTGACTGAAACCCTCCGTCAGCAGGTTGTCAAGATGAAGGCCAAAAGGGTGACCCTATCAGCCATAGCAAGAGAAGTTGGTCATTCCAAGTCTGTGATTTCTAGAATACTGCATCTTTACAACACCACAAACTCATTCAAGTCCCCCTAGAAGGCTGGTCGTCCACGAAAGACAAATGCAAGAGAGGACAGGATAATGCGGAGAATCTCCATGGGCAATTGGTTCAACACTGCAGCTGTAATTGCTCACCAGTTCAACGTTTACAAGCATTTGGACTGAAATCCCACTCTGCAGTGACCAAACCTCTCATTAGCAGAAAGAATCAAAAGGCTATATTAACCTTTGCTGAGGAGCATGTTGTGTGGACAGAGGAAAAGTGTTCCAGAGTTCACTTTAGTGATGAAAGCAAGTTTCATTTATTTGGGTCTGATAGGAAACATTATGTTCGTTGACAAGCTGGGGAAAGACTGAACCCAAAGTGTGTAAAGAAGTCAGTGAAAGGTGGAGGAGGAAATGTAATGGGTTGTGGAATGTTTTCAGCAGCAGGAGTTGGGCCTCTCATATAGCTACATGGCAGAGAGAATGCAAGTGTGTATTAGAACCTTCTTCAACAACACGTGGTTCCTTCCTTGCATTTGTCACTCAATCAGCCAGCAATTTTCATGCGTGACAATGCCCCCTGTCACACAGCAAAACGGGTAAAGCAGTTCCTTGAAACTGAAAACATTGAAACAATGAATGGCCAGCTCAGAATCCTGATCTAAACCCAATAGAAAACCTCTGGAAAACCCTTGGTGATAAAGTTATGGCCAAGAAACCCACTACAGTCACCGAACTGTGGAAGAAACTGCAAGAAGAGTGGACCAAAATCACACCAGAGCAGAGTGAGAGACTAGTGATGTCCTGTAACCACATATGTGCTGAAGTCATTCAAAGCACATGGCTGTACACTTCCTACTGACTGTTGTAACCTTCAGAAAATGTAGTTGTAATCTTTCTCTGTGCTACAATCATTGCTGTTCACTAATTTTGATTATTGTGTTTTTTGTGAAATAAAGATTTGTTGTTGAATACTTTGGTTATTTTGTTAAATGCTGTACTAGTGGTATGGTATATCCCTAACAAAAATCCTTCAAATGTTGACCAATGAAGATTGCATTATTTCTGCAAAAATCAAGTGTTCATACATTGTTCTCTAATTTTGATTTCCAGTGTACAGCTTTAAACACGCCTGTTGAAGCACACTTTTAATAATCGATTATTATCAATTTTATAGATTCGATGTAGCAGCTCTAATGCAGACATTTCCTCCAAGTCAGCCGTTTTGTAGGTGCTATTGTCCTTCTAAAGCTGTACTGGTCTGCAGAGGAATGATTTCTTGAATTCTGAAACTAAAATTCAAATGTTTAATTATTATTATTAATTATTTTGCACAGTTTAAAATATTACTATTTATTTTTACATATAAGTTGACCATTTCTGTACAAGATGTTAAGGTTGTATAGAGGCCAAACCTTAATCCACTGCATTCAACCGACATGGACGGGTGAACACTCGCAGGGACGGTGCGATGCATGATAACGTTTTAATCAAATAAACAGGGGAAAACACAAGAGTGCAGCAATAACAGAGAGGGATAAACAAGACAAACGTGACAAACTAATGCGGGCAAAACCTGAAGGCCACCTGAGGCTGGTAGGCAGCCAGGGAGCAACGCGAGGCTGGGCCAACCTAACGGAGGGGGGAAGCTTGCTACGGCAGCACATATACTAAAATTGGAACGATACAGAGAAGATTAGCATGGCCCTGCGCAAGGATGACACGCAAAATCGTGAAGCGTCCAATCTTTTTGTGGGGGCAGTGGTGGCTCAGCGGTTAGAGCGCCGGTAATATATATATATATATCGATAACAGGGTTGTGGGTTCGATTCCCGGGCTCGTCAAGCTGCCACTGTTGGTCCCTTGAGCAAGGCCCTTTACCCTCTCTGCTCCCCGGGCGCTGGAGTTGGCTGCCCACCGCTCTGGGTGTGTGTGTGTGTACTCACTGCCCCTAACACATGTGTGCGTGTGAGTGTGTGTTCACTACCAAATGGGTTAAATGCGGACGACACATTTCGCTGTACAGTGTACACTGTACAGTGACAAATACGTGCACCTTTAGGTACAGGAACCCAAACCGCGCTCGTCAGGCGCTGATAAACTTACGTGACTAGAGTGCAAGGAAACCGGACGCCGACTCTTACTGGCGACCAACCAGTGAACCAGACAGCGAACTCCTTCTGAATCAGCTCCGATAGAGCATACACTACCGAAACCCGTAGACTCTCCTAGAAGTCTCATGAACGTGAGGCCAACATAACGCTTGACGTCGCAAGAGTAATTCTCGGCCCAGACCTTGGCGTTTGCTCCCCTTTTGTACCCCAGCTCTCAGGTGACCCAAATCAGAACATGATAACAGGAATCGAGTGTCAACGTAAAAGTCCTTGAACATGAAGCCTGTAGACTCAACATGAAGTCTGACACTCAATTCATAATCAATGCTAAACGAGTCTGCTTTCACTAAAGCTTTCTCTTCTTTTAAGCATATCATGAGTTTTAACTCTTTAAACAGTTTAAGAACTAGAGCTCAAGCTGTACGCACCTCTCCTCAGCCATTCCGCAGAAGACTGGTGTTCTGCCGATTTGTGCTACCCATCCAAATGTGATCTGCGCAAGCGCGGACCCACAATCCACCAACAAATGCTTTCATGTGTTTTTTATGATAAATCTGTTTTTCTCACATGCAAAATACAATCTCAGCAGACATGTAGAAAGTACTAGAGACCCAGACTTGAGTAAAAGTACAAGTGCTCTATCAAAAAAGTGACTTGAGTAGAAGCAGAAGTGTCTTTAAGCTCCAGACTTAAGTAACTACATGCAATACTTATGTACTTCCACTTAAGTACTGAAAGTAAAAGTACAGTTTTGTGTTCTGTAGTTCTTACAGAAAGCAGTCAAAAGTCTGAGTATCACTGTTTTTATTATTTCAAATGCTCAGACGTAAGGACTGTCACAGTTCCTCTGGCTGTAGTAGAAGGACAGAACTGTAGAAGACGGAGTTCATGAACACGAGTCTTCAGTTAACTCTCTAAACAAACTCGCCCAAAAGAGAGAAAGCTGAACAAAACTGACTCAACCTGCCACATACAAGAGTTTCATCTGTAAAAGCAGTGAGGAGAGCAGCTTAAAACCCTGAGCTTCACTCTCTGTAAACTAGACTACAGCTAAAAGATCTCTGGCCATTCGGCCACATACGAGTATTTGAAGGTGGGGAAGGTGGTGTTTCTTCTAGTGGTTCTTCCATCTCGGAATAAACTACAGAGCTCTAGCGTTAGTGTCCTCACTGCAGCTGCAGCACATAAACATCTAACAGAGTAAAAGTATTAAACTCATCCAAAATATGTAGTGAAGTAAAAGTGGAAGTAGGAGATAAAATAATCCTCCAGTAGATACAGATACAGTATTTTAGTACTTAAGTACAGTACTGAAGTAGTTCTACTTCATTACTATATATCTCTGAATCTGAGGATTTACTTGGGTGTTAATATATATAAATATATAAAATGATTTCTTATTACCTCTATTAGCTCATATTTACACTGACATGGTGATTTACACTCTCCTGCTGGGAGCGTTCTCTCATATAATGATTTTAGTCTATCATCATTTCCTACTTACTGGTGTATTTAGGCAGCTTTACCTGTAAATATACACTATGGTAACATTGACAGGAAACGTGATCCACGCACAAACCTGGTTAGTGCGAGAAACATGAGTGATGACATCAACTAATGCAGAGGCTTCCTCCAAGTACTTCAGCCGTCTAGTAGGTACTAGTTTCCTCCTGAGGCCGTACTGACCTGCAGAGGAACGATTCCTCAAATCCTGAAACTAAAATATGTATATTTAATAATTATGTACAGTTAAAAATATTAGACAAATTTATTAAAAATACACCTCAGAGGATAAATGTACCATCTCTATAGGAAATAAATCTTGCTGTTGTTAAAACAACCCTTGAGGAGCAGATCTGTGATACTCATCACACGGGTTCCTACAACAGCTTGCACTGCTAATGACAGAAAGAACAGAAAAACCAGAGGAAGCTGAAAGTGTGGAAGGCGATGCCAAGGTGTGACTACTTTTTTCAGATCCCCTGAGGTGGTGTACTGAAGCTAAATACCACACATTCAGTCACTGTCCAAATACTTATGACCCTGATTGTATTTAAATCAGCCCAACATTCTAAGCTCTAATGTTTATCTAATGTTGGTCTTGTCCATGGTTAGGTTTGGAGTCTGACTGTTTGAGGCTGTGGACAGGCTTCTTTTATACAGATAACAAGGTCAAACAGGTGGCATTAATACAGGTAACGAGTGGAGGACAGAAGAGCTTCCTAAAGAAGAAGTTACAGGCCTGTCAGAGCCAGAAATCTTGCTTGTTTGTGACCAAATACTTATTTTCCACCATAATTTACAAATAAATTCTTTCAAAATTCTACCATCTGATTTCCTGGATTTTTTTTCCTCATTTTGTCTCACATAGTTGTAGTGTACCTATGATGAAAGATACACACCTCTCTTATCTTTCTAAGTAGGAGAACTTGCACAATCAGTGGCTGACTAAATACTTTTTGTCTCACTGTAAATGTTTATTAAATACAACAAATGAAAATCAAAATAAATGAACTAAAATAAAGAATGATGTTCACCTGTTAATGTTATTGTCATGGCGTGTACGGCCAGACCTGAAGGGATGAACACTCACAGAGATGGAAATCGAAGCAAGATACTTTATTAACCAAATACAAAACAACGGGATCCGAAAAGCAAAGTGCAGCAACATGGGCAAAACCATGAACAGAACCAAAACGCAAATCAGATGGCAAACAAAACAAACCTGGGACTGGGAGGAGCAGGGAGCTAAACGAGAGTGAAACGAGGGGGAGAACTAAAGGGGTATAAACACAAAGCCACAAGCCTCGCTTTGGCAGAGGGGGGAGATACAAAACTAAGGACAGAGCCGAGCTCTGTGTACAAACAAAGGTAGCGGGGGAACCAGCTGCCAGACCAGAAAGCAAGGCCAACCTAATCTGAACCTACTGCCTAGAACTTGGGTCACCATGGAACCTGAGCAGGAAGCGAACGTACCTGGCTTGCCTCCGAGTCGGACAGAGAATCTCTCCTGCGTTCCACAAGGCTCAGTTCTTGGTCCTCTTCTTTTCTCACTCTACACTCACTCTCTTGGTAAAGTGATATCCTCCCATGGATTCTCTTACCACTGTTATGCTGATGACACTCAACTCATGCTCTCTTTCCCACCGTCTGACACACAGGTTTCTGCCCGTATCTCAGCATGCCTCGCCGACGTCTCTTCGTGGATGACTGCTCACCACCTCAAACTCAACCCCAACAAGACGGAGCTGCTGTACATCCCAGGAACTGCTGGACCAAGAAACCTGGGTGTCCGAATGGCCGATGTCCCTCGCTGTCTTCAAATGCAAACTGAAGACCCACCTCTTCAGAGAGTACTTGGACGAATAGTTCTATGGTCGCCTTATTGTATTGTGTTTAGTAATGTCTAAGCTTAGTGGTATCTTTTGGAATTATTAGTCTGTTCTAACTAGCGAAGGTTTTCTTCAGTAAATAGCAAAGCACTTTGTAAGTCGCTCTGGAGAAGAGCATCTGCTAAATGCCGTAAATGTAAATGTAAATTCCGAGTTCCGAATTCCGAGTTCCAAATTCCGAATTCCGAATTCCGAGTTCTGAATTCTGAATTCCGGGTTCTAAGTTCCGAGTTCCGAATTCTGAGTTCCAAATTCCGGGTTCCAAATTCCAGGTTCCGAGTTCCAAGTTCCGAGTACCAAGTTCCAAATTCCAAGTTCTGAGTTCTAAGTTCCGAGTTCTAAATTCAGAGTTCTGAATCCCGAGTTCTAAGTTCTAAGTTCGGAATTCCAAATTCCGAGTTTGGAATTCCAGGTTCTAAGTTCTTAATTCCGGGTTCTGAGTTCCGAGTTCCGAGTTCGGAATTCCGGGTTCCAAGTTCCGAGTTCGGAATTCCGGGTTCCGAGTTCAGAATTCCGAGTTCCAAATTCCGAGTTCCAAATTCCGAGTTCCAAATTCCGAGTTCGGAATTCCGGGTTCCAAGTTCGGAATTTCAAGTTCCAAGTTCCGAGTTCGGAATTCCGAGTTCCAAGTTCCGAGTTCCGAGTTCCAAGTTCCGAGTTCTAAGTTCCGAGTTCCAAATTCCGAGTTCTGAGTTCTAAATTTCGAGTTCTAAGTTCCGAGTTCTAAGTTCCGAGTTTCAAATTCCGAGTTCCGAATTCCGAGTTCCAAATTCCGAGTTCTAAATTCTGAATTCCGAGTTCCAAATTCTAAGTTCCGGGTTCCAAATTCCGTGTTTCAAATTCCGAGTTCAGAATTCCGGGTTCCAAGTTCCAAGTTCGGAATTCTGGGTTCCAAGTTCCGAGTTCGGAATTCCGGGTTCCGAGTTCGGAATTCCGGGTTCCAAGGTCGGAATTCCGGGTTCCAAATTCCGAGTTCAGAGTTCTAAATTCAGAGTTCCGAATTACGAGTTCTACATTCTGAGTTCCAAGTTCTACATTCCAAGTTCCGAATTCCGAGTTCTACATTCCAAGTTCCGAATTCCGAGTTCTACATTCCAAGTTCCGAATTCCGAGTTCTGAGTTCCAAATTCCGAGTTCTACATTCCGAGTTCCGAATTCCGAGTTCTACATTCCAAGTTCCGAATTCCGAGTTCTGAGTTCCAAATTCCGAGTTCCAAATTCCGAATTCCAGGTTCTAAGTTCAGAGTTCTAAATTCTTAATTCCAGGTTCAAAGTTCCGAATTCTAAATTCCGAGTTCTAAATTCCAAGTTCCGAATTCCGAATTTAGACCTTGGAATTTGGAACTCGAAATTTAGAAATCGGAATTCTGAACTCGGAATTCTGAACTCGGAATTCTGAACTCGGAATTTGAAAGTCGGAATTCGGAATTCGGAACCCGGAATTCTGAACTCGGAACTCGGAATTTGGAACTCAGAATTTAGAACTTGGAATTCGGAACTCGAAATTTAGAACTCGGAATTCGGAATTTAGAACTTGGAACTGTCTCTTTTTCAACAACAGCTACGTTCTTTTATAAACATCTCCTACAGAAATGGTACATTTATCTTCTGAGGTGTATTTTTATTTATTTTAACTGTACATAATTTATATATGTTCATATTTTAGTTTCAGGATTCGAGGAATCGTTCCTCTGCAGGTCAGTATGGCCTCAGGAGGAAACTAGTAACTACTAGACGGCTGAGAGGGTACTTGGAGGAAGCGTCTGCAGCTAAAAGTAGAGCTTCTAAGCCCGAAGCTCCAGAGATCTCAAAACAGGTGTTGAGCTCCAGGCTGGACCACACTTGCATCTCCAAGTCTATCAGTACTCCTCAGCAGGTAATTCACACACCAGCGCAACCTAGAACCCCTTCAACCATGATCCTCCCTCATTTAATAGACTCCTCTTTCAGATCAGAGGTAGTAAAGCTCCTCTGTAGATGTATTTTTAGGTCCTAAAACAACCAGTTTAAGAAACAGATCAGGAACATTCATACATGACTCAACTGAAGAGGTTTTCAGAAATCAGGTTCTGAATCTTCTTGTTGTGCTTCCTGCTGTTGATTTAGACTGTCGTCAGTCTACCCACTGCTCCTGACTCAGTCCCAGAGACGAGCTGCTGGTCCATGGCCTCAGTATGAGGGACTACCATAGATCACTCAGGACAGCTTTGGCCCTACAGTCTGCACCTGGGCTTCCAAATTAAACAGTGTCTGTGGGAGGAGCTACAAAATGAGATGCTGCACCATCAGACTTCATCATTGGTATGCTGTTCTTTTTAAGATGGGCAGTGTTATTTTGACACCAGACATACCTTTTGGAATTATGGTCAGAACGTTCAACCAGGATCATCAGCCCATCATAACACATTTGTCCACTTGGGTTTGGGAGATTGGATATGTGTCTATCTATACAAGCTTGGACACCTTTATCTGGGGTTAATTAAGGCTCTTTTTTGATGGTAGGTGTGAGCTATCGACTATTTAACCTGAGTTTAATTACACTTTTGCAAGTATGTTTTTAATCATAAAATGTTAATCTCATTGTTTTTCACGTTGTTATAGGTTGACGTGTCACATGTAAGGTGTTGGACATGACATATCTTGTGTTTAATCTTTAAAACCTGCTGTATTACAGGTATGTGTTCTGTTACTAGGCAAGTTTCTGGTTGTAAAATCTCTAATCTGAAAATAAACAAAATCTTGTGGTTTTCAGTTTTGCTTTGATGCATTTTGATGATGATTGCAAGCAATGTTCAAAATTTCAGTCTAATTAACTTTAATTGGAGCAAACTGATCATTTATTAATGAGCTACACTGAACACATTAGTCTTGGGACTCATTTGTACTTATGACAATTTTGATTGGAAATTAAATAAGTCTGCTCTCTGACTTTGGTGCATTACTGTAGGGCTGTATGTCAAAACAATAACTATTATTGTGTTTTAGATCAAGGATGGAAAGACAGGCAATGAGTTGCAGGAAGCTGTGACTGCAGCATCATGTCTGGTAAGTCTCGCAGGATGCAGCTGTAAGACAGTGCTGATCACAAAACTGGAAGAATGGTGTGTGCTTCAGAGGACAGTTAAGCATACAGACATTACTTACAAGCTTTCTTAGACATGGTATGGTATAAACATGTTAATTAATGCCCACATGTTTAATCTTTTGTCTCTTTTATTAACTTAACTATGTGTTCGTTAAGTGTGTGTTTTGTTTGTTTGTTTGCTTTTGTTGGGTTTTTCCCCTCTTTTTCTCCCCAAAGGAAATAGTGGTTTTATAATGTAAATCGCCTTCATTTTATCCTACATTTCCCTTAAATATCCTTAAATCTGACTGTGATGCAAAGTATTATATATACGCATATATACATTTATTTGTTGTTGTTTTTTTTACTAGAGGCAGTCATCTTGGAAGAAATCCTTATCTTCACAACTGGCTGTGACTCCATTCCTCTTCTGGGCTGTTCCCCTTGACCCTCTTGAGAGTTTGAAGAAAACTACATATCAACCTTACATAACAACTTTACATTAGCCATGGACTTTGAAATGCAATGGTGCAGGGTTTGGAAAAGCATGAATAGGTTTGTGTCCTCCAACACAATAGCTGCAAATTCTCAGTTATGTATTCTATCTTGGAGTCTCTATTTTTATGCTTTTCCTAAAATTAAAGCTCAGTAAAGAACTTACAACTGGTTAGTGATTTCCATGTTAAGAGCAGACTGAAAATTATTGTAACAAGAAAAACAAAAAAAATCAAATGTTGGTGTACTAGTATAAGAATGAGGATGGTAATGCATCTAAAACATTTTTATTATATTATTAATACATCAAATTTTTAGATTTTCTATTTCTGATTGTTTTATTAGTATATTCAGAATTGATATCAATAGTTAATTGTAATAATGACATTTTGAGGCATTATTTGGTACTTTTTTTTTAGTCCCCATTAACTAGCCCTCAACTAAAGGTTGTGAAATTAGCTGGTTGTTGATTGTATGTACTAACAGAAGCACTTTAAGAATTACTAAAAGCAATCACAGCTGAATGTGTTATTGACGTGTGGCTGACAGTGGGCGCATGGTGGGCCCAAAGGAGAGGCAGAAAAAAGGCTTACAAAAGAGTAAACTTAAACCACCCCGAAGAGGAATTTATTCATAACAGCAAGCTAATGAACTGAAGCTAGCACAATGGGGAACCAGGGGGACACTTTCAGTCGGCCGCAGGGCTGGACAGGGCGGCCAGAGGACCTGGGAGACGGCCGCAGGTTGGCCCAGGCAGCTGGGGTCAGTGGAAGTCGGCTGTGAGGTAGCGATAGCGAAGGGAGCCAGAAAAAAATCCAGATAAAAAGGAACAGAGCTGGAGAGAGAAAACTCACACCAATAACCCAGCCTGAACATGGAGCATTGTGCTCACCCGACTGTTGAGGAGGCGGTAGTTTTAGGAGGTTGCTTCTGCAGCCGGGAATGGAGGACAGGTACTGTCCTTAGCGGTTTCCAGCCGCGCACCCTTCAACAGCTCCGCCCCCTGGACATGCGGCCCTGCTTGGCGTCCAAAACAGTGGTGCTGATCCAGCAGCTTGGTTCAGTACCTCGGACAGCGTGTTGTTTCTGGGCGCGCTTGTGTGACCCAGGTTACAAAAGCTTGATTAAAGTCAATTTTATTAATAAAAAAGATCACACTTAAGATACAGAGGAATTAAACTAAGAATGACTCATTCTTAATTAGACGAAAATAAAAGATTAATGACTGTAAAATAATGAATTTATGAGCAGTACTGAAACTAGATCCAAGCTGAGATTAGATAAGATGCTGAGAAAATAATGAATAAATAAATCAAGACACAAATATTTGAGGAAAAGAAACTTTATTCACATTTTTGTTCAGCACGCTACACATTTCAGTCAATAAGCTGATCAGGTGAAATGCGCGTGGCCGTCGCAGACGCGCTGCACGAAATGAAGCCTTCGAGGGCTGAATGGAGCATTTTGCTTTATTTTCTGTGCACAGAAGCTTCAAATATTGTAAATAAGTTCAATTAATAGTTCATACTGTGTAGAAGTGCAGTTAATTGTGGTTGGAGTTGATATTTGTGTTCATAGAGAATTAAAACTTGAAATGAACTGAGATTTATCATCTATTATAGGTTAGGGTTTTTTTTTTACTGCTGTTCAAATTGGACCTTTCTACGTTGGATGGCGAGCCTCCCTGAACTCGAATCCAGGAAAGCTGTTCACAAGCACTGTGGATGCTGATTTGTGAAGGTTTTAGTTTTGTTTTTTTATTTTGCAGGTTGCAAGTCCTCATTCCCAGTGCGGTAGGAGGAAGCTCTTACCTTTTCCACAGACTGAACCTCTTGCACTTACACACATCCAACTGCAGCCTGTGAAACACAAGGACATTGCTGAACTAACCACCGTGGGGCGGACCGGCTGGGCCTACCTAATAATATAATGTTCATATTCAAAAGATTACCCTATTTATTTTATTAGTTATTTGTGTTAATGGTGAAAATCTAGGGTCTTAACTGGAAAAGTTTAAATGGAATTTTGCTAGACTTTATACAATTATGAATAAATTGCCATAAAAACAACTAAGATTAACTTATTAACTTATTTACTTATTTAACATTACTAACTGCTGATAATTATGACAAACAATGTATCTTTAAATGTATTTCTAAAAATGTTTTCTTTTATTTACATTTTATTTACTTTAATTTAGTAATGATAAACCTATTACTGTGAAAGCTAACAACTCAAGAAAGTAAATGTGGTCAGATAAAATGACTGAGCTCAACTAATTGTGATCAGGTAATTGGCTTAAAATGTTGTAGAAATGACTAATTATTAATGTGTATTGTACTGTAGCAGAAAGTAGGAGTGCTATAGCAAACCACGAATTATTTATTAATTACTAAATGTCCAAGCCATTGATTTTATTAATTTATTCCTGAATTATATTGAGATTTACCTGAGATTTTCACCCAGGACTGTAGAATTTACTTCACTGATTGTATCAGTTTAGACTCCAAATGAATAAAGCTTACCTTCATTCATATTTCAGTTCAGAATTAAATTCGGTCTCAATTCTGAAGGCAGTTCTATCACCCAGGGACCCAATCTCTTTGTATACATGCACACAAGAGATGCCGTTTTTTTTAATAAACCTAAGAGAGAGATGATTTCAAGTTCACAGCATTGGAGATAGATATGAGTTCAGTGTCAAAGTCAGCTTTATTGTAAAAACTGAGGTATGTACAGAACATACACAGGACTGAAATTGCGCTACTCTCAGACCCACGGTGCAACAAAATAAACATCAAACATTTAAACATTAAATAACAAAGCATAGAAATGGTATTATGCTGGTTTTAGGAATATAAGAGTTTAAGTGTTTTTATGGATAAATAGAGCTCCCTGACATTGATCTCAGAGGTAAAGTGGAATATGCAGCTGTGTACTTATAAAGTGTATGAATAAAGTGTATGTACAGAGCTCCCTGAAATAACGTAAAAAGTGAAGTGACATATGCAGCAGATTACAAATCTGGGGATGGTCAGTGCAAATATAAACAGTGGTGCAAATTGGAGCTTATAGACTCTTTTAAAGTGACGTGTGCATAACCAGTTAGAGATCATGCAGAGTTCAGTATTGAGTTTGTGTGTTTTGTGTGCAGGATCTAAAGTTTATATATAGTTTATTGTATGTTAAAGGGGTGAAAAGGGAAGGAGAGGCAGAGCAGGAAGAGAGTTGAGCATCCTGACTGCCTGGTGGACCGAGATGTCCCTAAGTCTGCTGGTTCTAGCCTGGAGACTCTGCAGTCTCCTCCCTGATGGCAGCAGGCTGAAGAAGCTGTGTAGTGGGTGGGTAGGGCCCCCCGCTATGCAGAGGGCTTTCCGAGTGAGGCGGGTGCTGTGTAGGTCTGTGTAGGGAGGGGAAAGAGGTGCCGGCGATCTTCTCAGCTGCTCTCACAATGTGCTGGAGGATCTTGCGGCAGGACGCAGTGCAGGCGCCGTACCACATAGTGATGCAGCTGGTCAGGATGCTCTCGATGGCGCCTAGAAGGTGCACATGATGGGGGTTGGGGCTCTGGCTCTTCTCAGCTTGCGAAGGAAGTAGAGGTGCTGTGAGCTTTCCTGACCAGTGAAGCTGAGTTGATGCTCCAGGACAGGTCCTCTGAGACGTGCACTCCCAGAAACTTGGTGCTGCTCACTCTCTCCACCGCTGTACCGTTGATGGGCAGAGGAGCATGCTGGGAGTGCATTTTCCTAAAGTCCACAACAACCTCCTTTGTCTTCTCAACGTTCAGAGAGAGATTGTTGTAACAAAACTCGTCCTACAGGACATTATCCCTGAGATTGTGGTTAGAAAATGAAGGTTGTTTGAAAAAGTACAATGACTGTTATATTAAATCACATGGACAGCTACTGCTATTGGTTAGAACCAGACTGGTCCGATTGATCTCGCACCTCAAGAATACACATGTGGAAAAGCTTCATTTGGTTAAACATGTATGAACTAGAGATCACATCAAGATAAAGAAACCGTGGAACTGTTAAACAAACTTGAGGACAAGCAGCACCGACATGAGTGTGTTTGTTTCACTCTGTGTGCCTGGATGCCTCACACCAACCCAAAGATTGTTACTCTCAGAAATGCGCAAAGCAAATAGTCGCACTGTGGACTAATAAGACTTCAGAAACAAGTAAGAATACAAAACTGAGAAGAGTCATAAACTGTCATAAACAAATAAGAGTTTGAATAAGAGAAATATATTGATTATGTTGGTGAAATCACTAGAAAAGAGCTGAAAAAAACTAAGACTATAATGAGAAACTAGTTATATAAAGAGGTTATTTTCCTTCCTCTTCAGGTAGACCTGTTACAGTATGCAAGGGAAAACTCCCTCAGAGCTGGAGGAAGAAACCTTGGGAAGACTCACAAGGGGGACCCATCCTCTTCTGGTCAGAACTATTTATAAATTATTGATAAAAATGACCAAACCATCTATACTGTTGAACTGCTCTGATCATAATCATAATATAAGAATCATGGTGTAGTAGAACTTAATATAGTCATGGCAGTGATGGTCAGAGTAATGATAGTTAATAGTGGTGATATTAATAGTGGCACATAGTTAAGAGTCCATTTAGGTTTTAACATGGTCATTAGACAGGTAGCAGTGGTAGGAGGGTGTGCAGCTGGTCTGGTATGGGTGGTGGTGGTGGGGGGCCTGCTGGTCAGACTGGTTGGTGGCAGCTGATCTGACACAGGTAGAGGGGACCTCAGTGGGAATCTTCCAGCAGGTTGGGCTGCATGGCCGTTTACTCGGAGAAGGTAAAAAGACAGAGAGTTAGTTCTGAGAGGATTTTATGGAGAGCAGAGAATGTTGAGCAGTATCAGAGTGTGTCTGATGACTGGAAAGTTCTGGGATAGACTCATCTTTTTGAGAGGCAGTTTTCCTTGGATCAGAAATGGCAGTCTTGGGCATAGAATATGTTACCTGGGTCTGTTGAAAGGTTAGCGTTGGTGAAGAAACAGATGTCTTTCCTAACAGGGTGATGATCTCTGCAGCAAGAGTGAACATCAGTTAGAGTGCTCTGGAATGAGCACTCCTCTGTCCTCCAAAGAGGGGTTTTAAAGTTGTGTTCTCCCTTTTAATGACTGCTTTAATAACTTAATCTAGGACCCAGTGCCCTACAAAGGAGGAGGTGTCCGTGTCAGCGGGTTGGGGTGGATGTCTGGTTTAACTCATCTGAATATAATGTGCTTTAGCATTAGTGCAGCATTGCAGTTGCTAAAGCACATCGTCCTGTGTCCAAGTGAGCTTCCTCCCACCTCCACATGGTAGGTGAATTGGCTGTGCTTACTTGCCCGTAGGTGTGTGTCTCTAGGTGCAGTAGCACCCTTTCCAGGGAGTGTTCTTGCCTTGTGATGATTTAGGAAAGGCTCCAGAGAAAAATAAGAAAATAAATCTGTGACCAATTGCCTGATTGGCGTTAATAGGTTAGTATGATGCTTACCTTGGTCTTTTAGGGTACATGGATTCCCGCACTCCAGCTGCCAGATTGCTGTGTTTAAGAGATACGTCACATTAATATAGCTTGCATTTACACTCGTATTTCAAACAGAGGTTCCTGTAATGAAAGGGTAAATCAGATCATGCTGTTTATATGCTTGAAACCTGTACAGACCAAAGGAGCCAACACCTCTAACTGAGCTCAGCCTCTTTCTGACAGACCTGCAGAGGTTAAAGAGGTCAGAGAAGGTCAGATCAGTGAAGAGTGATACAGCTCTAACACTCACACCAAGCTCCAGTCAGAGGAGGGGGAGTTTTTTCAGGAGGAGTTTAGGGCAGTGAGAGCTGTTGAAGTTAACTGGCTTTTCTTTATTGATAACTACCAATGTGGAGAACTGGTAGCGTTATGTTCACCTGAACCTTCATGCTGCTAAATATCAGGCGTTCACCAGTAGATCAGCAGCAGTTCTAAGCAGACCTGTCGCAGTAATTACGCTACAAACTGATCGTATGATCAATGATTATGACCTCCATCATTTTGGAGAACATCGATAATGAAGTTTTGTTTATTTGCGTGTTTTTAAGACCTTTAACCAGGTGAGCTTTTCTGTTCTCCCCTCTACCAGACACACACACACACACACACACACACACACATACACACACACACACACACACACACACACAGAGACCTTTCTGTTTATTAATAAAACTATTTTCGATCATCTATTATTCCATTACTTTTCCTAATGTTGTAGTTTTTGCTGTGGTATCGTTTCAGTATCGGTATTGAGATATTTAGGCAGGTATCGTATCTAAAGTCATAAGTTTGGTATCGTGACACTACTGTTTATCATGTAAATAGAAAAATATAAATAAGTAAATTATCTCTTACTTCTTATACTGAGAGCAGAAACCTCTGATAAAAAATAAATCTTTCTATCTGTCTGTCTATCTGTCTGTCTATCTGTCTATCTATCTGTCAGTCTATCTCGCTGTCTGTCTGTAACCCTGTTAAAATTAGGACCCTCTTTCTGAGCTCTTCTACAGGGGCTGTTCATTTGCCCCCCCACCTTCTCTCCCCCTCTTCACTTCTTGCTCTCTTCAAGTGTGAGTGTGTGTTGTGTCCAGAGCTGATGCTGTGTTGCTATTTTTTGTGAGCAGTTATTGAAGTTAAAAGCTGATTAAGGGTCCAAAGGGGATATAAAATCCCCCATTCCTCGTTTTTTCAGTGTTCTTTAGTCCTGAGTTTGATAAACTCTCATCAGTTTCTGTTCAGTTGTGAAGAGAAACACCGGTGAGTTCAGACAGTGCTGTTTAAGGAGGGATTATGAGTTAGTAAGTGTAGATTTCCAAGTGATAAGATGTTGAAAGTGTTGATAAGGGAGTTAAAAGATTATTAAACAGCCGGAGTATAAATGTGGGAGACAGACCTCGGCTAGTTCGTTTCAGCTGCTAAGCTGTAGGCTAACAGGCAGAGGCTAGCGGGATTAGCATCTTGTTTAAGTGTAAATCTACGATGTTAAGTGTTAAATCCTGCTGTTTACGGACTCAGAGACATGCTGAGATGAATATGCTTGTCATACAGTCTTGCTGAACTTAGTGCTGTATCGTACAGGTTGTTTTGTTGACGGGAAAAGCGAGCGAATTTGTCCAAGATGGCGAGCCAACCTGAGACTACACTTCCCAGAGTACTGCGCGAGTGACGTCAGTAGCGGGAACACACACACACACACACACACACACACACACACACACACACACACACACACACACAAAACCTTAGTCTATCCGGGTAGTGAAGATTTAAACACACTTTTCTGACACTTTGAGACGATATTACTCCAGAAAGGAACATTGATTATAACAAAAGGAAAAAACTGTTGGTTCACATTTCAGACTTAAAGGACTGTTATATTGTTGAAAGTTGAGTAAAATATCTCATGAATTCTTGACTCTGAACTTTATTATTTTACTATCATTTAAACTTTTGTTGAGGGTCTTATGTGTATTGGGTTTTGTTGTTAAATGTTTGTGCATTTTTCCAGTACTGTTATTTTTTTTATAGAGCCTCATTGAACTACAGTATCCTCTTATAACTCATTTATACCTCCTACTCCATTTTTATATGTTTTTTTCTTTCCTATTAGCCACTCACAACTATTCACACACACACATAAGAAGAAGGTCACATCATTTCTGTGAATAAATATGATTATATCTTTAACCCTGTACTCACTGGTCCATCGCATCTCTGTCCAAGCTCTCCTTAGAGTACCTAGTGAGATATCAACACTGGTCCAAACCCCTGAAGAATCCCAACCTATGGTTGATCTGTCCCTCAATAGAAATTCCTATTGTGGTGTAACAGTTGGTGTAGACACTGAGTTAGCTGACGTAGCTCCTGTGTTACATTTACGTGTGCTACGTATCTGTCTATCGACCTAACTAGACAGATTTGATCCAGTTGAAGAGATTGTAGGACAGTCGGGACATCTCTCTTTGTTTTATTTCAGAAACAGGTTTCTGTAATAAAAGAGAAAAGCAGAGAAAATGCTGTTTATTGTTTAAATAGAAAAATGTAAAGAATTATTTGAATTAAACGACCCCTTGCCTCTTATACTAAGAGCAGAAAATTCTGAGGAATTCATCTATCCAACTATCTATCTTTATTTATCTAGCTAGCTATGTGTCTATCCACCCGTCATTGTTTTTATCCAGTTGGTGAAATTGCAGCGCCCTCATTCCCCCAGAATCACCAGGTAGTTAACATGTCACATAGTCACATGTCTCTACTGTGTATGGGCTGGTGATGAGTCAGCTACCAGTGACCGATACCAGATACCAGTACCAGATAATGTGCTGCATGAGGCTTGTCTGTCCTGGTTGTTCTTTAAACAGCCCAGCTGGTATCCTTTCCGTCAGCTCTCTCAGCTTGTCCCTCATCTTGAGAACGTAGGACAGGATGTTTAGCTTTTCAGTCTTTCTCAGAGCAAATGCTTCCGGGTAGCATAGACCCAGATTACTAAAATATGGCAATTTCCTCCCCGGCCTCTTGGAAAAGGGCGTATTATATCCATGGCAATCCGTGAAAATGGCATGTCAGTAACTGTCAGACTTATTAATGGCACCCTGTCTGACTTTTTCTCAGATGCTGTTAACTGACACTCTGGACAGACATTACAAAATTCAGCTATATCTAGCAGCTGACTTGGCCTGTAAAATCGACTTGCAAATCTGCTGTGTGTTTTAGCCTGACCCAATTGACCTGGCCACGGGTCCGAATGACCCAGCTTTAAAACTTCATCTCTGAGACATTTGGGAACCACTAATCGCTCAACACCATTTTTGACCTAGAGCTTGTTGTCTTTCAGAATGAGTTGACTTCCCTGAGCTTATTCTCTTTCCTTAGCACAGTCTGAAAACAAGGGTTTGAGTGTTTCATCCTGCCTTTGCAACATTGCTATGTCACCAGGTAAGGCAAATGTTTCACTTATGGGTGTATCCAATTGTTCCACTATTTTTGTGCCTTTAATATGTAGCTTTGGTTATTGATGTTAACCGTGAGTTTAGTTGTGGGGTATACCTGTTCATCTCTATGTATACACCTGACCCCAAGTTTACCTGTACTCTCAAACTGGGATTCTGGAAGACACTGTGGTGTTATCATGATGTGACTAGCTCCAGTGTCAATAAGGGCTTTAAATGTTTTGTGTCCTATTTTTACAGGTATGGTTATCTCACTACTGTCCTGTTCCTGAAAGCGGGTCTTGGAACATATTAAAGATGATTTGTCCTGGTAACAAGCTTAGGCCAATCTTTTGGCCAACCTGATTTTAGCTAGCTGTGTTTAAACAGTTTGGCGATTATCTGTTGCCTGACTATCTTTGCTTCTTTTGCTAGCACTCCAGTGCCCCTGTGTGGTGATAAATTCACTAGCATCTTAGGACCACAACTGACCCCTGCCCCCAGACTTACTTGGAATCCATCTGTTTAGCTATGTAGCTAGCTATCTTTCTATCTTTCTATTTATCTAGGTAGCTAGCTATGTGTCTGTTAACCGGTCAATGTTTTTATCCAGTTGCAGAAATTGTAAGACAGTCTTTCTTTCTTTAATTTCAAACACAGGTTCCTGTAATGAAAAAGAAATTAGATAATGCTGTTTATCATGTAAATAGAAACATATTAAGAATGTATTTAATTGAATTACCCTTTACCTCTTTTACTGAGGGCACAAAACTTGGAGAAATTCATTTATCTAACTATTTATCTGTCTATTTATCTAGCTACCTAGCTTTGTGTCAATTAACCCGTCATTTTTTTTATCCATTTGGATTCTGAGACATTCTGAGAAATTCATCTGTCTAACTATTTATCTGTGAATTTATCTAGACAGCTAGCTATGTCTCTTTTAACCTGTCAATTTTTTTATCCAGTTGGTAAAATTGTAGGACAGTTAGGGTGTTTTTCTTTGTTTGTTTCTGTAATGAAAAAAGGAAATCAGATAAGGCTGTTTATTATGCAAATAGAAAAATATTAAGAATTTTTTAAATTAAATTAGCCCTTACCTCTTATACTGAGGGCAAAAAACTCAGAGAAATGTGTCTAACTATTTATCTGTCAATTTATCTATCTAGCTAGCTATGTGTCTATAAAGCCGTCATTTTTTGTTAATTTATCCAGTTGGAGAATTTATAGGACAGTTAGGGTGTTTGTCTTTGTTTCATTTCAAACACAGGTTCCTGTAATGAAAAAAAATCAGATAATGCTGTTAACCATGTAAATAGAAAAATATTAAGAATTATTTTATTTAAATTACCTCTTATCTCTTATACTGAGAGCACAAAATTCTGAGAAATTCATCTATCTAACTATTTATCGGTCTAATTTTCTAGCTTCCTAGCTATGTCAATTAACCCGTCATTGCTTTAATCCAATTGATGAAATAGTAGGACAGTCAGGGTGTTTTTTTTTTGTTTCATTTCATTTACAGGTTCCTGTAATGAAAAAAATAAATCAGATAATTCTGTTTATTATGTAAATAAAAAAAAGATTGAGAATTTATTTAATTTAATTAGTTAAATTACTTATACTGAGAGCAGAAAACTCTGAGAAATTCATCTATCTGACTATCTGTCAATTTATCTAGCTAGCCAGCTTTGTGTCAATTAACCCGTCATTGTTTTTATCTAGTTGGTGAAATTATTGGACAGTCAGGGTGTTTGTCTTTGTTTCATTTCAAGCACAGGTTCCTGTAATGATAAAAATAAATCAGTTAATGCTGTTTATCATGTAAATAGAAAAATATTAAGAATTATTTTAAATGAATTACCCCTTACCTCTTATACTGAGAGCACAAAGTTCAGAGAAATTCATCTATCTAACTATTTATCTGTCAATTTATCTAGATAGCTAGCTATGTGTCTTTTAACCTGTCAATTTGTTTCCCAGTTGGTAAAATTTTAGATCAGTTAGGGTGTTTGTGTTTGTTTCATTTCAAACACAGGTTCCTGTAATGAAAGAAATCAGTTAATGCTGTTTATCATGTAAATAGAAAAATATTAAGAATTATTTTAATTAAATTACCCCTTACCTCTTATACTGAGAGCACAAACATCTGAGAAATCTGACTATTTATCTGTCAGTTTATCTAGCTGGCTAGCTATGTTTCAATTTACCCGTCATTGTTTTTATCGAGTTGGTGAAATTGTAGGACACTTAGGGTGTTTGTCTTTGTTTCATTTCAAACACAGGTTCCTGTAATGAAAGAAAATAAATTATGATAATGCAGTTAATGCTGTTTATCATGTAAACAGAAAAATATTGAGAATGTATTTAAATTAATTAGCCCTTACCTCTTATACTGAGAGCAGAAAACTCAGAGAAATTCATCTATCTAACTATTTATCTGTCAATTTATGTAACTAGCTTGCTATGTGTCTATTAACCCGTCATTTTTTTTTATCCATTTGGTAAAATTGTAGATCAGTTAGGGTGTTTGTCTTTGTTTCATTTCAAACACATGTTCCTGTAATAAAAAAGAGGGAATCCGTTAATGCTGTTTATCATGTAAATAGAAAAATATAAAGGTTTATTTTAATTAAATGTCAACCTACCTCTTATACTGAAGAGAACATTCTGAGAAGTTCATTTGTCTAACTATTTGTCTGTCTATTTATCTAGCTAGCTAGCTATGTGTCTATTAACCCGTCATTTTTCTTATCTAGTTAGTGAAATTATTGGACAGTCAGGGTGTTTGTCTGTTTCATTTCAAACACAGGTTCCTGTATTGAAAAAAAGAAATCAGATAATGCTGTTTATCATGTACATAGAAAAATATTAAGAATTAATATAATTAAATGACCCCTTACCTCTTATACTAAGAGCAGAAAACTCAGAGAAATGTATCTATCTAACTATTTATCTGTCTATTTATCTAGGTAGCTAGCTATGTTTCAATTAACCCGTCATTGTTTTTGTCTAGTTGGTGAAATTATTGTGTAGTCAGGGTGTTTTATTTTTTTCATTACAGGAACCTGTGTTTGAAATGAAACAAAGACAATCAGTTAATGCTGTTTATTATGTAAATAGAAAAATATAAAGAATTATTTAAATTGAATTATCTCTTACCTCTTCTACTGAGAGCACATAACTCAGAGAAATTCATCTATCTAACTATTTATCTGTCAATTTATCTAAATAGCTATGTGTCTATAAACGCGTCATTTTTTTTTTAACCACTTGGAGAATTTCTAGGACAGTTAGGTTGTTTGTCTTTGTTTCGTTTTAAACACAGGTTTCTGTAATGAAAAAAATCAGATAATTCTGTTAAACACATTCTGTTTAGCTATCTAGCTATGTGTCTGTTAACCTGTCATTGTTTTTATCCAGGTGGTGAAATTCTAGGACAGTCAGGGTGTTTGTCTTTGTTTCATTTCAAACTCGGAGTCCTGTTATGAAAATAAGAAATGAGATAATGCTGTTTATCATGTACATAAAAAAACATAAAGAATAATTTTAATTAAATGTCAACCTACCTCTTATACTGAATAGAAAACTCTGAGAAATGAAACTCTTTATCTGTCTATTTATCTATCTTGCTATGTGTCTGTTAACCCGTCATTTTTTTATCCATTTGGAGAATTTTTAAGACAGTTAGATAAATGACTGTATTGAATGAATTGTAGAACGGTCAGGATGTTTCTCTTTTTTTATTTCAAGTATCTTTAGTCCATCTGTAGTTCAGCTGTCTCTCTCTCTCTCTCTCTCTCTTTATCTATTTACATTTTAGTCTTTGTTTGTCTACTTCTTCTGTCTGTCTTTTTTCTATCTTTATTTTCTTTGTAACTGTTTCTTACTTATCAGTTTTTCTTACTTTCTAATCCTACATAGATCAATAGATTAAATTTTTCACCACTAGCAAACTTTAATAACTGAGTCTGTCCACCTCCCAAAAACATCATCAGCTTCTCAACATTATAACTTTTACCCAGTTAAAATTAAAACACACATCAGCAGCAGACTTTAAAAACCCAGTCAGTTCAGCAACCTCAAGGCTAAAGCACACTGCCACGGCGGGCAGGAATAATGAAAAGACTGTTTGTCCTACATTTGCTGTCCTGATGTGTGGAGAGGGTGCTGGTTACATGTCTGCAGCTGGAGGATCAGAGGAGCGACTGGGAGTTTAGTGGAATGATTGATAATAGAACATTATTACATCATAAAGACACAGTTCTAAAGTTCCAGCAGCAGCTGTTTCTCTGACTTTTGAAAGATGCATTTGTGAACTGGTGCTCACCTGAGTTTACTCATGTATACACACCTGCACCAACACCTGAACACATTAAAATCACTCCTGTCATCAGCAGGGTTCTTTCAGTAATCCAAAATCTGTCTTCAAATATGGGCCTAATAGTAATTTACTGTTATTATATATTACATTTCATGATTTTATATGTTATGCTAATATATCTATCTATATATCTATCTGCCTGTATATATCTATCTTTATTGTTTTTAATTGATCAGTGAAATAATCAGCCTGGTCTCATGGGATATACGTACCACTGACCACTTTTTTGGTTTAAGATATAGGGGAACTGGGTCCTTTCTACTGATTAAGGGTGATTTGTCTAGCTAGTAGGTAACAGCTAGCTAGGTGGCTAGACTAATGCAGCCTCTAACATAGCATCAGGTACACAGCGAGCTGTAGTTGAGGCCATTCTCATATAGTTTGGTGGTTAAATCAGAGGTTCTTCTAACATATCTTTTACCAAAAGCTTATATGAAGATAAGAGAACGGGAGACACTGTCTGCTCATTCATTAGCGTAGAGTGAGGTGTCAGCTGAGCTCGTACATTAGCTAGCTAGCGCTAGGTGGCTAATGAGGAGCGCTTGCTAGATAAAGCAGCTGGTGTTTTTCTGTGGTTGTCACGATGTGCTGGCTAGAGATCTCGTATGCTGTACTTACTGATTTCATACTGGATCTAATTGTGTGTAATTATGATATTTCTCTTTTTACAGCTTTGAACTTCTATTCATCATTGATTCTCATTATCTTTCTCTGCCTCTTGCAGGGACCAGGTCGACACGTGGACAGGTGAGTTAATGCTAGAGTTTATATTAGCTGGTTTTCTGGTTAGTTTTTATACTCCCTCAGTTAACAAATGTAAGCACAGTACAGAAACACACACCATGTCACCTTAGAATTACAGGATTTTACATGATGGGTTTTGTAAAAATGGACTAATTTGATTATTTGAGGTTAATCATCTGAATGTTAGAACTATCTGAGCTGGTTTCCCAGACTTGCATTAAACCTAGTCCTTGACTAAAAGAGAACTTCAGTGAAGATCACCACTGGAAAAAAGCTAGTTAGTGTCTGGGATTATGATCAATCCATGTCTGGGTAATCAGCCCTTTCTGATCTGAATCATCATGTGTGAAATAATGTGTAATGTGTTGAAATTATTGCACCCCTGATTTATTGCACATATTTCAATGAATTGCATTACCGTTATTATTGCACATATGAAAAGTATAATTTGAGTATTTTTCTGATGAACCACAGTGTCACACATTGAGGGAGGAGTTTGATGGTCACAGGTAGGAATGACCTGTGGTGCCCTGTGGTGCATTTTGATGATGAGTCTTGCACTGAATGTGCTCCTGTGGATGGGAGCCATTATCCGTAATGGCATGCAGCTTATACAGCATCCTCCCCTCTGACACTGCCTCAGTGAGTCCACCTCCACACCCACATCATCACTGGCCTTTTGGATCAGTTTGTTCAGTCTGTTGGTGTCTGCCACTCTCAGCCTGTCCCAGCATGCACTTGCACTTGCCACCACAGACTCATAGAAGATCCTGAGCATAGTCTGCCAGTTATTGAAGGACCTTAGAAAATAGAGACTCCTTCCTGTAGAGGGCGTCAGTGTTCTTAGCCCAGTCTAGTGAGTTGTCAATTTAAACTCCTAGATATTTGTAGTTCTCCACAGTGTCCACATTGACCCCCCTGATGGACACAGGGGTCGTCACCAGTGCCTTGTCCCTCCTTAACAGGTCATTTTGTAAAATACATTTTCATGAGTCGCTGAACATTAACAAAAATGGTTCAGCTTCCCATCCTCTATGAGGAAACATACATCATGTTGATTTGCATGTTCTGTGTATGTATGAAAATGTATTTAATAATTCCAGAAAATGCAAGAACATCTGAAGCTTCAGCTAGTGAACAATGCTTTGCGGATGTAAATGCACACCAAGTTATTGGTATGTATTTTTCACACCTAAAATGTTGTTCACAACAATTTGGAAGAGTGAAGCTGTTGAAAAGCCACCTGTCCTTATTTGTGCAGGTCTGTAATTAGCATGCCACTGTTATTCAGTATTTTCCTAATTCCAAAATGGGAACATTTGTGGCAATTTGTGTATCTTCCAAATATATCTTCCAAAAAGCTTTCCTTGAATGAACATATTGTCATCATGAAAAAGAAAGATTCCGTAGCATTGACCACTTCTCTTGCCCAGTTTGCACCCTAGATACAGTTGCTGTGTCTGTCGATGGAAACCAAACACTACATCATTTTAGCAAAACAAAGAGTTATGTTATTATTGATAACTGTAAACTGTCAGAATCTCTACGGAGTATCTCTATTATCTTTAATGTTTTCTTTAGAGGAACAGACATTTTTTGATGGCATTTTTTTGGCTAGTGATAAAGATATAGCAACATTTGTTGAGTGCATTCGTAAGAAGGCCAAGCCAGTAAGATATTTGTCAAAACACTTTAGACTGTACATAGTGAAGCAGGATTTACTTTTTGTATATATTTGATAGTGACATTGTGTTACAGGTACATGGAAAATGAATCTGTGGGACATCAACATGGGCTGCAGCCAGAGAGACCTCTAAAAAGACAAACATCATATGTGATGAAGAGGTCCTGGAGGTGGCAGTTTGCTTAAAGGTCTGAACATGTATTGGGGAGATATTTACCAATCCTCCATTTTTGCAAGAAGAACTGGCCACAAAAACAAATGGAAAGTTCTTCTGCACTGATATAATGTGTGGTTATTGGCCCTGTCTGCAGAAGCCGGCTCAGACATTCCCAGAAATACAAAACCTGACTTAGACTTTTCTGCATGCAAAGGGGCGTTCTACAAAATGTGAGGTAATTGTGTATTGTCTAGCACAGAGTTAAGTATTTTACCATATTGGTGGTGTTTTTAAACTTCAAATTTGTATTCTTGACATCTGATATAAATGCTGTAGGTGCAGCGGGGTGCCAAAAACCAAACAGGGGCAGGCACTACCATATTTAACAGCTTTTTGTCACGAATGGCTCTAACTACAAAATACATGAGTAAGGCTGGGAAGTGAACCTTTACTTACAGTGCTCATGTATTGTGCTTTTTTACCCTACTTTTGATCATATTTGTTGACTAAGCCCTGGTGAAACAGTACATTTATCAGTTCCTTCAAAATTACAGCTCGAGTGGATATGATCACATTGCATGTCAGGAGGAGGATCATCTTGCTGTTTTTTACAAGTATATCTTAACACCTGCCCTTTTAACTGATAGAGTGACCATGGCAAACAAACTTCAAAATTATTTGTATAATTGCTTTCTCATTGCATAAGTGATGTGACTTTCTCTATCAAAATGTTGGAATACTTATTAGTCACCATAAAACTAAAAAAGAGCAAATTATAGATAGATTCTCAGATTTTCTTGGCAAAACATTTATAGGTGTCTTCTTTTAATATTACATCCCACGTTGTTTAGTCATTTACTGTTTTGTCTTTATCTCAATATGTTAGATTTACTTTTAATGTCAACCACCTTAACCTGACAAATATTCTTTACAGCTCCACATGACCCCAGATCAGATGATCCAGTGGGGTTGCAACATGTGATTGAAGGCCTATTCTTGGGCATGCAACAGAAAAGGGGGGATCTATATTGAGTAACTGGTAAGTAGCCATGTTCAGGTTGCCTCCCAGACATCATGAACTTGTGGAATTAATTTTTAAATGTGAAATCTGTGACAATAACATTAAGTTGTAGGTAATTTAGGTAATTCAAATACAGTTCAAATACATTTTTACATGGAGCAAAGTGCCCCTTCCACATCGTACACTTAAACCCTTACATAATCTTTATACTGTGTTTATACTCTAGTGAGCATGTTCATGTCAGGTCTGCGTCGCCGCACCCATCCCGAGGGCGGTCCCGAGCCGCAGACCACATGCTTCATGTTCAAGGACTTTTACGTTTACATTAGACATTAGACATTAGACCATTAGACCATTAGACCTGACATTTTTACCCCCTTATTTGCCCACTTGCACTAAACTGTGCTTTCAACCTCACAGAGTGACCATGTTCCAGAGTCAGGAGGAAGTGACTGAACGCCTGACTCCTCTGATTAACTGTCACAGTGCTTCTGCTTTTCTTCCTCCACAATGTAAAACCAGTCACGCATTGCCTGTGTTGTCAGGACAGAAAGCTGCAACACTAACATCAGATGTCAAATTATTAACACTCACACTGCAGGAGAACTGGAAATGACGTGTGGAGTGAGAGAGAGAAGCAGGAGCTCTGATGCTGTGTGCATCGCCTTTTAGTTCAATTACACTCCCCTGCCAACCAATTCAGTTCAGCTGGTGATATCCATGCATTGAGTTGATGACGAAAAGTAAGTGCCAGCTAGTTGGCTGTTCAAGTTTGTTCCTTGTGAGAATTAACTCCATGTTAAAGAATAAAGAGAGAAAGAAAGTCGTTCAAGCTGCAGTAAAGTTCTTGTTCTGTGCGGAAAATGGCTTCCGCCCGAGGACATAGTAGTGCACTTCTCATGTTCGCCAAACATATAGGGAAGCTCTATATGTATCCGTGTGCATATTCTCTAGAACGTAATGTCCCTTAAATACTATTCCTGCTAGAACTGAATGTTAATACTTATTATTTATTAAGTGATCATTTCTTATCTGATTCAGCAGTTTAGAATATTTGTTTGAATATGATTTGATGTTTTTTTATTATTATTATTTGTTATTTTAGACTGTGAGCAATGCTGAATGTCAAGTTGTACTGCGAAGTACTATTGTAATACAATACAGTTTAATAAGAAGAAATTATGTTCCCTCGTCTTTGTTCCTGTGTCCTTACCGATGCACCATCCTGTTTACTGTGAAACCCAATACGAGCTAGCCCTACCTATATCCTCTGAAACACTTAGACATGAAGAAGAACGTTTTTGACAAGGTGATGCAGCTGGAGAGACTTATCGAGGAAGAGGCTCTACTTGTGGAAGAAATGAGACAACAGTGGAACCATCTTACAAGAACCTGCAGGGCTTTGAGGGACCAGGCTGGTGTACTAGCAGATGGCCTGGCCACACAGAGTGAGAACATACCCCCAAAAAAGTTAGAATTAGTTTCAAACAAATGTAGGTGATTAAAAGCATACGGTGACTATAAATCCAGCATGAAGATGAAATTCCAGACTCTTATGAAAGAACCATGAAACTACAGGGGCCGATTTCCTGCACAGGGATTAAGTTTAGTCTTGGACTATATTTGGGTGTTCATCTGTGGGACAAGTTGGAATGGGAAGTGAACATGGACAAGCTGTACAAGAAGGGCCAAAGCCAGCGCTACTTTTTGAAGGCTGAAGTTCTTTGGTGTGACAACCTAGCTGCTATGAACTTTCTACAAATCTGTGGTGCTAAGTATAATTTTTCTGTGCCATTGTGTGCTGGGCAGCAGTACTACAACAAAAGACCCAAACAGACTGAACAAGATCATTAGACTGACCGACTTAGTCCTGGGGGCTAAACTGGACACAGTGGAGATGGTGCTGGAGAGAGTAATGGGATGTTGGCAAAGGTGTCCGTGATCATGAAGAACCCAGTCGACAAAACACTACAGGGACAGAGAGCACACAATGGGCAGCAGACCTCGCTACAGGAAAAACACTTTGACAGGTCATTTCTTTCTACAGCCATCAGATTGTACAAATCTACACCCCAATCCATCAAATTAATCTGTTACTCAGCATCATTGTACATCTGTATATCACCTGCACTGCATTTCCATCACTGCCTGTTCTGCTCTAGTCATCTTTTGCACAATACTGTGTGTTACAGCAGTTCTGCATTAAGTACTATGCAGTAATACTGCAACTGTAAACGACCTCATCCGTGGATTACTGTTACTATCACACAGTAACATTAACTGTGACAGTAACTGTGGCTATGACTGTGGCAATAACTGTAACTTCAATACCTATATATGAGGGTTAGGGTCCTCTATAACAGAAATATGCTACAAAGCCATTCAGGGAAACTGAATATCTCTGTACCAGTCCTTGGTTTGGTAACATCAGACAAAGCTGTAGAACACTAGAATAACCAGCTGTACTGAGTACTCCTCCTCTTCCCTGCCTGCTTCTCCAACTAAAGTATAAAACATAGCCAAAGTCAAAGCGTATAGTTGTGCAGTTGTGAGGACAACCCACTTGGAGGCCAGTAGACTCGACTTTTTTCACCTTACACCACTTCACACTAAACCTGCACAGTTCAACAACATTAGAGACTGAATGCATGTGCGCATAATGGAGATATCTGTCAGGGAGTCCAGCAATGTGTGGGTGTCTCATGTAAAATGCATTTTGCAGCATGTAATGTCTGGATAAATGAGTGTAATTAGTTCTATTAAAACATTAACAGCCCCCATCATCTAGCTCGCCTCTTCTGTTTTACATTTATTATAGTCCTATTTTATTCGATTTATTACAATGGTCAGTGGCTTGTCTAGGCTGAGGTCTAAGCTAGACATAGGTTTTAATTTAAACTAATAAGATTATTTTGAATCTCTTCTGTCACATACGTGTTATTTGTGTAAAAATGACAGACATGAGCACTACGAAGGACTTTCAATTCATGGATGCAAACGTATGGATGCAGTTACTGCACAGAACCTGGCCCCAGTTTGAACATAAGACAGCTCTCACTTGAACTAAATTTAAACTAAACTAAAAAAAAAGGGCAGGATGTCATGCTTTGTATGTTTTTTACAGACACTGATATGACCCCTACCGAGTGAAGCATGTCAGTGGTATTTATTTCATGGCATTATTTCCATTATTACATTCATGTTATGACATTTTCTATCTCTGTATTCTCTCCATTGTCTCGTGCCAGGTTTATTAGCATTACAATGGTTGTGAGCAGCCAGGCCTTCCATGTCTGCAGAAGAAGGCATATGCCTTGAGCTTAGGACCAGTCCCCCCCCCCCTGCCCATTGTTATGGAGAGAATTGCAGAGAAGTGAAATTACACCTTATCCTCAAAATGGAGTTATGTAATAACTGAAAGTTTGGGAGAAGCACCACGCTCAAACTCTTCCCCTCCATTACTTTGCGCTATAAAACGCTCCTCTACCTTTTCGTTCTTGTGACGAAACTTGCATCCCACCACCACCCCTGCTCCTCCTGATCCAATTTTACTCAACCTCTACCTGGCAAGGGGGGGTCTGGCTTTGAATTCCATCTGCTCGAAGTCCCCCAGAACTCCAGCCCAAATTTCTCGAGTTGCCTCCTTGCCTCAGCTAGCTTGGTCCGCACTCACAAACTGATTTATACTTAAATCATCATAGCAGCCACATACATTAATGTACAAATGTCAACAGGTACAGCGGCTGAGATGAATGAGCAGAAAGACTCATGAATGGATGAGTGGGAACACTGACTGACAGTTCAGTTGCCAGCAGGCCTGGCAAAAGCAGATGAACTGAAAAATATAATAGTACCAGCAGGAATGACCTCCTGTATCACTCCTTTACACGCCAGAGATGAAGATGTCTGTTTCATCTAAACGGATTCCTTCTCTCTATATAGGAGTGCACTTTTCTATTCAAGTGAATGGCTTCTGTGCCCTTAATTGTGAGTGAATTAGAGGCTGAATATTAAAGACATTGTATTAGACTCTTGAGTACAGAAAACGTGAACACCATAGAGAGGGAGAGTGTCCTTTCCTTCACATTACTTTATGAATTGGTAGGTAAACAAAGTCCACTGAAATAAATTTCTCATTTCTATTGGATAGAAATGAGAAATAGGTGCTGGGCATTTCTCACCACCTATTGCAGGGCCTCCATCTGCCACACACCAACAGCATCAAGGAAATACTTACATAATTTAGTGTAATATTAGATACACACTGATGCACCTCCCCTTGACCCTGTACACCTCTGAGAGCAGCACTGAATTTAAGAGTCTTCTGTAGGTCTGCTGGTGGAAATGAAAGTGGTGTGCTTACACTTCTGTTGAGCATCTCCTGAAGATCACCTAGGAGTCCTTTAGAGGAAAACTCCAAGCACTGTTTCAGCTGAAGTGGTGACAATGTACACCATCACAGGATGGATGGCATTAACCTCAAAATACACATAAGCTTCATTATGATGTTGCAAAAAAGTGTAGTGATGAAGGCAGTAGTGGAGAGTAAAGAACCTAGAACAGTCCTAAATATCTTATAATAGACTATAAAAGACACAACTATTCATATGAAGTTGGTTCATCACATCATATTTGATGGCTCTGCTGTTTATCCCCATTATATTATTCCACTTACCCACAAGAATCTTCCAAGAGCTTTTTAATAGTCATTCCCTCAGCTAGTTCTCCATGCTGCCAATGCAAAGGCTTTCATAAGGTCCTTCACGATCATCAAATCAGGTTTTTTAGGCAACACCTTATTGTGGGCCTCAGACATAGTATCCTCTCCAACAACACATGATTCCCTCATCAAAGACACAAAATATCAGTCCCAACGATAAAAAGAGAATTACTCAAATCTCTCCACCAATATTACACCAACTACTCTTCTGTGATCAACCATAATAAAATCGTTCTTAAACAAACTTACATAACTGTTCTCCTCAACATCCCTCAGGAAAGAGCTCTTCACCATTAAAGCTTTGGTAACTTGGACATACTCTGCATTGGTGGGATACCTGCACATCAAGAGCAACAAAATGAATCAAATGTATCCAGTAATTCTGTTCATCTAATGGGGGGCATTTCACAAAGCAGAAAATTTAAGCCCAGAGTCAAGCCTATCCATTAAGAGCTGAGGCACATTTTGTAAGGAGGTTCAGTTCCTAATCAACATCTGGCTCTAGGAAGTGGCCACTGCATCATCTGAAAATGCCATCCACTGCCACGTACCATATTACGAATGGCACCTGCCAATGAAAGACAGATGCGCTACGTTAAAAAAGGCACTTTAGCAGAGTTGCTTACTTTTTTTTTTGTTTTTACTTTTGGGGTTTTATTGAGCTGTTCTCCAGAAAGAAGCTGGAGTCTTGCCTCAGCACTGTGAATGACACTTTGGGTCTGTTTACTCCTGCCATAAAGAGCCGCACATCAAACAAGTTACAGCAGCTTCAAGAAAAATTACATTCACTGGCCTGATGGTGGCGTTACAGGAAAGCATTAAGCGTTTTTATTCAACAGCATCTGGTCTGTAGCATCTGTGTCCTACACACAAAATTCTTTTTTTTTTTTGGTAATTTCTTGATCCTTCCTACTTCAAGAATTTTTTTTACCAATCCTCACATATCTGGTAGCAAAATACCTGCAATATTTATAATTAATAATAATTATAATGAATAATGTCAACTTGTACCTTTTGAACACTTAAGCCCATTTTAACAAAATCTGTTTAGCACATTATTTTGAGGGGGTATGTCAAGTTTGGTGGACATTTGTCACAAGAAAGCGAGGTCAATAGTACATAACTCTTAGAAACCATTCATCCAGTCAACCTACAATTTTACATGCTGCATCTTTAGCCTATTCTATAATAGTCTGACCAGAGGACTTGATATGTCAATTATTGTGGTTGGTATTAGCCAATCACATTCAAGCATACATTTGACATGCTAAACATTCACCAATCAGGGTGCAACTTATGGGGATTTATCAATGTAGGCATATTCTGTAAACCAGTGAAGTTGCCAGAAATGCCTTACAATAATGCTGTCATATGCTGTTTCCTATATGTTACATTTACAGATACACCAACCTTTTTCAGTTCCGATACCAATACATAAATGTATTGATCGATACACAGTACCGATCCGATACCATTGTTAAATAAATAAACCGTATACCTCACCATGTGGGAGAGATTTAAAGCATCAGGATTGATGTAAACATTATCTCACTAACTTAATAACTAAAATAGTTATAAATGTATTAAATTGCTATTTATTTGTCACTAAAATAAGAAACAATTGTGCAGGACCTAGGCACAGCATTCACCTTACAATGTGTTCATTTATTTATAAGTATTTATAGGAGACAGTCACACATGTCAGATTTAGTTCTTTTCAAAGGATACAAAAGTCTTCATATGAGATATGACTATTAACAGAATGTTTTTTTTAGTTAATAATTGCAATAATTTTGATGATTGGTTATGTGTATTGATTTGTAACTATCATTATCATTGGGCCTGTTGTGCTGGTTCTTTAGGTCTCATTGGGCCTGTCGTGGTTGGAACTTTAAGCCACTTGCCTATTGTCTATTTTATATATTGGCATAAAGAAAATCCTAAAACTTAGGCCTACTTGAAGCCATAGCTGACACTCCTGTGACTCCAGTGTTGTGACTGTTTTTTTTCATGGTAATTCCTACTCCATCCACTATGTGGCAGTATATTGGAAGTAGACCAGGTTACAAGCCAAAAGGGAGGGAACTGTGAAGCAGCAAGGTGGTTTAGATGTGGCTCACTTCAGGCCTCACTGTAATGAAGATCCTTACTGGTGGAACTACAGGTTCTAACACTCACTGTAAGTTTGCTATCATTTAATCCTTTCTATATTCAGTCAAGCTTTTTGTATGTTTTATTTATGAGGTTCTGTGCTGTTCTGCTTTTGCAGAAAGCTTCACTTTTGTCTTGTTTTCTATTTGTTTGTTTCTCTATTTGCAGTTCTTAAAACTAACTTGCTCTTCTTATGGAAATTGGGATAAACTTTACACACAGAAGACAAATGTATCACTCCTGAATTGACTTTCAGCAACTCAAACCAGGGATTTCCATGGTTCAGATTTTCTTTTCACAAGGAAACATCCAGGATTATAAACTGTTATCAGAAAGAAAGATGTCTGAAATGCAAACCAATTTGGGAGAGCTTGGCACAGCATTCACCTTACAATTTATTCATTTATTTATAAGTATTTATAGGAGACAGTCACACATGCCAGATTTAGTTCTTTTCAAATTATACAAAAGTCTTCATATGAGATATGACTGTCAACAGAATGTTTTTTTTTTTAGTTGAAAATGCAATAATTTTGATGATTGGTTATGTGTATTGATTTGTAACTATCATTATCATTGGGCCTGTTGTGCTGGTTCTTTAGGTCTCATTGGGCCTGTTGTGGTTGGAACTTTAAGCCACTTGCCTATTGTCTATTTTCCATATTTGCATAAAAAAAATCCTAAAACCTAGGCCTACTTGAAGCCATAGCTGACACTCGTGTGACTCCAGTGTTGTGACTGTTTTTTTTCCTGGTAATTCCTACTCCATCCACTATGTGGCAGTATATTGGAAGTAGGCCAGGTTACAAGCCAAAAGGGAGGGAACTGAAGCAGCAAGGTGGTTTAGATGTGGCTCACTTCAGGTCTCACTGTAATGAAGATCCTTACTGGTGGAACTATAGGTTCTAACACTCACTGTAAGTTTGCTATCATTTAATTCTTTCTATATTCAGTCAAGCTTTGTGTATGTTTTTATTCATGAGGTTTTGTGCTGTTCTGCTTTTGCAGAAAGCTTCACTTTTGTCTTGTTTTCTGTTTGTTTGTTTCTCTATTTGCAGTCCTTACAACTAACTTGCTCTTCTTATGGACATTGGGATAAACTTTACACACAGAAGACAAATGTATCACTCCTGAATTGACTCTCAGCAACTCAAATCAGGGATTTCCATGGTTCAGACATTCCTTTCACAAGGAAACATCCAGGATTATAAACTGTTATCAGAAAGAAGGATGTCTGAAATACAAACCACTTTGTGAGAGCTTTCCAACTCCTATCTTTTGGATTGGTTCTATGGTTCTAAGTACCGTTAATAAGAGGGTGAGTACAGACAAAATTTGACCCACCTTCAAGCACTAGTGAGCAGTCCACAAGAAATCTGCAGGCTCTCTTAAGTACTTTTTTTTGTAAATTGTGTTCTGGCTATTTTAAGGGTAGTAGTATATTTCAGATGTGTCTCTACACTACAGCTGATTTCGGATTTATATGCTTTATGGATGTTTAACTGAAACAATATTACATTAAAAATGGTTAAAATATGCATATTGTACGACAGTGTCACAGTAGTGATTTATTCATTATGAAAATGCACTACATGCATGTTTAGAACCTCTAAAGTGTTAAAGTGATTTTCATTTCTTCTCTGTTCTTCAGTAGGTTTGTTTGTCTTTATGAGTAACACCAGCAGCTCTTTATCTCTGAGAGTTTTTGGTTTCCGCACATTTGTTTTGTCTTTTACTATCAACAGCACCTGTTGCAAAAATTCTGGCTATTCTGATTAAATATCCTTGTCAAAATGGAAAGACTGGAAATGTTGAGGAAATCTAGTAAGTGTAGTTTCTTAGTTCTCCATCGTGGTTTTTTGTTGTTGTTTTTTTTAAGTCATGTTTGAGGTTTTAGGACATTGTTTGTGAGTGAGAGGAGGGGCAAAGTGAATATCTAATGATCCAATATCAAACTAAGTTGACTGAGCTTTCCAAACTCAAGGTTCTCAAACTCAAATGTACTTGAATGTACAAACAAGTGACTTGTTTGTGTTTTTTAGCTCATTAGTAAGACAGCCCGATTCATTTCTGTGAAGTTTAATTTACTAGTGTTTGCAAATGCAGCTTCTCCTAGTCTGAGAAATATGTGGAAATAGTACCACCAGTTAAAGTGATGAAATTGGGTATGATGTCCGGTCCTCTATCACAGAGAAAGGCTTCACCTCTGCTGCCTGGAATCTGTTGTGCTCTCTGGAAACATCGAGAAGGTGCTACACCAAGACCTTACCCAGTCACAACAGTCAGGTAAGTGATGATTTACTTTATTTAAATCTTTATTCAGTCAAACAATTTTTAGTTGCTGGACCAGGAATAATGGAAAAATCAGCTGATCTAACATTAAGTCTAAATAAAAATAGTTTATTTCTAGTGTCTTTTGGACCTAAAAGGAGAACTTCTGTTTTGTTACTGTTAAGAAGAAAGAAGTTGACATCCAGAGTTTTATATCCTTTACACAGTCCTCCATTTTCTTTAATCTAAAGTTATCAACATGTTGAGCTGATATATAGAGCTGTGTGTCATCTGCAATGGCAATGGAAGTTATAACTGCCCAGTGGTAACATGTATAATGTAAATAATAGCAGTCCTAAAATAGAGTATTGTGGAACTCCATATCTTACTTGTGTAATTTGATGATAAATCTTTTATCTTTATAAACTGATAGTGTTCAGTTAGATATGATTTGAACCACGCTGGGGCTGTTCCTGTGATTCCAACAATTTTCTCTAATCTTTCTAGTAGAATAGTGTGAACTATTGTATCAAAGGCTGCACTGTGGTCTAGTAGGGCTTTCTAATTATGCAATGTCTAATTTTTAAATATTTCAAGAAATCACCTTTTTCGTGTAGCATTTACTGTTGAACAAGTTTACAAAATTACATAAATGTCTCCTCTTTATAGAGATCATTCACAGTGTGTATACCCTTGTCTACACCCTTTCCAAAAAACTTTCTGCTTCCCAATCTTCACCTCTGGGTTGAACCAGAATGATGCATAATGTTGTTTGTAGTGGGAAATCCTGTGCAATTTATGAACCTTTGCCCAGACCTCTTGAGAGTGCGTAGTGACTGGGTTTACTCCTTTGATGGCAGGATTCGCTCTTATGGCCACCGCTAGGGGTTCCAGCGCAATTGTAAATAAGAGCAGTGGCATACAGCAACCCTAAAGCATCAGTTTTGACAAATATTATTTTTATCCATTTAGCAAAACCAGAACCAAAACCAAACCTCAACAGGTCCGAGTGTAAGGAGTCCCACTCGACCCTGTCGAAGGCCTTCTGAGCATCAAGCGATACAGTGGCCACTGGCATTTCGCATTGACTAGGAGGCATTTAACCACATTAGGTGCATGAGCCTTCTCAAATTATCAGTGGAAGACCTACCCTTTATAAAGCCTACTTGGTCTGAATGTATAATGTGTGGTAAGATTGTTTCCAATCTGAAGGTCAGTACCTTAGCCAGTATCTTACTATATACAATGATGAGGCTGATTGGTCTAAAGTTAGCCGGATCCATATGATCTGTTCCTTTCTTAAGTATCAGAGTGTTTTTTAAGAGATGTTGGAAGTGAAAATATTCTTTATAGTACTCCACCGGAAACCCATTCGTTCCTGATGATTTCCCTGTTTTCATGCCAGTTTTAACCTCTTCTTGGGTTATTGGTGCATCAAGAATAGATGCTTAATCTAAACAGGTTCTCATAGAATTCTTTAAAGACATCATTATTACCTTTAGAAATGATGTGGACAGAGCATTGTTCTTTTAACTGTCTGGCCAAAAGTCTACCAGTTTTACCAGACTCATGAAATTTTGTCTGAACGTTTTTTTTTTTGTTTTTTTTTTTATTGAAAATGTCCTAAATTCGAAACTTACATTTACAAATGTTTTTAAATAAGCTTTCAGAGTAATGTCTGGCCAACTCTTTTTCCATGCTATTTAGTTCTGCTGTCAATGTTTTAATTCTCTAATTGAGCTATTTTTCCCTTTTCTGTGCAATCCTTTTACCCCAATGTATGCTTTAGATGCCTCCAAAACCATTGCTACGCTGTCTGTGCTACCCAAATTAAAACAATGATGGGTCCTCTGTAAGCTCTTTCGGAAATAACTCATCCTGTAGTAGAGATGTGTTCATTCTCCATCTACCTCTTCTAAGCCTGTCTGAATGTATATTCACACAAAGCTCAACAGGTGCATTCTAGGTGCATAATTCTAAATAGAACCAACATAGCCAAACAGGCCAACAAGAATCTTTTCTCCACAGCAGAGGAGAGAACATGAACAGAAAAATGTCTCCAGTAGCCAGCTGAGGATTCTCTTCTTGTTAAATTCATGTCCACAAAACTAACAACAAAGAGGAAATAGGAAGAAAAAAAAGAAGAGAACTTAACTTAGGTCAGTGGAATGTCTGAGACGTCTACTAGGTTATAGCCTAAACAGCTCCACAAAGCTATTCAGATCAATCATAACTCTCAGTCTCCTTGTGCTAGTGGATGTTTTATAGTTTATTCTCCATCAGTAACTTGCTTCTCGATGAACTTGACAGCTTCTGTTGTGACGTCAAACTTTGTTTCTCCTCTTCCACGCAAACTGGAGTGCTGCAGGAAAGACTAAAGGAAACCTCACTTTCTTGTCGCGCAGCAGCTGTTTCACCAATCAGAAAGTTTTCGTCCTCTCAAACAGCTTCTTCGACTTGTATGGAAACAAGGAAATGTTGCTTCCACTCCACACTACAGCTCCTTTCTCCCTCGCAGCTTTTAAGACATTATCTCTCGCGGTTGAATGCAGAGAGGATCAATCTCTGAGGCTGTCTTCATGTGGACGAGATCAGGGAGAGCAGTGTGCTCTTTCAATTTCGAATTTGTTGTTAATGTGCATGTGCAGGCCCTCTGACAGTATCTTTCCAATGCATTCAATCAAGTTCTCCCCTTCAATGCCCTCTTTTAAGCCCAACGATCTGACATTATTGTGGCGGCTCCTATTTTCCAGATCTTCCACACGGCTCTCCAGGGTATCTATGCGCTTGCCATGCAGCTCATGGCCATTCACCATTTGTTGAGTGGCGTCTTCCAAGTTGGAGATTGCACTTCCTCCTCTGCTAGTCGCCCCTGCATGCCGTTTTTCAGTTCTTCTGTAGTCTCCTTAATCATTGACACATCATAAGCAACTGTTTGTAGCGTCAAGCTCATTCTACTCACTTCGGCAAGGATGTGTTCCAAATTAGCATTCTGTCCCGTTTCAGGCTAGCATCACCTGGTTTGGTAGCAGCTGCCCCTTCCCTCATGAAGGCTTAAAATATTTTGAAGATGAAGACATGTTCTTATGGATGAACGGTTTCGAACAGTAGAAAGTTTGATAATGAAATGTGTAACAGACAAATAGCTGAAAAGGAGAAATATGCAGATTAGTTGGGATTTAAGTTAATGGGGCTTAGGACAACGTCTAACTCCCTCCTAGTCATTTCTTTTATATTCTTAAATATTAGCTTTGGCTTGTTTATCATAGTTTTATTTCTTGTGCTGTCTGCTATGTGTCTTACTTTACATTAATTTGCTTTACTAACTAACTTCTGTGTTTACTTTCGAGGAATATGGTGGCCATGGAGAGGCACTGGGAGCATCAGCGTGACCAGGGCCAGCCCAAGACTTTATGGGGCCCTAAGCAGATTTTCATTTGGGGCCCCCATACCACTACCTTAGCACCAGATGCTTCATCATTCCGTATGCTGCACTGTGTGTGTATCATACCCATTAGCATTATTTGTAATTAGCTTACATCGTACACAAAAATGTTCTAAATAATTTTCACTTTAAATACAGAGTGATGTATACATGTTCAGTAACATTAGCAGACAAGACTGCATTTACAGTAAACAAGTTAATGAGATTTTTCTTAATTTTTTCTTCAACAGATGTAGAAAAGTATGAGAAAGGCACCTATTATTGACAGGTCCCCTAACTCTGACCATCTCTGCATATTGCGCAATTCCCTTTCTCCATGGGCCAGAAAAAAGAAAAACAAAAAGAAAGTGGAAGGCCTAAGGTGGGAGCTGATGGTTATTTATTTTTTTTCTTTGAGCGATTTGCTGAGAGAGATATTGTTCAATGCTGAAGTAACTGGGTCTTTATGAACTTTGTCTATGGCTCTGCATGCTCCAGCAGAGAGGGCAACTACTCCAGACGGTGTTTCTCATTGTTGGAGACTTTATTGTAAGACCCTATTAAATATCGGGCTCAAAAAGTAATGCTGCGGTACCTGTGGCCTGGAAGACCTCTAGTACACTAAATTCCAGACACCGTTTGGAAGAAAACAGATGCCAGGATCGAGGAAGCAAGCAATTCAGCTGACTCTTCGCGCTCCACTGCTGACTGCAGGTTTGACGTTCTGTCCTCTACCACCGAGAAAGGCTACACCTGTGCTGCCTGAGATCTGTCAGGTAAGTGATGATTTACTATATTCAAACCATTTGTTCTTCCCTTTCTCTGCTTGTATTAAAAAAGTAATATTAGTATCACTTGCTTACATTTCAAACAAACCTTGCAGTATCGAGCATATACTGAGAACAGAAAATTGGTTTTAACAATCTTAGGGAAAAAAAAAGGAAACCTATGTATCAATTCTTACCAGTACTAGTAACTTCCACAAATAAATTTAAATTTAGACTGTTAAATATACAACCTAAGTCAGGTATGCCGGGCAGATTCTCAACCCCAGATCCCTACTACCTTAACCAGTAATATTTTAATAATAAAATGTTAATAATAAAATAGAAAACATTTGACAACAAATCCAACACTCCTTATTAAAGCAAACATGGCTGTCATCTGGTGTAGCTGATTTAGAATGAGTTAAAATATTAGTTGTAGAACAAAGGCTGGAAGTCTTCTACTCACTTCTACACTAACAAAAAAAATATTTCCTCAGTAAATTTTACAACTTGTAAACTCGACCCGATTCCCTTTAAAATACTGACAGAATTACTCCCAATTATAATCAGACCTCTTTTAACAATATATTTAACAAAATGTGTCCCTTACCTAAGGCCATGTACCCAAATCCCTTTAATTTGCAGTTATAAAACCTTTAATTAAGAAACTAAATCTTGGTCCTGGTGTACTGTCAATTACAGACCCATCTCAAACCTGACATTTCTGTCTAAGATATTAGAAAATGCTGTGGCTCAACAACTCTGCTTATACTGGAGTAAAAATGAAATGTATGAGAAAATCCAATCTGGATTCAGACAGCCCAAGTGAAGATTACAAACGATCTCTTTCTTGCCTCTCATCAAGGCTACGTAGCCCTACTCACCCTTAGTTTAGCCTTTGACACTATAGATAATACTATTCTCTTTGAAAGATTAGAGAACATGGTTGGAATCACAGAAACAGCCCTATTGTGGTTCAATTCATATCTAAACGAACCCTATCAGTCTGTATTTCTAAATTACACAGAAGTCCGATATGGAGCTCTATTTAAGGGCATCTATTATTTACATTATAGATGTTACCACAGGGCAGTTATAAGCAGACAGGATGTTAACTTACAGATGCAGATGACACTGCTCTATATATCAGCCAAACCTGATAGTAACTCTAGATTAAAGAAAATTGAGGACTGTGTGAAGGATGTACTCTGGATGCCACATGACTTCGTTCTCCTTAACAGTAACAAAACAGAGGTTCTCTTTTTAGGTCCAAAAGACACTAGAAGTAAACTCAGACTAAATGTTAGACTTGGCTGTTTTTTTGCATTATTTCTGGTCCAGCAGCTACAAATCTTGGTGTCTTATTTAATTCAGATCTATCATTTGAGCAACATATAGCTAAATAACTAGGACAGCCTATATTGCCAAACTAAGAAATTCCTTTTCTATAGGATGCAGAAAAGCTGGTACAAACTTATCCTCAAGGATAGATTATTGCAACAGACGTTTATCAGGCTGTTTCAGCAGGTACCTCAATATACTTTGTCGTGGTTCTTATACTTCTTCGGAGGAGGACTTCTTTTGAAAGGAGACTTGTGACCACCATCTTTCAGTTGTAACAATGAAACATTTTATTCCAATCAAAAGTACAGTGTGGAGGGAGTCTGCCAATTCTGGGTGCCCTTCTTCTCTTTCTCTCAGACAAAGGAATACCTTATGTTTTATACCCTACTATACGTCATATGTTGTTGGACTGTTCTCATATGCAGGATGTCTGCATTTCATCCATAAGGAATCATCATTAGCCCCCACCATTACTTACATGGTCTATGTGCTGCAGACACAGCTGGACCACCTTAACATCTCTTTTACGTTATGTTTGTTCAGTTCATGTACAATTTTTCACATTAGGTCTGGAAATGGACCCACTCTCCTTTCCAAGTCTGCCCCATGGGCATCACTAAATTAAGTTTCGATACATGTATTGACTTTCTTTTTTGTGTTACAGGTTCTCAGGAACCCCCTCAACCCACAAATGTATTTTCATCGGCAACTGTGTGTGGTTCGATGTCCATCATTCAGCAACTCTGTAACAGAAAAGTGATCATTCAGTTTTTATACATGTATTAAATTTCTTTTTTGTGTTACAGGTTCTGAAGAAGTCCATCAACCTCTTCTTCTCCCTGAAGGTTTATCCTTCTAACAAATATATTTTCATCTGTAACTGTGTGTGGTTCGCTGTTCATCATTCTGCAACTCTGTAACAGGTAAGTGATCATTCAGTTTCTATACATGTATTGACATTTTGTTCACCTACAGGCTTTCAGGACCAATGGCTCCCCCCTTCCTGATAGTTGCAATGGTCAGAACCTTGTTGGCTGTATGCACCGTGAGTGTGGCTCGCTATCTGTCTGTCTCCAAGTGTGTAACAGGTAGGTGATCATTCAGTTTCTATACATGTATTGACTTTCTTTTTTTGTCTTACAGGTTTTTCGGACAGCATGACCCTCTCCCTCCCTGATGGAGGATCTGTCCTTCAAGGATCTGTCCATTGCAACTGTGTGTGTGGCTCGCTATTAATCTGTCTGCAAGTGTGTAACAGGTTGTTGATCATTCAGTTTCTATACATGTATTGCCTTTTTGTTGTCTTACAGGCTTTCAGAACCAACGACTCCCAACTTCCTGATATTGCACACAGACAACAACGGTCTGTCCATTGCAACTGTTTGTGGCTCGCTATTAATCTGTCTGCAAGTGTGTAACAGGTAGGTCATCATTCAGTTTCTATACATGTATTGACTTTCTGTGTTTGTCTTACAGGTTTTACGGACAGCATGACCGCCTCCCTCCCTTCCTGATGGAGGATCTGTCCTTCAAGGATCTGTTCATCTGCAGCTGTGTCTGGTTCGCTGTCGATCATTCTGCAACTCTGTAACAGGTAAGTGATCATTCAGTTTCTATACATGTATTGACTTTCTTTTTTGTGTTACAGATTCTTAAGAAGTTCATCAACCTCTTCTTCTCCCTGAAGGTGTATCCTTCTAACAAATATTTTCATCTTTAACTGTGTGTAGTTCGCTGTCCATCATTCTGCAACTCTTTAACAGGTAAGTGATCATTCAGTGTCTATACATGTATTGCCTTTTTGTTGTCTTACAAGCTTTCAGGACCAATGGCTCCCCCCTTCCTGATGGTCCATACAATCAACAAGGGTCCGTCCATTGCAACTGTTTGTGGCTCGCTATTAATCTGTCTGCAAGTGTGTAACAGGTAGGTCATCATTCAGTTTCTATACATGTATTGACTTTCTTTTTTGTGTTACAGTTTCTCAAGAAGTCCTTCAACCTCTTATTTTCCCTGAAGGTGTATCCTTGTGACAAATATATTTTTATCTGCAACTGTGTGTTGTTCGCTGTCCATCATTCTGCATCTCTGTTACAGGTAAGTGATCATTCAGTTTCTATACATGTATTGCCTTTATGTTGTCTTCCAGGCTTTCAGGACCAGTGGCTCCCCCTTCCTGATGGTGCACACAGCCAACAAGGGTCTGTCCATTGCAACTGTGTGTGTGTGGCTCACTATCTATCTGTCTGCAAGTGTGTAACAGGTAGGTGATCATTCAGTTTCTGTACATGTATTGACTTTCTTTTTTTTGTCTTAAAGGTTTTTCGGACAGCATGAACCCCCCCTCCCTCCCTGATGGTGGATCTGTCCTACAAGAGTCTGTGCATCTGCAGCTGTGTGTGGTTCGCTGTCCATAATTCTGCAACTCTTTAACAGGTAAGTGATCATTCAGTGTCTTCACATGTATTGCCTTTTTGATGTCTTACAGGCTTTCAGGACCAATGGCTCCCCCCTTCCTGATGATGCAAACAGTCAACAAGGGCGTGTCCATTGCAACTGTCTGTTACTCGCTACTATATGTCTGCAAGTGTGTAACAGGTCAGTGATCATTCAGTGTCTATTCATGTATTTCCTTTTTGTTATCTTACAGGCTTTCAGGACCAATGGCTCCCCCCTTCCTGATGGTCCATACAGTCAACAAGGGTCTGTCCATTGCAACTGTTTGTGGCTCGCTATTAATCCGTCTAAGTGTGTAACTGGTAGGTCATCGTTCAGTTTCTATACATGTATTGACTTTCTTTGTTTGTCTTACAGGTTTTTCGGACAGCATGACCGCCTCCCTCCCTTCCTGATGTTGGATCTGTCCTTCAAGGGTCTGTGCATCTGCAACTGTGTGTGGCTTAATCTGTCTGCAAGTGTGTAACAGGTTGGTGATCATTCAGTGTCTATACATGTATTGCCTTTTTGTTGTCTTACAGGCTTTTAGGACCAATGGCTCCCCCCTTCCTGCTGGTCCATACAGTCAACAAGGGTCTATCCATTGCAACTGTGTGTGGCTTGCTATTAATCTGTCTGCAAGTGTGTAACAGGTTGTTGATCATTCAGTTTCTATACATGTATTGACTTTATTTTTTGTGTTACAGATTCTCAAGAAGTTCATCAACGTCTTCTCCCTGAAGGTGTATCCTTCTAACAAATTTTTTCATCTGTAACTGTTTGTCGTTCGCTGTCCATCATTCTGCAACTCTGTAAAAGGTAAGTGATCATTCAGTGCCTATACATTTATTGCCTTTTTGTTGTCTTGCAGGCTTTCAAGACCAATGGCTCCCCCCTTCCTAATGGTCCATTGCAACTGTGTGTGACTCGCTATCAATCTGTCTGCAAGTGTGTAACAGGTTGGTGATCATTCAGTTTCTATACATGTATTGACTTTCTTTTTTCTGTTATAGGTTCTCAAGAAGTCCATCAACCTCTTCTTCTCCCTGAAGGTGTATCCTTCTAACAAATATTCTCATCTGTAACTGTCTGTGGTTCGCTAACCATCATTCTGCAACTCTGTAACAGGTAAGTGATCATTCAGTGTCTATACATGTATTGCCTTTTTGTTGTCTTACAGACTTTCAGGACCAATGGCTCCCCACTTCCTGATGTTGCATACAGCCAACAAGGGACTGTCCATTGCAACTGTGTGTGACTCGCTACTATCTGTCTGCAAGTGTGTAACACATAAATCATCATTCAGTTTCTGTACATGTATTGATATTCTTTGTTTGTCTTACAGGTTTTTCAGACAGCATGACTGCCTCCCTCCGTTCCTGATGTTGGATCTGTCCTTCAAGGGTCTGTGCATCTTCAACTATGTGTGAGTCGCTACTATCTGTCTGCAAGTGTGTAACAGGTTGGTGAGCATTCAGTTTCTGTACATGTATTGACTTTCTTTTTTGTGTTACAGATTCTCAAGAAGTCCATCAACCTCTTCTTCTCCCTGAAGGTGTATCTTTCTAACAAATATTCTCATATGTAACTGTCTGTGGTTCGCTGTCCATCATTCTGCAACTCTGTAACAATTAAGTGATCGTTCAGTGTCTATACATGTATTGTCTTTTTGTTGTCTTACAGACTTTCAGGACCAGTGGCCCTCCCCTTCCTGATGGTCCATACAGTCAACAAAGGTCTGTCCATTGCAACTGTGTGTGGCTCGCTATTAATCTGTCTGCAAGTGTGTAACAGGTAGGTCATCATTCAGTTTCTATACATGTATTGACTTTCTTTGTTTGTCTTACAGGTTTTACGGACAGCATGACCGCCTCCCTCCCTTCATGATGGAGGATCTGTCCTTCAAGGGTCTGTGCATCTGCAACTGTGTGTGGCTCGCTATTAATCTGTCTGCAAGTGTGTAACAGGTTGGTGATCATTCAGTTTCTGTACATGTATTGACTTTCTTTTTTGTGTTACAGATTCTCAAGAAGTTCATCAACCTCCTGTTCTCCCTGAAGTTGTGTCCTTCTTACAGATATTTTCATCTGTAACTGTGTGTAGTTCGCTGTCCATCATTCTGCAACTCTGTCACAGCTAAGTGATCATTCAGTGTCTATACATGTATTGCCTTTTTGTTGTCTTACAGGCTTTCAGGACCAATGGCTCCCCACTTCCTGATGTTGCATACAGCCAACAAGGGACTGTCCATTGCAACTGTATGTGACTCGCTACTATCTGTCTGCAAGTGTGTAACAGATAAGTCATCATTCAGTTTCTGTACATGTATTTACATTCTTTGTTTTTCTTACAGGTTTTTCAGACAGAATGACTGCCACCCTCCGTTTCTGATGTTGGATCTGTCCTTCAAGGGTCTGTGCATCTGCAACTGTGTGTGAGTTGCTACTATCTGTCTGCAAGTGTGTAACAGGTAGATCATCATTCAGTTTCTATACATGTATTGACTTTCTTTGTTTGTCTTATAGGTTTTACGGACAGCATGACCGCCTCCCTCCCTTCCTCATGGAGGATCTGTCCTTCAAGGGTCTGTGCATCTGCAACTGTGTGTGTCTCGCCATTAATCTGTCTGCAAGTGTGTAACAGGTAGGTCATCATTCAGTTTCTATACATGTATTGACTTTCTTTGTTTGTCTTACAGGTTTTTCAGACAGCATGACTGCCTCCCTCCGTTCCTGATGTTGGATCTGTCCTTTAAGGGTCTGTGCATCTTCAACTATGTGTGAGTCGCCACTATCTGTCTGCAAGTGTGTAACAGGTTGGTGAGCATTCAGTTTCTATACATGTATTGACTTTCTTTTTTGTGTTACAGGTTCTCAAAAAGTCCATTAACCTCTTTTTCTCCCTGAAGGTGTATCCTTCTAAGAAATATTTTCATCTGCAACTGTGTGTGGTTCGCTGTCCATCATTCTGCAACTCTGTAACAGGTAAGTGATCATTCAGTGTCTATACATATATTGCCTTTTTGATGTCTTACAGGCTTTCAGGACCAATGGCTCCCCCCTTCCTGATGGTCCATACAGTCAACAAGGTTCTGTCCATTGCAACTGTGTGTGGCTCGCTATTAATCTGTCTGCAAGTGTGTAACAGGTAGGTCATCATTCAGTTTCTATACATGTATTGACTTTCTTTGTTTGTCTTACAGGTTTTACGGACAGCATGACCGCCTCCCTCCCTTCATGATGGAGGATCTGTCCTTCAAGGGTCTGTGCATCTGCAACTGTGTGTGGCTCGCTATTAATCTGTCTGCAAGTGTGTAACAGGTTGGTGATCATTCAGTTTCTATACATGTATTGACTTTCTTTTTTGTGTTACAGATTCTCAAGAAGTTCATCAACCTCCTGTTCTCCCTGAAGTTGTGTCCTTCTTACAGATATTTTCATCTGTAACTGTGTGTAGTTCGCTGTCCATCATTCTGCAACTCTGTCACAGCTAAGTGATCATTCAGTGTCTATACATGTATTGCCTTTTTGTTGTCTTACAGGCTTTCAGGACCAATGGCTCCCCACTTCCTGATGTTGCATACAGCCAACAAGGGACTGTCCATTGCAACTGTGTGTGACTCGCTACTATCTGTCTGCAAGTGTGTAACAGGTTGGTGATCATTCAGTTTCTATACATGTATTGACTTTCTTTTTTCTGTTATAGGTTCTCAAGAAGTCCATCAACCTCTTCTTCTCCCTGAAGGTGTATCCTTCTAACAAATATTCTCATCTGTAACTGTCTGTGGTTCGCTAACCATCATTCTGCAACTCTGTAACAGGTAAGTGATCATTCAGTGTCTATACATGTATTGTCTTTTTGATGTCTTACAGGCTTTCAGAACCAACGGCTCCCACCTTCCTGATGTTGCACACAGACAACAATGGTCTGTCCATTGCAACTGTTTGTGGCTTGCTATTAATCTGTCTGCAAGTGTGTAACAGGTAGGTCATCATTCAGTTTCTATACATGTATTGACTTTCTTTGTTTGTCTTACAGGTTTTACGGACAGCATGACCGCCTCCCTCCCTTCCTGATGGAGGATTTGTCCTTCAAGGGTCTGTGCATCTGCAACTGTGTGTTGCTCGCTATTAATCTGTCTGCAAGTGTGTAACAGGTAGGTCATCATTCAGTTTCTATACATGTATTGACTTTCTTTGTTTGTCTTACAGGTTTTTTGGACAGCATGACCGCCTCCCTCCCTTCCTGATGGAGGATCTGTCCTTCGAGGGTCTGTGTATCTGCAACTGTGTGTGAGTTGCTACTATCAGTTTCTGTACATGTATTGACTTTCTTTGCTTGTCTTACAGGTTTTACGGACAGCATGACCGCCTCCCTCCCTTCCTGATGGAGGATCTGTCCTTCGAGGGTCTGTGCATCTGCAACTGTGAGTGGCTCGCTATTAATCTGTCTGCAAGTGTGTAACAGGTAGGTCATCATTCAGTTTGTATACATGTATTGACTTTCTTTTTTGTGTTACAGGTTCTCAAGAAGTCCATTAACCTCTTCTTCTCCCTGAAGGTGTATCCTTCTAACAAATATTTTCATCTGCAACTGTGTGTGGTTTGCTGTCCATCATTCTGCAACTCTATAACAGGTAAGTGAGCATTCAGTGTCTATACATATATTGCCTTTTTGATGTCTTACAGGTTTTCAGGACCAATGGCTCCCCCCTTCCTGATGGTCCATACAGTCAGCAAGGGTCCGTCCATTGCAACTGTTTGTGGCTCGCTATTAATCTGTCTGCAAGTGTGTAACAGGTAGGTCATCATTCAGTTTCTATACATGTATTGACTTTCTTTTTTGTGTTACAGTTTCTCAAGAAGTCCTTCAACCTCTTATTTTCCCTGAAGGTGTATCCTTGTGACAAATATATTTTTATCTGCAACTGTGTGTTGTTCGCTGTCCATCATTCTGCATCTCTGTTACAGGTAAGTGATCATTCAGTTTCTATACATGTATTGCCTTTATGTTGTCTTCCAGGCTTTCAGGACCAGTGGCTCCCCCTTCCTGATGGTGCACACAGCCAACAAGGGTCTGTCCATTGCAACTGTGTGTGTGTGGCTCACTATCTATCTGTCTGCAAGTGTGTAACAGGTAGGTGATCATTCAGTTTCTGTACATGTATTGACTTTCTTTTTTTTGTCTTAAAGGTTTTTCGGACAGCATGAACCCCCCCTCCCTCCCTGATGGTGGATCTGTCCTACAAGAGTCTGTGCATCTGCAGCTGTGTGTGGTTCGCTGTCCATCATTCTGCAACTCTTTAACAGGTAAGTGATCATTCAGTGTCTTCACATGTATTGCCTTTTTGATGTCTTACAGGCTTTCAGGACCAATGGCTCCCCCCTTCCTGATGATGCAAACAGTCAACAAGGGTGTGTCCATTGCAACTGTCTGTTACTCGCTACTATATGTCTGCAAGTGTGTAACAGGTCAGTGATCATTCAGTGTCTATTCATGTATTGCCTTTTTGTTATCTTACAGGCTTTCAGGACCAATGGCTCCCCCCTTCCTGATGGTCCATACAGTCAACAAGGGTCTGTCCATTGCAACTGTTTGTGGCTCGCTATTAATCCGTCTGTAAGTGTGTAACAGGTAGGTCATCGTTCAGTTTCTATACATGTATTGACTTTCTTTGTTTGTCTTACAGGTTTTTCGGACAGCATGACCGCCTCCCTCCCTTCCTGATGTTGGATCTGTCCTTCAAGGGTCTGTGCATCTGCAACTGTGTATGGCTTAATCTGTCTGCAAGTGTGTAACAGGTTGGTGATCATTCAGTTTCTATACATGTATTGACTTTCTTTTTTGTGTTACAGATTCTTAAGATGTTCATCAACCTCTTCTTCTCCCTGAAGGTGTATCCTTCTAACAAATATTTTCATCTGTAACTTTGTGTGGCTCGCTGTCCATCATTCTGCAACTCTGTAACAGGTAAGTGATCATTCAGTGTCTATACATGTATTGCCTTTTTGTTGTCTTACAGGCTTTTAGGACCAATGGCTCCCCCCTTCCTGCTGGTCCATACAGTCAACAAGGGTCTATCCATTGCAACTGTGTGTGGCTTGCTGTTAATCTGTCTGCAAGTGTGTAACAGGTTGTTGATCATTCAGTTTCTATACATGTATTGACTTTATTTTTTGTGTTACAGATTCTCAAGAAGTTCATCAACGTCTTCTCCCTGAAGGTGTATCCTTCTAACAAATTTTTTCATCTGTAACTGTTTGTCGTTCGCTGTCCATCATTCTGCAACTCTGTAACAGGTAAGTGATCATTCAGTGCCTATACATTTATTGCCTTTTTGTTGTCTTGCAGGCTTTCAAGACCAATGGCTCCCCCCTTCCTAATGGTCCATTGCAACTGTGTGTGACTCGCTATCAATCTGTCTGCAAGTGTGTAACAGGTTGGTGTTCATTCAGTTTCTATACATGTATTGCCTTTTTGTTGTCTTACAGACTTTCAGGACCAGTAGCCCTCCCCTTCCTGATGGTCCATACAGTCAACAAGGGTCTGTCCATTGCAACTGTGTGTGGCTCGCTATTAATCTGTCTGCAAGTGTGTAACAGGGAGGTCATCATTCAGTTTCTATACATGTATTGACTTTCTTTGTTTGTCTTACAGGTTTTTCGGACAGCATGACCGCCTCCCTCCCTTTCTGATGGTGGATCTGTCCTTCAAGGGTCTGTGCATCTGCAACTGTGTGTGGCTTAATCTGTCTGCAAGTGTGTAACAGGTAAGGGATCATTCAGTGCCTATACATTTATTGCCTTTTTGTTATCTTACAGGCTTTCAAGACCAATGGCTCCCCCCTTCCTAATGGTCCATTGCAACTGTGTGTGACTCGCTATCAATCTGTCTGCAAGTGTGTAACAGGTTGGTGATCATTCAGTTTCTATACATGTATTGACTTTCTTTTTTGTGTTACAGGTCCTCAAGAAGTCCATCAACCTCTTCTTCTCCCTGAAGGTGTATCCTTCTAACAAATATTTTCATCTGTATCTGTGTGTGGTTCGCTGTCCATCTTTCTGCAACTCTGTCACAGGTAAATGATCACTCAGTGTCTATACATGTATTGCCTTTTTGTTGTCTTCCAAGCTTTCAGGACCAATGGCTCCCCCCCTTCCTGATGGTCCATACAGTCAACAAGGGTCTGTCCATTGCAACTGTGTGTGAGTCGCTACTATCTATCTGCAAGTGTGTAAAAGGTTGGTGATCATTCAGTTTCTATACATGTATTGACATGCATTTTTCATCTCACAGGTTTTTTGGACAGCATGACCGCCTCCCTCCCTTCCTGATACTGGATCTGTCCTTCAAGGGTCTGTGCATCTGCAACTGTGTGTGACTCGCTATCAATCTGTCTGCAAGTGTGTAACAGGTTGGTGAGCATTCAGTTTCTATACATGTATTGACTTTCTTTGTTTGTCTTACAGGTTTTTCAGACAGCATGACTGCCTCCCTCCGTTCCTGATGTTGGATCTGTCCTTCAAGGGTCTGTGCATCTTCAACTATGTGTGAGTCGCTACTATCTGTCTGCAAGTGTGTAACAGGTTGGTGAGCATTCAGTTTCTGTACATGTATTGACTTTCTTTTTTGTGTTACAGGTTCTCAAGAAGTCCATCAACCTCTTCTTCTCCCTGAAGGTGTATCCTTCTAACAAATATTTTCATCTGTATCTGTGTGTGGTTCGCTGTCCATCATTCTGCAACTCTGTAACAGGTAAGTGATCATTCAGTGTCTATACATATATTGCCTTTTTGATGTCTTACAGGCTTTCAGGACCAATGGCTCCCCCCTTCCTGATGGTGCATTCAGCCAACAAGTGTCTGTCCATTGCAACTGTGTGTGGCTCGCTATCACTGTCTGCAAGTGTGTAACAGGTAGGTGTTCATTCAGTTTCTATACATGTATTGCCTTTTTGTTGTCTTACAGACTTTCAGGACCAGTAGCCCTCCCCTTCCTGATGGTCCATACAGTCAACAAGGGTCTGTCCATTGCAACTGTGTGTGGCTCGCTATTAATCTGTCTGCAAGTGTGTAACAGGGAGGTCATCATTCAGTTTCTATACATGTATTGACTTTCTTTGTTTGTCTTACAGGTTTTTCGGACAGCATGACCGCCTCCCTCCCTTTCTGATGGTGGATCTGTCCTTCAAGGGTCTGTGCATCTGCAACTGTGTGTGGCTTAATCTGTCTGCAAGTGTGTAACAGGTAAGGGATCATTCAGTGCCTATACATTTATTGCCTTTTTGATATCTTACAGGCTTTCAAGACCAATGGCTCCCCCCTTCCTAATGGTCCATTGCAACTGTGTGTGACTCGCTATCAATCTGTCTGCAAGTGTGTAACAGGTTGGTGATCATTCAGTTTCTATACATGTATTGACATGCATTTTTCGTCTCACAGGTTTTTCGGACAGCATGACAGCCTCCCTCCCTTCCTGATAGTGGATCTGTCCTTCAAGGGTCTGTGCATCTGCAACTGTGTGTGAGTTGCTACTATCTGTCTGCAAGTGTGTAACAGGTTGGTGAGCATTCAGTTTCTGTACCTGTATTGACTTTCTTTTTTGTGTTACAGGTTCTCAAGAAGTTCATCAACCTCTTCTTCTCCCTGAACGTGTATCCTTCTAACAAATAAATTTTCATCTGCAACTGTGTGTAGTTCGCTGTCCATCATTCTGCAACTCTGTAATAGGTAAGTGATCATTCAGGTTCTATAAATGTTTTGCCTTTTTGTTGTCTTACAGGCTTTCAGGACCAATGGCTCCCCCCTTCCTGATGGTGCATACAGTCAAAAAGTGTATGTCCATTGCAACTGTGTGTGGCTCGCTATCAATCTGTCTGCAAGTGTGTAACAGGTAGGTGATCATTCAGTTTCTATACATGTATTGCCTTTTTGTTGTCTTACAGGCTTTCAAAACCAAAGGCTCCCCCCTTCCTGATGGTGCATTCAGCCAACAAGTGTCTGTCCATTGCAACTGTGTGTGGCTCGCTATCACTGTCTGCAAGTGTGTAACAGGTAGGTGTTCATTCAGTTTCTATACATGTATTGACTTTCTTTTTTGTGTTACAGGTTCTGAAGAAGTCCATCAACCTCTTCTTCTCCCTGAGGGTGTATCCTTCTAATAAATACATTTTCATAATCAACTGTGTGTGGTTCGCTGTCCATCATTCTGCAACTCTGTAACAAGTCAGTGATCATTCAGTGTTTATACACGTATTGCCTTTTTGTTGTCTTCCAGACTTTCAGGACCAGTGGCCCTCCCTTTCCTGATGGTCCATACAGTCAACAAGGGTCTGTGCATCTGCAACTGTGTGTGGCTCGCTGTTAATCTGTCTGCAAGTGTGTAACAGGTTGGTGATCATTCAGTTTCTATACATGTATTGACTTTCTTTTTTGTGTTACAGGTTCTCAAGAAGTCCATCAACCTCTTCTTCTCCCTGAAGGTGTATCCTTCTAACAAATACATTTTCATCTGCAACTGTGTGTAGTTCGCTGTCCATCATTCTGCAACTCTGTAACAGGTAAGTGATCATTCAGTGTCTATACATGTATTGACTTTCTTTGTTTGTCTTAAAGGTTTTTCAGAAAGCATGACCGCCTCCCTCCCTTCCTGATGGTGGATCTGTCCTTCAAGAGTCTGTGCATCTGCAACTGTGTGTTGCTCGATATTAATCTGTCTGCAAGTGTCTAACAGGTAGGTCATCATTCAGTTTCTATACATGTATTGACTTTCTTTGTTTGTCTTAAAGGTTTTTCAGAAAGCATGACCGCCTCCCTCCCTTCCTGATGGTGGATCTGTCCTTCAAGAGTCTGTGCATCTGCAACTGTGTGTTGCTCGATATTAATCTTTCTGCAAGTGTCTAACAGGTAGGTCATCATTCAGTTTCTATACATGTATTGACTTTCTTTGTTTGTCTTACAGGTTTTACGGAAAGCATGACCACCTCCCTCCCTTCCTGATGGAGGATCTGTCCTTCGAGGGTCTGTGCATCTGCAACTGTTTGTGGTTCGCTATTAATCTGTCTGCAAGTGTGTAACAGGTAGGTCATCATTCAGTTTCTATACATGTATTGACTTTCTTTGTTTGTCTTACAGGTTTTACGGACAGCATGACCGCCTCCCTCCCTTCCTCATGGAGGATCTGTCCTTCAAGGGTCTGTGCATCTGCAACTGTGTGTGTCTCGCCATTAATCTATCTGCAAGTGTGTAACAGGTAGGTCATCATTCAGTTTCTATACATTTATTGACTTTCTTTGTTTGTCTTACAGGTTTTTCGGAAAGCATGACCGCCTCCCTCCCTTCCTGATGGAGGATCTGTCCTTCAAGGGTCTGTGCATCTGCAACTGTGTGTGAGTTGCTACTATCTGTCTGCAAGTGTGTAACAGGTTGGTGATCATTCAGTTTCTATACATGTATTGACTTTCTTTTTTCTGTTATAGGTTCTCAAGAAGTCCATCAACCTCTTCTTCTCCCTGAAGGTGTATCCTTCTAACAAATATTCTCATCTGTAACTGTCTGTGGTTCGCTAACCATCATTCTGCAACTCTGTAACAGGTAAGTGATCATTCAGTGTCTATACATGTATTGTCTTTTTGTTGTCTTACAGGCTTTCAGAACCAACGGCTCCCACCTTCCTGATGTTGCACACAGACAACAACGGTCTGTCCATTGCAACTGTTTGTGGCTTGCTATTAATCTGTCTGCAAGTGTGTAACAGGTAGGTCATCATTCAGTTTCTATACATGTATTGACTTTCTTTGTTTGTCTTACAGGTTTTACGGACAGCATGACCGCCTCCCTCCCTTCCTGATGGAGGATTTGTCCTTCAAGGGTCTGTGCATCTGCAACTGTGTGTTGCTCGCTATTAATCTGTCTGCAAGTGTGTAACAGGTAGGTCATCATTCAGTTTCTATACATGTATTGACTTTCTTTGTTTGTCTTACAGGTTTTTTGGACAGCATGACCGCCTCCCTCCCTTCCTGATGGAGGATCTGTCCTTCGAGGGTCTGTGTATCTGCAACTGTGTGTGAGTTGCTACTATCAGTTTCTGTACATGTATTGACTTTCTTTGTTTGTCTTACAGGTTTTACGGACAGCATGACCGCCTCCCTCCCTTCCTGATGGAGGATCTGTCCTTCGAGGGTCTGTGCATCTGCAACTGTGAGTGGCTCGCTATTAATCTGTCTGCAAGTGTGTAACAGGTAGGTCATCATTCAGTTTCTATACATGTATTGCCTTTCTTTTTTGTGTTACAGGTTCTGAAGATGTCCATCAACCTCTTCTTCTCCCTGAAGGTGTATCCTTCTAACAAATACATTTTCATGTATTGCCTTTTTGTTGTCTTACAGGCTTTCAGGACCAATGGCTCCCACCTTCCTGATGGTGCATACAGTCAAAAAGTGTCTGTCCATTGCAACTGTGTATGGTTCACTGTCCATCATTCTGCAACTCTGTAACAGGTAAGTGATCATTCAGTCTATATACATGTATTGCCTTTTTGGCAAGAATGGCTCCCCCCTTCCTGATGGTCCATTGCAACTGTGTGTGACTCGCTATCAATCTGTCTGCAAGTGTGTAACAGGTTGGTGATCATTCAGTTTCTATACATGTATTGACATTCTTTGTTTGTCTTACAGGTTTTTCGGACAGCATGACTGCCTCCCTCCCTTCCTGTTGGTGGATCTGTCCTTCAAGGGTCTGTGCATCTGCAACTGTGTGTGAGTCGCTACTATCTGTCTGCAAGTGTGTAACAGGTTGTTGATCAATCAGTTTCTATACATGTATTGACTTTCTTTTTTGTGTTACAGATTCTCAAGAAGTTCATCAACGTCTTCTCCCTGAAGGTGTATCCTTCTAACAAATATTTTAATCTGTAACTGTGTGTGGTTTGATGTTCATAATTCTGCAACTCTGTCACAGGTAAGTGATCATTCAGTGTCTATACATGTATTGCCTTTTTGTTGGGTTACAGGCTTTCAGGACCAATGGCTCCCCCCTTCCTGATGGTCCATACTGTCAACAAGGGTCTGTCCATTGCAACTGTGTGTGGTCTGTCTGCAAGTGTGTAACAGGTAGATCATCATTCAGTTTCTCTACTTGTATTGACTTTTCTTATTTGTCTTACAGGTTTTTCTGACAGCATGACCGCCTCCCTCCCTTCCTGATGGTGGATCTGTCCTTCAAGGTTCTGTCCTTTGCAACTGTGTGCAGCTCGCTATTAATCTGTCTGCAAGTGTGTAACAGGTAGGTCATCATTCAGTTTCTATACATGTATTGACTTTCTTTTTTGAGTTACAGGTCCTCAAGAAGTCCATCAACCTCTTCTTCTACCTCCTCTTCTAACAAATATTTTCATCTGAAAATAAGTGATCATTCAGTTTCTATACATGTATTGCCTTTTTGTTGTCTTATAGGCTTTCAGGACCAATGGCTCCCTCTCTTCCCGATGGTGCATACATCAGGAAGGGATCTTAACTTCAAGTCAACTGTGTGTGGCTCGCTATCTATCTGTCTGCAAGTGTGTAAGAGGTAGGTGGTCATTCAGTTTTTATACATGTATTTCCTTTTTTTTGTTTTACATGTTCATGACCCCATGAGCCCCTCCCTCCCTGACCATGCATCCAGCCACCACAGTCTGTCCATCTGCAGCTGTCTTGCTCGCTGTCTATTGTTCTGCAACTGCGTTAGAGTTAAGTGATCTTTCAGTTTCAAAACCCGTATTGACTTTATTTGTTGTCTTACAGGTTCTGAGGATGTCATTATCCCCTCCCTCCCTGATGGTGCATCTGTCCATCAAGGGTCCATCCATCTTCACCTGTGTATGGCTCACTGTCTATCTGTGTGCAACTGTCTAACAGGTAGGTGATCCCCATCCTGAAGGTCTGTCCTTCTGCAACTGTTTGTTTTTTGCTTTATATCGGTCTGCTTCTGTGTAACACATAGGTGATCATAACGTTTCTATATATGTATTTTCATTTTTTTTGTGTTACAGGTTCATACCCCCCCCGTAATGGTGGATCCCGGCAACAAGGTTCTGTCCATCTGAATCTTCTTTTTGTGCTTCTTGATTCAGACTGTTGTCAGTCCACCCACTGCTCCTGACTCAGTCCCAGTGATGAGCTCCACTGGTAGAGAGACCTCACTTCTGGTTCTGTGGTGGACCCTCTGCTCAGAACTCCATTAGGACATCTCCATCCCTACAGCCTGCAGCTAGGCCGAGAAATTAAGCAGCGCCTGTGCTCAGAGTGCCGCTGTCCCGCTCGGAGTATGGAGGTCCAGATCGCAGAGGTCTTCAGCTCACCAACTGGGACAAGCTTCGCCCCTCACTTTGAACTGGACACAAGCAGAGAGCCACTGCCTAAGCAGCCCAAGAGGAAAAGGAGGAGGCGAAGACACTGAGATCAGGAAAAGCAGCAAACATGACTTTTAACTCCTTTTTACTATTTTAACTACTTTTCTTCTTCTTCTTTATCTTATTATTATTATTATTATTATTATTATTATTATTATTGTTGTGTACTTTTTTCCCTCATAACTGATGTACTGTCATGAACTTTGGCACAGAAATGTGCAATTGTGAAATATAAGCTTAATAATAGAACTGTAAATTTTACATTAGGGTTCACACCTTAATCTATAAACCTAGCTCTTTGTTACTTTTTTTTTAACTTTTTATTTATTCTATTTATTGTTTTGTGTATTTTTCTCTTTTAGTATAATACTTGTTAACGGTCTGTTTTTTTTTGTTACATGTCATACTTGTGTTGCTCTTACCAAGTAAAATTGTAACATAGTTGGCGGAATAAAGAGATTCTGAGATTTGGGGTTTACTGTGTAAAGTGGTCTGTTTTCATCTATTTTCAGAGGTAAAAAGTAACATTCCAACTTCTTTCATTACAGTAGTTTTAATAATGTATGAGGACATCACATATTTGGGCCATAGGTCATCTTCATTCATCTTTAATCAATTTCAAATGCATTAATAAAAGTCGATTAATCATCAGCTGCCAACAATGCCTCCCAAAACCTGTTAAATCTCTACTTTTTCAAACTGAGGATTAAATCTAATTAAATCTAAACTGGTTTATGCTGGTCTAGTATGCTATTTTTTTCTAGAAGGGCAGTTTCTCAAAGGTTTATAGTCTTTGCGATGCTCTTATACTGTAACACCTGCTGGTGCGAGGTGCGTTCCACTGATGTGTCTCTGTGCATTTTCACCACTTAAACAGTAAATAAGCCTGTTAAAGAATTGATTGTCCATAAAATAATCTTATGAATTATTCACACTGGATTATGAATTCTTTCTAGAAAACAAGCAGTACATTCTATTACACCAAATACAATAATTAATAAATACAATTAATGAAAGTCCAAATTAACTAAAATAATGACAATCACTTGTTAGTGTTACTTTTATGGTAATAGAAGGGAAGTGGTATTTTGAGGAAACAATATTTTGTAGACAACAGTAAACAATTATTCAATATTTAAATTTACTTTTGGTATTATATTATAAATGGATTATTCTATTATATATTTTCATTATGTAATATCACATTATAATATTGTTTTTATAAGCACAGTCTATACTTACCTGAAATATCGAGAGTCTCAACACCCAACTGAATGACATGTGGAAGAAGCGCCATGTAGCGATTATTATATGTCAGTAACAGCTTCCTTGTATAAAGACTCAGCGCTTCTAGGTGTAAGTAGGTCAGACGGGCCGGTGCCGCGAAACCTCTATCCCCCCCGACTGTCCCATTGGTTAAAATGTTGCACATGATTAATTGCCCATCTTCACACAGCTGTCATACTTATATGCCAGATTAAAATTTATGGAAAGATATTAATTGATCTTTACTGAGATGTTTTTATCTGAATAAAGTTTTGCTTTTATCATTTATAAATTATATGGTCTATATGAAGCTGTTCAAAATTGTAATTTATAAATGATTCATCATTTTTATACAGATAACAGCTCTCACTGGAACACAGAACAGAGGAAAACAACTCAACACACTTTTAATCAACAATTATAAGACTTCAGTGGTTTCAGTGGTTAAAAATGTTTGAATGTTTTTTCTGGTCTTTCAGGCAGGAATCATCTTTAATATTTAATTACTAAAGCAGAAGAAATCCTTACATTAATTAATAAGAAAAAAATGTAATTGTTTTGAACTCCAAAGCGTCTGAACAAAAGACATCTACAATACGAGAGGGTCTCTGGTAATTCTTGTTCCTCCAGCAGCAGCAGAGTCACAGGGTCAAACGAAACGAGCCTCTCATTTCTTTTATGATTGATACAGTCAGTTACAGATTCTGGCCGCTAGACGGCGACAAAGCGCCAATTACACGGGTGTTACTCCAGCAAGGGCAGACATATGTTTGTCGTAGCGTCTCTGTTTCTGGTAAACGTGTTATTAATAACTGTATATTCAGTGCCAGCATTTAATCATTTATCTGGCGCCCTGGTGGTGTCCAGCACTTTTCTGATACAATCAACGAAAAAATCACCAATTTAATTTAATTTAATTTAAAAACATCTGTTAAAAGCCATCACTGTTAATACATTTAAATTCATGTAAAATCATTGATTGAATAATTCAATATCAGTATAATTTAAAAATGTTAAAAATGATAAACGCTGTGAGGGGAAAATACAGCGCTGATGTCATGTGGTTAAGTGACCAGCAGATGGCAAATATACCGTTTAATATCAGACTGAGTTAAACCTGTGTTAAAAGACCAGCAGCTGGAAAGCTCCAGTAGAAATCCTGATTTAATGATCATATAAATGATCAGGACAGACGAAGAGGTTCGTTAAGCAGGGTGACCAGACGCCCTCTTTTTACCGGACATGTTCTCTTTTTGGGATGTGAAAAATGTGTGCGCATTTATTTCACATCTGTGTCTCTTTCTACAGTCACTACTCAGTCTGTGTGCGGATTTATACACTGGAGTTTAATATTAGAGAACAACACACAATTTCCTAAATGTCAAGGTCACAATGTAGTCCTATGTGAATTTCTCCTAACAGGAGTGAGCAGTATTTTAAACATATTTAATGAGTTGCATATATTCTAATGCACAGTATAAAAATGTAAATGAGGTATTTGGAAAAAAAACACTGATCAAAATTAGAGAACACTCTCAGACACCTGCAAATTGTTGGTGTTAATCTGGCACGTGGTGCTAATTTCCTTAATTATCTGACAAACCCTATTTAACTGGCAGCATAACTTTCCTGTTTTCACTGACTTTGCAAGATGGAAAGCCGTTCCAAAGTGACTAAAACCCTCCGTCAGCAGGTTGTCAAGATGAAGGCCAAAAGGGTGACCCTATTAGCCATAGCAAGAGAAGTTGGTCATTCCAAGTCTGTGATTTCTAGAATACTGCATCTTTACAACACCACAAACTCATTCAAGCCCCCCAAGAAGGCTGGTCATCCACGAAAGACAAATGCAAGAGAGGACAGGATAATGCAGAGAATCTCCATGGGCAATCGGTTCAACACTGCAGCTGGAATTGCTCAGCAGTTCAACGTTTACAAGCATTTGGACTGAAATCCCACTCTGCAGTGACCAAACCTCTCATTAGCAGAAAGAATCAAAAGGCTAGATTAACCTTTGCTGAGGAGCATGTTGTGTGGACAGAGGAAAAGTGTTCCAGAGTTCACTTTAGTGATGAAAGCAAGTTTCATTTATTTGGGTCTGATAGGAAACATTATGTTCGTTGACAAGCTGAGGAAAGACTGAACCCAAAGTGTGTAAAGAAGTCAGTGAAAGGTGGAGGAGGAAATGTCATGGGTTGTGGAATGTTTTCAGCAGCAGGAGTTGGGCCTCTCATACAGCTACATGGCAGAGTGAATGCAAGTGTGTATCAGAACCTTCTTCAACAACACGTGGTTCCTTCCTTGCATTTGTCACTCAATCAGCCAGCAATTTTCATGCGTGACAATGCCCCCTGTCACACAGCAAAACGGGTAAAGCAGTTCCTTGAAACTGAAAACATTGAAACAATGAATGGCCAGCTCAGAATCCTGATCTAAACCCAATAGAAAACCTCTGGAAAATCCTTGGTGATAAAGTTATGGCCAAGAAACCCACTACAGTCACCGAACTGTGGAAGAAACTGCAAGAAGAGTGGACCAAAATCCCACCAGAGCAGAGTGAGAGACTAGTGATGTCCTGTGGCCGCAAATGTGCTGAAGTCATTCAAAGCACATGCCTGTACACTTCCTACTGACTGGTGACTGTTGTAACCTTCAGAAAATGTAGTTGTAATCTTTCTCTGTGCTACAGTCATTGCTGTTCTCTAATTTTGATTATTGTGTTTTTTGTGAAATAAAAATTTGTTGTTGAATACTTTGGTTATTTTGTTAAATGCTGTTCTAGTGGTATGGTATATCCCTAACAAAAAATCCTTCAAATGTTGACCTATGAAGAAATTTTGATTTCCAGTGTACAGCTTTAAACACGCCTGTTGAAGCCCCGCCTTCTCACCGACACGATTGGTCTACATGTACAGGGGTCTACAGCAACCATTGGTCAAACTGCTTCTCACCACAGTAGATTGGCCACAGCCTAAAACACAAATGTAAATAAACACAAATGAGCTTGTCTGTATCTGAGTTTTTTATTTTATTTAGGAATTTGTTTATATATTTTACATTGACATGAATCTGAGAAACTTAAGTAAACGGTGGTAAAAGTAAAACGTTTTTTTATTTTACTTGACACTCAAGTTGGACTGGAAGGAGATGATTTGGCCCTGTAAGCAGAGTAAGGCTATTTATTAATTTTTTTAAATGAGTAAATGTACGTGCTTTAATGTTCATAAACAAACTTGCTTAAGATATTAAACATTACATATTAATGTCCTTCTCTTACTAAAATGACAAGTTACATGTTTTTATAAAGCACATTTAAACACTGCTTAAGTGAATTACACAGATAATAAAAGTAACACACACACACACACTCTATCACTGTCATTGTCCAGTTAAGCAAAAAAACAGCATGTGCCGTGTTATACCGGTTCACATAGTGTGAGTGCACCGTTATGTTTCCTCACTTCAAAACAGAACTAACTGGGGTTATTGTAGTGACTGTGCTCCCACATTGGTGAGGATTTAAGCTGAACTTCTTTTCTGCATCATTCATGTTTAATTTTTTGGAATATATTTACTTCTTGATGTTACATTTATTTTAAAGATTACGTCTCCGCTCTGGCTCGCTTCGTTCATCTCCCTCTTATTTATTAATTAACAAAGTAGACAAAGTGCCACAGGTAACATAAGCGGATATGACCTGATATGACAAGGCGAGTAACACATACATCGTGCGACACAACGAATCCATAATGAAATTCGTTGCCAACACTTTTAATAATCGATTATTATCAATTTTATAGATTCGATGTAGCAGCTCTAATGCAGACATTTGCTCCAAGTCAGCCGTTTTGTAGGTACTAGTGTCCTTCTGAAGTCGTACTGGTCTGCAGAGGAATGATTCCTTGAATTCTGAAACTAAAATACGAATGTTTAATTATTATTATTAATTATTTATTATTACTATTTTTTACATATAAATTTACGATTTCTGTACAAGATGTTAAGGTTGTACAGAGGCCAAACCTTAATCCACTGCATTCAACCGATACTCACTTCATAATCAATGCTAAACGAGTCTGTTTTCACTAAAGCTTTCTCTTCTTTTAAACATATCATGAGTTTTAACTCTTAAACAGTTTAAGAACTAGAGCTCAAGCTGTACGCACCTCTCCTCAGCCATTCCGCAGAAGACTGGTGTTCTGCCGATTTGTGCTACCCATCCAAATGTGATCTGCGCAAGCGCGGACCCACAACCCACCAACAAATGCTTTCATGTGTTTTTTTATGATAAATCTGTTTTTCTCACGTGCAAAATACAATCTCAGCAGACATGTAGAAAGTACTAGAGACCCAGACTTGAGTAAAAGTACAAGTGCTCTATCAAAAAAGTGACTTGAGTAGAAGCAGAAGTGTCTTTAAGCTCCAGACTTCAGTAACTACATGCAATACTTAAGTACTTCCACTTAGATGTAGATGTAGAAATATATACAATACATACAATACTTAAGTACTTCCACTTAGATGTAGATGTAGAAATATCCCACCTACTGGTTTATTTAGGCACATTTACCTTCATAAATAAACACAAGGCTGCACAACTCGACCAGACCGCCATCGTCTGCATACTGATTATCATACAGGCGTCTCTGCCATCAATGAAGATAGGGTACAAACTACATCCTCTCCTTATTAGAAGGACTTGAGCAGCTTTGGTGTAGAGATGGTCATTGAGAAGCTTTTCAGAGTATTAACACAGTTCAGTGCTGTTGAAGCATTTGACTCCTGACTCCATGCTGCCACCTAGCGTCTAGTTTCATTTCCTACAATGACTGTTTCTGTCCTTTAATACAACGTTAATGGCAATTTGATATTTTCTAAATCAAATTAATATACCACTGAAATAATTCTCATTCTTATTAACAACCGATAAAAATAATAAAATTAACTTTATTTTACCTAAAAATGTCTCTCTCTTCTTTCTTTTTTTTTACATACTTTCACACACTCTGGAAAGTGGGCATCAGAGTGACTGCATTCAACCCATATTCACTTCCTAATCAATGCTGGACGAGTCTATGTGTGTCTGTTGGGATTGTTGGGCCCTCATCTGTTTAGAAGCATACTATCTTAATTGCTTCTGCCCTAACATTGCATTTAAACCACTCCTATTTGTTCAGAGGTGAACTTTCCAGTAGTGAAATATCTTCAATTAAGCAAAAGGTTACTATTAAATTTCCAAATTGAATTCAAAGGTGATTTACATTTGTTCCCAAGAGAGGAACAATGTAACTGAACAGTGATCAGTTAAAGGAGATGCTGAAATTTCACAGCTTAAAATACTATCTGTCACATTGTGAGGGATTAACCAGTAGTGTAGCCTTGAACACTGACCGTTATTGGAAGCATTAAACCAGGTGTACTGTTTGGCATTGGGGTTTCTTAGTCTCAATACTAATCTGACAGACTGTTGGAGGACAAGTTATTGAAAATATAATCAAAAAGATGATGCTGCCCTCTAGAGGGAAGACGGAGCCGTCTGGAACTACATTAAAGTCTTCTCCTATAACAACCTGATCTGTCGAGTATTTTACCTTCCATTACTTTATTACTTATCTTCCTACAAAGGTCTGCTTCAAATATTTGGTTAATCGCTGTACTGTTATTCCCATATACACAAACTAAAATGAATTTTGCTCCATCAGTATTCACAACTACCGTTGACCAATGGCATCTGTGTCACATACATGGTCCAATAAATCTACACTATGGTAGCATGCTTTGACAAGTAAGTGAAACTCACCAGGACATGTGATCCATGTACGAACGGTCCTAGTTAGCACAAGAAATATGCGTGGTGACGTCAACAACTAATCGACTATTAAATACTAATGAACTAATTGGGTCATCGATTTTTGTAGACTAAGTCGATTAGTTGTTGCACCCCTACAGCAGATATTCTGTCTGGTTTGTTCTAAAGCGTAATGAAATAAAAACAGTAATATTACTAATATTAGAATCTGAACAGTTGGTAATTATATGGAATATTATATGGAAATTATATAAACATCAGGGAAAATATGTAAAATTGGTATATTTGGAATTGTACAATAATATATGTTGTTTATATTCTGTAATATAACCTTATTTTTACTACAGACTCACTATAAGAGCTTATATGTAAATATGTTTATTTGGAACAGATCATGGATAATAGTGTAAAATAGTGTATATGTTTATATATTCTGTATTTGAATGTGAATATTGTATACTTCATAATAAAGTCACTATAAAAGATTTTAGTTGAGTTAGGGAAGCACTCATTTGTCAGCCTGATAATGTCTCTGTCTGTCTCTCTGCCTGTCTCTCAGTAAAGGCTGAAGAGGCCATGGACCAGCACAGATGTCTCTCCACCAGTGGAGCTCGTCTCGGACTGAGTCAGAAATAGTGGGTGGACTAACAGAAGTCTAAATCAAGTGTTATTCAGAACCTGATTTCTAAACATCTTCAGTTGAGTCATATATGAATGTTGCTGATCTGTTTCTTAAACTGGTTGTTTTTGGAACTAAATATACATCTACAGAGGAGCTTTACTACCTCTGATCTGAAGGAGAAGTGTATTCAATGAGGGAGGAGCATAGTAATGAGGCCGCCCTGACCTGCAGATAAACGATTTCTCAAACCCTAAAACTAAAATATGAATATTTAATAATTATGTACATTTAACAATATTTATCTAAATTTCATAAAATACACCTCAGAACATAAATGTACCATTTCTGTAGGAGATGTTCCCAAATAAATCTTGCTGTTGGTAAAACAACCATTGAGGAGCAGATTGTGGTACTCATCATCCATAAGGAGCTGAAGGTCTGGACAGCGATGCCAAGGTTCCTATTTTCCTGTTATTTAAACAATTATTTTTTAAACCAGATATGAACCAATTATGGTTACCTGGTGGATTTGATTGCATTCTGCGACAACAGCATTAGTGAGGTCAGTATATTGGTTGATCACCCCACCTAATCATCCACAACTCTCCAACCCATCTCTAAAGTTTTGGATGGAGCACCATCCATCATTTCAGAAAACACAGTTCCACTGCTCCACAGCTCAATCTAACCTACAGGGGCTAGACAAGATGTGTGTGTGCGCATTTGCACATCTGTGTCAGCAATGGGTGCAACATAAAGTAGCTGAAAGCATTGTTTAGAAAGGTTGTCCACAAATATCTGGACTTATAGTGTAAGTTAAGTGAAACGCTTGGTAGGTTTGAAAGTAGGTTACTCTCAGACAACCCTGAAAAAAGTACAGTGGTTGAATGTTCTTCTCCCATAGACACTGACCAGCCTAGGACCAGTGGACCGGAGAGTGATCCATACTGAGGCCATCGAACAGCAGGGAGTGCTTTTCACCAATGAAGCTTGTCTCTGGGACTGAATCAGGAGCAGTGGGTGTTCTGAAGTCAGTCTGAATCAAGAAGCACAACAAGAAGATTCAGAACCTGATTTCTGAACATCTTCAGTTGAGTCATGTACAGGTGCTGGTCATTAAATTAGAATATTTTGAAAAAGTTGATTTATTTCAGTAATTCCATTCAAAAAGGGAAACTTGTACATTATATTCATTCATTACACACAGACTGATATATTTCAAGTGTTTATTTCTTTTAATTTTGATGTTTATAGCTGACAACTAATGAAACCCCAAATTTAATATTTATATAATATCTATCAATATATATAATATTATTTTGATTTTAAACTACATATATTCTTAATTTATTATGTGTTGGTAACTTTTAATTATTTAGTAAATATTAATGAACCCCAGTCCCACTTTTTACAGTGCATGTCCCGCTTCATATCCACATCAGAAACATTTCCATTTAGTCTAGAAGGACAAGGCTTTACTCTATGAGGCCAAAACTCTATCATAAGTCTAGACTGATGATTCCCAACTCCACTCAGGTCATTTGTGGCTCTTAGTAACGCTGTTTCAGTGCTGTGGTCGGGTCTAAATCCAGACTAAAAGACCTAGTAAATGCTACTGTTGTGCACAGCAGCAGAAACACTGCTTTTTCTAGGACCTTGGCAATGAAGGGGAGATTTGAGATTGGTGTATAAGTACCAAGCTCATTGGGTTCAAGGTTAAGTTTTTTGAGAACAGGCTTTATAATTGCTGAATTAAGGGATTTAGGTATGTAGTCAATGTTGAGGGAAGAGTTAAATATGGCCAGTACTGATTGTATAACCCTAGGTAGAACCTGTTTAAACAACTGTGTTGGAAGAGGATCTAGTACACATGAGGATGACATTAATAGGCTATTCAGAGTATTCAGAGTGTGCATTAAAGCTGGTGCACCATTCATCAACATTCACTGCAGTGGTCAGGGATCACTGATTTTATCCTGCTAATGTCAGCAGGAATGGCTGAGTTAGTTTGTCTGTGACTGCTGGTGAGTTTATTTACAGTATTAAAAAGGAATCTGGGGATATTTTTGTTATTGTCTATTAGAGATGTGATTTATGACGATTTGGCTTTAATTAAAATGACTATGATGCCATTTAAGCCATAGAGAGTATGCGTATGGTCATTACACCAAGGCGCTAGCTTTCTCTCCCTAATTTGTTTGATCTTAATTGACGCAACATTGTCAAGATTAAAGCGGAGCACAGACAGCAGACCATCTGTTTCATACTCAAGATCTATATGATGAGATGGGCTGGAGATGGTTCAATCTGGAAGGTTATTATTAAATACACTAGCTGTAGACATTGTTATGGTACGTTTGCTCATAAAGCGAGGCGTCAGGTGGATATCCTGGTTTAAGACTACAAACATGATAAGGTAATGGTCAGAAATGGAGTCAGGCTGAGAAATGCTTACTAAATGTTCTGTTTCAATACACAGGGTCAGAACTAGGTCTAGTGTATAATTGGACCTATATCTATGAATTGGACCTATAACATTTTGATTGAATCCCAAAGCATCTAAGATTAATTTAAACCCAGTTCTAAGGGGGTCCTGAGTCTTTTCAAAGTGAATACTGAAATCTCCAACAATCAAAGCCTTATCAGTAGAGACAGCTACTTCTGAAAAGAAGTCAGCAATTTCACTAAGAAAATCTGTATAAGGTCCAGAAGGACGACAGACTGTAATAAGCAGGAAAGAGAGCTGCTTTGTAGAAGCCGGAGAAAAGCCTGCCACTTTAAGACTAAGCACTTCAAACGATTTAGCTTCATAACCTGAGTTTAGAATTATGCCTAGAACTGAATCATAGATTGTGGCTACGCCGCTGCCACGACCAGACCTGAGTGGATAACTGCAGTAGTTAAAGCCTGGGGGAGTCGATTCATTCACAGCAATAATTCATTAGGTTTAACCCACGTTTCGCAGAGACACAGTGAACTGAGGGGGTTTACAGTAAGAATTTCATTGACAATGACGGCTTTACGTGCTAGACACTGTACGTTTAACAGCCCAAACTTAACGCAGGAGTTGCTAGTACTCGGACATCACGAAGTGCTAACGTTGATTCTGATCTGGTCGTTAAAACTGATTTTTGAACGTCTACGATTGCGGATTATATGAGGGACAGACGCAGTCTCAATACTGCAGGGTTTATCTGATAAGCTATATGAGAGTGATACTGGTAAATTACTATTTCCCACACCATCCAAGAAATGGCAGAGTGAAACACTTACCTAGCCACTGTCTATTCACCTACCTGAGTGGTATGACTGGGTAGAGCCGCAGTGGAGCAGTGGAGAGTCGGCTGAACGGCTCACTCTCTTGACCATACGTGGACATGGGGCCGAAGATGATGATCCTGGTGTCTGTCTTCTTCCGGACAGTGTCCAGAAGTGTGCGGTAGTGCTCCTTCAGCTGCCTCGGGAGGAGATGCTGTTTGTTCCATTGTGGAGAACCACGGTGCCGATGGCAAGAGGCTTCTGCAGCACCGAGGAAAGGAGCCAGGCGATACCTACTGCCTCGTCTTCTGATTGTGGAGCTCGGCCTGTTTCTCGAACAGCCACTTGACCTGCTGGTCCAGCAGTGCAAGCTCCTTGCTGAGCGTCTGAGGAGCACGTTCCTCTGCGGTCACCATGTTCCTTGAGGTAAACAAACACACAGAAACATAATCGACAGATGGTGAGACGAAGGAACATGAAGTAAGAGGTCGCAGTTGGCACAAAGATTACAACACCAACTAGCTAAGAGAAATAAGCAAAAGCAAAGATGAAGGAATATTAACTAAGGACTAGGAGGAACAAGTATTTTTCAAGTAATAAGAGAGCAAACAAACAAACAGCAGGTGAGCGAGCATACGACCTGTCCACCGGAACCAGAAACACTTGCAGAGTTCATAGCTTTATGATGGGAGAGTCATATGTCTGCTGTAACTGGTGGGTCATCATTTCCTATCTGTGGGGCTCTGGTAGGAATCTGCACCCAACATGTTGCACAGCTGGACTGTAATACCTTTATGTGTGTATTGGGGAATGTGGGGCTGGGTCATTTATGCTTGATTTAAATATTAGAATTGTAAGAATAAATCACAGATAATAATTTTTCGACTGCGTGGTTTTACAGTTTGTAGAAAATTTAATTCACTTAATGAAGAGATCAATCTTTAAATGAATCAAATGCATCAATAAAGTCAAAGTTCAAATCTGTTCAAATATCATTTATTACTTATAGGGTAGACAATCTTTGTGCACATATTTCCTAGCAGTTCTTAATTTTTAAATGCATTATTGACAGTATTTGATGTATTTGGCAGAGATAGATCAGCATAACTAAAGTCTTTTTGTTAAATTGCAGAAGATTCTGCTTTTGTCAATAAAGATTACTTTATTTTACAGTTAGTTAAAAAGCCTCAATCGCTAAAAGCTGTTAAAACTGATTTTTAATGTATTTAATTTATTCAGATTTTGTCAATATGTGCATCTATTTATAACTCTTGCAGTTTATCAGTTTGACCACAAGGTGACATTCAAGCTCCATCCATGAGGTCAATTCCAAAGGGATTCCTTCTCACTATATAGAAGTGCACTCTTCTATTCGAGTGAACAGCTTCTGTGCCCTTAATAGTGAGTGATTGGAGGCTGAATATTAAAGACACTGTATTAGACTCTCGAGTGCAGAAGCTGTTGTTGTGTGTTTTTGCTTTATAAAAGTGAACTCCATAGAGAGGGAGAGTGTCCTTTCCTTCACATTACTTCATGAACTAAACTAAAGTCCATCAGAACACTAAACTACTGCCAATTTTCACAAAGACGACTTTTCTAAGAAATGAGAGAAAGTCGTTCCTGTCATATTGTCTAGTGATGGCTTTACACGTGCCGAGGCAGATTAAGTAGACGATCCTAGATTTGAATATTTTAATGTGAAATATTACAACACAAACACTGACAGTCTCATCTCACTGGTTTGTTCACCTCCTCCTGGTGAACAAACCTCCACACAGTATGTGGCTGGGGTGAAAGGTGTCCCTAATGACCTGCAATCTCCTTCCACACACAGTGCTGCTGAGGAACATCTCTCATGGAAGGGAACCTTGTGCCAGATGTGAGGTCCTGAGCATTTTGCAGAGCCTCAGTCTGTCACAGAGGAGCTGCCGTACTCCACTGTCACACAGAGAGCCTGGAGGACACAGAACTACACAACCGCACATACTGGGGTCTTTATTATTAGGACGTCCCAAGACCCAATTACAAGTGCAGGTGTTGATATCCAGGTCTGGTGGGGATGACCGTTTTGGAGGCGTAGCACTAGTTGATGAACAGCATACGGATATAGGTGTTTCTATTGTGTAGTCAGTAGAGGGCTTTTCCCTTACATAGTACACATGCACACTACGAATATTTTGTACTAGTACCCTCCTGTTATGTTACGGGTCCAAAATTGACCCGTTTTAAAGTTTAAAGATCTAGGAAAAATAGTTTGAAGTATCTGTCTGCAGAAAACAAAGATTTGCTCATAAAAAGAGGGCCCACTACAGCGGGACCGGGGAACTGACACGTGATTGCGTTTCAGTGACGTAACGAAGCTTCGGTTCCACCGATCACGTGATCTCCGGTATTTTGAGCGAGACTCTGAACCGCTGTTCGAGACGTGAGTCGATTCAGAGCGTCGAGCGACCGACTCTCCTTTATAGTCTTTACTCTCAGCTCTGTCTGATTGATCTGAGGGAGCAGAGAGCTCGAGGATTACAGCAGCTGGCTGTGTTACTGTACAGTCCTCTGTCTCACTGACCGTCGTCTGACTGTGGAGGAACATGGAGACCGCGGAGGAACGAGCTCTCCAGACGCTCAGCTTGGAGCTCGTCCAGCTGGACCGGCAGTCCGAGTTCCACCGACGGAAGACGAGGCCAGAGGCAGCCCGCGACGTCTCCAACGCGGCGGTCTCAGTTCCAGCGCTACCGGAGCGGAAGACACCGAGGCTCGTCACATCCGCTCCCGCACCGGAGAGGGTCTGGGAGCGTCGGCGTGGTTTGGGGAAAGTCGAGGGCTCCTCCACCACCACAGCTCTTCTCCTTCACCTTCACCTGCTCTGGCAGAGTACAGCTCCTCAGGGCGGTGCTCTCATTGTTGGAGACTCTACTGTAAAACTCCTCAAAGTATCGGAGCCAAAGAGCAACGCCACGGTCTCCTGTTTTCCGGGTGTTCGTGTCCTGGACGTCCCTTAGCGGCAGCGTCGCGGCTTCGGCCCCGTTTGGAAAAAGACAGACACCAGGATCATCGTCTTCGGCCCCCTGCTCACCTACCGACGAGTAAGAGAGAGGTTCACCGGCTCTTCGCTCCACTGCTGACTGCCGGACAGGGGCGTCGGCGCTGATTTTTCTGGGAGATCTTTGGGGAGCGGCAGGTCCTCTTCCGCAGAGAGGTTCACCCGAGCTGCCTGGGGTCCGTCGTTCTCTCGGGAACATCGAGAAGCTGCTACTCCAGGACTGACTGGCCCTTCCCAGTCCCACCAGTCAGGTTAGATTAAGAGGATTTCCTCGATTTTATCAGCATTAATTCTGTGATTTCTCTGCTTGTATTAAACAGTAATATATCAGTGTCACTCATAGTGTTTGAGACTAACCTGCAGTATGGAGACTGTGTCTGTGTCCCCGCATGATTTATAATCGTAACGTCAGAAAATCCTCTTTATCAACTTTATTAGAATTGATTCAGATTCATTCTGCTTTCCGAGTACAAGCAGCTCCTGTATTGAATTTGGGCTGTTAAATATAGGATCTCTAGCTCCTAAAGAAGTCACGGTCAGTGAAGTTCTGACTGATCAGCTCCTTAGTTCACGATGTTCCTGTGAAACTTGATCAAAACCTAGTGAATACAGAGCTCTGAATCAAGGCCTAGGAGGGATTTTCACATTGGTGGGGGACATAGAATCGCCCCCTCTGGAAGTTTGTGGAGGCTTTTAGCGTTCATGATGGTCTTCTGACCTCAATGTCATGTTATATAGAGCCTTTATGTACAGATACTGTAGCAACACACTCGTAAAGGAGCCAGTCTGTTCCTCAGACAATAAATACACACCTGTGATCATGATAACCAACAGCATCACAGCTAGCTTACTGTACTTCATGATGAACATCTAACCCTGTTTTCAGGGGGTTTGTTGTAGACCCGGTGCTCATCTAGGTTCTGTGTAAAGCCATTTTCATCTGGATAATCAGGTAACATGTTGTTCCAGGTTCTTCCAGACTGTTTGAGAGCATTCAGTGACTTGTTCAGTTTACAGAAAACCTTTTCACCTGTATTTGATTTCCCTTCAAATCCCTCTGTTTGATCCATATACATGTCACCATTAGGGAAGCACTGATCCGGCTTTTTCAGTTCCAATACATAAACTTTGCATGTCGGTCGATTCCCGATACCATTCCTGAATTAATAATCTGTATATCTCTGGAATATCGGATCGGTGCATCCTTAGTCGTCATCAGTAGGTGCCTGCAAGTAGGCTGTTGTATCGTCCATCTGGTGGAGCTGAAGGTCATCTGCATCAACACCTCTTTGAAGCTCTGTGGTACATTACAGACCCTGTAACAGTAGTCAGTATTGGTCAGTGTCTGGCCTTTATCTGACACACAGTTAGCTAAGTGCTGAGGTGCTGCCCTGTCTCTCTTTGAATAGTGTACCATGTCTTTTAGCATCAGTCTGAGACTTTTGAACCTCTTCAGGAATCTAATCACCACTGTTAGCTGTTTGCATGGAGGACACACATCTCTCCCCATGGAAATAATTAGCTGACATTACCTGGTCAGTCTGGGTTTGGTGTTCAGTAACACTCTCTGTAATAAATTTCACGAGCCTGTGTTTGAGGACTCTCCATATACATCTCTCAATCAATCGGTGCGAGTGGCTGCTGCAATGTCCATCTGGTCGAGCTGAAGGTCACTCAGCTCAAAACTGATTTTGTTGAACACCTTGCCTCTTTGAAGCTCTGTGGTACATTACAGGACCTGTAACAGTAGTCAGTATTGGTCAGTGTCTGGTCTTCAATATCTGACACACAGTCAGCTAAATACTGTGATGCTTTCCTGTCTTTCTTTGGATGTCGTGTGCTATGTCTGTTCAAGCAATTTTGAACATCAGTTTGAGACTCTTAAACCTCTTCTGAAGTGTGATCAACGCAACTAGCTGTTAGCATGGGGGTACACGCCTCTCTTCATGGAAGTCATCTGCCATTGACTGGTCAGTCTGGGTTTGGTGTTCTGTAAGACACACTGTAAGAAATTTCACCAGTCTGTGTTTAAGGACTTTCTCTGTGTCTGGATAGTAGACTAGGTATGATGGACTGTTCTTGTCGTTCCCTACAAAGATTCCCTTTTACACTTTGAGTCTAGGTTAGGCTTTCTCTCTGTCAGCATGTCGTATGGAGGTGGTTATTAAACAGCTGTTTAAGGTTATAAAGAGTTCTTTAGGTAAATTGCTGTGTAAAATGGTTGGTGTGTAACCCATCGGTTGATTCAAGTCTCGCTTGCTCTCACACTGTACATGGCATTCCACAGCACAACACTTACCCGTTTACATCCCAAACACAAAGCTCTTAACTTTCTCCAGCTTGAGCTTAGTTGCAGGTATTGTCATAACATCTGCCACCATATCTGCTCTGGCTCATATCTGGGTCAGTGTTCAGTTATTTAGTCATGATCGAATGAAGTGGTGTCTAATGTGGACGTCTTCTATCTTTAACATACAGGGTTAAATGGCAGTCAGTGCCATATATTCTCCTTCACATGTAGACCGAGCAGAGAGTAAGAGGACAGTTTTTAGTTAAACTAAAACTGGAGTCTGTTGTTCTTCATCTGTCTTCTGTATTTGATGCTGAATCTGCATCACTGTGTCCCTCAAGTTTCAGTTTCTCTCCACTCTTCTGGTAACACAGTCTATGATCAGTTGAAGCCTTTAAGTACCTTATTACATGCTTGACTGCTGTCCAGTGTTCTTGTCTGAGCCAACTGTGACAATTTACTGACTGTCCAACTTGGATCAGGTCTTGTACACGTTGTAACAATTACGGCTTTGTAAGTAGTCTTTAAATCAAAAAGAAAGGAATGCAGAGAGAAACATCCACTAAGTGTTATTTTGTTTACTGCACCACAAACCCACTGAAAACATAACCAAACATATAAACATCCACCAGTTCTTTTAATGGTTATTTCATATTTTGTCTATTGGAATAATCCAAAAACAGGACTTCAGATGTTCTGATACCACCACCACCACCACCATCCCACCACCACCCCCTGGTGGAGAGACATAAGTCATTCTACCTGCTGCTTTGTGAGAATCAACAGAATCACTACTTGTTACACTGTGACTTTTGTTCACATGGGGTTGACCTTGGCAGACATACCAAATTGTTCTAGTGCTTTTGATGTGAACGTTTGACTCCTCTTTACTGCTTCCTGACTTTGATCAAAGTTGGTATATAGGAAATGGTTCTGTGTTCTTAGATTCTTCATCTTGAATGTTGTTGACCTCTTTTTCACCTCCATGACTAAGTCATTATCTCTGGCAGCAATGATGAGATCCTCAACCCATATTTTCAGTATTATCGTCCTGTTTTCAGGGTGTTCGTTATAGACACAATGGTCAGCTGGGTTCTGTGTAAAGCCATTTTAATCTGGATAATCATGTTTCAGGTTCTTCCAGATGGTTTGAGAGCATACAGTGACTTATTTAGTTTACAAAAAACCTTTGTTTTCTGATCATAACACAGTCCATGATCAGATGAAGCCTCTAAGTACCTCATTACATGCTTGACTGCAGTCCAGTGTTGTACTTGTCTGATCCAAATGAACTGTGACAATTTGCGGACTGTCCAACTTTGATCAGGTCTTGTACACATTGTAACGATTACGGCTTTGTAAGTCGTCTTTAAATCAAAAAGAAAGGAATGCAGAGAGAGAGAGAGAGAGTTATTTTGTTTACTGCACCACAAACCCACTGAAAACATAACCAAACATAAAAACATCCACCAGTTCTTTTAATGGTTATTTCATATTTTGTCTATTGGAATAATCCAAAAACAGGACTTCAGATGTTCTGATACCACCACCACCACCACCATCCCCACCACCACCCCCTTTTGGCTCTTCACATAAGTAATTCTACCTGCTGCTTTGTGAGAATCAACAGAATCACTACTTGTTACACTGTGACTTTTGTTCACATGGGGTTGACCTTGGCAGACATAATAAATTGTTCTAGTGCTTTTGATGTGAACTTTTGACTCCTCTTTACTGCTTCCTGACTTTGATCGTTTGATTGTTGATCCCTTTTACACCTCCATGAGTAAGTCATTATCTCTGGCAGCAATGATGAGATCCTCAAACCATATTTTCAGTATTATCCTCCTGTTCTCAGGGTGTTTGTTATAGACACAATGGTCAGCTGGGTTCTGTGTAAAGCCATTTTCATCTGGATAATCATGTTTCAGGTTCTTCCAGATTGTTTGAGAGCATACAGTGACTTATTCAGTTTACAAAAAACCTTTTCACCTGTGTTTGCCTTTTAAACCCCTCTGCTTGTTCCATTGATCTCCATCAATCTGTGCATACAAGTAGGCTGTTGTAACATCCACCTGGTGGAGCTCAAGGTCTTCTGCATCAACCCAATACTGTGATTTTGTTGAACTCCTCTTTTGAAGCTCTGTGGTACATTACAGACCCTGTAACAGTAGTCAGTATTGGTCATTATCTGGTCTTCAATATCTGACACACAGTCAGCTAAATGCTGAGGTGCTTTCTATCTCTCTTTGAATAGTGTGTACCATGTCTTTAGCATCAGTTTGAGACTCTTGAACATCTTCAGGAATCTGATCACCACTATTGGCTGCTGGCTAGAGGGTACACATCTATCCTCATTAAATAATAAGCTGGTATTGACAAATCAGTCTGTGCTAGTGTTCTGTAACATACTCTGTGAAAAAGTTCACCAGTTTGTGTTTGAGGACTTTCTCTGTGTCTGGATGGTAGACTAGGTATGATGGACTGTTCTTGTCGTACCCTACAAAGATTCCCTTTCACACTTTGACTCTAGCTTCTATCTGTCATGTTTGGAAGTGTAGTATACTGATCCAAATACTCACATGTTCGCATAGTTAGGCTTTCTCATAACCATATTTGCTGTGGGTCAGTATTCATAATGTGGACGTGTCTTCATCTTTGTCGTCATACAGGGTTCTTGTAAAGAGCAATTGCGTCTTGGTTGTCTTCAGGAATTTTCACAAGCATATTGGTAATTACTGTCCATGGCATTTAGTAGCTGCGCAAGATGCAAGCTTTCCTGAGTGGTAACTGCCAGTGCAATATATTCTGCTTCACATGTAGACCGAGCAGAGAGTAAGAGGACCGTTTTTAGTTGGACTAAAACTGGAGTCTGTTGTTCTTCGTCTGTCTTTTGTATTTGATGCTGAATCTGCATCACTGTGTGCCTGAAGTTTCAGTTTCTATCCACTCTTCTGGTAACACAGTCCATGATCAGTTGAAGCCTCTAAGTACCTCTTTACATGCTTGACTGCTGTCCAGTGTTGTACTTGTCTGATCCAAATGAACTGTGACAATTTGCGGACTGTCCAACTTGGATCAGGTCTTGTTCACATTGTAACAATTACGGCTTTGTAAGTAGTCTTGAAACTAAAAAGAAAGGAATGCAAAGAGAACCATCCACTAAGTGGTATTTTGTTTACTGCACCACAAACCCACTGAAAACATGACAAACCATACAAACTGAGGTGTTTGTACTTCACATGTCCTTCTTTCTGAAGACCGTTTTTAAATCCTGGGTGTTTCCTTGTGAAAAAGTCTTCTACTGTGAGTCCATTCAGGAATGCTGTCTTTGTCCCACTGAGTTCTCTGTGTGTAAAGTTTATCCCAATGTACATCTGAGGAAGAAGTTCAATGTTAGGAATAAAACCTACACAAAACTTGGCTGAATATGTAAAAAAAGGAACCATGGAAAAACTTGCTATGAGTATTAAAACGTAAAGGGTCTTCATTTCAGTGAGGCCTGAATATAGCCACATTACTAAGCTTCCTTGCTACCTAATATCCCCCCTTTTGTCTCTTTCCATAAGTCAGTCTACCTGCTGCTTTGTGAGATATTGTAGGATCAACAGAATCACTACTTGTTACACTATGACTTTTGTTCTCATGGGGTTGACCTTGGCAGATATACCAAATTGTTCTAGTACTTTTAATGTGAACTTCTTTTGTCTCCTCTTTACTGCTCCTTGACTTTGATCAAAATCAGTACCTAGAAAATGGTTCTCTATTCCTAGATCCTTCATCTTGAATGTTGTTGACCTGTTTCACCTCCATGAGTAAGTCATTGACTCTGGCAGCAATGATGAGCTCCGCAACCCAGATTAACAGTATTATCCTCTTGTTTTCAGGGTGTTTGTTCTAGACGCAATGGTCAGCTGGGTTCTGTGTAAAGCCATTTTCATGTTTCAGGTTCTTCCAGATGGTTTGAGAGTAATCAATGATTTATTCAGTTTACAGACAACCTTTTCACCTGTATTTGACTTTCCTTTAAATCCCTCTGCTTGCTCCATATACATCTCTCTGTCAATCTGTGCATGCAAGTAGTAGTGTAACGTCCATCTGGTGGAGCTGAATGTCATACTGTGCTGTCATCTGCATCAACTCCAAACTGTGATTTTGTTGAACTCCTTGCCTCTGACACAGTCAGCTAAATACTGAGATGCTTTCCTGTCTTTCTTTGGATAGTGTGTACCATGTCTGTCTCCCTCTGTTAAGCGCCATGAGCATCAGTTTGAGCATCAGGGGTACACATCTCTCCCAATGGAAATCAGCTGCCATTACCTGATCAGTCTGGGTTTGGTTTTCTGTAACACACTCCATAAGAAATTCCACAAGCCTGTGTTTAAGGACTTTCCCGGTGTCTGGATAGTAGACTAGGTATGATGGACTGTTCTTGTCATAACATACAAAAATTCCCTTTAACAATTTGAGTCTAGCTTCTATCCATCATGTTTGTAAGTGTAGTATACTGATCCAAATGCTCACAAGGAGGTCTCACATTGAATATGGGCTGTTAAATATATCATCTCTAGACCACTATATAATCTCCAGTCACTGTCGAGAGAGCGTACAATGATTTATTCAGTTTACAGACAACCTTTTCACCTGTATTTGATTTTTCCTTCAAATCCCTCTGGTTGCTCCATATACATCTCACAATCAATCAGTGTGAGCGGCTGTTGTAACGTCTATCTGGTGGAGCTGAAGGTCATGCTGTGCTGTCATTTGCATCAACTCAAAACTGTGATTTTGTTGAACTCCTTGCCTCTTTAAAGCTCTGTGGTACATTACAGACCCTGTAACAGAAGTCAATATCTGTCATTATCTGATCTTTAATATCTAGCAGTCAGCTGAATACTGAGGTGCTTTCCTATCTCTCTTTGGATGGCGTGGGCTATGTCTGTCTCCCACTGTTCAAACGCCATCTTAAACATCAGGTTGAAACTCTTGAACATCTTCTGGGGTGAAATAAAATGGTTAGCAGTTGGCATGGGGAGTACACATCTGTCCCTATGGAAATAATCAGCTGCCATTACCTGGTCAGTCTGGGTTTGATTTTCTGTAACGCACTTCAACAAATTTTACAAGCCTGTGTTTAAGGACTTTTGTTGTCTGGATAGTAGCCTAGATATGATGGACTGTTCTTGTCATACCCTTTCTCATAACCATATCTGCTGTGGGTCAGTGTTCAGTTATTTTACATTCTGATTGAATTAAGTGGTGTCTAATGTGGACGTGTCTTCTTGTTTGTCCAACTTGGATCAGGTCTTGTACCCGTTGTAACAATTACAGTTTTGTAGGTCATCTTGAAACTAAAAAGAAAGGAATGCAGAGAGAACCATCTGCTAAGCGTTTCATTTTGTTTACTGCACCACAAACCCACTGAAAACACAACAAAACATCCACCAGTTCTTTTAATGTTCTTTCATAGTTTGTCTATTGGAACAAACCAAAAACAGGAGTTGGATAGCTCTCACCAGAGTGTATCTACAACCCTCTTTTGCACACTGGATCTATAGGACCTGGTGATACTTTGAAACTCTTTGCTGTTTCGATGCAGTTCTGCTTTGAAAGCTTGTAATGTAATTGGACCCAGAGGGTCGAGCAACTATCCCTACTTTATAGTCTTAATATTAGCTTTGTCTTATTTATCTTGTAATCCCTGTTCTATCTGCTACCTGTGTCACTGTACAGTACTTTTTTCTCACTAACTGACATTTGCATTTTTGTCTCTGTGTGTACACTCTCGAGGAACATGGCGACCGCAGAGGAACAAGATCTCCAGACGCTCTGCATGGAACTCGTCCTGCTTGAACAGCAGATCTAGTTGCTGTTGTAAAGACAGACCAAACTCCACAGATGGAAGACAAGGCTGGAGGCAGCCCGGGACGCCTCCAACATGGTCTTCAAAATACCAGAGTGTCGTCGTCTCCGTTGTGTTCTCATTGTTTGAGATTCTACTGTAAAACACTTCAATTTTGGGCCCAAAGAGTAATGCCACGGTCTCCTGTTTTCTAGGTGCTCGTGTCCTTGAGTTCTCCAGGCTTCCCTTGGTGCTTCGGCAGCGTGACGCCTTCAGCATCATCGTTCTCCACTATTCTCCACCTGACGCCCTGAAGAAGCACTGCCGCACACATCTGGACACCTTTTGGAAGGTCCGTCTTTCATGCTTAGTGAATTGGATAGTTAGCAGGTAAGTCATTTAGTGTGCTTCGGAGACGGCTAAAACAACATGGCGCCCCCCGAGGCGGACGTGTTTGTTCGCTCCTCTCCTGGATGTCGCTTTTTTCGCTTTTCTTTTCGTTTTTGTATGTTTTTTCTTCTTGTTTTAGACACAGCACATAAATGCCTTGCGCTACACACCTACAGCAGGCAGGCATTACTGGACATGGCTGCACAAAATTGGAAATTTACTGGACAAATTCCGCCGGAGCTGCAATACATCGTGCGCCCCGAAAGCCACCGCCACCACCCCCATGAAGACCCCGAACCAACGACCTCGAGTGAGTACGCGGACCCCAGAATAGCGCTTCGGAGACGGCGACGCAAGCGAGGCAAGAGAGGCGGGCTCCATGCTAGGTTAAAAGCTCGCGCTAGCCGTCCACCGCTACCCAGCCTCTTGCTAGCTAACGTACGGTCTCTGGAGAACAAGTTGGACGAACTGAGAGCCAGGATTACATCGCAGAGGGAAGTAAGAGAGTGCTGCGCTCTGATTTTCTCCGAGACCTGGCTTTCAGAAACCGTCCCGGACTCCGCTGCACAGCTAGAGACTCATTCATTGCATCGGGGAGACCGGACTGCAGCCTCCGGTAGGATGTCAGGGGGAGGTGTGTGTGTGTATGTCAACAACTCGTGGTGTATGGATGTACGGACTGTTTATAAGCACTGTTCCCAAGATCTGGAGTTTTTATTATTGAGATGCCGTCCCTTTTACCTACCAAGGGAATTCACGTGTGTGTTTTTGGCTGCTGTTTACATTCATCCGCGGGCTAACTACACAGCGGCGCTCAGCAAACTCTATGACGTCATCAGCGCGTTGGAGACGGCTCATCCTGATGCTGTTTTCATTGTCGCGGGTGATTTCAACCAGTGCAATCTGCGGACTGTATTAACTAAATACCACCAGCATGTGGACATTCCCACCCGTGGCAAGAACACCTTAGACCACGTTTACAGCAACATACGTGGTGGACTTAAGGCTGCACGCCGCCCCTCATTTGGAGATTCGGACCATATTTCTTTGTTCATGTACCCAGCCTACAGACAAAGACTCAAACAGTCAGACCCTGTCAGCAGACAGGTTCAACTATGGACACCTGAGGCTGAAAGCACTCTACAGGACTGTTTTGCTACAACAGACTGGGATGTGTTTAGAGCTGCAGCCACTCTGGAGGACTCTTCTGTAAGCATAGATGACTATGCTGAGTATGTGACTGGGTACATTCACACCTGTATTGAGAACATTGTACCCATCATACAAGTCCGGAAGTTCCCCAACCAGAAGCCCTGGGTAAACAGTGAGGTACTGCAAATGCTAAGAGCACGCTCTGTCGCATTCAAATCTGGCGACGAGACTGAGCTCAAAGTTGCACAGTACAAACTGAAGAAGGCCATAAGATCAGCCAAGAGACAGCACAGAGAGAAGACAGAGAGACTGTACTCTACTGCTGACCCCAGGAGAATGTGGCAATGTCTGGACCAAATTACAGACTTCAGGTCCAGGCCCGGCAACATCATCAGCTCATCAGGCAGCCTTCCCGATGACCTCAATGCCTTCTACACGCGCTTTGAGACCCCAACCCCCACCACCGCCACAGAATACACACACACCTCAACCACTCGACCCCCTTCCCCCCCACCAGTCGTCTCATCAGCCCAGGTACACAAAGCCCTGAGGAGGATTAATCCTCGCAAAGCTACAGGACCTGACAACGTTCCTGGACGGGCCCTCAGAGCATGTGCTAACGAGCTGGCTGATGTTTTCACCTCCATCTTCAACCTTTCCCTCAGACAATGCACCGTTCCCACCTGTTACAAGACCACCACTGTTGTCCCCCTCCCTAAGAAGAATCCCCCTTCCTGCCTGAATGACTACAGACCAGTAGCACTCACTCCAATCATTATGAAGTGCTTCGAGAGAGTGGTGCTGTCCCACATTCAGAGCAGTATACCGAACACTACAGACCCTCTGCAATACGCATACAGGTCCAACAGGTCTACCTCAGACGCCATTGCCGCCGCCCTTCATGTTTCCCTATCCCACCTGGAAAATAAAGACTCCTATGTCAGGATACTCTTTATTGATTACAGTTCCGCCTTCAACACGGTCGTCCCCCACAGACTCACGTATAAACTCTCATCTCTTGGACTACATCCCACCCTCTGTGACTGGCTACTGAGCTTCCTGACTGGCAGGCCCCAGTCTGTCAGGATTGGAAACAGGACCTCAGCCATCATCACCACCAACATTGGTACCCCGCAGGGCTGTGTCCTTAGCCCTATCCTCTACACCCTGTTCACCCACGACTGTGTCGCCACCCATCCTGGCAACATCATTCTGAAGTTTGCTGACGACACCGCTGTGATAGGTCGTATCACTGGCGGAGACGAGGCAGCCTACAGGAAGGAGGTGGACAATCTGGTAGCATGGTGTACCAAAAACAACCTAACCCTCAACACGGACAAGACCAAGGAGATGATAGTGGACATGAGAAAGGAGAGGAGACCTCATCAGCCACTATTTATCCAGGACCTTGAGGTAGAGAGGGTTAGCAGCTTTAAGTACCTAGGGGTCCACATCAGTGATGATCTCACCTGGACACTGAACACCACATATGTGCTAAAGAGGGCTCAGCAGCGGCTGTACTTCCTCAGGAGGCTGAGGAAATTTGGCATGTCACCCAGAATCCTCAGCAACTTCTACAGCTGCATCATTGAATCAATCCTGACCAGCTGCATCACTGTGTGGTATGGCAGCACTACTGTGAGGGACCGCAAACGCCTGCAGAGAGTGGTAAAGACTGCTACCAAAATCACCAAGATGGCACAACCCTCTCTGCAGAGCATCTACAATCTCAGAGTCCACAGGAGAGCTGCCTCCATCATCAAAGATCCCACCCACCCCCAACATGGACTATTTACACTTCTACCTTCAGGTCGGAGGTACAGAAGCGTGAAATGCCGGACTACCAGATTAAAGAACTCTTTCTTTCCCACAGCCATCAGACTCTTAAACAGTTGAGCTGATGGCTCCCCTCATAGACATCACTGTATTTATAACAATTGCACTAACTCATATCATTTTGCACATTAATAGTTGCACTACTGTACTTGACTGTTTGTGTCTGCATACAGCTGCACACATAGTTTTGCACATGTAACTGTTCTGGTATGGTTATATTTCAGCTCATTTTGCACAAACACCACTTTACTACAGACTGTTACAATGTAACTAATGTAGCACACACCTGCACAATGTATATAGCCTGTATAATTCTAAATTGTTTACATTTTATATTTTTATTTTATATATTCTCTGAATGTTTAATTCTTGATCCTTGTTATTTGTCTATTTATATTTATACTTTTACTTTTATTCTATGACATCCAATGTGGGCAGCAAAGTAAGAATTTCATTGTACAGGGAAACTAGTTTCCTTACTGTGCATATGACAATAAAGCTTTGAATCTTGAATCTATGTGTGTGTGTGTGTGTGTGTGTGTGTGTGTGTGTGGGGTTAAGATTATTATAATTATCCTCCTAATTTCAGTGTGCTTGTTTTGGATGCAATGGTCATCTAGGTTCTGTTGAGCCATTTTCAACTAGATAATAATGCACCCTCGTTCCAGGTTCTTCCAGAGAGTCAGCATGACCAGGGAAAGGCCGCCTTCACCCCCACAGCCTCCTTCACCTCTGCTAACCCGTTAAAAGTGTCCTCAGCACTTTGTCTTTGGCGAAGGATAACTACTCAGGGCGGTGTTTTCATTGTTGGAGATTGTGTTCTAAAACAAAATTAAAATCTGTCACAAAGGGTAATTCCAAGGTGCCAGTGTCCTGGGTGACCCCTACTGCACGCTTCCAGACACCATATGGAAGAAGAACACTGCCAGGATCGTCATCTCTAGCCCCATGCCCATCTACTGACGAGGGAGCAAGCTGTTCAGCCGACTCTTCACGCTCCACTGCTGGCTGCAGGTTTGGCATCCGGCCCCCTTCTGCAAAGAAAGGCTTCATCTGTGCTGCCTGGGGTCTGTTGTGCTCCCCGGGAACATCGAGAAGGTGCTATGCCAGGACTGACTGGCCCTGCCCAGTCACACCAGTCAGGTAAGTGATTTACATGATTTACTGTATTCCAATCATTTATTCTGCCATTTCTCTGCTTGTAAGCCATTGTCACTTGCTCATGATATTTCTGACAAACCCTGCAGTATCTAATCAGTGTCAGTCCCTCACATTGTAACCAATAATTAGCAATGAAGTTATTAGTGATGGCCACCTTAGTTCACCATGTCTTTTGAATCCATAGCCCTGAATGAATCCACTCCCCCAGGTTTTAACTATTACAGTTTCCTTCGCAGGTCTGGTCGTGGCGGCGGTGTAGACACAGTTTATGATAAAAAGCTAAATCTTTGTATCTATTTCATCTGCAACAGTGTGTAGCTGTCTGCCTGTCCTTCTCGTCATTGGCCATCTGCAACTTTCTGTGTTTCAGCGTGTCTGTCTGTCCATCAACTTTATCAGAGGTAGCTTTGTTTACAAATAAGGCATATAATGTCCCTACCAACTCACCATAAAGATCTTATTAATGTAACAGATGGTCTAGCCTGCGCCACACTCCCTAACCACAGCTGTTTGTATTAATGAATGGTGCACCAGCTCCAAAGCATACCTGCTTCAGATACTGAAAAAAACTTGTCTAGCACAGTTCCATCACAGTTTTTATAACTGGTTTTGTCAAGGCTCTGTCTGTCTATCCATCTGCAACTCTGTGGCTGTCTGTCTTTCTGACTATATTTGGCTGTGTGTATGTCCTCTTTGGCTGTCTATAAATCTGCAATTCGTTCTGTTTAAACTCTGATGGCTGGCTGTTTATCAATGTGAAACTTACTATCTGTCTGCAGCTCTGGCTGGCTTTATCCATCTGCAACTGTGTCTGACAATCCGTCTGCCACTGTGTGACTGTCTGCATGTCCATGCATGTGCAGTTCAGTGGCTTGCTGTCTAACCCTGTGCAATGGCTGGCTGTCTTTCTGACTGTGTGACTGCTTCTGACTGTTTGGCAGTGTGTATGTCGATCTGCAACTCTGGCTGTCTTCATCTACAACACTGTCTGTTTATAAATCTGCACATCGTTTTGTTTAGACTCTGGCTTCAACTCTGACTGACTGTCCATCTGCAACTGGTTGACTGTGTGGCTGTCCATTTTAAACTGTGTCTGTCTGCAACTGTGTGTGGCGCTGACTGCATGTTCATGTGTAACTTTGTGGCTGACTGGCTTTTTTTCGTGTGTAATTCTGTGGCTGGACTGGCTCTCCGTGTGCGACTCTGACTGGCTCACTGGCTGCTTACTGTTCTGGATCACTGTCTGTCTCCATCTATAACTCATTCTGCTAAGGCTCTGGCACCAACTCTGGCTTCCTATCCATGTGCAACGCTGTCTGTCATTGTGAAACTGTCTGACTATCCATCTGCAACTTTGGCTGGTTGTATCAATCTGCAACAGTGTCTGAAAATCTGTCTGCAACTTTGTTGCTGTCTACATGCGTCCATATGCGTGTACAATTCAGTGGCTAACTTTCTTTCAATGTGCAACTCTGGCTGGCTGTGCTTCCATGTGCTGTTTATCCGACTATGCATCTATTATGCAACTATGTTTGGCTGTGTGTATGTTTCTCTGCAACTTTGTACACCTTTCTCTGGCTGCCTGTTCATCTGCAATTCATTCTGTTTGACCTGTCTACAAGACTGTCGCTTGCTGTCTGTCCATCTGCAACTCTGAAGCCTCACTTCTACCATGATTTCAGCTTAATCTGCACCAACTGACACCCTATTTTTTTTTTTCTACACGGTCCTTCTAAGCCAGGTGCTCATACTTTGCTTAGCCTGGAGTGAACCAAGTGCCCACTATAGGGGTGGTCGTCACATCCTAAAATATCAATACAACATTATTTACATGTCTTGTTTACATGGCCATGCTGATGTATACTGGTAAGTTAAGCTCGAAGTAATTAATTGCCTTATCCTAATGTTATTGGTGTGTTTTCTCCCCTTTATAGGTTAACTGTGGATCCTGCCGGCTCCTAGAAGACCCACTTGCCAGCGCTCTCATTCCTTTAGGATCAGCAGGTCAATAGCATGCTTAGTAATTGTCTCTATGTATGGGCTGGTGAGGGGTCCGCTACCAGTGACTGCATCACACTGTCCGTCTGCAACTCTGGTTGGCTGGCTGTCAGTCCATGTGCAGCTGTGCATGGCTATCTGCATGTCCATGTGCAATGCTCACTGGCTGTCTATTCATGTGTATCTCTGGTTGGCTGCCTGCTCTATAGCATCTCTGGCTGTATCTCCATTTAAAACTCTGGTTGCCTTTTCATTTACAACTGTTTGGCTATCCGCTTGGCCATGTGTGTGCAATTCAGTGGCTGGCTGTCTATCGATGGCAACTCTGGCAGTCTTTCTGACTATGCATCTGCAACCATGTTTGACTGTGTGTATGTCCCTCTGCAACGCTGTCCATCAACAACACACTCTGGATGTCTGTCCATCTACACCTCTCTCTGGCTGTCTATAAATCTGCAATTCATTCTGTTTGGACTCCAGTCCAACTGTTAAACATGTTAAACTTACTATCCGTCTGCAACTGTATGGCTGTATCCATCTGCAGCTGTGCTTTGCTGGCTGCAATGATGGATGTCTTTCTGACTATGCGTCTGCATCTCTGTGGCTGTGTGCTGCTCTGGCTGCTCTGCTCTTTGTCAATCTATATCTCTTTGACTATGAATCTGCAATTCATTCTGTTTAGACTCTGGCTGCAATGCTGTCTGTTTTTCTGCAACTCTGACTGTCTGCAACTTAGTCTTTAAATCTGCAGCTCTGTGGTTGTTTTTCTGTCCATCTGCAACTTGTTCTATTTTACCCACCTACAAGTCTGTAGCTCGCTGTCTGTCCACTTGCAGCTCTGGCTGGCTGTGATGTGGTAATGTGGCTTCAAACAGATGCGAAGGACGCTTCACCACAAGGACACAGCTGAATACTTCCAGGCAAGTTCCAGTGATATTGAATTTATCAAACAAGTCAAAGGAAAGTGTATATACAAAGCTGTCCATCTGCTGCTGTGTCCCTGACACGCAATTACAGTATTTTTAAAATATTAAAAAAATTAAAAGAATATTTAAAGGATATGTATTACATTTGTAAGAATTTATGACCTCAAGATTAGATTAATCTAATGCTGCTCTGGTAGGAAGTTATATACAAATCATTAAATGAGCTCAGGGTCATTAAATAAGTTCAGAATGCAGCAGCTTGGCTGCTCACTAGAGCTTGAAATTGTGACCACATCTGTCTATTCTCTCACCCCTGCACTGGATTCCAGTTAAATTCCATGTTGATTTTAAAATACTCCTTCTGACTTGAGTCTCTTGATTGTTTGTCCCCACAGCATCTTGGAGAAGTTCTTATACCCTACAACCGGTAACGTACATATCAGTTTCCCACTTCAGAAGAAGCAACTCTGGGGGAGGAGCCTCCAACTCTGGAATGAACGTCCTGTTGCTGTTCTGGACACACTTTTAGTATTCTAATCATGCTGCTGTAGCCTGTTTTCATACTAACACTGTTCTGTACTGCTCTGATTACAGGTTCTGATTATTATTGTCTTTCTATTCTACGTTTACAGGTTGTACATCAGTCTATTCGTACTTCTTTTTTCTTCTCTCTCCTCATGTGCTGAGCTGTTTGGTGCTGACGTGAGTCCATTCTGGGTCAGCCTTTTCCCACTGTAAACCCCCCCTATTTGGCTGCGCTCCTCCTAATCCCCCTCTCTCCCTCTCTCTATCCACTGATATGCTGTCCTGCTCTGCGTCTTCATATCGAGTTATTCTCGCCTCACTGCATAGCTGTGCACATGACTGTTTACCTACACACGTTTACATTGCCCTCACATTTTCAACCATTTATGGCTTGATGTCACATTTGGAGCAGCTCTTAAAATTCACTAGTGTTTCTTTTGTTGATTTTTATTCTTGGTCTGTCGTGTTGTGCTATCCGGTGTTGACCAGAGGAGGATGGGTTACCCTTTTGAGTCTTGGTTCCTCTCAGGGTTTTTCTCTTCAACTTGTGTACATATAAGATTATTATATATATATATATATATATATATATATATATATATATATATATTATTATTATTTATATATATTTTTTTAATTACCACAAATGTCTAAAACCCTGCTTTCACTTTGTCATTGTGTAGAGTTGTGTAGAACTCAGTCTATTGTAGAATAAGTCTAACAATCAATAATCAGTGTATTCTGTACAGTTCTCTTACTTCAAATGACCTGAGTGGCACTGTCATTGTTAGGATTATAAGGTGCATGTGATCAGATGATATGACCATCTGAAGAGTCAATGGCAACGGCTGGTAAACAGTCATCCTGACTCCATCCTACGTTGACAACACAGCCTAAGGTGTGAGCCTAGCGCCGCCTTGACTGCCTGCGATGACGCTGATATGGCACACTTTGAAACTTTTAGCTCTGAAGGGCAAAGACTGTGACAGGAGAATTCCTGACTCTGCACCCTGTGAACAACCGCATTGGACTGATTGTACTGCTCGCTTCCTGCCACCTACAAGATCTGACCCAGGACACTTTGTTTTAGTTGTGGTGGAACAGAAATGGACTTGTAGGTTGGGAATGCACCCAGAACAGGATTGAACTCTGGACTATTTAGAACACTTTCTGAGTAAAATGGCTCAGAACATTGTGCACCCTTCACCTCCTTTCAGGCCCCCCTGGAATCTGGAATCTGGTTCCACACAAGAACAATGCACCACCTAATGTTTAGTTAGTCAATCATACCGATGTCTTTTGTGAGTTTCTGTGTTCAAAACAAAGTGTTTCAAGTGTTTCATTTCAACTGGCTGAGCTGTTCTCATGTTCAAGACTCTTACCAACACTACTTTAGGAAATGACCGCATGTGGTTGTCCTGTGTAGCTTTTACAGCCACAGTGCTTCAGGACTGAAATAAGGGGTGAGGACACCAGTCTTAAGGGATGATAGAAATCCATGTTTGGTAAATGGAAACTGTTTATGGACTCTGTGTTGATCATATGGATTGCAGTGCTTGTGTTTGGTGGCTGCTGTATTATCCTGTGCATTTGAGGCCTTATTCTCTGAGTGGTAGATATGTCGGTTTCTTTAAAAATTGTGTTTTGGCCACAATTCTGTCTCTACTGTAATGACCTTGATGAATTCTACCCGTGTCATTTGTACAGTAAGTCCTGTGGCAAAAGAGGCCTGAGTTTAGGGAAGGACATTTTTATTGTATCCAATCCTTTGAGTATGTTTATGTAGTCAGGACTTTCCCTGTAAACCAAGACCTTGTTTTATCTAAGATGTTTTAAATTGGCTTGAAACCTTTTTTTTTGTTGTTGTTGTTGTTGTTTGTTTTTTCTTTTTTCCCAGCTTGCCATGATCTGTTTCCCACCTTGCGTATTGGATCTCCTAACCCCTTCTCTACCATGTATTGAAATGCCCAGTTCCAGCTGTTTCATCCATGTACCACCAGACCTGGCTCTCTACTACCCTACTGCCCACTGTCCTGATCTGGAGCCTCGTGTTGAATCATCCTCCCCTCACTGCATGACCATACATACCTGTCTGAACTTCAACATTTCCCTCACGTTTTTGTCTTTTATGGCTTGACGGCGCATTTCCATATTCTCTTAATTCAGTATTGATTTATTGTTTTTATTCCTGGGTTTTATTCTAGGTATTTAAACCAGATATCTGTAAAGCTGCTTTGTGACTATACTCGTTGTGAAAAGTGTTTTATAAATAAACTTGAAATCATTTTTAAAGGCGTTTTTGCCTGTTTCAAGATCACTCTCTTTTCCTATTTATTACTTGTTGACACTTTGAACATATAGCCGAGTGATTACGCCAACTGCTTGTACCTTCCTGCTTTAGAGAAACTGAGGCTGTCAAAGCTTGTTTATCATATATACTCTTCTATATTCTGAAAGCAGTGTGTGCAGTCTTTAACCCCTTATTTTCCACTTATAATATTAATAATAATAATACATTTAACATTTGCTGTTACTTTAAACCATTCTTTGTGTGTTGTTATAGTAGTCTAGTGGTTATAGATTTAGTCGCTTTGTATGCCAGGCTATGTAGAAGTCATAAAAAAATATTAAACCCTAACTGTTACCTTATGCTTATAGAGGTGTCTGACAGAATACTCACAACCCGAAGATCTTACTCCGTCTAAGGGCCAGAGCTTTTTTCACAGCATATTGATTATGAATTACTTCAGTTGACCATATATTAGTTAATTAATTCAGAGTGGGAGTAAAACGGGAACACACATTTACTTACACTGCTATGGTAAATTTATCTTCACCCCTTATCTCGTGTTTGTTATATCCTCTAATCTTCTCATCCTGAACTGAATTTAGAGCATCTATTAACCGATTTTGGAAAACCTTAAAGTAAGCTATGAAATACTTGGAAATCGACTCCAATGTCGAAGTTGGGATGAGAAGAACCAGATCTCAAAACAAAAAATATGTGAAAAAACTGGATGTAGTTCAGTTCATGACAGTCATGAAAAGGGAGAATGTCTGTAAACAGAAGAATTGATAAATCTGTAGACTCTTCACTTGAAGTGTATGTGTAAATGCACTGGAACTAAATAAACAAACTGTAGCTGGTCTCTGTGGCCTAGACCTTTCAAAGGCTCATGGGAGGGTGCAGGCAGATTGCCTCTCCAAGGTCAAGTGAGGTGAGGGTTCCGGACACCAGGAGATAAGAACTAATAAACTGCATTTTAAAACTGCCGTTATATTTAATATATGCCGGAGTTGATCGTTTGGACATTACAGTCTATAAGACGTCTAAATTAAACAGCCCATAATGTTGAATATTAATGGTCTTCAAATGCTGCAATGGAGTTTCAGTTCCTAGTTTCTAAAATCTAGATTTTAAAATGAAATTCAGGAAAACAACCATACCATATTTCAGATCAAATTCTATATCTTTGTCTTTTTCCACATGTTGTCCACATCTGTCTTTTTCTGGTATTTTCCTTCATGTTAATGAAGTTTTAATAATGTTTTAGGAAGGCAGTGTGTTTTAACTCCTTATCCTTTGATCTGGATCTGGATTCTCGTTGGGAAATGAGGACTGTTTACACTCATTATGGAACTTGTAAAGGTGAAGGTCACTTTAGGTCAGTCTGAAACCACGGTAAGGTCATTTCTCCAGGCCTCCTCCATACTGTGGTTATTAGAACAACAACACGGAGACAGTTCAGGGTAAAGAGACATAAGTAGACAATTCAGTCCAGTTTCACAGAGATTACACACATTCAGGATGAAGAGCGACACAGCAGCGCCACCTACAGGTCAGATATCATATCTGCAGCAGCAGCTCCAGTCATAGACTGAGAAGAGGAAGCCAACGATCATTTCCTCACTTATTAACGAGGCTAATTGTCTCATCTTAAGGCATTTTAGCACATTTAAATATGTAAATATGACCATTGTTATTATTATTAATAAATAATGACAACCACAATAATCATTTCCTTTATGTAATACAGATGTGATGTTTTCATGATACAGTTGTTTTCAAAAATAATATAACAATAATAATAATAATAATAATAATAATAATAAATAATTGATTAGTTACTGTCATGCCTGGTCAGACGTGGCAGTGAACACAAGGAAACACTTGCAGAAGCAAACAGAAGCAACAAAGCAAAGCACAACCGGGGGTACAGCAATCCAAGGGCCTGACAGTTACAATTATTACACTGTATTTACACAATTCATTTATATCATTTATTTTACTATTAATAATAACGGTTATGTTTACAGTTTTACATATTTGAATATATTTATATTGCCATTATTGTTAATTAAGAATGAACAACAACAACAGTAATAATAATGATGTCCTTTATTCATTACTTGAAAGTCCTTGTACTGGTCCTTGGCGAATAAAGAATTCTGATGGAGCTGATTAACAACGGTAACTAAGGGGCGGGGCAGGTCGACTGTGACATCACTAGGTTCCAGTATTTTTTTCAGTGTGGAGAGCGTGAGAGACAGACGTCACCTCATTAGTTAGACTGGAAATGGAGGAGAAGAAGGAGAAAGATGTGAGTGGAGCTCAGAGCTCATAAACACAACACTACTGATCACAACATGTGTAATTAAGATCATCGTTAAGCTAATTATAATATACAGTGTTTACCATCAGTACATTTATTCATCATTAACTAGAGAGTGATTGTGGCTCAGTAATGTTGCTGTAATATGTGTTTGTCGCTAAGGTGTTGCTATGTCATATAGTTAGTACATTAGCCCATTCAAAGTGTCTGGCTAATAGGTCTGTGTCCACAAACTTTTGTCCAATTGATGCTTGGTCCAGAAGCTCCTCCATGCACAGACAGGATTGGAGAGCAGTGGAGATAAAGGGCACCGCTCCCGTTCTCTCGGCTGTGTGTGGGAGAGCTGCCCATTGTGACATCATCTCTGAACATTCCGCCATTCATTCCTATGGGGAGAAAATGTAGATCATTTTAGGAGAACTGTCAGTGGATCAGTTCTACGATGGGAGGGTTTTGGCCACAGTCATTTCTTTGGATGCTCCTGTTGCACATATGCAAAAAAATACTAAAATAATAAAACTTATGAAGAACAATAGTGTGATGGTGACAATCACACTAATTAACATATTTATCATTTATTTACATAGTTCGAAATATATAGGTCATCATTTATAACTGCATTCCTAATTAAATAATTAGTAAATGAGAGGAGGTTGTTAAACTGTGTGAACATAATGTGAAGGGAATGTTAAGAGTGAAGAGCTCAGCAGATGAGAAATGCATTAGACTGAGTTCAGTAGAACAGACTGGTGGAGTCCTGCTGTAGCTGTGATACTGAGCTCTGCTCTACACTTTGAGAAATGAGAGGAATCCTGCAGGAATAGTTACAATGCTGGTAGATTGTCTTTGCTTTGTAAATATAATAACATTGGAGGAACATCAGAGGAACATTAGAGAGATGTTCAGGCAGGTTGAAGACAAGGTTGAGTCCAACATGCCAGCAGTGCAGCTTTCTTCAACAGCTGGAGCACTTTCCAGAGTTCACATACTTTTCTAGCTACTGTAATCTCACACAGACTTCAGAATTCAAGTTCACTGAACTCATTTAATTGTGTAGCAGAAAACATTTTACTGTACTATAATATCTGTTGATTGAAGTTGACTTTACTTATTATTTCAATAATACAAACTCAGGCCAGTTAAAAAATGTAATTCTTATGTGGCAGCAAATCATGTTTTTAATCCTAAATATTTAACACACACACACATACACACACACACACGCTATATAAAATAATCCAATAAATTAACCTCTGCACTATTGATTAAAGTATATTGTGGCAGATCCTCAATCATGTAGACTTTACAAAATTAAAAGTACATGAAGCCACACTGAACACTACATTAAGATTGTGATACTGCTTCCTGCATTGTGATACCGCATTCCTGCATTTTATTTAGAACAGGCAGGCATGACTACCTGCACATCAAGTAAATGAGGTAGAATAACTAAAATTATAATGCGAATGGTCTACCAGCAGTGGTAAAAATCCCAGTCCCAGGAAATTCTCTCACAGGGACCGCCAGCATTTATCACAGCTCGTGACTGAAAATCACTTTGCTTCCAGACAAGAATTGCTTCTTAAAGTCAACGCAGCCCCTTTAAAACCCACTTCTGGAAGAACACTCTGAAGGGACCTTTGCTCACTTGTGCTCAGCAATGGTGAGAATTTCCTGTTGACTGGGATTTAACCACTGCTGGTAGACTCATACGACCATCCGCTTTCATACACCTGCAAATTTTTCTTTATCTACTGCACAATAACAGATGTAAGAACTCATGCCTCTTTACATCCCTCATTACACCCAAGGTAATTCGTAGAGGTATAGCGTGTAAAACTAGTGCCACAGCACCATTTAAGCTGAAGTAGAAAACAGAACAGAGTTTTAAAAGACAAAGAAGCAGCTGGACATTCATCAGTGTCTGTGATAAAGAACATGAATGACTGCATCATTAAAATAAGTCAAATATTAAAATTTATCAAGCAGGTCCTCAGGAGAGTATTTGCATGCACCTCTCTTAAGAATAGTGGAAGACCTTTCAGTGCAGCAGTGTTTTGGGGCGTCACAATTTCACAAAAAAAAACAAAAAAAGCTCTGTGTAATAAAAAACAAAAAAAACAACAACCCACAAACACACACAAGAACACATTTCTACTACATTTCTAACATTACCTTAATATGCATGACGGCAGCCACTCGCTATCAAAGCCCAAAGAACTACTTGTTTACAGCAAGCAGGTACAGCATATTCTCTGCAAATGCTTGCCTTCTCACCCTGTACAGTTTAGGCAGTTTTGGTGCATACATGTCCAATAGACAATAAAACTGTCTCTTCAGCTTGACTGCTGCTATCCTTTCAAACTCAGTGCATATCTAAAGAGAGACACAAAAAAGGAGACCAGAAAGAGAGACACAATAAATCCTGTTAGTAAGAATGACTCCCGTATCACTCACCTCAACTCACACCAAGTAACAATACGATTTGAAATAACACCCCAGAATAAAGTGGCAACTGTGATAAAAGCAAAGCCAGGCCACTACTAGCTTATGTTATTTAGCTGGCTGCTTGGCCCCTTGTGGCCACTACAGTAAAAATAATTCATATTAAATTAACAAAACACAACGTCATATTCACATCAAATAATTTATGACATTTCGATACTTACTTCTGTCTTGAGCCAAACAATCCAAACAATCCAAACAACATCTCCGGTTCAAATTCAAACCAGGGCAAACAAAACCGTCCTTCCATTGTTCTGATAAAACTTTGTATATTATTAGAATGCAAAATAAACAGCAATACATTGAAAACAAAAACACTATATAAGAACAGTTATTTTTTGCAAACACAAATAAAGTAAAAGAAACTGTGTATGATATTAGAATGCAAAACTTTTAGAATAACAGCAAATACAGTAAAAACAGTGTAAAATATATGAATGCAAAATAAACACAAATACAGTAAAAACAGTGTAAAATATATGAATGCAAAATAAACACAAATACAGTAAAAAAAGCCACTCTATTAGAATAACTGTAAAGACAAATACAGTAAAAACACTATATTATTAGAATGCATTAGAATGAGTGTACTATTAAACTGCAAAATAACAAAACACTGAAAAAATGCTGTATTAGAACAATTAAAACCACTCTTTTTTTTGCTGAATGTATAATGCAGGCAGGACCAAGCGAAAGGAGTGATTGGGCCAGCCCAGTGTCAATCGGGCCACAGATCTACTGGTTTTATTGGCTGGTCAGACCAATACATAAATAATAAAAAGTGTTGAGACTGTCGGCCCAAACAACGCGTCGGCTCACAGGGAAAACGCCTGGTATGCCAGATGGCCAGTCTGTCCCTGGACAAGTTGTACATTTGACTTTTCCTAACCAAGTACTTTATACACTTTATATGTGTTGGACGAACAAATGAACATTTCATGACAATATTTTTCTAATCTGATATTCAGGTAACAAAAGCTACATAGACCAGGAGAAACACTCATGTGCATGATCTATGTTTAGACAGCAGTCCTGTCAGAAACTGAGCAATGTTGAATGAATTGGGAAACTGTAGAGGACTATTATAAACGGCTCCTAAGAGTGAGGCCTTGTAAAATTCTGTAAAATTAATTTACCTTCACAATTAAAAAAGTAACTGATAAGTTCTGCTAGTGACTAAACCTTATTTTACTGAACAAGCTAGTATGTTTTAACCAACTGACCCCACTAATAACTTCTGAAAAACTGATAACTTTAGTAACTTTAACAGAAATTCTAACAGGAAAGAAAAATGAGATCTAGCTCAAACTGAGCCAGTTTGATAACTGAGTTATGATACAATTAATAAACCATTATTAAATTATTAAGGTATACAAATATTAATTATTAATAATTAATATTAAGATATTAAGTACTATAAAACTATATTTAAAAAGATTAATAAACAAAACTGACACAAATAAAACCAGAATATGGAGATAAAATATAAAATATGACAGTACAAGTCAACTTTTAAAAAATAACATTTAAAAATAAAGTAGATCAAAGTAACAACCAACAGAAACTTAAAGTATAAGAATGAAATGAAATAAATGAATAAAATACAAGAACTAAAATAAATAAACTAATACATTATTTGGTTAGAAATGAAATAATTTAGTATCCATAGCAACCACTTGTCTGCTTTTCTGGAGGAACTGTCTCTCCTCTAGATCTGAATCGGGTCTCTGGAGCTCGCCGCTTGCTGCTAACCCTTGTGTGAAATCCTGACTCCTGACCTGGAGCTTGGAGGAATCACTGTCTCCGTGTTCAGCTTGTTTTCCTCTTTCTGTCACTTTCTAGCGCTTATTTTTAATAGATGTGTTTAGTGATCTACTGCGTCGTACGTTTACTAACTGCTGTTAGATCGTGTTTACAGTCCACAGGTTTATCAGAACTCAACAAAAAGCGGAGATGCAGTTTTACCTACAACAGCGTTTATTTCAGTGCCCAAATCAACTGCAGGCGGGAAGTTTCTACTTTATTAAGGCTGTTTCTGGACTTTTTGAGTGTGAGAAGTGTGGCATGTTTAGTCTAGACCCTTTTTCCTGCACTAGTGATGATGATAGTGTTTGTACTGAATGTGAGCTCGTAGCTCTGTGGAGGAGAAAGTGGAGCAGTTAGAGGTGGAGCATCATGGCTTTACTAAAGGATAGAGAGCAGGAGTCACTGCTAGCAGCCCCGGATGCCTTAGGGAGAGCTAGCACCCCCCACTCCTGCGTTAGAGCCTCACAGCGGGGCGAATGGGGGACGTCTCGGCGGCATAGCCGGAAAGCTAAGGCTAATGCTAGCGCTAAGGCCGAAGCTAGCCCACCGGAACACCGCGCTCCCCCCGATTCGTGTGTCAGACAGGTTTGCCCCGCTCAGCGAAACACCCGCTGAGGAGCCTGTTCAGAGACCTCTGGTCAGAGGAGACTCTACTGCTCCACACGTGAAGAGAGCTCGTCCTTAAGGGGCTCCAGCAGTGACCGTTAGCTGTTTACTGGGAGCCAGAGCACCGGACATTAGCGGCAACCTTAAGCGGCAGCAAACAGGAGCTATTCGAGGACAGTTATTGTTGAAATGGCTCTTCAGTCACTTCGCGCATTCATTGAATGTGTGGAGGAAATCAGTCAGAGTCGAAGTTCTTCTCAAAACACCAACTTTATTCAAACAGAAGCTTTCTGGAGATGTCAAGTCACCGCGCAGTGAGATGAGATCCAAAGTATACAAATAACACCATCAATTATATACCGAGTTCTACATTCTAAGTTCCGAGTTCTACATTCCTTGTTCTGAATTCCGAGTTCTGAATTCCGAGTTCTAAATTCTGAGTTCCGAGTTCTAAATTCTGAGTTCCGAGTTCTAAGTTCCGAGTTCTGAATTCCAAATTCCAGGTTCTGAATTCCAGGTTCTAAGTTCCGAGTTCGGAATTCCGGGTTCAAAGTTCCGAGTTCTAAATTCCGAGTTCTACATTCTGAGTTCGAGTTCTTCATTCTGAGTTCCGAGTTCTACATTCTGAGTTCCAAGTTCTACATTCCGTGTTCCGAATTCCGAGTGCTGAATTCCGAGTTCTAAATTCTGAGTTCTGAGTTCTAAATTCGGAGTTCCAAGTTCTAAGTTCCGAATTCTGAATTCCGAATTCCAGGTTCCGAATTCCAGGTTCGAAGTTCTGAGTTCGGAATTCCGGGTTCCGAGTTCCGAGTTTGGAATTCCGGGTTCCGAGTTCCGAGTTCGGAATTCCGGGTTCCGAGTTCGGAATTCCGAGTTCGGAATTCCGGGTTCCGAGTTCCAAATTCCGAGTTCGGAATTCCGGGTTCCAAGTTCCGAGTTCGGAATTGCGGGTTCCGAGTTCGGAATTCCGGGTTCCGAGTTCGGAATTCCAAATTCCGATATCCGAGTTCCAAATTCCAAGTTCCGATATCCGAGTTCCAAATTCCAAGTTCCGATATCCGAGTTCCAAATTCCAAGTTCCGGGTTCCAAATTCCGAGTTCGGAATTCCGAGTTCCAAGTTCCGAGTTTGGAATTCCGAGTTCCAAGTTCTACATTCCGTGTTCCGAATTCCGAGTTCTGAATTCCGAGTTCTGAATTCCGAGTTCTAAATTCTAAGTTCCGAATTCTAAATTCTGAGTTCCGAATTCTAAATTCTGAGTTCCGAGTTCTGAATTCCGATTTCCAGGTTCTAAGTTTCGAGTTCGGAATTCCGAGTTCCAAGTTCCGAGTTCGGAATTCCGGGTTCTGAATTCCGAGTTCTAAATTCCGAGTTCTGAATTCCGTGTTCTAAATTCTAAGTTCCGAATTCTATATTCTGAGTTTCAAGTTCTACATTCCGTGTTCCGAATTCCGAGTTCTGAATTCCGAGTTCTGAATTCCGTGTTCTAAATTCTAAGTTCCGAATTCTATATTCTGAGTTTCAAGTTCTACATTCCGTGTTCCGAATTCCGAGTTCTGAATTCCGAGTTCTAAATTCTGAGTTCTGAGTTCTAAATTCGGAGTTCCGAGTTCTAAGTTCCGAATTCTGAATTCCGAATTCCAGGTTCCGAATTCCAGGTTCTAAGTTCCGAGTTCTGAATTCCGAGTTCCGCATTCCGAGTTCCGAATTCCGAGTTCCAAGTTCAGAGTTCCAAGTTCAGAGTTCTAAATTCCGAGTTCCAAATTCCGAGTTCCGAATTCTAAATTCTGAGTTCCGAGTTCTAAGTTTCGAGTTCGGAATTCCGAGTTCCAAGTTCCGAGTTCGGAATTCCGGGTTCTGAATTCCGAGTTCCAAATTCTAAGTTCCGAATTCTTAATTCTGAGTTCCAAGTTCTACATTCCGTGTTCCGAATTCCGAGTTCTGAATTCCGAGTTCTGAATTCCGAGTTCTAAATTCTAAGTTCCGAATTCTATATTCTGAGTTCCAAGTTCTACATTCCGTGTTCCGAATTCCGAGTTCTGAATTCCGAGTTCTAAATTCTGAGTTCTGAGTTCTAAATTCGGAGTTCTGAGTTCTAAGTTCCGAATTCTGAATTCCGAATTCCAGGTTCCGAATTCCAGGTTCTAAGTTCCGAGTTCTGAATTCCGAGTTCCGCATTCCGAGTTCCTCATTCCGAGTTCCTCATTCCGAGTTCCAAGTTCCGAGTTCTAAATTCCGAGTTCCAAATTCCGAGTTCCGAGTTCTAAATTCCGAGTTCTAAGTTCCGAGTTGCAAATTCCGAGTTCTAAATTCCGAGTTCCAGATTCCGAATTCCGAGTTCCAGATTCCGAATTCCGAGTTCCAGATTCCGAATTCCGAGTTCTGAATTCCGAGTTCTAAATTCTGAGTTCTGAGTTCTAAATTCGGAGTTCCGAGTTCTAAGTTCCGAATTCTGAATTCCGAATTCCAGGTTCCGAATTCCAGGTTCTAAGTTCCGAGTTCTGAATTCCGAGTTCCGCATTCCGAGTTCCGAATTCCGAGTTCCAAGTTCAGAGTTCCAAGTTCAGAGTTCTAAATTCCGAGTTCCAAATTCCGAGTTCCGAATTCTAAATTCTGAGTTCCGAGTTCTAAGTTTCGAGTTCGGAATTCCGGGTTCTGAATTCCGAGTTCCAAATTCTAAGTTCCGAATTCTTAATTCTGAGTTCCAAGTTCTACATTCCGTGTTCCGAATTCCGAGTTCTGAATTCCGAGTTCTGAATTCCGAGTTCTAAATTCTAAGTTCCGAATTCTATATTCTGAGTTCCAAGTTCTACATTCCGTGTTCCGAATTCCGAGTTCTGAATTCCGAGTTCTAAATTCTGAGTTCTGAGTTCTAAATTCGGAGTTCCGAGTTCTAAGTTCCGAATTCTGAATTCCGAATTCCAGGTTCCGAATTCCAGGTTCTAAGTTCCGAGTTCTGAATTCCGAGTTCCGCATTCCGAGTTCCTCATTCCGAGTTCCAAGTTCTGAGTTCTAAATTCCGAGTTCCAAATTCCGAGTTCCGAGTTCTAAATTCCGAGTTCTAAGTTCCGAGTTGCAAATTCCGAGTTCTAAATTCCGAGTTCCAGATTCCGAATTCCGAGTTCCAGATTCCGAATTCCGAGTTCCAAATTCTATGTTCCGGGTTCCAAATTCCGAGTTCGGAATTCTGGGTTCCAAGTTCAGAATTCCGGGTTCCGAGTTCGGAATTCTAAATTCCAAGTTCCGAGTTCCAAGTTCCGAGTTCTAAGTTCCGAGTTCTGAATTCCGAGTTCTGAATTCCGAGTTCCAAGTTCCGAGTTCCAAGTTCCGAGTTCCAAATTCCGAATTCCGAGTTCCAAATTCTTTGTTCCGAGTTCCAAATTCTATGTTCCGGGTTCCAAATTCCGAGTTCGGAATTCTGGGTTCCAAGTCCGGAATTCCGGGTTCCGAGTTCGGAATTCCGGGTTCCAAATTCGGAATTCTAAATTCCAAGTTCCAAGTTCCAAGTTCCAAGTTCTGAGTTCCAAGTTCCGAGTTTCAAATACCGAGTTCCAAGTTTTGGGTTCTAAGTTCTTAATTCCGGGTTCTGACTTCCGACCTCTAAATTCCGAGTTCCGAGTTTGGAATTCCGGGTTCCGAGTTCCGAATTCCAAGTTCTACATTCCAAATTCCGAATACCAAGTTCCGAATTCCGAGTTCTAAATTCTAAGTTCCGAGTTCTAAATTCTGAGTTCCGAGTTCTAAATTCTGAGTTCCGAGTTCGGAATTCCGGGTTCCAAGTTCCGAGTTCCGAATTCCGAGTTCTAACTCCCGAGTTCCGAATTCCGAGTTCTGAATTCTGAGTTCCGAATTCCGAGTTCTAAATTCCGAGTTCTACATTCTGAGTTCCGAATTCCAAGTTCTTAATTCTGAATTCCAGGTTCCAAATTCCGAGTTCCGAATTCCAGGTTCCAAGTTCCGAGTTCCGAGTTCTAAGTTCCGAGTTTGGAATTCGGCGTTCTAAATTACGAGATAGGATGTCGGGGTTCTAAGTTCCGAGTTGCAAATTCCGAGTTCTAAATTCCGAGTTCCAGATTCCGAATTCCGAGTTCCAGATTCCGAATTCCGAGTTCCAGATTCCGAATTCCGAGTTCTGAATTCCGAGTTCTAAATTCTGAGTTCTGAGTTCTAAATTCGGAGTTCCGAGTTCTAAGTTCCGAATTCTGAATTCCGAATTCCAGGTTCCGAATTCCAGGTTCTAAGTTCCGAGTTCTGAATTCCGAGTTCCGCATTCCGAGTTCCGAATTCCGAGTTCCAAGTTCAGAGTTCCAAGTTCAGAGTTCTAAATTCCGAGTTCCAAATTCCGAGTTCCGAATTCTAAATTCTGAGTTCCGAGTTCTAAGTTTCGAGTTCGGAATTCCGGGTTCTGAATTCCGAGTTCCAAATTCTAAGTTCCGAATTCTTAATTCTGAGTTCCAAGTTCTACATTCCGTGTTCCGAATTCCGAGTTCTGAATTCCGAGTTCTGAATTCCGAGTTCTAAATTCTAAGTTCCGAATTCTATATTCTGAGTTCCAAGTTCTACATTCCGTGTTCCGAATTCCGAGTTCTGAATTCCGAGTTCTAAATTCTGAGTTCTGAGTTCTAAATTCGGAGTTCCGAGTTCTAAGTTCCGAATTCTGAATTCCGAATTCCAGGTTCCGAATTCCAGGTTCTAAGTTCCGAGTTCTGAATTCCGAGTTCCGCATTCCGAGTTCCTCATTCCGAGTTCCAAGTTCTGAGTTCTAAATTCCGAGTTCCAAATTCCGAGTTCCGAGTTCTAAATTCCGAGTTCTAAGTTCCGAGTTGCAAATTCCGAGTTCTAAATTCCGAGTTCCAGATTCCGAATTCCGAGTTCCAGATTCCGAATTCCGAGTTCCAAATTCTATGTTCCGGGTTCCAAATTCCGAGTTCGGAATTCTGGGTTCCAAGTTCAGAATTCCGGGTTCCGAGTTCGGAATTCTAAATTCCAAGTTCCGAGTTCCAAGTTCCGAGTTCTAAGTTCCGAGTTCTGAATTCCGAGTTCTGAATTCCGAGTTCCAAGTTCCGAGTTCCAAGTTCCGAGTTCCAAATTCCGAATTCCGAGTTCCAAATTCTTTGTTCCGAGTTCCAAATTCTATGTTCCGGGTTCCAAATTCCGAGTTCGGAATTCTGGGTTCCAAGTCCGGAATTCCGGGTTCCGAGTTCGGAATTCCGGGTTCCAAATTCGGAATTCTAAATTCCAAGTTCCAAGTTCCAAGTTCCAAGTTCTGAGTTCCAAGTTCCGAGTTTCAAATACCGAGTTCCAAGTTTTGGGTTCTAAGTTCTTAATTCCGGGTTCTGACTTCCGACCTCTAAATTCCGAGTTCCGAGTTTGGAATTCCGGGTTCCGAGTTCCGAATTCCAAGTTCTACATTCCAAATTCCGAATACCAAGTTCCGAATTCCGAGTTCTAAATTCTAAGTTCCGAGTTCTAAATTCTGAGTTCCGAGTTCTAAATTCTGAGTTCCGAGTTCGGAATTCCGGGTTCCAAGTTCCGAGTTCCGAATTCCGAGTTCTAACTCCCGAGTTCCGAATTCCGAGTTCTGAATTCTGAGTTCCGAATTCCGAGTTCTAAATTCCGAGTTCTACATTCTGAGTTCCGAATTCCAAGTTCTTAATTCTGAATTCCAGGTTCCAAATTCCGAGTTCCGAATTCCAGGTTCCAAGTTCCGAGTTCCGAGTTCTAAGTTCCGAGTTTGGAATTCGGCGTTCTAAATTACGAGATAGGATGTCGGGGTTCTAAGTTCCGAGTTTAAAATTCCGAATTCAAAATTCTGAGTTCCAAATTCCGAGTACTAAATTCTAAGTTCAGATTTCTAAATTCACTGTTCCGAGTTCCAAATTCCGAGTTCGAAATTATGTGTCCCAAATTCCGAGTTTTAAGTTCCAAGTTCCAAATTCCGAGTTCCGAGTTCAGAATTCCGGGTTCCAAGTTCTGAGGTCGGAATTACGAGTTCCAAGTTCCAAGTTCGGAATTCGGGGTTCTAAACTCTTAATTCCGGGTTCAAAGTTCCGAGTTCTAAATTTCGAGTTCCGAGTTCTGAATTCCGAGTTCTAACTTCCTAATTCCGAGTTCCAAGTTCCGAGTTCCGAATTCCGAGTTCTAAATTCCGAGTTCCGAATTCCGAGTTCTAACTTCCGAGTTCTAACTTCCAAATTCTGAATTCCGAGTTCTGAATTCCGAGTTCCGAATTCCGAGTTCTGAATTCCGAGTTCCGAATTCCGAGTTTTAAATTCCGAGTTCCGAATTCCGAGTTCTAAATTCCGAGTTCCGAATTCCGAGTTCTAACTTCCGAGTTCTAACTTCCGAGTTCCGAATTCCGAGTTCTAAATTCTGAATTCCGAGTTCCGAATTCCGAGTTCTAAATTCTGAATTCCGAGTTCTAAGTTCCGAGTTCTGAATTCCGAGTTCTGAATTCTTAATTCCGGGTTCAAAGTTCCGAGTTCTTAGTTCCGAGTTCCGAAATCCGAGTTCCAAATTCCGAATTCCGGGTTCCAAATTCCGAATTCCGAGTTCCAAATTCCGAATTCCGAGTTCCAAATTCCGAATTCCGGGTTCCAAATTCCGAGTTCTAAATTCCGAGTTCCGAATTCGGAGTTCTAAATTCTTAATTCCGGGTTCAAATTTCCGAGTTCTAAATTTCGAGTTCTAAGTTCCGAGTTGCAAATTCCGAGTTCTAAATTCCGAGTTCCGAATTCCGAGTTCCAAATTCCGAGTTCCAAATTCCGAATTCCGAGTTCTAAATTCTGAATTCTGGGTTCCAAATTCCGGGTTTCAAATTCCGAGTTCTGAGTTAGGTGGCAGCTGGTCTGACACATGTAGAGGGGACCTCAGTGGTAATCTTCCAGCAGGTTGGGCTGCGTGGCCATTTACTCGGAGAAGGTAAAAAGACAGAGTTAGTTCTGAGAGGATTTTATGGAGAGCAGAGAATGTTGAGCAGTATCAGAGTGTGTCTGACGACTGGAAAGTTCTGGGATAGACTCATCTTTGTGAGAGGCAGTTTTCCTTGGATCAGAAATGGCAGTCTTGGGCATAGAATATGTTACCTGGGTCTGTTGAAAGGTTAGCGTTGGTCAAGAAACAGATGTCTTTCCTAACAGGGTGATGATCTCTGCAGCAAGAGTGAACATCAGTTAGAGTGCTCTGGAATGAGCACTCCTCTGTCCTCCAAAGAGGGGTTTTAAAGTTGTGTTCTCCCTTTTAATGACTGCTTTAATAACTTAATCTAGGACCCAGTGCCCTACAAAGGAGGAGGTGTCCGTGTCAGCGGGTTGGGGTGGATGTCTGGTTTAACTCACCTGAATCTAATGTGCTTTAGCATTAGTGCAGCATGGCAGTGGCGCAGGGTGTGGGTGGCACAGCTCCAGGGGCTCCAGGTTGTGGCTTTAACCCTGACTCTGGTCATTGTGAGAAGTTTGGTGTGTTCTTCCTGTGTCCAAGTGAGCTTCCTCCCACCTCCACATGGTAGGTGAATTGGCTGTGCTTACTTGCCCGTAGGTGTGTGTCTCTAGGTGCAGTAGCACCCTTTCCAGGGAGTGTTCTTGCCTTGTGATGATTCAGGAAAGGCTCCAGAGAAAAATAAGAAAATAAATCTGTGACCAATTGCCTGATTGGAGTTAATAGGTTAGTATGATGCTTACCTTGGTCTTTTAGGGTACATGGATTCCCGCACTCCAGCTGCCAGATTGCTGTGTTTAAGAGATACGTCACATTAATATAGCTTGCATTTACACTCGTATTTCAAACAGAGGTTCCTGTAATGAAAGGGTAAATCAGATCATGCTGTTCATCAGTGTTGCTCAGTTCACCGATTCTTATCTGGATCTTATCTTATCTTAGTATCTGGATACTTCTTCATTAAAAACGTGAACGAGCGCGTTTTAAAATAAGAGCGGTGTTTCCTACGAGGGTCACAGAGGGGCAGTGTGCGAGCGCAGCACTCCAGCTCTGCCTCGTCTCTCTGCAGTGCAGGCCTGCTCAGAAGAGAGCGGGTAGCATGGCTGCTGATACCAGCGGTTTACACACCGTCCTCAACTTGAGGGAAAAGTTTACTCAGTTTTCATAAACAACCGACAGTCAGAGCAACCCCGAGAAACACCAAACCCGGTCTGCAGACTATGCTTTAAACCTGTACAGACCAAAGGAGCAACACCTCCAACTGAGCTCAGCCTCTTTCTGACTGACCTGCAGAGGTTAAAGAGGTCAGAGAAGGTCAGATCAGTGAAGAGTGATACAGCTCTAACAATCACACCAAGCTCCAGTCAGAGGAGGGGGAGTTTTTTCAGGAGGAGTTTAGGGCAGTGAGAGCTGTTGAAGTTAACTGGCTTTTCTTTATTGATAACTACCAATGTGGAGAACTGGTAGCGTTATGTTTACCTGAACCTCCATGCTGCTAAATATCAGGCGTTCACCAGTAGATCAGCAGCAGTTCTAAACAGAGCTGTCGCAGTAATTACGCTACAAACTGATCGTATGATCAATGATTATGACCTCCATCATTTTGGAGGACATCGATAATGAAGCTTTGTTTATTTGCGTGTTTTTAAGACCTTTAACCAGGCGAGCTTTTCTGTTCTCCCCTCTACCAGACACACACACACACACACACACACACACACACACAGACACAGACAGAGACCTTTCTGTTTATTAATAAAACTATTTTCGATCATCTATTATTCCATTACTTTTCCTAATGTTTTAGTTTTTGCTGTGGTATCGTTTCAGTATCGGTATTGAGATATTTAGGCAAGTATCGTATCTAAAGTCATAAGTTTGGTATCGTGACAACACTACTGTTTATAATGTAAATAGAAAAATATAAATAAGTAAATTACCTCTTACTTCTTATACTGAGAGCAGAAACCTCTGATAAAAAATAAATCTATCTATCTGTCTATCTGTCTGTCTGTCTGTCTGTAACCCTGTTAAAATTAGGAGCCTCTTTCTGAGCTCTTCTACAGGGGCTGTTCATTTGCCCCCCACCTTCTCTCCCCCTCTTCACTTCTTGCTCTCTTCAAGTGTGAGTGTGTGTTGTGTCCAGAGCTGATGCTGTGTTGCTATTTTTTGTGAGCAGTTATTGAAGTTAAAAGCTGATTAAGGGTCCAAAGGGGATATAAAATCCCCCATTCCTCGTTTTTTCAGTGTTCTTTAGTCCTGAGTTTGATAAACTCTCATCAGTTTCTGTTCAGTTGTGAAGAGAAACACCGGTGAGTTCAGACAGTGCTGTTTAAGGAGGGATTATGAGTTAGTAAGTGTAGATTTCCAAGTGATAAGATGTGTAAAGTGTTGATAAGGGAGTTAAAGATTATTAAACAGCCGGAGTATAAATGTGGGAGACAGACCTCGGCTAGTTCGTTTCAGCTGCTAAGCTGTAGGCTAACAGGCAGAGGCTAGCGGGATTAGCATCTTGTTTAAGTGTAAATCTACGATGTTAAGTGTTAAATCCTGCTGTTTACGGACTCAGAGACATGCTGAGATGAATATGCTTGTCGTACAGTCTTGCTGAACTTAGTGCTGTATCGTACAGGTTGTTTTGTTGACGGGAAAAGCGAGCGAATTTGTCCACGATGGCGAGCCAACCCGAGACTACACTTCCCAGAGTACTGCGCGAGGGACGTCAGTAGCGGGAACACACACACACACACACATACACACACATACACACACACACACACACACACACACACACACCTACCTTAGTCTATCCGGGTAGTGAAGATTTAAACACACTTTTCTGACACTTTGAGACGATATTACTCCAGAAAGGAACATTGATTATAACAAAAGGGAAAAACTGTTGGTTCACATTTCAGACTTAAAGGACTGTTATATTGTTGAAAGTTGAGTAAAATATCTCATGAATTCTTGACTCTGAACTTTATTATTTTACTACCATTTAAGCTTTTGTTGAGTGTTTTATGTGTTTTGGGTTTTGTTGTTAAATCTGAACTTGTGCATTTTTCCAGTACTGTTATTTTTTTATATAGAGCCTCATTGAACTACAGTTTCCTCTTATAACTCATTTATACCTCCTACTCCATTTTTATATGTTTTTTTCTTTCCTATTAGCCACTCACAACTATTCACACACACATAAGAAGAAGGTCACATCATTTCTGTAAATAAATATATGATTATATCTTTAACCCTGTACTCACTGGTCCATCGCATCTCTGTCCAAGCTCTCCTTAGAGTACCTAGTGAGATATCAACACTGGTCCAAACCCCTGAAGAATCCCAACCTATGGTTGATCTGTCCCTCAATAGAAATTCCTATTGTGGTGTAACGGTTGGTGTAGACACTGAGTAAGCTAACGTAGCTCCTGTGTTACATTTACGCGTGCTACGTATCTGTCTATCTACCTAACTAGACAGATTTGATCTAGTTGAAGAAATTGTAGGACAGTCAGGACATTTCTCTTTGTTTTATTTCAGAAACAGGTTTCTGTAATGAAAGAGAAAAGCAGAAAATGCTGTTTATTGTTTAAATAGAAAAATGTAAAGAATTATTTGAATTAAATGACCCCATGCCTCTTATACTAAGAGCAGAAAATTCAGAGGAATTCATCTATCCAACTATCTATATATTTATCTAGCTAGCTATGTGTCTATCCACCTGTCATTGTTTTTATCCAGTTGGTGAAATTGCAGCGCCCTCATTCCCCCAGAATCACCAGGTAGTTAACATGTCACATAGTCACAAGTCTCTACTGTGTATGGGCTGGTGATGAGTCAGCTACCAGTGACCGATACCAGATACCAGTACCAGATAATGTGCTGCATGAGGCTTGTCTCTCCTGGTTGTTCTTTAAACAGCCCAGCTGGTATCCTTTCCTTCAGCTCCCTCAGCTTGTCCCTCATCTTGAGAACGTAGGACAGGATGTTTAGCTTTTCAGTCTTTCTCAGAGCAAATGCTTCCGGGTAGCATAGACCCAGATTACTAAAATATGGCAATTTCCTCCCCGGCCTCTTGGTAAAGGGCGTATTATATCCATGGCAATCCGTGAAAATGACATGTCAATAACTGTCAGACTTATTAATGGCACCCTGTCTAACTTTTTCTCAGATGCTGTTAACTGACACTCTGGACAGACATTACAAAATTCAGCTATATCTAGCAGCTGACTTGGCCAGTAAAATTGACTTGCAAATCTGCTGTGTGTTTTAGCCTGACCCAATTGACCTGGCCACGGGTCCGAATGACCCAACTTTAAAACTTCATCTCTGAGACATTTGGGAACCACTAATTGCTCAACACCATTTTTGACCTAGAGCTTGTTGTCTTTCAGAATGAGTTGACTTCCCTGAGCTTATTCTCTTTCCTTAGCACAGTCTAAAAACAAGGGTTTGAGTGTTTCATCCTGCCTTTGCAACATTGCTATGTCACCAGGTAAGGCAAATGTTTCACTTATGGGTGTATCCAATTGTTCCACTATTTTTGTGCATCTAATTTTTTCCCGTCCTTTTTGTTTTCTTGCATTTTGGTTTGACAGCATATGGTAATTCTTTTAAAACTCGACTGTTTTGTTTGCAGTTTAAACCTTTCTAGCCTACAACCTTGTTACAGCCATAACCACTGCAGTTCTCTGCTCAGTGTTTTAAAGATATACCAGAATCGGGATATATTTCTACCTAAAACGACAGCATGAGCAGATTTTTGCATTATGTCTACCTTTAATATGTAGCTTTGGTTATTGAACTGTGAGTTTAGTTGTGGGGTGTACCTGTTCATCTGTTCTATGTATACACCTGACCCCAAGTTTACCTGTACTCTCAAACTAGGATTCTGGAAGACACTGTGGTGTTATCATGATGTGACTAGCTCCAGTGTCAATAAGGGCTTTAAATGTTTTGTGTCCTATTTTTACAGGTATGGTTATCTCACTACTGTCCTGTTCCTGAAAGCTTTTTTCGGGTCTTGGAACATATCAAAGAGGATTTGTCCTGGTAACAAGCTTAGGACAATCTTAAATCTTTTGGCCAACCTGATTTTAGCTAGCTGTGTTTAAACAGTTTGGCGATTATCTGTTGCCTGACTATCTTTGCTTCTTTTGCTAGTACTCCAGCGCCCCTGTGTGGTGATAAATTCACTAGCGGCTTAGGACCACAACTGACCCTGCCCCCAGACTTACTTGTCTGCGCATATTGGTACACTCTGAGGCTGGAATCACAGAGCAGGAACTCCTTCTCAGCTTGCCTTGCTGCCACGAAAGCTTCAGCTGCTTCCACTGCTTGTGTTATGGACGCCGGGCTGCATACAGTTATCCAACATCTGAGGTCTGGACTTACAGTTCTAAGGTACTGTTTGAAAATGATGGTGTTCCCGATGTCCTCTTTCTTTTTTTTCTCTAGGAGTCATCCACTTTTCAGACAGTGATTTCAGTCTGTTATACAGTTCACGATAGTTATCCATGGCAACATACGCAGCCCTAGCTTTTCCCTCTAGCAGCGGGACTACATGTATTACCGAATTATCGCTTTTAGGCCATATTGCTACTTATGTTGGTAAAATTGAAGGACAGTCAGGGTGTTTCCCTTTATTCCATTTCAGACACAGGTTCCTGTAATGAAAAAAAGAATACCTCTTATACTGAGAGCGGAAAACTCGAAGGAATCTAGCTAGCTTGCTATCTTTCTATTTATCTAGGTAGCTAGCTATGTGTCTGTTAACCGGTCAATGTTTTTATCCAGTTGCAGAAATTGTAAGATTAAATTAAAGATTAATTAAATTACCCTTTACCTCTTTTACTGAGGGCACAAAACTCTGAGAAATTCATTTATCTAACTATTTATCTGTCTATTTATCTAGCTACCTAGCTTTGTGTCAATTAACCCGTAATTTTTTTTATCCATTTGGAGAATTTTTAGGACAGTCAGGGTGTTTGTCTTTGTTTCATTTCAAACACAGGTTTCTGTAATATAAAAAAATAAATCAGATAATGCTGTTTATCATGCAAATGTAAAAATATAAAGAATTAATATAATTAAATGACCCCTTACCTCTTATACTGAGAGCACAAAATTCTGAGAAATTCATCTATCTAACTATTTATTTGTCAATTTATCTAGATAGCTAGCTACGTGTCTTTTAACCTGTCAATTTTTGTATCCAGTTGGTAAAATTGTAGGACAGTTAGGGTGTTTTTCTTTGTTTCATTTCAAACACAGGTTCCTGTAATGAAAAAAAAGAAATCAGTTAATGCTGTTTATCTTGTAAATTGAAAAATATTAAGAATTATTTTAAGTGAATTACCCCTCACCTCTTATACTGAGAGCACAGAATTCGGAGAATTTCATCTATCTAACTATTTATCTGTCTAATTTTCTAGCTTCCTAGCTATGTCTCAATTAACCCGTCATTGTTTTAATCCAGTTGATGAAATGGTAGGACAGTCAGGGTGTTTGTCTTTGTTTCATTTCAAGGACAGGTTCCTGTAATGAAAAATAGAAATCGGTTAATGCTGTTTATTATGTAAATAGAAAATTATATATTAAATTCATCTATCTAACTATTTATTTGTCTGTTTATCTAGCTAGCTAGCTATGTGTCTTTTAACCCTCTCAATTTTTTTTACAGTTGGTAAAATTGTAGGACAGTTAGGGTGTTTGTCCTTGTTTCATTTCAAACACAGGTTCCTGTAATAAAAAAGAGGGAATTACTTAATGCTGTTTATTATGTAAATAGAAAAATATTGAGAATGTATTTAATTTAATTAGCACTTACCTTTTATACAGAATGCAGAAAACTCGGAGAAATTCATCTATCTGACTATCTGTCAATTTATCTAGCTAGCTAGCTATGTGTCAATTAACCCGTCATTGTTTTTATCTAGTTGGTGAAATTATTGGACAGTCAGGGTGTTTGTCTTTGTTTCATTTCAAGCACAGGTTCCTGTAATGATAAAAAGAAATCAGTTAATGCTGTTTGTCATGTAAATAGAAAAATATTAAGAATTATTTTAAGTGAATTACCCCTCACCTCTTATACTGAGAGCACAAAATTCATCTATCTAACTATTTATCTGTCAATTTATCTAGATAGCTAGCTATGTGTCTTTTAACCTGTCAATTTGTTTCCCAGTTGGTATAATTCTAGGACAGTTAGGGTGTTTGTGTTTGTTTCATTTCAAACAAAGGTTCCTGTAATGAAAAAAAAGAAATCAGTTAATGTTGTTTATCATGTAAATAGAAAAATATTAAGAATTATTTTAATTAAATTACCCCTTACCTCTTATACTGAGAGCAGAAAACTCAGAGAAATTCATCTATCTAACTATTTATCTGTCAATTTATCTAGCTAGCTAGTTATGTGTCTATAAACCCATCATTTTTTTTATTTATCCATTTGGAGAATTTGTAGGACAGTCAGGTTGTTTGTCTTTGTTTCATTTCAAACACGTTCCTGTAATGGAAAAAGAAATCAGTTAATGCTGTTTATCATGTAAATAGAAAAATATTAAGAATTATTTTATTTAAATTACCTCTTATCTCTTATACTGAGAGCACAAAACTCAGAGAAATGTATCTATCTAACTATTTATCTGTCTATTTATCTAGGTAGCTAACTATGTGTCAATTAACCCGTCATTGTTTTTATCTAGTTGGTGAAATTATTGGACAGTCAGGTTGTTGGTCTTTGTTTCATTTCAAGCACAGGTTCCTGTAATGAAAAAAAAGAAATCAGTTAATGCTGTATATCATGTAAATAGAAAAATATTAAGAATTATTTTAAGTGAATTTCCCCTTCACCTCTTATACTGAGAGCACAGAATTCGGAGAAATTCAACTAATCTAATTATTCTAACTATTTATCTGTCAATTTATCTAGCTAGCTAGTTATGTGTCTATAAACCCATCATTTTTTTTATTTATCCATTTGGAGAATTTGTAGGACAGTCAGGTTGTTTGTCTTTGTTTCATTTCAAACACGTTCCTGTAATGGAAAAAAAATCAGATAATGCTGTTTATCATGTAAATACAAAAATATTGAGAATTTATTTAATTTAATTAGCCCTTACCTTTTATACTGAGAGCAGAAAACTCAGAGAAATGTATCTATCTTACTGTTTATCTGTCTATTTGTCTAGCTAGCTAGCTATGTGTCTTTTAACCCTCTCATTTTTTTATCCAGTTGGTAAAATTGTAGGACAGTTAGGGTGTTTGTCTTTGTTTCATTTCAACCCCAGGTTCCTGTAATGAAATAAATAAATCAGATAATGCTGTTTATCATGTAAATAGAAAAATATTGAGGATTATTTAAATTGAATTACCCCTTACCTCTTATTCTGAGAGCACAAAATTCGGAGAAATTCATCTATCTAACTATTTATCTGTCTATTTATCTAGATAGCTAGCCATTTTTCTATTAACCCTTCATTTTTTCTATCCAGTTGGAGAAATTGTAGGACCTGATGTTTGTTTTTGTTTCATTTCAAACACAGGTTCTTGTATTAAAAAAGAGGGAATCAGTTAATGCTGTTTATCATGTAAATAGAAAAATATAAAGAATTATTTTAATTAAATGTCAACCTACCTCTTATACTGAACAGAAAACTCTGAGCAATTCACCTGTCTCTTTATCTGTCTGTTTATCTATCTTGCTATGTGTCTGTTAACCCGTCATTTTGTTTATCCATTTGGAGAATTTTTAAGACAGTTAGATAAATGACTGTATTGAATGAATTGTAGAACAGTCAGGATGTTTCTCTTTTTTTATTTCAAGTATCTTTAGCTGTCAGCTGTCTCTCTCTCTCTCTCTCTCTCTCTTTTATCTATCTATGTAAATTTTAGTCTGTATGTTTGTCTATTTCTTCTGTCTGTCTTTTGTCTATCTTTATTTTCTTTGTAACTGTTTCTTACTTATCAATTTTTCTAACTTTCTTATCATACATAGATCAATAGATTAAATTTTTCACCACTAGCAAACTTTAATAACTGAGTCTGTCCACCATCCCAAGAACATCATCAGCTTCTCAACATTACAACTTTAACCCAGTTAAAATTAAAACACACATCAGCAGCAGACTTTAAAAACCCAGTCAGTTTAGCAACCTCAAGGCTAAAGCACACTGCCACGGCGGGCAGGAATAATGAAAAGACTGTTTGTCCTACATTTGCTGTCCTGATGTGTGGAGAGGGTGCTGGTTACATGTCTGCAGCTGGAGGATCAGAGGAGCGACTGGGAGTTAAATGGAATAATTGATAATAGAACATTATTACATCATAAAGACACAGTTCTAAAGTTCCAGCAGCAGCTGTTTCTCTGACTTTTGAAAGATGCATTTGTGAACTGGTGCTCACCTGAGTTTACTCATGTATACACACCTGCACCAACACCTGAACACATTAAAATCACTCCTGTCATCAACAGGGTTCTTTCAGTAATCCAAAATCTGTCTTCAAATATGGGCCTAATAGTAATTTACTGTTACTATATATTGCATTTCATGATTTTATATGTTATGCCAATATATCTATCTATATATCTATCTGCCTGTATATATCTATCTTTATTGTTTTTAATTGATCAGTGAAATAATCAGCCTGGTCTCATGGGATATACGTACCTCTGACCACTTTTTAGGTTTAAGATATAGGGGAACTGGGTACTTTCTACTGATTAAGGGTGATTTATCTAGCTAGCTAGGTGGCTAGGCTAATGCAGCCTCTAACATAGCATCAGGTACACAGTGAGCTGTAGTTGTGGCCATTCTCATATAGTTTGGTGGTTAAATCAGAGGTTCTTCTAACATATCTTTTACCAAAAGCTTATGCGAAGATAAGGGAATGGGAGATACTGTCTGCTCATTCATTAGCGTAGAGTGAGGTGTCAGCTGAGCTCGTACATTAGCTAGCTAGCGCTAGGTGGCTAATGAGGAGCGCTTGCTAGATAAAGCAGCTGGTGTTTTTCTGTGGTTGTCACGATGTGCTGGCTAGAGATCTCGTATGCTGTACTAACTGATTTCATACTGGATCTAATTGTGTGTAATTATGATCTTTCTCTTTTTTTTACAGCTTTGAACATCTATTCATCATTGATTCTCATTATCTTTCTCTGCCTCTTGCAGGGACCAGGTCGACACATGGACAGGTGAGTTAATGGTAGAGTTTATATTAGCTGGTTTTCTGGTTAGTTTTTATACTCCCTCAGTTAACAAATGTAAGCACAGTACAGAAACACACCATGTGACCTTAGAATTACAGGATTTTACATGATGGGTTTTGTAAAAATGGACTAATTTGATTATTTGAGGTTAATCATCTGAATGTTAGAACTATCTGAGCTGGTTTCCCAGACTTGTGTTAAACCTAGTCCTTGACTAAAAGAGAACTTCAGTAAAGATCACCACTGGAAAAAAGCTAGTTAGTGTCTGGGATTATGATCAATCCATGTCTGGGTAATCAGCCCTTTCTGATCTGAATCATCATGTGTGAAATAATGTGTAATGTGTTGAAATTATTGCACCACTGATTTATTGCACATATTTCAATGAATTGCATTACCGTTATTATTGCACATATGAAAAGTATAATTTGAGTATTTTTCTGATGAACCACAATGTCACACATTGAGGGAGGAGTTTGATGGTCACAGGTAGGAATGACCTGTGGTGCTCTGTGGTGCATTTTGATGATGAGTCTTGCACTGAATGTGCTCCTGTGGGTTGGAGCCATTATCCGTAATGGCATGCAGCTTATACAGCATCCTCCCCTCTGACACTGCCTCAGTGAGTCCACCTCCACACCCACATCATCACTGGCCTTTTGGATCAGTTTGTTCAGTCTGTTGGTGTCTGCCACTCTCAGCCTGTCCCAGCATGCACTTGCCACCACAGACTCATAGAAGATCCTGAGCATAGTCTGGCAGTTATTGAAGGACCTTAGAAAATAGAGACTCCTTCCTGTAGAGGGCGTCAGTGTTCTTAGCCCAGTCTAGTGAGTTGTCAATTTAAACTCATAGATATTTGTAGTTCTCCACAGTGTCCACATTGACCCCCCTGATGGACACAGGGGTCGTCACCAGTGCCTTGTCCCTCCTTAACAGGTCATTTTGTAAAATACATTTTCATGAGTCGCTGAACATTAACAAAAATGGTTCAGCTTCCCATCCTCTATGAGGAAACATACATCATGTTGATTTGCATGTTCTGTGTATGTATGAAAATGTTTTTAAAAAAATAATTCCAGAAAATGCAAGAACATCTGAAGCTTCAGCTAGTGAACAATGCTTTGCGGATGTAAATGCACACCAAGTTATTGGTATGTATTTTTCACACCTAAAATGTTGTTCACAACAATTAGGAAGAGTGAAGCTGTTGAAAAGCCACCTGTCCTTATTTGTGCAGGTCTGTAATTAGCATGCCACTGTTATTCAGTATTTTCCTAATTCCAGAATGGGAACATTTGTGGCAATTTGTGTATCTTCCAAATATATCTTCCAAAAAGCTTTCCTTGAATGAACATATTGTCATCATGAAAAAGAAAAATTCTGTAGCATTGACCACTTCTCTTGCCCAGTTTGCACCCTAGATACAGTTGCTGTGTCTGTCGATGGAAACCGAACACTACATCATTTTAGCAAAACAAAGAGTTGTGTTATTATTGATAACTGTAAACTGTCAGAATCTCTAGGGAGTATCTCTATTATCTTTAATGTTTTCTTTAGAGGAACAGACATTTTTTGATGGCATTTTTTTGGCTAGTGATAAAGATATAGCAACATTTGTTGAGTGCATTCGTAAGAAGGCCAAGCCAGTAAGATATTTGTCAAAACACTTTAGACTGTACATAGTGAAGCAGGATTTACTTTTTGTATATATTTGATAATGACATTGTGTTACAGGTACATGGAAAATGAATCTGTGGGACATCAACATGGGCTGCAGCCAGAGAGACCTCTAAAAAGACAAACCTCATATGTGATGAAGAGGTCCTGGAGGTGGCAGTTTGCTTAAAGGTCTGAATATGTATTGGGGAGATATTAGCCAATCCTCCATTTTTGCAAGAAGAACTGGCCACAAAAACAAATGGAAAGTTCTTCTGCACTGATATAATGTGTGGATATTGGCCCTATCTGCAGAAAACCTGACTTAGACTTTTCTGCATGCAAAGGGGCGTTCTACAAAATGTGAGGTAATTGTGTATTGTCTAGCACACAGTTAAGTATTTTACCATATTGGTGGTGTTTTTAAACTTCAAATTTGTATTCTTGACATCTGATATAAATGCTGTAGGTGCAGCGGGGTGCCAAAAACCAAACAGGGGCAGGCACTACCATATTTAACAGCTTTTTGTCACGAATGGCTCTAACTACAAAATACATGAGTAAGGCTGGGAAGTGAACCTTTACTTACAGTGCTCATGTATTGTGCTTTTTTACCCTACTTTTCATTGATCATATTTGTTGACTAAGCCCTGGTGAAACAGTACATTTATCAGTTCCTTCATAATTACAGCTCGAGTGGATATGATCACATTGCATGTCAGGAGGAGGATCATCTTGCTGTTTTTTACAAGTATATCTTAACACCTGCCCTTTTAACTGATAGAGTGACCATGGCAAACAAACTTCAAAATTATTTGTATAATTGCTTTCTCATTGCATAAGTGATGTGACTTTCTCTATCAAAATGTTGGAATACTTATTAGTCACCATAAAACGAAAAAAGAGCAAACTATAGATATATTCTCAGATTTTCTTGGCAAAACATTTATGGGCGTCGTCTTTTAATTTTACATCCCACGTTGTTTAGTCATTTACTGTTTTGTCTTTATCTCAATATGTTAGATTTACTTTTAATGTCAACCACCTTAACCTGACAAATATTCTTTACAGCTCCACATGACCCCAGATCAGATGATCCAGTGGGGTTGCAACATGTGATTGAAGGCCTATTCTTGGATATGCAACAGAAAAGGGGGGATCTATATTGAGTAACTGTAGCCATGTTCAGGTTGCCTCCCAGACATCATGAACTTGTGGAATTAATTTTTAAATGTGAAATCTGTGACAATAACATTAAGTTGTAGGTAATTTAGGTAATTCAAATACAGTTCAAATACATTTTTACATGGAGCAAAGTGCCCCTTCCACATCGTACACTTAAACCCTTACATAATCTTTATACTGTGTTTATACTCTAGTGAGCATGTTCATGTCAGGTCCGCGTCGCCGCACCCATCCCGAGGGCGGTCCCGAGCCGCAGACCACAGGCTTCATGTTCAAGGACTTTTACGTTGACACCCGATTCCTGTTATCATGTTCTGATTTAGGTCACCTGAGAGCTGGGGTACAAAAGGGGAGCAAACGCTAAGGTCTGGGCCGAGAATTACTCTTGCGACGCCAAGCATTATGTTGGCCTCACGTTCATGAGACTTCTAGGAGAGTCTACGGGTTTCGGTAGTGTATGCTCTATCGGAGCTGTTTCACGTTCAGAGGGAGTTCGCTGTCTGGTTCACTGGTTGGTCGCCAGTGAGATTCGGCGTCCGGTTCCTTTGCACTCTAGTCACGTAAGTTTATCAGCGCCTGACGAGCGCGGTTTGGGTTCCTGTATTTGGCTTCCTCCCTCCGTTAGGGTGGCCCAGCCTCGCTTTGCTCCCTGGCTGCCTACCAGCCTCAGGTGGCCTTCAGGTTTTGCCCGCATTAGTTTGTCACGTTTGTCTTGTTTATCCCTCTGTTATTGTTGCACTCTTGTGTTTTCCCCTTGTTAATTTGAATAAAACGTTATCATGCATCGCACCGTCCCTGCGAGTGTTCACCCGTCCATGTCTAGCTTATCCAGCATGACAGTTCAATAAAAGAACCCCATTGTTTCTGCACGTTTTCCATTTGATCAGTTCCACTGACCATATAGGTCTTGTTGTACAGTTACATACTGTAATCCATCTTTTTCCCTGTGTACTTTGCCAGCACACCTTTACCTTTTTCTTTAGTATTCAGGACCTCCACAAGACTATCATTTCCAGATGTTGTAGTGAAGAAACTAGCATGAGCAAGTCCGATTTGTAATGTAAGCCAAGAGTGATAGTTGGTCACAGGAGGCTGTTGGCTGGATATTTGTGATTGGTGGACTATTCTCAGTGACACTGAGCTGTTTAAAAACTCCAGCAGCACTGCTGTGTGTCTGACTCACTCGCACTGGTGCAACACACACTAACACGCCACCACCCTGTCAGTGTTACTGCAGTGCTGAGAATAATCCGCCACCCAGATAGTACCAGTTTATTGCACTGGTGTGACTGAATCAGACACAGAAGTGCTGTTGGAGTTTTCACTGTTCACTCTATAGACAAACCGAGCTTGTCATTCTGCTTTGGAGACGTTTGCTTGTAATTGTACACACCTACCAACTTGGTAGGAGTGTCTAATCGAGTAGACAGTGAGTGGACACAACGTTTAAAAACTCTAGCAGCACTGCTGTTTCTGATGTATGCTTTGATTACTTTTGTATTCGCTGACGTTATGACTTGGGATTCTGGTACGTTAATTTTGACATGAACCATTTTCGTGACTCTTCATTTAAACTCATTAAACTCAGACTTTCAAAGGAAAGAGGTCTATGTGCTTTTCATTTGTTTCAGACCATAGAAATGTGCAGATTCTGACCATGAAGACCATTAGACATTTTTACCCCCTTTTTTGCCCACTTGCACTAAACTGTGCTTTCAACCTCACAGAGTGACCATGTTCCAGAGTCAGGAGGAAGTGACTGAACGCCTGACTCCTCTGATTAACTGTCACAGTGCTTCTGCTTTTCTTCCTCCACAATGTAAAACCAGTCTGTGTTGTCAGGACAGAAAGCTGCAGCCTTAACATCAGATGTCAAATTATTAACACTCACACTGCAGGAGAACTGGAAATGATGTGTGGACTGAGAGAGAGAAGCAGGAGCTCTGATGCTGTGTGCATCGCCTTTCAGTTCAGTTACACTCCCCTGCCAACCAATTCAGTTCAGCTGGTGATATCCATGCATTGAGTTGATGACGACAAGTAAGTGCCAGCTAGTTGGCTGTTCAAGTTTGTTCCTTGTGAGAATTAACTCCATGTTAAAGAATAAAGAGAGAAAGTCGTTCGAGCTGCAGTAAAGTTCTTGTTCTGTGTGGAAAATGGCTTCCACCTGAGGACGTAGTAGTGCAGTTCTCATGTTCGCCAAACATATAGGGAAGCTCTATATGTAACCATGTGCATATTCTCTAGAACGTAATGTCCCTTAAATACTATTCCTGCTAGAACTTAATGTTAATACTTATTATTTATTAAGTGATCATTTCTTATCTGATTCAGCAGTTTAGAATATTTGTTTGAATATGATTTGATGTTTTTTTTTTTTATTATTATTTGTTATTTCAGACTGTGAGCAATGCTGAATGTCAAGTTGTACTGTGAAGTACTACTGGATTACAATACAGTTTAATAAGAAGAAATTATGTTCCCTCGTCTTTAGTCCTGTGTCCTTACCGATGCACCATCCTGTTTACTGTGAAACCCAATACGAGCTAGCCCTACCTATATCCTCTGAAACACTTAGACATGAAGAAGAACGTTTTTGACAAGGTGATGCAGCTGGAGAGACTTATCGAGGAAGAGGCTCTACTGGTGGAAGAAATGAGACAACAGTGGAACCATCTTACAAGAACCTGCAGGGCTTTGAGGGACCAGGCTGGTGTACTAGCAGATGGCCTGGCCACATAGAGTGAGAACCTAAGTGAAATGAAAATACCCCCAAAAAAGCAGATCAGAATCATTTTCAGTTAGAATTAGTTTCAAACAAATGTAGGTGATTAAAATCATACAGTGATTATAAATCCAGCATGAAGATGAAATTCCAGACTCTTATGAAAGAACCATGAAACTACAGGGGCCGATTTCCTGCACAGGGATTAAGTTTAGTCTTGGACTATATTTGGGTGTTCATCTGTGGGACAAGTTGGAATGGGAAGTGAACATGGACAAGCTGTACAAGAAGGGCCAAAGCCAGCGCTACTTTTTGAAGGCTGAAGTTCTTTGGTGTGACAACCTAGCTGCTATGAACTTTCTACAAATCTGTGGTGCCAAGTATCATTTTTCTAATGGACACAGTGGAGATGGTGCTGGAGAGGGTAATGGGATGTTGGCAAAGGTGTCCGTGATCATGAAGAACCCAGTCCACAAAACACTACAGGGACAGAGAGCACACAATGGGCAGCAGACCTCACTGCAGGAAAAACACTTTGACAGGTCATTTCTTTCTACAGCCATCAGATTGTACAAATCTACACTCCAATCCATCAAATTAATCTGTTACTCAGCATCATTGTACATCTGTATATCACCTGCACTGCATTCCCATCACTGCCTGTTCTGCTCTAGTCATCTTTTGCACAATACTGTGTGTTACAGCAGTTCTGCATTAAGTACTATGCAGTAATACTGCAACTGTAAACGACCTCATCCGTGGATTACTGTTACTATCACACAGTAACATTAACTGTGACAGTAACTGTGGCTAGGACAGTGGCAATAACTGTAACTTCAATACCTATATATGAGGGTTAGGGTCCTCTATAACAGAAATATGCTACAAAGCCATTCAGGGAAACTGAATATCTCTGTATCAGTCCTTGGTTTGGTAACATCAGACAAAGCTGTAGAACACTAGAATAACCAGCTGTACTGAGTACTCCTCCTCTTCCCTGCCCACTTCTCCAACTAAAGTATAAAACATAGCCAAAGTCAAAGCATATAGTTGTGCAGTTGTGAGGACAACCCACTTGGAGGCCAGTAGACTCGACTTTTTTACTCAAACTCAATCCCCTTACACCACTTCACACTAAACCTGCACAGTTCAACAACATTAGAGACTGAGTGCATGTGCGCATAATGGAGATATCTGTCAGGGAGTCCAGCAATGTGTGGGTATCTCATGTAAAATGCATTTTGCAGCATGTAATGTCTGGATAAATGAGTGTAATTAGTTCTATTAAAACATTAACAGCCCCCATCATCTAGCTCGCCTCTTCTGTTTTACATTTATTATAGTCCTATTTTATTCGATTTATTACAATGGTCAGTGGCTTGTCTAGGCTGAGGTCTAAGCTAGACATAGGTTTTAATTTAAACTAATAAGATTATTTTTAATCTCTTCTGTCACATACGTGTTATTTGTGTAAAGATGACTGACATGAGCACTACGAAGGACTTTCAATTCATGGATGCAAACGTATGGATGCAGTTACTGCACAGAACCTGGCCCCAGTTTGAACATAAGACAGCTCTCACTTGAACTAAATTTGTCCTCATTTCTGTGTAATAGAAGGGCAGGATGTCATGCTTTGTATGTTTTTTACAGACACTGATATGACCCCTACCGAGTGAAGCATTTCAGTGGTATTTATTTCATGGCATTATTTCCATTATTACATTCATGTCATGACATTTTCTATCTCTGTATTCTCTCCATCGTCTCGTGCCAGGTTTATTAGCATTACAATGGTTGTGAGCAGCCAGGCCTTCCATGTCTGCAGAAAAAGGCATATGCCTTGAGCTTAGGACCAGTCCCCCCCCTGCCCATTGTTATGGAGAGAATTGCAGAGAAGTGAAATTACACCTTATCCTCAAAATGGAGTTATGTAATAACTGAAAGTTTGGGAGAAGCACCATGCTCAAACTTCCCCTCCATTACTTCGCGCTATAAAACGCTCCTCTCCCTTTTCGTTCTTGTGACGAAACTTGCATCCCACCACCACCCCTGCTCCTCCTGATCCAATTTTACTCAACCTCTACCTGGCAAGGGGGGGTCTGGCTTTGAATTCCATCTGCTCGAAGCCCCCCAGAACTCCAGCCCAAATTTCTCTAGTTGCCTCCTTGCCTCAGCTAGCTTGGTCCGCACTTGCAAACTGATTTATACTTAAATCATCATAGCAGCCACATACATTAATGTATAAATGTCAACAGGTACAGCGGCTGAGATGAATGAACTGAAAGACTCATGAATGGATGAGTGGGAACACTGACTGACAGTTCAGTTGCCAGCAGGCCTGGCAAAAGCAGATGAACCAAAAAATATAATAGTACCAGCAGGAATGACCTCCTGTATCACTCCTTTACACGCCAGAGATGAAGATGTCTGTTTCATCTAAACGGATTCCTTCTCTCTATATAGGAGTGCACTTTTCTAGAGGCTGAATATTAAAGACATTGTATTAGACTCTTGAGTACAGAAAACGTGAACTCCATAGAGAGGGAGAGTGTCCTTTTTTTCACATTACTTTATGAATTGGTAGGTAAACAAAGTCCACTGAAATAAATTTCTAATTTCTATTGGATAGAAATGAGAAATAGGTGCTGGGCATTTCTCACCACCTATTGCAGGGCCTCCATCTGCCACACACCAACAGCATCAAGGGAATACTTACATAATTTAGTGTAATATTAGATACACACTGATGCACCTCCCCTTGACCCTGTACACCTCTGAGAGCAGCACTGAATTTAAGAGTCTTCTGTAGGTCTGCTGGTGGAAATGAAAGTGGTGTGCTTACACTTTTGTTGAGCATCTCCTGAAGATCACCTAGGAGTCCTTTAGAGGAAAACTCCAAGCACTGTTTCAGCTGAAGCGGTGACAATGTACACCATCACAGGATGGATGGCATTAACCTCAAAATACACATAAGCTTCATTATGATGTTGCAAAAAAGTGTAGTGATGAAGGCAGTAGTGGAGAGTAAAGAACCTAGAACAGTCCTAAATATCTTATAATAGACTATAAAAGACACAACTATTCATATGAAGTTGGTTCATCACATCACATTTGATGGCTCTGCTGTTTATCCCCATTATATTATTCCACTTACCCCCAAGAATCTTCCAAGAGCTTTTTAATAGTCATTCCCTCAGCTAGTTCTCCATGCTGCCAATGCAAAGGCTTTCATAAGGTCCTTCACGATCATCAAATCAGGTTTTTCAGGCAACACCTTATTGTGGGCCTCAGACATAGTATCCTCTCCAACAACACATGATTCCCTCTTCAAAGACACAAAATATCAGTCCCAACGATAAAAAGAGAATTACTTAAATCTCTCCACCAATATTACACCAACTACACTTCTGTGATCAACCATAATAAAATCGTTCTTAAACAAACTTACATAACTGTTCTCCTCAACATCCCTCAGGAAAGAGCTCTTCACCATTAAAGCTTTGGTAACTTGGACATACTCTGCATTGGTGGGATAGCTGCACATCAAGAGCAACAAAATGAATCAAATGTATCCAGTAATTCTGTTCATCTAATGGGGGGCATTTCACAAAGCAGGATTCCTCCGATTAGCGAGAAAATTTAAGCCCAGAGTCAAGCCTATCCAATATGTAAAGAGCTAAGGCACATTTTGTAAGGAGGTTCAGTTCCTAATCAACATCTGGCTCTAGGAAGTGGCCACTGCATCATCTGAAAATGCCATCCACTGCCACGTACCATATTACGAATGGCACCTGCCAATGAAAGACAGATGCGCTACGTTAAAAAAGGCACTTTAGCAGAGTTGCTTACTTTTTTTTTAGTTTTTACTTTTGGGGTTCTATTGAGCTGTTCTCCAGAAAGAAGCTGGAGTCTTGCCTCAGCACTGTGAATGACACTTTGGGTCTGTTTACTCCTGCCATAAAGAGCTGTAAATCCCAGAAACATCAAACAAGTTACAGCAGCTTCAAGAAAAATGACATTCACTGGCCTGATGGTGGCGTTACAGGAAAGCATTAAGCGTTTTTATTCAATAGCATCTGGTCTGTAGCATCTGTGTCCTACACACAAAATTCTTTTTTTTTTTGGTAATTTCTTGATCCTTCCTACTTCAAGAATTTTTTTGACCAATCCTCACATATCTGGTAGCAAAATACCTGCAATATTTATAATTAATAATAATTAGAATGAATAATGTCAACTTGTACCTTTTGAACACTTAAGCCCATTTTAACAAAATCTTTTCAGCACATTATTTTGAGGGGGTATGTCAAGTTTGGTGGACATTTGTCACAAGAAAGCGAGGTCAATAGTACATAACTCTTAGAAACCATTCATCCAGTCAACCTACAATTTTACATGCTGCATCTTTAGCCTATTCTATAATAGTCTGACCAGAGGACTTGATATGTCAATTATTGTGGTTGGTATTAGCCAATCACATTCAAGCATACATTTGACATGCTAAACATTCACCAATCAGGGTGCAACTTATGGGGATTTATCAATGTAGGCATATTCTGTAAACCAGTGAAGTTGCCAGAAATGCCTTACAATAATGCTGTCATATGCTGTTATATGTTATGTCCTATATGTTACATTTACAGACACACCAACCTTTTTCAGTTCCGATACCAATACATAAATGTATTGATCGATACACAGTACCGATCCGATACCATTGTTAAATAAATAAACCGTATACCTCACCATGTGGGAGAGATTTAAAGCATCAGGATTGATGTAAACATTATCTCACTAACTTAATAACTAAAATAGTTATAAATGTATTAAATTGCTATTTATTTGTCACTAAAATAAGAAACAATTGTGCAGGACCTAGGCACAGCATTCACCTTACAATGTGTTCATTTATTTATAAGTATTTATAGGAGACAGTCACACATGTCAGATTTAGTTCTTTTCAAAGGATACAAAAGTCTTCATATGAGATATGACTATTAACAGAATGTTTTTTTAGTTAATAATTACAATAATTTTGATGATTGGTTATGTGTATTGATTTGTAACTATCATTATCATTGGGCCTGTTGTGCTGGTTCTTTAGGTCTCATTGGGCCTGTCGTGGTTGGAACTTTAAGCCACTTGCCTATTGTCTATTTTATATATTGGCATAAAGAAAATCCTAAAACTTAGGCCTACTTGAAGCCATAGCTGACACTCCTGTGACTCCAGTGTTGTGACTGTTTTTTTTCATGGTAATTCCTACTCCATCCACTATGTGGCAGTATATTGGAAGTAGACCAGGTTACAAGCCAAAAGGGAGGGAACTATGAAGCAGCAAGGTGGTTTAGATGTGGCTCACTTCAGGCCTCACTGTAATGAAGATCCTCCTGGTGGAACTACAGGTTCTAACACTCACTGTAAGTTTGCTATCATTTAATCCTTTCTATATTCAGTCAAGCTTTTTGTATGTTTTATTCATGAGGTTTTGTGCTGTTCTGCTTTTGCAGAAAGCTTCACTTTTGTCTTGTTTTCTATTTGTTTGTTTCTCTATTTGCAGTTCTTAAAACTAACTTGCTCTTCTTATGGACATTGGGATAAACTTTACACACAGAAGACAAATGTATCACTCCTGAATTGACTCTCAGCAACTCAAACCAGGGATTTCCATGGTTCAGATTTTCTTTTCACAAGGAAACATCCAGGATTATAAACTGTTATCAGAAAGAAGGATGTCTGAAATACAAACCACTTTGTGAGAGCTTTCCAACTCCTATGTTTTGGATTGGTTCTATGGACTTCAAGTAAGTACCGTTAATAAGAGGGTGAGTACAGACAAAATTTCACCCACCTTCAAGCACTAGTGAGCAGTCCACAAGAAATCTGCAGGCTCTCTTAAGTACTTTTTTTGTAAATTGTGATCTGGCTATTCTAAGGGTAGTAGTATATTTCAGATGTGTCTCTACACTACAGCTGATTTTGGATTTATATGCTTTATGGATGTTTAACTGGAACAATATTACATTAAAAATGGTTAAAATAGGCATATTGTACGACAGTGTCACAGTAGTGATTTATTCATTATGAAAATGCACTACATGCATGTTTAGAAGTGTTAAAGTGATTTTCATTTCTTCTCTGTTCTTTAGTAGGTTTGTTTGTCTTTATAAGTAACACCAGCAGCTCTTTATCTCTGAGAGTTTTTGGTTTCTGCACATTTTTTTTTATCTTTTACCATCAACAGCACCTGTTGCAGGAATTCTGGCTATTCTGATTAAATATCCTTGTCAAAATGGAAAGACTGGAAATGTTGAGGAAATCTAGTGAGTGTAGTTTCTCTGTTCTCCATCGTGGTTTTTTGTTGTTTTTTTTAAGTCATGTTTGAGGTTTTAGGACATTGTTTGTGAGTGAGAGGAGGGGCAAAGTGAATATCTAATGATCCAATATCAAACTAAGTTGACTGAGCTTTCCAAACTCAAGGTTCTCAAACTCAAATGTGCTTGGATGTACAAACAAGTGACTGTGTGTTTTTTTTTTTAGTTCATTAGTAAGACAGCCCGATTCATTTCTGTGAAGTTTAATTTACTAGTGTTTGCAAATGTAGCTTCTCTTAGTCTGAGAAATATGTGGAAATAGTACCACCAGTTAAAGTATTGAAATTGGGTATGACGTCCGGTCCTCTATCACAGAGAAAGGCTTCACCTCTGCTGCCTGGAATCTGTTGTGCTCTCCGGAAACATCAAGAAGGTGCTACACCAAGACCTTACCCAGTCACACCAGTCAGGTAAGTGATGATTTACTTTATTCAAATCTTTATACAGTCAAACAATTTTTAGTTGCTGGACCAGGAATAATGGAAAAATCAGCTGATCTAACATTAAGTCTAAATAAAAATAGTTTATTTCTAGTGTCTTTTGGACCTAAAAGGAGAACTTCTGTTTTGTTACTGTTAAGAAGAAAGAAGTTATGTGACATCCAGAGTTTTATATCCTTTACACAGTCCTCCATTTTCTTTAATCTAAAGTTATCAACATGTTGAGCTGATATATAGAGCTGTGTGTCATCTGCAATGGCAATGGAAATTATAACTGCCCAGTGGTAACATGTATAATGTAAATAATAGCAGTCCTAAAATAGAGTATTGTGGAACTCCATATCTTACTTGTGTAATTTGATGATAAATCTTTTATCTTTATAAACTGATAGTGTTCAGTTAGATATGATTTGAACCACGGTGGGGCTGTTCCTGTGATTCCAACCATTTTCTCTAATCTTTCTAGTAGAATAGTGTGAACTATTGTATCAAAGGCTGCACTGCGGTCTAGTAGGGCTTTCTAATTATGCAATGTCTAATTTTTAAATATTTCCAGAAATCACCTTTTTCGCTCTAGCATTTACTGTTGAACAAGTTTACAAAATTACATAAATGTCCCCTCTTTATAGAGATCATTCACAGTGTGTATACCCTTGTCTACACCCTTTCCAAAAAACTTTCTGCTTCCCAATCTTCACCTCTGGGTTGAACCAGAATGATGCATAATGTTGTTTGTAGTGGGAAATCCTGTGCAATTTATGAACCTTTGCCCAGACCTCTTGAGAGTGCGTAGTGACTGGGTTTACTCCTTTGATGGCAGGATTCGCTCTTATGGCCACCGCTAGGGGTTCCAGCGCAATTATAAATAAGAGCAGTGGCATACAGCAACCCTAAAGCATCAGTTTTGACAAATATTATTTTTTTCCCTTTAGCAAAACCAGAACCAAAACCAAACCTCAACAGGTCCGAGTGTAAGGAGTCCCACTCGACCCTGTCGAAGGCCTTCTGAGCATCAAGCGATACAGTGGCCACTGGCATTTCGCATTGACTAGGAGGCATTTAACCACATTAGGTGCATGAGCCTTCTCAAATTATCAGTGGAAGACCTACCCTTTATAAAGCCTACTTGGTCTGAATGTATAATGTGTGGTAAGATTTCCAATCTGAAGGTCAGTACCTTACTATATACAATGATGAGGCTGATTGGTCTAAAGTTAGCCGGATCCATATGATCTGTTCCTTTATTAAGTATCAGAGTGTTTTTTAAGAGATGTTGGAAATGAAAATATTCTTTATAGTACTCCACCGGAAACCCATTCGTTCCTGATGATTTCCCTGTTTTCATGCCAGTTTTAACCTCTTCTTGGGTTTTTGGTGCATCAAGAATAGATGCTTGATCTAAACAGGTTCTCATAGAATTCTTTAAAGACATCATTATTACCTTTAGAAATGATGTGGACAGAGCATTGTTCTTTTAACTGTCTGGCCAAAAGTCTACCAGTTTTTTCTCCTGACTCATAAAATTTTGTCTGAACGTTTTTTTTTGTTTTTTTTTATTGAAAATGTCCTAAATTCGAAACTTACATTTACAAATGTTTTTAAATAAGCTTTCAGAGTAATGTCTGGCCAACTCTTTTTCCATGCTATTTAGTTCTGCTGTCAATGTTTTAATTCTCTAATTGAGCTATTTTTCCCTTTTCTGTGCAATCCTTTTACCCAAATGTACGCTTCAGATGCCTCCAAAACCATTGCTACGCTGTCTGTGCTACCCAAATTAAAACAATGATGGGTCCTCTGTAAGCTCTTTCGAAAATAACTCATCCTGTAGTAGAGATGTGTTCATTCTCCATCTACCTCTTCTAAGCCTGTCTAAATGTATATTCACACAAAGCTCAACAGGTGCATTCTAGGTGCATAATTCTAAATAGAACCAACATAGCCAAACAGGCCAACAAGAATCTTTTCTCCACAGCAGAGGAGAGAACATGAACAGAAAAATGTCTCCAGTAGCCAGCTGAGGATTCTCTTCTTGTTAAATTCATGTCCACAAAACTAACAACAAAGAGAAAAAAGGAAGAAAAAAAAGAAGAGAACTTCACTTAGGTCAGTGGAATGTCTGAGACGTCTACTAGGTTATAGCCTAAACAGCTCCACAAAGCTATCCAGATCAATCATACTTCTCAGTCTCCTTGTGCTAGTGGATGTTTTATAGTTTATTCTCCATCAGTAACTTGCTTCTCGATGAACTTGACAGCTTCTGTTGTGACGTCAAACTTTGTTTCTCCTCTTCCACGCAAACTGGAGCGCTGCAGGAAAGACTAAAGGAAACCTCACTTTTTTTATGTCATGCAGCAGCTGTTTCACCAATCAGAAAGTTTTCCTCCTCTCAAACAGCTTCTTTGACATGTAAGGAAACAAGGAAATGTTGCTTCCACTCCACACTACACCTCCTTTCTCTCTCGCAGCTTTTAAGACATTATCTCTCGCGGTTGAACGCAGAGAGGATCAATCTCTGAGGCTGTCTTCATGTGGACGAGATCAGGGAGAGCAGTGTGCTCTTTTAATTTCGAATTTGTTGTTAATGTGCATGTGCAGGCCCTCTGACAGTATCTTTTCAATGCATACAATCAAGTTCTCCCCTTCAATGCCCTCTTTTAAGCCCAACGATCTGACATTATTGTGGCGGCTCCTATTTTCCAGATCTTCCACACGGCTCTCCAGAGTATCTATGCGCTTGCCATGCAGCTCATGGCCATTCACCATTTGTTGAGTGGCGTCTTCCAAGCTGGAGATTGCCCTTCCTCCTCTGCTAGTCGCCCCTGCATGCCGTTTTTCAGTTCTTCTGTAGTCTCCTTAATCATTGACACATCATAAGCAACTGTTTGCAGCGTCAAGCTCATTCCATTCACTTCGGCAAGGATGTGTTCCAAATTAGCATTCTGTCCCGTTTCGGGCTAGCATCACCTGGTTTGGTAGCAGCTGCCCCTTCCCTCATGAAGGCTTAAAATATTTTGAAGATGAAGACATGTTCTTATGGATGAACGGTTTCGAACGGTAGAAAGTTTGATAATGAAATACGTAACAGACAAATAGCTGAAAAGGAGAAATATGCAGATTAGTTGGGATTTAAGTTAATGGGGCTTAGGACAACGTCTAACTCCCTCCTAGTCATTTCTTTTATATTCTTTAATATTAGCTTTGGCTTGTTTATCATAGTTTTAATCCTTGTGCTGTCTGCTATGTGTCTTACTTTACATTAATTTGCTTTAGTAACTAACTTCTGTGTTTACTTTTGAGGAATATGGTGGCCATGGAGAGGCACTGGGAGCATCAGCGTGACCAGGGCCAGCCCAAGACTTTATGGGGCCCTAAGCAGATTTTCATTTGGAGCCCCCATACCACTACCTTAGCACCAGATGCTTCATCATTCCGTATGCTGCACTGTGTGTGTATCGTACCCATTAGCATTATTTGTAATTAGCTTACATCGTACACAAAAATGTTCTAAATAATTTTCACTTTAAATACAGAGTGATGTATACATGTTCAGTAACATTAGCAGACAAGTCACTGCATTTACAGTAAACAGGTTAATGAGATTTTTCTTAATTTTTTCTTCAACAGATGTAGAAAAGTGTGAGAAAGGCACCTATTATTGACAGGTCCCCTAACTCTGACCATCTCTGCATATTGCGCAATTCCCTTTCTCCCTGGGCCAGAAAAAAGAAAAACAAAAAGAAAGTTGAAGGCCTAAGGTGGGAGCTGATGTTTATTTATTTTTTCCTTTGAGCGATTTGCTGAGAGAGATATTGTTCAATGCTGAAGCAACTGGGTCTTTATCAACTTTGTCTATGGCTCTGCATGCTCCAGCAGAGAGGGCAACTACTCCAGATGGTGTTTCTCATTGTTGGAGATTTTATTGTAAGACCCTATTAAATATCGGGCTCAAAGAGTAATGCTGTGGTACCTGTGGCCTGGAAGACCTCTAGTACACTAAATTCCAGACACCGTTTGGAAGAAAACAGACGCCAGGATCGAGGAAGCAAGTCATTCAGCTGACTCTTCGCGCTCCACTGCTGACTGCAGGTTTGACGTTCTGTCCTCTACCACCGAGAAAGGCTACACCTGTGCTGCCTGAGATCTGTCAGGTAAGTGATGATTTACTATATTCAAACCATTTGTTCTTCCCTTTCTCTGCTTGTATTAAAAAAGTAATATTAGTATCACTTGCTTACATTTCAAACAAACCTTGCAGTATCGAGCATATACTGAGAACAGAAAATTGGTTTTAACAATCTTAGGGAAAAAAAGGAAACCTACGTATCAATTCTTACCAGTACTAGTAACTTCCACAAATAAATTTAAATTTAGACTGTTAAATATACAACCTAAGTCAGGTATGCCGGGCAGATTCTCAACCCCAGATCCCTACTACCTTAACCAGTAATATTTTTATAATAAAATTTTAATAATAAAATAAAAAAAACATTTGACAACAAATCCAACACTCCTTATTAAAGCAAACAATGCTGTCACCTGGTGTAGCTGATTTAGAACATGAGTTAAAATATTAGTTGTAGAACAAAGGCTGGAAGTCTTCTACTCACTTCCACAGCCAGAACTAACAAAAAACTATTTCCTCAGTAAATGTTACAACCTGTACACTCGACCCGATTCCCTTTCAAATACTGACAGAATTACTCCCAATTATAATCAGACCTCTTTTAACAATAGTAAATTCATCCCTTACCTAAGGCCATGTACCCAAATGTACCTTTATTTTGCAGTTATAAAACCTTTAATTAAGAAACTAAATGAATCATCATTAGCCCCCACCATTACTTACATGGTCTACGTGCTGCAGACACAGCTGGACCCCTTAACATCTCTTTTACGTTATGTTTCTTCAGTTCATGTACAGTTTCTCACATTCCTCACATTCCCACTCTCCTTTCCAAGTCTACCCCATGGGCCTCACTATATTCAGTTTCTATACATGTATTGACTTTCTTTTTTGTGTTACAGGATCTCAGGAACCCCATCAACCCAACAATTGTATTTTCATCGGCAACTGTGTGGCTCAATGTCTAAACTGTGTGTTCTGCAACTCTGTAACATGTAAGTGATCCTTCAGTTTCCATAGATGTATTGACTTTCTTTGTCTTACAGGCTTTCTGGAGCCCATGACCCCACCCCCCTCCTCCATCCTAATGGTGGATCCAGCCAAGAAGGGTCTATGCATCTGCAACTGTGTGTGACTCGCTATCTGTCTGCAACTCTGTAACAGGTAAGTGATCATTCAGTTTCTATACATGTATTGACTTTTTGTTATCTTACAGGCTTTCAGGACCAATGGCTCCCCCCTTCATGATGGTGCATACAGCCAACAAGGGTCTGTCCATTGCAACTGTGTGTGTGGCTTGCTATCTGTCTGTCTGCAAGTGTGTAACAGGTTGGTGATCATTCAGTTTCTTTACATGTATTGACTTTCTTTTTTTTTTTTGTCTTACAGGTTTTTCGGACCGCATGAACCAAGGGTCTTTCCATTGCAACTATGTGTGTGGCCAGCTATCTTTCTGTCTGCAAGTGTGTAACAGGTTGGTCATCATTCAGTTTCTATACATGTATTGACTTTCTTTTTTGTGTTACAGATTCTCAAGAAGTCCATCAACCTCTTCTTCTCCCTGAAGGTGTATCCTTCTAACAAATATTTTCATCTGTAACTGTGTGTGGTTCGCTGTCCATCATTCTGCAACTCTGTAACAGGTAAGTGATCATTCAGTTTCTATACATGTATTGACTTTTTGTTGTCTTACAGGCTTTCAGGACTAATGGCTCCCCCCTTCCAGATGGTGCATGCCGCCAACATGGGTCTGTGCATCTGCAACTGTGTGTGACTCGCTACTATCTGTCTGGGAGTGTGTAACAGGTAGGTGATCATTCAGTTTCTCTACATGTACTGACTTTCTTTTTTGTGTTGCAGGTTCTGAAGAAGTCCATCAACCTCTTCTTTTCCCTGAAGATGTATCCTTCTAACAAATATATTTGCAACTGTGTGTGGTTCGCTGTCCATCATTCTGCAACTCTGTAACAGGTAAGTCATCATTCAGTTTTTCTACATGTATTGACTTTCTTTTTTTTGTCTTACAGGTTTTTCAAGCCGCATGAACCAAGGGTCTGTGCATCTGCAACTGTGTGTGACTCGCTACTATCTGTCTGCGAGTGTGTAAAAGGTTGGTGATCTTTCACTTTCTATACATGTATTGCCTTTCTTTTTTGTTTTACAGGTTCTCAAGAAGTCCATCAACCTCTTCTTCTCCCTGAAGGTGTATCCTTCTAACAAATATCTTTGCAACTGTGTGTGGTTCGCTGTCCATCATTCTGCAACTCTGTAACAGGTAAGTCATCATTCAGTTTCTATACATGTACTGACATTCTTTTTTGTGTTGCAGGTTCTCAAGAAGTCCATCAACCTCTTCTTCTCCCTGAAGGTGTATCCTTCTAACAAATATCTTTGCAACTGTGTGTGGTTCGCTGTCCATCATTCTGCAACTCTGTAACAGGTAAGTGTTCATTCATTTTTTATACATGTATTGACTTTTTGTTGTCTCGCAGGCTTTCAGGACTAATGGCTCCCCCCTTCCTGATGGTGCATACCGCCAACATGGGTCTGTGCATCTGCAACTGTGTGTGACGTGCTATCTATCTGTCTGCAAGTGTGTAACAGGTAGGTGATCATTCAGTTTCTCTACATGTATTGACTTTCTTTTTTTTGTCTTACAGGTTTTTCAAGCCGCATGAACCAAGGGTCTGTGCATCTGCAACTGTGTGTGACTCACTACTATCTGTCTGCAAGTGTGTAACAGGTTGGTGATCATTCAGTTTCTCTACATGTATTAACTTTCTTTTTTGTGTTACAAGTTCTGAAGAAGTCCATCAACCTCTTCTTTTCCCTGAAGGTGTATCCTTCAAACAAATATATTTGCAACTGTGTGTGGTTCGCTGTCCATCATTCTGCAACTCTGTAACAGGTAAGTGATCATTCAGTTTCTATACATGTATTGCCTTTTTGTTGTCTTACAGGCTTTCAGGACTAATGGCTCCCCCCCTCCCTGATGGTGCATACAGCCAACAAGGGTCTGCCCATTGCAACTGTGTGTGTGGCTCGCTATCTATATGTCTGCAAGTGTGTAACAGGTTGGTGATCATTCAGTTTCTTTACATGTATTGACTTTCTATTTTTTGTCTTGCAGGTTTTTCAGACTGCATGAACCAAGGGTCTGTGCATCTGCAACTGTATGTGACTCGCTACTATCTGTCTGCAAGTGTGTAAAAGGTTGGTGATCATTCAGTTTCTATACATGTATTGCCTTTTTGTTTAGTTACAGGCTTTCAGAACCAATGGCTCCCCCCTTCCTGATGGTGCATACAACCAACAAGGGTCTATCCATTGCAACTGTGTGTGTGGCTCGCTATCTATATGTCTGCAAGTGTGTAACAGGTTGGTGATCATTCAGTGTCTATACATGTATTGCTTTTTTGTTGTCTTACAGCCTTTCAAGACCAATGGCTCCCCCCTTCCTGATGGTCCATTGCAACTGTGTGTGACTCGCTATCAGTCTGTCTGCAAGTGTGTAACAGGTAGGGGATCATTCAGTTTCTAAATATGTATTGCCTTTTTGTTGTCTTACAGGCATTCAGGACCAATGGCTCCCCCCTTCCTGATGGTGCATACAGCCAACAACGGTCTGTCCATTGCAACTTTGTGTGACTCGCTACTATCTGTCTGCAAGTGTGTAACAGGTTAGTGATCATTCAGTTTCTATACATGTATTGACTTTCTTTTTTGTGTTACAGTTTCTCAAGAAGTCCATCAACCTCTTCTTCTCCCTGAAGGTGTATCCTTCTATCAAATATTTTCATCTGTATCTGTGTGTGGTTCGCTGTCCATCATTCTGCAACTCTGTAACAGATAAGTGATCATTCAGTGTCTATACATGTTTTGCCTTTTTGTTGTCTTACAGGCTTTCAGGACCAATGGCTTCCACCTTCCGGATGGTGCATACAGTCAACAAGTGTCTGTCCATTGCAACTGTGTGTGGCTCGCTATCACTGTCTGCAAGTGTTTAACAGGTAGGTGTTCATTCAGTTTCTATAAATGTATTGACTTTCTTTTTTGTGTTACAGGTTCTGAAGAAGTCCATCAACCTCTTCTTCTCCCTGAAGGTGTATCCTTCTAACAAATACATTTTCATATGCAACTGTGTGTGGTTCGCTGTCCATCATTCTGCAACTCTGTAACAGATAAGTGATCATTCAGTGTCTATACATGTTTTGCCTTTTTGTTGTCTTACAGGCTTTCAGGACCAATGGCTTCCACCTTCCGGATGGTGCATACAGTCAACAAGTGTCTGTCCATTGCAACTGTGTGTGGCTCGCTATCAATCTGTTTGCAAGTGTGTAACAGGTAGGTGATCCTTCAGTTTCTATACATGTATTGCCTTTTTGTTGTCTTACAGGCTTTCAAGACCAATGGCTCCCCCCTTCCTGATGGTGCATTCGCTGTCCATCATTCTGCAACTCTGTAACAGGTAAGTGATCATTCAGTGTCTATACATGTATTGCCTTTTTGTTGTCTTACAGGCTTTCAGGACCAATGGCTCCCACCTTCCTGATGGTGCATACAGTCAACAAGTGTCTGTCCATTGCAACTGTGTGTGGCTCGCTATCAATCTGTCTGCAAGTGTGTAACAGGTAGGTGATCATTCAGTGTCTATACATGTATTGCCTTTTTGTTGTCTTACAGGCTTTCAGGACCAATGGCTCCCCCCTTCCTGATGGTCCATACAGTCAACAAGGGTCTGTCCATTGCAACTGTGTGTGAGTCGCTACTATCTATCTGCAAGTGTGTAAAAGGTTGGTGATCATTCAGTTTCTATACATGTATTGACATGCATTTTTCGTCTCACAGGTTTTTCGGACAACATGACCGCCTCCCTCCCTTCCTGATAGTGGATCTGTCCTTCAAGGGTCTGTGCATCTGCAACTGTGTGTGACTCGCTATCAATCTGTCTGCAAGTGTGTAACAGGTTGGTGAGCATTCAGTTTCTGTACATGTATTGACTTTCTTTTTTGTGTTACAGGTTCTCAAGAAGTTCATCAACCTCTTCTTCTCCCTGAAGGTGTATCCTTCTAACAAATAAATTTTCATCTGCAACTGCGTGTAGTTCGCTGTCCATCATTCTGCAACTCTGTAAAAGGTAAGTGATCGTTCAGTGTCTGTACATGTATTGCCTTTTTGTTGTCTTACAGGCTTTCAGGACCAATGGCTCCCCCCCTCCCTGATGGTGCATACAGCCAACAAGGGTCTGCCCATTGCAACTGTGTGTGTGGCTCGCTATCTATATGTCTGCAAGTGTGTAACAGGTTGGTGATCATTCAGTTTCTTTACATGTATTGACTTTCTATTTTTTGTCTTGCAGGTTTTTCAGACTGCATGAACCAAGGGTCTGTGCATCTGCAACTGTATGTGACTCGCTACTATCTGTCTGCAAGTGTGTAAAAGGTTGGTGATCATTCAGTTTCTATACATGTATTGCCTTTTTGTTTAGTTACAGGCTTTCAGAACCAATGGCTCCCCCCTTCCTGATGGTGCATACAACCAACTAGGGTCTATCCATTGCAACTGTGTGTGTGGCTCGCTATCTATATGTCTGCAAGTGTGTAACAGGTTGGTGATCATTCAGTGTCTATACATGTATTGCTTTTTTGTTGTCTTACAGCCTTTCAAGACCAATGGCTCCCCCCTTCCTGATGGTCCATTGCAACTGTGTGTGACTCGCTATCAGTCTGTCTGCAAGTGTGTAACAGGTAGGGGATCATTCAGTTTCTAAATATGTATTGCCTTTTTGTTGTCTTACAGGCATTCAGGACCAATGGCTCCCCCCTTCCTGATGGTGCATACAGCCAACAACGGTCTGTCCATTGCAACTTTGTGTGACTCGCTACTATCTGTCTGCAAGTGTGTAACAGGTTAGTGATCATTCAGTTTCTATACATGTATTGACTTTCTTTTTTGTGTTACAGTTTCTCAAGAAGTCCATCAACCTCTTCTTCTCCCTGAAGGTGTATCCTTCTAACAAATATTTTCATCTGTATCTGTGTGTGGTTCGCTGTCCATCATTCTGCAACTCTGTAACAGATAAGTGATCATTCAGTGTCTATACATGTTTTGCCTTTTTGTTGTCTTACAGGCTTTCAGGACCAATGGCTTCCACCTTCCGGATGGTGCATACAGTCAACAAGTGTCTGTCCATTGCAACTGTGTGTGGCTCGCTATCACTGTCTGCAAGTGTTTAACAGGTAGGTGTTCATTCAGTTTCTATAAATGTATTGACTTTCTTTTTTGTGTTACAGGTTCTGAAGAAGTCCATCAACCTCTTCTTCTCCCTGAAGGTGTATCCTTCTAACAAATACATTTTCATATGCAACTGTGTGTGGTTCGCTGTCCATCATTCTGCAACTCTGTAACAGATAAGTGATCATTCAGTGTCTATACATGTTTTGCCTTTTTGTTGTCTTACAGGCTTTCAGGACCAATGGCTTCCACCTTCCGGATGGTGCATACAGTCAACAAGTGTCTGTCCATTGCAACTGTGTGTGGCTCGCTATCACTGTCTGCAAGTGTTTAACAGGTAGGTGTTCATTCAGTTTCTATAAATGTATTGACTTTCTTTTTTGTGTTACAGGTTCTGAAGAAGTCCATCAACCTCTTCTTCTCCCTGAAGGTGTATCCTTCTAACAAATACATTTTCATATGCAACTGTGTGTGGTTCGCTGTCCATCATTCTGCAACTCTGTAACAGGTAAGTGATCATTCAGTGTCTATACATGTATTGCCTTTTTGTTGTCTTACAGACTTTCAGGACCAGTGGCCCTCCCCTTCCTGATGGTCCATTCAGTCAACAAGAGTCTGTCCATTGCAACTGTGTGTGGCTCGCTATTAATCTGTCTGCAAGTGTGTAACAGGTAGGTCATCATTCAGTTTCTATACATGTATTGACTTTCTTTGTTTGTCTTACAGGTTTTACGGACAGCATGACTGCCTCCTTCCCTTCCTGATGGTGGATCTGTCCTTCAAGGGTCTGTGCATGTGCAACTATGTGTGAGTCGCTACTATCTGTCTACAAGTGTGTAACAGGTTGGTGATCATTCAGTTTCTATACATGTATTGACTTTTTTTTTTGTGTTACAGGTTTTCAAGAAATCCGTCAACCTCTTCTTCTTCCTGAAGGTGTATCCTTCTAACAAATACATTTTCATCTGCAACTGTGTGTACTTAGCTGTCCATCATTCTACAACTCTGTAACAGGTAAGTGATCATTCAGTGTCTATACATGTATTGCCTTTTTGTTGTCTTACAGGCTTTCAGGACCAATGGCTCCCCACTTCCTGATGTTGCATACAGCCAACAAGGGACTGTCTATTGCAACTGTGTGTGGCTCGCTATTAATCTGTATGCAAGTGTGTAACAGGTAGGTCATCATCCAGTTTCTATACATGTATTGACTTTCTTTGTTTGTCTTACAGGTTTTACGGACAGCATGATCGCCTCCCTCCCTTCCTGATGGAGGATCTGTCCTTCAAGGGTCTGTGCATCTGCAACTGTGTGTGGCTCGCTATTAATCTGTCTGCAAGTGTGTAACAGGTTGGTGATCATTCAGTGTCTATACATGTATTGCCTTTTTGTTGTCTTACAGGCTGTCAGGACCAATGGCTCCCCCCTTCCTGATGGTGCATACAGTCAAAAAGTGTCTGTCCATTGCAACTGTGTGTGGCTCGCTATCAATCTGTCTGCAAGTGTGTAACAGGTAGGTGATCATTCAGTTTCTATACATGTATTGACTTTTTTTTTTTGTGTTACAGGTTCTCAAGAAGTTCATCAACCTCTTCTTCTCCCTGAAGGTGTATCCTTCTAACAAATATTTTCATCTGTAACTGTGTGTGGTTCGCTGTCCATCATTCTGCAACTCTGTAACAGGTAAGTGATCATTCAGTGTCTATACATGTATTACCTTTTTGATGTCTTACAGGCTTTCAGGACCAATGGCTCCCCATTCTTGATGTTGCATACTGCCAACAACGGTCATTCCATTGCAACTGTGTGTGACTCGCTACTATCTGTCTACAAGTGTGTGACAGGTTGGTGATCATTCAGTTTCTATACATGTATTGACTTTCTTTGTTTGTCTTACAGGTTTTACGGACAGCATTACCGCCTCCCTCCGTTCCTAATGGAGGATCTGTCCTTCAAGGGTCTGTGCATCTGCAACTGTGTGTGGCTCGCTATTAATCTGTCTGCAAGTGTGTAACAGGTTGGTGATCATTCAGTTTCTATACATGTATTGACTTTCTTTTTTGTGTTACAGGTTCTCAAGAAGTCCATCAACCTCTTCTTCTCCCTGAAGGTGTATCCTTCTAACAAATACATTTTCATCTGCAACTGTGTGTGGTTCGCTGTCCATCATTCTGCAACTCTGTAACAGATAAGTGATCATTCAGTGTCTATACATGTATTGCCTTTTTGTTGTCTTACAGGCTTTCAGGACCAATGGCTCCCCCCTTCCTGATGGTCCATACAGTCAACAAGGGTCTATCCATTGCAACTGTGTGTGGTTCGCTATTAATCTGTCTGCAAGTGTGTAACAGGTAGGTCATCATCCAGTTTCTATACATGTATTGACTTTTTTTTGTGTTACAGATTCTCAAGAAGTTCATCAACGTCTTCTCCCTGAAGGTGTGTCCTTCTAACAAATGTTTTCATCTGTAACTGTGTGTCGTTCGCCGTCCAATATTCTGCAACTCTGTAACAGGTAAGTGATCATTCAGTGTCTATACATGTATTGCCTTTTTGTTGTCTTACAGGCTTTCAGGACCAATGGCTCCCCCCTTCCTGATGGTTCATACAGTCAACAAGGGTCTGTCCATTGCAACTGTGTGTGGCTCGCTATCAATCTGTCTGCAAGTGTGTAACAGGTAGGTCATCATTCAGTTTCTATACATGTATTGACTTTCTTTGTTTGTCTTACAGGTTTTTCTGACCGCATGACCGCCTCCCTCCCTTCCTGATGGAGGATCTTTCCTTCAAGGGTCTGTGCATCTGCAACTGTGTGTGGCTCGCTATTAATCTGTCTGCAAGTGTGTAACAGGTAGGTCATCATTCAGTTTCTATACATGTATTGACTTTCTTTGTTTGTCTTACAGGTTTTTCGGACAGCATGACCGCCTCCCTCCCTTCCTGATGGTGGATCTCTCCTTCAGGGGTCTGTGTATCTGCAACTGTGTGTGGCTTGCTATTAATCTGTCTGCAAGTGTGTAACAGGTTGGTGATCATTCAGTTTCTATACATGTATTGACTTTCTTTTTTGTGTTACAGATTCTTAAGAAGTTCATCAACCTCTGCTTCTCCCTGAAGGTGTATCCTTCTAACAAATATTTTCATCTGTAACTTTGTGTTGCTCGCTGTCCATCATTCTGCAACTCTGTAACAGGTAAGTGATAATTCAGTGTCTATACATGTATTGCCTTTTTGTTGTCTTACAGGCTTTCAAGACCAATGGCTCCCCCCTTCCTGATGTTCTATTGCAACTGTGTGTGACTCGCTATCAATCTGTCTGCAAGTGTGTAAAAGGTTGGTGATCATTCAGTTTCTATACATGTATTGACATTCTTTGTTTGTCTTACAGGTTTTTCGGACAGCATGACTGCCTCCCTCCCTTCCTGATGGTGGATCTGTCCTTCAAGGGTCTGTGCATCTGCAACTGTGTGTGAGTCGCTACTATCTGTCTGCAAGTGTGTAACAGGTTGGTGATCATTCAGTTTCTATACATGTATTGACTCTCTTTTTTCTGTTACAGGTTCTCAAGAAGTCCATCAACCTCTTCTTCTCCCTGAAGGTGTATCTTTCTAACAAATATTCTCATCTGTAACTGTCTGTGGTTCGCTAACCATCATTTTGCAACTCTGTAACAGGTAAGTGATCATTCAGTGTCTATACATGTATTGCCTTTTTGTTGTCTTACAGGCTTTCAGAACCAACGGCTCCCACCTTCCTCATATTGCACACAGACAACAACGGTCTGTCCATTGCAACTGTTTGTGGCTTGCTATTAATCTGTCTGCAAGTGTGTAACAGGTAGGTCATCATTCAGTTTCTATACATGTATTGACTTTCTTTGTTTGTCTTACAGGTTTTACGGACAGCATGACCGCCTCCCTCCCTTCCTGATGGAGGATTTGTCCTTCAAGGGTCTGTGCATCTGCAACTGTTTGTTGCTCGCTATTAATCTGTCTGCAACTGTGTAACAAGTAGGTCATCATTCAGTTTCTATACATGTATTGACTTTCTTTGTTTGTCTTACAGGTTTTACGGACAGCATGACCGCCTCCCTCCCTTCCTGATGGAGAATCTGTCCTTCGAGGGTCTATGCATCTGCAACTGTTTGTGGTTCGCTATTAATCTGTCTGCAAATGTGTAACAGGTAGGTCATCATTCAGTTTCTATACATGTATTGACTTTCTTTGTTTGTCTTACAGGTTTTACGGACAGCATGACCGCCTCCCTCCCTTCCTGATGGAGGATCTGTCCTTCAAGGGTCTGTGCATCTGCAACTGTGTGTGGCTCGCTATTAATCTGTCTGCAAGTGTGTAACAGGTAGGTCATCATTCAGTTTCTATACATGTATTGACTTTCTTTTTTCTGTTACAGATTCTCAAGAAGTTCATTAACCTCTTCTTCTCCCTGAAGGTGTATCCTCCAAATATTTTAATCTGTAACTGTGTGAGGTTTGATGTTCATCATTCTGCAACTCTGTAACAGGTAAGTGATTGTTCAGTGTCTATACATGTATTGCCTTTTTGTTGTCTTACAGACTTTCAGGACCAGTGGCCCTCCCCTTCCTGATGGTCCATACAGTCAACAAGGGTCTGCCCATTGCAACTGTGTGTGGCTCGCTATTAATCTGTCTGCAAGTGTGTAACAGGTAGGTCATCATTCAATTTCTATACATGTATTGACTTTCTTTGTTTGTCTTATAGGTTTTTCAGACAGCATGACCGCCTCCCTCCCTTCCTGATGGTGGATCTGTCCTTCTAGGGTCTGTGCATCTGCAACTGTGTGTGAGTTGCTACTATCTGTCTGCAAGTGTGTAAAAGGTTGTTGATCATTCAGTTTCTATACATGTATTGACTTTCTTTTTTCTGTTACAGGTTCTCAAGAAGTCCATCAACCTCTTCTTCTCCCTGAAGGTGTATCCTTCTAACAAATATTCTCATCTGTAACTGTCTGTGGTTCGCTAACCATCATTCTGCAACTCTGTAACAGGTAAGCGATCTTTCAGTGTCTATACATGTATTGCCTTTTTGTTGTCTTACAGGCTTTCAGGACCAATGGCTCCCCACTTCCTGATGTTGCATACAGCCAACAAGGGATTGTCCATTGCAACTGTGTGTGACTCGCTACTATCTGTCTGCAAGTGTGTAACAGATAAGTCATCATTCAGTTTCTTTACATGTATTGACATTCTTTGTTTGTCTTACAGGTTTTTCAGACAGCATGACTGCCTCCCTCCGTTCCTGATGTTGGATCTGTCCTTCAAGGGTCTGTGCATCTTCAACTATGTGTGAGTCGCTACTATCTGTCTGCAAGTGTGTAACAGGTTGGTGAGCATTCAGTTTCTATACATGTATTGACTTTCTTTTTTGTGTTACAGGTTCTCAAGAAGTCCATTAACCTCTTCTTCTCCCTGAAGGTGTATCCTTCTAACAAATATTCTCATCTGTAACTGTCTGTGGTTCGCTAACCATCATTCTGTAACTCTGTAACAGGTAAGTGATCATTCAGTGTCTATACATGTATTGCCTTTTTGTTGTCTTACAGGCTTTCAGAACCAACGGCTCCCACCTTCCTCATGTTGCACACAGACAACAACGGTCTGTCCATTGCAACTGTTTGTGGCTTGCTATTAATCTGTCTGCAAGTGTGTAACAGGTAGGTCATCATTCAGTTTCTATACATGTATTGACTTTCTTTGTTTGTCTTACACGTTTACGGACAGCATGACTGCCTCCCTCCCTTCCTGATGGAGGATTTGTCCTTCAAGGGTCTGTGCATCTGCAACTGTGTGTTGCTCGCTATTAATCTGTCTGCAACTGTGTAACAGGTAGGTCATCATTCAGTTTCTATACATGTATTGACTTTCTTTGTTTGTCTTACAGGTTTTACGGGCAGCATGACCGCCTCCCTCCCTTCCTGATGGAGAATCTGTCCTTCGAGGGTCTATGCATCTGCAACTGTTTGTGGTTCAATATTAATCTGTCTGCAAATGTGTAACAGGTAGGTCATCATTCAGTTTCTATACATGTATTGACTTTCTTTGTTTGTCTTACAGGTTTTACGGACAGCATGACCGCCTCCCTCCCTTCCTGATGGAGGATCTGTCCTTCAAGGGTCTGTGCATCTGCAACTGTGTGTGGCTCGCTATTAATCTGTCTGCAAGTGTGTAACAGGTAGGTCATCATTCAGTTTCTATACATGTATTGACTTTCTTTTTTGTGTTACAGATTCTCAAGAAGTTCATTAACCTCTTCTTCTCCCTGAAGGTGTATCCTCCAAATATTTTAATCTGTAACTGTGTGAGGTTTGATGTTCATCATTCTACATCTCTGTAACAGGTAAGTGATTGTTCAGTGTCTATACATGTATTGCCTTTTTGTTGTCTTACAGACTTTCAGGACCAGTGGCCCTCCCCTTCCTGATGGTCCATACAGTCAACAAGGGTCTGCCCATTGCAACTGTGTGTGGCTCGCTATTAATCTGTCTGCAAGTGTGTAACAGGTAGGTCATCATTCAATTTCTATACATGTATTGACTTTCTTTGTTTGTCTTATAGGTTTTTCAGACAGCATGACCGCCTCCCTCCCTTCCTGATGGTGGATCTGTCCTTCTAGCATCTGCAACTGTGTGTGAGTTGCTACTATCTGTCTGCAAGTGTGTAAAAGGTTGTTGATCATTCAGTTTCTATACATGTATTGACTTTCTTTTTTCTGTTACAGGTTCTCAAGAAGTCCATCAACCTCTTCTTCTCCCTGAAGGTGTATCCTTCTAACAAATATTCTCATCTGTAACTGTCTGTGGTTCGCTAACCATCATTCTGCAACTCTGTAACAGGTAAGCGATCTTTCAGTGTCTATACATGTATTGCCTTTTTGTTGTCTTACAGGCTTTCAGGACCAATGGCTCCCCACTTCCTGATGTTGCATACAGCCAACAAGGGATTGTCCATTGCAACTGTGTGTGACTCGCTACTATCTGTCTGCAAGTGTGTAACAGATAAGTCATCATTCAGTTTCTTTACATGTATTGACATTCTTTGTTTGTCTTACAGGTTTTTCAGACAGCATGACTGCCTCCCTCCGTTCCTGATGTTGGATCTGTCCTTCAAGGGTCTGTGCATCTTCAACTATGTGTGAGTCGCTACTATCTGTCTGCAAGTGTGTAACAGGTTGGTGAGCATTCAGTTTCTATACATGTATTGACTTTCTTTTTTGTGTTACAGGTTCTCAAGAAGTCCATTAACCTCTTCTTCTCCCTGAAGGTGTATCCTTCTAACAAATATTTTCATCCGCAACTGTGTGTGGTTCGCTGTCCATCATTCTGCAACTCTGTAACAGGTAAGTGATCATTCAGTGTCTATACATGTATTGCCTTTTTATTGTCTTACAGACTTTCAGGACCAGTGGCCCTTCCCTTCCTGATGGTCCATACAGTCAACAAGGGTCTGTCCATTGCAACTGTGTGTGGCTCGCTATTAATCTGTCTGCAAGTGTGTAACAGGTAGGTCATCATTCAGTTTCTATACATTTATTGACTTTCTTTGTTTGTCTTACAGGTTTTTCGGAAAGCATGACCGCCTCCCTCCCTTCCTGATGGAGGATCTGTCCTACAAGAGTCTGTGCATCTGCAACTGTGTGTGAGTTGCTACTATCTGTCTGCAAGTGTGTAACAGGTTGGTTATCATTCAGTTTCTATACATGTATTGACTCTCTTTTTTCTGTTACAGGTTCTCAAGAAGTCCATCAACCTCTTCTTCTCCCTGAAGGTGTATCCTTCTAACAAATATTCTCATCTGTAACTGTCTGTGGTTCGCTAACCATCATTCTGTAACTCTGTAACAGGTAAGTGATCATTCAGTGTCTATACATGTATTGCCTTTTTGTTGTCTTACAGGCTTTCAGAACCAACGGCTCCCACCTTCCTCATGTTGCACACAGACAACAACGGTCTGTCCATTGCAACTGTTTGTGGCTTGCTATTAATCTGTCTGCAAGTGTGTAACAGGTAGGTCATCATTCAGTTTCTATACATGTATTGACTTTCTTTGTTTGTCTTACACGTTTACGGACAGCATGACTGCCTCCCTCCCTTCCTGATGGAGGATTTGTCCTTCAAGGGTCTGTGCATCTGCAACTGTGTGTTGCTCGCTATTAATCTGTCTGCAACTGTGTAACAGGTAGGTCATCATTCAGTTTCTATACATGTATTGACTTTCTTTGTTTGTCTTACAGGTTTTACGGGCAGCATGACCGCCTCCCTCCCTTCCTGATGGAGAATCTGTCCTTCGAGGGTCTATGCATCTGCAACTGTTTGTGGTTCAATATTAATCTGTCTGCAAATGTGTAACAGGTAGGTCATCATTCAGTTTCTATACATGTATTGACTTTCTTTGTTTGTCTTACAGGTTTTACGGACAGCATGACCGCCTCCCTCCCTTCCTGATGGAGGATCTGTCCTTCAAGGGTCTGTGCATCTGCAACTGTGTGTGGCTCGCTATTAATCTGTCTGCAAGTGTGTAACAGGTAGGTCATCATTCAGTTTCTATACATGTATTGACTTTCTTTTTTGTGTTACAGATTCTCAAGAAGTTCATTAACCTCTTCTTCTCCCTGAAGGTGTATCCTACAAATATTTTAATCTGTAACTGTGTGAGGTTTGATGTTCATCATTCTACATCTCTGTAACAGGTAAGTGATTGTTCAGTGTCTATACATGTATTGCCTTTTTGTTGTCTTACAGACTTTCAGGACCAGTGGCCCTCCCCTTCCTGATGGTCCATACAGTCAACAAGGGTCTGCCCATTGCAACTGTGTGTGGCTCGCTATTAATCTGTCTGCAAGTGTGTAACAGGTAGGTCATCATTCAATTTCTATACATGTATTGACTTTCTTTGTTTGTCTTATAGGTTTTTCAGACAGCATGACCGCCTCCCTCCCTTCCTGATGGTGGATCTGTCCTTCTAGCATCTGCAACTGTGTGTGAGTTGCTACTATCTGTCTGCAAGTGTGTAAAAGGTTGTTGATCATTCAGTTTCTATACATGTATTGACTTTCTTTTTTCTGTTACAGGTTCTCAAGAAGTCCATCAACCTCTTCTTCTCCCTGAAGGTGTATCCTTCTAACAAATATTCTCATCTCTAATTGTCTGTGGTTCGCTAACCATCATTCTGCAACTCTGTAACAGGTAAGTGATCTTTCAGTGTCTATACATGTATTGCCTTTTTGTTGTCTTACAGGCTTTCAGGACCAATGGCTCCCCACTTCCTGATGTTGCATACAGCCAACAAGGGATTGTCCATTGCAACTGTGTGTGACTCGCTACTATCTGTCTGCAAGTGTGTAACAGATAAGTCATCATTCAGTTTCTGTACATGTATTGACATTCTTTGTTTGTCTTACAGGTTTTTCAGACAGCATGACTGCCTCCCTCCGTTCCTGATGTTGGATCTGTCCTTCAAGGGTCTGTGCATCTTCAACTATGTGTGAGTCGCTACTATCTGTCTGCAAGTGTGTAACAGGTTGGTGAGCATTCAGTTTCTATACATGTATTGACTTTCTTTTTTGTGTTACAGGTTCTCAAGAAGTCCATTAACCTCTTCTTCTCCCTGAAGGTGTATCCTTCTAACAAATATTTTCATCTGCAACTGTGTGTGGTTCGCTGTCCATCATTCTGCAACTCTGTAACAGGTAAGTGATCATTCAGTGTCTATACATGTATTGCCTTTTTGTTGTCTTACAGATTTTCAGGACCAGTGGCCCTCCCTTCCTGATGGTCTATACAGTCAACAAGGGTTTGTCCATTGCAACTGTGTGTGGCTCGCTATTAATCTGTCTGCAAGTGTGTAACAGGTAGGTCATCATTCAGTTTCTATACATGTATTGACTTTCTTTGTTTGTCTTACAGGTTTTTCAGACAGCCTGACCACCTCCCTCCCTTCCTGATGGTGGATCTGTCCTTCTAGGGTCTGTGCATCTGCAACTGTGTGTGAGTTGCTACTATCTGTCTGCAAGTGTGTAACAGGTTGGTGATCATTCAGTTTCTATACATGTATTGACTTTCTTTTTTCTGTTACAGGTTCTCAAGAAGTCCATCAACCTCTTGTTCTCCCTGAAGGTGTATCCTTCTAACAAATATTCTCATCTGTAACTGTCTGTGGTTCGCTAACCATCATTCTGCAACTCTGTAACAGGTAAGTGATTGTTCAGTGTCTATACATATATTGCCTTTTTGATGTCTTAAAGGCTTTCAGGACCAATGGCTCCCCCCTTCCTGATGGTCCATACAGTCAACAAGGTTCTGTCCTTTGCAACTGTGTGTGGCTCGCTATTAATCTGTCTGCAAGTGTGTTACAGGTAGGTCATCATTCAGTTTCTATACATGTATTGACTTTCTTTATTTGTCTTACAGGTTTTTCGGAAAGCATGACCGCCTCCCTCCCTTCCTGATGGAGGATCTGTCCTTCAAGAGTCTGTGCATCTGCAACTGTGTGTGAGTTGCTACTATCTGTCTGCAAGTGTGTAACAGGTTGGTGATCATTCAGTTTCTATACATGTATTGACTTTCTTTTTTCTGTTACAGGTTCTCAAGAAGTCCATCAACCTCTTCTTCTCCCTGAAGGTGTATCCTTCTAACAAATATTCTCATATGTAATTGTCTGTGGTTCGATAACCATCATTCTGCAACTCTGTAACAGGTAAGTGATTATGCAGTGTCTATACATGTATTGCCTTTTTGTTGTCTTACAGGCTTTCAGAACCAACGGCTCCCACCTTCCTCATGTTGCACACAGACAACAACGGTCTGTCCATTGCAACTGTCTGTGGCTTGCTATTAATCTGTCTGCAAGTGTGTAACAGGTAGGTCATCATTCAGTTTCTATACATGTATTGACTTTCTTTGTTTGTCTTACAGGTTTTACGGACAGCATGACCGCCTCCCTCCTCTCCTGATGGAGGATCTGTCCTTCTAGGGTCTGTGCATCTGCAACTGTGTGTGGCTCGCTATTAATCTGTCTGCAAGTGTGTAACAGGTAGGTCATCATTCAGTTTCTATACATGTATTGACTTTCTTTTTTGTGTTACAGATTCTCAAGAAGTTCATTAACCTCTTCTTCTCCCTGAAGGTGTATCCTCCAAATATTTTAATCTGTAACTGTGTGAGGTTTGATGTTCATCATTCTGCAACTCTGTAACAGGTAAGTGATTGTTCAGTGTCTATACATGTATTGCCTTTTTGTTGTCTTACAGACTTTCAGGACCAGTGGCCCTCCCCTTCCTGATGGTCCATACAGTCAACAAGGGTCTGCCCATTGCAACTGTGTGTGGCTCGCTATTAATCTGTCTGCAAGTGTGTAACAGGTAGGTCATCATTCAATTTCTATACATGTATTGACTTTCTTTGTTTGTCTTATAGGTTTTTCAGACAGCATGACCGCCTCCCTCCCTTCCTGATGGTGGATCTGTCCTTCTAGGGTCTGTGCATCTGCAACTGTGTGTGAGTTGCTACTTTCTGTCTGCAAGTGTGTAAAAGGTTGTTGATCATTCAGTTTCTATACATGTATTGACTTTCTTTTTTCTGTTACAGGTTCTCAAGAAGTCCATCAACCTCTTCTTCTCCCTGAAGGTGTATCCTTCTAACAAATATTCTCATCTGTAACTGTCTGTGGTTCGCTAACCATCATTCTGCAACTCTGTAACAGGTAAGTGATCTTTCAGTGTCTATACATGTATTGCCTTTTTGTTGTCTTACAGGCTTTCAGGACCAATGGCTCCCCACTTCCTGATGTTGCATACAGCCAACAAGGGATTGTCCATTGCAACTGTGTGTGACTCGCTACTATCTGTCTGCAAGTGTGTAACAGATAAGTCATCATTCAGTTTCTATACATTTATTGACTTTCTTTGCTTGTCTTACAGGTTTTTCGGAAAGCATGACCGCCTCCCTCCCTTCCTGATGGAGGATCTGTCCTTCAAGAGTCTGTGCATCTGCAACTGTGTGTGAGTTGCTACTATCTGTCTGCAAGTGTGTAACAGGTTGGTGATCATTCAGTTTCTATACATGTATTGACTTTCTTTTTTCTGTTACAGGTTCTCAAGAAGTCCATCAACCTCTTCTTCTCCCTGAAGGTGTATCCTTCTAACAAATATTCTCATCTGTAATTGTCTGTGGTTCGATAACCATCATTCTGCAACTCTGTAACAGGTAAGTGATTATGCAGTGTCTATACATGTATTGCCTTTTTGTTGTCTTACAGGCTTTCAGAACCAACGGCTCCCACCTTCCTCATGTTGCACACAGACAACAACGGTCTGTCCATTGCAACTGTCTGTGGCTTGCTATTAATCTGTCTGCAAGTGTGTAACAGGTAGGTCATCATTCAGTTTCTATACATGTATTGACTTTCTTTGTTTGTCTTACAGGTTTTACGGACAGCATGACCGCCTCCCTCCTCTCCTGATGGAGGATCTGTCCTTCAAGGGTCTGTGCATCTGCAACTGTGTGTGGCTCGCTATTAATCTGTCTGCAAGTGTGTAACAGGTAGGTCATCATTCAGTTTCTATACATGTATTGACTTTCTTTTTTGTGTTACAGATTCTCAAGAAGTTCATTAACCTCTTCTTCTCCCTGAAGGTGTATCCTCCAAATATTTTAATCTGTAACTGTGTGAGGTTTGATGTTCATCATTCTGCAACTCTGTAACAGGTAAGTGATTGTTCAGTGTCTATACATGTATTGCCTTTTTGTTGTCTTACAGACTTTCAGGACCAGTGGCCCTCCCCTTCCTGATGGTCCATACAGTCAACAAGGGTCTGCCCATTGCAACTGTGTGTGGCTCGCTATTAATCTGTCTGCAAGTGTGTAACAGGTAGGTCATCATTCAATTTCTATACATGTATTGACTTTCTTTGTTTGTCTTATAGGTTTTTCAGACAGCATGACCGCCTCCCTCCCTTCCTGATGGTGGATCTGTCCTTCTAGGGTCTGTGCATCTGCAACTGTGTGTGAGTTGCTACTTTCTGTCTGCAAGTGTGTAAAAGGTTGTTGATCATTCAGTTTCTATACATGTATTGACTTTCTTTTTTCTGTTACAGGTTCTCAAGAAGTCCATCAACCTCTTCTTCTCCCTGAAGGTGTATCCTTCTAACAAATATTCTCATCTGTAACTGTCTGTGGTTCGCTAACCATCATTCTGCAACTCTGTAACAGGTAAGTGATCTTTCAGTGTCTATACATGTATTGCCTTTTTGTTGTCTTACAGGCTTTCAGGACCAATGGCTCCCCACTTCCTGATGTTGCATACAGCCAACAAGGGATTGTCCATTGCAACTGTGTGTGACTCGCTACTATCTGTCTGCAAGTGTGTAACAGATAAGTCATCATTCAGTTTCTATACATTTATTGACTTTCTTTGCTTGTCTTACAGGTTTTTCGGAAAGCATGACCGCCTCCCTCCCTTCCTGATGGAGGATCTGTCCTTCAAGAGTCTGTGCATCTGCAACTGTGTGTGAGTTGCTACTATCTGTCTGCAAGTGTGTAACAGGTTGGTGATCATTCAGTTTCTATACATGTATTGACTTTCTTTTTTCTTTTACAGGTTCTCAAGAAGTCCATCAACCTCTTCTTCTCCCTGAAGGTGTATCCTTCTAACAAATATTCTCATCTGTAACTGTCTGTGGTTCGCTAACCATCATTCTGCAACTCTGTAAAGGGTAAGTGATCATTCAGTGTCTATACATGTATTGCCTTTTTGTTGTCTTACAGACTTTCAGGACCAGTGGCCCTCCCTTCCTGATGGTCTATACAGTCAACAAGGGTTTGTCCATTGCAACTGTGTGTGGCTCGCTATTAATCTGTCTGCAAGTGTGTAACAGGTAGGTCATCATTCAGTTTCTATACATGTATTGACTTTCTTTGTTTGTCTTACAGGTTTTTCAGACAGCCTGACCACCTCCCTCCCTTCCTGATGGTGGATCTGTCCTTCTAGGGTCTGTGCATCTGCAACTGTGTGTGAGTTGCTACTATCTGTCTGCAAGTGTGTAACAGGTTGGTGATCATTCAGTTTCTATACATGTATTGACTTTCTTTTTTCTGTTACAGGTTCTCAAGAAGTCCATCAACCTCTTCTTCTCCCTGAAGGTGTATCCTTCTAACAAATATTCTCATCTGTAACTGTCTGTGGTTCGCTAACCATCATTCTGCAACTCTGTAACAGGTAAGTGATTATTCAGTGTCTATACATGTATTGCCTTTTTGTTGTCTTACAGGCTTTCAGAACCAACGGCTCCCACCTTCCTCATGTTGCACACAGACAACAACGGTCTGTCCATTGCAACTGTCTGTGGCTTGCTATTAATCTGTCTGCAAGTGTGTAACAGGTAGGTCATCATTCAGTTTATATACATGTTTTGACTTTCTTTGTTTGTCTTACAGGTTTTACGGACAGCATGACCGCCTCCCTCCCTTCCTGATGGAGGATCTGTCCTTCAAGGGTCTGTGCATCTGCAACTGTGTGTGGCTCGCTATTAATCTGTCTGCAACTGTGTAACAGGTAGGTCATCATTCAGCTTCTATACATGTATTGACTTTCTTTGTTTGTCTTACAGGTTTTACGGACAGCATGACCGCTTCCCTCCCTTCTTGATGGAGGATCTGTCCTTCGAGGGTCTATGCATCTGCAACTGTTTGTAGTTCGTTATTAATCTGTCTGCAAATGTGTAACAGGTAGGTCATCATTCAGTTTCTATACATGTATTGACTTTCTTTGTTTGTCTTACAGGTTTTACGGACAGCATGACCGCCTCCCTCCCTTCCTGATGGAGGATCTGTCCTTCAAGGGTCTGTGCATCTGCAACTGTGTGTGGCTCGCTATTAATCTGTCTGCAAGTGTGTAACAGGTAGGTCATCATTCAGTTTCTATACATGTATTGACTTTCTTTGTTTGTCTTACAGGTTTTACAGACAGCATGATCGCCTCCCTCCCTTCCTGATGGAGGATCTGTCCTTCAAGGGTCTGTGCATCTGCAACTGTGTGTGGCTCGCTATTAATCTGTCTGCAAGTGTGTAACAGGTTGGTGATCATTCAGTTTCTATACATGTATTGACTTTCTTTTTTGTGTTACAGATTCTCAAGAAGTTCATTAACCTCTTCTTCTCCGTGAAGGTGTATCCTACAAATATTTTAATCTGTAACTGTGTGAGGTTTGATGTTCATCATTCTGCAACTCTGTAACAGGTAAGTGATTGTTCAGTGTCTATACATGTATTGCCTTTTTGTTGTCTTACAGACTTTCAGGACCAGTGGCCCTCCCCTTCCTGATGGTCCATACAGTCAACAAGGGTCTGCCCATTGCAACTGTGTGTGGCTCGCTATTAATCTGTCTGCAAGTGTGTAACAGGTAGGTCATCATTCAATTTCTATACATGTATTGACTTTCTTTGTTTGTCTTATAGGTTTTTCAGACAGCATGACCGCCTCCCTCCCTTCCTGATGGTGGATCTGTCCTTCTAGGGTCTGTGCATCTGCAACTGTGTGTGAGTTGCTACTATCTGTCTGCAAGTGTGTAAAAGGTTGTTGATCATTCAGTTTCTATACATGTATTGACTTTCTTTTTTCTGTTACAGGTTCTCAAGAAGTCCATCAACCTCTTCTTCTCCCTGAAGGTGTATCCTTCTAACAAATATTCTCATCTCTAATTGTCTGTGGTTCGCTAACCATCATTCTGCAACTCTGTAACAGGTAAGTGATCTTTCAGTGTCTATACATGTATTGCCTTTTTGTTGTCTTACAGGCTTTCAGGACCAATGGCTCCCCACTTCCTGATGTTGCATACAGCCAACAAGGGATTGTCCATTGCAACTGTGTGTGACTCGCTACTATCTGTCTGCAAGTGTGTAACAGATAAGTCATCATTCAGTTTCTGTACATGTATTGACATTCTTTGTTTGTCTTACAGGTTTTTCAGACAGCATGACTGCCTCCCTCCGTTCCTGATGTTGGATCTGTCCTTCAAGGGTCTGTGCATCTTCAACTATGTGTGAGTCGCTACTATCTGTCTGCAAGTGTGTAACAGGTTGGTGAGCATTCAGTTTCTATACATGTATTGACTTTCTTTTTTGTGTTACAGGTTCTCAAGAAGTCCATTAACCTCTTCTTCTCCCTGAAGGTGTATCCTTCTAACAAATATTTTCATCTGCAACTGTGTGTGGTTCGCTGTCCATCATTCTGCAACTCTGTAACAGGTAAGTGATCATTCAGTGTCTATACATGTATTGCCTTTTTGTTGTCTTACAGACTTTCAGGACCAGTGGCCCTCCCTTCCTGATGGTCTATACAGTCAACAAGGGTTTGTCCATTGCAACTGTGTGTGGCTCGCTATTAATCTGTCTGCAAGTGTGTAACAGGTAGGTCATCATTCAGTTTCTATACATGTATTGACTTTCTTTGTTTGTCTTACAGGTTTTTCAGACAGCCTGACCACCTCCCTCCCTTCCTGATGGTGGATCTGTCCTTCTAGGGTCTGTGCATCTGCAACTGTGTGTGAGTTGCTACTATCTGTCTGCAAGTGTGTAACAGGTTGGTGATCATTCAGTTTCTATACATGTATTGACTTTCTTTTTTCTGTTACAGGTTCTCAAGAAGTCCATCAACCTCTTCTTCTCCCTGAAGGTGTATCCTTCTAACAAATATTCTCATCTGTAACTGTCTGTGGTTCGCTAACCATCATTCTGCAACTCTGTAACAGGTAAGTGATTATGCAGTGTCTATACATGTATTGCCTTTTTGTTGTCTTACAGGCTTTCAGAACCAACGGCTCCCATCTTCCTCATGTTGCACACAGACAACAACGGTCTGTCCATTGCAACTGTCTGTGGCTTGCTATTAATCTGTCTGCAAGTGTGTAACAGGTAGGTCATCATTCAGTTTCTATACATGTATTGACTTTCTTTGTTTGTCTTACAGGTTTTACGGACAGCATGACCGCCTCCCTCCCTTCCTAATGGAGGATCTGTCCTTCAAGGGTCTGTGCATCTGCAACTGTGTGTGACTCGCTATTAATCTGTCTGCAAGTGTGTAACAGGTAGGTCATCATTCAGTTTCTATACATGTATTGACTTTCTTTGTTTGTCTTACAGGTTTTACGGACAGCATGACCGCCTCCCTCCCTTCCTGATGGAGGATCTGTCCTTCAAGGGTCTGTGCATCTGCAACTGTGTGTGGCTCGCTATTAATCTGTCTGCAAGTGTGTAACAGGTAGGTCATCATTCAGTTTCTATACATGTATTGACTATTTTTTTTGTGTTACACGTTCTCAAGAAGTTCATCAACCTCTTGTTCTCCCTGAAGTTGTATCCTTCTAACAAATATTTTCATCTGTAACTGTGTGTGGTTCGCTGTCCATCATTCTGCAACTCTGTAACAGGTAAGTGATTGTTCAGTGTCTATACATGTATTGCCTTTTTGTTGTCTTACAGACTTTCAGGACCAGTGGCCCTCCCCTTCCTGATGGTCCATACAGTCAACAAGGGTCTGTCCATTGCAACTGTGTGTGGCTCGCTATTAATCTGTCTGCAAGTGTGTAACAGGTAGGTCATCATTCAGTTTCTATACATGTATTGACTTTCTTTGTTTGTCTTACAGGTTTTTCAGACAGCCTGACCACCTCCCTCCCTTCCTGATGGTGGATCTGTCCTTCTAGGGTCTGTGCATCTGCAACTGTGTGTGAGTTGCTACTATCTGTCTGCAAGTGTGTAACAGGTTGGTGATCATTCAGTTTCTATACATGTATTGACTTTCTTTTTTCTGTTACAGGTTCTCAAGAAGTCCATCAACCTCTTCTTCTCCCTGAAGGTGTATCCTTCTAACAAATATTCTCATCTGTAACTGTCTGTGGTTCGCTAACCATCATTCTGCAACTCTGTAACAGGTAAGTGATTGTTCAGTGTCTATACATATATTGCCTTTTTGATGTCTTACAGGCTTTCAGGACCAATGGCTCCCCCCTTCCTGATGGTCCATACAGTCAACAAGGTTCTGTCCTTTGCAACTGTGTGTGGCTCGCTATTAATCTGTCTGCAAGTGTGTTACAGGTAGGTCATCATTCAGTTTCTATACATTTATTGACTTTCTTTATTTGTCTTACAGGTTTTTTGGAAAGCATGACCGCCTCCCTCCCTTCCTGATGGAGGATCTGTCCTTCAAGAGTCTGTGCATCTGCAACTGTGTGTGAGTTGCTACTATCTGTCTGCAAGTGTGTAACAGGTTGGTGATCATTCAGTTTCTATACATGTATTGACTTTCTTTTTTCTGTTACAGGTTCTCAAGAAGTCCATCAACCTCTTCTTCTCCCTGAAGGTGTATCCTTCTAACAAATATTCTCATCTGTAACTGTCTGTGGTTCGATAACCATCATTCTGCAACTCTGTAACAGGTAAGTGATTATGCAGTGTCTATACATGTATTGCCTTTTTGTTGTCTTACAGGCTTTCAGAACCAACGGCTCCCACCTTCCTCATGTTGCACACAGACAACAACGGTCTGTCCATTGCAACTGTCTGTGGCTTGCTATTAATCTGTCTGCAAGTGTGTAACAGGTAGGTTATCATTCAGTTTCTATACATGTATTGACTTTCTTTGTTTGTCTTACAGGTTTTACGGACAGCATGACCGCCTCCCTCCTCTCCTGATGGAGGATCTTTCCTTCAAGGGTCTGTGCATCTGCAACTGTGTGTGGCTCGCTATTAATCTGTCTGCAAGTGTGTAACAGGTAGGTCATCATTCAGTTTCTATACATGTATTGACTTTCTTTTTGTGTTACAGATTCTCAAGAAGTTCATTAACCTCTTCTTCTCCCTGAAGGTGTATCCTCCAAATATTTTAATCTGTAACTGTGTGAGGTTTGATGTTCATCATTCTGCAACTCTGTAACAGGTAAGTGATTGTTCAGTGTCTATACATGTATTGCCTTTTTGTTGTCTTACAGACTTTCAGGACCAGTGGCCCTCCCCTTCCTGATGGTCCATACAGTCAACAAGGGTCTGCCCATTGCAACTGTGTGTGGCTCGCTATTAATCTGTCTGCAAGTGTGTAACAGGTAGGTCATCATTCAGTTTCTATACATGTATTGACTTTCTTTGTTTGTCTTACAGGTTTTTCAGACAGCATGACTGCCTCCCTCCGTTCCTGATGTTGGATCTGTCCTTCAAGGGTCTGTGCATCTTCAACTATGTGTGAGTCGCTACTATCTGTCTGCAAGTGTGTAACAGGTTGGTGAGCATTCAGTTTCTATACATGTATTGACTTTCTTTTTTGTGTTACAGGTTCTCAAGAAGTCCATCAACCTCTTCTTCTCCCTGAAGGTGTATCCTTCTAACAAATATTTTCATCTGCAACTGTGTGTGGTTCGCTGTCCATCATTCTGCAACTCTGTAACAGGTAAGTGATCATTCAGTGTCTATACATGTATTGCCTTTTTGTTGTCTTACAGACTTTCAGGACCAGTGGCCCTCCCCTTCCTGATGGTCCATACAGTCAACAAGGGTCTGTCCATTGCAACTGTGTGTGGCTCGCTATTAATCTGTCTGCAAGTGTGTAACAGGTAGGTCATCATTCAATTTCTATACATGTATTGACTTTCTTTGTTTGTCTTATAGGTTTTTCAGACAGCATGACCGCCTCCCTCCCTTCCTGATGGTGGATCTGTCCTTCTAGGGTCTGTGCATCTGCAACTGTGTGTGAGTTGCTACTATCTGTCTGCAAGTGTGTAAAAGGTTGTTGATCATTCAGTTTCTATACATGTATTGACTTTCTTTTTTCTGTTACAGGTTCTCAAGAAGTCCATCAACCTCTTCTTCTCCCTGAAGGTGTATCCTTCTAACAAATATTCTCATCTCTAACTGTCTGTGGTTCGCTAACCATCATTCTGCAACTCTGTAACAGGTAAGTGATCTTTCAGTGTCTATACATGTATTGCCTTTTTGTTGTCTTACAGGCTTTCAGGACCAATGGCTCCCCACTTCCTGATGTTGCATACAGCCAACAAGGGATTGTCCATTGCAACTGTGTGTGACTCGCTACTATCTGTCTGCAAGTGTGTAACAGATAAGTCATCATTCAGTTTCTGTACATGTATTGACATTCTTTGTTTGTCTTACAGGTTTTTCAGACAGCATGACTGCCTCCCTCTGTTCCTGATGTTGGATCTGTCCTTCAAGGGTCTGTGCATCTTCAACTATGTGTGAGTCGCTACTATCTGTCTGCAAGTGTGTAACAGGTTGGTGAGCATTCAGTTTCTATACATGTATTGACTTTCTTTTTTGTGTTACAGGTTCTCAAGAAGTCCATTAACCTCTTCTTCTCCCTGAAGGTGTATCCTTCTAACAAATATTTTCATCTGCAACTGTGTGTGGTTCGCTGTCCATCATTCTGCAACTCTGTAACAGGTAAGTGATCATTCAGTGTCTATACATGTATTGCCTTTTTGTTGTCTTACAGACTTTCAGGACCAGTGGCCCTTCCCCTTCCTGATGGTCTATACAGACAACAAGGGTTTGTCCATTGTAACTGTGTGTGGCTCGCTATTAATCTGTCTGCAAGTGTGTAACAGGTAGGTCATCATTCAGTTTCTATACATGTATTGACTTTCTTTGTTTGTCTTACAGGTTTTTCAGACAGCCTGACCACCTCCCTCCCTTCCTGATGGTGGATCTGTCCTTCTAGGGTCTGTGCATCTGCAACTGTGTGTGAGTTGCTACTATCTGTCTGCAAGTGTGTAACAGGTTGGTGATCATTCAGTTTCTATACATGTATTGACTTTCTTTTTTCTGTTACAGGTTCTCAAGAAGTCCATCAACCTCTTCTTCTCCCTGAAGGTGTATCCTTCTAACAAATATTCTCATCTGTAACTGTCTGTTGTTCGCTAACCATCATTCTGCAACTCTGTAACAGGTAAGTGATTGTTCAGTGTCTATACATATATTGCCTTTTTGATGTCTTACAGGCTTTCAGGACCAATGGCTCCCCCCTTCCTGATGGTCCATACAGTCAACAAGGTTCTGTCCTTTGCAACTGTGTGTGGCTCGCTATTAATCTGTCTGCAAGTGTGTTACAGGTAGGTCATCATTCAGTTTCTATACATTTATTGTCTTTCTTTATTTGTCTTACAGGTTTTTCGGAAAGCATGACCGCCTCCCTCCCTTCCTGATGGAGGATCTGTCCTTCAAGAGTCTGTGCATCTGCAACTGTGTGTGAGTTGCTACTATCTGTCTGCAAGTGTGTAACAGGTTGGTGATCATTCAGTTTCTATACATGTATTGACTTTCTTTTTTCTGTTACAGGTTCTCAAGAAGTCCATCAACCTCTTCTTCTCCCTGAAGGTGTATTCTTCTAACAAATATTCTCATCTGTAACTGTCTGTGGTTCGCTAACCATCATTCTGCAACTCTGTAACAGGTAAGTGATTATTCAGTGTCTATACATGTATTGCCTTTTTGTTGTCTTACAGGCTTTCAGAACCAACGGCTCCCACCTTCCTCATGTTGCACACAGACAACAACGGTCTGTCCATTGCAACTGTCTGTGGCTTGCTATTAATCTGTCTGCAAGTGTGTAACAGGTAGGTCATCATTCAGTTTCTATACATGTATTGACTTTCTTTGTTTGTCTTACAGGTTTTACGGACAGCATGACCGCCTCCCTCCTCTCCTGATGGAGGATCTGTCCTTCAAGGGTCTGTGCATCTGCAACTGTGTGTGACTCGCTATTAATCTGTCTGCAAGTGTGTAACAGGTAGGTCATCATTCAGTTTCTATACATGTATTGACTTTCTTTTTTGTGTTACAGATTCTCAAGAAGTTCATTAACCTCTTCTTCTCCCTGAAGGTGTATCCTCCAAATATTTTAATCTGTAACTGTGTGAGGTTTGATGTTCATCATTCTACAACTCTGTAACAGGTAAGTGATTGTTCAGTGTCTATACATGTATTGCCTTTTTGTTGTCTTACAGACTTTCAGGACCAGTGGCCCTCCCCTTCCTGATGGTCCATACAGACAACAACGGTCTGTCCATTGCAACTGTCTGTGGCTTGCTATTAATCTGTCTGCAAGTGTGTAACAGGTAGGTCATCATTCAGTTTCTATACATGTATTGACTTTCTTTGTTTGTCTTACAGGTTTTACGGACAGCATGACCGCCTCCCTCCCTTCCTGATGGAGGATCTGTCCTTCAAGGGTCTGTGCATCTGCAACTGTGTGTGACTCGCTATTAATCTGTCTGCAAGTGTGTAACAGGTAGGTCATCATTCAGTTTCTATACATGTATTGACTTTCTTTGTTTGTCTTACAGGTTTTACGGACAGCATGACCGCCTCCCTCCCTTCCTGATGGAGGATCTGTCCTTCAAGGGTCTGTGCATCTGCAACTGTGTGTGGCTCGCTATTAATCTGTCTGCAAGTGTGTAACAGGTAGGTCATCATTCAGTTTCTATACATGTATTGACTATTTTTTTTTGTGTTACACGTTCTCAAGAAGTTCATCAACCTCTTCTTCTCCCTGAAGGTGTATCCTTCTAACAAATATTCTCATCTGTAACTGTCTGTGGTTCGCTAACCATCATTCTGCAACTCTGTAACAGGTAAGTGATCATTCAGTGTCTATACACATATTGCCTTTTTGATGTCTTACAGGCTTTCAGGACCAATGGCTCCCCCCTTCCTGATGGTCCATACAGTCAACAAGGTTCTGTCCATTGCAACTGTGTGTGGCTCGCTATTAATCTGTCTGCAAGTGTGTAACAGGTAGGTCATCATTCAGTTTCTATACATGTATTGACTTTCTTTGTTTGTCTTACAGGTTTTACGGACAGCATGACCGCCTCCCTCCCTTCCTGATGGTGGATCTGTCCTTCTAGGGTCTGTGCATCTGCAACTGTGTGTGAGTTGCTACTATCTGTCTGCAAGTGTGTAAAAGGTTGTTGATCATTCAGTTTCAATACATATATTGACTTTCTTTTTTCTGTTACAGGTTCTCAAGAAGTCCATCAACCTCTTCTTCTCCCTGAAGGTGTATCCTTCTAACAAATATTCTCATCTCTAACTGTCTGTGGTTCGCTAACCATCATTCTGCAACTCTGTAACAGGTAAGTGATCTTTCAGTGTCTATACATGTATTGCCTTTTTGTTGTCTTACAGGCTTTCAGGACCAATGGCTCCCCACTTCCTGATGTTGCATACAGCCAACAAGGGATTGTCCATTGCAACTGTGTGTGACTCGCTACTATCTGTCTGCAAGTGTGTAACAGATAAGTCATCATTCAGTTTCTGTACATGTATTGACATTCTTTGTTTGTCTTACAGGTTTTTCAGATAGCATGACTGCCTCCCTCCGTTCCTGATGTTGGATCTGTCCTTCAAGGGTCTGTGCATCTTCAACTATGTGTGAGTCGCTACTATCTGTCTGCAAGTGTGTAACAGGTTGGTGAGCATTCAGTTTCTATACATGTATTGACTTTCTTTGTTTGTCTTACAGGTTTTACGGACAGCATGACCGCCTCCCTCCCTTCCTGATGGAGGATCTGTCCTTCAAGGGTCTGTGCATCTGCAACGGTGTGTGACTCGCTATTAATCTGTCTGCAAGTGTGTAACAGGTAGGTCATCATTCAGTTTCTATACATGTATTGACTTTCTTTGTTTGTCTTACAGGTTTTACGGACAGCATGACCGCCTCCCTCCCTTCCTGATGGAGGATCTGTCCTTCAAGGGTCTGTGCATCTGCAACTGTGTGTGGCTCGCTATTAATCTGTCTGCAAGTGTGTAACAGGTAGGTCATCATTCAGTTTCTATACATGTATTGACTATTTTTTTTTGTGTTACACGTTCTCAAGAAGTTCATCAACCTCTTGTTCTCCCTGAAGTTGTATCCTTCTAACAAATATTTTCATCTGTAACTGTGTGTGGTTCGCTGTCCATCATTCTGCAACTCTGTAACAGGTAAGTGATTGTTCAGTGTCTATACATGTATTGCCTTTTTGTTGTCTTACAGACTTTCAGGACCAGTGGCCCTCCCCTTCCTGATGGTCCATACAGTCAACAAGGGTCTGTCCATTGCAACTGTGTGTGGCTCGCTATTAATCTGTCTGCAAGTGTGTAACAGGTAGGTCATCATTCAGTTTCAATACATATATTGACTTTCTTTTTTCTGTTACAGGTTCTCAAGAAGTCCATCAACCTCTTCTTCTCCCTGAAGGTGTATCCTTCTAACAAATATTCTCATCTCTAACTGTCTGTGGTTCGCTAACCATCATTCTGCAACTCTGTAACAGGTAAGTGATCTTTCAGTGTCTATACATGTATTGCCTTTTTGTTGTCTTACAGGCTTTCAGGACCAATGGCTCCCCACTTCCTGATGTTGCATACAGCCAACAAGGGATTGTCCATTGCAACTGTGTGTGACTCGCTACTATCTGTCTGCAAGTGTGTAACAGATAAGTCATCATTCAGTTTCTGTACATGTATTGACATTCTTTGTTTGTCTTACAGGTTTTTCAGATAGCATGACTGCCTCCCTCCGTTCCTGATGTTGGATCTGTCCTTCAAGGGTCTGTGCATCTTCAACTATGTGTGAGTCGCTACTATCTGTCTGCAAGTGTGTAACAGGTTGGTGAGCATTCAGTTTCTATACATGTATTGACTTTCTTTGTTTGTCTTACAGGTTTTACGGACAGCATGACCGCCTCCCTCCCTTCCTGATGGAGGATCTGTCCTTCAAGGGTCTGTGCATCTGCAACGGTGTGTGACTCGCTATTAATCTGTCTGCAAGTGTGTAACAGGTAGGTCATCATTCAGTTTCTATACATGTATTGACTTTCTTTGTTTGTCTTACAGGTTTTACGGACAGCATGACCGCCTCCCTCCCTTCCTGATGGAGGATCTGTCCTTCAAGGGTCTGTGCATCTGCAACTGTGTGTGGCTCGCTATTAATCTGTCTGCAAGTGTGTAACAGGTAGGTCATCATTCAGTTTCTATACATGTATTGACTATTTTTTTTTGTGTTACACGTTCTCAAGAAGTTCATCAACCTCTTGTTCTCCCTGAAGTTGTATCCTTCTAACAAATATTTTCATCTGTAACTGTGTGTGGTTCGCTGTCCATCATTCTGCAACTCTGTAACAGGTAAGTGATTGTTCAGTGTCTATACATGTATTGCCTTTTTGTTGTCTTACAGACTTTCAGGACCAGTGGCCCTCCCCTTCCTGATGGTCCATACAGTCAACAAGGGTCTGTCCATTGCAACTGTGTGTGGCTCGCTATTAATCTGTCTGCAAGTGTGTAACAGGTAGGTCATCATTCAGTTTCTATACATGTATTGACTTTCTTTGTTTGTCTTACAGGTTTTTCAGACAGCCTGACCACCTCCCTCCCTTCCTGATGGTGGATCTGTCCTTCTAGGGTCTGTGCATCTGCAACTGTGTGTGAGTTGCTACTATCTGTCTGCAAGTGTGTAACAGGTTGGTGATCATTCAGTTTCTATACATGTATTGACTTTCTTTTTTCTGTTACAGGTTCTCAAGAAGTCCATCAACCTCTTCTTCTCCCTGAAGGTGTATCCTTCTAACAAATATTCTCATCTGTAACTGTCTGTGGTTCGCTAACCATCATTCTGCAACTCTGTAACAGGTAAGTGATCATTCAGTGTCTATACACATATTGCCTTTTTGATGTCTTACAAGCTTTCAGGACCAATGGCTCCCCCCTTCCTGATGGTCCATACAGTCAACAAGGTTCTGTCCATTGCAACTGTGTGTGGCTCGCTATTAATCTGTCTGCAAGTGTGTAACAGGTAGGTCATCATTCAGTTTCTATACATGTATTGACTTTCTTTGTTTGTCTTACAGGTTTTACGGACAGCATGACCGCCTCCCTCCCTTCCTGATGGTGGATCTGTCCTTCAAGGGTCTGTGCATCTGCAACTGTGTGTGGCTCGCTATTAATCTGTCTGCAAGTGTGTAACAGGTAGGTCATCATTCAGTTTCTATACATGTATTGACTTTCTTTGTTTGTCTTACAGGTTTTACGGACAGCATGACCGCCTCCCTCCCTTCCTGATGGAGGATCTGTCCTTCAAGGGTCTGTGCAGCTGCAACTGTGTGTGGCTCGCTATTAATCTGTCTGCAAGTGTGTAACAGGTAGGTCATCATTCAGTTTCTATACATGTATTGACTTTCTTATTTATGTTACACATTCTCAAGAAGTTCATCAACCTCTTGTTTTCCCTGAAGTTGTGTCCTTCTTACAGATATTTTCATCTGTAACTGTGTGTGGTTCGCTGTCCATCATTCTGCAACTCTAACAGGTAAGTGATCTTTCAGTGTCTATACATGTATTGCCTTTTTTTTGTCTTACAATCTTTCAGGACCAATGGCTCCCCACTTCCTGATGTTGCATACAGCCAACAAGGGACTGTCCATTGCAACTGTGTGTGACTCGCTACTATCTGTCTGCAAGTGTGTAACAGATAAGTCATCATTCAGTTTCTGTACATGTATTGACATTCTTTGTTTGTCTTACAGGTTTTTCAGACAGCATGACTGCCTCCCTCCGTTCCTGATGTTGGATCTGTCCTTCAAGGGTCTGTGCATCTTCAACTATGTGTGAGTCGCTACTATCTGTCTGCAAGTGTGTAACAGGTTGGTGAGCATTCAGTTTCTATACATGTATTGACTTTCTTTTTTGTGTTACAGGTTCTCAAGAAGTCCATTAACCTCTTCTTCTCCCTGAAGGTGTATCCTTCTAACAAATATTTTCATCTGCAACTGTGTGTGGTTCGCTGTCCATCATTCTGCAACTCTGTAACAGGTAAGTGATCATTCAGTGTCTATACATGTATTGCCTTTTTGTTGTCTTACAGACTTTCAGGACCAGTGGCCCTCCCCTTCCTGATGGTCCATACAGTCAACAAGGGTCTGTCCATTGCAACTGTGTGTGGCTCGCTATTAATCTGTCTGCAAGTGTGTAACAGGTAGGTCATCATTCAGTTTCTATACATGTATTGACTTTCTTTGTTTGTCTTACAGGTTTTTCAGACAGCCTGACCACCTCCCTCCCTTCCTGATGGTGGATCTGTCCTTCTAGGGTCTGTGCATCTGCAACTGTGTGTGAGTTGCTACTATCTGTCTGCAAGTGTGTAACAGGTTGGTGATCATTCAGTTTCTATACATGTATTGACTTTCTTTTTTCTGTTACAGGTTCTCAAGAAGTCCATCAACCTCTTCTTCTCCCTGAAGGTGTATCCTTCTAACAAATATTCTCATCTGTAACTGTCTGTGGTTCGCTAACCATCATTCTGCAACTCTGTAACAGGTAAGTGATCATTCAGTGTCTATACACATATTGCCTTTTTGATGTCTTACAGGCTTTCAGGACCAATGGCTCCCCCCTTCCTGATGGTCCATACAGTCAACAAGGTTCTGTCCATTGCAACTGTGTGTGGCTCGCTATTAATCTGTCTGCAAGTGTGTAACAGGTAGGTCATCATTCAGTTTCTATACATGTATTGACTTTCTTTGTTTGTCTTACAGGTTTTACGGACAGCATGACCGCCTCCCTCCCTTCGTGATGGTGGATCTGTCCTTCAAGGGTCTGTGCATCTGCAACTGTGTGTGGGTCGCTATTAATCTGTCTGCAAGTGTGTAACAGGTAGGTCATCATTCAGTTTCTATACATGTATTGACTTTCTTTGTTTGTCTTACAGGTTTTACGGACAGCATGACCGCCTCCCTCCCTTCCTGATGGAGGATCTGTCCTTCAAGGGTCTGTGCATCTGCAACTGTGTGTGGCTCGCTATTAATCTGTCTGCAAGTGTGTAACAGGCAAGTCATCATTCAGTTTCTATACATGTATTGACTTTCTTTGTTTGTCTTACAGGTTTTACGGACAGCATGATCGCCTCCCTCCCTTCCTGATGGAGGATCTGTCCTTCAAGGGTCTGTGCATCTGCAACTGTGTGTGGCTCGCTATTAATCTGTCTGCAAGTGTGTAACAGGTTGGTGATCATTAAGTTTCTATACATGTCTTGACTTTCTTTTTTGTGTCACAGATTCTCAAGAAGTTCATCAACCTCTTGTTTTCCCTGAAGTTGTGTCCTTCTTACAGATATTTTCATCTGTAACTGTGTGTGGTTCGCTGTCCATCATTCTGCAACTCTAACAGGTAAGTGATCTTTCAGTGTCTATACATGTATTGCCTTTTTTTTGTCTTACAGGCTTTCAGGACCAATGGCTCCCCACTTCCTGATGTTGCATACAGCCAACAAGGGACTGTCCATTGCAACTGTGTGTGACACGCTACTATCTGTCTGCAAGTGTGTAACAGATAAGTCATCATTCAGTTTCTGTACATGTATTGACATTCTTTGTTTGTCTTACAGGTTTTTCAGACAGCATGACTGCCTCCCTCCGTTCCTGATGTTGGATCTGTCCTTCAAGGGTCTGTGCATCTTCAACTATGTGTGAGTCGCTACTATCTGTCTGCAAGTTTGTAACAGGTTGGTGAGCATTCAGTTTCTATACATGTATTGACTTTCTTTTTTGTGTTACAGGTTCTCAAGAAGTCCATTAACCTCTTCTTCTCCCTGAAGGTGTATCCTTCTAACAAATATTTTCATCTGCAACTGTGTGTGGTTCGCTGTCCATCATTCTGCAACTCTGTAACAGGTAAGTGATCATTCAGTGTCTATACATGTATTGCCTTTTTGTTGTCTTACAGACTTTCAGGACCAGTGGCCCTCCCCTTCCTGATGGTCCATACAGTCAACAAGGGTCTGTCCATTGCAACTGTGTGTGGCTCGCTATTAATCTGTCTGCAATTGTGTAACAGGTAGGTCATCATTCAGTTTCTATACATGTATTGACTTTCTTTGTTTGTCTTACAGGTTTTACGGACAGCATGACCGCCTCCCTCCCTTCCTGATGGAGGATCTGTCCTTCAAGGGTCTGTGCAGCTGCAACTGTGTGTGGCTCGCTATTAATCTGTCTGCAAGTGTGTAACAGGTAGGTCATCATTCAGTTTCTATACATGTATTGACTTTCTTTTTTATGTTACACATTCTCAAGAAGTTCATCAACCTCTTGTTCTCCCTGAAGTTGTGTCCTTCTTACAGATATTTTCATCTGTAACTGTGTGTGGTTCGCTGTCCATCATTCTGCAACTCTGTAACAGGTAAGTGATCATTCAGTGTCTATACATGTATTGCCTTTTTGATGTCTTACAGGCTTTCAGGACCAATGGCTCCCCCCTTCCTGATGGTCCATACAGTCAACAAGGTTCTGTCCATTGCAACTGTGTGTGGCTCGCTATTAATCTGTCTGCAAGTGTGTAACAGGTAGGTCATCATTCAGTTTCTATACATGTATTGACTTTCTTTGTTTGTCTTACAGGTTTTACGGACAGCATGACCGCCTCCCTCCCTTCATGATGGAGGATCTGTCCTTCAAGGGTCTGTGCATCTGCAACTGTGTGTGGCTCGCTATTAATCTGTCTGCAAGTGTGTAACAGGCAAGTCATCATTCAGTTTCTATACATGTATTGACTTTCTTTGTTTGTCTTACAGGTTTTACGGACAGCATGACCGCCTCCCTCCCTTCCTGATGGAGGATCTGTCCTTCAAGGGTCTGTGCATCTGCAACTGTGTGTGGCTCGCTATTAATCTGTCTGCAAGTGTGTAACAGGCAAGTCATCATTCAGTTTCTATACATGTATTGACTTTCTTTGTTTGTCTTACAGGTTTTACGGACAGCATGATCGCCTCCCTCCCTTCCTGATGGAGGATCTGTCCTTCAAGGGTCTGTGCATCTGCAACTGTGTGTGGCTCGCTATTAATCTGTCTGCAAGTGTGTAACAGGTTGGTGATCATTAAGTTTCTATACATGTCTTGACTTTCTTTTTTGTGTTACAGATTCTCAAGAAGTTCATCAACCTCTTCTTCTCCCTGAAGGTGTATCCTCCAAATATTTTAATCTGTATCTGTGTGAGGTTTGATGTTCATCATTCTGCAACTCTGTAATAGGTAAGTGATCGTTCAGTGTCTATACATGTATTGCCTTTTTGTTGTCTTACAGGCTTTCAGAACCAACGGCTCCCACCTTCCTGATGTTGCACACAGACAACAACGGTCTGTCCATTGCAACTGTTTGTGGCTTGCTATTAATCTGTCTGCAAGTGTGTAACAGGTAGGTCATCATTCAGTTTCTGTACATGTATTGACATTCTTTGTTTGTCTTACAGGTTTTTCAGACAGCATGACTGCCTCCCTCCGTTCCTGATGGAGGATCTGTCCTTCAAGAGTCTGTGCATCTGCAACTGTGTGTGAGTTGCTACTATCTGTCTGCAAGTGTGAAACAGGTTGGTGATCATTCAGTTTCTATACATGTATTGACTTTCTTTTTTCTTTTACAGGTTCTCAAGAAGTCCATCAACCTTCTTCTCCCTGAAGGTGTATCCTTCTAACAAATATTCTCATCTGTAACTGTCTGTGGTTCGCTAACCATCATTCTGAAACTCTGTAACAGGTAAGTGATCATTCAGTGTCTATACATGTATTGCCTTTTTGTTGTCTTACAGGCTTTCAGAACCAACGGCTCCCACCTTCCTCATGTTGCACACAGAAGACAACAGTCTGTCCATTGCAACTGTTTGTGGCTTGCTATTAATCTGTCTGCAAGTGTGTAACAGGTAGGTCATCATTCAGTTTCTATACATGTATTGACTTTCTTTGTTTGTCTTACAGGTTTTACGGACAGCATGACCGCCTCCCTCCCTTCCTGATGGAGGATTTGTCTTTCAAGGGTCTGTGCATCTGCAACTGTGTGTTGCTCGCTATTAATCTGTCTGCAAGTGTGTAACAGGTAGGTCATCATTCAGTTTCTATACATGTATTGACTTTCTTTTTTGTGTTACAGGTTCTCAAGAAGTCCATTAACCTCTTCTTCTCCCTGAAGGTGAATCCTTCTAACAAATATTTTCATCTGTATCTGTGTGAGGTTTGATGTTCATCATTCTGAAACTCTGTAACAGGTAAGTGATCGTTCAGTGTCTATACATGTATTGCCTTTTTGTTGTCTTACAGGCTTTCAGAACCAACGGCTCCCACCTTCCTGATGTTGCACACAGACAACAACGGTCTGTCTATTGCAACTGTTTGTGGCTTGCTATTAATCTGTCTGCAAGTGTGTAACAGCTAGGTCATCATTCAGTTTCTAAGCATGTATTGACTTTCTTTGTTTGTCTTACAGGTTTTTCGGACAGCATGACCGCCTCCCTCCCTTCCTGATGGAGGATCTGTCCTTCAAGGGTCTGTGCATCTGCAATTGTGTGTGGCTCGCTATTAATCTGTCTGCAAGTGTGTAACAGGTAGGGGATCATTAAGTTTCTAAACATGTATTGACTTTCTTTTTTGTGTTACAGATTCTCTAGAAGTTCATTAACCTCTTCTTCTCCCTGAAGGTGTATCCTCCAAATATTTTAATCTGTAACTGTGAGAGGTTTGATGTTCATCATTCTGCAACTCTGTAACAGGTAAGTGATTGTTCAGTGTCTATACATGTATTGCCTTTTTGTTGTCTTACAGACTTTCAGGACCAGTGGCCCTCCCCTTCCTGATGGTCCATACAGTCAATAAGGGTCTGTCCATTGCAACTGTGTGTGGCTCGCTATTAATCTGTCTGCAAGTGTGTAACAGGTAGGTCATCATTCAGTTTCTATACATGTATTGACTTTCTTTGTTTGTCTTGCAGGTTTTTCGGACAGCATGACCGCCTCCCTCCCTTCCTGATGGTGGATCTGTCCTTCTAGGTTCTGTGCATCTGCAACTGTGTGTGAGTTGCTACTATCTGTCTGCAAGTGTGTAACAGGTTCGTGATCATTCAGATTCTATACATGTATTGACTTTCTTTTTTCTGTTACAGGTTCTCAAGAAGTCCATCAACCACTGCTTCTCCCTGAAGGTGTATCCTTCTAACAAATATTCTCATCTGTAACTGTCTGTGGTTCGCTGTCCATCATTCTGCAACTCTGTAACAGGTAAGTGATCATTCAGTTTCTATACATATATTGCCTTTTTAATGTCTTACAGGCTTTCAGGACCAATGGCTCCCCCCTTCCTGATGGTCCATACAGTCAACAAGGTTCTGTCCATTGCAACTGTTTGTGGCTTGCTATTAATCTGTCTGCAAGTGTGTAACAGGTAGGTCATCATTCAGTTTCTATACATGTATTGACTTTCTTTGTTTGTCTTACAGGTTTTACGGACAGCATGACCGCCTCCCTCCCTTCCTGATGGAGGATCTGTCCTTCGAGGGTCTGTGCATCTGCAACTGTTTGTGGTTCACTATTAATCTGTCTGCAAGTGTGTAACAGGTAAGTCATCATTCAGTTTCTATACATGTATTGACTTTCTTTGTTTGTCTTACAGGTTTTATGGACAGCATGACCGCCTCCCTCCCTTCCTGATGGAGGATCTGTCCTTCAAGGGTCTGTGCATCTGCAATTGTGTGTGGCTCGCTATTAATCTGTCTGCAAGTGTGTAACAGGTAGGGGATCATTAAGTTTCTAAACATGTATTGACTTTCTTTTTTGTGTTACAGATTCTCTAGAAGTTCATTAACCTCTTCTTCTCCCTGAAGGTGTATCCTCCAAATATTTTAATCTGTAACTGTGTGAGGTTTGATGTTCATCATTCTGCAACTCTGTAACAGGTAAGTGGTCATTCAGTGTCTATACATTTATTGCCTTTTTGTTGTCTTGCAGGCTTTCAGAACCAACGGCTCCCACCTTCCTGATGTTGCACACAGACAACAACGGTCTGTCCATTGCAACTGTTTGTGGCTTGCTATTAATCTGTCTGCAAGTGTGTAACAGGTAGGTCATCATTCAGTTTCTATACATGTATTGACTTTCTTTGTTTGTCTTACAGGTTTTACGGACAGCATGACCGCCTCCCTCCCTTCCTGATGGAGGATTTGTCCTTCAAGGGTCTGTGCATCTGCAACTGTGTGTGGCTCGTTATTAATCTGTCTGCAAGTGTGTAACAGGAAGGTCATCATTCAGTTTCTATACATGTATTGACTTTCTTTGTTTGTCTTACAGGTTTTACGGACAGCATGACCGCCTCCCTCCCTTCCTGATGGAGGATCTGTCCTTCGAGGGTCTGTGCATCTGCAACTGTTTGTTGTTCGCTATTAATCTGTCTGCAAGTGTGTAACACGTAGGTCATCATTCAGTTTCTATACATGTATTGACTTTCTTTGTTTGTCTTACAGGTTTTTTGGACAGCATCTTTGTTTGTCTTACAGGTTTTACGGACAGCATGACCGCCTCCCTCCCTTCCTGATGGAGGATCTGTCCTTCAAGGGTCTGTGCATCTGCAACTGTGTGTGGCTCGCTATTAATCTGTCTGCAAGTGTGTAACAGGTAGGTCATCATTCAGTTTCTATACATGTATTGACTTTCTTTGTTTGTCTTACAGGTTTTACGGACAGCATGATCGCCTCCCTCCCTTCCTGATGGAGGATCTGTCCTTCAAGGGTCTGTGCATCTGCAACTGTTTGTGGCTCGCTATTAATCTGTCTGCAAGTGTGTAACAGGTTGTTGATCATTCAGTTTCTATACATATATTGACTTTCTTTTTTGTTACAGATTCTCAAGAAGTTCATTAACCTCTTCTTCTCCCTGAAGGTGTATCCTACAAATATTTTAATCTGTATCTGTGTGAGGTTTGATGTTCATCATACTGCAACTCTGTAACAGGTAAGTGATTGTTCAGTGTCTATACATGTATTGCCTTTTTGATGTCTTACAAACTTTCAGGACCAATGGCTCCCCCCTTCCTGATGGTCCATACAGCCAACAAGGGACTGTCCATTGCAACTGTGTGTGACTCGCTACTATCTGTCTGCAAGTGTGTAACAGGTTCGTGATCATTCAGTTTCTATACATGTATTGACTTTCTTTTTTCTGTTACAGGTTCTCAAGAAGTCCATCAACCACTTCTTCTCCCTGAAGGTGTATCCTTCTAACAAATATTCTCATCTGTAACTGTCTGTGGTTCGCTAACCATCATTCTGCAACTCTGTAACAGGTAAGGGATCATTCAGTGTCTATACATGTATTGCCTTTTTGTTGTCTTACAGGCTTTCAGGACCAATGGCTCCCCACTTCCTGATGTTGCATACAGCCAACAAGGGACTGTCCATTGCAACTGTGTGTGACTCGCTACTATCTGTCTGCAAGTGTGTAACAGATAAGTCATCATTCAGTTTCTGTACATGTATTGACATTCTTTGTTTGTCTTACAGGTTTGTCAGACAGCATGACTGCCTCCCTCCGTTCCTGATGTTGGATCTGTCCTTCAAGGGTCTGTGCATCTTCAACTATGTGTGAGTCGCTACTATCTGTCTGCAAGTGTGTAACAGGTTGCTGAGCATTTAGTTTCTATACATGTATTGACTTTCTTTTTTGTGTTACAGGTTCTCAAGAAGTCCATTAACCTCTTCTTCTCCCTGAAGGTGTATCCTTCTAACAAATATTTTCATCTGCAACTGTGTGTGGTTCGCTGTCCATCATTCTGCAACTCTTTAACAGGTAAGTGATTGTTCAGTGTCTATACATGTATTGCCTTTTTGTTGTCTTACAGGCTTTCAGGACCAATGGCTCCCCCCTTCCTGATGGTCCATACAGTCAACAAGGTTCTGTCCATTGCAACTGTTTGTGGTTCGCTATTAATCTGTCTGCAAGTGTGTAACAGGTAAGTCATCATTCAGTTTCTATACATTTATTGACTTTCTTTGTTTGTCTTACAGGTTTTACGGACAGCATGACCGCCTCCCTCCCTTCCTGATGGAGGATCTGTCCTTCAAGGGTCTGTGCATCTGCAACTGTGTGTGGCTCTCTATTAATCTGTCTGCAAGTGTGTAACAGGTAGGTCATCATTCAGTTTCTATACATGTATTGACTTTCTTTGTTTGTCTTACAGGTTTTACGGACAGCATGATCGCCTCCCTCCCTTCCTGATGGAGGATCTGTCCATCAAGGGTCTGTGCATCTGCAACAGATGCACAGACCCTTGGGCCCTTGAGCAAGGCCCTTTACCCTCTCTGCTCCCCGGGCGCTGGAGTTGGCTGCCCACCGCTCTGGGTGTGTGTGTGTACTCACTGCCCCTAACACATGTGTGTGTGTGAGTGTGTGTTCACTACCAGATGGGTTAAATGCGGAGGACACATTTCGCTGTACAGTCCACACTGTACAGTGACGAATACGTGCACCTTTATCCTTTTATCCTTTAACTGTGTGTGGCTCGCTATTAATCTGTCTGCAAGTGTGTAACAGGTTGTTGATCATTCAGTTTCTATACATGTATTGACTTTCTTTGTTTGTCTTGCAGGTTTTTCGGACAGCATGACCGCCTCCCTCCCTTCCTGATGGTGGATCTGTCCTTCTAGGTTCTGTGCATCTGCAACTGTGTGTGAGTTGCTACTATCTGTCTGCAAGTGTGTAACAGGTTCGTGATCATTCAGATTCTATACATGTATTGACTTTCTTTTTTCTGTTACAGGTTCTCAAGAAGTCCATCAACCACTGCTTCTCCCTGAAGGTGTATCCTTCTAACAAATATTCTCATCTGTAACTGTCTGTGGTTCGCTGTCCATCATTCTGCAACTCTGTAACAGGTAAGTGATCATTCAGTTTCTATACATATATTGCCTTTTTAATGTCTTACAGGCTTTCAGGACCAATGGCTCCCCCCTTCCTGATGGTCCATACAGTCAACAAGGTTCTGTCCATTGCAACTGTTTGTGGCTTGCTATTAATCTGTCTGCAAGTGTGTAACAGGTAGGTCATCATTCAGTTTCTATACATGTATTGACTTTCTTTGTTTGTCTTACAGGTTTTACGGACAGCATGACCGCCTCCCTCCCTTCCTGATGGAGGATCTGTCCTTCAAGGGTCTGTGCATCTGCAACTGTGTGTGGCTCTCTATTAATCTGTCTGCAAGTGTGTAACAGGTAGGTCATCATTCAGTTTCTATACATGTATTGACTTTCTTTGTTTGTCTTACAGGTTTTACGGACAGCATGATCGCCTCCCTCCCTTCCTGATGGAGGATCTGTCCATCAAGGGTCTGTGCATCTGCAACAGATGCACAGACCCTTGGGCCCTTGAGCAAGGCCCTTTACCCTCTCTGCTCCCCGGGCGCTGGAGTTGGCTGCCCACCGCTCTGGGTGTGTGTGTGTACTCACTGCCCCTAACACATGTGTGTGTGTGAGTGTGTGTTCACTACCAGATGGGTTAAATGCGGAGGACACATTTCGCTGTACAGTCCACACTGTACAGTGACGAATACGTGCACCTTTATCCTTTTATCCTTTAACTGTGTGTGGCTCGCTATTAATCTGTCTGCAAGTGTGTAACAGGTTGTTGATCATTCAGTTTCTATACATGTATTGACTTTCTTTGTTTGTCTTGCAGGTTTTTCGGACAGCATGACCGCCTCCCTCCCTTCCTGATGGAGGATCTGTCCTTCAAGGGTCTGTGCATCTGCAATTGTGTGTGGCTCGCTATTAATCTGTCTGCAAGTGTGTAACAGGTAGGGGATCATTAAGTTTCTAAACATGTATTGACTTTCTTTTTTGTGTTACAGATTCTCTAGAAGTTCATTAACCTCTTCTTCTCCCTGAAGGTGTATCCTCCAAATATTTTAATCTGTAACTGTGTGAGGTTTGATGTTCATCATTCTGCAACTCTGTAACAGGTAAGTGGTCATTCAGTGTCTATACATTTATTGCCTTTTTGTTGTCTTGCAGGCTTTCAGAACCAACGGCTCCCACCTTCCTGATGTTGCACACAGACAACAACGGTCTGTCCATTGCAACTGTTTGTGGCTTGCTATTAATCTGTCTGCAAGTGTGTAACAGGTAGGTCATCATTCAGTTTCTATACATGTATTGACTTTCTTTGTTTGTCTTACAGGTTTTACGGACAGCATGACCGCCTCCCTCCCTTCCTGATGGAGGATTTGTCCTTCAAGGGTCTGTGCATCTGCAACTGTGTGTGGCTCGTTATTAATCTGTCTGCAAGTGTGTAACAGGAAGGTCATCATTCAGTTTCTATACATGTATTGACTTTCTTTGTTTGTCTTACAGGTTTTACGGACAGCATGACCGCCTCCCTCCCTTCCTGATGGAGGATCTGTCCTTCGAGGGTCTGTGCATCTGCAACTGTTTGTTGTTCGCTATTAATCTGTCTGCAAGTGTGTAACACGTAGGTCATCATTCAGTTTCTATACATGTATTGACTTTCTTTGTTTGTCTTACAGGTTTTTTGGACAGCATCTTTGTTTGTCTTACAGGTTTTACGGACAGCATGACCGCCTCCCTCCCTTCCTGATGGAGGATCTGTCCTTCAAGGGTCTGTGCATCTGCAACTGTGTGTGGCTCGCTATTAATCTGTCTGCAAGTGTGTAACAGGTAGGTCATCATTCAGTTTCTATACATGTATTGACTTTCTTTGTTTGTCTTACAGGTTTTACGGACAGCATGATCGCCTCCCTCCCTTCCTGATGGAGGATCTGTCCTTCAAGGGTCTGTGCATCTGCAACTGTTTGTGGCTCGCTATTAATCTGTCTGCAAGTGTGTAACAGGTTGTTGATCATTCAGTTTCTATACATATATTGACTTTCTTTTTTGTTACAGATTCTCAAGAAGTTCATTAACCTCTTCTTCTCCCTGAAGGTGTATCCTACAAATATTTTAATCTGTATCTGTGTGAGGTTTGATGTTCATCATACTGCAACTCTGTAACAGGTAAGTGATTGTTCAGTGTCTATACATGTATTGCCTTTTTGATGTCTTACAAACTTTCAGGACCAATGGCTCCCCCCTTCCTGATGGTCCATACAGCCAACAAGGGACTGTCCATTGCAACTGTGTGTGACTCGCTACTATCTGTCTGCAAGTGTGTAACAGGTTCGTGATCATTCAGTTTCTATACATGTATTGACTTTCTTTTTTCTGTTACAGGTTCTCAAGAAGTCCATCAACCACTTCTTCTCCCTGAAGGTGTATCCTTCTAACAAATATTCTCATCTGTAACTGTCTGTGGTTCGCTAACCATCATTCTGCAACTCTGTAACAGGTAAGGGATCATTCAGTGTCTATACATGTATTGCCTTTTTGTTGTCTTACAGGCTTTCAGGACCAATGGCTCCCCACTTCCTGATGTTGCATACAGCCAACAAGGGACTGTCCATTGCAACTGTGTGTGACTCGCTACTATCTGTCTGCAAGTGTGTAACAGATAAGTCATCATTCAGTTTCTGTACATGTATTGACATTCTTTGTTTGTCTTACAGGTTTGTCAGACAGCATGACTGCCTCCCTCCGTTCCTGATGTTGGATCTGTCCTTCAAGGGTCTGTGCATCTTCAACTATGTGTGAGTCGCTACTATCTGTCTGCAAGTGTGTAACAGGTTGCTGAGCATTTAGTTTCTATACATGTATTGACTTTCTTTTTTGTGTTACAGGTTCTCAAGAAGTCCATTAACCTCTTCTTCTCCCTGAAGGTGTATCCTTCTAACAAATATTTTCATCTGCAACTGTGTGTGGTTCGCTGTCCATCATTCTGCAACTCTTTAACAGGTAAGTGATTGTTCAGTGTCTATACATGTATTGCCTTTTTGTTGTCTTACAGGCTTTCAGGACCAATGGCTCCCCCCTTCCTGATGGTCCATACAGTCAACAAGGTTCTGTCCATTGCAACTGTTTGTGGTTCGCTATTAATCTGTCTGCAAGTGTGTAACAGGTAAGTCATCATTCAGTTTCTATACATTTATTGACTTTCTTTGTTTGTCTTACAGGTTTTACGGACAGCATGACCGCCTCCCTCCCTTCCTGATGGAGGATCTGTCCTTCAAGGGTCTGTGCATCTGCAACTGTGTGTGGCTCTCTATTAATCTGTCTGCAAGTGTGTAACAGGTAGGTCATCATTCAGTTTCTATACATGTATTGACTTTCTTTGTTTGTCTTACAGGTTTTACGGACAGCATGATCGCCTCCCTCCCTTCCTGATGGAGGATCTGTCCATCAAGGGTCTGTGCATCTGCAACAGATGCACAGACCCTTGGGCCCTTGAGCAAGGCCCTTTACCCTCTCTGCTCCCCGGGCGCTGGAGTTGGCTGCCCACCGCTCTGGGTGTGTGTGTGTACTCACTGCCCCTAACACATGTGTGTGTGTGAGTGTGTGTTCACTACCAGATGGGTTAAATGCGGAGGACACATTTCGCTGTACAGTCCACACTGTACAGTGACGAATACGTGCACCTTTATCCTTTTATCCTTTAACTGTGTGTGGCTCGCTATTAATCTGTCTGCAAGTGTGTAACAGGTTGTTGATCATTCAGTTTCTATACATATATTGACTTTCTTTTTTGTGTTACAGATTCTCAAGAATTTCATTAACCTCTTCTTCTCCCTGAAGGTGTATCCTACAAATATTTTAATCTGTATCTGTGTGAGGTTTGATGTTCATCATTCTGCAACTCTGTAACAGGTAAGTGATTGTTCAGTGTCTATACATGTATTGCCTTTTTGTTGTCTTACAGACTTTCAGGACCAGTGGCCCTCCCCTTCCTGATGGTCCATACAGTCAACAAGGGTCTGTCCATTGCAACTGTGTGTGGCTCGCTATTAATCTGTCTGCAAGTGTGTAACAGGTAGGTCATTATTCAGTTTCTATACATGTATTGACTTTCTTTGTTTGTCTTACAGGTTTTTCAGAGAGCATGACCGCCTCCCTCCCTTCCTGATGGTGGATCTGTCCTTCTAGGGTCTGTGCATCTGCAATTGTGTGTGAGTCGCTACTATCTGTCTGCAAGTGTGTAACAGGTAGGGGATCATTAAGTTTCTAAACATGTATTGACTTTCTTTTTTGTGTTAGAGATTCTCAAGAAGTTCATCAACCTCTTGTTCTCCCTGAAGTTGTGTCCTTCTTGCAGATATTTTCATCTGTTACTGTGTGTGGTTCGCTGTCCATCATTCTGCATCTCTGTAACAGGTAAGTGATCATTCAGTGTCTATACATGTATTGCCTTTTTGTTGTCTTACAGGCTTTCAGGACCAATGGCTCCCCACTTCCTGATGTTGCATACAGCCAACAAGGGACTGTCCATTGCAACTGTGTGTGACTCGCTACTATCTGTCTGCAAGTGTTTAACAGATAAGTCATCATTCAGTTTCTGTACATGTATTGACATTCTTTGTTTGTCTTACAGGTTTTTCAGACAGCATGACTGCCTCCCTCCGTTCCTGATGTTGGATCTGTCCTTCAAGGTTCTGTGCATCTTCATCTATGTGTGAGTCGCTACTATCTGTCTGCAAGTGTGTAACAGATTGGTGAGCATTCAGTTTCTATACATGTATTGACTTTCTTTTTTGTGTTACAGGTTCTCAAGAAGTCCATTAACCTCTTCTTCTCCCTGAAGGTGTATCCTTCTAACAAATATTTTCATCTGCAACTGTGTGTGGTTCGCTGTCCATCATTCTGCAACTCTGTAACAGGTAAGTGATCATTCAGTTTCTATACATATATTGCCTTTTTAATGTCTTACAGGCTTTCAGGACCAATGGCTCCCCCCTTCCTGATGGTCCATACAGTCAACAAGGTTCTGTCCATTGCAACTGTGTGTGGCTTGCTATTAATCTGTCTGCAAGTGTGTAACAGGTAGGTCATCATTCAGTTTCTATACATGTATTGACTTTCTTTGTTTGTCTTACAGGTTTTACGGACAGCATGACCGCCTCCCTCCCTTCCTGATGGAGGATCTGTCCTTCGAGGGTCTGTGCATCTGCAACTGTTTGTGGTTCACTATTAATCTGTCTGCAAGTGTGTAACAGGTAAGTCATCATTCAGTTTCTATACATGTATTGACTTTCTTTGTTTGTCTTACAGGTTTTATGGACAGCATGACCGCCTCCCTCCCTTCCTGATGGAGGATCTGTCCTTCAAGGGTCTGTGCATCTGCAATTGTGTGTGGCTCGCTATTAATCTGTCTGCAAGTGTGTAACAGGTAGGGGATCATTAAGTTTCTAAACATGTATTGACTTTCTTTTTTGTGTTACAGATTCTCAAGAAGTTCATTAACCTCTTCTTCTCCCTGAAGGTGTATCCTCCAAATATTTTAATCTGTAACTGTGAGAGGTTTGATGTTCATCATTCTGCAACTCTGTAACAGGTAAGTGATTGTTCAGTGTCTATACATGTATTGCCTTTTTGTTGTCTTACAGACTTTCAGGACCAGTGGCCCTCCCCTTCCTGATGGTCCATACAGTCAATAAGGGTCTGTCCATTGCAACTGTGTGTGGCTCGCTATTAATCTGTCTGCAAGTGTGTAACAGGTAGGTCATCATTCAGTTTCTATACATGTATTGACTTTCTTTGTTTGTCTTGCAGGTTTTTCGGACAGCATGACCGCCTCCCTCCCTTCCTGATGGTGGATCTGTCCTTCTAGGTTCTGTGCATCTGCAACTGTGTGTGAGTTGCTACTATCTGTCTGCAAGTGTGTAACAGGTTCGTGATCATTCAGATTCTATACATGTATTGACTTTCTTTTTTCTGTTACAGGTTCTCAAGAAGTCCATCAACCACTTCTTCTCCCTGAAGGTGTATCCTTCTAACAAATATTCTCATCTGTAACTGTCTGTGGTTCGCTAACCATCATTCTGCAACTCTGTAACAGGTAGGTGATCATTCAGTGTCTATACATTTATTGCCTTTTTGTTGTCTTGCAGGCTTTCAGAACCAACGGCTCCCACCTTCCTGATGTTGCACACAGACAACAACGGTCTGTCCATTGCAACTGTTTGTGGCTTGCTATTAATCTGTCTGCAAGTGTGTAACAGGTAGGTCATCATTCAGTTTCTATACATGTATTGACTTTCTTTGTTTGTCTTACAGGTTTTACGGACAGCATGACCGCCTCCCTCCCTTCCTGATGGAGGATTTGTCCTTCAAGGGTCTGTGCATCTGCAACTGTGTGTGGCTCGTTATTAATCTGTCTGCAAGTGTGTAACAGGAAGGTCATCATTCAGTTTCTATACATGTATTGACTTTCTTTGTTTGTCTTACAGGTTTTACGGACAGCATGACCGCCTCCCTCCCTTCCTGATGGAGGATCTGTCCTTCGAGGGTCTGTGCATCTGCAACTGTTTGTGGTTCGCTATTAATCTGTCTGCAAGTGTGTAACACGTAGGTCATCATTCAGTTTCTATACATGTATTGACTTTCTTTGTTTGTCTTACAGGTTTTTTGGACAGCATGACCGCCTCCCTCCCTTCCTGATGGAGGATCTGTCCTTTAAGGGTCTGTGCATCTGCAACTGTGTGTGAGTTGCTACTATCTGTCTGCAAGTGTGTAACAGGTTGGTGATCATTAAGTTTCTATACATGTATTGACTTTCTTTTTTGTGTTACAGATTCTCAAGAAGTTCATTAACCTCTTCTTCTCCATGAAGGTGTATCCTCCAAATATTTTAATCTGTAACTGTGTGAGGTTTGATGTTCATCATTCTGCAACTCTGTAACAGGTAAGTGATCGTTCAGTTTCTATACATGTATTGCCTTTTTGTTGTCTTACAGACTTTCAAGACCAGTGGCCCTCCCCTTCTGATGGTCCATACACTCAAAAAGGGACTGTCCATTGCAACTGTGTGTGACTCGCTACTATCTGTCTGCAAGTGTGTAACAGATAAGTCATCATTCAGTTTCTGTACATGTATTGACATTCTTTGTTTGTCTTACAGGTTTTTCAGACAGCATGACTGCCTCCCTCTGTTCCTGATGTTGGATCTGTCCTTCAAGGGTCTGTGCATCTTCAACTATGTGTGAGTCGCTACTATCTGTCTGCAAGTGTGTAACAGGTTGCTGAGCATTTAGTTTCTATACATGTATTGACTTTCTTTTTTGTGTTACAGGTTCTCAAGAAGTCCATTAACCTCTTCTTCTCCCTGAAGGTGTATCCTTCTAACAAATATTTTCATCTGCAACTGTGTGTGGTTCGCTGTCCATCATTCTGCAACTCTTTAACAGGTAAGTGATTGTTCAGTGTCTATACATGTATTGCCTTTTTGTTGTCTTACAAGCTTTCAGGACCAATGGCTCCCCCCTTCCTGACGGTCCATACAGTCAACAAGGTTCTGTCCATTGCAACTGTTTGTGGTTCGCTATTAATCTGTCTGCAAGTGTGTAACAGGTAAGTCATCATTCAGTTTCTATACATGTATTGACTTTCTTTGTTTGTCTTACAGGTTTTACGGACAGCATGACCGCCTCCCTCCCTTCCTGATGGAGGATCTGTCCTTCAAGGGTCTGTGCATCTGCAACTGTGTGTGGCTCGCTATTAATCTGTCTGCAAGTGTGTAACAGGTAGGTCATCATTCAGTTTCTATACATGTATTGACTTTCTTTGTTTGTCTTACAGGTTTTACGGACAGCATGATCGCCTCCCTCCCTTCCTGATGGAGGATCTGTCCTTCAAGGGTCTGTGCATCTGCAACTGTGTGTGGCTCGCTATTAATCTGTCTGCAAGTGTGTAACAGGTTGTTGATCATTCAGTTTCTATACATATATTGACTTTCTTTTTTGTGTCACAGATTCTCAAGAAGTTCATTAACCTCTTCTTCTCCCTGAAGGTGTATCCTCCAAATATTTTAATCTGTAACTGTGAGAGGTTTGATGTTCATCATTCTGCAACTCTGTAACAGGTAAGTGATCGTTCAGTGTCTATACATGTATTGACCTTTTGTTGTCTTACAGAGTTTCAGGACCAGTGGCCCTCCCCTTCCTGATGGTCCATACAGTCAACAAGGGTCTGTCCATTGCAACTGTGTGTGGCTCGCTATTAATCTGTCTGCAAGTGTGTAACAGGTAGGTCATTATTCAGTTTCTATACATGTATTGACTTTCTTTGTTTGTCTTACAGGTTTTTCAGACAGCATGACCGCCTCCCTGCCTTCCTGATGGTGGATCTGTCCTTCTAGGGTCTGTGCATCTGCAATTGTGTGTGAGTCGCTACTATCTGTCTGCAAGTGTGTAACTGGTAGGGGATCATTAAGTTTCTAAACATGTATTGACTTTCTTTTTTGTGTTACAGATTCTCAAGAAGTTCATCAACCTCTTGTTCTCCCTGAAGTTGTGTCCTTCTTGCAGATATTTTCATGTGTAACTGTGTGTGGTTCGCTGTCCATCATTCTGCATCTCTGTAACAGGTAAGTGATCATTCAGTGTCTATACATGTATTGCCTTTTTGTTGTCTTACAGGCTTTCAGGACCAATGGCTCCCCACTTCCTGATGTTGCATACAGCCAACAAGGGACTGTCCATTGCAACTGTGTGTGACTCGCTACTATCTGTCTGCAAGTGTGTAACAGATAAGTCATCATTCAGTTTCTGTACATGTATTGACATTCTTTGTTTGTCTTACAGGTTTTTCAGACAGCATGACTGCCTCCCTCCCTTCCTGATGGAGGATCTGTCCTTCGAGGGTCTGTGCATCTGCAACTGTTTGTGGTTCGCTATTAATCTGTCTGCAAGTGTGTAACAGGTAGGTCATCATTCAGTTTCTATACATGTATTGACTTTCTTTGTTTGTCTTACAGGTTTTACGGACAGCATGATCGCCTCCCTCCCTTCCTGATGGAGGATCTGTCCTTCAAGGGTCTGTGCATCTGCAACTGTGTGTGGCTCGCTATTAATCTGTCTGCAAGTGTGTAACAGGTTGTTGATCATTCAGTTTCTATACATATATTGACTTTCTTTTTTGTGTCACAGATTCTCAAGAAGTTCATTAACCTCTTCTTCTCCCTGAAGGTGTATCCTCCAAATATTTTAATCTGTAACTGTGAGAGGTTTGATGTTCATCATTCTGCAACTCTGTAACAGGTAAGTGATCGTTCAGTGTCTATACATGTATTGACCTTTTGTTGTCTTACAGAGTTTCAGGACCAGTGGCCCTCCCCTTCCTGATGGTCCATACAGTCAACAAGGGTCTGTCCATTGCAACTGTGTGTGGCTCGCTATTAATCTGTCTGCAAGTGTGTAACAGGTAGGTCATTATTCAGTTTCTATACATGTATTGACTTTCTTTGTTTGTCTTACAGGTTTTTCAGACAGCATGACCGCCTCCCTGCCTTCCTGATGGTGGATCTGTCCTTCTAGGGTCTGTGCATCTGCAATTGTGTGTGAGTCGCTACTATCTGTCTGCAAGTGTGTAACTGGTAGGGGATCATTAAGTTTCTAAACATGTATTGACTTTCTTTTTTGTGTTACAGATTCTCAAGAAGTTCATCAACCTCTTGTTCTCCCTGAAGTTGTGTCCTTCTTGCAGATATTTTCATGTGTAACTGTGTGTGGTTCGCTGTCCATCATTCTGCATCTCTGTAACAGGTAAGTGATCATTCAGTGTCTATACATGTATTGCCTTTTTGTTGTCTTACAGGCTTTCAGGACCAATGGCTCCCCACTTCCTGATGTTGCATACAGCCAACAAGGGACTGTCCATTGCAACTGTGTGTGACTCGCTACTATCTGTCTGCAAGTGTGTAACAGATAAGTCATCATTCAGTTTCTGTACATGTATTGACATTCTTTGTTTGTCTTACAGGTTTTTCAGACAGCATGACTGCCTCCCTCCCTTCCTGATGGAGGATCTGTCCTTCGAGGGTCTGTGCATCTGCAACTGTTTGTGGTTCGCTATTAATCTGTCTGCAAGTGTGTAACAGGTAGGTCATCATTCAGTTTCTATACATGTATTGACTTTCTTTGTTTGTCTTACAGGTTTTACGGACAGCATGATCGCCTCCCTCCCTTCCTGATGGAGGATCTGTCCTTCAAGGGTCTGTGCATCTGCAACTGTGTGTGGCTCGCTATTAATCTGTCTGCAAGTGTGTAACAGGTTGTTGATCATTCAGTTTCTATACATATATTGACTTTCTTTTTTGTGTCACAGATTCTCAAGAAGTTCATTAACCTCTTCTTCTCCCTGAAGGTGTATCCTCCAAATATTTTAATCTGTAACTGTGAGAGGTTTGATGTTCATCATTCTGCAACTCTGTAACAGGTAAGTGATCGTTCAGTGTCTATACATGTATTGACCTTTTGTTGTCTTACACAGTTTCAGGACCAGTGGCCCTCCCCTTCCTGATGGTCCATACAGTCAACAAGGGTCTGTCCATTGCAACTGTGTGTGACTCGCTACTATCTGTCTGCAAGTGTGTAACAGATAAGTCATCATTCAGTTTCTGTACATGTATTGACATTCTTTGTTTGTCTTACAGGTTTTTCAGACAGCATGACTGCCTCCCTCCGTTCCTGATGTTGGATCTGTCCTTCAAGGGTCTGTGCATCTTCAACTATGTGTGAGTCGCTACTATCTGTCTGCAAGTGTGTAACAGGTTGCTGAGCATTTAGTTTCTATACATGTATTGACTTTCTTTTTTGTGTTACAGGTTCTCAAGAAGTCCATTAACCTCTTCTTCTCCCTGAAGGTGTATCCTTCTAACAAATATTTTCATCTGCAACTGTGTGTGGTTCGCTGTCCATCATTCTGCAACTCTTTAACAGGTAAGTGATTGTTCAGTGTCTATACATGTATTGCCTTTTTGTTGTCTTACAGGCTTTCAGGACCAATGGCTCCCCCCTTCCTGATGGTCCATACAGTCAACAAGGTTCTGTCCATTGCAACTGTTTGTGGTTCGCTATTAATCTGTTTGCAAGTGTGTAACAGGTAAGTCATCATTCAGTTTCTATACATGTATTGACTTTCCTTGTTTGTCTTACAGGTTTTACGGACAGCATGACCGCCTCCCTCCCTTCCTGATGGAGGATCTGTCCTTCAAGGGTCTGTGCATCTGCAACTGTGTGTGGCTCGCTATTAATCTGTCTGCAAGTGTGTAACAGGTAGGTCATCATTCAGTTTCTATACATGTATTGACTTTCTTTGTTTGTCTTACAGGTTTTACGGACAGCATGATCGCCTCCCTCCCTTCCTGATGGAGGATCTGTCCTTCAAGGGTCTGTGCATCTGCAACTGTGTGTGGCTCGCTATTAATCTGTCTGCAAGTGTGTAACAGGTTGTTGATCATTCAGTTTCTATACATATATTGACTTTCTTTTTTGTGTTACAGATTCTCAAGAAGTTCATTAACCTCTTCTTCTCCCTGAAGGTGTATCCTCCAAATATTTTAATCTGTAACTGTGAGAGGTTTGATGTTCATCATTCTGCAACTCTGTAACAGGTAAGTGATTGTTCAGTGTCTATACATGTATTGCCTTTTTGTTGTCTTACAGACTTTCAGGACCAGTGGCCCTCCCCTTCCTGATGGTCCATACAGTCAATAAGGGTCTGTCCATTGCAACTGTGTGTGGCTCGCTATTAATCTGTCTGCAAGTGTGTAACAGGTAGGTCATCATTCAGTTTCTATACATGTATTGACTTTCTTTGTTTGTCTTGCAGGTTTTTCGGACAGCATGACCGCCTCCCTCCCTTCCTGATGGAGGATCTGTCCTTCAAGGGTCTGTGCATCTGCAACTGTGTGTGGCTCGCTATTAATCTGTCTGCAAGTGTGTAACAGGTAGGTCATCATTCAGTTTCTATACATGTATTGACTTTCTTTGTTTGTCTTACAGGTTTTACGGACAGCATGATCGCCTCCCTCCCTTCCTGATGGAGGATCTGTCCTTCAAGGGTCTGTGCATCTGCAACTGTGTGTGGCTCGCTATTAATCTGTCTGCAAGTGTGTAACAGGTTGTTGATCATTCAGTTTCTATACATATATTGACTTTCTTTTTTGTGTTACAGATTCTCAAGAAGTTCATTAACCTCTTCTTCTCCCTGAAGGTGTATCCTCCAAATATTTTAATCTGTAACTGTGAGAGGTTTGATGTTCATCATTCTGCAACTCTGTAACAGGTAAGTGATTGTTCAGTGTCTATACATGTATTGCCTTTTTGTTGTCTTACAGACTTTCAGGACCAGTGGCCCTCCCCTTCCTGATGGTCCATACAGTCAATAAGGGTCTGTCCATTGCAACTGTGTGTGGCTCGCTATTAATCTGTCTGCAAGTGTGTAACAGGTAGGTCATCATTCAGTTTCTATACATGTATTGACTTTCTTTGTTTGTCTTGCAGGTTTTTCGGACAGCATGACCGCCTCCCTCCCTTCCTGATGGTGGATCTGTCCTTCTAGGTTCTGTGCATCTGCAACTGTGTGTGAGTTGCTACTATCTGTCTGCAAGTGTGTAACAGGTTCGTGATCATTCAGATTCTATACATGTATTGACTTTCTTTTTTCTGTTACAGGTTCTCAAGAAGTCCATCAACCACTTCTTCTCCCTGAAGGTGTATCCTTCTAACAAATATTCTCATCTGTAACTGTCTGTGGTTCGCTAACCATCATTCTGCTACTCTGTAACAGGTAGGTGATCATTCAGTGTCTATACATTTATTGCCTTTTTGTTGTCTTGCAGGCTTTCAGAACCAACGGCTCCCACCTTCCTGATGTTGCACACAGACAACAACGGTCTGTCCATTGCAACTGTTTGTGGCTTGCTATTAATCTGTCTGCAAGTGTGTAACAGGTAGGTCATCATTCAGTTTCTATACATGTATTGACTTTCTTTGTTTGTCTTACAGGTTTTACGGACAGCATGACCGCCTCCCTCCCTTCCTGATGGAGGATTTGTCCTTCAAGGGTCTGTGCATCTGCAACTGTGTGTGGCTCGTTATTAATCTGTCTGCAAGTGTGTAACAGGAAGGTCATCATTCAGTTTCTATACATGTATTGACTTTCTTTGTTTGTCTTACAGGTTTTACGGACAGCATGACCGCCTCCCTCCCTTCCTGATGGAGGATCTGTCCTTCGAGGGTCTGTGCATCTGCAACTGTTTGTGGTTCGCTATTAATCTGTCTGCAAGTGTGTAACACGTAGGTCATCATTCAGTTTCTATACATGTATTGACTTTCTTTGTTTGTCTTACAGGTTTTTTGGACAGCATGACCGCCTCCCTCCCTTCCTGATGGAGGATCTGTCCTTTAAGGGTCTGTGCATCTGCAACTGTGTGTGAGTTGCTACTATCTGTCTGCAAGTGTGTAACAGGTTGGTGATCATTAAGTTTCTATACATGTATTGACTTTCTTTTTTGTGTTACAGATTCTCAAGAAGTTCATTAACCTCTTCTTCTCCATGAAGGTGTATCCTCCAAATATTTTAATCTGTAACTGTGTGAGGTTTGATGTTCATCATTCTGCAACTCTGTAACAGGTAAGTGATCGTTCAGTTTCTATACATGTATTGCCTTTTTGTTGTCTTACAGACTTTCAAGACCAGTGGCCCTCCCCTTCCTGATGGTCCATACAGTCAATAAGGGACTGTCCATTGCAACTGTGTGTGACTCGCTACTATCTGTCTGCAAGTGTGTAACAGATAAGTCATCATTCAGTTTCTGTACATGTATTGACATTCTTTGTTTGTCTTACAGGTTTTTCAGACAGCATGACTGCCTCCCTCTGTTCCTGATGTTGGATCTGTCCTTCAAGGGTCTGTGCATCTTCAACTATGTGTGAGTCGCTACTATCTGTCTGCAAGTGTGTAACAGGTTGCTGAGCATTTAGTTTCTATACATGTATTGACTTTCTTTTTTGTGTTACAGGTTCTCAAGAAGTCCATTAACCTCTTCTTCTCCCTGAAGGTGTATCCTTCTAACAAATATTTTCATCTGCAACTGTGTGTGGTTCGCTGTCCATCATTCTGCAACTCTTTAACAGGTAAGTTATTGTTCAGTGTCTATACATGTATTGCCTTTTTGTTGTCTTACAAGCTTTCAGGACCAATGGCTCCCCCCTTCCTGACGGTCCATACAGTCAACAAGGTTCTGTCCATTGCAACTGTTTGTGGTTCGCTATTAATCTGTCTGCAAGTGTGTAACAGGTAAGTCATCATTCAGTTTCTATACATGTATTGACTTTCTTTGTTTGTCTTACAGGTTTTACGGACAGCATGACCGCCTCCCTCCCTTCCTGATGGAGGATCTGTCCTTCAAGGGTCTGTGCATCTGCAACTGTGTGTGGCTCGCTATTAATCTGTCTGCAAGTGTGTAACAGGTTGTTGATCATTCAGTTTCTATACATATATTGACTTTCTTTTTTGTGTCACAGATTCTCAAGAAGTTCATTAACCTCTTCTTCTCCCTGAAGGTGTATCCTCCAAATATTTTAATCTGTAACTGTGAGAGGTTTGATGTTCATCATTCTGCAACTCTGTAACAGGTAAGTGATCGTTCAGTGTCTATACATGTATTGACCTTTTGTTGTCTTACAGAGTTTCAGGACCAGTGGCCCTCCCCTTCCTGATGGTCCATACAGTCAACAAGGGTCTGTCCATTGCAACTGTGTGTGGCTCGCTATTAATCTGTCTGCAAGTGTGTAACAGGTAGGTCATTATTCAGTTTCCATACATGTTTTGACTTTCTTTGTTTGTCTTACAGGTTTTACGGACAGCATGACCGCCTCCCTCCCTTCCTGATGGAGGATTTGTCCTTCAAGGGTCTGTGCATCTGCAACTGTGTGTGGCTCGTTATTAATCTGTCTGCAAGTGTGTAACAGGAAGGTCATCATTCAGTTTCTATACATGTATTGACTTTCTTTGTTTGTCTTACAGGTTTTACGGACAGCATGACCGCCTCCCTCCCTTCCTGATGGAGGATCTGTCCTTCGAGGGTCTGTGCATCTGCAACTGTTTGTGGTTCGCTATTAATCTGTCTGCAAGTGTGTAACACGTAGGTCATCATTCAGTTTCTATACATGTATTGACTTTCTTTGTTTGTCTTACAGGTTTTTTGGACAGCATGACCGCCTCCCTCCCTTCCTGATGGAGGATCTGTCCTTTAAGGGTCTGTGCATCTGCAACTGTGTGTGAGTTGCTACTATCTGTCTGCAAGTGTGTAACAGGTTGGTGATCATTAAGTTTCTATACATGTATTGACTTTCTTTTTTGTGTTACAGATTCTCAAGAAGTTCATTAACCTCTTCTTCTCCATGAAGGTGTATCCTCCAAATATTTTAATCTGTAACTGTGTGAGGTTTGATGTTCATCATTCTGCAACTCTGTAACAGGTAAGTGATCGTTCAGTTTCTATACATGTATTGCCTTTTTGTTGTCTTACAGACTTTCAAGACCAGTGGCCCTCCCCTTCCTGATGGTCCATACAGTCAATAAGGGACTGTCCATTGCAACTGTGTGTGACTCGCTACTATCTGTCTGCAAGTGTGTAACAGATAAGTCATCATTCAGTTTCTGTACATGTATTGACATTCTTTGTTTGTCTTACAGGTTTTTCAGACAGCATGACTGCCTCCCTCTGTTCCTGATGTTGGATCTGTCCTTCAAGGGTCTGTGCATCTTCAACTATGTGTGAGTCGCTACTATCTGTCTGCAAGTGTGTAACAGGTTGCTGAGCATTTAGTTTCTATACATGTATTGACTTTCTTTTTTGTGTTACAGGTTCTCAAGAAGTCCATTAACCTCTTCTTCTCCCTGAAGGTGTATCCTTCTAACAAATATTTTCATCTGCAACTGTGTGTGGTTCGCTGTCCATCATTCTGCAACTCTTTAACAGGTAAGTTATTGTTCAGTGTCTATACATGTATTGCCTTTTTGTTGTCTTACAAGCTTTCAGGACCAATGGCTCCCCCCTTCCTGACGGTCCATACAGTCAACAAGGTTCTGTCCATTGCAACTGTTTGTGGTTCGCTATTAATCTGTCTGCAAGTGTGTAACAGGTAAGTCATCATTCAGTTTCTATACATGTATTGACTTTCTTTGTTTGTCTTACAGGTTTTACGGACAGCATGACCGCCTCCCTCCCTTCCTGATGGAGGATCTGTCCTTCAAGGGTCTGTGCATCTGCAACTGTGTGTGGCTCGCTATTAATCTGTCTGCAAGTGTGTAACAGGTTGTTGATCATTCAGTTTCTATACATATATTGACTTTCTTTTTTGTGTCACAGATTCTCAAGAAGTTCATTAACCTCTTCTTCTCCCTGAAGGTGTATCCTCCAAATATTTTAATCTGTAACTGTGAGAGGTTTGATGTTCATCATTCTGCAACTCTGTAACAGGTAAGTGATCGTTCAGTGTCTATACATGTATTGACCTTTTGTTGTCTTACAGAGTTTCAGGACCAGTGGCCCTCCCCTTCCTGATGGTCCATACAGTCAACAAGGGTCTGTCCATTGCAACTGTGTGTGGCTCGCTATTAATCTGTCTGCAAGTGTGTAACAGGTAGGTCATTATTCAGTTTCTATACATGTATTGACTTTCTTTGTTTGTCTTACAGGTTTTTCAGACAGCATGACCGCCTCCCTCCCTTCCTGATGGTGGATCTGTCCTTCTAGGGTCTGTGCATCTGCAATTGTGTGTGAGTCGCTACTATCTGTCTGCAAGTGTGTAACTGGTAGGGGATCATTAAGTTTCTAAACATGTATTGACTTTCTTTTTTGTGTTACAGATTCTCAAGAAGTTCATCAACCTCTTGTTCTCCCTGAAGTTGTGTCCTTCTTGCAGATATTTTCATCTGTAACTGTGTGTGGTTCGCTGTCCATCATTCTGCATCTCTGTAACAGGTAAGTGATCATTCAGTGTCTATACATGTATTGCCTTTTTGTTGTCTTACAGGCTTTCAGGACCAATGGCTCCCCACTTCCTGATGTTGCATACAGCCAACAAGGGACTGTCCATTGCAACTGTGTGTGACTCGCTACTATCTGTCTGCAAGTGTGTAACAGATAAGTCATCATTCAGTTTCTGTACATGTATTGACATTTTTTTTTTTGTCTTACAGGTTTTTCAGACAGCATGACTGTCTCCCTCCGTTCCTGATGTTGGATCTGTCCTTCAAGGGTCTGTGCATCTTCAACTATGTGTGAGTCGCTACTATCTGTCTGCAAGTGTGTAACAGGTTGCTGAGCATTTAGTTTCTATACATGTATTGACTTTCTTTTTTGTGTTACAGGTTCTCAAGAAGTCCATTAACCTCTTCTTCTCCCTGAAGGTGTATCCTTCTAACAAATATTTTCATCTGCAACTGTGTGTGGTTCGCTGTCCATCATTCTGCAACTCTTTAACAGGTAAGTGATTGTTCAGTGTCTATACATGTATTGCCTTTTTGTTGTCTTACAGGCTTTCAGGACCAATGGCTCCCCCCTTCCTGATGGTCCATACAGTCAACAAGGTTCTGTCCATTGCAACTGTTTGTGGTTCGCTATTAATCTGTCTGCAAGTGTGTAACAGGTAAGTCATCATTCAGTTTCTATACATGTATTGACTTTCTTTGTTTGTCTTACAGGTTTTACGGACAGCATGACCGCCTCCCTCCCTTCCTGATGGAGGATCTGTCCTTCAAGGGTCTGTGCATCTGCAACTGTGTGTGGCTCGCTATTAATCTGTCTGCAAGTGTGTAACAGGTAGGTCATCATTCAGTTTCTATACATGTATTGACTTTCTTTGTTTGTTTTACAGGTTTTACGGACAGCATGATCGCCTCCCTCCCTTCCTGATGGAGGATCTGTCCTTCAAGGGTCTGTGCATCTGCAACTGTGTGTGGCTCGCTATTAATCTGTCTGCAAGTGTGTAACAGGTTGTTGATCATTCAGTTTCTATACATATATTGACTTTCTTTTTTGTGTTACAGATTCTCAAGAAGTTCATTAACCTCTTCTTCTCCCTGAAGGTGTATCCTACAAATATTTTAATCTGTATCTGTGTGAGGTTTGATGTTCATCATACTGCAACTCTGTAACAGGTAAGTGATTGTTCAGTGTCTATACATGTATTGCCTTTTTGTTGTCTTACACACTTTCAGGACCAATGGCTCCCCCCTTCCTGATGGTCCATACAGCCAACAAGGGACTGTCCATTGCAACTGTGTGTGACTCGCTACTATCTGTCTGCAAGTGTGTAACAGATAAGTCATCATTCAGTTTCTGTACATGTATTGACATTCTTTGTTTGTCTTACAGGTTTTTCAGACAGCATGACTGCCTCCCTCCGTTCCTGATGTTGGATCTGTCCTTCAAGGTTCTGTGCATCTTCAACTATGTGTGAGTCGCTACTATCTGTCTGCAAGTGTGTAACAGGTTGGTGAGCATTCAGTTTCTATACATGTATTGACTTTCTTTTTTGTGTTACAGGTTCTCAAGAAGTCCATTAACCTCTTCTTCTCCCTGAAGGTGTATCCTTCTAACAAATATTTTCATCTGCAACTGTGTGTGGTTCGCTGTCCATCATTCTGCAACTCTGTAACAGGTAAGTGATCATTCAGTGTCTATACATATATTGCCTTTTTGATGTCTTACAGGCTTTCAGGACCAATGGCTCCCCCCTTCCTGATGGTCCATACAGTCAACAAGGTTCTGTCCATTGCAACTGTTTGTGGTTCGCTATTAATCTGTCTGCAAGTGTGTAACAGGTAAGCCATCATTCAGTTTCTATACATGTATTGACTTTCTTTGTTTGTCTTACAGGTTTTACGGACAGCATGACCGCCTCCCTCCCTTCCTGATGGAGGATCTGTCCTTCAAGGGTCTGTGCATCTGCAACTGTGTGGCTCGCTATTAATCTGTCTGCAAGTGTGTAACAGGTAGGTCATCATTCAGTTTCTATACATGTATTGACTTTCTTTGTTTGTCTTACAGGTTTTACGGACAGCATGACTGCCTCCCTCCGTTCCTGATGTTGGATCTGTCCTTCAAGGGTCTGTGCATCTTCAACTATGTGTGAGTCGCTACTATCTGTCTGCAAGTGTGTAACAGGTTGGTGAGCATTCAGTTTCTATACATTTATTGACTTTCTTTGTTTGTCTTACAGGTTTTTCGGAAAGCATGACCGCCTCCCTCCCTTCCTGATGGAGGATCTGTCCTTCAAGAGTCTGTGCATCTGCAACTGTGTGTGAGTTGCTACTATCTGTTTGCAAGTGTGTAACAGGTTGGTGATCATTCAGTTTCTATACATGTATTGACTTTCTTTTTTCTGTTACTGGTTCTCAAGAAGTCCATCAACCTCTTCTTCTCCCTGAAGGTGTATCCTTCTAACAAATATTCTCATCTGTAACTGTGTGTGGTTCGCTAACCATTATTCTGCAACTCTGTAACAGGTAAGTTATCATTCAGTGTCTATACATGTATTGCCTTTTTGTTGTCTTACAGGCTTTCAGAACCAACGGCTCCCACCTTCCTGATGTTGCACACAGACATCAACGGTCTGTCCATTGCAACTGTTTGTGGCTTGCTATTAATCTGTCTGCAAGTGTGTAACAGGTAGGTCATCTCTCAGTTTCTATACATGTATTGACTTTCTTTGTTTGTCTTACAGGTTTTTCGGACAGCATGACCGCCTCCCTCCCTTCCTGATGGAGGATCTGTCCTTCGAGGGTCTGTGCATCTGCAACTGTTTGTGGTTCGCTATTAATCTGTCTGCAAGTGTGTAACAGGTAGGTCATCATTCAGGTTCTATACATGTATTGACTTTCTTTGTTTGTCTTACAGGTTTTACGGACAGCATGACCGCCTCCCTCCCTTCATGATGGAGGATCTGTCCTTCAAGGGTCTGTGTATCTGCAACTGTGTGTGGCTCGCTATTAATCTGTCTGCAAGTGTGTAACAGGTAGGTCATCATTCAGTTTCTATACATGTATTGACTTTCTTTTTTGTGTTACACATTCTCAAGAAGTTCATCAACCTCTTGTTCTCCCTGAAGTTGTGTCCTTCTTACAGATATTTTCATCTGTAACTGTGTGTGGTTCGCTGTCCATCATTCTGCAACTCTGTAACAGGTAAGTGATCATTCAGTGTTTATACATGTATTGCCTTTTTTTTGTCTTACAGGCTTTCAGGACATATGGCTCCCCACTTTCTGATGTTGCATACAGCCAACAAGGGACTGTCCATTGCAACTGTTTGTGGCTTGCTATTAATCTGTCTGCAAGTGTGTAACAGGTAGGTCATCATTCTGTTTCTATACATGTATTGACTTTCTTTGTTTGTCTTACAGGTTTTTCAGACAGCATGACTGCCTCCCTCCGTTCCTGATGTTGGATCTGTCCTTCAAGGTTCTGTGCATCTTCAACTATGTGTGAGTCGCTACTATCTGTCTGCAAGTGTGTAACAGGTTGGTGAGCATTCAGTTTCTATACATGTACTGACTTTCTTTTTTGTGTTACAGGTTCTCAATTAGTCCATTAACCTCTTCTTCTCCCTGAAGGTGTATCCTTCTAACAAATATTTTCATCTGCAACTGTGTGTGGTTTGATGTTCATAATTCTGCAACTCTGTCACAGGTAAGTGATCATTCAGTGTCTATACATGTATTGCCTTTTTGTTGTCTTACAGGCTTTCAGGACCAATGGCTCCCCCTTCCTGATGGTGCATACAGTCAACAAGGGTCTGTCCATTGCAACTGTGTGTGGCTCGCTATTAATCTGTCTGCAAGTGTGTAACAGGTAGGTCATCATTCAGTTTCTATACATGTATTGACTTTCTTTGTTTGTCTTACAGGTTTTTCGGACAGCATGACCGCCTCCCTCCCTTCCTGATGGTGGATCTGTCCTTCAAGGGTCTGAGCATCTGAAACTATGTGTGAGTCGCTACTACCTGTCTGCAAGTGTGTAACAGGTTGGTGATCATTCAGTTTCTATACATGTATTGACTTTCTTTTTTGAGTTACAGGTCCTCAAGAAGTCCATCAACCTCTTCTTCTCCCTGAAGGTGTATCCTTCTAACAAATATTTTCATCTGAAAATAAGTGATCATTCAGTTTCTATACATGTATTGCCTTTTTGTTGTCTTATAGGCTTTCAGGACCAATGGCTCCCTCTCTTCCTGATGGTGCATACATCAGGAAGAGATCTTAACTTCAAGTCAACTGTGTGTGGCTCGCTATCTATCTGTCTGCAAGTGTGTAAGAGGTAGGTGGTCATTCAGTTTCTATACATGTATTTTCTTTTTTTTGTCTTACATGTTCATGACCCCATGAGCCCCTCCCTCCCTGACCATGCATCCAGCCACCACAGTCTGTCCATCTGCAGCTGTCTTGCTCGCTGTCTATTGTTCTGCAACTGCGTTAGAGTTAAGTGATCTTTCAGTTTCAAAACCCGTATTGACTTTATTTGTTGTCTTACAGGTTCTGAGGATGTCATTATCCCCTCCCTCCTTGATGGTGCATCTGTCCATCAAGGGTCCATCCATCTTCACCTGTGTATGGCTCACTGTCTATCTGTGTGCAACTGTCTAACAGGTAGGTGATCCCCATCCTGATGGTAGATGTGGCCAACAAGGGTCTGTCCTTCTGCAACTGTTTGTTTTTTGCTTTATATCGGTCTGCTTCTGTGTAACACATAGGTGATCATAACTTTTCTATATATGTATTTTCATTTTTTTTTGTGTTACAGGTTCATACCCCCCCCCACGTAATGGTGGATCCCGGCAACAAGGTTCAGACTGTTGTCAGTCCACCCACTGCTCCTGACTCAGTCCCAGTGATGAGCTCCATTGGTAGAGAGACCTCACTTCTGGTTCTGTGGTGGACCCTCTGCTCAGAACTCCATTAGGACATCTCCATTCCTACAGCCTGCAGCTAGGCTGAGAAATTAAGCAGCGCCTGTGCGAGGAGTGCAGCTGTCCCACTCGGAGTATGGAGGTCCAGATCGCAGAGGTCTTCAGCTCACCAACTGGGACAAGCTTCGCCCCTCACTTTGAACTGGACACAAGCAGAGAGCCACTGCCTAAGCAGCCCAAGAGGAAAAGAAGGAGGCGAAGACACTGAGATCAGGAAAAGCAGCAAACATGACTTTTAACTCCTTTTTACTATTTTAACTACTTTTCTTCTTCTTCTTTATCTTTTTATTATTATTATTATTGTTATTATTATTGTTATTATTATTGTTGTGTACTTTTTTCCCTCATAACTGATGTACTGTCATGAACTTTGGCACAGAAATGTGCAATTGTGAAATATAAGATTAATAATAGAACTGTAAATTTTACATTAGGGTTCACACCTTAATCTATAAACCTAGCTCTTTGTTACTTTTTTTAACTTTTTATTTATTCTATTTATTGTTTTGTGTATTTTTCTCTTTTAGTATAATACTTGTTAACGGTCTGTTTTTTTTTTTGTTACATGTCATACTTGTGTTGCTCTCACCAAGTAAAATTGTAACATAGTTGGCGGAATAAAGAGATTCTGAGATTTGGGGTTTACTGTGTAAAGTGGTCTGTTTTCATCTATTTCCAGAGGTGAAAAGTAACATTCCAACTTCTTTTATTACAGTAGTTTTAATAATGTATGAGGACATCACATATTTGGGTCTAGGTCATCTTCATTCATCTTTAATCAATTTCAAATGCATTAATAAAAGTCGATTAATCATCAGCTGCCAACAATGCCTCCCAAAACCTGTTAAATCTCTACTTTTTCAAACTGAGGATTAAATCTAATTAAATCTAAACTGGTTTATGCTGGTCTGGTTTGCTAGTGTATGCTATTTTTTTCTAGAAGGGCAGTTTCTCAAAGGTTTATAGTCTTTGCGATGCTCTTATACTATAACACCTGCTGGTGCGAGGTGCGTTCCACTGATGTGTCTCTGTGCATTTTCACCAATTAAATAGTAAATAAGCCTGTAAAAGAATTGATTGTCCATAAAATACTCTTATGAATTATTCACACTGGATTATGAATTCTTTCTAGAAAACAAGCAGTACATTCTATTACACCAAATACAATAATAATTAATAAATACAATAAATGAAAGTCTAAATTAACTAAAATAATGACAATCACTTGTTAGTGTTACTTTTATGGTAATAGAAGGGAAGTGGTATTTTGAGGAAACAATATTTTGTAGACAACAGTAAACAATTATTTAATATTTAAATTTACTTTTGGTATTATATTATAAATGGATTATTCTATTATATATTTTCATTATGTAATATAACATTATAATATTGTTTTTATAAGCACAGTCTATACTTACCTGAAATATCGAGAGTCTCAACACCCAACTGAATGACATGTGGAAGAAGCGCCATGTAGCGATTATTATATGTCAGTAACAGCTTCCTTGTATAAAGACTCAGCGCTTCTAGGTGTAAGTAGGTCAGACGGGCCGGTGCCGCGACACCTCTACCCCCCCCCCGACTGTCCCATTGGTTAAAATATTGCACATGATAAATTGCCCATCTTCACACAGCTGTCATACTTATATGCCAGATTAAAATTTATGGAAAGATATTAATTGATCTTTACTGAGATGTTTTTATCTGAATAAAGTTTTGCTTTTATCATTTATAAATTATAATTTTGAACAGCTTCATATGGTCTATATCATCAACTTCATCATTTTTATACAGATAAAAGCTCTCACTGGAACACAGAACAGAGGAAAACAACTCAACACATTTTTAATCAACAATTATAAGACTTCCGTGGTTAAAAATGTTTGAATGTTTTTTCTGGTCTTTCAGGCAGGAATCATCTTTAATATTTAATTACTAAAGCAGAAGAAATCCTTACATTAATTAATAAGAAAAAAATGTAATTGTAATTGTTTTGAACTCCAAAGCGTCTGAACAAAAGACATCTACAATAGGAGAGGGTCTCTGGTAATTCTTGTTCCTCCAGCAGCAGCAGAGTCACTGGGTCAAACGAAACGAGCCTCGTCATTTCTTTTATGATTGATACAGTCAGTTACAGATTCTGGCCGCTAGACGGCGACAAAGCGCCAATTACACGGGTGTTACTCCAGTAAGGGCAGACATATGTTTGTCGTAGCATCTCTGTTTCTGGTAAACATGTTATTTATAACTATATATTCAGTGCCAGCATTTAATAATTCATCTGGCGCCCAGGTGGTGTCCAGCACTTTTCTGATACAATCAATGAAAAAATCACCAATTTAATTTAATTTAATTGAAAAACATCTGTTAAAAGCCATCACTGTTAATACATTTAAATTCATGTAAAATCATTGATTGAATAATTCAATATCAGTATAATTTAAAAATGTTAAAAATGATAAACGCTGTGAGGGGAAAATACAGCGCTGATGTAATGTGGTTAAGTGACCAGCAGATGGCAAATATACCGTTTAATATCAGACTGAGTTAAACCTGTGTTAAAAGACCAGCAGCTGGAAAGCTCCAGTAGAAATCCTGATTTAATGATCATATAAATGATCAGGACAGACGAAGAGGTTCGTTAAGCAGGGTGACCAGACGCCCCCTTTTTTTTTTTACTGGATATGTTCTTTTTTTGGGATGTGAAAAATGTGTGCGCATTTATTTCACATCTGTGTCTCTTTCTACAGTCACTACTCAGTCTGTGTGCGGATTTATACACTGGAGTTTAATATTAGAGAACAACACACAATTTCCTAAATGTCAAGGTCACAATGTAGTCCTATGTGAATTTATCCTAACAGGAGTAAGCAGTATTTTAAACATATTTCATGAGTTGCATATATTCTAATGCACAGTATAAAAATGTAAATGAGGTATTTGAAAAAGAACACTGATCAAAATTAGAGCACACTCTCAGACACCTGCAAATTGTTGATGTTGATCTGGCACGTGGTGCTAATTTCCTTAATTATCTGACAAACCCTATTTAACTGGTCTGGTTTGCTAGTGTATGCTATTTTTTTCTATAAGGGCAGTTTCTCAAAGGTTTATAGTCTTTGTGATGCTCTTATACTGTAACACCTGCTGGTGTGAGGTGTGTTCCACTGATGTGTCTCTGTGCATTTTCACCACTTAAATAGTAAATAAGCCTGTTAAAGAATTGATTGTCCATAAAATACTCTTATGAATTATTCACACAGGATTATGAATTCTTTCTAGAAAACAAGCAGTACATTTTGATCTGGCACGTGGTGCTAATTTCCTTAATTATCTGACAAACCCTATTTAACTGGCAGCATAACTTTCCTGTTTTCACTGACTTTGCAAGATGGAAAGCCGTTCCAAAGTGACTGAAACCCTCCGTCAGCAGGTTGTCAAGATGAAGGCCAAAAGGGTGACCCTATCAGCCATAGCAAGAGAAGCTGGTCGTTCCAAGTCTGTGATTTCTAGAATACTGCATCTTTACAACATCACAAACTCATTCAAGTCCCCCAAGAAGGCTGGTCATCCACGAAAGACAAATGCAAGAGAGGACAGGATAATGCGGAGAATCTCCATGGGCAATCGCTTCAACACTGCAGCTGGAATTGCTCACCAGTTCAACTTTTATAAGCATTTGGACTGAAATCCCACTCTGCAGTGACCAAACCTCTCATTAGCAGAAAGAATCAAAAGGCTAGATTAACCTTTGCTGAGGAGCATGTTGTGTGGACAGAGGAAAAGTGTTCCAGAGTTCACTTTAGTGATGAAAGCAAGTTTCATTTATTTGGGTCTGATAGGAAACATTATGTTTGTTGACAAGCTGGGGAAAGACTGAACCCAAAGTGTGTAAAGAAGTCAGTGAATGGTGGAGGAGGAAATGTCATGGGTTGGGGAATGTTTTCAGCAGCAGGAGTTGGGCCTCTCATACAGCTACATGGCAGAGTGAATGCAAGTGTGTATCAGAACCTTCTTCAACAACACGTGGTTCCTTCCTTGCATTTGTCACTCAATCAGCCAGCAATTTTCATCTACATCTACATGTACTACATGTACAGGGGTCTACAGCAACCATTGGTCAAACTGCTTCTCACCACAGTAGATTGGCCACAGCCTAAAACACAAATGTAAATAAACACAAATGAGCTTGTCTGTATCTGAGTTTTTTATTTTATTTAGATATTTGTTTATATATTTTACATTGACATGAATCTGAGAAACTTAAGAAAACGGTGGTAAAAGTAAAACTTTGTTTTTAATTATTTTACTTGACACTCAAGTTGGACTGGAAGGAGATGATTTGGCCCTGTAAGCAGAGTAAGGCTATTTATTAATTTTTTTAAATGAGTAAATGTACGTGCTTTAATGTTCATAAACAAACTTGCTTAAGATATTAAACATTACATATTAATGTCCTTCTCTTACTAAAATGACAAGTTACATGTTTTTATAAAGCACATTTAAACACTGCTTAAGCGAATTACACAGATAATAAAAGTAACACACACTTACACACTCTATCACTGTCATTGTCCAGTTAAGCAAAAAAACAGCATGTGCCGTGTTATACCGGTTCACATAGTGTGAGTGCACCGTTACGTTTCCTCACTTCAAAACAGAACTAACTGGGGTTATTGTAGTGACTGTGCTCCCACATTGGTGAGGATTTAAGCTGAACTTCTTTTCTGTGTCATTCATGTAAAATTTTTTGGAGTATATTTACTTCTTGATGTTAAATTTATTTTAAAGATTACGTCTCCGCTCTGGCTCGCTTCGTTCATCTCCCTCTTATTATTATTTATTTTTTCCAGAGTAGACAAAGCGCCGCAGGTAACGTAAGCAGATATGACCTGATATGACAAGGCGAGTAACACATACATCATGCGACACAACGAATCCATAATGAAATTCGTTGCCAACACTTTTAATAATCGATTATTATCAATTTTATAGATTCGATGTAGCAGCTCTAATGCAGACATTTGCTCCAAGTCAGCCGTTTTGTAGGTACTAGTGTCCTTCTGAAGCCGTACTGGTCTGCAGAGGAATGATTCCTTGAATTCTGAAACTAAAATACGAATGTTTAATTATTATTATTAATTATTTTGCACAGTTTAAAATATTACTATTTTTTACATATAAATTTACCATTTCTGTGCAAGATGTTAAGGTTGTATAGAGGTCAAACCTTAATTCAACCTGCATTCAACCGATACTCACTTCATAATCAATGCTAAACGAGTCTGCTTTCACTAAAGCTTTCTCTTCTTTTAAGCATATCATGAGTTTTAACTCTTTAAACAGTTTAAGAACTAGAGCTCAAGCTGTATGCACCTCTCCTCAGCCGTGCCGCAGAAGACTGGTGTTCTGCCGATTTGTGCTACCCATCCAAATGTGATCTGCGCAAGCACGGACCCACAACCCACCAAAAAAATGCTTTCATGTGTTTTTTATGATACATCTGTTTTTCTCACGTGCAAAATACAATCTCAGCAGACATGTAGAAAGTACTAGAGACCCAGACTTGAGTAAAAGTACAAGTGCTCTATCAAAAAAGTGACTTGAGTAGAAGTAGAAGTGTCTTCAAGCTCCAGACTTAAGTAACTACATGCAATACTTAAGTACTTCCACTTAAGTACTGAAAGTAAAAGTACAGTATTGTGTTCTGTAGTTCTTACAGAAAGCAGTCGAAAGTCTGAGTATCAGTGTTTCTATTATTTCAAATGCTCAGACTTAAGGACTGTCACAGTTCCTCTGGCTGTAGTAGAAAGACAGAACTGTAGAAGACGGAGTTCATGAACACGAGTCTTCAGTTAACTCTCTAAACAAACTCGCCCAAAAGAGAGAAAGCTGAACAGAACTGACTCAACCTGCCACATACAAGAGTTTCATCTGTAAAAGCAGTGAGGAGAGCAGCTTAAAACCCTGAGCTTCACTCTCTGTAAACTAGACTACAGCTAAAAGATCTCTGGCCATTCGGCCACATACGAGTATTTGAAGGTGGGGAAGGTGGAGTTTCTTCTAGTGGTTCTTCCATCTCGGAATAAACTACAGAGCTCTAGCGTTAGTGTCCTCACTGCAGCTGCAGCACATAAACATCTAACGGAGTAAAAGTATTAAACTCATCCAAAATATGTAGTGAAGTAAAAGTGGAAGTAGGAGATAAAATAATCCTCCAGTAGATACAGATACAGTATTTTAGTACTTAAGTACAGTACTGAAGTAGTTCTACTTCATTACTATATATATCTCTGAATCTGAGGATTTACTTGGATGTTAATATATATAAATATATAAAAATGATTTCTTATTACCTCTATTAGCTTATATTTACACTGACATGGTGATTTACACTCTCCTGCTGGGAGCGTTCTCTCATATAATGATTTTAGTCTATCATCATTTCCTACTTACTGGTGTATTTAGGCAGCTTTATGGTAACATTGACAGAAAACGTGATCCACGCACAAACCGTTCCTGGTTAGTGCGAGAAACATGAGTGATGACATCAACTAATGCAGAGGCTTCCTCCAAGTACTTCAGTGGTCTAGTAGGTACTAGTTTCCTCCTGAGGCCGTACTGACCTGCAGAGGAACGATTCCTCAAATCCTGAAACTAAAATATGTATATTTAATAATTATGTACAGTTAAAAATATTAGTCAAATTTATTAAAAATACACCTCAGAAGATAAATGTACCATCTCTATAGGAAATAAATCTTGCTGTTGTTAAAACAACCCTTGAGCAGATCTGTGATACTCATCACACAGGTTCCTACAACAGCTAGCACTGCTAATGACAGAAAGAACAGAAAAACCAGAGGAAGCTGAAAGTGTGGAAGGCGATGCCAAGGCCCCGCTCATTTGTGTGACTACTTTTTTTCAGATCCCCTGAGGTGGTGTACTGAAGCTAAATACCACACATTCAGTCACTGTCCAAATACTTATGACCCTGATTGTATTTAAATCAGCCCAACATTCTAAGCTCTAATGTTTATCTAATGTTGGTCTTGTCCATGGTTAGGTTTGGAGTCTGACTGTTTGAGGCTGTGGACAGGCGTCTTTTATACAGATAACAAGGTCAAACAGGTGGCATTAATACAGGTAACGAGTGGAGGACAGAAGAGCTTCCTAAAGAAGAAGTTACAGGCCTGTGAGAGCCAGAAATCTTGCTTGTTTGTGGGTGACCAAATACTTATTTTCCACCATAATTTACAAATAAATTCTTTCAAAATTCTACCATCTGATTTCCTGGATTCTTTTTTTCCTCATTTTGTCTCTCATAGTTGTAGTGTACTTATGATGAAAGATACACTCCTCTCTTATCTTTCTAAGTAGGACAACTTGCACAATCAGTGGCTGACTAAATACTTTTTTGCCTCACTGTAAATGATTATTAAATACAACAAATAAAAATCAAAATAAATAAACTAAAATAAAGAATGACGTTCACCTGTTAATGTTATTGTCATGGCGTGTACGGCCAGACCTGAAGGGATGAACACTTGCAGAGATGGAAATCGAAGCAAGATACTTTATTAACCAAATACAAAACAACGGGATCCGAAGAGCAAAGTGCAGCAACATGGGCAAAACCATGAACAGAAACAAAACACAACAAATCAGATGGCAAACAAAACAAACCTGGGACTGGGAGGAGCAGGGAGTTAAACGAGAGTGAAACGAGGGGGAGAACTAAAGGGGTATAAACACAAAGCCACAAGCCTCGCTTGGGCAGAGGGGGGAGATACAAAACTAAGGACAGAGCCGAGCTCTGTGTACAAACAAAGGTAGCTGGGGAACCAGCTGCCAGACCAGAAAGCAAGGCCGACCTAATCTGAACCTACTGCCTAGAACTTGGGTCACCATGGAACCTGAGCAGGAAGCGAACGTACCTGGCTTGCCTCCGAGTCGGACGGAGAATCTCTCCTAAACATGGGCCGCAAAACTAGAGCTGACCTGAACACGGCGGTAACGTGTGAGGAATCCCAGAGCGTCACAGGGCTTCCAGTAGAGTCAATTCACGGCAGTGAACAAGGGGAACTACGCTCCTTTAGTACTCCCAGTCCCAGGTGAAACACATGAACAATGAATCAACACAAATAAACAGAAACAAACAGGAACTCCTTATTATTATTATTATTATTACTATTATTATTTAATATATTTTAATTATAATAATATTATTTTTGAACATCCAGTGAACAGTTTAAACTCACCCGGCATATCGAGAGTCTCTACACCCAACTGAATAGCGTGTGGAAGAATCGCCATCTAGCGATCATTATATGTCAGTAACAGCTTCCTTGTATAAAGACTCGCTTCCCGGCGCTTCTCGCGACATTCAAGGTGAGATGGTAAATATTTGTTGTCATTCCTTGTGTAACATTTCCTATATTTAATATAACATAAAATACGTCTCATATGAGGGGTTAGGTTGGGTGGTGTGAGGAGTTTAATTGAACCCTACACCACTGTTTCCTTAAACTAGAAGCTGAGTCAATATTTACTGCTGGAAGGTCTAATTTACACTGAAGAGTGATATAATTTTCCTTTATGCTTTAAAAATGAAATTCTTTAGAAATGTTTATTCAGTCTTTATTACACACTGTGCTGTAATGGCTCCCGCGAGCTTAAGACTCTCCACAGGGGGCGCCATTAGCGCACAACTAGCTCTGTTCGAGCCGATTCTGCGCATGCGTGGACCAATCATTTTTACAGTTTTCATGTGTTTTTCATTATAATTCTGTTTTTCTCGTTGCTTCATGCAATCTCTGCAAATTTGCTAGAGTGTAAAAGTGTAAACTGTGATTAAAAAAAAAAGCGATTTCTTATCACCTCTGTTACCTCATTATTATTACTGTCATATAGTCACTAACACTATATCTCTCATATACTTCTGCTGGGAGCATTCTCTGATATGATGCTTTTAGCCTGTAGAAATATCCCACCTACTGGTTTATTTAGGCACATTTACCTTCATAAATAAACACAAGGCCGCACAACTCGACCGGACCGCCATTGTCTGCATACTGATTATTATACAGGCGTCTCTGCCATCAATGAAGATAGGGTACAAACTACATCCTCTCCTTATTAGAAGGACTTGAGCAGCTTTGGTGTAGAGATGGTCATTGAGAAGCTTTTCAGAGTATTAACACAGATCAGTGCTGTTGAAGCATTTGACTCCTGACTCCATGCTGCCACCTAGCGTCTAGTTTCATTTCCTACAATGACTGTTTCTGTCCTTTAATACAACGTAAATGGCAATTTGATATTTTCTAAATCAAATTAATATACCACTGAAATGATTCTCATTCTTATTAACAACCGATAAAAATAATAAAATTAACTTTATTTTACCTAAAAATGTCTCTCTCTTCTTTCTTTTTTACACACTTTGACACACTCTGGAAAGTGGGCATCAGAGTGACTGCATTCAACCCATATTCACTTCCTAATCAATGCTGGACGAGTCTGTGTGTGTCTGTTGGGATTGTTGGGCCCTCATCTGTTTAGAAGCATACTATCTTAATTGCTGCTGCCCTGACATTGCATTTAAACCACTCCCATTTGTTCAGAGGTGAAATTTCCAGTAGTGAAATATCTTAAATTAAGCAAAAGGTTACTATTAAATTTCCAAATTAAATTCAAAGGTGATTTACATTTGTTTCCCAGAGAGGAACAATGTAACTGAACAGTGATCAGTTAAAGGAGATGCTGAAATGTCACAGCTTAAAATACTATCCGTCACATTGTGAGGGATTAACCAGTAGTGTAGCCTTGAACACTGACTGTTATTAGAAGCATTAAACCAGGTGTACTGTCTGGCATTGGGGTTTCTTGTCCTCCAACAGTTTGTCAATATAGTATTGGAGACTAAGTTATTGAAAATATAATCAAAAAGATGATGCTGCCCTCTAGAGGAAAGACGGTCAACTGAGCCGTCTGGAACTACATTAAAGTCTTCTCCTATAACAACCTGATCTGTCGAGTATTTTACCTTCCATTACTTTATTACTTATCTTCCTACAAAGGTCTGCTTCAAATATTTGGTTAATCGCTGTACTGTTATTCCCATATACACAAACTAAAATGAATTTTGCTCCATCAGTATTCACAACTACCGTTGACCAATGACATCTGTGTCACATACATGGTTCAATAAATCTACACTATGGTAGCTTGCTTTGACAAGTAAGTGAAACTCACCAGAACATGTGATCCATGTAAGAACGGTCCTAGTTAGCACAAGAAATATGCGTGGTGATGTCAACAACTACTCGAGTATTAAATACTAATGAACTAATTGATCATCGATTTTTGTAGACTAAGTCGATTAATTGTCGCACCCCTACAGCAGATATTCTGTCTGGTTTGTTCTAAAGTGTAATGAAATAAAAACTGTAATATTAGTAATATTAGAATCTGAACAGTTGGTAATTATATGGAATATTATATGGAAATTATATAAACATTAGGGAAAATATGTAAAATTGGTATATTTGGAATTGTACAATAATATATGTTGTTTATATCCTGTAATATAGCCTTATTTGTTACTACAGACTCACTCACTATAAGAGCTTATATGTAAATATGTTTATTTGGAACAGATCATGGATAATAGTGTAAAATAGTGTATATGTTTATATATTCTGTATTTGAATGTGAATATTGTATACTTCATAATAAAAGTCACTATAAAAGATTTTAGTTGAGTTAGGGAAGCACTCATTTGTCAGCCTGATAATGTCTCTGTCTGTCTGTCTCTCAATAAAGACTGAAGAGGCCATGGACCAGCACAGAGGTCTCTGCACCAGTGGAGCTCGTCTCGGACTGAGTCAGAAATAGTGGGTGGTCTAACGGAAGACTAAATCAAGTGTGATTCAGAACCTGATTTCTGAACATCTTCAGTTGAGTCATGTATGAATGTTGCTGATCTGTTTCTTAAACTGGTTGTTTTTGGAACTAAATCTACAGGAGGAGCTTTACTACCTCTGATCTGAAGGAGAAGTGTATTCAATGAGGGAGGAGTATAGTAATGAGGCCGCCCTGACCTGCAGACAAACGATTTCTCAAACCCTGAAACTAAAATATGAATATTTAATAATTATGTACATTTAACAATATTTATCTAAATTTCATAAAATACACCTCAGAACTGAAGGTCTGGACAGCGATGCCAAGGTTCCTATTTTCCTGTTATTTAAACAATTATTTTTTAAACCAGATATGAACCAATTATGGTTACCTGGTGGATTTGATTGCATTCTGCGACAACAGCTTTAGTGAGGTCAGTATATTGGTTGATCACCCCACCTAATCATCCACAACTCTCCAACCTATCTCTAAAGTTTTGGATGGAGCACCATCCATCATTTCAGAAAACACAGTTCCACTGCTCCACAGGTCAATCTAACCTACAGGGGCTAGACAAGCTGTGTGTGTGTGCATTTGCACATCTGTGTCAGCAATGGGTGCAACATAAAGTAGCTGAAAGCATTGTTTAGAAAGGTTGTCCACAAATATCTGGACTTATAGTGTAAGTTAAGTGAAACGCTTGGTAGGTTTAAAAGTAGGTTACTCTCAGACAACCCTGAAAAAAGTGCAGTGGTTGAATGTTCTTCTCCCATAGACACTGACCAGCCTAGGACCAGTGGACCGGAGAGTGATCCATACTGAGGCCATCGAACAGCAGGGAGTGCTTTTCACCAATGAAGCTTGTCTCTGGGACTGAATCAGGAGCAGTGGGTGTTCTGAAGGCAGTCTGAATCAAGAAGCACAGCAAGAAGATTCAGAACCTGATTTCTGAACATCTTCAGTTGAGTCATGTACAGGTGCTGGTCATAAAATTAGAATATTTTGAAAAAGTTGATTTATTTCAGTAATTCCATTCAAAAAGTGAAACTTGTATATTATATTCATTCATTACACACAGACTGATATATTTCAAGTGTTTATTTCTTTTAATTTTGATGGTTATAACTGACAACTAATGAAACCCCAAATTTAATATTTATATTATATCTATCAATATATATAATATTATTTTGATTTTAAACTACATATATTCTTAATTTATTATGTGTTGGTAACTTTGTCATAAGTCTAGACTAATGATTCCCAACTCCACTCAGGTCATTTGTGGCTCTTAGTAACGCTGTTTCAGTGCTGTGATACGGTCTAAATCCAGACTGAAAGACCTTGTAAATGCTACTGTTGTGCACAGCAGCAGAAACACTGCTTTTTCTAGGACCTTGGCTATGAAGGGGAGATTTGAGATTGGTGTATAATTATCAAGCTCATTGAGTTCAAGGTTAGGATTTTTGAGAACAGGCTTGATAATTGCTGAATTAAGGGATTTAGGTATGTAGTCAATGTTGAGGGAAGAGTTAACTATGGCCAGTACTGATTGTATAACCCTAGGCAGAACCTGTTTAAACAACTGTGTTGGAACAGGATCTAGTACACATGAGGATGACTTTAATAGGCTATTCAGAGTATTCAGAGTGTGCATTAAAGCTGGTGCACCATTCATCAACATTCACTGCAGTGGTCAGGGACTGATTGTGAATTTTTAGTCCAATGTTTTCAATTTTATCCTGCTAATGTCAGCACGAATGGCTGAGTTAGTTTGTCTGTGACTGCTGGTGAGTTTATTCACAGTATTAAAAAGGAATTTGGGGATATTTTTGTTATTGTCTATTAGAGATGTGATTTATGACGATTTGGCTTTAATTAAAGCTTTTTTTGTATTCCGCATGACTATGATGCCATTAGAGAGCCGTAGAGAGTACGCGTATGGTCATTACACCAAGCGCTAGCTTTCTCTCCCTAATTTGTTTGATCTTAATTGACGCAACATTGTCAAGATTAAAGCGGAGCACAGACAGCAGATCATCTGTTTCATGCTCAAGATCTATATGATGAGATGGGCTGGAGATGGTTAAATCTGGAAGGTTATTAATAAATACACTAGCTGTAGACATTGTTATGGTACGTTTGCTCATAAAGCGTGGCGTCAGGTGAACATCCTGGTTTAAGACTACAAACATGATTAGGTAATGGTCAGAAATGGAGTCAGGCTGAGAAATGCTTACTAAATGTTCTGTTTCAATACGCAGGGTCAGAACTAGGTCTAGTGTATGGTTGGACATATATCTATGAGTTGGACCTATAACATTTTGAATAAATCCCAAAGCATCTAAGATTGATTTAAACCCAGTTCTAAGGGGGTCCTGAGTCTTTTTAAAGTGAATACTGAAATCTCCAACAATCAAAGCCTTATCAGTAGAGACAGCTACTTCTGAAAAGAAGTCAGCAATTTCACTAAAAAAATCTGTATAAGGTCCAGGAGGACGACAGACTGTAATAAGCAGGAAAGAGAGCTGCTTTCTAGAAGCCGGAGAAAAGCCTGCCACTTTAAGACTATGCACTTTAAACAATTTAGCTTCATAACCTGAGTTTAGGATTATGCCTAGAACTGAATCATAGATTGTGGCTACGCCGCCGCCACGACCAGACCTGAGTGGATAACTGCAGTAGTTAAAGCCTGGGGGAGTCGATTCATTCACAGCAATAATTCATTAGATTTAACCCACGTTTCACAGAGACACAGTGAACTAAGGGGGTTTACAGTAAGAATTTCATTGACAATGACGGCTTTACGTGCTGGAGACAGCCCAAACTTAACGCAGGCCGATTCTGATTGGGTTGTTAAAATAGATTTTTGAACGTCTACGATTGCGGATTATATGAGGGACAGACAGTCTCAATACTGCAGGGTTTATCTGATAAGCTATATGAGAGTGATACTGGTAAATTACTATTTCCCACACCATCCAAGAAATGGCAGAGTGAAACACTTACCTGGCCACTCTCTAATTCACCTACCCGAGTGGTATGACTGGGTAGAGCCGCAGTGGAGCAGTGGAGTGTCGGCTGAACGGCTCACTCTTTTGACCATTCGTAGGCATGGGGCCGGAGATGATGATCCTGTCTTCTTCCGGACAGTGTCCAGAAGTGTGCAGTAGTGCTCCTTCAGCTGCCTCGGGAGAAGCCGCCGTTCGTTCCATTGTGGAGATCCACGGTGCCGACGGCAACAGGCTTCTGCAGCACCGAGGAAAGGCGCCAGGCGACACCTACTGCCTCATCTTCTGTTTGTGGAGCTCGGCCTGCTTCTCCAACAGCCACTGGATCTGCTGGTCCAGCAGTGCAAACTCCTTGCTGAGCATCTGAAGAGCACGTTCCTCTGCGGTCACCATGTTCCTTGAGGTAAACAAACACACAGAAACACAATCGACTGATGGTGAGACGAAGGAACGTGAAGAAAGAGGTCACAGTTGGCACAAAGATTACAACACCAACTAGCTAAGAGAAATAAGCAAAAGCAAAGATGAAGGAATATCAACTAAGGACTAGGAGAAACAAGTATTTTTTTCAAGTAATAAGAGAGCAAACAAACAAACAGCAGGTGAGCGAGCGTACGACCTGTCCACCGGAACCAGAAACACTTGCAGAGTTCATAGCTTTATGATGGGAGAGTCATATGTCTGCTGTAACTGGTGGGTCATCATTTTCTATCTGTGGGGCTCTGGTAGGAATCTGCACCCAATATGTTGCACAGCTGGACCTTAATACCTTTATGTGTGTATTAGGGAATGTGGGGATGGGTCATTTATGCTTGATTTAAATATTAGAAATGTAAGAATTAATCACAGGTAATAACTTTTTAAAATTCGACTCTGTGGTTTTACAGTTTGTAGAAAATTAAATTCACTTAATGAAGAGATCAGTCTTTAAATGAATCAAATGCATCAATAAAGTCAAAGTTCAAATCTGTTCAAAAATAATTTATTACTTATAGGGTGGACAATCTTTGCACACATTTCCTAGCAGTTCTTAATTTTTAAATGCATTATTGACAGTATTTGATGTATTTGGCAGAGATAGATCAGCATAACTAATGTCTTTTTGTTAAATTGCAGAAGATTCTGCTTTTGTCAATAAAAATTACTTTATTTTACAGTTCGTTTGGTTAAAAAACTTCAACTGCTAAAATCTGTTAAAACAGATTTTTAATGTATTCCATTTATTCCAATTTTGTCAATATGTGCATCTATTTATAACTCTTGCAGTTTATCAGTTTGACCACAAGGTGACATCCAAGCTCCATCCATGAGGTCAATTCCAAAGGGATTCCTTCTCACTATATAGAAGTGCACTCTTCTATTCGAGTGAACAGCTTCTGTGCCCTTAATAGTGAGTGATTGGAGGCTGAATATTAAAGACACTGTATTAGACTCTCGAGTGCAGAAGCCGTTGTTGTGTGGTTTTGCTTTATAAAAGTGAACTCCATAGAGAGGGAGAGTGTCCTTTCCTTCCCATTACTTCATGAACTAAACTAAAGTCCATCAGAACACTAAACTACTGCCACAAAGACGACTTTTCCATGAAATGAGAGAAAGTCGTTCCGGTCATATTGTCTAGTGATGGCTTTACACGTGCCGAGGCAGATTAAGTAGACGGTCCCAGATTTGAATATTTTAATGTGAATTATTACAACACAAACACCGACAGTCTCATCTCACTGGTTTGTTCACCTCCTCCTGGATGGTAGGTGGTTATACAGTGTGTGGCTGGGGTGAAAGGTGTCCCTAATGACGCTGCAATCTCCTTCCACACACAGTGCTGCTGAGGAACATCTCTCACGGAAGCGGACCTTGTACCAGATGTGATGGCCTGAGCATCTTGCAGAGCCTCAGTCTGTCACAGAGGAGCTGCTGTACTCCACAGTCACACAGAGAGCCTGGAGGACACAGAACTACACAACCGCACATACTGGGGTCTTTTTTATTAGGATGTCCCAAGACCCAATTACAAATGCAGGTGTTGAACTCCAGGTCTGGTGGGGATGACTGTTTTGGAGACGGAGCACAAGTTGATGAACAGCATAGAGATATAGGTGTTTCTATTGTGGTCAGTTGAGGGCTTCTCCCTTATATAGTGCACATGCACACTACGAATATTTTGGACTTAACCCTCCTGTTATTTTACAGGTCAAATTGACCCGTTCTAAAGATAATTAGTAATTGAGTTAGTAATGAAATATTCACGCTGCTTGTTAGGATTTTTTTTTTAGGTTTCTGACATTTCTTTTGAACAATTAAACATGCACTGGGTCAAATTGACCCAGGAACACCATTGCTGTTCCTGACCAATGAACATAACAGGAGGGTTAAGAGAGTACAAAGGCTTGTTGCTGCGGCTGTACCCAATTGAGGTACTATAGAGAACCTTTTAGCACAAGTACCATTTAGCACAGGTACTATTAAGCTCCCCAAGAGGCTAAAATGCACCTTTAAACTATGGTACAGCGGTGTCCCCTCTCCAAAAGGTACCAGCATGTGCTTTTAGAGGCAATACCCCAGTGACAAGCCATTCCGGACCCTATAGTGACTAAAGAGTACCAGAAATAGCCACTCGTGTTAAAAATGCCCTTCTATACTGTTTATTTATAGAAAGTAACTAGTAAATATACTGAACTTTAGCATTAAATGAAAGAGCAAAAGAAATAGAAATAAAATTAACAATGTTTATAAAGATATAAGTACAAGACATTGCTTGTTTGTTAATGTCATTGTAATGGTATGGAGTGCAAACAAGACAATGAAAATAAGTAAAAAGGTTTTATTAAACCAGCTAAAAAGAAAACATTTCATCCTGACAAGGCAAAATGTGCATAATGTAGGTTCCACTTATATAAGAGAATATCAGACTTATTAAAAAGAAAAACAGCAGAAACCAGAAGCAACATTTTACCACACAGAACCCAAACAGCATCTATGTTTAGTAAGTACGTAACTTTCCAAAACAATGGAATCACTTCAGTATACAGATGGCCCGTTACACCAACCTCATCAAAAGAATACTTACAGAATTTAGTGTAATATTAGATACACACTGAAGCACCTTCCCTTGAACTTGTACACCTCTGAGAGCAGCACTGAATTTAAGAGTCTTCTGTAGGTCTGCTGGTGGAGATGAAAATAGTGTGCTTACACTTTTACTGAGCATCTCTTGAAGATCACCTAGGAGTCCTTTAGAAGAAAACTCCAAGCACTGTTTCAGCTGAAGCGGTGACAAATGTTCACCATCACAGGATGGATGGCATCAACCTCATCATACACTGCAAGACAAAAGCAGAAAAATACACAAAAACTTAATTATGATTAAGTGTAATGATGAAGGCAGTAGTGAAGAGAAAAAAACGACTATAGAAGACAACTATTCATATGAAGTTGGTTCATCACATCACATTTGATGGCTCTGCTGTTTTTCCCCCATTACTTTATTCCACTTACCCCTGAGAATCTTCCAAAAGTCTTCAAAGGTCTTCTTCATGTGGTCCTTCACAATCAACAAATCAGGTTGTGTCTCCCTGTACTTTTCATGCAATACCTCAGTGTGGGCCTCAGACGTAGCATTCCTCTCCAACAACACATGATTCCTTCATCAAAGATACCATAAGTTATCAGTCCCAACCAAAAAAATAGAGAATTACTCAAATCTCTCCACCAATATTACACCAACTACTCTTCTGTTATCAACCATAATAAAATCGTTCTAAACAAACTTACATAACTGTTCTCCTCAGCATCCCTCAGGAAAGAGCTCTTCACCGTTGCTTCACCACAGCTTTGGTAACTTGGACATACTCTGCATTGGTGGGATACCTGCACACAAAGAGCCACAATCAAATGTGTCCAGAAATTCTGTTCATCTAACAAAATCAGATGTATCCTATGTAAACATTTAGCCACTCCTGGGGGGGCATTTTACAAAGCAGGATTTCTCAGATTAGCAAGATAATTTAAGCCCAAAGTCAAGCCTATCCAGTAGACAAAGAGCTGAGGCACATTTTTATTAGAAAATCCTCATCTATGTGCTTCAGCTCCCTGGCTGAGAAATCCTGCTTTGTTTTCTGAGCAAAAATAATGAAATATCCTCCACAGAGAAAATTCTGTATGATTTCATGCAAATGACTTTCTATTGACTGTTGATTTCTTTCTTTATGTAGGCCCTGCTACTAGCCGGGCCACACAACACATTCCTTTTATTACTTGGGATAAACTAAAAAAATAGTTAAATTAAGCTACCAAACCATCTAATGGTTATAAAAGGTTAACCAATCCCACCAGTTCCCACTCAGGTTTGGTATGTAATTACCAGAGGTGAATTAAGATGATAACTTTGCACAAAATATTATTTTATTAGAACACTCAGTATGTAAAATTATTGCGCATAAAAATGAGTAAAAATGAGACAGTGTCGTATTACAACCTCAAGTACCAATTATCCATTTAACTGGATATATAGGGAGTCAGGAGCACAACCATGAAACAAACACAATGAGACACAAGAACTTAAAGATACAACAAAAATAAAATAAATTAATTCAATAAATAAGTGAACACTACAAACTTCACTACAAAACCAGCAAATTATAAATACATGTGAATTATACATTCCACAATGACCCAAAGCTTGTTACTCACTTTGATGTACGATGTTACAGTAAAGGAAAAAAAAGGAGTTACTACTTTATTTACTAATTGTTGTACATTGAAACAACTAATCTAAAGATAACACTGGTCTAAAATATTGGCACTCAATAAAACAATGAGATTAAGACTCTTATTTATAAAAGCATGTAAAGGGGAAGGAAAGAGCAGTGATTCATTTAAACTAGCAGGGGATTCGACTCCTGTAAGAGGAAACACTCTACATTAATGCTCTGCAGCTTCCACCAAAACCCCCAGTCAATTACATCCATTTACAGACCTGTAACCAAAGCTTTAGTGCATCTGCCTTAGAGCTCTGCTCTCTGCTCACTAACCCAGACTCAGTCCCAAACCCCAGGCACTGCTACACGCTGCAGTCAGTAAGAGTTTGCTGTAAAGACAAGTGCATTAGCGAGCAGACTCTACATTTGCTACATGCTGACTTGGACACAAACAGTAGGGACCTGTATCTCGGCCTCACTGTTGCAGACCGGGTTCAATGCCACAGACACCATCCATTTTAAATGAAGCCCTCAAAGCCTCACTAAAACTGCAGTCCAAGCTGCTGCACACTAGAACCAACAGACACCTGCTTTCACACGAGCTGAACAGCAGCAGATACTGTGACTCCGTTCCAGCATCAACTACTAAAACCAGCAAACAGCAAATACCTGCATCTGGCTTCAGTGCTGCATACCGGACTCCCTGACCTGTACAGCAGTTCACTCCTCCACATCCTCCAAACCGTCCGAATGAAGAATTCCAAGCTGTGCTGAACTTTACCGAGAGCTCTCCTCCTGCTACCTGCACATGTTTCTGGCAATGAAGCAAACGATAATCGGAGCAGATGTCGGAGCTTTTAAAGCAGCGCCTACATGCGCAAAGCGTCTTAACGGAGCCAAACCAGCTCCTCACGCTGCCTGCACGCGCCCCTAACAATGACCCAAACGAGAATTGGGCAAATATCACGAGACTTCGTAGGCGGAGCTCCTACGAGCCCACAACGAGCCGAGCGTCTTAAAGGAGCCACCCCTACCAGGTAAGCCTTAGAAAGGGGTAGCAGCTCTTCTCCTACCTGCGACTTTGGACATATCGGAGAATCCTGAAACACTTTAAAGCTCACCTCTATCCTCTATTCACAAAAAAGTTCAATAGTTTTGTTCCCTTTGCACCGGTTTTAAAGCAGTTTATTCTGAACTAAATGTGTTTTAATTTCATTCATTTACTATCTTCTAACTGCTGAACAAAAACAGACTCATCATTAACTAACGATCAACAACAACAATAAACTAATGGGAGCTTTATCTTATTATTGAATATTTTAATATCATGGAAGTGATTATTGTAGCCTACATACACTGAAGTGCTGGGATTCAGACTAGTTTCCTCCACCGGTGATAAAGCCTCACTCTCCTCTCTCTGATAGCGGACCTTCTCCCTCCAGCCTGATTGAGCTGAACTTCATCAGCGTGTCCTCAAAATGTAGTCCTCCGCCGCCTGGTCTAGTTCCTTTAGGTCACTTGTTCTTCTGCAGATCTCAGTGTTTCACTCAGAGCTCTCTATATTTTTAATTAGTATTGTTTGTGGAATATCTGTAAGATGATGCATTTTACCAGAAAGGACAAATATTTTACTCCTTTGTTGTCTCTAAAAAAAACGCGCTGCTCCTGTGGCGCATTAATACAGAGACACACAGTCGGACTGTGAGACACAGCCATACCTCACAGTGTGAAGTTCATCTGACTCCAAATCTCCACTTCATTAAACTCATTTAGAGACCTGAGTTTAAGGGCTGACGACTTCTAAACTCTAGTAGAAATCAAAGCAAAAACTATCTTCATGTTTTATTTTCTCTTAAAATGAAAGTCAACCAGATTCACTCATTTTATTTATTTATATTTTATTTAAGTACATATTTCAGGTTATATTCAGGGTCTACAGCGGGACCGGGGAACTGACACGTGATTGCGTTTCAGTGACGTAACGAAGCTTCGGTTCCGCCGATCACGTGATCTCCGGTATTTTGAGCGAGACTCTGAACCGCTGTTCGAGACGTGAGTCGACTCAGAGCGTCGAGCGACCGACTCTCCTTTATAGTCTTTACTCTCAGCTCTGTCTGATTGATCTGAGGGAGCAGAGAGCTCGAGGATTACAGCAGCTGGCTGTGTTACTGTACAGTCCTCTGTCTCACTGACCGTCGTCTGACTGTGGAGGAACATGGAGACCGCGGAGGAACGAGCTCTCCAGACGCTCAGCTTGGAGCTCGTCCAGCTGGACCGGCAGTCCGAGTTCCACCGACGGAAGACGAGGCCAGAGGCAGCCCGCGGCGGTCTCAGTTCCAGCGCTACCGGAGCGGAAGACCCCGAGGCTCGTCACATCCGCTCCCGCACCGGAGAGGGTCTGGGAGCGTCGGCGTGGTTTGGGGAAAGTCGAGGGCTCCTCCACCACCACAGCTCCTCGACTTCACCTTCACCTGCTCCGGCAGAGTACAGCTCCTCAGGGCGGTGCTCTCATTGTTGGAGACTCTACTGTAAAACTCCTCAAAGTATCGGACCCAAAGAGCAGCGCCACGGTCTCCTGTTTTCCGGGTGTTCGTGTCCTGGACGTCCCTTAGCGGCAGCGTCGCGGCTTCTGCCCCGTTTGGAAAAAGACAGACACCAGGATCATCGTCTTCGGCCCCCTGCTCACCTACCGACGAGTAAGAGAGAGGTTCACCGGCTCTTCGCTCCACTGCTGGCTGCCGGACAGGGGCGTCGGCGCTGATTTTTCTGGGAGGTCTTTGGGGAGCGGCAGGTCCTCTTCCGCAGAGAGGTTCACCCGAGCTGCCTGGGGTCCGTCGTTCTCTCGGGAACATCGAGAAGCTGCTCCTCCAGGACTGACTGGCCCTTCCCAGTCCCACCAGTCAGGTTAGTTTAAGAGGATTTCCTCGATTTTATCAGCATTAATTCTGTGATTTCTCTGCTTGTATTAAACAGTAATATATCAGTGTCACTCATAGTGTTTCAGACTAACCTGCAGTATGGAGACTGTGTCTGTGTCCCTGCATGATTTATAATCGTAACGTCAGAAAATCCTCTTTATCAACTTTATTAGAATTGATTCAGATTCATTCTGTTTTCCGAGTACAAGCAGCTCCTGTATTGAATTTGGGCTGTTAAATATAGGATCTCTAGCCCCTAAAGAAGTCACGGTCAGTGAAGTTCTGACTGATCAGCTCCTTAGTTCACGATGTTCCTGTGAAACTTGATCAAAACCTAGTGAATACAGAGCTCTGACTCAAGGGCCTAGGAAGGATTTTCACATTGGTGGGGGACATAGAATCGCTCCCTCTGGAAGTTTGTGGAGGCTTTTAGCGTTCATGATGGTCTTCTGACCTCAATGTCATGTTATATAGAGCCTTTATGTACAGATACTGTAGCAACACACTCGTAAAGGAGCCAGTCTGTTCCTCAGACAATAAATACACACCTGTGATCATGATAACCAACAGCATCACAGCTAGCTTACTGTACTTCATGAGCAGCTGTTGTAACGTCCTCTTCGGACAGCGTATGCTATGTCTGTCTTTCTCTGTTCAAGCTCCATCTTGAGCATCCGATTGAACATTTTTAACCTCTTCTGGGGTGGATTAAAGTAGTTAGCTGTGGGTATTGGAGGGGGGGGTGGCGGGAGGTTACACACCTCTCCCCATGGAAATAATCAGCTGCCATTGACTGGTTAGTCTGGGTTTGGTGTTCTGTAACACACACTGTAAGAAATTTCACCAGTCAGTGTTTGAGGACTTTCCCTGTGTCTGGATAGTAGACTAGGTGTGATGGACTGTTCTTGTCATACCCTACAAAGATTCCCTTGGTCAGCTGGGTTCTGTGTAAAGCCATTTTAATCTTGATAATCATGTTTCAGGTTCTTCCAGACTGTTTGAGAGCGAACAGTGACGTAATCTGTTTAGACACCTTTTCACCTGTATTTGATTTTACTTAAAATTCCTGTTTGCTCCATATACATGTTACCATTAGGGATGCAACAATCCAGCTTTTTCAGTTCTGATATCAATACAGACAGATAAACTTTGCATGTCAGTCGATAACCGATACCATTGCTGAATTAATAAACCGTATACCTCCTGAATATCAAATCGGTTTATCCTTAGCCGCCATCAGTAGGTGCCTGCAAGTAGGCTGTTGTATTGTCCACCTGGTGGAGCTGAAGGTCATACTGTACTGTCATCTGCATCAACTCAAAACTGTGATTTTTGTTGACCACCTCTTTGAAGCTCTGTGGTACATTACAGACCCTGTAACAGTAGTCAGTATTGGTCAGTGTCTGGCCTTTATCTGACACACAGTTAGCTAAGTGCTGAGGTGCTGCCCTGTCTCTCTTTGAATAGTGTACCATGTCTTTTAGCATCAGCCTGAGACTTTTGAACCTCTTCAGGAATCTAATCACCACTGTTAGCTGTTTGCATGGAGGATGCACACCTCTCCCCATGGAAATAATTAGCTGCCATTACCTGGTCAGTCTGGGTTTGGTGTTCAGTAACACTCTCTGTAAGAAATTTCACAAGCCTGTGTTTATGGACTTTCTCTGTGTCTTGATAGTAGACTAGGTATGATGAACTGTTTGTGTCGTTCCCTACAAAGATTCTCTTTTACACTTTGCCAGCATGTCGTATGGAGGTGGTTATTAAACAGCTGTTTAAGGTTATGAAGAGTTCTGGTAAATTGCTGTGTAAAATGGTTGGTGTGTAACCCATCGGTTGATTCGAGTCTCACTTGCTCTCACACTGTACATGGCATTCCACAGCACAACACTTACCCGTTTACATCCCAAACACAAAGCTCTTAACTTTCTCCAGCTTGAGCTTAGTTGCAGGTATTGTCATAACATCTGCCACCATATCTGCTCTGGGTCATATCTGGGTCAGTGTTCAGTTATTTTACACTCATGGAGCGCTGATCGAATGAAGTGGTGTCTAATGTGGACGTGTTCTATCTTTAACATACAGGGTTCATGGAAAGAGCGATTGCGTTGTCTTCAGGTATTTTCACAGGCATATTGGTGATCACTTTTCATGGTATTTAGTAGCTGTGTGAGGTACAAGCTTTCCTGAGTGGTAACTGCCAGTGCCATATATTCTCCTTCACATGTAGACCGAGCAGAGAGTAAGAGGACCGTCTTTAGTTGGACTAAAACTGGAGTCTGTTGTTCTTCATCTGTCTTCTGTATTTGATGCTGAATCTGCATCACTCTGTGCCTGAAGTTTCAGTTTCTCTCCACTCTTCTGGTAACACAGTCCATCATCAGTTGAAGCCTTTAAGTACCTCATTACATGCTTGACTGCTGTCCAGTGTTCTTGTCTGAGCCAACTGTGACAATTTACTGACTGTACAACTTGGATCAGGTCTTGTACACGTTAACAATTACGTCTTTGTAAGTCATCTTTAAATCAAAAAGAAAGGAATGCAGAGAGAACCATCCACTAAGTGTTATTTTGTTCACTGCACCACAAACCCACTGAAAACATAACCAAACATATAAACATCCACCAGTTCTTTTAATGGTTATTTCATATTTTGTCTATTGGAATAATCCAAAAACAGGACTTCAGATGTTCTGACACCACCACCACCCCCTGGTGGAGAGACATAAGTCATTCTTCCTGCTGCTTTGTGAGAATCAACAGAATCACTACTTGTTACACTGTGACTTTTCTTCACATGGGGTTGACCTTGGCAGACTTGCTTTTGATGTGAACCTTTGACTTCTCTTTACTGCTTCCTGACTTTGATCAAAGTCAGTATATAGGAAATGGTTCTGTGTTCTTAGATTCTACATCTTGAATGTTGTTGACCTGTTTCACCTCCATGAGTAAGTCATTGTCTCTGGCAGCAATGATGAGCTCCTCAACCCATATTTTCAGTATTATCCTCCTGTTTTCAGGGTGTTTGTTGTAGACACAATGGTCAGCTGGGTTCTGTGTAAAGCCATTTTCATCTGGATAATCATGTTTCAGGTTCTTCCAGATGGTTTGAGAGCATACAGTGACTTATTCAGTTTACATAAAACCTTTTCACCTGTGTTTGTCTTTTAAATCCCTCTGCTTGTTCCATTGATCTCCATCAATCTGTGCATGCAAGGAGGCTGTTGTAACATCCACCTGGTGGAACTCAAGGTCATCTGCATAAACCCAATACTGTGATTTTGTTGAACTCCTCTTTTGAAGCTCTGTGGTTCATTACAGACCCTGTAACAGTAATCAGTATTGGTCAGTATCTGGTCTTCAATATCTGACACACAGTCAGCTAAATGCTGAGGTGCTTTCCTATCTCTCTTTGAATAGTGTGTACCATGTCTTTAGCATCAGTTTGAGACTCTTGAACATCTTCAGGAATCTGATCACCACAGGTTCTTCCAGATGGTTTGAGAGCATTCAATGATTATTCAGTTTACAGAAAACCTTTTCACCTGTATTTGATTTTTTCCTTTAAATCCCTCTGGTTGCTCCATATACATCTCTCTGTCAATCTGTGCATGCAAGTAGTAGTGTAACGTCCATCTGGTGGAGCTGAAAGTCATACTGTGCTGTCATCTGCATCAACTACAAACTGTGATTTTGTTGAACGCCTTGCCTCTGACACAGTCAGCTAAATACTGAGATGCTTTCCTGTCTTTCTTTGGATAGTGTGTACCATGTCTGTCTCCCTCTGTTAAGCGCCATGAGCATCAGTTTGAGCATCAGGGGTACACATCTCTCCCCATGGAAATCAGCTGCCATTACCTGATCAGTCTGGGTTTGATTTTCTGTAATGCACTTCAACAAATTTTACAAGCCTGTGTTTAAGGACTTTTGTTGTGTCTGGATAGTAGACTAGATATGATGGACTGTTCTTGTCATACCCTACAAGGATTCCCTTTCTCATAACCATATCTGCTGTGGGTCAGTGTTCAGTTATTTTACTCTCAATTACACTTAATTGAATTAAGTGGTGTCTAATGTGGACGTGTCTTCTTGTTTGTCCAACTTGGATCAGGTCTTGTACACGTTGTAACGATTACAGTTTTGTAAGTCATCTTGAAACTAAAAAGAAAGGAATGCAGAGAGAACCATCTACTAAGTGTTATTTTGTTTACTGCACCACAAACCCACTGAAAACATAACAAAACATACAAACATCCACCAGTTCTTTTAATGGTTCTTTCATACTTTGTCTATTGGAACAAACCAAAAGCAGGAGTTGGATAGCTCTCACCAGAGTGTATCTACAACCCTCTTTTGCACACTGGATCTATAGGATCAGCTAGTACTTTGAAACTCTTTGCTGTTTCGATGCAGTTCTGCTTTGAAAGCTTGTGATGTAATTGGACCCAGAGGGTCGAGCAACTATCCTTACTTTATAGTCTTAATATTAGCTTTGTCTTATTTATCTTGTAATACCTGTTCTATCTGCTACCTGTGTCACTGTACAGTTCTTTTTCTCACTAACTGACGTTTGCATTTTTGTCTCTGTGTTTACCTCCGAGGAACATGGCAACCGCAGAGGAACAAGATCTCCAGATGCTCTGCATGGATCTCGGCCTGCGTGAACGGCAGATCTAGTTGCTGTTGTAGAGACAGACCAAACTCCACAGATGGAAGATTATTATAATTATCCTCCTAATTTCAGTGTGCTTGTTTTGGATGCAATGGTCATCTAGGTTCTGTTGAGCCATTTTCATCTAGATAATAATGCACCCTCGTTCCAGGTTCTTCCAGAGAGTCAGCATGACCAGGGAAAGGCCGCCTTCACCCCTACAGCCTCCTTAAACTCTGCTAACCGGTTAAGTGTCCTCAGCACTTTGTCTTCGGCGAAGGATAACTACTCAGGGCGGTGTTTTCATTGTTGGAGATTGTGTTCTAAAACACTAATTAATATCTGTCACAAAGGGTAACTCCAAGGTGCCAGTGTCCTGAATGACCCCTACTGCATGCTTCCAGACACCATATGGAAGAAGAACGCTGCCAGGGTTGTCGTCTCTAGCCCCATGCCCATCTACTGACGAGGGAGCAAGCTGTTCAGCTGACTCTTCACGCTCCACTGCTGGCTGCAGGTTTGGCATCCGGTCCCCTTCTGCAAAGAAAGTCTTCATCTGTGCTGCCTGGGGTCTGTTGTGCTCTCCGGGAACATCGAGAAGGTGCTATGCCAGGACTGACTGGCCCTGCCCAGTCACACCAGTAAGGTAAGTGATTTACATGATTTACTTTATTCCAATCATTTATTCTGCCATTTCTCTGCTTGTAAGCCATTGTCACTTGCTCATGATATTTCTGACAAACCCTGCAGTATCTAACCTGTGTCGGTCCCTCACATTGTAACCAATAATTACCAATGAAGTTATTAGTGATGGCCACCTTAGTTCACCATGTCTTCTGAATCCATAGCCCTGAATGAATCCACTCCCCCAGGTTTTAACTATTACAGTTAGTCTTCGCAGGTCTGGTCGTGGCGGCGATGTAGACACAATTTATGATAAAAAGCTAAATCTTTTTATCTATTTCATCTGCAACAGTTTGTAGCTGTCTGCCTGTCCTTCTCTGTCATTGGCCATCTGCAACTTACTGTGTGTCAGTGTGTCTGTCTGTCCATCAACCTTATCAGAGGTAGCTTTGTTTACAAGTAAGGCATATAATGTCCCTACCAACTCACCATAAAGATCTGATTAATGTAACTGCCTGCGCCACACTCCCTAACCACAGCTGTTTGTATTAATGAATGGTGCACTAGCTCCAAAGCATACCTGCTTCAGATACTGAAAAGAACTTGTCTAGCACAGTTCCATCACAGTTTTTAGAACTGGTTTTGTCAAGGCTCCGTCTGTCTATCCATCTGCAACTCTGTGGCTGGCTGTCTGAGTATATTTGGCTGTGTGTATGTCCAACACTCTTTGGCTGTCTATAAATCTGCAATTCGTTCTGTTTAAACTCTGATGGCTGGCTGTTTATCAATGTGAAACTTACTATCTGTCTGCAACTCTGGCTGTCTGTATCCATCTGCAACTGTGTCTGACGATCCGTCTGCCACTGTGTGACTGTCTGCATGTCCATGCATGTGCAGTTCAGTGGCTTGCTGTCTAACCATGTGCAATGGCTGGCTGTCTTTCTGACTGTGTGACTGTTTCTGACTGTTTGGCAGTGTGTATGTCGATCTGCAACTCTGGCTGTCTTCATCTACAACACTGTCTGTTTATAAATCTGCACATCGTTTTGTTTAGACTCTGGCTTCAACTCTGACTGACTGTCTGTCCATCGGCAACTGGTTGACTGTGTGGCTGTCCATTTTAAACTGTGTCTGTCTGCAACTGTGTGTGGCACTGGCTGCATGTTCATGTGTAACTTTGTGGCTGACTGGCTCTTTTTCCGTGTGTAATTCTGCGGCTGGACTGGCTGTCCGTGTGCGACTCTGACTGGCTCACTAGCTGCTTTCTGTTCTGGATCACTGTCTGTCTCCATCTATAACTCATCCTGCTAAGGCTCTGGCACCAACTCTGGCTTCCTTTCCATGTGCAACGCTGTCTATTAATGTGAAATTGTATCAATCTGCAACAGTGTCTGACAATCTGTTGTCTGCAACTTTGTGGCTGTCTACATGCGTCCATATGCGTGTACAATTCAGTGGCTAACTTTCTTTCAATGTGCAACTCTGGCTGGCTGTTCTTCCATGTGCTGTTTATCCGACTATGCATCTGCAACTATGTTTGGCTGTGTGTATGTTTCTCTGCAACTTTGTACACCTTTCTCTGGCTGCCTGTTCATCTGCAATTCATTCTGTTTAGACTGGCTGCAACTCTGACTGGCTGTCAGTCCATATGCAATGCTGTGGCTGGCATGGCTGTCTATCTATGTGAAACTGTCTGATTCTCAGTCTGCAGTCTGTCTATAAAACTGCTGCTCTGTATTTGTTCTTTAATCCATCTACAACGTGTTCTGTTTGACCTGTCTACAAGACTGTCGCTTGCTGTCTGTCCATCTGCAACTCTGGCTGGCTGTCTCTGTGACATGGTAGTGTGGCTTCACCAGAAGGACACAGCCAAATACGTCCAGATATACTCCAGTGATGTTTATTGAATTTGTGCAAAAAAAGTCAAAGGGAAGTATAGACAAAGTCAAAACGGAACATGAAAGAGCCAAGTCGCACATTCTTTACATGATAAGGCCTCAGTGGCCTTCCTCTGAGAGCTGCGAAGCCTCACATCTATCATGATTTCAGCTTAATCTGCACCAACTGACACCCTATTTTTTTTTTTCTACACGGTCCTTCTAAGCCAGGTGCTCATCCTTTGCTTAGCCTGGAGTGAACCAAGTGCCCACTATAGGGGTGTCGTCACATCCTAAAATGACAATACAACATTATTTACATGATTACTGATTTATACTGGTAAGTTAAGCTAGATGTAATTAATTGCCTTATCCTAATGTTATTGTGTTTTTTTTCCCCTTTATAGGTTAACTGTGGATCCTGCCGGCTCCTAGAAGACCCACTTGCCAGCGCTCTCATTCCTTTAGGATCAGCAGGTCAATAGCATGCTTAGTAATTGTCTCCATGTATGGGCTGGTGAGGGGTCCGCTACCAGTGACTGCATCACACTGTCTGTCTGCAACTCTGGTTGGCTGGCTGTCAGTCCATGTGCAGTTGTGCATGGCTATCTGCATGTCCATGTACAATGCTCACTGGCTGTCTATTCATGTGTATCTCTGGTTGGCTGCCTGCTCTATAGCATCTCTGGCTGTATCTCCATTTAAAACTCTGGTTGCCTTTTCATTTACAACTGTGTGGCTGTCCGCTTGGCCATGTGTGTGCAATTCAGTGGCTGGCTGTCTATCGATGGCAACTCTGGCAGTCTTTCTGACTATGCATCTGCAATCATGTTTGACTGTGTGTATGTCCCTCTGCAACGCTGTCCCTCAACAACACACTCTGGATGTCTGTCCATCTACACCTCTCTCTGGCTGTCTATAAATCTGCAATTCATTCTGTTTGGACTCTGGTCCAACTGTTAAACATGTTAAACTCACTATCCGTCTGCAACTGTATGGCTGTATCCATCTGCAACTGTGCTTTGCTGGCTGCAATGATGGATGTCTTTCTGACTATGCGTCTGCATCTCTGTGGCTGTGTGCTGCTCTGGCTGCTCTGTTCTTTGTCAATCTATACCTCTCTGACTATGAATATGCAATTCATTCTGTTTAGACTCTGGCTACAATGCTGTCTGACTGTCTGTCTGTTTTTCTGCAACTCTGACTGTCTGCAACTTAGTCTTTAAATCTGCAGCTCTGTGGTTGTTTTTCTGTCCATCTGCAACTCGTTCTATTTTACCCACCTACAAGTCTGTAGCTCGCTGTCTGTCCACTTGCAGCTCTGGCTGGCTGTGATGTGGTAATGTGGCTTCAAACAGATGTGAAGGAAGCTTCACCACACGGACACAGCTGAATACTTCCAGGCAAGTTCCAGTGATAAATTCAATATCAAACAAGTCAAAGGAAAGTGTATATAGAAAGCTGTCCATCTGCTGCTGTGTCACTGACACACAATTACAGCATTTTTAATGTCAAAGTATTTTTAAAATTAAAATAATATTTAAAGGATATGTATTACATTTGTAAGGATTTATAACCTCAAGATTGGATTAATGTAATGCTGCTCTGGTAGGAAGTTATATACAAATCATTAAATAAGCTCAGAATGCAGCGGCTTGACTGCTCACTAGAGCTTGAAATTGTGACCACATCTGTCTATTCTCTCAACCCTGCACTGGATTCCAGTTAAATTCCACGTTGATTATAAAATACTCCTTCTGACTTGACTCTCTCGATTGTTTGTCCCCACAGCATCTTGGAGAAGTTCTTATACCCTACAACCGGTAACGTACCGTATCAGTTTCCCACTTCAGAAGAAGCAACTCTGGGGGAGGAGCCTCCAACTCTGGAATAAACGTCCTGTTGCTGTTCTGGACACACTTTTAGTATTCTAATCATGCTCATACTAACACTGTTCTGTACTGCTCTGATTACAGGTTCTGATTATTATTGTCTTTCTATTCTACGTTTACAGGTTGTACATCAGTCTACTCGTACTCTTAAATCCCTTTCTTAATTTTCTTTTTTCTTCTCTCTCATGTGCTGAGCTGTTTGGTGCTGACGTGAGTCCATTCTGGGTCAGCCTTTTCCCACTGTAAACCCCCTCCCCCCTATTTGGCTGCGCTCCTCCTAATCCCCCTCTCTCCCTCTCTCTATCCGCTGATCTGCGTCTTCATATTGAGTTATTCTCGCCTCACTGCATAGCTGTGCACATGACCATTTACCTACACACACTTTCACATTGCTCTCACATTTTCATCATTTATGGCTTGATGTCACATTTGCAGCAGCTCTTAAAATGTACTAGTGTTTCTTTTGTTGATTTTTATTCTTCTTCTGTCGTGTTGTGCTATCCGGTGTTGACCAGAGGAGGATGGGTTACCCTTTTGAGTCTTGGTTCCTCTCAGGGTTTTTCTCTTCAACTTGTGTACATATGAGATTTTACATTATTATTTATATATATATATATATATATATATATTTTTTTTATTACCACAAATGTCTAAAACCCTGCTTTCACTTTGTCATTGTGTAGAGTTGTGTAGAACTTAGTCTATTGTAGAATAAGTCTGTAACAATCAATAATCAGTGTATTCTGTACAGTTCTCTTACTTTAAATGACCTGAGTGGCACTGTCATTGTTAGGATTTTAAGGTGCATGTGATCAGATGATCTGACCATCCGAAGAGTCAATGGCAACGGCTGGTAAACAGTCATCCTGACTCCATCCTACGTTGACAACACAGCCTAAGGTGTGAGCCTAGCGCCGCCTTGACGGCCTGCGATGACGCTGATAGGCCACACTTTGAAGCTTTGAGCTCTGAAGGGCAAAGACTGTGACAGGAGAATTCCTGACTCTGCACCCTGTGAACAACCGCATTGGACTGATTGGACTGCTCGCTTCCCGCCACCTACAAGATCTGACCCAGGACACTTTGTTTCAGTTGTGGTGGAACAGAAATGGACTAGGTTGGGAATGCACCCAGAACAGGATTGAACTCTGGACTATTTAGAACACTTTGAGTAAAATGGCTCAGAACATTGTGCACCCTTGACCTCCTTTTAGGCCCCCCTGGAATCTGGAATCTGGTTCCTATCCTTTTCACACACAAGGACAATGCGCCACCTAATGTTTAGTTAGTCAATCATACCGATGTCTCTTGTGAGTTTCTGTGTTCAAAACAAAGTGTTTCAAGTGTTTCATTTCAACTGGCTGAGCTGTTCTCATGTTCAAAACTCTTACCAACACTACTTTAGGAAATGACTGCATGTGGTTGTCCTTTTACAGCCACAGTGCTTCAGGACTGAAATAAGGGGTGAGGACACCAGTCTTACGGGATGATAGAAATCCATGTTTGGTAAATGGAAAATGTTTATGGACTCTGTGTTGATCATATGGATTGCAGTGCTTGTGTTTGGTGGCTGCTGTATTACCCTGTGCATTCGAGGCCTTATTCTCTGAGTGGTAGATATGTCTGTTTCTTTAAAAATGTGTTTTGGCCACAATTCTGTCTCTACTGTAATGACCTTGATGAATTCTACCCGTGTCATTTGTACAGTAAGTCCTGTGGCAAGAGGCCTGAGCTTAGGGAAGGACATTTTTATTGTATCCAATCCTTTGTATGTTTATGTAGTCAGGACTTTCCCTGTAAACCAAGACCTTGTTTTATCTAAGATGTTTTAAATTGGCTTGAAACCTTGTTGTTGTTGTTGTTTTTTCTTTTTTCCAGCTTTCCATAATCTGACTCCCACCTTGCGTATTGGATCTCCTAACACCTTGTCGCCCCCCCCCCCTCCTTTATGTTTTCTCTCTCTCTCTTTCCCTACCATGTATTAAGATGCCCAGTTCCAGCTGTTCCATCCTTGTACCACCAGACCTGGCTCTCTACTACCCTACTGCCCACTCTCCTGATCTGGAGCCTCATGTTGATTCATCTTCACCTCACTGCATGACCATGCATACCTGTCTGAACTTCAACATTTCACTCACGTTTTCATCTTTTATGGCTTGACGGCGCATTTCCATATTCTCTTAATTCAGTATTGATTTATTGTTTTTATTCCTGGGTTTTATTCTAGGTATTTAAACCAGATCTCTGTAAAGCTGCTTTGTGACTACACTTGTTGTGAAAAGTGTTTTATAAATAAACTTGAAATAATTTTTAAAGGCTTTTTTTTCCTTTTATCAATTTAGTTTTTGCCTGTTTCAAGATCACTCTCTTTTCCTATTATTTATTTCTTGTTGACACTTTGAACATATAGCCGAGTGATTACGCCAACTGCTTGTACTTTCCTGCTTTAGAGAAACTGGGGCTGTCAAAGCTTGTATATCATATATACTATATTCTATATTCTGAAAGCAGTGTGTGCAGTCTTTAACCCCTTATTTTCCACTTATAATATTAATAATAATACATTTAACATTTGCTGTTACTTTACTTTAAATCATTCTTTGTGTGTTATTATAGTAGTCTAGTGGTTATGGATTTAGTCGCTTTGTATGCCAGGCTATGTAGAAGTCATAAAAAAATATTAAACCCTAACTGTTCACTTATGCTTATAGAGGTGTCTGACAGAATACTCACAACAGGAAGATCTTACTCGGTCTAAGTGGCCAGAGCTTTTTTCACAGCATATTGATTATGAATTACTTCAGTTGACCATATATTAGTTAATTAATTCAGAGTGGGAGTGAAAGGGGAACACACGTTTACTTACACTGCTATGGCAAATTTATCTTCACCCCTTATCTCGTGTTTGTTATATCCTCATCCTGAACTGAATTTAGAGCATCTATTAACCAATTTTGGAAAACCTTAAAGTAAGCTATGAAATACTTGGAAATCGACTCCAAGGTCGAAGGTGGGATGAGAAGAATCAGATCTCAAAACAAAAAATATGTGAAAAAACTGGATGTAGTTCAGTTCATGACAGTCATGAAAAGGGAGAATGTCTGTAAACAGAAGAATTGATAAATCTGTAGACTCCTCACTTGAAGTGTATGTGTAAATGCACTGGAACTAAAGAAACAAACTGTAGCTGGTCTCTGTGGCCTAGACCTTGCAAAGGCTCATGGGAGGGTGCAGGCAGATTGCCTCTCCAAGGTCAAGTGAGGTGAGGGTTCCGGACCCCAGGAGATAAGAACTAATAAACTGCATTTTAAAACTGCCGTTATATTTAATATATGCCGGAGTTGATCGTTTATATCGTTTATATGGCAGACTATTATTCATTTTAAAGAGCAATGTTTTTTATTAATTTATTAATTGGGCCATATTTTACATTCTCAACAGCTATAAACAATATTTTTGTGAGAAAGCAGGCCCATATTTACAGACATGTGGAAGTGGTTTAAGAGTCAGGACACTGACATCTGCCCCTTCAATATCTGCTCAGGCATCAAACACTGAAAGGTGGACACTGAATAATGTGCTGGTGTGGTTTGGCCTTTAACTCAGTCTTGGCTCAACAGATCAGGAGACTAAGAGTTTGTTTGTGAAAGACAGTACCCTTGCTGAGAAACTGGTTCCAAGCCCTGAAAAGACTTTTTGGATTCCAGAAAGAGAGACACATTAAATCCTGTTAGTAAGAATGACCAACTCCCGTATCACTCACCTCAACTCACACCAAGTAACAATACGATTTGAAATAACACCCCAGAATAAAGTGGCAACTGTGATAAAAGCAAAGCCAGGCCACTACTAGCTTATGTTATTTAGCTGGCTACTTGACCCCTTGTGGCCACTACAGTCAAAATAATTAATATTAAATTAACAAAACACAACGTCATATTCACATCAAATAATTTATGACATTTCAATACTTACTTCTGTCTTGAGCCAAACAATCCAAACGACATCTCCGGTTCAAATTCAAACCAGGACAAAACCGTCCTTCCCTTGTTCTGATAAAACTTTGTATATTATTAGAATGCAAAATAAACAGCAATACATTGAAAAAAAAAAAAAACACTATATAAGAACAGTTATTTTTTGCAAACACAAATAAAGTAAAAGAAACTGTGTATGATATTAGAATGCAAAACTTTTAGAATAACAGCAAATAAAGTAAAAACATTGGATGTTATTAGAATGCAAAATAAACACAAATACAGTAAAAACAGTGTAAAATATATGAATGCAAAATAAACACAAATACAGTAAAAAAAAAGCCACTCTATTAGAATAACTGTAAAGACAAATACAGTAAAAACACTATATTATTAGAATGCATTAAAATGAGTGTACTATTAAACTGCAAAATAACAAAACACTGAAAAAATGCTGTATTAGAACAATTAAAACCACTCTTTTTTTTGCTGAATGTATAATGCAGGCAGGACCAAGCGAAAGGAGTGATTGGGCCAGCCCAGTGTCAATCGGGCCACAGATCTACTGGTTTTATTGGCTGGTCAGACAAGACCAGGAAAACGCCTGGTATGCCAGATGGCCAGTCTGTCCCTGGACAAGTTGTACATTTGACTTTTCCTAACCAAGTACTTTATACACTTTATATTTGTTGGACGAACAAATGAACATTTCATGCCAATATTTTTCTAATCTGATGTTCAGGTAACAAAAGCTACATAGACCAGCAGAAACACTCATGTGCATGATCTATGTTTAGACAGCAGTCCTGTCAGAAACTGAGCAATGTTGAATGAGTTGGGAAACTGTAGAGGACTATTATAAAGGGCTCCTAAGAGTGAGGCCTTGTAAAATGCTGTAAAATTAATTTACCTTCTCAATTAAAAAAAGTAACTGATAAGTTCTGCTAGTGACTAAACCTTATTTTACTGAACAAGCTAGTATGTTTTAACCAACTGACCCCACTAATAACTTCTGAAAAACTGATAACTTTAGTAACTTTAACAGAAATTCTAACAGGAAAGAAAAATGAGATCTAGCTCAAACTGAGCCAACGTCCACTAAGTGCTTGTTCACTTGATGAACACTTCAATTGTGCAAACTCAAAAAGTCTGCTGTAATTTAAAGATTAGCCATTCTTGATTCAGCTATTACATTCTGGGTGGCCGTTAAAACAAAATACAATCAACTAATCAATCAACCAATCAACCTTTATTTCCACTCAGAAAATACAGTTTTTACAATAGACGAGGATTGAAAGAGAAAAATCTATTTTATTTGATATATTTTATCTAAAAGGAATGAAGGTAAATAAATTAAAAACATTAAAAAGAAAATCAAGATAATAGAAGATTAAGAGTAAATGATATGATAAAATGAATAAACTAATATTTAATTAGTAAGGTATAAAAATATTAATTAATATTAAGATATTAAGAAAAACTATATTAAAAAAAGATTAATAAACACAAACACAAATAAAACCAGAATATGGAGATAAAATATAAAATATGACAGTACAAGTCAACTTTAAAAAAATAACATTTAAAAATAAAGTAGATCAAAGTAACAACCAACAGAAACTTAAAGTATAAGAATGAAATGAAATAAATGAATAAAATACAAGAACTAAAATAAATAAACTAATACATTATTTGGTTAGAAATGAAATAATTTAGTATCCATAGCAACCACTTGTCTGCTTTTCTGGAGGAACTGTCTCTCCTCTAGATCTGAATCGGGTCTCTGGAGCTCGCCGCTTGCCGCTAACCCTTGTGTGAAATCCTGACTCCTGACCTGGAGCTTGGAGGAATCACTGTCTCCGTGTTCAGCTTGTTTTCCTCTTTCTGTCTCTTTCTAGCGCTTATTTTTAATGGATCTGTTTAGTGATCTACTGCGTCGTACGTTTACTAACTGCTGTTAGATCGTGTTTACAGTCCACAGGTTTATCAGAACTCAACAAAAAGCGGAGATGCAGTTTTACCTACAACAGCGTTTATTTCAGTGCCCAAATCAACTGCAGGCGGTAAGTTTTACTTTATTAAGGCTGTTTCTGGACTTTTTGAGTGTGAGAAGTGTGGCATGTTTAGTCTAGACCCTTTTTCCTGCACTAGTGATGATGATAGTGTTTGTACTGAATGTGAGCTCGTAGCTCTGTGGAGGAGAAAGTGGAGCAGTTAGAGGTGGAGCATCATGGCTTTACTAAAGGATAGAGAGCAGGAGTCACTGCTAGCAGCCCCGGATGCCTTAGGGAGAGCTAGCACCCCCCACTCCGGCGTTAGAGCCTCACAGCGGGGCGAATGGGGGACGTCTCGGCGGCATAGCCGGAAAGCTAAGGCTAATGCTAGCGCTAAGGCCGAAGCTAGCCCACCGGAACACCGCGCTCCCCCCGATTCGTGTGTCAGACAGGAGCTATTCGAGGATAGTTATTGTTGAAATGGCTCTGCAGTCACTTCGCGCATTCGTTGAATGTGTGGAGGAAATCAGTCAGAGTCGAAGTTCTTCTCAAAACACCAAGTTTATTCAAACAGAAGCTTTCTGGAGATGTCAAGTCACCGCGCAGTGAGATGAGATCCAAAGTCTGTAAATAACTCCATCCATTATATACCGAGTTCTACATTCTGAGTTCCGAGTTCCACATTCTGAGTTCCAAGTTCTACATTCCGTGTTCCGAATTCCGAGTTCTGAATTCCGAGTTCTAAATTCTGAGTTCCGAGTTCTAAGTTCCGAGTTCTGAATTCCGAATTCCAGGTTCCGAATTCCAGGTTCTAAGTTCCGAGTTCGGAATTCGGGGTTCCAAGTTCCGAGTTCTAAATTCAGAGTTCTACATTCTGAGTTCCGAGTTCTACATTCTGAGTTCCGAGTTCTACATTCCGTGTTCCGAATTCTGAGTTCTAAGTTCCGAGTTCTAAGTTCCGAGTTCTGAATTCCGAATTCCAGGTTCTAAGTTCCGAGTTCGGAATTCCAAGTTCCGAGTTCGGAATTCCGAGTTCCAAGTTCCGAGTTCGGAATTCCGGGTTCCGAGTTCGGAATTCCGGGTTCCGAGTTTGGAATTCTGGGTTCCAAGTTCTGAATTCCAAATTCCGATATCCGAGTTCCAAATTCCAAGTTCCGAGTTCCAAATTCCGAGTTCCAATTTCCGAGTTTGGAATTCCGAGTTCCAATTTCTGAGTTCGGAATTCCGGGTTCCGAGTTCGGAATTCCGGGTTCCGAGTTCGGAATTCCGGGTTCCAAGTTCCGAGTTCGGAATTCCGGGTTCCGAGTTCGGAATTCCGGGTTCCAAGTTCCGAGTTCGGAATTCCGATATCCAAATTCCAAATTCCGAGTTCCAAATTCCGAGTTCCAAATTCCGAGTTTCAAGTTCCGAGTTCGGAATTCTGAGTTCCAATTTCCGATTTCGGAATTCCGGGTTCCAAGTTCCGAGTTCGGAATTCCGGGTTCCGAGTTCGGAATTCCGGGTTCCGAGTTCCAAATTCCGAATTCCGAGTTCCAAATTCTAAGTTCCGGGTTCCAAATTCTGGGTTCCGAGTTCCAAATTCCGAGTTTTAAGTTCCAAGTCCCGGATTCCGAGTTCTAAATTCCGATTTCCGAATTCCGAGTTCGGAATTCCGAGTTCCAATTTCCGAGTTCGGAATTCCGGGTTCCGAGTTCAGAATTCCGAGTTCCAAATTCCTAGTTCCAAATTCCTAGTTCCAAATTCCGAATTCCAAGTTCCGAGTTCGGAATTCCGAGTTCCAATTTCCGAGTTTGGGGTTCCGAGTTCTGAATTCCGGGTTCCGAGTTTGGAATTCCGGGTTCCAAGTTCTGAATTCCAAATTCCGATATCCGAGTTCCAAGTTCCGAGTTCGGAATTCCGAGCTCCAATTTCCGAGTTCGGAATTCCGGGTTCCGAGTTCGGAATTCCGGGTTCCGAGTTCCAAATTCCGAGTTTTAAGTTCCAAGTCCCGGATTCCGAGTTCTAAATTCCGATTTCCGAATTCCGAGTTCCAATTTCCGAGTTCGGAATTCCGGGTTCCGGGTTCCAAATTCCGGGTTCCAAGTTCCAAATTCCGAATTCCGAGTTCGGAATTCCGGGTTCCGAGTTCAGAATTCCGAGTTCCAAATTCCGAGTTCCAAATTCCTAGTTCCAAATTCCGAATTCCAAGTTCCGAGTTCGGAATTCCGAGTTCCAATTTCCAAATTTGGGGTTCCGAGTTCTGAATTCCGGGTTCCGAGTTTGGAATTCCGGGTTCCAAGTTCTGAATTCCAAATTCCGATATCCGAGTTCCAAGTTCCGAGTTCGGAATTCCGAGTTCCAATTTCCGAGTTCGGAATTCCGAGTTCCAAGTTCCGAGTTCGGAATTCCGGGTTCCAAGTTCCGAGTTCGGAATTCCGGGTTCCGAGTTCGGAATTCCGGGTTCCGAGTTCGGAATTCCGGGTTCCAAGTTCCAAATTCCGAATTCCAGGTTCTAAGTTCCGAGTTCTAAATTCAGAGTTCTACATTCTGAGTTCCGAGTTCTACATTCTGAGTTCCGAGTTCTACATTCCGTGTTCCGAATTCTGAGTTCTAAGTTCCGAGTTCTGAATTCCGAGTTCTAAGTTCTGAGTTCTGAATTCCGAGTTCTAAATTCTTAATTCCGAGTTCTAAGTTTCGAGTTCTAAATTCCGAGTTCCAAATTCCGAATTCAGAGTTTTAAATTCTTAATTCCGGGTTCAAATTTCCGAGTTCTAAATTTCTATTTCTAAGTTCCGGAATTCCGGGTTCTAAATTCTGAGTTTCAAATACCGAGTTCCAAGTTTCGGGTTCTAAGTTCTTAATTCCGGGTTCTGACTTCCGACCTCTAAATTCCGAGTTCGGAATTCTGGGTTCCAAGTTCCGAATTTGGAATTCCGGGTTCTAAGTTCCGAGTTCGGAATGCCGAGTTCTAACTCCCGAGTTCTGAATTCCGAGTTCTGAATTCCGAGTTCTAAATTCCGAGTTCTACATTCTGAGTTCCGAATTCCAAGTTCTTAATTCTGAATTCCGGGTTCCAAATTCCGAGTTCCAAATTCCAAGTTCCACATTCCAAATTCTGAATTCCAAGTTCCGAATTCCGAGTTCTTAATTCCGGGTTCTGACTTCCGACCTCTAAATTCTGAGTTCGGAATTCCGGGTTCCAAGTTCCGAGTTCGGAATTCCGAGTTCTAAGTTCCGAGTCCTTGATTCTGAGTTCCAAATTCCGAGTTCTAAATTCTGAATTCCGGGTTCCAAATTCCGAGTTCCGAATTCCAAGTTCTACATTCCAAATTCCGAGTTCTAAATTCTGAGTTCCGAGTTCTAAGTTCCGAGTTCTGAATTCCGAGTTTTGAATTCCGAGTCCTAAATTCTTAATTCCGGGTTCTAAGTTCCAAATTCTAAGTTCCGAGTTCCGAATTCCGAGTTCCAAATTCCGAGTTCCAAATTCCGAGTTCCAAATTCCGAATTCCAGGTTCCAAATTCCGAGTTCTAAGTTCCGAGTTCTAAGTTCCGAGTTCTAAGTTCCGAGTTCCGAATTCGGAGTTCCAAATTCCGATTTCCGAGTTCTAAATTCTGAATTCCAGGTTCCAAATTCCGAGTTCTAAATTCCGAGTTCCGAATTCGGAGTTCTAAATTCTTAATTCTGGGTTCAAATTTCCGAATTCCGAGTTCTAAATTCTGAATTCTGGGTTCCAAATTCCGGGTTTCAAATTCCGAGTTCTGAGTTAGGTGGCAGCTGGTCTGACACAGGTAGAGGGGACCTCAGTGGGAATCTTCCAGCAGGTTGGGCTGCGTGGCCATTTACTCGGAGAAGGTAAAAAGACAGAGTTAGTTCTGAGAGGATTTTAGGGAGAGCAGAGAATGTTGAGCAGTATCAGAGTGTGTCTGACGACTGGAAAGTTCTGGGATAGACTCATCTTTGTGAGAGGCAGTTTTCCTTGGATCAGAAATGGCAGTCTTGGGCATAGAATATGTTACCTGGGTCTGTTGAAAGGTTAGCGTTGGTGAAGAAACAGATGTCTTTCCTAACAGGGTGATGATCTCTGCAGCAAGAGTGAACATCAGTTAGAGTGCTCTGGAATGAGCACTCCTCTGTCCTCCAAAGAGGGGTTTTAAAGTTGTGTTCTCCCTTTTAATGACTGCTTTAATAACTTAATCTAGGACCCAGTGCCCTACAAAGGAGGAGGTGTCCGTGTCAGCGGGTTGGGGTGGATGTCTGGTTTAACTCATCTGAATCTAATGTGCTTTAGCATTAGTGCAGCATTGCAGTTGCTAAAGCACATCGTCCTGTGTCCAAGTGAGCTTCCTCCCACCTCCACATGGTAGGTGAATTGGCTGTGCTTACGTGCCCGTAGGTGTGTGTCTCTAGGTGCAGTAGCACCCTTTCCAGGGAGTGTTCTTGCCTTGTGATGATTCAGGAAAGGCTCCAGAGAAAAATAAGAAAATAAATCTGTGACCAATTGCCTGATTGGCGTTAATAGGTTAGTATGATGCTTACCTTGGTCTTTTAGGGTACATGGATTCCCGCACTCCAGCTGCCAGATTGCTGTGTTTAAGAGATACGTCACATTATTATAGCTTGCATTTACACTCGTATTTCAAACAGAGGTTCCTGTAATGAAAGGGTAAATCAGATCATGCTGTTTATATGCTTGAAACCTGTACAGACCAAAGGAGCCAACACCTCCAACTGAGCTCAGCCTCTTTCTGACAGACCTGCAGAGGTTAAAGAGGTCAGAGAAGGTCAGATCAGTGAAGAGTGATACAGCTCTAATAATCACACCAAGCTCCAGTCAGAGGAGGGGGAGTTTTTTCAGGAGGAGTTTAGGGCAGTGAGAGCTGTTGAAGTTAACTGGCTTTTCTTTATTGATAACTACCAATGTGGAGAACTGGTAGCGTTATGTTTACCTGAACCTCCATGCTGCTAAATATCAGGCGTTCACAAGTAGATCAGCAGCAGTTCTAAACAGAGCTGTCGCAGTAATTACGTTACAAACTGATCGTATGATCAATGATTACCTCCATCATTTTGGAGGACATCGATAATGAAGCTTTGTTTATTTGCATGTTTCTAAGACCTTTAACCAGGCGAGCTTTTCTGTTCTCCCCTCTACCAGACACACACACACACACACACACACACACACACACACAGACCTTTCTGTTTATTAATAAAACTATTTTCGATCATCTATTATTCCATTACTTTTCCTAATGTTGTAGTTTTTGCTGTGGTATCGTTTCAGTATCGGTATTGAGATATTTAGGCAGGTATCGTATCTAAAGTCATAAGTTTGGTATCGTGACAACACTACTGTTTATAATGTAAATAGAAAAATATAAATAATTAAATTACCTCTTACTTCTTATACTGAGAGCAGAAACCTCTGATAAAAAATAAATCTATCTGTCTGTCTGTCTGTCTGTCTATCTATCTATCTATCTATCTGTCTGTCTATCTGTCTGTCTGTCTGTCTGTAACCCTGTTAAAATTAGGACCCTCTTTCTGAGCTCTTCTACAGGGGCTGTTCATTTGCCCCCCCACCTTCTCTCCCCCTCTTCACTTCTTGCTCTCTTCAAGTGTGAGTGTGTGTTGTGTCCAGAGCTGATGCTGTGTAGCTATTTTTTGTGAGCAGTTATTGAAGTTAAAAGCTGATTAAGGGTCCAAAGGGGATATAAACCCCCCATTCCTCGTTTTTTCAGTGTTCTTTAGTCCTGAGTTTGATAAACTCTCATCAGTTTCTGTTCAGTTGTGAAGAGAAACACCGGTGAGTTCAGACAGTGCTGTTTAAGGAGGGATTATGAGTTAGTAAGTGTAGATTTCCAAGTGATAAGATGTTGAAAGTGTTGATAAGGGAGTTAAAAGATTATTAAACAGCCGGAGTATAAATGTGGGAGACAGACCTCGGCTAGTTCGTTTCAGCTGCTAAGCTGTAGGCTAACAGGCAGAGGCTAGCGGGATTAGCATCTTGTTTAAGTGTAAATCTACGGTGTTAAGTGTTAAATCCTGCTGTTTACGGACTCAGAGACATGCTGAGATGAATATGCTTGTCGTACAGTCTTGCTGAACTTAGTGCTGTATCGTACAGGTTGTTTTGTTGACGGGAAAAGCGAGCGAATTTGTCCAAGAAGGCGAGCCAACCCGAGACTACACTTCCCAGAGTACTGCGCGAGTGACGTCAGTAGCGGGAACACACACACACACACACACACACACACACACACACACACACACACACACACACACACAAAACCTTAGTCTATCCGGGTAGTGAAGATTTAAACACACTTTTCTGACACTTTGAGACGATATTACTCCAGAAAGGAACATTGATTATAACAAAAGGAAAAAACTGTTGGTTCACATTTCAGATTAAAGGACTGTTATATTGTTGAAAGTTGAGTAAAATATCTCATGAATTCTTGACTCTGAAGTTTATTATTTTACTACCATTTAAGCTTTTGTTGAGGGCCTTATGTGTGTTAGGTTTTGTTGTTAAATCTGAACTTGTGCATTTTTCCAGTACTGTTATTTTTTTTATAGAGCCTCATTGAACTACAGTTTCCTCTTATAACTCATTTATACCTCCTACTCCATTTTTATATGTTTTTTTCTTTCCTATTAGCCACTCACAACTATTCACACACACACATAAGAAGAAGGTCACATCATTTCTGTGAATAAATATATGATTGTATCTTTAACCCTGTACTCACTGGTCCATCGCATCTCTGTCCAAGCTCTCCTTAGAGTACCTAGTGAGATATCAACACTGGTCCAAACCCCTGAAGAATCCCAACCTATGGTTGATCTGTCCCTCAATAGAAATTCCTATTGTGGTGTAACGGTTGGTGTAGACACTGAGTAAGCTGACGTAGCTCCTGTGTTACATTTACGCGTGCTACGTATCTGTCTATCTACCTAACTAGACAGATTTGATCCATTTGAAGAAATTGTAGGACAGTCAGGACATCTCTCTTTGTTTTATTTCAGAAACAGGTTTCTGTAATGAAAGAGAAAAGCAGAAAATGCTGTTTATTGTTTAAATAGAAAAATGTACAGAATTATTTGAATTAAACGACCCCTTGCCTCTTATACTAAGAGCAGAAAATTCAGAGGAATTCATCTATCCAACTATCTATATATTTATCTAGCTAGCTATGTGTCTATCCACCCGTCATTGTTTTTATCCAGTTGGTGAAATTGCAGCGCCCTCATTCCCCCAGAATCACCAGGTAGTTAACATGTCACATAGTCACAAGTCTCTACTGTGTATGGGCTGGTGATGAGTCAGCTACCAGTGACCGATACCAGATACCAGTACCAGATAATGTGCTGCATGAGGCTTGTCTGTCCTGGTTGTTCTCTAAACAGCCCAGCTGGTATCCTTTCCTTCAGCTCCCTCAGCTTGTCCCTCATCTTGAGAACGTAGGACAGGATGTTTAGCTTTTCAGTCTTTCTCAGAGCAATGCTATGTCACCAGGTAAGGCAAATGTTTCACTTATGGGTGTATCTAATTGTTCCACTATTTTTGTGCCTCTAATTTTTTCCTGTCCTTTTTGTTTTCTTGCATTTTGGTTTGACAGCATATGGTAATTCTTTTAAAACTCCACTGTTTTGTTTGCAGTTTAAACCTTTCTAGCCTACAACCTTGTTACAGCCATAACCTCTGCAGTTCTCTGCTCAGTGTTTAAAAGATATACCAGAATCGGGATATTTCTACCTAAAACGACAGCATGAGCAGATTTTTGCATTATGTCTACCTTTAATATGTAGCTTTGGTTGTTGATGTTAACCGTGAGTTTAGTTGTGGGGTATACCTGTTCATCTCTGTGTATACACCTGACCCCAAGTTTACCTGTACTCTCAAACTGGGATTCTGGAAGACACTGTGGTGTTATCATGGTGTGACTAGCTCCAGTGTCAATAAGGGCTTTAAATGTTTTGTGTCCTATTTTTACAGGTATGGTTATCTCACTACTGTCCTGTTCCTGAAAGCTTATTTCGGGTCTTGGAACATATCAAAGATGATTTGTGCTGGTAACAAGCTTAGGCCAATCTTAAATCTTTTGGCCAACCTGATTTTAGCTAGCTGTGTTTAAACAGTTTGGCGATTATCTGTTGCCTGACTATCTTTGCTTCTTTTGCTAGTACTCCAGCGCCCCTGTGTGGTGATAAATTCACTAGTGGCTTAGGACCACAACTGACCCTGCCCCCAGACTTACTTGTCTGTGCGTATTGGTACACTCTGTTGCTGGAATCACAGAGCAGGAACTCCTTCTCAGCTTGCCTTGCTGCCACGAAAGCTTCAGCTGCTTCCACTGCTTGTGTTATGGATGCCGGGCTGCGTTCAGTTATCCAACATCTGAGGTCTGGACTTACAATTCTAAGGTACTGTTTGAAAATGATGGTGTTCCCGATGTCCCCTCTCTTTTTTTTCTCTAGGAGTCATCCACTTTTCAGACAGTGATTTCAATCTGTTATACAGTTCACGATAGTTATCCATGGCAACATACGCAGCTCTAGCTTTTCCCTCTAGCAGCGGGACTACATGTATTACCGAATTATCGCTTCTAGGCCATATTGCTACTTATGTTGGTAAATGTAGGACCGGTTGTTTCTCTTTATTCCATTTCAGACACAGGTTCCTGTAATGAAAAAAAGAATACCTCTTATACTGAGAGCAGAAAACTCGAAGGAATCCATCTATCTAGCAATCTTTCTTTCTATCTTTCTATTTATCTAGGTAGCTAGCTATGTGTCTGTTAACCGGTCAATGTTTTTATCCAGTTGTAGAAATTGTAAGACGGTCAGGGTGTTTGTCTTTCTTTAATTTCAAACACAGGTTCCTGTAATGAAAAAGAAATTAGATAATGCTGTTTATCATGTAAATAGAAACATATTAACTATGTATTTAATTGAATTACCCTTTACCTCTTTTACTTAGGGCACAGAACTCGGAGAAATTCAATTATCCAACTATTTATCTGTCTATTTATCTAGGTAGCTAGCTATGTGTCAATGAACTCGTCTTTGTTTGTATACAATTGATGAAATAGTAGGACAGTCAGGGTGTTTTTCTTTGTTTCATTTCATTTACAGGTGCCTGTAATGAAAAAAAAGAAATCAGATAATCCTGTTTATTATGCAAATTGAAAAATATAAAGAATAACTTTAATTAAATTACCTCTTACCTCTTATACTGAGAGCACAAAATTCAGAGAAATTAATCTATCTAACTATTTACCTGCCTGTTTATCTAGCTAGCTAGCTATGTGTCTATTAACCTGTTATTTTGTTTATCCATTTGGAGAATTTGTAGGACAGTCAGGGTGTTTGTCTTTGTTTCATTTCAAACACAGGTTCCTGTAATGAAAAAAAAAATCAGATAATGCTGTTTATCATTTACATTTATGGCACTTAGCAGACGCTCTTATCCAGAGTGACTTACAAAGTGCTTTGCTATTTACCCAAGAAAAAAAATGTAAATAGAAAAATATTAAGAATTATTTTATTGAATTACCTCTTACCTCTTATACTGAGGGCAGAAAACTCGGAGAATTTCATCTAACTATTTATCTGTCTAATTATCTAGATAGCTAGCTATGTGTCTTTTAACTTGTCAATTTTTTTATCCAGTTGGTAAAATTGTAGGACCGTTAGGGTGTTTGTCTTTGTTTCATTTCAAACACAGGTTCCTGTAATGAAAAATAGAAATCGGTTAATGCTGTTTATCATGTAAATAGAAAAATATTGAGAATTTATTTAATTGAATTTGCCCTTACCTCTTATACTGAAAGCACAAACCTCTGAGAAATTCATCTATCTGACTATTTATCTGTCAGTTTATCTAGCTAGCTAGCTATGTTTCAAATAACCCGTCATTGTTTTTATCCAGTTGGTGAAATTATTGGACACTTAGGGTGTTTGTCTTTGTTTCATTTCAAACACAGGTTCCTGTAATGAAAAAAAGAAATCAGATAATGCAGTTAATGCTGTTTATCATGTAAATAGAAAAATATTGAGAATTTATTTAATTTAATTAGCCCTTACCTCTTATACTGAGGTCACAAAACTCTATTTCATCTATCTATTTCATCTAACTATTTCTCTGACAATTTGTCTAGCTAGCTATGTGTCTTTTAACCTATCAATTTATTTGTCTAGTTGGAGAATTTGTAGGACAGTCAAGGTGTTTGTCTTTGTTTTATTTCAAACACAGGTTCCTGTAATGAAAGAAAAGAAATCAATTAATGCTGTTTATCATGTAAATAGAAAAATATTAATAATTATTTTAAGTGAATTAGCCCTTACCTCTTATACTGAGAGCAGAAAACTCAGAAATTGTTCTGTCTAACTATTTATCTATCTATTTATCTAGGTAGCTAGTTATGTGTCAGTTAAACCGTCATTGTTTTTATCCAGTTGGAGAATTTGTAGGACAGTTAGGGTGTTTGTCTTTGTTTCATTTCAAACACAGGTTCCTGTAATGACAAAAAGAAATCAGTTAATGATGTATATTATGTAAATAGAAAAATATTAAGAATTATTTTGATTAAATTACCCCTTGCCTCTTATACTGAGAGTAGAAAACTCAGATAAATTGATCCATCTAACTGTTAATCTGTCAATTTGTCTAGCTAGCTAGCTATGTGTCTTTTAACCTTCTCAATTTTTTTTATCCAGTTGGTAAAATTGTAGGACAGTTAGGGTGTTTGTCCTTGTTTCATTTCAAACACAGTTTCCTGTAATAAAAAAGAGGGAATCAGTTAATGCTATTTATCATGTAAATAGAAAAATATTAAGAATTATTTTAATTAAATGACCCTTTACCTCTTATACTGAGAATAGAAAACTCAGAGAAATTCATCTATCCAACTATTTATCTGTCAATTTATCTAGCTAACTAGCTATGTGTCTATAAACCCGTCATTTTTTTTGTTATCCACTTGGAGAATTTGTAGGACAGTTAGGTTGTTTGTCTTTGTTTCGTTTTAAACACGGGTTCCTGTAATGAAAAAAATCTGATAATTCTGTTAAACACATTCTGTTTAGCTATCTAGCTATGTGTCTGTTAACCTGTCATTGTTTTTATCCAGGTGGTGAAATTCTAGGACAGTCAGAGTGTTTGTCTTTGTTTCATTTCAAAGTCCTCAGAGTCCTGTTCTGAAAATAAGAAATGAGATAATGCTGTTTGTCATGTAAATAGAAAAATAAAAAGAATTATTTTAATTAAATGTCAACCTACCTCTTATACTGAATAGAAAACTCGGAGAAATTCATCTGCCTAACTCTTTATCTGTCTATTTATCTATCTTGCTGTGTTACTGTTAACCAGTAATTTTTTTATCCATTTGGAGAATTTTTAAGACAGTTAGATAAATGACTGTATTGAATGAGTCCAGTCAGGATGTTTCTCTTTTTTTATTTCAAGTATCTTTAGTCCATCTGTAGTTCAGCTGTCTCTCTCTCTCTCTCTCTATCTATCTATGTACATTTTAGTCTGTATGTTTGTCTACTTCTTCTGTCTGTCTTTTGTCTATTTTTATTTTCTTTGTAACTGTTTCTTACTTATCAATTTTTCTAACTTTCTAATCCTACATAGATCAATAGATAAATTTTTTCACCACTAGCAAACTTTAATAACTGAGTCTGTCCACCATCCCAAAAACATCATCAGCTTCTCAACATTACAACTTTAACCCAGTTAAAATTAAAACACACATCAGCAGCAGACTTTAAAAACCCAGTCAGTTCAGCAACCTCAAGGCTAAAGCACACTGCCACGGTGGGCAGGAATAATGAAAAGACTGTTTGTCCTACATTTGCTGTCCTGATGTGTGGAGAGGGTGCTGGTTACATGTCTGCAGCTGGAGGATCAGAGTAGCGACTGGGAGTTTAATGGAATGATTGATAATAGAACATTATTACATCATAAAGACACAGTTCTAAAGTTCCAGCAGCAGCTGTTTCTCTGACTTTTGAAAGATGCATTTGTGAACTGGTGCTCACCTGAGTTTACTCATGTATACACACCTGCACCAACACCTGAACACATTAAAATCACTCCTGTCATCAACAGGGTTCTTTCAGTAATCCAAAATCTGTCTTCAAATATGGGCCTAATAGTAATTTACTGTTACTATATATTACATTTCATGATTTTATATGTTATGCCAATATATCTATCTATATATCTATCTGCCTGTATATATCTATCTTTATTGTTTTTAATTGATCAGTGAAATAATCAGCCTGGTCTCATGGGATATACGTACCTCTGACCACTTTTTAGGTTTAAGATATAGGGTAACTGGGTCCTTTCTACTGATTAAGGGTGATTTATCTAGCTAGTAGCTAACAGCTAGCTAGGTGGCTAGGCTAATGCAGCCTCTAACATAGCATCAGGTACATAGCGAGCTGTAGTTGTGGCCATTCTCATATAGTTTGGTGGTTAAATCAGAGGTTCTTCTAACATATCTTTTACCAAAAGCTTATATGAAGATAAGGGAACGGGAGACACTGTCTGCTCATTCATTTATGTAGAGTGAGGTGTCAGCTGAGCTCGTACATTAGCTAGCTAGTGCTAGGTGGCTAATGAGGAGCGCTTGCTAGATAAAGCAGCTGGTGTTTTTCTGTGGTTGTCACGATGTGCTGGCTAGAGATCTCGTATGCTGTACTAACTGATTTCATACTGGATCGAATTGTGTGTAATTATGATCTTTCTCCTTTTTTTACAGCTTTGAACTTCTATTCATCGATTCTTTTTATCTTTCTCTGCCTCTTGCAGGGACCAGGTCGACACGTGGACAGGTGAGTTAATGGTAGAGTTTGTTAGCTGGTTTTCTGGTTAGTTTTTATACTCCCTCAGTTAACAAATGTAAGCACAGTACAGAAACACACACCATGTGACCTTAGAAGGATTTTACATGATGGGTTTTGTGAAAATGGGCTAATTTGATTATTTGAGGTTAATCAGCTGAATGTTAGAACTATCTGGGCTGGTTTCCCAGACTTGCATTAAACCTAGTCCTTGACTAAAAGAGAACTTCAGTGAAGATCACCACTGGAAAAAAGCTAGTTAGTGTCTGGGATTATGATCAATCCATGTCTGGGTAATCAGCCCTTTCTGATCTAAATCACCATGTGTGAAATAATGTGTAATGTGTTGAAATTATTGCACCACTGATTTATTGCACATATTTCAATGAATTGCATTACCGTTATTATTGCACATATGAACAGTATAATTTGAGTATTTTTCTGATGAACCACAGTGTCACACATTGAGGGAGGAGTTAGAGTTTGATGGTCACAGGTAGGAATGACCTGTGGTGCTCTGTGGTGCATTTTGATGATGAGTCTTGCACTGAATGTGCTCCTGTGGGTGGGAGCCATTATCCGTAATGGCATGCAGCTTATACAGCATCCTCCCCTCTGACACTGCCTCAGTGAATCCACCTCAACACCCACATCATCACTGGCCTTTTGGATCAGTTTGTTCAGTCTGTTGGTGTCTGCCACTCTCAGCCTGTCCCAGCATGCACTTGCACTTGCCACCACAGACTCATAGAAGATCCTTAGCATAGTCTGGCAGGTATTGAAGGACCTTAGAAAATAGAGACGACTTTGGTCCTTCCTATAGAGGGCGTCAGTGTTCTTAGCCCAGTCTAGTTAGTTGTCAATTTAAACTCCTAGATATTTGTAGTTCTCCACAGTGTCCACATTGACCCCTCTGATGGACACAGGGGTCACCAGTGCCTTGTCCCTCCTTAACAGGTAAATTTGTAAAATACACTTTCATGAGTCGCTGAACAATAACAAAAAATGGTTCAGCTTCCCATCCTTTATGAGGAAACATACGTCATGTTGATTTGCATGTATGAAAATGTATTAAAAAAAATTAATTCCAGAAAATGCAAGAACATCTGAAGCTTCATATAGTGAACAATGCTTCGCGGATTTAAATGCACACCAAGTTATTGGTATGTATTTTTCACACCTAAAATGATGTTCACAACAATTTGGAAGGGTGAGGCTGTTGAAAAGCCACTTGTCCATGCAGGTCTGTAATTAGCATGCCACTGTTATTCAGTTTTGGAAACAAATGGAAAGTTCTTCTTCACTGATATAATGTCTGGATATTGGCCCTATCTGCAGAAGCCGGCTCAGACATTCCCAAAAATACAAAACCTGACTTAGACTTTTCTGCATGCAAAGGGGCGTTCTACAAAATGTGAGGTAATTGTGTATTGTCGAACACACAGTTAAGTATTTTACCATATTGGTGGTGTTTTTAAACTTCAAATTTGTATTCTTGACATCTGATATAAATGCTGTAGGTGCAGCGGGGTGCCAGAAACCAAACAGGGGCAGGCACTACCATATTTAACAGCTTTTTGTCACGAATGGCTCTAACTACAAAATATATAAGTAAGGCTGGGAAGTGAACCTTTTCTTACAGTGCTCATGTATTGTGCTTTTTTACCCTACTTTTCATTGATCATATTTGTTGACTAAGCCCTGGTGAAACAGCACGTTTATCAGTTCCTTCATCATTACAGCTCGAGTGGATATGATCACATTGCATGTCAGGAGGAGGATCATCTTGCTGTTTTTTACAAGTATATTTTAACACCTGCCCTTTTAACTGATAGAGTGACCATGGCAAACAAACTTCAAAATTATTTGTATAATTGCTTTCTTATTGCATAAGTGATGTGATTTTCTCTGTCAAAATGTTGGAATACTTATTAGTCACCATAAAACTAAAAAAGAGCAAACTGTAGATAGATTCTCAGATTTTCTTGGCAAAACATTTATAGGTGTCGTCTTTTAATTTTACATATCACATTGTTTAGTCATTTACTGTTTTGTCTTTATCTCAATATGTTAGATTTACTTTTAATGTCAACAACCTTAACCTGACAAATATTCTTTACAGCGCCACATGACCCCAGATCAGATGATCCAGTGGGGTTGCAACATGTGATTGAAGGCCCTAACTGGTAAGTAGCCATGTTCAGGTTGCCTCCCAGACATCATGAACTTGTGGAATTAATTTTTAAATGTGAAATTTGTGACAATAACGTTAAGTTGTAGGTAATTTAGGTAATTTCCAGTTCAAATACATTTTTACATGGAGCAAAGTGCCCCTTCGACATCGTACAATTAAACCCTTACATAATCTTTATACTGTGTTTATACTCTAGTGAGCATGTTCAATAAAACCACCTCATTGTTTCTGCACGTTTTCCATTTGATCAGTTCCACTGACCATATAGGTCTTGTTGTACAGTTACATACTGTAATCCATCTTTTTCCCTGTGTACTTTGCCAGCACACCTTTACCTTTTTCTTTAGTATTCAGGACCTCCACAAGACTATCATTTCCAGATGTTGTAGTGAAGAAACTAGCATGAGCAAGTCCGATTTGTAATGTAAGCCAAGAGTGATAGTTGGTCACAGGACGCTGTTGGCTGGATATTTGTGATTGGTGGACTATTCTCAGTGACACTGAGCTGTTTAAAAACTCCAGCAGCACTGCTGTGTGTCTGACTCACTCGCACTGGTGCAACACACACTAACATGCCACCACCCTGTCAGTGTTACTGCAGTGCTGAGAATAATCCACCACCCAGATAGTACCAGTTTATTGCACTGGTGTGACTGAATCAGACACAGAAGGGCTGTTGGAGTATTCATTGTTCACTCTGTAGACAAACCGAGCTTGTCATTCTGCTTTGTAGACGTTTGCTTGTAATTGTACACACCTACCAACTTGGTAGGAGTGTCTAATCGAGTGGACAGTGAGTGGACACAATGTTTAAAAACTCTAGCAGCACTGCTGTTTCTGATGTATGCTCTGATTACTTTTGTATTCGCTGACGTTATGACTTGGGATTCTGGTATGTAAATTTTGACATGAACCATTTTTGTGACTCTTCATTTAAACTCATTAAACTCAGACTTTCAAAGGAAAGAGGTCTATATGCTTTTCATTTGTTTCAGACCATAGAAATGTGCAGATTCTGACCATGAAGACCATTAGACCTGACATTTTTACCCCCTTTTTTGCCCACTTGCACTAAACTGTGCTTTCAACCTCACAGAGTGACCATGTTCCAGAGTCAGGAGGAAGTGACTGAACGCCCGACTCCTCTGATTAACTGTCACAGTGGTTCTGCTTTTCTTCCTCCACAATGTAAAACCAGTCACACATTGCCTGTGTAGTCAGGACAGAAAGCTGCAGCACTAACATCAGATGTCAAATTATTAACACACACTGCAGGAGAACTGGAAATGACGTGTGGAGTGAGAGAGAGAAGCAGGAGCTCTGATGCTGTGTGCATCGCCTTTCAGTTCAGTTACACTCCCCTGCCAACCAATTCAGTTCAGCTGGTGATATCCATGCATTGAGTTGATGACGACAAGTAAGTGCCAGCTAGTTGGCTGTTCAAGTTTGTTCCTTGTGAGAATTAACTCCATGTTAAAGAATAAAGAGAGAAAGAAAGTCGTTCGAGCTGCAGTAAAGTTCTTGTTCTTCTGTGCGGAAAATGGCTTCCGCCTGAGGACATAGTAGTGCACTTCTCATGTTCGCCAAACATATGGGGAAGCTCTATATGTAACCGTGTGCATATTCTCTAGAACGTAATGTCCCTTAAATACTATTCCTGCTAGAACTGAATGTTAATACTTATTATTTATTAAGTGATAATTTCTTATCTGATTCAGCAGTTTAGAATATTTGTTTGAATATGATTTGATGTTTTTTTTTTATTATTTGTTATTTCAGACTGTGAGCAATGCTGAATGTCAAGTTGTACTGCGAAGTACTATTGGATTACAATACAGTTTAATAAGAAGAAATTATGTTCCCTCGCCTTTATTCCTGTGTCCTTACCGATGCACCATCCTGTTTACTGTGAAACCCAATACGAGCTAGACCTACCTATATCCTCTGAAACACAAAGAAGAACGTTTTTGACAAGGTGATGCAGCTGGAGAGACTTATCGAGGAAGAGGCTCTACTTGTGGAAGAAATGAGACAACAGTGGAACCTGCAGGGCTTTGCAGATGGCCTGGCCACACAGAGTGAGAACCTAAGTGAAATGAAAATACCCCCCAAAAAGCAGATCAGAATCATTTTCAGTTAGAATTGGTTTTAAACAAATGTAGGTGATGATAAAAAGCATACAGTCAAATCCGGTATGAAGATGAAATTCCAGACTCTTATGAAAGAACCATGAAACTACAGGGGCCGATTTCCTGCACAGGGATTAAGCTTAGTCTTGGACTATATTTGGGTGTTCATCTGTGGGACAAGTTGCAATGGGAAGTGAACATAGACAAGCTGTACACGAAGGGCCAAAGCCAGCGCTACTTTTTGAAGGCTGAGGTTCTTTGGTGTGACAACCTAGCTGCTATGAACTTTCTACAAATCTGTGGTGCCAAGTATCATTTTTCTGTGCCATTGTGTGCTGGGCAGCAGTACTACAACAAAAGACCCAAACAGACTGAACAAGATCATTAGACTGACCGACTCAGTCCTGGGGGCTAAACTGGACACAGTGGAGATGGTGCTGGAGAGGGTAATGGGATGTTGGCAAAGGTGTCCGTGATCATGAAGAACTCTCACCCAGTCCACAAAACACTACAGGGACAGAGAGCACACAATGGGCAGCAGACCTCGCTGCAGGAAAAACACTTTGACAGGTCATTTCTTCCTACGGCCATCAGATTGTACAAATCTACACTCCAATCCATCAAATTAATCTGTTACTCAGCATCATTGTACATCTGTATATCACCTGCACTGCATTTCCATCACTGCCTGTTCTGCTCTAGTCATCTTTTGCACAATACTGTGTGTTACAGCAGTTCTGCATTAAGTACTTAGTACTATGCAGTAATACTACAACTGTAAACGACCTCATCCGTGGATTACTGTTACTATCACACAGTAATATTAACTGTGACAGTAACTGTGGCTATGACTGTGGCAATAACTGTAACTTCACTAGAATAACCAGCTGTACTGAGTACTCCTCCTCTCTCCTGCCCGCTTCTCCAACTAAAGTATAAAACATAGCCAAAGTCAAAGCATATAGTTGTGCAGTTGTGAGGACAACCCACTTGGAGGCCAGTAGACTCGACTTTTTTACAAACTCAATCCCCTTACACCACTTCACACTAAACCTGCACAGTTCAACAACATTAGAGACTGAGTGCATGTGCACATAATGGAGATATCTGTCAGGGGGTCCAGCAATGTGTGGGTGTCTCATGTAAAATGCATTTTGCAGCATGTAATGTCTGGATAAATGAGTGTAATTAGTTCTATTAAAACATTAACAGCCCCCATCATCTAGCTCACTGCCTCTTCTGTTTTACATTTATTATAGTCCTATTTTATTTGATTTATTACAATGGTCAGTGGCTTGTCTAGGCTGAGGTCTAAGCTAGACATAGGTTTTAATTTAAACTAATAAGATTATTTTGAATCTCTTCTGTCACATACGTGTTATTTATGTAAAAATGACTGACATGAGCACTACGAAGGACTGCCAATTCATGGATGCAAACGTATGGATGCAGTTACTGCATGTCATGACATTTTCTATCTCTGTATTCTCTCCATTGTCTCGTGCCAGGTTTATTAGCATTCCAATGGTTGTGAGCAGCCAGGCCTTCCATGTCTGCAGAAGAAGGCATATGCCTTGAGCTAAGGACCAGTACCTTAGGACCAAATCATCATAGCAGCCACATACATTAATGTATAAATGTCAACAGGTACAGCGGCTGAGATGAATGAGCAGATAGACTCATGAATGGATGAGTGGAAACACTGACTGACACTGACTGACATATTGGATAGAAATGAGAAATAGGTGCTGGGCATTTCTCACCACCTATTGCAGGGCCTCCATCTGCCACACACCAACAGCATCAAGGGAATACTTACATAATTTAGTGTAATATTAGATACACACTGATGCACCTCCCCTTGACCCTGTACACCTCTGAGAGCAGCACTGAATTTAAGAGTCTTCTGTAGGTCTGCTGGTGGAAATGAAAGTGGTGTGCTTACACTTTTGTTGAGCATCTCCTGAAGATCACCTAGGAGTCCTTTAGAGGAAAACTTCCAGCACTGTTTCAGCTGAAGCGGTGACAATGTACACCATCACAGGATGGATGGCATTAACCTCAAAATACACATAAGCTTCATTATGATGTTGCAAAAAAGTGTAGTGATGAAGGCAGTAGTGAACAGTAAAGAACCTAGAACAGTCCTAAATATCTTATAATAGACTATAAAAGACACAACTATTCATATGAAGTTGGTTCATCACATCACATTTGATGGCTCTGCTGTTTATCCCCATTATATTATTCCACTTACCCCCAAGAATCTTCCAAGAGCTTTTCAATAGTCATTCCCTCAGCTAGTTCTCCATGCTGCCAATGCAAAGGCTTTCATAAGGTCCTTCACGATCATCAAATCAGGTTTTTCAGGCAACACCTTATTGTGGGCCTCAGACATAGTATCCTCTCCAACAACACATGATTCTCTCATCAAAGACACAAAATATCAGTCCCAACGATAAAAAGAGAATTACTTAAATCTCTCCACCAATATTACACCAACTACTCTTCTGTGATCAACCATAATAAAATCGTTCTTAAATAAACTTACATAACTGTTCTCCTCAACATCCCTCAGGAAAGAGCTCTTCACCATTAAAGCTTTGGTAACTTGGACATACTCTGCATTGGTGGGATAGCTGCACATCAAGAGCAACAAAATGAATCAAATGTATCCAGTAATTCTGTTCATCTAATGGGGGGCATTTCACAAAGCAGGATTCCTCCGATTAGCGAGAAAATTTAAGCCCAGAGTCAAGCCTATCCAATACGTAAAGAGCTGAGGCACATTTTGTAAGGAGGTTCAGTTCCTAATCAACATCTGGCTCTAGGAAGTGGCCACTGCATCATCTGAAAATGCCATCCACTGCCACGTACCATATTACAAATGGCACCTGCCAATGAAAGACAGATGCACTACGTTAAAAAAGGCACTTTAGCAGAGTTGCTTACTTTTTTTTTAGTTTTTACTTTTGGGGTTCTATTGAGCTGTTCTCCAGAAAGAAGCTGGAGTCTTGCCTCAGCACTGTGAATGACACTTTGGGTCTGTTTACTCCTGCCATAAAGAGCCGCACATCCCAGAAACATCAAACAAGTTACAGCAGCTTCAAGAAAAATGACATTCACTGGCCTGATGGTGGCGTTACAGGAAAGCATTAAGCGTTTTTATTCAATAGCATCTGGTCTGTAGCATCTGTGTCCTACACACAAAATTTTTTTGGTAATTTCTTGATCCTTCCTACTTCAAGAATTTTTTTTACCAATCCTTACATATCTGGTAGCAAAATACCTGCAATATTTATAATTAATAATAATTATAATGAATAATGTCAACTTGTACCTTTTGAACACTTAAGCCCATTTTAACAAAATCTGTTCAGCACATTATTTTGAGGGGGTATGTCAAGTTTGGTGGACATTTGTCACAAGAAAGCGAGGCCAATAGTACATAACTCTCAGAAACCATTCATCCGTCAACCTACAATTTTACATGCTGCATCTTTAGCCTATTCTATAATAGTCTGACCAGAGGACTTGATATGTCAATTATTGTGGTTGGTATTAGCCAATCACATTCAAGCATACATTTGACATGCTAAACATTCACCAATCAGGGTGCAACTTATGGGGATTTATCAATGTAGGCATATTCTGTAAACCAGTGAAGTTGCCAGAAATGCCTTACAATAATGCTGTCATATGCTGTTTCCTATATGTTACATTTACAGATACACCAACCTTTTTCAGTTCCGATACCAATACATAAATGTATTGATCGATACACAGTACCGATCCAATACCATTGTTAAATAAATAAACCGTATACCTCACCATGTGGGAGAGATTTAAAGCATCAGGATTGATGTAAACATTATCTCACTAACTTAATAACTAAAATAGTTATAAATGTATTAAATTGCTATTTATTTGTCACTAAAATACCTAGGCACAGCATTCACCTTACAATGTGTTCATTTATTTATAAGTATTTATAGGAGACAGTCACACATGTCAGATTTAGTTCTTTTCAAAGGATACAAAAGTCTTCATATGAGATATGACTATTAACAGAATGTTTTTTTTGGTTAATAATTGCAATAATTTTGATGATTGGTTATGTGTATTGATTTGTAACTATCATTATCATTGGGCCTGTTGTGCTGGTTCTTTAGGTCTCATTGGGCCTGTCGTGGTTGGAACTTTAAGCCACTTGCCTATTGTCTATTTTCTATATTGGCATAAAAAAAATCCTAAAACTTAGGCCTACTTGAAGCCATAGCTGACACTCGTGTGACTCCAGTGTTGTGACTGTTTTTTTTTCATGGTAATTCCTACTCCATCCACTATGTGGCAGTATATTGGAAGTAGGCCAGGTTACAAGTCAAAAGGGAGGGAACTATGAAGCAGCAAGGTGGTTTAGATGTGGCTCACTTCAGGCCTCACTGTAATGAAGATCCTTACTGGTGGAACTATAGGTTCTAACACTCACTGTAAGTTTGCTATCATTTAATCCTTTCTATATTCAGTCAAGCTTTTTGTATGTTTTATTCATGAGGTTTTGTGCTGTTCTGCTTTTGCAGAAAGCTTCACTTTTGTCTTGTTTTCTATTTGTTTGTTTCTCTATTTGCAGTTCTTAAAACTAACTTGCTCTTCTTATGGACATTGGGATAAACTTTACACACAGAAGACAAATGTATCACTCCTGAATTGACTCTCAGCAACTCAAACCAGGGATTTCCATGGTTCAGATTTTCTTTTCACAAGGAAACATCCAGGATTATAAACTGTTATCAGAAAGAAAGATGTCTGAAATGCAAACCAATTTGGGAGAGCTTGGCACAGCATTCACCATACAATTTATTCATTTATTTATAAGTATTTATAGGAGACAGTCACACATGCCAGATTTAGTTCTTTTCAAATTATACAAAAGTCTTCATATGAGATATGACTGTCAACAGAATGTTTTTTTTTAGTTGAAAATGCAATACTTTTGATGATTGGTTATGTGTATTGATTTGTAACTATCATTATCATTGGGCCTGTTGTGCTGGTTCTTTAGGTCTCATTGGGCCTGTTGTGGTTGGAACTTTAAGCCACTTGCCTATTGTCTATTTTCTATATTGGCATAAAAAAAAATCCTAAAACTTAGGCCTACTTGAAGCCATAGCTGACACTCGTGTGGCTCTAGTGTTGTGACTGTTTTTTTTTCATGGTAATTCCTACTCCATCCACTATGTGGCAGTATATTGGAAGTAGGCCAGGTTACAAGCCAAAAGGGAGGGAACTGAAGCAGCAAGGTGGTTTAGATGTGGCTCACTTCAGGTCTCACTGTAATGAAGATCCTTACTGGTGGAACTATAGGTTCTAACACTCACTGCAAGTTTGCTATCATTTAATTCTTTCTATATTCAGTCAAGCTTTGTGTATGTTTTTATTCATGAGGTTTTGTGCTGTTCTGCTTTTGCAGAAAGCTTCACTTTTGTCTTCTTTTCTGTTTGTTTGTTTCTCTATTTGCAGTCCTTACAACTAACTTGCTCTTCTTATGGACATTGGGATAAACTTTACACACAGAAGACAAATGTATCACTCCTGAATTGACTCTCAGCAACTCAAACCAGGGATTTCCATGGTTCAGACATTCCTTTCACAAGGAAACATCCAGGATTATAAACTGTTATCAGAAAGAAGGATGTCTGAAATACAAACCACTGAGAGCTTTCCAACTCCTATGTTTTGGATTGGTTCTATGGACTTCAAGTAAGTACCATTAATAAGAGGGTGAGTACAGACAAAATTTGACCCACCTTCAAGCACTAGTGAGCAGTCCACAAGAAATCTGCAGGCTCTCTTAAGTACTTTTTTTGTAAATTGTGATCTGGCTATTCTAAGGGTAGTAGTATATTTCAGATGTGTCTCTACACTACAGCTGATTTTGGATTTATATGCTTTATGGATGTTTAACTGGAACAATATTACATTAAAAATGGTTAAAATAGGCATATTGTACGACAGTGTCACAGTAGTGATTTATTCATTATGAAAATGCGCTACATGCATGTTTAGAACCTCTAAAGTGCTAAAAAATATCTGTTTGTTGAAGAAGTTAAGGTTTTTAATTGATTTTCATTTCTTCTCTGTTCTTTAGTAGGTTTGTTTGTCTTTATAAGTAATACCAGCAGCTCTTTATCTCTGAGAGTTTTTGGTTTCCGCACATTTTTTTTGTCTTTTACCATCAACAGCACCTGTTGCAGGAATTCTGGCTATTCTGATTAAATATCCTTGTCAAAATGGAAAGACTGGAAATGTTGAGGAAATCTAGTGAGTGTAGTTTCTCTGTTCTCCATCGTGGTTTTTTGTTGTTGTTTTTTTAAGTCATGTTTGAGGTTTTAGGACATTGTTTGTGAGTGAGAGGAGGGGCAAAGTGAATATCTAATGATCCAATATCAAACTAAGTTGACTGAGCTTTCCAAACTCAAGGTTCTCAAACTCAAATGTGCTTGGATGTACAAACAAGTGACTGTGTTTTTTTAGCTCATTAGTAAGACAGCCCGATTAATTTCTGTGAAGTTTAATTTACTAGTGTTTGCAAATGTAGCTTCTCTTAGTCTGAGAAATATGTGGAAATAGTACCACCAGTTAAAGTGATGAAATTGGGTATGACGTCCGGTCCTCTATCACAGAGAAAGGCTTCACCTCTGCTGCCTGGAATCTGTTGTGCTCTCCGGAAACATCAAGAAGGTGCTACACCAAGACCTTACCCAGTCACACCAGTCAGGTAAGTGATGATTTACTTTATCTTTATACAGTCAAACAATTTTTAGTTGCTGGACCAGGAATAATGGAAAAATCAGATGTCTGGCCAACTCTTTTTCCATGCTATTTAGTTCTGCTGTCAGTGTTTTAATTTCTTTAATTGAGCTATTTTTCCCTTTTCTGTGCAATCCTTTTACCCCAATGTACGCTTTAGATGCCTCCAAAACCATTGCTATGCTGTCTGTGCTACCCAAATTAAAACAATGATGGGTCCTCTGTAAGCTCTTTCGAAAATAACTCATCCTGTAGTAGAGATGTGTTAATTTTCCATCTACCTCTTCTAAGCCTGTCTGAATGTATATTCACACAAAGCTCAACAGGTGCATTCTAGGTGCATAATTCTAAATAGAACCAACATAGCCAAACAGGCCAACAAGAATCTTTTCTCCACAGCAGAGGAGAGAACATGAACAGAAAAATGTCTCCAGTAGCCAGCTGAGGATTCTCTTCTTGTTAAATTCATGTCCACAAAACTAACAACAAAGAGAAAAAAGGAAGAAAAAAAAGAAGAGAACTTAACTTGGGTCAGTGGAATGTCTGAGACGTCTACTAGGTTATGGCCTAAACAGCTCCACAAAGCTATCCAGATCAATCATACCTCTCAGTCTCCTTGTGCTAGTGGATGTTTTATAGTTTATTCTCCATCAGTAACTTGCTTCTCGATGAACTTGACAGCTTCTGTTGTGACGTCAAACTTTGTTTCTCCTCTTCCATGCAAACTGGAGCGCTGCAGGAAAGACTAAAGGAAACCTCACTTTTTTTTATGTCACGCAGCAGCTGTTTCACCAATCAGAAAGTTTTCCTCCTCTCAAACAGCTTCTTCGACATGTATGGAAACAAGGAAATGTTGATTCCACTCCACACTACACCTCCTTTCTCCCTCACAGCTTTTAAGACATTATCTCTCGTGGTTGAACGCAGAGAGGATCAATCTCTGAGGCTGTCTTCATGTGGACGAGATCAGGGAGAGCAGTGTGCTCTTTTAATTTCGAATTTGTTGTTAATGTGCATGTGCAGGCCCTCTGACCGTATCTTTTCAATGCATACAATCAAGTTCTCCCCTTCAATGCCCTCTTTTAAACCCAACAATCTGACATTATTGTGGCGGCTCCTATTTTCCAGATCTTCCACACGGCTCTCCAGAGTATCTATGCGCTTGCCATGCAGCTCATGGCCATTCACCAGTTGTTGAGTGGCATCTTCCAAGTTGGAGCTTGCCCTTCCTCCTCTGCTAGTCGCCCCTGCATGCCGTTTTTCAGTTCTTCTGTAGTCTCCTTAATCATTGACACATCATAAGCAACTGTTTGCAGCGTCAAGCTCATTCTACTCTCTTCGGCAAGGATGTGTTCCAAATTAGCATTCTGTCCCGTTTCGGGCTAGCATCACCTGGTTCGGTAGCAGCTGCCCCTTCCCTCATGAAGGCTTAAAATAAGATGAAGACATGTTCTTATGGATGAACGGTTTCGAAAAGTAGAAAGTTTGATAATGAAATACGTAACAGACAAATAGCTGAAAAGGAGAAATATGCAGATTAGTTGGGATTTAAGTTAATGGGGCTTAGGACAACGTCTAACAAGCAGCCATACTGCTTGTCGATCTCACGTGACTCCCTCCTAGTCATTTCTTTTATATTCTTTAATATTAGCTTTGGCTTGTTTATCATAGTTTTAATCCTTGTGCTGTCTGCTATGTGTCTTACTTTACATTAATTTGCTTTACTAACTAACTTCTGTGTTTACTTTCGAGGAATATGGTGGCCATGGAGAGGCACTGGGAGCATCAGCGTGACCAGGGCCAGCCCAAGACTTTATGGGGCCCTAAGCAGATTTTCATTTGGGGCCCCCATTCCACTACCTTAGCACCAGATGCTTCATCATTCCATATGCTGCACTGTGTGTATCGTACCCATTGGCATTATTTGTAATTAGCTTACATCGTACACAAAAATGTTCTAAATAATTTTCACTTTTAAATACAGAGTGATGTCTGTTAATGATACTGAACATGTATACAAGACACTGCATTTACAGTAAACAAATTAATGAGATTTTTCTTAATTTTTTCTTCAACAGATGTAGAAAAGTGTGAGAAAGGCACCTATTATTGACAGGTCCCCTAACTCTGACCACCTCTGCATATTGCGCAATTCCCTTTCTCCCTGGGCCAGAAAAAAGAAAAAGAAAAAGAAAGTGGAAGGCCTAAGGTGGGAGCTGATGTTTATTTATTTTTTTCTTTGAGCGATTTGCTGAGAGAGATATTGTTCAATGCTGAAGCAACTGGGTCTTTATCAACTTTGTCTATGGCTCTGCATGCTCCAGCAGAGAGGGCAACTACTCCAGATGGTGTTTCTCATTGTTGGAGATTTTATTGTAAGACCCTATTAAATATCGGGCCCAAAGAGTAATGCTGCGGCACCTGTGGCCTGGAAGACCTCTAGTACACTAAATTCCAGACACTGTTTAGAAGAAAACAGACGCCAGGAACGAGGAAGCAAGCCATTCAGCTGACTCTTTGCGCTCCACTGCTGACTGCAGGTTTGACGTTCTGTCCTCTACCACCGAGAAAGGCTACACCTGTGCTGCCTGAGATCTGTCAGGTAAGTGATGATTTACTATATTCAAACCATATGTTCTTCCCTTTCTCTGCTAGTTTTAAAAAAGTAATATTAGTATCACTTGCTCACATTTCAAACAAACCCTACAGTATCGAGCATATATTGAGAACAGAAAATTGGTTTTAACAATCTTAGGTTGTATATTTAACAGTCTAAATTTAAATTTATTTGTGGAAGTTACTGGTCCTGGTAAGAATTGATACGTAGGTTTCCTTTTTTTCCCCCTAAGTCAGGTATGCCGGGCAGATTCTCAACCCCAGATCCCTACTACCTTAACCAGTAATATTTTTATAATAAGATTTTAATAATAAAATAGAAAACATTTGACAACAAATCCAACACTCCTTATTAAAGCAAACATGGCTGTCACCTGGTGTAGCTGATTTAGAACAGGAGTTAAAATATTAGTTGTAGAACAAAGGCTGGAAGTGTTTTACTCACTTCCACAGCCAGAACTAACAAAAAAAATTTTGTACAGGTTGTAAAATTTCCTCAGTAAATTTTACAACCTGTACACTTGACCCGATTCCCTTTAAAAGACTGACAGAATTACTCCCAATTATAATCAGACCTCTTTTAACAATAGTAAATTTATCCCTTACCTAAGGCCATGTACCCAAACCCCTTTAATTTGCAGTTATACAACCTTTAATTAAGAAACTAAATCTTGGTCCTGGTGTACTGTCAATTACAGACCCATCTCAAGCCTGACATTTCTGTCCAAGATATTAGAAAATGCTGTGGCTCAACAACTCTGCTTATACCGGAGTAAAAATGAAATGTATGAGAAATTCCAATCTGGATTCAGACAGCCCAAGTGAAGATTACAAACGATCTCTTTCTTGCCTCTGATCAAGGCTACGTAGCCCTACTCGCCCTCAGTTTAGCCTTTGACACTATAGATAACACTATTCTCTTTGAAAGATTAGAGAACAATGTTGGAATCACAGAAACAGCCCTATTGTGGTTCAAATCATATCTAAACAAACCCTATCAGTCCGTATTTCTAAATTACACAGAAGTCCGATATGGAGCTCTATTTAAGGGCATCTATTATTTACATTATAGATGTTACCACAGGACAGTTATAAGCAGACAGGATGTTAACTTACAGATGCAGATGACACTGCTCTATATATCAGCCAAACCTGATAGTAACTCTAGATTAAAGAAAATTGAGGACTGTGTGAAGGATGTACTCTGGATGCCACATGACTTCATTCTCCTTAACAGTAACAAAACAGAGGTTCTCTTTTTAGGTCCAAAAGACACTAGAAGTAAACTCAGACTAAATGTTAGACTTGGCTGTTTTTTTGCATTATTTCTGGTCCAGCAGCTACAAATCTTGGTGTCTTATTTGATTCAGATCTATCATTTGAACAACATATAGCTAAATAACTAGGACAGCCTACATTGCCAAACTAAGAAATTCCTTTTCTACAGGATGCAGAAAAGCTAGTACGCACTTAACCTCACGGTTAGATTATTGCAACACACTTTTATCAGGCTGTTCCAACAGGTACCTCAATAAACGTGGTTGTGGTTCTTCTACTTCTTCTTCGGAGGACTTCTTTTGAAAGGAGACTTGTGACCACCGTCTTTCAGTTGTAACAATTAAACATTTTATTCCAATCAAAAGTACAGTGTGGAGGGAGTCTGCCAATTCTGGGTGCCCTTCTTCTCTCTCTCCCAGACAAAAGAATACCTTATGTTTTATACCCTACTATACGTCATATGTTGTTGGACTGTTCTCATATGCAGGATGTCTGCATTTTATCCATAAGGAATCATTAGCCCCCCACCATTACTTACATGGTCTACGTGCTGCAGACACAGCTGGACCCCTTAACATCTCTTTTACGTTATATTTGTTCAGTTCATGTACAGTTTCTCACATTAGGTCTGGGAACGGATCCCACTCTCCTTTCCAAGTCTACCCCATGGGCATCACTATATTCAGTTTCTATACATGTATTGACTTTCTTTTTTGTGTTACAGATTCTCGGGAACCCCATCAACCCAACAAATGTATTTTCATCGGCAACTGCGTGTGGTTCACTGTCCATCGTTCTGTAATTCTGTAACAGGTAAGTGATCATTCAGTGTCTATACATGTATTGCCTTTTTGTTTTACAGTCTTTCAGGACTAATGGTTCCCCCCCTTCCTGATGGAGCATACAGCCAACAAGGGTCTGTCCATTGCAACTGGGTTTTTGGCTCGCTATCTATCTGTCTGCAAGTGTGTAACAGGTAGGTCATCATTCAGTTTCTATACATGTATTGACTTTCATTTTTTGTCTTACAGGTTTTTCGGACAGCATGACCCTCTCCCTCCCTGATGGTGGATCTGTCCTTCAAGGGTCTCTGCATATGCAACTGTGTGTGACTCGCTGCTATCTATCTGCAAGTGTGTAACAGGTTGGTGAACATTCAGTTTATATACATGTATTGACTTTCTTTTTTTGTGTTACAGATTCTTATTAAGTTCATCAACCCTGAAGGTGTATCCTTCTAACAAATATTTTCATCTGTAACTGTGTGTGGTTCGCTGTCCATCATTGTGCAACTCTGTAACAGGTAAGTGATCATTCAGTGTCTATACATGTATTGCCTTTTTGTTGTCTTACAGGCTTTCAGGACCAATGACTCCCCCCTTGCTGATGGTCCATACAGTCAACAAGGGTCTGTCCATTGCAACTGTGTGTGGCTCGCTATTAATCTGTCTGCAAGTGTGTAACAGGTAGGTCATCATTGAGTTTCTATACATGTATTGACTTTCTTTTTTTTGTCTTACAGGTTTTTCGGACAGCATGACCGCCTCCCTCCCTTCCTGATGGTGGATCTGTCCTTCAATGGTCTGTCCATTGCAACTGTGTGTGGCTCGCTATTAATCTGTCTGCAAGTGTGTAACAGGTAGGTCATCATTGAGTTTCTATACATGTATTGACTTTCTTTTTTTTGTCTTACAGGTTTTTCGGACAGCATGACCGCCTCCCTCCCTTCCTGATGGAGGATCTGTCCTTCAAGGGTCTGTGCATCTGCAACTGTGTGTGAGTCGCTACTATCTGTCTGCAAGTGTGTAACAGGTTGGTGATCATTCAGTTTCTATACATGTATTGACTTTCTTTTTTGTGTTACAGGTTCTCAAGAAGTCCATCAACCTCTTCTTCTCCTTGAAGGTGTATCCTTCTAACAAATATTTTCATCTGTAACTGTGTGTGGTTCGCTGTCCATCATTCTGCATCTCTGTAACAGGTAAGTGATCATTCATTGTCAATACATGTATTGCCTTTTGTTGTCTTACAGGCTTTCAGGACTAATGGTTCCCCCCCTTCCTGATGGTGCATACAGCCAACAAGGGTCTGTCTATTGCAACTGTGTGTGTGGCTCGCTATCTATCTGTCTGCAAGTGTGTAACAGTTAGGTGATCATTTAGTTTCTATACATGTATTGACTTTCTCTTTTTGTCTTACAGGTTTTTCGGACAGCATGACCCTCTCCCTCCCTGATGGTGGATCTGTCCTTCAAGGGTCTCTGCATCTGCAACTGTGTGTGACTCGCTGCTACCTGTCTGCAAGTGTGTAACAGTTAGGTGATCATTTAGTTTCTATACATGTATTGACTTTCTTTTTTTGTCTTACAGGTTTTTCGGACAGCATGACCCTCTCCCTCCCTGATGGTGGATCTGTCCTTCAAGGGTCTATGCATCTCCAAATGTATGACTCGCTGCTATCTGTCTGCAAGTGTGTAACAGGTTGGTGATCATTCAGTTTCTATACATGTATTGACTTTCTTTTTTTCTCTTACAGGTTTTTCAGAGCGCATGAACCAAGGGTCTGTGCATCTGCATCTGTGTGTGACTGGTTACTATCTGTCTGCAAGTGTGTAACAGGTAGGTGATCATTCAGTGTCTATACATGTATTGCCTTTTTGTTGTCTTACAGGCTTTCAGGACCAATGGCTCCTCCCTTACTGATGGTCCATACAGTCAACAAGGGTCTGTCCATTGCAACTGTGTGTGGCTCGATATTAATCTGTCTGCAAGTGTGTAAGAGATTTGTGATCATTCAGTTTCTATACATGTATTGACTTTCTTTGTTTCTTACAGGTTTTTCGGACAGCATTACCGCCTCCCTCCCTTCCTGATGGTGGATCTGTCCTTCAAGGGTCTGTGTATCTGCAACTTTGTGTGGCTCGCTATTTCTTTGTTTGTCTTACAGGTTTTTCGGAAAGCATGACCGCCTCCCTCCCTTCCTGATGGAGGATCTGTCCTTCAAGAGTCTTTGCATCTGCAACTGTGTGTGAGTTGCTACTATCTGTCTGCAAGTGTGTAACAGGTAGGTCATCATTCAGTTTCTATACATGTATTGACTTTCTTTTTTGTGTTACAGGTTCTCAAGAAGTCCATCAACCTCTTCTTCTCCCTGAAGGTGTGTATCCTTCTAACAAATATTCTCATCTGTAACTGTCTGTGGTTCGCTGACCACCATTCTGCAACTCTGTAACAGGTAAGTGATCATTCAGTGTCTATACATGTATTGCCTTTTTGTTGTCTTACAGGCTTTCAGAACCAATAGCTCCCACCTTCCTGATGTAACACACAGACAACAACGGTCTGTCCATTGCAACTGTGTGTGACTCGCTAATATCTGTCTGCAAGTGTGTAACAGGTTGATGATCATTCAGTTTCTATACGTGTATTGACTTTCTTTTTTGTGTTACAGATTCTCAAGAAGTTCATCAACCTCTTCTTCTCCCTGAAGGTTTATCATTCTAAGAAATATTTTCATCTGTAACTATGTGTGGTTTGATGTTCATCATTCTGCAACTCTGTAACAGGTAAGTGATCATTCAGTTTCTATACATGTATTGACTTTCTTTTTTGTGTTACAGGTTCTCAAGAAGTCCATCAACCTCTTCTTCTCCCTGAAGGTGTATCCTTCTAACAAATATTCTCATCTGTAACTGTCTGTGGTTCGCTGACCACCATTCTGCAACTCTGTAACAGGTAAGTGATCATTCAGTGTCTATACATGTATTGCCTTTATGTTGTCTTACAGGCTTTCAGAACCAATGGCTCCCACCTTCCTGATGTTGCACACAGACAACAACGGTCTGTCCATTGCAACTGTGTGTGACTCGCTACTATCTGTCTGCAATTGTGTAACAGGTTGGTGATCATTCAGTTTCTATACATGTATTGACTTTCTTTATTTGTCTTACAGGTTTTTCGGACAGCATGACCGCCTCCCACCCTTCCTAATGGAGGATCTATCCTTCAAGGTTCTGTGCATCTGCAACTGTGTGTAAGTCGCTACTATCTGTCTGCAAGTGTGTAACAGGTTGGTGATCATTCAGTTTCTATACATGTATTGACTTTTTTTTTGTGTTACAGGTGCTCAAGAAGTCCATCAACCTCTTCTTCTCCCTGAAGGTGTATCCTTCTAACAAATACATTTTCATCTGCAACTGTGTGTGGTTCGCTGTCCATTATTCTGCAACTCTGTAACAGGTAAGTGATCATTCAGTGTCTATACATGTATTGCCTTTTTGATGTCTTACAGGCTTTCATGACCAATGGCTCCCCCCTTCCTCATGGTGCATACAGGCAACAAGGGACTGTCCATTGCAACTGTGTGTGACTCGCTACTATCTGTCTGCAATTGTGTAACAGGTTGGTGATCATTCAGTTTCTATACATGTATTGACATACTTTTTTCATCTCACAGGTTTTTCGGACAGCATGACCGCCTCCCTCCCTTCCTGATGGTGGATCTGTCCTTCAAGGGTCTGTGCATCTGCAACTGTGTGTGGCTCGCTATTAATCTGTCTGCAAGTGTGTAACAGGTAGGTCATCATTCAGTTTCTATACATGTATTGACTTTCTTTGTTTGTCTTACAGGTTTTACGGACAGCAAGACCTCCTCCCTCCCTTCCTGATGGAGGATCTGTCCTTCAAGGGTCTGTGCATCTGCAACTGTGTGTGGCTTACTATTAATCTGTCTGCAAGTGTGTAACAGGTAGGTGGTCATTCAGTTTCTATACATGTATTGACTTTCTTTTTTGTGTTACAGATTCTCAAGAAGTTCATCAACCTCTTGTTCTCCCTGAAGGTGTATCCTTCTAACAAATATTTTCATGTGTAACTGTGTGTGGTTCGCTGACCACCATTCTGCAACTCTGTAACAGGTAAGTGATCATTCAGTGTCTATACATGTATTGCCTTTATGTTGTCTTACAGGCTTTCAGAACCAATGGCTCCCCCCTTCCTGATGGTGCATTCAGCCAACAACGGTCTGTCCATTGCAACTGTGTGTGACTCGCTACTATCTGTCTGCAAGTGTGTAACAGATAGGTCATCATTCAGTTTCTACACATGTATTGACTTTCTTTTTTGTGTTACAGATTCTCAAGAAGTTCATCAACCTCTTGTTCTCCCTGAAGTTGTGTCCTTCTAACAAATATTTTCATCTATAACTGTGTGTGGTTCGCTGTCCATCATTCTGCAACTCTGTAACAGGTAAGTGATCATTCAGTTTCTATACATGTACTTACTTTGTTTGTCTTACAGGTTTTTTGGTCAGCATGGCCGACTCCCTCCCTTCCTGATGGAGGATCTGGCCTTCAAGGGTCTGTGCATCTGCAACTGTGTGTGGCTTGCTATTAATCTGTCTGCAAGTGTGTAACAGGTTGGTGATCATTCAGTTTCTATACATGTATTGACTTTTTTTTTTTGTGTTACAGATTCTCAAGAAGTTCATCAACCTCTTCTTCTCCCTGAAGGTGTATCCTTCTAACAAATACATTTTCATCTGCAACTGTGTGGTTCGCTGTCCATCATTCTGCAACTCTGTAACAGGTAAGTGATCATTCATTGTCTATACATGTATTGACTTTCTTTGTTTGTCCTACAGTTTTTCGGACAGCATGACCGCCTCCCTCCCTTCCTGATGGTGGATCTGTCCTTCAAGGGTCTGTGCATCTGCAACTGTGTGTGACACGCTACTATCTATCTGCAAGTTTGTAACAGGTTGGTGCAACTGTGTGTGGTTCGCTGTCCATCATTCTGCAACTCTGTAACAGGTAAGTGATCATTCAGTGTCTATACATGTATTGCCTTTTTGTTGTCTTACAGGCTTTCAGGACCAATGGACTCCCCACTTCCTGATGGTCCATACAGTCAACAAGGGTCTGTCCATTGCAACTGTGTGTTACTCGCTACTATCTGTCTGCAAGTGTGTAACAGGTAGGTCATCATTCAGTTTCTATACATGTATTGACTTTCTTTGTTTGTCTTACAGGTTTTTCGGACAGCATTACCGTCCCCCTCCCTTCCTGATGGTGAATCTATACTTCAAGGGTCTGTGCATCTGCATCTGTGTGTATCGCTACTATCTGTCTGCAAGTGTGTATCAGGTTGGTAATTATTCAGTTTCTATACATGTATTGACTTTCTTTTTTGAGTTACAGGTCCTCAAGAAGTCCATCAACCTCTTCTTTTCCCTGAAGGTGTATCCTTCTAACAAATATTTTCATCTGTAACTGTGTGTGGTTCGCTGTCCATCATTTTGCAACTCTATAACAGATAAGTGATCATTCAGTGTCTATACATGTATTGCCTTTTTGTTGTCTTACAGGCTTTCAAAACCAATGGCTCCCCCCTTCCTGATGGTCCATTGCAACTGTGTGTGACTCGCTATCATTCTGTCTGCAAGTGTGTAATAGGTTGGTGATCATTCAGTTTCTATACATGTATTGACTTTCTTTTTTGTGTTACAGGTTCTCCAGAAGTCCATCAACCTCTTCTTCTCCCTGAAGGTGTATCCTTCTAACAAATACATTTTCATCTGCAACTGTGTGTGGTTCGCTGTCCATCATTCTGCAACTCTATAACAGGTAAATGATCATTCAGTGTCTATACATGTATTGCTTTTTTGTTGTCTTACAGGCTTTCAGGACCAATGGCTCCCACCTTCCTGATGGTGCATACAGTCAACAAGCGTCTGTTCATTGCAACTCAGTGTGTGGCTCGCTATCAATCTGTCTGCAAGTGTGTAACAGGTTGGTGATCATTCTGTTTCTATACATGTATTGACTTTCTTTTTTGTGTTACAGATTCTCAAGAAGTTCATCAACCTCTTGTTCTCCCTGAAGGTGTATCCTTCTAACAAATATTTTCATGTGTAACTGTGTGTGGTTCGCTGTCCATCATTCTGCAACTCTATAACAGGTAAGTGATCATTCAGTGTCTATACATGTATTGCCTTTTTGTTGTCTTACAGGCTTTCAGGACCAATGGCTCCCCCCTTACTGATGTTGCATACAGCCAACAAAGGTCTGTCCATTGCAACTGTGTGTGGCTCGATATTAATCTGTCTGCAAGTGTGTAACAGTTAGGTCATCATTCAGTTTCTATACATGTATTGACTTTCTTTGTTTGTCTTACAGGTTTTTCGGACAGCATGACCGCCTCCCTCCCTTCCTGATGGAGGATCTGTCCTTCAAGGGTCTGTGCATCTGCAACTGTGTGTGGCTCGCTATTAATCTGTCTGCAAGTGTGTAACAGGTAGGTCATCATTCAGTTTCTATACATGTATTGACTTTCTTTGTTTTTCTTACAGGTTTTACGGTCAGCATGACCGCCTCCCTCCCTTCCTGATGGAGGATCTGTCCTTCAAGGGTCTGTGCATCTGCAACTGTGTGTGGCTCGCTATTAATCTGTCTGCAAGTGTGTAACAGGTAGGTAATCATTCAGTTTCTGTACATGTATTGACTTTCTTTGTTTGTCTTACAGGTTTTACGGTCAGCATGACCGCCTCCCTCCCTTCCTGATGGAGGATCTGACCTTCAAGGGTCTGTGCATCTGCAACTGTGTGTGGCTCGCTATTAATCTGTCTGCATGTGTGTAACAGGTTGGTCATCATTCAGTTTCTATACATGTATTGCCTTTTTGTTGTCTTACAGACTTTCAGGACCAGTGGCCCTCCCCTTCCTGATGGTCCATACAGTCAACAAGGGTCTGTCCATTGCAACTGTGTGTGTCTCGCTACTATCTGTCTGCAAGTGTGTAACAGATAAGTCATCATTCAGTTTCTATACATGTATTGACTTTCTTTGTTTGTCTTACAGGTTTTACGGACAGCATGATCGCCTCCCTCCCTTCCTGATGGAGGATCTGTCCTTCAAGGGTCTGTGCATCTGCAACTGTGTGTGGCTCGCTATTAATCTGTCTGCAAGTGTGTAACAGGTTGGTGATCATTCAGTTTCTATACATGTATTGACTTTCTTTTTTGTGTTACAGATTCTCAAGAAGTTCATCAACCTCTTGTTCTCCCTGACGTTGTGTCCTTCTAACAAATATTTTTATCTGTTTCTGTGTGTGGTTTGATGTTCACCATTCTGCAGGTCTATAACAGGTAAGTGATCATTCAGTGTCTATACATGTATTACCTTTTTGTTGTCTTAACGGCTTTCAGGACCAATCGCTCCCCCCTTCCTGATGTTGCATACAGCCAACAAGGTTCTGTCCATTGCGACTGTGTGTGGCTCGTTACTATCTGTCTGCAAGTGTGTAACAGGTAGGTCATCATTCAGTTTCTATACATTTATTGACTTCTTTGTTTGTCTAACAGGTTTTTCGGACAGCATGACCACCTCCCTCCCTTCCTGATGGTGGATCTGTCCTTCAGGGGTCTGTGCATCTGCAACTGTGTGCGAGTCGCTACTATCTGTCTGCAAGTGTGTAACAGGTTGGTGATCATTCAGTTTCTATACATGTATTGACTTTCTTTTTTGGGTTACAGGTTCTCAAGAAGTCCATCAACCTCTTCTTCTCCCTGAAGGTGTATCCTTCTAACAAATACATTTTCATCTGCAACTGTATGGTTCGCTGTCCATCATTCTGCAAGTCTGTAACAGGTAAGTGATCATTCAGTGTCTATACATGTATTCCTTTTTTTGTCGTCTTACAGGCTTTCAGGACCAATGGCTCCCACCTTCCTGATGGTGCATACAGTTACCAAGCGTCTGTCCATTGCAACTCTGTGAGTTGCTCGCTATCAATCTGTCTGCAAGTGTGTAACAGGTAGGTCATTATTCAGTTTCTATACATGTATTGACTTTCTTTGTTTGTCTTACAGGTTTTTCAGACAGCATGACCGCCTCCCTCCCTTCCTGATGGAGGATCTGGCCTTCAAGGGTCTGTGCATCTGCAACTGTGTGTGGCTCGCTATTAATCTGTCTGCATGTGTGTAACAGGTTGGTCATCATTCAGTTTCTATACATGTATTGCCTTTTTGTTGTCTTACAGACTTTCAGGACCAGTGGCCCTCCCCTTCCTGATGGTCCATACAGTCAACAAGGGTCTGTCCATTGCAATTGTGTGTGTCTCGCTACTATCTGTCTGCAAGTGTGTAACAGATAAGACATCATTCAGTTTCTGTACATGTATTGACTTTCTTTGTTTGTCTTAGAGGTTTTACGGACAGCATGATCGCCTCCCTCCCTTCCTGATGGAGGATCTGTCCTTCAAGGGTCTGTGCATCTGCAACTGTGTGTGGCTTGCTATTAATCTGTCTGCAAGTGTGTAACAGGTTGTTGATCATTCAGTTTCTATACATGTATTGACTTTCTTTGTTTGTCTTACAGGTTTTACGGACAGCATGATCGCCTCCCTCCCTTCCTGATGGAGGATCTGGCCTTCAAGGGTCTGTGCATCTGCAACTGTGTGTGGCTCGCTATTAATCTGTCTGCAAGTGTGTAACAGGTTGGTGATCATTCAGTTTCTATACATGTATTGACTTTCTTTTTTGTGTTACAGATTCTCAAGAAGTTCATTAACCTCTTCTTCTCCCTGAAGGTGTAATCTCCAGATATTTTAATCTGTAACTGTGTGAGGTTTGATGTTCATCATTCTGCAACTCTGTAACAGGTAAGTGATCGTTCAGTGTCTATACATGTATTGCCTTTTTGTTGTCTTACAGACTTTCAGAACCAGTGGCCCTCCCCTTCCTGATGGTCCATACAGTCAACAAGGGTCTGTCCATTGCAACTGTGTGTGGCTCGCTATTAATCTGTCTGCAAGTGTGTAACAGGTAGGTCATCATTCAGTTTCTATACATGTATTGACTTTCTTTGTTTGTCTTACAGGTTTTTCGGACAGCATGACTGCCTCCCTCCCTTCCTGATGGTGGATCTGTCCTTCTAGGGTCTGTGCATCTGCAACTGTGTGTGAGTCGCTACTATCTGTCTGCAAGTGTGTAACAGGTAGGGGATCATTAAGTTTCTAAACATGTATTGACTTTCTTTTTTGTGTTACAGATTCTCAAGAAGTTCATCAACCTCTTGTTCTCCCTGAAGTTGTGTCCTTCTTACAGATATTTTCATCTGTAACTGTGTGTGGTTCGCTGTCCATCATTGTACAACTCTGTAACAGGGAAGTGATCATTCAGTGTCTATACATGTATTACTTTTTTGTTGTCTTACAGGCTTTCAGGACCAATGGCTCCCACCTTCCTGATGGTGCATACATTCAACAAGTGTCTGTCCATTGCAACTGTGTGTGGCTCGCTATCACTGTCTGCAAGTGTGTAACAGGTAGGTGATCATTCAGTTTCTATACATGTATTGACTTTATGTTTTGTGTTACAGGTTCTGAAGAAGTCCATCAACCTCTTCTTCTCCCTGAAGGTGTATCCTTCTAACAAATACATTTTCATCTGCAACTGTGTGTAGTTCGCTGTCCATCATTCTGCAACTCTGTAACAGGTAAGTGATCATTCAGTGTCTATACATGTATTGCCTTTTTGTTGTCTTACAGGCTTTCAGGACCAATGGCTCCCACCTTCCTGATGGTGCATACAGTCAACAAGTCTCTGTCCATTGCAACTGTGTGTGGCTCGCTATCAATCTGTCTGCTAGTGTGTAACAGGTAGGTGATCATTCAGTTTCTATACATGTATTGCCTTTTTGTTGTCTTACAGGCTTTCAAGACCAATCGCTCCCCCCTTCCTGATGGTGCATTTGCTGTCCATCATTCTGCAACTCTGTAACAGGTAAGTGATCATTCAGTGTCTATACATGTATTGCCTTTTTGTTGTCTTACAGGCTTTCAGGACCAATGGCTCCCACCTTCCTGATGGTGCATACAGTCAAAAAGTGTCTGTCCATTGCAACTGTGTGTGGCTCGCTATCAATCTGTCTGCAAGTGTGTAACAGATAGGTGATCATTCAGTGTCTATACATGTATTGCCTTTTTGTTGTCTTACAGGCTTTCAGGACCAATGGCTCCCCCTTCCTGATGGTGCATACAGTCAACAAGGGTCTGTCCATTGCAACTGTGTGTGGCTCGCTATTAATCTGTCTGCATGTGGGTAACAGGTAGGTCATCATTCAGTTTCTATACATTTATTGACTTTTTTTGTTTGTCTTACAGGTTTTTCGGAAAGCATGATCGCCTCCCTCCCTTCCTGATGTAGGATCTGTCCTTCGAGGGTCTGTGCATCTGCAACTGTTTGTGGTTCGCTATTAATCTGTCTGCAAGTGTGTAACAGGTAGGTCATCATTCAGTTTCTATAAATGTATTGACTTTCTTTGTTTGTCTTACAGGTTTTACGGACAGCATGACCGCCTCCCTCCCTTCCTGATGGAGGATCTGTCCTTCAAGGGTCTGTGCATCTGCAACTGTGTGTGGCTCGCTATTAATCTGTCTGCAAGTGTGTTACAGGTTGGTCATCATTCAGTTTCTATACATGTATTAACTTTCTCAAGAAGTTCATCAACCTCTTGTTCTCCCTGAAGTTGTGTCCTTCTTACAGATATTTTCATCTGTAACTGTGTGTGGTTCGCTGTCCATCATTCTGCAACTCTGTAACAGGTAAGTGATCATTCAGTGTCTATACATATATTGCCTTTTTGATGTCTTACAGGCTTTCAGGACCAATGGCTCCCCACTTCCTGATGGTCCATACAGTCAACAAGGTTCTGTCCATTGCAACTGTGTGTGGCTCGCTATTAATCTGTCTGCAAGTGTGTAACAGGTAGGTCATCATTCAGTTTCTATACATTTATTGAATTTCTTTTTTTGTCTTACAGGTTTTTCGGAAAGCATGACCGCCTCCCTCCCTTCCTGATGGAGGATCTGTCCTTCAAGAGTCTGTGCATCTGCAACTGTGTGTGAGTTGCTACTATCTGTTTGCAAGTGTGTAACAGGTTGGTGATCATTCAGTTTCTATACATGTATTGACTTTCTTTTTTCTGTTACAGGTTCTCAAGAAGTCCATCAACCTCTTCTTCTCCCTGAAGGTGTATCCTTCTAACAAATATTCTCATCTGTAACTGTCTGTGATTCGCTAACCATCATTCTGCAACTCTGTAACAGGTAAGTGATCATTCAGTGTCTATACATGTATTGCCTTTTTGTTGTCTTACAGGCTTTCAGAACCAACAGCTCCCACCTTCTTGATGCTGCACACAGACAACAACGGTCTGTCCATTGCAACTGTTTGTGGCTTGCTATTAATCTGTCTGCAAGTGTGTAACAGGTAGGTCATCATTCAGTTTCTATACATGTATTGACTTTCTTTGTTGTCTTACAGGTTTTTCGGACAGCATGACCGCCTCCCTCCCTTCCTGATGGAGGATCTGTCCTTCGAGGGTCTGTGCATCTGCAACTGTTTGTGGTTCGCTATTAATCTGTCTGCAAGTGTGTAACAGGTAGGTCATCATTCAGGTTCTATACATGTATTGACTTTCTTTGTTTGTCTTACAGGTTTTACGGACAGCATGACCGCCTCCCTCCCTTCCTGATGGAGGATCTGTCCTTCAAGGGTCTGTGCATCTGCAACTGTGTGTGGCTCGCTATTAATCTGTCTGCAAGTGTGTAACAGGTTGGTGATCATTCAGTTTCTATACATGTATTGACTTTCTTTTTTGTGTTACAGATTCTCAAGAAGTTCATCAAACTCTTCTTCTCCCTGAAGGTGTATCCTCCAAATATTTTAATCTGTAACTGTCTGAGGTTTGATGTTCATCATTCTGCAACTCTGTAACAGGTAAGTGATCGTTCAGTGTCTATACATGTATTGCCTTTTTGTTGTCTTACAAGCTTTCAGAACCAACGGCTCCCACCTTCCTGATGTTGCACACAGACAACAACGGTCTGTCCATTGCAACTGTTTGTGGCTTGCTATTAATCTGTCTGCAAGTGTGTAACAGGTAGGTCATCATTTAGTTTCTATACATGTATTGACTTTCTTTGTTTGTCTTACAGGTTTTTTGGACAGCATGACCGCCTCCCTCCCTTCCTGATGGAGGATCTGTCCTTCGAGGGTCTGTGCATCTGCAACTGTGTGTGGCTCGCTATTAATCTGTCTGCAAGTGTGTAACAGGTTGGTCATCATTCAGTTTCTATACATGTATTAACTTTCTTTTTTGTGTTACACATTCTCAAGAAGTTCATCAACCTCTTGTTCTCCCTGAAGTTGTGTCCTTCTTACAGATATTTTCATCTGTAACTGTGTGTGGTTCGCTGTCCATCATTCTGCAACTCTGTAACAGGTAAGTGATCATTCAGTGTCTATACATATATTGCCTTTTTGATGTCTTACAGGCTTTCAGGACCAATGGCTCCCCACTTCCTGATGTTGCATACAGCCAACAAGGGACTGTCCATTGCAACTGTGTGTGACTCGCTACTATCTGTCTGCAAGTGTGTAACAGATAAGTCATCATTCAGTTTCTGTACATGTATTGACATTCTTTGTTTGTCTTACAGGTTTTTCAGACAGCATGACTGCCTCCCTCCGTTCCTGATGTTGGATCTGTCCTTCAAGGGTCTGTGCATCTTCAACTATGTGTGAGTCGCTACTATCTGTCTGCAAGTGTGTAACAGGTTGGTGAGCATTCAGTTTCTATACATGTATTGACTTTCTTTTTTGTGTTACAGGTTCTCAAGAAGTCCATTAACCTCTTCTTCTCCCTGAAGGTGTATCCTTCTTACAAATATTTTTATCTGCAACTGTGTGTGGTTCGCTGTCCATCATTCTGCAACTCTGTAACAGGTAAGTGATCATTCAGTGTCTATACATGTATTGCCTTTTTGATGTCTTACAGGCTTTCAGGACCAATGGCTCCCCACTTCCTGATGGTCCATACAGTCAACAAGGTTCTGTCCATTGCAACTGTGTGTGGCTCGCTATTAATCTGTCTGCAAGTGTGTAACAGGTAGGTCAATATTCAGTTTCTATACATTTATTGACTTTCTTTGTTTGTCTTACAGGTTTTTCGGAAAGCATGACCGCCTCCCTACCTTCCTGATGGAGGATCTGTCCTTCAAGGGTCTGTGCATCTGCAACTGTGTGTGGCTCGCTATTAATCTGTCTGCAAGTGTGTAACAGGTTGGTGATCATTCAGTTTCTATACATGTATTGACTTTCTTTTTTGTGTTACAGATTCTCAAGAAGTTCATCAACCTCTTGTTCTCCCTGAAGTTGTGTCCTACAAATATTTTAATCTGTAACTGTGTGAGGTTTGATGTTCATCATTCTGCAACTCTGTAACAGGTAAGTGATCGTTCAGTGTCTATACATGTATTGCCTTTTTGTTGTCTTACAGGCTTTCAGGACCAATGGCTCCCCACTTCCTGATGGTCCATACAGTCAACAAGGGTCTGTCCATTGCAACTGTGTGTGGCTCGCTATTAATCTGTCTGCAAGTGTGTAACAGGTAGGTCATCATTCAGTTTCTATACATGTATTGACTTTCTTTGTTTGTCTTACAGGTTTTTCGGAAAGCATGACCGCCTCCCTCCCTTCCTGATGGAGGATCTGTCCTTCAAGAGTCTGTGCATCTGCAACTGTGTGTGAGTTGCTACTATCTGTTTGCAAGTGTGTAACAGGTTGGTGAGCATTCAGTTTCTATACATGTATTGACTTTCTTTTTTGTGTTACAGGTTATTAAGAAGTCCATTAACCTCTTCTTCTCCCTGAAGGTGTATCCTTCTAACAAATATTTTCATCTGCAACTGTGTGTGGTTCGCTGTCCATCATTCTGCAACTCTGTAACAGGTAAGTGATCATTCAGTGTCTATACATATATTGCCTTTTTGATGTCTTACAGGCTTTAAGGACCAATGGCTCCCCCCTTCCTGATGGTCCATACAGTCAACAAGGTTCTGTCCATTGCAACTGTTTGTGGTTCGCTATTAATGTCTGCAAGTGTGTAACAGGTAAGTCATCATTCAGTTTCTATACATGTATTGACTTTCTTTGTTTGTCTTGCAGGTTTTACGGACAGCATGACCGCCTCCCTCCCTTCCTGATGGAGGATCTGTCCTTCAAGGGTCTGTGGATCTGCAACTGTGTGTGGCTCGCTATTAATCTGTCTGCAAGTGTGTAACAGGTAGGTCATCATTCAGTTTCTATACATGTATTGACTTTCTTTGTTTGTCTTACAGGTTTTACGGACAGCATGACCGCCTCCCTCCCTTCCTGATGGTGGATCTGTCCTTCTAGGGTCTGTGCATCTGCAACTGTGTGTGAGTTGCTACTATCTGTCTGCAAGTGTGTAACAGGTTGGTGATCATTCAGTTTCTATACATGTATTGACTTTCTTTTTTCTGTTACAGGTTCTCAAGAAGTCCATCAATCTCTTCTTCTCCCTGAAGGTGTATCCTTCTAACAAATATTCTCATCTGTAACTGTCTGTGGTTCGCTAACCATCATTCTTTAACTCTGTAACAGGTAAGTGATCATTCAGTGTCTATACATGTATTGCCTTTTTGTTGTCTTACAGGCTTTCAGAACCAACGGCTCCCACCTTCCTGATGTTGCACACAGACAACAACGGTCTGTCCATTGCAACTGTTTGTGGCTTGCTATTAATCTGTCTGCAAGTGTGTAACAGGTAGGTCATCATTCAGTTTCTATACATGTATTGACTTTCTTTGTTTGTCTTACAGGTTTTACGGACAGCATGACCGCCTCCCTCCCTTCCTGATGGTGGATCTGTCCTTCTAGGGTCTGTGCATCTGCAACTGTGTGTGAGTTGCTACTATCTGTCTGCAAGTGTGTAACAGGTTGGTGATCATTCAGTTTCTATACATGTATTGACTTTCTTTTTTCTGTTACAGGTTCTCAAGAAGTCCATCAATCTCTTCTTCTCCCTGAAGGTGTATCCTTCTAACAAATATTCTCATCTGTAACTGTCTGTGGTTCGCTAACCATCATTCTTTAACTCTGTAACAGGTAAGTGATCATTCAGTGTCTATACATGTATTGCCTTTTTGTTGTCTTACAGGCTTTCAGAACCAACGGCTCCCACCTTCCTGATGTTGCACACAGACAACAACGGTCTGTCCATTGCAACTGTTTGTGGCTTGCTATTAATCTGTCTGCAAGTGTGTAACAGGTAGGTCATCATTCAGTTTCTATACATGTATTGACTTTCTTTGTTTGTCTTACAGGTTTTTCGGACAGCATGACCGCCTCCCTCCCTTCCTGATGGAGGATCTGTCCTTCGAGGGTCTGTGCATCTGCAACTGTTTGTGGTTCGCTATTAATCTGTCTGCAAGTGTGTAACAGGTAGGTCATCATTCAGGTTCTATACATGTATTGACTTTCTTTGTTTGTCTTACAGGTTTTACGGACAGCATGACCGCCTCCCTCCCTTCCTGATGGAGGATCTGTCCTTCAAGGGTCTGTGCATCTGCAACTGTGTGTGGCTCGCTATTAATCTGTCTGCAAGTGTGTAACAGGTAGGTCATCATTCAGTTTCTATACATGTATTGACTTTCTTTTTTGTGTTACACATTCTCAAGAAGTTCATCAACCTCTTGTTCTCCCTGAAGTTGTGTCCTTCTTACAGATATTTTCATCTGTAACTGTGTGTGGTTCGCTGTCCATCATTCTGCAACTCTGTAACAGGTAAGTGATCATTCAGTGTCTATACATGTATTGCCTTTTTGTTGTCTTACAGGCTTTCAGGACCAATGGCTCCCCACTTCCTGATGTTGCATACAGCCAACAAGGGACTGTCCATTGCAACTGTGTGTGACTCGCTACTATCTGTCTGCAAGTGTGTAACAGGTAGGTCATCATTCAGTTTCTATACATGTATTGACTTTCTTTTTTGTGTTACACATTCTCAAGAAGTTCATCAACCTCTTGTTCTCCCTGAAGTTGTGTCCTTCTTACAGATATTTTAATCTGTAACTGTGTGAGGTTTGATGTTCATCATTCTGCAACTCTGTAACAGGTAAGTGATTGTTCAGTGTCTATACATGTATTGCCTTTTTGTTGTCTTACAGATTTTCAGGACCAGTGGTCCTCTCCTCCCAGGTTTTACGGACAGCATGACCGCCTCCCTCCCTTCCTGATGGAGGATCTGTCCTTCAAGGGTCTGTGCATCTGCAACTGTGTGTGGCTCGCTATTAATCTGTCTGCAAGTGTGTAACAGGTAGGTGATCATTCAGTTTCTATACATGTATTGCCTTTTTGTTGTCTTACAGGCTTTCAGGACCAATGGCTCCCACCTTCCTGATGGTGCATATAGTCAACAAGTCTCTGTCCATTGCAACTGTGTGTGGCTCGCTATCAATCTGTCTGCAAGTGTGTAACACGTAGGTGATCATTCAGTTTCTATACATGTATTGCCTTTTTGTTGTCTTACAGGCTTTCAAGACCAATGGCTCACCCCTTCCTGATGGTGCATTCGCTGTCCATCATTCTGCAACTCTGTAACAGGTAAGTGATCATTCAGTGTCTATACATGTATTGCCTTTTTGTTGTCTTACAGGCTTTCAGGACCAATGGCTCCCACCTTCCTGATGGTGCATACAGTCAAAAAGTCTGTCCATTGCAACTGTGTGTGGCTTGCTATCAATCTGTCTGCAAGTGTGTAACAGGTAGGTGATCATTCAGTTTCTATACATGTATTGCCTTTTGTTGTCTTTCAGGCTTTTAAGACCAAAGGCTCCCCCCTTCCTGATGGTGCATTCAGCCAACAAGTGTCTGTCCGTTGCAACTGTGTGTGGCTCGCTATCAATCTTTCTGCAAGTGTGTAACAGGTTGGTGATCATTCAGTTTCTATACATGTATTGCCTTTTTGTTGTCTTACAGGCTTTCAGGACCAATGGCTCCCACCTTCCTGATGGTGCATACAGTCAACAAGTCTCTGTCCATTGCAACTGTGTGTGGCTCGCTATCAATCTGTCTTCAAGTGTGTAACAGGTAGGTGATCATTCAGTTTCTATACATGTATTGACTTTATTTTTTGTGTTACAGGTTTTTAAGAAGTTCATCAACCTCTAATTCTCCCTGAAGGTGTATCCTTCTAACAAATATTCTCATCTGTAACTGTCTGTGGTTCGCTGACCATCATTCTGCAACTCTGTAACAGGTAAGTGATCATTCAGTGTCTATACATGTATTGCCTTTTTGTTGTCTTAGAGGCTTTTAGATCCAACGGCTCCCACCTTCCTGATGTTGCACACAGACAACAACGGTTTGTCCATTGCAACTGTTTGTGGCTCGCTATTAATCTTTCTGCAAGTGTGTAACAGGTAGGTCATCATTCAGTTTCTATACATGTATTGACTTTCTTTCTTTGTCTTACAGGTTTTACGGACAGCATGACCGCCTCCCTCCCTTCCTGATGGAGGATCTGTCCTTCAAGGGTCTGTGCATCTGCAACTGTGTGTGGCTCGCTATTAATCTGTCTGCAAGTGTGTAACAGGTAGGTCATCATTCAGTTTCTATACATGTATTGACTTTCTTTGTTTGTCTTACAGGTTTTACGGACAGCATGACCGCCTCCCTCCCTTCCTGATGGAGGATCTGTCCTTCAAGGGTCTGTTCATCTGCAACTGTGTGTGGCTCGCTATTAATCTGTCTGCATGTGTGTAACAAGTTGGTCATCATTCAGTTTCTATACATGTATTGCCTTTTTGATGTCTTACAGGCTTTCAGGACCAATGGCTCCCCACTTCCTGATGGTGCATACAGTCAACAAGCTTCTGTCCATTGCAACTGTGTGTTGCTCGCTATTAATCTGTCTGCAAGTGTTTAACAGGTAGGTCATCATTCAGTTTCTATACATGTATTGACTTTCTTTGTTTGTCTTACAGGTTTTACGGTCAGCATGATCGCCTCCCTCCCTTCCTGATGGAGGATCTGTCCTTCAAGGGTCTGTGCATCTGCAACTGTGTGTGGCTCGCTATTAATCTGTCTGCAAGTGTGTAACAGGTTGGTGATCATTCAGTTTCTATACATGTATTGACTTTCTTTTTTGTGTTACAGATTCTCAAGAAGTTCATCAAACTCTTCTTCTCCCTGAAGGTGTATCCTCCAAATATTTTAATCTGTAACTGTGTGAGGTTTGATGTTCATCATTCTGCAACTCTGTAACAGGTAAGTGATCGTTCAGTGTCTATACATGTATTGCCTTTTTGTTGTCTTTCAAGCTTTCAGAACCAACGGCTCCCACCTTCCTGATGTTGCACACAGACAACAACGGTCTGTCCATTGCAACTGTTTGTGGCTTGCTATTAATCTGTCTGCAAGTGTGTAACAGGTAGGTCATCATTCAGTTTCTATACATGTATTGACTTTCTTTGTTTGTCTTACAGGTTTTTTGGACAGCATGACCGCCTCCCTCCCTTCCTGATGGAGGATCTGTCCTTCGAGGGTCTGTGCATCTGCAACTGTTTGTGGTTCGCTATTAATCTGTCTGCAAGTGTGTAACAGGTAGGTCATAATTCAGTTTCTATACATGTATTGACTTTCTTTGTTTGTCTTACAGGTTTTACGGACAGCATGACCGCCTCCCTCCCTTCCTGATGGAGGATCTGTCCTTCAAGGGTCTGTGCATCTGCAACTGTGTGTGGCTCGCTATTAATCTGTCTGCAAGTGTGTAACAGGTTGGTGATCATTCAGTTTCTATACATGTATTGACTTTCTTTTTTGTGTTACACATTCTCGAGAAGTTCATCAACCTCTTGTTCTCCCTGAAGTTGTGTCCTTCTTACAGATATTTTCATCTGTAACTGTGTGTGGTTCGCTGTCCATCATTCTGCAACTCTGTAACAGGTAAGTGATCATTCAGTGTCTATACATATATTGCCCTTTTGATGTCTTACAGGCTTTCAGGACCAATGGCTCCCCACTTCCTGATGGTCCATACAGTCAACAAGGTTCTGTCCATTGCAACTGTGTGTGGCTCGCTATTAATCTGTCTGCAAGTGTGTAACAGGTAAGTCATCATTCAGTTTCTATACATTTATTGACTTTCTTTGTTTGTCTTACAGGTTTTTCAGAAAGCATGACCGCCTCCCTCCCTTCCTGATGGAGGATCTGTCCTTCAAGAGTCTGTGCATCTGCAACTGTGTGTGAGTTGCTACTATCTGTTTGCAAGTGTGTAACAGGTTGGTGATCATTCAGTTTCTATACATGTATTGACTTTCTTTTTTCTGTTACAGGTTCTCAAGAAGTCCATCAACCTCTTCTTCTCCCTGAAGGTGTATCCTTCTAACAAATATTCTCATCTGTAACTGTCTGTGGTTCGCTAACCATCATTCTGTAACTCTGTAACAGGTAAGTGATCATTCAGTGTCTATACATGTATTGCCTTTTTGTTGTCTTACAGGCTTTCAGAACCAACGGCTCCCACCTTCCTGATGTTGCACACAGACAACAACGGTCTGTCCATTGCAACTGTTTGTGGCTTGCTATTAATCTGTCTGCAAGTGTGTAACAGGTAGGTCATCATTCAGTTTCTATACATGTATTGACTTTCTTTGTTTGTCTTACAGGTTTTTCGGACAGCATGACCGCCTCCCTCCCTTCCTGATGGAGGATCTGTCCTTCGAGGGTCTGTGCATCTGCAACTGTTTGTGGTTCGCTATTAATCTGTCTGCAAGTGTGTAACAGGTAGGTCATCATTCAGGTTCTATACATGTATTGACTTTCTTTGTTTGTCTTACAGGTTTTACGGACAGCATGACTGCCTCCCTCCCTTCCTGATGGAGGATCTGTCCTTCAAGGGTCTGTGCATCTGCAACTGTGTGTGGCTCGCTATTAATCTGTCTGCAAGTGTGTAACAGGTAGGTCATCATTCAGTTTCTATTCATGTATTGACTTTCTTTTTTGTGTTACACATTCTCAAGAAGTTCATCAACCTCTTGTTCTCCCTGAAGTTGTGTCCTTCTTACAGATATTTTCATCTGTAACTGTGTGTGGTTCGCTGTCCATCATTCTGCAACTCTGTAACAGGTAAGTGATCATTCAGTGTCTATACATGTATTGCCTTTTTGTTGTCTTACAGGCTTTCAGGACCAATGGCTCCCCACTTCCTGATGTTGCATACAGCCAACAAGGGACTGTCCATTGCAACTGTGTGTGACTCGCTACTATCTGTCTGCAAGTGTGTAACAGGTAGGTCATCATTCAGTTTCTATACATGTATTGCCTTTTGTTGTCTTTCAGGCTTTTAAGACCAAAGGCTCCCCCCTTCCTGATGGTGCATTCAGCCAACAAGTGTCTGTCCATTGCAACTGTGTGTGGCTCGCTATCTATCTGTCTGCAAGTGTGTAACAGGTTGGTGATCATTGAGTTTCTATACATGTATTGACTTTCTTTTTTGTGTTACAGGTTCTGAAGAAGTCCATCAACCTCTTCTTCTCCCTGAAGGTGTATCCTTCTAACAAATACATTTTCATCTGCAACTGTGTATGGTTCGCTGTCCATCATTCTGTAACTCTGTAACAGGTAAGTGATCATTCAGTCTATATACATGTATTGCCTTTTTGTTGTCTTACAGGCTTTCAAGACCAATGGCTCCCCCCTTCCTGATGGTCCGTTGCAACTGTGTGTGACTCGCTATCAATCTGTCTGCAAGTGTGTAACAGGTTGGTGATCATTCAGTTTCTATACATGTATTGACATTCTTTGTTTCTCTTACAGGTTTTTCAGACAGCATGACCGCCTCCCTCCCTTCCTGATGGAGGATCTGTCCTTCAAGAGTCTGTGCATCTGCAACTGTGTGTGAGTTGCTACTATCTGTCCGCAAGTGTGTAACAGGTTGGTGATCATTCAGTTTCTATACATGTATTGACATTCTTTGTTTCTCTTACAGGTTTTTCAGACAGCATGACCGCCTCCCTCCCTTCCTGATGGAGGATCTGTCCTTCAAGAGTCTGTGCATCTGCAACTGTGTGTGAGTTGCTACTATCTGTCCGCAAGTGTATAACAGGTTGGTGATCATTCAGTTTCTATACATGTATTGACTTTCTTTTTTCTGTTACAGGTTCTCAAGAAGTTCATCAACCTCTTGTTCTCCCTGAAGTTGTGTCGTTCTAACAAATATTTTCATCTGTAACTGTATGTGGTTCGCTGTCCATCATTCTGCAACTCTGTAACAGGTAAGTGATCATTCAGTGTCTATACATGTATTGCCTTTTTATTGTGTTACAGGTTTTCAGGACCAATGGCTCCCCCCTTCCTGATGGTCCATATAGTCAACAAGGGTCTGTCCATTGCAACTGTGTGTGGCTCGCTATTAATCTGTCTGCAAGTGTGTAACAGGTAGGTGATCATTCAGTTTCTATACATGTATTGCCTTTTTGTTGTCTTACAGACTTTCAGGACCAGTGGCCCTCCCCTTCCTGATGGTCCATACAGTCAACAAGGGTCTGTCCATTGCAACTGTGTGTGTCTCGCTACTATCTGTCTGCAAGTGTGTAACAGGTAGGTCATCATTTAGTTTCTATACATGTATTGACTTTCTTTGTTTGCCTTACAGGTTTTTCTGACAGCATGACCGCCTCCCTCCCTTCCTATTGGTGGATCTGTCCTTCAAGGGTCTGTGCATCTTCAACTATGTGTGAGTCGCTACTATCTGTCTGCAAGTGTGTAACAGGTTGGTGAGCATTCAGTTTCTATACATGTACTGACTTTCTTTTTTGTGTTACAGGTTCTCAGTTAGTCCATTAACCTCTTCTTCTCCCTGAAGGTGTATCCTTCTAACAAATATTTTCATCTGCAACTGTGTGTGGTTTGATGTTCATAATTCTGCAACTCTGTCACAGGTAAGTGATCATTCAGTGTCTATACATGTATTGCCTTTTTGTTGTCTTACAGGCTTTCAGGACCAATGGCTCCCCCTTCCTGATGGTGCATACAGTCAACAAGGGTCTGTCCATTGCAACTGTGTGTGGCTCGCTATTAATCTGTCTGCAAGTGTGTAACAGGTAGGTCATCATTCAGTTTCTATACATGTATTGACTTTCTTTGTTTGTCTTACAGGTTTTTCGGACAGCATGACCGCCTCCCTCCCTTCCTGATGGTGGATCTGTCCTTCAAGGGTCTGAGCATCTGAAACTGTGTGAGTCGCTACTACCTGTCTGCAAGTGTGTAACAGGTTGGTGATCATTCAGTTTCTATACATGTATTGACTTTCTTTTTTGAGTTACAGGTCCTCAAGAAGTCCATCAACCTCTTCTTCTCCCTGAAGGTGTATCCTTCTAACAAATATTTTCATCTGAAAATAAGTGATCATTCAGTTTCTATACATGTATTGCCTTTTTGTTGTCTTATAGGCTTTCAGGACCAATGGCTCCCTCTCTTCCTGATGGTGCATACATCAGGAAGAGATCTTGACTTCAAGTCAACTGTGTGTGGCTCGCTATCTATCTGTCTGCAAGTGTGTAAGAGGTAGGTGGTCATTCAGTTTCTATACATGTATTTTCTTTTTTTTGTCTTACATGTTAATGACCCCATGAGCCCCTCCCTCCCTGACCATGCATCCAGCCACCACAGTCTGTCCATCTGCAGCTGTCTTGCTCGCTGTCTATTGTTCTGCAACTGCGTTAGAGTTAAGTGATCTTTCAGTTTCAAAACCCGTATTGACTTTATTTGTTGTCTTACAGGTTCTGAGGATGTCATTATCCCCTCCCTCCTTGATGGTGCATCTGTCCATCAACGGTCCATCCATCTTCACCTGTGTATGGCTCACTGTCTATCTGTGTGCAACTGTCTAACAGGTAGGTGATCCCCATCCTGATGGTAGATGTGGCCAACAAGGGTCTGTCCTTCTGCAACTGTTTGTTTTTTGCTTTATATCGGTCTGCTTCTGTGTAACACATAGGTGATCATAACGTTTCTATATATGTATTTTCATTTTTTTTTGTGTTACAGGTTCATACCCCCCCCACGTAATGGTGGATCCCGGCAACAAGGTTCAGACTGTTGTCAGTTCACCCACTGCTCCTGACTCAGTCCCAGTGATGAGCTCCATTGGTAGAGAGACCTCACTTCTGGTTCTGTGGTGGACCCTCTGCTCAGAACTCCATTAGGACATCTCCATTCCTACAGCCTGCAGCTAGGCCGAGAAATTAAGCAGCGCCTGTGCGAGCAGTGCAGCTGTCCCACTCGGAGTATGGAGGTCCAGATCGCAGAGGTCTTCAGCTCACCAACTGGGACAAGCTTCGCCCCTCACTTTGAACTGGACACAAGCAGAGAGCCACTGCCTAAGCAGCCCAAGAGGAAAAGAAGGAGGCGAAGACACTGAGATCAGGAAAAGCAGCAAACATGACTTTTAACTCCTTTTTACTATTTTAACTACTTTTCTTCTTCTTCTTTATCTTTTTATTATTATTATTATTATTATTATTATTATTATTGTTATTATTATTGTTGTGTACTTTTTTCCCCTCATAACTGATATAACTGATGTACTGTCATGAACTTTGGCACAGAAATGTGCAATTGTGAAATATAAGATCAATAATAGAACTGTAAATTTTACATTAGGGTTCACACCTTAATCTATAAACCTAGCTCTTTGTTACTTTTTTTAACTTTTTATTTATTCTATTTATTGTTTTGTGTATTTTTCTCTTTTAGTATAATACTTGTTAACGGTCTGTTTTTTTTTGTTACATGTCATACTTGTGTTGCTCTCACCAAGTAAAATTGTAACATAGTTGGCGGAATAAAGAGATTCTGAGATTTGGGGTTTACTGTGTAAAGTGGTCTGTTTTCATCTATTTCCAGAGGTGAAAAGTAACATTCCAACTTCTTTTATTACAGTAGTTTTAATAATGTATGAGGACATCACATATTTGGGTCTAGGTCATCTTCATTCATCTTTAATCAATTTCAAATGCATTAATAAAAGTCGATTAATCATCAGCTGCCAACAATGCCTCCCAAAACCTGTTAAATCTCTACTTTTTCAAACTGAGGATTAAATCTAATTAAATCTAAACTGGTTTATGCTGGTCTGGTTTGCTAGTGTATGCTATTTTTTTCTAGAAGGGCAGTTTCTCAAAGGTTTATAGTCTTTGCGATGCTCTTATACTATAACACCTGCTGGTGCGAGGTGCGTTCCACTGATGTGTCTCTGTGCATTTTCATCAATTAAATAGTAAATAAGCCTGTAAAAGAATTGATTGTCCATAAAATACTCTTATGAATTATTCACACTGGATTATGAATTCTTTCTAGAAAACAAGCAGTACATTCTATTACACCAAATACAATAATAATTAATAAATACAATAAATGAAAGTCTAAATTAACTGAAATAATGACAATAACTTGTTAGTGTTACTTTTATGGTAATAGAAGGGAAGTGGTATTTTGAGGAAACAATATTTTGTAGACAACAGTAAACAATTATTTAATATTTAAATTTACTTTTGGTATTATATTATAAATTGATTATTCTATTATATATTTTAATTATGTAATATAACATTATAATATTGTTTTTATAAGCACAGTCTATACTTACCTGAAATATCGAGAGTCTCAACACCCAACTGAATGACATGTGGAAGAAGCGCCATGTAGCGATTATTATATGTCAGTAACAGCTTCCTTGTATAAAGACTCAGCGCTTCTAGGTGTAAGTAGGTCAGACGGGCCGGTGCCGCGACACCCCCCCCCCCCGCCGACTGTCCCATTGGTTAAAATATTGCACATGATAAATTGCCCATCTTCACACAGCTGTCATACTTTTATGCCAGATTAAAATTTATGGAAAGATATTAATTGATCTTTACTGAGATGTTTTTATCTGAATAAAGTTTTGCTTTTATCATTTAGAAATTATAATTTTGAACAGCTTCATATGGTCTATATGAAGCTGTTCAAAATTGTAATTTATAAATGATTCATCATTTTTATACAGATAACAGCTCTCACTGGAACACAGAACAGAGGAAAACAACTCAACACACTTTTAATCAACAATTATAAGACTTCAGTGGTTTCAGTGGTTAAAAATATTTGAATGTTTTTTCTGGTCTTTCAGGTCTTTTAATATTTAATTACTAAAGCAGAAGAAATCCTTACATTAATTAATAAGAAAAAAATGTAATTGTAATTGTTTTGAACTCCAAAGCGTCTGAACAAAAGACATCTAAAATACAAGAGGGTCTCTGGTAATTCTTGTTCCTCCAGCAGCAGCAGAGTCACTGGGTCAAACGAAACGAGCCTCTCATTTCTTTTATGATTGATACAGTCAGTTACAGATTCTGGCCGCTAGACGGCGACAAAGCGCTAATTACACGGGTGTTACTCCAGCAAGGGCAGACATATGTTTGTCGTAGCATCTCTGTTTCTGGTAAACGTGTTATTTATAACTGTATATTCAGTGCCAGCATTTAATCATTTATCTGTCGCCCTGGTGGTGTCCAGCACTTTTCTGATACAATCAACAAAAAAATCACCAATTTAATTTAATTTAATTTAAAAACATCTGTTAAAAGCCAGCACTGTTAATACATTTAAATTCATGTAAAATCATTGATTGAATAATTCAATATCAGTATAATTTAAAAATGTTAAAAATGATAAACACTGTGAGGGGAAAATACAGCGCTGATGTAATGTGGTTAAGTGACCAGCAGATTAAAGTTAAACCTGTGTTAAAAGACCAGCAGCTGGAAAGCTCCAGTAGAAATCCTGATTTAATGATCATATAAATGATCAGGACAGACGAAGAGGTTCGTTAAGCAGGGTGACCAAACGCCCTCTTTTTACCAGACATGTTCTCTATTTGGGATGTGAAAAATGTGTGCGCATTTATTTCAAATCTGTGTCTCTTTCTGCAGTCACTACTCAGTCTGTGTGCGGATTTATACACTGGAGTTTAATATTAGAGAACAACACACAATTTCCTAAATGTCGAGGTCACAATGTAGTCCTATGTGAATTTATCCTAACAGGAGTGAGCAGTATTTTAAACATATTTCATGAGTTGCATATATTCTAATGCACAGTATAAAAATGTAAATGAGGTATTTGAAAAAGAACACTGATCAAAATTAGAGAACACTCTCAGACACCTGCAAATTGTTGGTGTTAATCTGGCATGTGGTGCTAATTTCCTTAATTATCTGACAAACCCTATTTAACTGGCAGCATAACTTTCCTGTTTTCACTGACTTTGCAAGATAGAAAGCCGTTCCAAAGTGACTGAAACCCTCCGTCAGCAGGTTGTCAAGATGAAGGCCAAAAGGGTGACCCTATCAGCCATAGCAAGAGAAGTTGGTCGTTCCAAGTGTGTGATTTCTAGAATACTGCATCTTTACAACAACACAAACTAATTCAAGCCCCCCAAGAAGGCTGGTCGTCCACGAAAGACAAATGCAAGAGAGGACAGGATAATGCGGAGAATCTCCATGGGCAATCGGTTCAGCACTGCAGCTGGAATTGCTCAGCAGTTCAACGTTTACAAGCATTTGGACTGAAATCCCACTCTGCAGTGACCAAACCTCTCATTAGCAGAAAGAATCAAAAGGCTAGATTAACCTTTGCTGAGGAGCATGTTGTGTGGACAGAGGAAAAGTGTTCCTTTAGTGATGAAAGCAAGTTTATTTGGGTCTGATAGGAAACATTATGTTCGTTGACAAGCTGGGGAAAGACTGAACCCAAAGTGTGTAAAGAAGTCAGTGAAAGGTGGAGGAGGAAATGTCATGGGTTGGGGGATGTTTTCAGCAGCAGGAGTTGGGCCTCTCATACAGCTACATGGCAGAGTAAATGCAAGTGTGTATCAGAACCTTCTTCAACAACACGTGGTTCCTTCCTTGCATTTGTCACTCAATCAGCCAGCAATTTTCATCTACATCTACATGTACATGTACAGGGGTCTACAGCAACCATTGGTCAAACTGCTTCTCACCACAGTAGATGACACAAATGTAAATAAACACAAATGAGCTTGTCTGTATCTGAGTTTTTTATTTTATTTAGGAATTTGTTTATATATTTTACATTGACATGAATCTGAAAAACTTAAGTAAACGGTGGTAAAAGTAAAACTTTGTTTTTAATTATTTTACTTGACACTCAAGTTGGACTGAAAGGAGATGATTTGGCCCTGTAAGCAGAGTAAAGCTATTTATTAATTTGTTAAATGAGTAAATGTATGTGCTTTAATGTTCATAAACAAACTTGCTTAAGATATTAAACATTACATATTAATGTCCTTCTCTTACTAAAATGACAAGTTACATGTTTTTATAAAGCACATTTAAACACTGCTTAAGCGAATTACACAGATAATAAAAGTAACACAGACACACACACTCTATCACTGTCATTGTCCAGTTAAGCAAAAAAAACAGCATATGCCGTGTTATACCGGTTCACATAGTGTGAGAGCACCGTTATGTTTCCTCACTTCAAAACAGAACTAACTGGGGTTATTGTAGTGACTGTGCTCCCACATTGGTGAGGATTTAAGCTGAACTTCTTTTCTGTGTCATTCATGTTTAATTTTTTGGAATATATTTACTTCTTGATGTTAAATTTATTTTAAAGATTACGTCTCCGCTCTGGCTCACTTTGTTCATCTCCCTCTTATTTATTAATTTTTTCCAGAGTAGACAAAGCGCCGCAGGTAACATAAGCGGATATGACCTGATATGACAAGGCGAGTAACACATACATCGCGCGACACAATGAATCCATAATGAAATTCGTTGCCAACACTTTTAATAATCGATTATTATCAATTTTATAGATTCGATGTAGCAGCTCTAATGCAGACATTTCCTCCAAGTCAGCCATTTTGTAGGTACTAGTGTCCTTCTGAAGCCGTACTGGTCTGCAGAGGAATGATTCCTTGAATTCTAAAACTAAAATACAAATGTTTATTATTAATTATTTTGCACAGTTTAAATATTACTATTTTTTACATATAAATTTACCATTTCTGTACAAGATGTTAAGGTTGTATAGAGGCCAAACCTTAATCCACTGCATTCAACCGATACTCACTTCGTAATCAATGCTAAACGAGTCTGCTTTCACTAAAGCTTTCTCTTCTTTTAAGCATATCATGAGTTTTAACTCTTCAAACAGTTTAGAACTAGAGCTCAAGCTGTACGCACCTCTCCTCAGCCGTGCCGCAGAAGACCAGTGTTCTGCCGATTTTTGCTGCCCATCCAAATGTGATCTGTGCAAGCGCGGACCCACAACCCACCAACAAATGCTTTCATGTGTTTTTTATGATAAATCTGTTTTTCTCACGTGCAAAATACAATCTCAGCAGACATGTACAAAGTACTAGTGCTCTATCAAAAAAGTGACTTGAGTTGAAGTAGAAGTGTCTTTAAGCTCCAGACTTAAGTAACTACATGCAATACTTAAGTACTTCCACTTAAGTACTGAAAGTAAAAGTACAGTATTGTGTTCTGTAGTTCTTACAGAAAGCAGTCAAAAGTCTGAGTATCAGTGTTTCTATTATTTCAAATGCTCAGACTTAAGGACTGTCACAGTCCCTCTGGCTGTAGTAGAAGGACAGAACTGTAGAAGACGGAGTTCATAAACACGAGTCTTCAGTTAACTCGCCCAAAAAAGAGAAAGCTGAACAGAACTGACTCAACCTGCCACATACAAGAGTTTCATCTGTAAAAGCAGTGAGGAGAGCAGCTTAAAACCCTGAGCTTCACTCTCTGTAAACTAGACTACAGCTAAAAGATCTCTGGCCATTCGGCCACATACAAGTATTTGAAGGTGGGGAAGGTGGTGTTTCTTCTAGTGGTTCTTCCATCTCGGAATAAACTACAGAGCTCTAGCGTTAGTGTCCTCACTGCAGCTGCAGCACATAAACATCTAACAGAGTAAAAGTATTAAACTCATCCAAAATATGTAGTGAAGTAAAAGTAGGAAGTAGGAGATAAAATAATCCTCCAGTAGATACAGATACAGTATTTTAGTACTTAAGTACAGTACTGAAGTAGTTCTACTTCATTACTATATATCTCTGAATCTGAGGATTTACTTGGGTGTTAATATATATAAATATATAGAAATGATTTCTTATTACCTCTATTAGCTTATATTTACACTGACATGGTGATTTACACTCTCCTACTGGGAGCGTTCTCTCATATAATGATTTTAGTCTATCATCTTTTCCTACTTACTGGTGTATTTAGGCAGCTTTACCTGTAAATATACACTATGGTAACATTGACAGAAAACGTGATCCACGCACAAACCGTTCCTGGAAACATGAGTGATGACATCAACTAATTTTTTTTCATTTAACTAAATTTAAAACTAACCTTAGTTGTTGCACCCAGACCTTGCAGAATAGTGTAAAATAGTGTGTATTTATGTGTATAGATTCTGGATTTGAATGTGTGTATCATATACTATATAATAAAAGTCACTTGACTTGATTTAGGTAAGCAGCCACTGAATCTGGATCATGATAATATTGTTAATGGTGATAATTCTGCAGATGATGCAGATCATTTGTCAGCCTGATAATGTCTCTGTCTGTCTGTCTGTCAGTACACACAGTGGCGGGGCAGGTGCAGGGACCCTGTCAACAGATCAGTGAAATGTAAGTAAACACACACACAGACTAGCTTTCATCCAGCGTACCACCACCATCATCAGTGTATGTTCAACAGGGTAAAGTTAGGTTTTGGATTGGAATTAGGGTTAATGAGAAGTGTTATGCTTTATTTTATAGGTGTTTGAGGTGTAGGATAAGTGAGACTCATTATTCAGTATTGGGACATCTGCTCATTCATTCTTGATGCTGTTTTATTGGATTGACTGTCTCTACTGTCTAGGGAAGGCTGGAGACAGCTTACTAGATTTTGGAGCATTGCTGTGAGGATTTGATTGCATTCCGCAAGAAGAGCGTTGGTAAGGTCAGGATGTTAAATAATCACCACCCCAACTTATTCCAAAAGTATTGGATGAAACACCATTAATCATTCCAGAGAATGTGTTTGAGCGGTGGCGCAGTGGAACTGTGGAATGCCACAGCTCAATACTGGGGGGCTTTATACCCCTCTGCCCCATGACTGGCATTAAGCAGCATGGTGCCAATAGGTGAATGCTCCAGAGAGTCCTATGCTGTTGGCACTACTTCTCTACAAAGACTAAAGTGTGTGCATTTGCATATATGTGCAATGGGTGCAATTTAAAGTAGCTGAATGCATTCATTAGAAGGGGTGTCCACAAACATTTGGGCATATAGTGTGGGTTAAGTGAAAGGGTTTGCAAGTAGTTTTAGACAACCCAAATTTTACACATATTTTTACAGTAAAATGTTACAATATCTGCAGTTTATTGAACAATTCTTCATGCAGCTCATGATTAAACATTTGAGAGAAAAAGTACATTTATTTACAAGAGAAGTGATCATTAAAAGTGCAGTGGTTGAATGTTGAGGGAGGATCATGGTAGAAGGGTTTCTAGGTTGCGCTGGTGTGTGATTTACCTGCTGAGGAGTACTGACAGACTTGGAGATGCAGCTGTAAGTGTGGACCAGCCTGGAGCTCAACACCTGTATTGAAATGTTTGGAGCTTTGGGCTTAGAAGGTCTACTTTTAGCTGCAGACGCTTCCTCCAAGTACTTCAGCCGTCTAGTAGGTACTAGTTTCCTCCTGAGGCCGTACTGACCTGCAGAGGAACGATTCCTCAAATCCTGAAACTAAAATATGTATATTTAATAATTATGTACAGTTAAAATATTAGTCATTTATTAAAAATACACCTCAGAAGATAAATGTACCATTTCTGTAGGAAATAAATCTTGCTTTTGTTAAAACAACCCTAGAGGAGCAGATCTGTGATACTCATCACACGGGTTTCTACAACAGCTTGCACTGCTAATGACAGAAAGAACAGAAAAACCAGAGGAAGCTGAAAGTGTGGAAGGCAATGCCAAAGGCCCCGCTCATTTGTGTGACTACTTTTTTCAGATCCCCTGAGGTGGTGTACTGAAGCTAAATAACACACATTCAGTCACTGTCCAAATACTTATGACCCTGATTGTATTTAAATCAGCCCAACATTCTAAGCTCTAATGTTTATCCAATGTTGGTCTTGTCCATGGTTAGGTTTGGAGTCTGACTGTTTGAGGCTGTGGACAGGTGTCTTTTATACCGATAACAAGGTCAAACAGGTGGCATTAATACAGGTAACGAGTGGAGGACAGAAGAGTTACAGGCCTGTCAGAGCCAGAAATCTTGCTTGTTTATGGGTGACCAAATACTTATTTTCCACCATAATTTACAAATAAATTCTTTCAAAATTCTACCATCTGATTTCCTGGATTTTTTCCTGGCCAGACCTGAAGGGATGAACACTCACAGAGATGGAAATCGAAGCAAGATACTTTATTAACCGAATACAAAACAACGGAATCTGAAAAACAAAGTGCAGCAACATGGGCAAAACCATGAACAGAACCAAAACGCAACAAATCAGATGGCAAAAAAAAAACCTGGGGCTGGGAGGAGCAGGGAGCTAAACGAGAGTGAAACGAGGGGGAGAACTAAAGGGGTATAAACACAAAGCCACAAGCCTCGCTTGGGCAGAGAGGGGAGATACAAAACTAAGGACAGAGCCGAGCTCTGTGTACAAACAAAGGTAGCTGGGGAACCAGCTGCCAGACCAGAAAACAAGGCCAACCTAATCTGAACCTACTGCCTAGAACGTGGGTCACCATGAAACCTGAGCAGGAAGCGAACGTACCTGGCTTGCCTCAGAGTTGGATGGAGAATCTCTCCTAAACATGGGCCGCAAAACTAGAGCTGACCTGAACACGACGGTAACGTGTGAGGAATCCCAGAGCGTCACAGGGATTCCAGTAGAGTCAATTCACGGCAGTGAACAAAGGGAACTACGCTCCTTTAGTACTCCCAGTCCCAGGTGAAACACATGAACAATGAATCAACACAAATGAACAGAAACAAACAGGAAGTCCTTATTATTATTATTATTATTACTATTATTATTTAATATCTTTTAATTATAATAATTTTATTTTTGAACGTCCAGTGAACAGTTTAAACTCACCCGGCATATCGAGAGTCTCTACACCCAACTGAATGACGCGTGGAAGAATCGCCATCTAGCGATCATTATATGTCAGTAACAGCTTCCTTGTATAAAGACTCGCTTCCCGGTGCTTCTCGTGACATTCAAGGTGAGATGGTAAATATTTGTTGTCATTCCTTGTGTAACATTTCCTATATTTAATTTAACATAAAATACGTCTCATATGAGGGGTTAGGTTGGGTGGTGTGAGGAGTTTAATTGAACCCTACGCCACTGTTTCCTTAAACTAGAAGCTGAGTGAATATTTACTGCTGGAAGGTCTAATTTACACTGAAGAGTGATATCATTTCCCTTTATGCTTTAAAAATTAAATTCTTTAGAAATATTTATTCAGTCTTTATTACACACTGTGCTGTAATGGCTCCCGCGAGCTTAAGACTCTCCACAGAGGGCGCCATTAGCGCACAACTAGCTCTGTTTGAGTCGATTCTGCGCATGCGTGGACCAATCATTTTTACAGTTTTCATGTGTTTTTCATGATAATTTTTCTCGTTGCTTCATGCAATCTCAGCTTACTGTTAATATTTGCTAGAGTGTAAAAGTGTAAACTGTGATTAAAAAAATAAAAGTAATAAAAAACGATTTCTTATCACCTCTGTTACCTCATTATTATTACTGTCATATAGTCACTAACACTATATCTCTCATATACTTCTGCTGGAAGCATTCTCTGATAAGATGCTTTTAGCCTGTAGAAATATCCCACCTACTGGTTTATTTAGGCACATTTACCTTTATAAATAAACACAAGGCTGCACAACTCGACCGGACCGCCATCGTCTGCATACTGATTATCATACAGGCGTCTCTGCCATCAATGAAGATAGAGTACAAACTACATCCTCTCCTTATTAGAAGGACTTGAGCAGCTTTGGTGTAGAGATGGTCATTGAGAAGCTTTTCAGAGTATTAACACAGTTCAGTGCTGTTGAAGCATTTGACTCCTGACTCCATGCTGCCACCTAGCGTCTAGTTTCATTTCCTACAATGACTGTTTCTGTCCTTTAATACAAGTTAATGGCAATTTGATATTTTCTAAATTAAATTAATATACCACTGAAATAATTCTCATTAATAAAATAATAAAATTAACTTTATTTTACCTAAAAATGTCTCTCTCTTCTTTCTTTTTTACACACTTTCACACACTCTGGAAAGTGGGCGTCAGAGTGACTGCATTCAACCCATATTCACTACATAATCAATGCTAAACGAGTCTGTGTCTGTTGGGATTGTTGGGCCCTCATCTGTTTAGAAGCATACTATCTTAATTGCTGCTGCCCTGACATTGCATTTAAACCACTCCCATTTGTTCAGATGTGAAATTTCCAGTAGTGAAATATCTTCAATTAAGCAAAAGGTTACTATTAAATTTCCAAATTGAATTCAAAGGTGATTTACATTTATTCCCAAGAGAGGAACAAGGTAACTGAACAGTGATCAGTTAAAGGAGATGCTGAAATTTCACAGCTTAAAATACTATCTGTCACATTGTGAGGGATTAACCAGTAGTGTAGCCTTGAACACTGACCGTTATTGGAAGCATTAAACCAGGTGTACTGTCTGGCATTGGGGTTTCTTGTCCTCCAACAGTTTGTCAGATTAGTATTGGAGACTAAGTAATTGAAAATATAATCAAAAAGATGATTCTGCCCTCTAGAGGGAGGACGGTCAACTGAGCCGTCTGGAACTACATTAAAGTCTTCTCCTATAACAACCTGATCTGTCGAGTATTTTACCTTCCATTACTTTATTACTTATCTTCCTACAAAGGTCTGCTTCAAATATTTGGTTAATCGCTGTACTGTTATTCCCATATACACAAACTAAAATGAATTTTGCTCCATCAGTATTCACAACTACCGTTGACCAATGACATCTGTGTCACATACATGGTCCAATAAATCTACACTATGGTAGCATGCTTTGACAAGTAAGTGAAACTCACCAGAACATGTGATCCATGTACGAACGGTCCTAGTTAGCACAAGAAATATGCGTGGTGACGTCAACAACTAAACGACTATTAAATACTAATGTACTAATTGGGTCATTGATTTTTGTAGACTAAGTCGATTAATTGTCGCACCCCTACAGCAGATATTCTGTCTGGTTTGTTCTGTAAAGTAATGACATAAAAACAGTAATATTAGTAATATTAGAATCTGAGCAGTTGGTAATTATATGGAATATTATATGGAAATTATATAAACATCAGGGAAAATATGTAAAATTGGTATATTTGGAATTGTACAATAATATATGTTGTTTATATCCTGTAATATAACCTTATTTGTTTTACTACAGACTCACTATAAGAGCTTATATGTAAATATGTTTATTTGGAACAGATCGTGCATAATAGTGTAAAATAGTGTATATGTTTATATATTCTGTATTTGAATGTGAATATTGTATTCTTCATAATAAAAGTCACTATAAAAGATTTTAGTTGAGTTAGGGAAGCACTCATTTGTCAGCCTGATAATGTCTCTGTTTGTCTGTCTCTCAGTAAAGGCTGAAGAGGCCATGGACCAGCACAGAGGTCTCTCCACCAGCGGAGCTCGTCTCAGGCTGAGTCAGAAATAGTGGGTGGACTAACGGAAGTCTAAATCAAGTGTTATTCAGAACCTGATTTCTGAACATCTTCAGTTGAGTCATATATGAATGTTGCTGATCTGTTTCTTAAACTGGTTGTTTTTGGAACTAAATCTACATCCACAGAGGAGCTTTACTACCTCTGATCTGAAGGAGAAGTGTATTCAATGAGGGAGGAGCATAGTAATGAGGCCGCCCTGACCTGCAGACAAACGATTTCTCAAACCCTGAAACTAAAATATGAATATTTAATAATTATGTACATTTTAAAATATTTATCTAAATTTCATAAAAACACACCTCAGAAGATAAATGTACCATTTCTGTAGGAGATGTTCCCAAATAAATCTTGCTGTTGGTAAAACAACCATTGAGGAGCAGATTGTGGTACTCATCATCCATAAGGAGCTGAAGGTCTGGACAGCGATGCCAAGGTTCCTATTTTCCTGTCATTTAAACAATTATTTTTTAAACCAGATATGAACCAATTATGGTTACCTGGTGGATTTGATTGCATTCTGCGACAACAGCTTTAGTGAGGTCAATATATTGGTTGATCACCCCACCTAATCATCCCCAACTCTCCAACCTATCTCTAAAGTTTTGGATGAAGCACCATCCATCATTTCAGAAAACACAGTTCCACTGCTCCACAGCTCAATCTAACCTACAGGGGCTAGACAAGCTGTGTGTGTGTGTGCATTTGCACATCTGTGTCAGCAATGGGTGCAACATAAAGTAGCTGAAAGCATTGTTTAGAAAGGTTGTCCACAAATATTTGGACTTATAGTGTAAGTTAAGTGAAACGCTTGGTAGGTTTGAAAGTAGGTTACTCTCAGACAACCCTGAAAAAAGTGCAGTGGTTGAATGTTCTACACCTCAGGCATCAACTCTCTACTGGTGTCCAGTTCAATGTGGAGGGTGAAGCTTGTCCCGGTGGCCTCAGTGATACAAACCAGAACGTCCACACTCTGTTGGGCAGCGGATCTTCTCCCATAGACACTGACCAGCCCAGGACCAGAGGACCGGAGAGTGATCCATACTGAGGCCATGGAACAGCAGGGAGGTCTCTCCACCATTGAAGCTCGTCTCTGGGACTAAATCAGGAGCAGTGGGTGTTCTGAAGGCAGTTTGAATCAAGAAGCACAGCAAGAAGATTCAGAACCTGATTTCTGAACATCTTCAGTTGAGTCATGTACAGGTGCTGGTCATAAAATTAGAATATTTTGAAAAAGTTTATTTCAGTAATTCCATTCAAAAAGGTAAACTTGTATATTATATTCATTCATTACACACAGACTGATATATTTCAAGTGTTTATTTCTTTTAATTTTAATGGTTATAACTGACAACTAATGAAACCCCAAATTCAATATTTATAAAATTTGTGTAAAATACAATTAATAAAAACATTAAAAACTTGATTTGATTTTAAACTACATATATTCTTAATTTATTATGTGTTGGTAACTTTTAATTATTTAGTAAATATTAATGAACCCCAGTCCCACTTTTTACAGTGCACTGCTTCTCAGTAAGTCCGCTTCATGTCCACATCAGAAACAACTGAGTTTCCATTTAGTGTAGAAGGACAAGGCTTTACTCTATGAGGCCAAATCTCTGTCATAAGCCTAGACTGATGATTCCCAACTCCACTCATTGAAGCAACCCTCCCTGCTTACTTTCCAGCTCTCTTTGCTTAAGCACAGCTGATCCAACTCATCAATGGTTTGAGGAGCAGCTGATCAGTCTGATCAGTTCTGCTAATGGAGAGAGAATGGATTTCTGATCACTGAACTGATGAGCTCAGTTAACTCATTACTGCCAGTGTACAACCTATAGAACAAAGCCCTGATTTAATGAACAGGGACATGTCCAGGACTTCTCAGTAATGCTCCTCTATAGTTTCTATAATTAATAAAAAGAAATCATTATTCACAGGACCCACAGCATACCTGCATCACAAGTATATGTTCAAATCTATACATGCACCACAGTTTAGCCTCACAAAAACAGGTACAGGCTCACATCAGACATCCTGATGAAATTTGAGATCTGGATCTTCTGAGTGTGGCAGACCAAGCTAAGCTGCAGTTGTTCTACAGGATATTATCAGAGTTATTCACTGACATATTTCTCAGGGCAGTCCAAAATGCAGATGAGAGCCGGCTTGTCCTCATTCATGGCTGCTGCTTAGTTCACCTTCAGCATTCTTTAGGACCAGACCATTAAGTAGTCTGATAAAAGAGCGGAAAAGGTCTTCTGATGACTCTCTTTAACCGTGTCCTAATCTGAGGAAACAAGGACAGACATTAAATAACACTTGAATAGGATATATACAGTAAATCTGACATGACTTGTGTGACTGGTTAGCTGTCTCTCAGTGACCAGAGCTGACCATCTCTCGAGGACCTCCTTTTGGGTTTCTTTGTATGTTGTACAAATTCCACATGAGATGCAGTGCAGAGTGCAGATCATTTAATTCCTACAGTATTTTCAAGCCTGTCAAGCAGAATTGGATGATCTACGGTGTCAAAGGCAGCACTAAGGTCAAGCAGCACAAGAATAGTAGTGCAGCCTCTATCAAATGAAACGAGGAGGTCATTTGTGGCTCTTAGTAACGCTGTTTCAGTGCTGTGGTTGGGTCTAAATCCAGACTGAAAGACCTTGTAAATGCTACTGTTGTGCACAGCAGCAGAAACACTGCTTTTTCTAGGACCTTGGCTATGAAGGGGAGATTTGAGATTGGTGTATAATTACCAAGCTCATTGGGGTCGAGGTTAGGTTTTTTGAGAACAGGCTTTATAATTGCTGAATTAAAGGATTTAGGTATGTAGCCAATGTTGAGGGAAGAGTTAACTATGGCCAGTACTGATTGTATAACCCTAGGCAGAACCTGTTTAAACAACTGTGTTGGAACATGATCTAGTACACAGGATGACTTTAATAGGCTATTCAGAGTATTCAGAGTGTGCATTAAAGCTGGTGCACCATTCATCAACATTCACTGCAGTGGTCAGGGACTGACTATGAATTTTTAGTCCAATGTTCTCAATTTTATCCTGCTAATGTCAGCAGGAATGGCTAAGTTAGTTTGTCTGTGACTGCTGGTGAGTTTATTCACAGTATTAAAAAGGAATCTGGGGATATTTTTGTTATTGTATATTAGAGATGTGATTTATGACGATTTGGCTTTAATTAAAGCTTTTTTGTATTCCGCATGACTATGATGCCATTCAAGCCATAGAGAGTATGCGTATGGTCATTACACCAAGGCGCTAGCTTTCTTTCCCTAATTTGTTTGATCTTAATTGACGCAACATTGTCAAGATTAAAGCGGAGCACAGACAGCAGATCATCTGTTTCATGCTCAAGATCTATATGATAAGATGGGCTGGAGATGGTTAAATCTGGAAGGTTATTAATAAATACACTAGCTGTAGACATTGTTATGGTACGTTTGCTCATAAAGCGAGGCGTCAGGTGGATATCCTGGTTTAAGACTACAAACATGATTAGGTAATGGTCAGAAATGGAGTCAGGCTGAGAAATGCTTACTAAATGTTCTGTTTCAATACGCAGGGTCAGAACTAGGTCTAGTGTATGGTTGGACCTATATCTATGAGTTGGACCTATAACATTTTGAATAAATCCCAAAGCATCTAAGATTGATTTAAACCCAGTTCTAAGGGGGTCCTGAGTCTTTTCAAAGTGAATATTGAAATCTCCAACAATCAAAGCCTTATCAGTAGAGACAGCTACTTCTGAAAAGAAGTCAGCAATTTCACTAAGAAAATCTGTATAAGGTCCAGGAGGACGACAGACTGTAATAAGCAGAAAAGAGAGCTGCTTTCTAGAAGCCGGAGAAAAGCCTGCCACTTTAAGACTAAGCACTTCAAACGATTTAGCTTCATAACCTGAGTTTAGGATTATGCCTAGAACTGAATCATAGATTGTGGCTACGCCGCCGCCACGACCAGACCTGAGTGGATAACTGCAGTAGTTAAAGCCTGGGGTAGTCGATTCATTCACAGCAATAATTCATTAGGTTTAACCCACGTTTCACAGAGACACAGTGAACTGAGGGGGTTTACAATAAGAATTTCATTGACAATGACGGCTTTACGTGCTAGAGACCGTATGTTTAACAGCCCAAACTTAATGCAGGAGTTGCTAGTACTCGGACATCATGAAGCGCTAACGTTGATTCTGATCGGGTCATTAAAACTGATTTTTGAACGTCTACGATTGCGGATTATATAAGGGACAGACACAGTCTCAATACTGCAGGGTTTATCTGATAAGCTATATGAGAGTGATACTGGTAAATTACTATTTCCCACACCATCCAAGACATGGCAGAGTGAAACACTTACCTGAGTGGTATGACTGGGTAGAGCCGCAGTGGAGCAGTGGGGAGTCGGCAGAATGTCTCACTCTTGACCATACGTGGGCATGGGGCCGGAGATGATGATCCTGGTGTCTGTCTTCTTCCGGACAGTGTCCACAAGTGTGCCGTAGTGCTCCTTCAGCTGCCTCGGGAGGAGACGCCGTTCGTTCCATTGTGGAGAACCACGGTGCCGACGGCAACAGGCTTCTGCAGCACCAAGGAAAGGCGCCAGGCAACACCTACCCGCTCGTCTTCTGTTTGTGGAGCTCGGCCTGCTTCTCCAACAGCCACTGGATCTGCTGGTCCAGCAGTGCAAGCTCCTTGCTGAGCGTCTGAAGAGCACGTTCCTCTGCGGTCACCATGTTCCTTGAGGTAAACAAACACATAGAAACACAATCGATGGATGGTGAGACGAAGGAACGTGAAGTAAGAGGTCACAGTTGGCACGAAGATTACAACACCAACTAGCTAAGAGAAATAAGCAAAAGCAAAGATATAGATAGATAAAGATAAGGAATATTAACTAAGGACTAGGAGAAACAAGTATTTTTTTCAAGTAATAAGAGAGCAAACAAACAAACAGCAGGTGAGCGAGCGTACGACCTGTCCACCGGAACCAGAAACACTTGCAGAGTTCATAGCTTTATGATGGGAGAGTCATATGTCTGCTGTAACTGGTGGGTCATCCTTTTCTATCTGTGGGGCTCTGGTAGGAATCTGCACCCAACATGTTGCACAGCTGGACTGTAATACCTTTATGTGTGTATTGGGGAATGTGGGGACGGGTCATTTATGCTTGATTTAAATATTAGAAATGTAAGAATAAATCACAGGTAATAACTTTTTAAAATTCGACTCTGTGGTTTTACACAGAAAATTAAATTCACTTAATGAAGAGATCAGTCTTTAAATGAATCAAATGCATCAATAAAGTCAAAGTTCAAATATCATTTATACCGTCTTATAGGGTTGACAATCTTTGTGCACATATTTCCTAGCAGTTCTTAATTTTTAAATGCATTATTGACAGTATTTGATGTATTTGGCAGAGATAGATCAGCATAACTAAAGTCTTTGTTAAATTGCAGAAGATTCTGCTTTTGTCAATAAAGATTACTTTATTTTACAGTTAGTTTTGTTAAAAAGCCTCAACCGCTAAAAGCTGTTAAAACAGATTTTTAATGTATTCAATGTATTCAGATTTTGTCAATATGTGCATCTATTTATAACTCTTGCAGTTTATCAGTTTGACCACAAGGTGACATCCAAACTCCATCCATGAGGTCAATTCCAAAGGGATTCCTTCTCACTATATAGAAGTGCACTCTTCTATTCGAGTGAACAGCTTCTGTGCCCTTAATTGGAGGCTGAATATTAAAGACACTGTATTAGACTCTCGAGTGCAGAAGCCGTTGTGTGTTTTTGCTTTATAAAAGTGAACTCCATAGAGAGGGAGAGTGTCCTTTCCTTCACATTACTTCATGAACTAAACTAAAGTCCATCAGAACACTAAACTACTGCCAATTTTCACAAAGACGACTTTTCCAAGAAATGAGAGAAAGTCGTTCCGGTCATATTGTCTAGTGATGGCTTTACACGTGCCGAGGCAGATTAAGTAGACAGTCCTAGATTTGAATATTTTAATGTGAAATATTACAACACAAACACTGACAGTCTCATCTCACTGGTTTGTTCATCTCCTCCTGGCTGGTAGGTGGTTATACAGTGTGTGGCTGGGGTGAAAGGTGTCCCTAATGAAGCTGCAATCTCCTTCCACACTCAGTGCTGCTGCGGAACATCTCTCATGGAAGGGGACCTTGTACCAGATGTGATGTCCTGAGCATTTTGCAGAGCCTCAGTCTGTCACAGAGGAGCTGCCGTACTCCACTGTCACAGAGAGCCTGGAGGACACAGAACTACACAACCGCACATACTGGGGTCTTTTTTATTAGGATGTCCCAAGACCCAATTACAAATGCAGGTGTTGATATCCAGGTCTGGTGGGGAAGACCGTTTTGGAGGCGTAGCACTAGTTGATGAACAGCATACGGATATAGGTGTTTCTATTGTTTATTCAGTTGAGGGCTCCCTTATATAGCGCACATGCACACTACGAATATTTTGGACTTAACCCTCCTGTTATGTTACGGGTCAAAAATTTACCCATTTTAAAAGTTTGAAGATCTAGGAAAAATAGTTTAAAGTATCTGTCTGCAGAAAACATAAAAGATTTCTCTGAAGATCTGGGCAGCATGTGATGCACTGAACATGCAGGTTTACACTGAAAAGCCGGTTGGAGGAGCCCCAGAGAAGAATCAGGGCACAAGGGTCGTGCTCGACACGGCACAGGGTCTTAGGGAACACAACATAACCTGTGACAATTTGTCACAAACTACAGTTTGGGTCAAGAGCTTCTAAAGAGAAAGTGGTCTGAACTGTCCGAAAGAACAGAGCTGAACTTCCTGCTGAGCTGCTGGTAATCAAGAACAGTTTGAACATTTTTTTTTTTTTATGAAAAATTTGTAAATTATCCTAATTGAACCATTACCTGTTAGAGGTAAGGAACACCATTGCACTTAATATGGATAGAATAATTAGTAATTGAGTTAGTAATTAAACATTCACACTGCTTCTTAGGATTTTTTTTGGCTTCACACATCTTTTGGACAATTAAACATGCACTGGGTCAAACTGACCCTGGAACACCATTGCTGTCCCTGACCAATGAACATAACAGGAGGGTTAAGAGAGTACAAAGGCTTGTTGCTGCAGCTGTACCCAAGTGAGGTACTATAGAGACACCTTTTAGCACAAGTACTATTAAGTTCCCCAAGAGGCTAAAATGCACCTTTAAACTATGGTACAGCTGTGTCCTCTCTCCAAAAGGTATGAGCATGTGCTTTTAGAGGCACCACCCTAGTGACAAGCCATTCTGGACCCTATAGTGAGTAAAGAGTACCAGAAATATCCATCTGTGTTAAAAATGTCCGATACTGTTTATTTATAGAAATTAACTAGTAAATATACTAAACTTTAGCATTAAATGAAAGAGCAAAAGAAATAGAAACACAATTAACAATGTTAATGAAGATATAATTAAAAGAAATTACAATATGACATTAACAAACAAGACAAGGAAAATAAGTAAAAAGGTTTTATTAAACCAGCTAAAAAAAACATTTCATCCTGACAAGGCAAAATGTAGGTTCCACTTATATAAGAGAATATCAGACTTATTAAAAAGAAAAACACCAAAAACCAGAATATAACCAGAACATTTTACCACACAGAACCCACACAGCATCTATGTTTACTAAGTAGGTGACTTTCCAAAACAATGGAACCACTTCAGTATGCAGACGGCCCATTACACCAACATCAAGAGAATACTTACAGAATTTAGTGTAATATTAGACACACACTGAAGAACCTTCCCTTGAACCTGTACACCTCTGAGAGCAGCACTGAATTTAAGAGTCTTCTGTAGGTCTGCTGGTGGAGATGAAAATAGTGTGCTTACACTTTTACTGAGCATCTCTTGAAGATCACCTAGGAGTCCTTTAGAAGAAAACTCCAAGCACTGTTGCAGCTGAAGCGGTGACAAATGTTCCCCATCACAGGATGGATGGCATCAACCTCATCATACACTGCAAGACAAAAGCAGCAAATACACAACTTCATTATGATGAAGTGTAATGATGAAGGCAGTAGTGAAAAGTAAAAAAACGACTTTAAAAGACACAACTATTCATATGAAGTTGGTTCATCACATCACATTTGATGGCTCTGCTGTTTTTCCCCCATTACTTTATTCCACTTACCCCTGAGAATCTTCCAAAAGTCTTCAAAGGTCTTCTTCATGTGGTCCTTCACAATCAACAAATCAGGTTGCGTCTCCCTGTACTTCTCATGCGATACCTCAATGTGGGCCTCAGACGTAGCATCCTCTCCAACAATGCATGATCCCTTCATCAAAGATACCATAAGTTATCAGTCCCAACAAAAAAAAAGAGAATTACTCAAATCTCTCCACCAATATTACACCAACTACTCTTTTGTGATCAACCATAATAAAATTCTTAAAGTTCTTAAACAAACTTACATAACTGTTCTCCTCAACATCCCTCAGGAAAGAGCTCACCACCATTGCTTCACCACAGCTTTGGTAACTTGGGCATACTCTGCATTGGTGGGATACCTGCACACCAAGAGCCACAATCAAATGTGTCCAGAAATTCTGTTCATCTAACAAAATCAGATGTATCCTATGTAAACATTTAGCCACTCCTGGGGGGCATTTAACAAAGCAGGATTTCTCAGATTAGCGAGATAATTTAAGCCCAAAGTCAAGCCTATCCAGTAGACAAAGAGCTGAGGCACATTTTTATAAGAAAATCCTCATCTATGTGCTTCAGCTCCCTGGCTGAGAAATCCTGCTTTGTTTTCTAAGTAAAAATAATGAAATATCTTTCACAGAGAAAATTCTGTATGATTTCATGAAAATGACTTTCTATTCACTGTTGATTTCTTTCTTTATGTAGGCCCTGCTACTAGCCGGGCCACACAACACATTCCTTTTATTGTAAAGGTAAAAAGGTGCACGTATTTGTCACTGTACAGTGTACAGTGAAATGTGTCCTCCGCATTTAACCCATCTGGTAGTGAACACACTCACACACACACACGTGTTAGGGGCAGTGAGTACACACACACACCCAGAGCGGTGGGCAGCCAACTCCAGCGCCCGGGGAGCAGAGAGGGTAAAGGGCCTTGCTCAAGGGCCCAACAGTGGCAGCTTGCCGAGCCCGGGAATCGAACCCACAACCCTGTCATCGACAGCCCGGAGCTCTAACCGCTGAGCCACCACTGCCCCTTGGTTTTATTACTTGGGATAAACTAAAAAAAAGTTAAATTAAGCTACCAAACCATCTCATGGTTATAATCTAAAGGTTAACCAATCCCACCAGTTCCCACTCAGGTTTGGTATGTAATTACCAGAGATGAATTAAAATGATAACTTTGCACAAAATATTCTTTTATTAGAACACTCAGTATGTGAAATTATTGCGCATAAAAATGAGTAAAAATGAGACAGTGTCGTATTACAACCTCAAGTACCAATTATCCATTTAACTGGATATATAGGAAGTCAGGAGCACAACCATGAAACAAACACAATGAGACAAGAACTCAAAGATACAACAAAAATAAAATAAAATTAATTAAATAAATAAGTGAACACTACAAACTTCACTACAAAACCAGCAAATTATAAATACATGTGAATTATACATTCCACAATGACCCAAAGCATGTTACTCACTTTGATGTACGATGTTACAGTAAAGAAAAAAAGGAGTTACTACTTTATTTACTAATTGTTGTACATTGAAACAACTAATCTAAAGAGAACACTGGTCTAAAATATTGGCACTCAATAAAACAATGAGATTAAGACTCTTATTTATAAAAGCATGTAAAGGGGAAGGAAAGAACAGTGATTCATTTAAACTAGCAGGGGATTCGACTCCTGTAAGAGGAAACACTCTACATTAATGCTCTGCAGCTTCCACCAAAACCCCCAGTCAATTACATCCATTTACAGACCTGTAACCAAAGCTTTAGTGCATCTGCCTTAGAGCTCTGCTCTCTGCTCACTAACCCAGACTCAGTCCCAAACCCCAGGCACTGCTACACGCTGCAGTCAGTAAGAGTTTGCTGTAAAGACAAGTGCATTAGCGAGCAGACTCTACATTTGCTACATGCTGACTTGGACACAAACAGTAGGGACCTGTATCTCGGCCTCACTGTTGCAGACCGGGTTCAATGCCACAGACACCATCCATTTAAAATGAAGCTCTCAAAGCCTCACTAAAACTGCAGTCCAAGCTGCTGCACACTAGAACCAACAGACACCTGCTTTCACACGAGCTGAACAGCAGCAGATACTGTGACTCCGTTCCAGCATCAACTACTAAAACCAGCAAACAGCAAATACCTGCATCTGGCTTCAGTGCTGCATACCGGACTCCCTGACCTGTACAGCAGTTCACTCCTCCACATCCTCCAAACCGTCCGAATGAAGAATTCCAAGCTGTGCTGAACTTTAACGAGAGCTCTCCTCCTGCTACCTGCACATGTTCCTGGCAATGAAGCAGACGATATCTGGAGCAGATGTCGGAGCTTTTAAAGCAGCGCCTACATGCGCAAAGCGTCTTAACGGAGCCAAACCAGCTCCTCGCGCTACCTGCACGCGCCCCAAACAATGACCCAAACGAGAATTGGGCAAATATCACGAGACTTCGTAGGCGGAGCTCCTACGAGCCCACAACGAGCCGAGCGTCTTAAAGGCGCCACCCCTACCAGGTAAGCCTTAGAAAGGGGTAGCAGCTCTTCTCCTACCGTAACACCCTTAGTATGAGTCACATTTAGTTATTTGTGTCTCCATTAATAAAAATGCTGACCTTTCACTGAACACATGGTAGTTAGCTAGCTAGTCCTCAAGCTAAGCTGCTATCACAGAGATGAAGACCCCTCACCTGCATTAGCAGCTCAGCACCATTTCTCCAATGAAAGAACTGTTTCAACATCAGAAAGAAAAATGCTGGAAATAACTAAATGTCTTTGGACATATCGGAGAATCCTGAAACACTTTAAAGCTCACCTCTATCCTCTATTCACAAAAAAGTTCAATAGTTTTGTTCCCTTTGCACCGGTTTTAAAGCAGTTTATTCTGAACTAAATGTGTTTTAATTTCATTCATTTACTATCTTCTAACTGCTGAACAAAAACAGACTCATCATTAACTAACAATCTACAACAACAATAAACTAATGGGAGCTTTATCTTATTATTGAATATTTTAATATCATGGAAGTGATTATTGTAGCCTACATACACTGAAGTGCTGGGATTCAGACTAGTTTCCTCCCCCGGTGATAAAGCCTCACTCTCCTCTCTCTGATAGCGGACCTTCTCCCTCCAGCCTGATTGAGCTGAACTTCATCAGCGTGTCCTCAAAATGTAGTCCTCCGCCGCCTGGTCTAGTTCCTTTAGGTCACTTGTTCTTCTGCAGATCTCAGTGTTTCACTCAGAGCTCTCTATATTTTTAATTAGTATTGTTTGTGGAATATCTGTAAGATGATGCATTTTACCAGAAAGTACAAATATTTTACTCCTTTGTTGTCTCTAAAAAAACGCGCTGCTCCTGTGGCGCATTAATACAGTGACACACAGTCGGACTGTTAGACACAGCCATACCTCACAGTGTGAAGTTCATTTGACTCCAAATCTCCACTTCATTAAACTCATTTAGAGACCTGAGTTTAAGGGCTGACGACTTCTAAACTCTAGTAGAAATCAAAGCAAAAACTATCTTCATGTTTTATTTTCTCTTAAAATGAAAGTCAACCAGATTCACTCATTTTATTTATTTATATTTTATTTAAGTACATATTTCAGGTTATATTCAGGGTCTACAGCGGGACCGGGGAACTGACACGTGATTGCGTTTCAGTGACGTAACGAAGCTTCGGTTCCACCGATCACGTGATCTCCGGTATTTTCAGCGAGACTCTGAACCGCTGTTCGAGACGTGAGTCGACTCAGAGCGTCGAGCGACCGACTCTCCTTTATAGTCTTTACTCTCAGCTCTGTCTGATTGATCTGAGGGAGCAGAGAGCTCGAGGATTACAGCAGCTGGCTGTGTTACTGTACAGTCCTCTGTCTCACTGACCGTCGTCTGACTGTGGAGGAACATGGAGACCGCGGAGGAACGAGCTCTCCAGACGCTCAGCTTGGAGCTCGTCCAGCTGGACCGGCAGTCCGAGTTCCACCGACGGAAGACGAGGCCAGAGGCAGCCCGCGGCGGTCTCAGTTCCAGCGCTACCGGAGCGGAAGACCCCGAGGCTCGTCACATCCGCTCCCGCACCGGAGAGGGTCTGGGAGCGTCGGCGTGGTTTGGGGAAAGTCGAGGGCTCCTCCACCACCACAGCTCCTCGACTTCACCTTCACCTGCTCCGGCAGAGTACAGCTCCTCAGGGCGGTGCTCTCATTGTTGGAGACTCTACTGTAAAACTCCTCAAAGTATCGGACCCAAAGAGCAACGCCACGGTCTCCTGTTTTCCGGGTGTTCGTGTCCTGGACGTCCCTTAGCGGCAGCGTCGCGGCTTCAGCCCCGTTTGGAAAAAGACAGACACCAGGATCATCGTCTTCGGCCCCCTGCTCACCTACCGACGAGTAAGAGAGAGGTTCACCGGCTCTTCGCTCCACTGCTGGCTGCCGGACAGGGGCGTCGGCGCTGATTTTTCTGGGAGGTCTTTGGGGAGCGGCAGGTCCTCTTCCGCAGAGAGGTTCACCCGAGCTGCCTGGGGTCCGTCGTTCTCTCGGGAACATCGAGAAGCTGCTCCTCCAGGACTGACTGGCCCTTCCCAGTCCCACCAGTCAGGTTAGTTTAAGTGGATTTCCTCGATTTTATCAGCATTAATTCTGTGATTTCTCTGCTTGTATTAAACAGTAATATATCAGTGTCACTCATAGTGTTTCAGACTAACCTGCAGTATGGAGACTGTGTCTGTGTCCCCGCATGATTTATAATCGTAACATCAGAAAATCCTCTTTATCAACTTTATTAGAATTGATTCAGATTTATTCTGCTTTCCGAGTACAAGCAGCTCCTGTATTGAATTTGGGCTGTTAAATATAGGATCTCTAGCCCCTAAAGAAGTCACGGTCAGTGAAGTTCTGACTGATCAGCTCCTTAGTTCACGATGTTCCTGTGAAACTTGATCAAAACCTAGTGAATACAGAGCTCTGAATCAAGGGCCTAGGAGGGATTTTCACATTGGTGGGGGACATAGAATCGCTCCCTCTGGAAGTTTGTGGAGGCTTTTAGCGTTCATGATGGTCTTCTGACCTCAATGTCATGTTATATAGAGCCTTTATGTACAGATACTGTAGCAACACACTCGTAAAGGAGCCAGTCTGTTCCTCAGACAATAAATACACACCTGTGATCATGATAACCAACAGCATCACAGCTAGCTTACTGTACTTCATGATGAACATCTAACCCTGTTTTCAGGGGGTTTGTTGTAGACCCGGTGGTCATCTAGGTTCTGTGTAAAGCCATTTTCATCTGGATAATCTGGCAACATGTTGTTCCAGGTTCTTCTAGACTGTTTGAGAGCATTCAGTGACTTGTTCAGTTTACAGAAAACCTTTTCACCTGTATTTGATTTCCCTTCAAATCCCTCAGATTGCTCCATATACATGTCACCATTAATTAAAGCATTCAATTAGGCTGTTGTATCGTCCATCTGGTGGAGCTCAAGCTTCAAGTTCATTTGGTTCAGAAGTACTTTGACAATTTACTGACTGTACAACTTGGATCAGGTCTTGTACACGTTGTAACGGTTACGGCTTTGTAAGTCGTCTTGAAACTAAAAAGAAACGTGTGGAGAGAATCATCCACTAAGTGTTATTTTGTTTACTGCACCACAAACCCACTGAAAACACAACAAAACATACAAACATCCACCAGTTCTTTTAATGGTTCTTTCATACTTTGGAACTCTATTGGAACAATCCAAAAACAGGAGTTGGATAGCTCTCACCAGAGTGTATCTACAACCCTCTTTTGCACACTGGATCTATAGGACCAGGTGGTATTTTGAGACTCCAAATTGCTGTTTTGATGCAGTTCTGCTTTGAAAGCTTGTGATGTAATTGGACCCAGAGAGTTGAGCAACTCTCCCTGCTTTATAGTCTTAATATTAGCTTTGTCTTATTTATTTTGTAATCCCTGTGCTATCTCCTACCTGTGTCACTGTACAGTACTTTTTTCTCACTAACCGACGCATTTCTGTCTGTGTTTACGCTCGAGGAACATGGCGACCGCGGAGGAACAAGATCTCCAGACGCTCTGCATGGACCTCGTCCTGCTTGAACGGCAGATCTAGTTGCTGTTGTAGAGACCGACCAAACTCCACAGATGGCAGACGAGGCTGGAGGCAGCCCGGGACGCCTCCAACATTGTCTTCAAAATACCAGAGAGTGTTGTCGTCTCCGTCGTTGTTGGAGTTTCTACTGTAAAACAATTTTGGGCCCAATGAGTAACGCCATGGTCTCCTGTTTTCTAGGTGCCCGTGTCCTTGACGTCGTCTGGCTTCCATTGGCGAATTGGAATTGGATAGTTGTCAGGTGTGTATGTGTGTATGTGTATGTGTGTATGTGTGTATGTGTATGTTTTATCCATTTATTCTATCATTTTTCTGCTTGTATTAAAAAGTTGCTGCTGCCATCCTCAGAGTAAGAAAACTGGTGAATGAACCTAAACCCAGATTATCAATATTAGCTCCTGATTTCAGTGTATTTGTTTTGGACACAATGGTCATCTGGGTTCTGTGTAAAGCCATTTTCATCTAGATTATAATGCACCCTTGTTCCAGGTTCTTCCAGACTGTTTGAGAGCATACAGTGACTTCAGTTTACAGACAACCTTTTCACCTGTGTTAGATTTTCCCTTAAATCTCTCTGGTTACTTCATACAGATCTCACAACCAAAGCATTCAAGTAGGCTGTTGTAACATCCATCCGTTGGAGCTGAAGGTCGTACTTTGCGGTCATCTGCATCAGAGTGTCTATTGGTGTAACAGCCGCAGTTGCAGAAAATGTAATCTTGTAATCTGCCTCCACTTGCTCGACAGTAACCCTTGGCAACTGATCAGACTTTGTATGTTTCAGATTCATCTATACTGGTTTTAATCATAGGGTTCTCCAGTTTCTCTCTGCTGTTTCATTTTGATGTGGCGAGTTAGGTGCCAATGTCTCACACCTTATACCCTTCTTACCGAGCAATGACTGAAAATCCCTGGCAGTGGACTGTGTACCATTGTCTGAACAAATACCTTTTACTGTTCCATATGGAGATCAAATCAGCCAGGCATCGCTCACTAGACTTTAGTTTCACTCTCTACTACTGTTTTCATGTCCTCTACTGTATCCTGTAATGTGGAAACATCATACTTACAGTGACCAAGGATTTCTTTGCATGTTTGAATATTGTAGCACACTGCGACCATCACTGTGATTGTTGATGACGTTCAGGCCTTAAAGCCTATTGTATTCTTTAATGGCAAACTTGGTACAATTTCTGTGGCTCAGTTTGTCACGTCCTTTTGTGAGAGTTCACAGAGGCTGTCTCTGTTTAATTCTGAATGCATTGACTGCCCAAGGTTTTAGCGGTTACAGTTGCTGAGGCAGGAATGGTCGTGGTGGTGGCTTTACCACAATTTATGGTTCAGTTCTATGCCCAACCCAAACTTCAGGTTATGAAGCTTAATGCTCAACAACTAGTGTTTTCATTAATAACCTTCCAGATTTATCCATCTCCTTCTCATTTCACCCTAAAGACCTAGAGCATGTAACTGATGATTTGCACACTGTGGTTTAACAGTTTTAGAGTGGGGCATTAGGACTTTCTTTTAGCTGTATAGAGGGATGCATGTACTTCATCAAAGTATGTGATGGATAATAACTTCTACTTTTTTGACAACATTTTTGTTGATATTTGTAACTATATGGCTGCTAATTTACAGTTAATCTTTTAAACTCTTAAGCCATTTTCAAGAAAGCCTCAGAGGCCATTTTATCAACCAGTGATGTTTTAAAAAGATTGGCCAATAAGGGGCCCTATACAAGAAATTAAAATATATCTTATAAACACTTGGCTTAATTTTATGTAGTCCACCAGCCCTTGAACTTTGCAGTTACATGTCTTTTCCAAAAATTCATTGTTTTTTTCTCATTGGTCAGTTTTGTAGTCCTAACAAATTCACTGTATCAACTCTGTAATTTTGACCAAAAAAGATTTATTCAGTATGATATTCTGAGGACTCTACTACAACCTAGGCCTACATAAAGCCATAGCTGACACCCATGTGACATCTATGTGGCAGACACAATTTATGAAATAATAATAATAATAATAAAACATAGATTAAAAAAAAAAAAGATTTTATTATTTTACTATCTATTTAATCTGCAACAGTGTGTAGCTGTCTGTCTATCCATCTCTATCTTTGTCCATCTGCAACTTTCTGTGTGTCTGTCCATCAACGTTTTATCAGAGGTAGCTCTCTTTACAAATAAGGCATATAATATAACCTAACGACTCATCCTAAAGATCTAATTCTTGTAACAGAGGATCTAGCCTGCGCCACACTCCCTAACCACAGCTGTTTGTGTTGATGAATGGTGCACCAGCTCCAAAGCATTATCTGCTTCAGTTACTGAAAGGACTCAGCATAGTTCCATCACAGCTTTTAAAACTGGTTTTGCCTAGGCTCTGTCTGTCTATTCATCTGCAACTCCGGCAGTGTGCTGGCTGTTTTTCTGGCTGCGTCTGCAACTATTTGGCTGTGTGTATGTCCAACACTCTTTGGCTGCCAAATCTGTTGCTCTGTATTTGATCTTCAGTCCATCTGCATCGTGTTCTATTTGACCTGTCTACAAGACTGTGATGTGGTAGTCTGACTTCACTAGAAGGACACAGCCGAATACTTCCTGGTACATTTCAGTGATGTTTATTGAATTTGTGCAAAAAAGCCAAAGGAAAGTGTAGACAAAGTGAAAATGGAACACAAAAGAGCCAAGTCGCACATTCTTTACATGATAAGGCCTCAGTGGCCTTCCTCTGAGAGCTGTGAAGCCTCACATCTACATGATTTCAGCTTAATCTGCACCAACTGACCCCCTATTTCTTTCTACAGTCCTTCTAAGCCAGGCGCTTGTCCTTTGCTTAGCCTGGAGTGAACCAAATGCCCACTATATGGGTGGTCGTCACATCCTAAAATGACAATACAGCATTATTTACATGTCTTGTTTACATGGCCTTGTTGATGTATACTGGTAAGTAAGCTAGATGTAATTAATATCCTTATCCTAATGTTTTTGGTCCCCCCCCCCTTATAGGTTAACTGTGGATCCTGACGGCTCCTAGAAGACCCACTCACCAGCACCCTCATTCCCCTAGGGTCATCAGGTCAAGAACATGCTTAGTAATTGTCTCTATGTATGGGCTGGTGAGGGGCCAGCTACCAGTGACTGCATCACACTGTCCATCTTCAACTCTGCCTGGCTGGTTGGCTGGCTGTCAGTCCATGTGCAGCTGTGCATGGCTATCTGCATGTCCATGTGCAATGCTCACTGGCTGGCTATTCATGTGTATCTCTGGTTGGCTACCTGCTCTTTAGCATCTCTGGCTGTCTCTCCATTTAAAACTCTGGTTGCCTTTTCAGTTACAGCTGTGTGGCTGTCAGCTTGGCCATGTGTGTGCAATTCAGTGGCTGGCTGTCTATCGATGTGCAACTATGGCAGTCTTTCTGACTATGCATCTGCAACCGTGTTTGACTGTGTGCATGTCCCTCTGAAACGCTGTCCATCAACAACACACTCTGGATGTCTGTCCATCTACACCTCTCTCTGGCTGTCTATAAATCTGCAATTCATTCTGTTTGGACTCCGGTCCAACTGTTAAACTGTTAAACACTGACTATCTGCAGCTGTGCTTTGCTGGCTGCAATGATGGATTTCTTTCGGACTATGCGTCTGCATCTCTGTGGCTGTGTGCTGCTTTGGCTGCTCTGCTGTCTGTGAATCTATTCCTCTCTGGCTATGTCTGTCTTTAAATCTGCAGCTCTGTAGTTGTTCAGAATGCAGCGGCTTGACTGCTCACTAGAGCTTGAAATTGTGACCATCTGTCTATTCTCTCATCCCTGCACTGGATTCCACGTTGATCATAAAATACTCCTTCTGACTTGAGTCTCTAGATCGTTTGTCTCCACAGCATCTTGGAGACCTTTTTAAACCCTACAACCAGTGACGTACATTTCTTTTGCAGGATTCTGGACTACTATCAATTTCCCACTTCAGAAGAAGCAACTCTGGACCAACTCGTTCTCTTCTTAAGCCTCCATCTCTGGAATAAACATCCTGTTGCTGTTCTGGACACACTTTTAGTATTCTGCTGTGCACATTACTGTTTACCTGCACACATTTTCATCATTTATGGCTTGATGTCACATTTGCAGCAGCTCTTAAAATTCACTAGTGTTTCTTTTGTTGATTTTTATTCTTGTTTATTCTTGTCCTGTTGTGTTATCCGGTGTTGACCAGAGCATGATGGGTTACCCTTTTGAATCTTGGTTCCTCTCAGGGTTTTTCTCTTTAACTTGTGTACATATGAGATTTTACCTCATTGTTATTTTTAATTACCTCAAATGTCTAAAACCCTGCTTTCACTTTGTCATTGTGTAGAGTTGTGTATAACCCAGTATATTGTAGAATAAGTCTGTAACAATCAATAATCAGTGTATTCTGTACAGTTCTCTTACTTCAAATGACCTGAGTGACATTTTCATTGTTAGGATTATAAGGTGCATGTGATCAGATGATATGACTGTCTGAAGAGTCAATGGCAACGGCTGGTAAACATTCATCCTGACTCCATCCTACGTTGACAACAGCGCGGAGCCTAGCGCCGCCTTGACTGCCTGCGATGACGCTGATACGCCACACTTTGAAACTTTGAGCTCTGAAGGGCAAAGACTGTAACAGGAGAATTCCCGACTCAGCACCCTGTGGACAACCGCATTGGACTGATTGTACTGCTAGCTTCCCGCCACCTACAAGATCTGACCCAGGACACTTTGTTTCAGTTGTGGTGGAACAGAAATGGATTTGTAGGTTGGGAATGCACCCAGAACAGGATTGAACTCTGGACTATTTAGAACCCTTTCTGAGGAAAATGGCCCAGAACATTGTGCACCCTTGACCTCCTTTCAGGCCCTCAGGAATCTGGTTCCTATCCTTTTCACACACAAGGACAATGCACCACCTAATGTTTAGTTAGTCAATCATACAGATGTCTCTTGTGAGTTTCTGTGTTCAAAACAAAGTGTTTCAAGTGTTTCATTTCAACTGGCTGAGCTGTTCTCACGTTCAAGACTCTTATCAACACTACTTTCGGAAATGAACGGATGTGGTTGTCCTGTGTAGCTTTTACAGCCACAGGGCTTCAGGACTGAAATAAGGGGTGAGGACACCAGTCTTACGGGATGATAGAAATCAATGTTTGGTAAATGGAAAATGTTTATGGACTCTGTGTTGGTCATATGGATTGCAGTGCTTGTGCTCGGTGGCTGCTGTATTATCCTGTGCATTCGAGGCCTTATTCTCTGAGTGATAGATATGTCTGTTTCTTTGAAAATGGATTTTGGCCACAATTCTGTCTCTACTGTAATGACCTTGATGAATTCTACCCATGTCATTTGTGCAGCAAGTCCTGTGCCAAAAGAGGCCTTAGTTTAGGGAAGGACATTTTTATTTTTTTGTATCCAATTTTTTGAGTACGTTTATGTAGTCAGTTTCCTGTGAACCAAGGCCTTGTTTTATCGATGTGTTTTAAATTGGATTGAAACTTTTTTTTTTTTTTTTTTCTTTTTCTCCCCTTTCTCTTTTCAGCTTGCCGTGATCTGACTCCCACCCCTCCTTACTCACTCACTCACTCACTCACTCACTCACTCACTCACTCACTCACGTATTGAGATGCCCAGTTCCAGCTGTTTCATTCCGGTACCACCAGACCTGGCTTTCTACTGCCCACTGTTCTGATCTCGAGCCTCGTGTTAATTCATCCTCACCTCACTGCATGACCATGCATACCTGCCTGGATTCAACATTTCACTCACGTTTTCATCTTTTATGGCTTGACTGCGCATTTCCATATTCTCTTAATTCAGTATTGATTTATTGTTTTTATTCCTGTGTTGCTTTTTATTTTGCTGTCTGGTGACCAGAGGAGGATTGGTTCCTCTCAAATTTTTCTTGCCACTGGCTTGCTCAAAAGAGGCTCTGAAGCAGATCTCTGTGAAGCTGCTTTGTGATGACATTCGTTGTGAAAAGTGTTTTATAAATAAACTTGATTTTTTTTTTTTAAAGGCTTTTTTCATTTTGTCAATATTGTTTTTCAATGTTTCAATATCACCCTCTCTTCCTATTATTTATTACTTGTTGACACTTTGAACATATAGCCGAGTGATGATGTCAACTGCTTGTACTTTCCTGCTTTAGAGAAACTGAGGCTGTCAAAGCTTGTTTATTATTTATATATATATATATATACACACTCTTCTATATTCTGAAAGCAGTGTGTGCAGTCTTTAATCCATTGTTTTCCATTAATAATAATAATACATGGAAGGAACAGGAAGATCTTACTCTGGGTAAAGGCCAGTATATTAATTATGAATTACTTTAGTTGACATATATATATATATGTGAGTGTGTGTGTATATATATGTGTATAGGTATATGTATATGTGTATGTATATGTGTGTGTGTGTGTGTGTGTGTGTGTGTGTATATATATATATATTATGTATGTATGTATGTGTTTAGTTAGTTAGTTACTTGAAGGGGAACACACATTTACTTACACTGCTATGGTAAATGTATCTTTACCACTTATCTCGTGTTTGTTATATCCTCTCATCCTGAACTGAATTTAGAGAATCTATTAACCAATGATTTTGTAAAACCTCTAAAGTAAGTTTTAAAATACTTGGAAATCGACTCCAAGGTCGAAGGTGGGATGAGAAAAACCAGATCTCAAAACAAAAAATATGTGAAAAAACTGGATGTAGTTCAGTTCATGACAGTCATGAAAAGGGAGAATGTCTGTAAAAAGAAGAATTGATAAATCTGTAGACTCCTCACTTGAAGTGTATGTGTAAATGCACTGGAACTAAAGAAACAAACTGTAGCTCATCTCTGTGGCCTAGACCTGGCAAAGGCTCGTGGGAGGGTGCAGGCAGATTGCTTTTCCAAAGTCAAGTCAAGTGAGGTGAGGGTTCCGGAGACCAGGAGATAAGAATGAATAAACTGCATTTTAAAACTGCTGTTATATTAAATATATGCCGGAGTTGATCATTTAGACCCAACAGTCTATTAGACATCTAAATTAAACAGCCCATAATGTTGCGCATTAATGGTCTTCAAATGCTGCGATGGAGTTTCAGTTCATAGTTTCTAAAATCTAGATTTTTAAATGAAATTCAGGAAAACAACTTTTTTTTTGATGTTTTTTTTTTTTTTTTGTCATTTATCATATTTCAGATCAAATTCTATATCTTTGTCTTTTTCCACATGTTGTCCACATCTGTCTTTTTCTCATGTTTTCCTTCATGGTAATAAAGTTTAAAAATGTTTTAGGAAGTCAGTGTGTTTTAACTCCTTATCCTTTGATCTGGATCTGGATTCTCGTTGGGAAATGAGGACTGTTTCCACTCATTATGGAACTTGTAAAGGTGAAGGTCACTTTAGGTCAGTCTGAAACCACGTTAAGGTCATTTTTCCAGGCCTCCTCATACTGTGGTTATTAGCACAAAAAAACGGAGACAGTTCAGGGTAAAGAGACATAAGTAGACAATTCAGTCCAGTTTCACAGAGATTCCACAGATTCAGGATGAAGAGCGACACAGCAGCGTCACCTACAGGTCAGATATCATATCTGCAGCAGCAGCTCCAGTCATAGACTGAGAAGAAGAAGCCAATGATCATTTCCTCGCTTATTAACGAGGCTAATTGTCTCATCACATTAAATATGTAAATATCACCATTGTTATTATTGTTAATAAATAATGACAACCACAACAATAATTTCCTTTATGTATTATAGATGTGATGTTTTCATGATACAGTTTTCAATAATAATAATAATAATAATAATAATAATAATTATTATTATTATTATAAATAATTGATTAGTTACTGTCATGCCTGGTCAGACGTGGCAGTGAACACAAGGAAACACTTGCAGGGATGGACGATGCAAGACTTTAATGTAACCTGGGCAAAAGTAAACAGAAACAACAAAGCAAAGCACAACCGGGGGAACAGCAATCTAATGCACAGAACCAGAAACAAAATCCAAACCTCACAACTCAAACTGGACACAGTAACACAGCTGGGACTGGGAGGAAGCTGAGCAGTATTCAGGAAAATGAGAAACACCTCAAACTAAAGCAGAACACTGGATGGAGCTTGGGCCAGGAGAAAGAACACAAACGAGGTATTAAAAAAAACAATAAACAGAAACCTGGAAGCAGCAAAAACCAACAAACCAAAACAATGAAGGAAAAACAGGGAAGCAAAACTTCAGTGAAACAGGGAGGCATCAGGGCTTTAGATTAGCAGAGCAGACAGAGCAACAAGGATAACAGACATAAGACCAAACAGGCAACGACAGGATCAGTCCACTTCCTCTTTGAGCAGAGCGTAGAGCGCAGTGCTACAGAGGCTGTAACAGAGCTGATTCACGACAACGAGAGAAAGCAAAGCGACGGCTTAAGAAGCGCCAGTCCCAGCTGTCCTTGATCCGCTTAATCAGAATCAGAAGAATCAGAATCAGAATCAGAATCTCTTTATTTGACCAAATATGTTACACATACAAGGAATTTGTCTTGGTGAGAGCAACACGTTGTCATGCTGGCTAGGCGAGACAAGGGAACACTTGCAGGGACAGAGCAATGCAAAGAAATAGTCTTTAATGACCAAACAAAACAAACAAACACAACCAAAACGAGGCAGCAAAGTACAGGGTCCAATAAACAGAAACAGAAAACAAACAGGTGACAACTGAAATGGGGCTTAACCTGGAAGACCACCTGAGGCTGGAAAGTAGTCCGGGAGCAAAGCGAGAGGGGACAAATCAAACGGGGGGAGGAAGGCTAGAACGCAAAGGAACCAATGAAACTAGCAAACAAAAACCTCACCCCAAAACCGTGCTCGTCAGGCGCTGATGAACTTACTCGACTAGGTAAGCACTCCAGCACTCAGGTGAAACAAATCAGAGATCAACAGCGCCAGCGCCGCTGGGCTGACACATGTATGACAATTAACAAAAAACACAGAACACAGTCTTAAACTAAAGGAAAAATGACACTAAACAATAAATAGGGTAGGGGATAAATTAAAAAAGTAAAAAGTACTAAAGGTAACGAGGGGAGCCGGCTGCTGAGCGCGTGCCGAGGGCCTGACAGCTACAAGTATTACATTGTATTTACACAATTCATTTATATCATTTATTTTACTATTAATAATAACGGTTATGTTTACAGTTCTAAATATTTGAACATATTTATATTGTTATTATTGTTAATACAAAATCAACAACAACAACAACAGTAATAATAATGATGTCCTTTATTCATTACTTGAAATTACTTGTACTGGTGAATAAAGAATTCTGATGGAGCTGGTTAGCAACGGTAACTAAGAGGCGGGGCTTGCCGCAGGTCGACTGTGACATCACTAGGTTCCAGTACTTTTTTCAGCGTGGAGAGAGTGAGAGACAGACGTCACCTCATTAGTTAGACTAGAAATGGAGGAGAAGAAGGAGAAAGATGTGAGTGGAGCTCAGAGCTCATAAACATGTGTAATTAAGATCATCGTTAAGCTAATTATAATTTACAGTGTTTACCATCAGTACATTTATTCATCATTAACTAGAGAGTGATTGTGGCTCAGTAATGTTGCTGTAATATGAGTTTGTTGCTTAGGTGTTGCTATGTCATATAGTTGGTACATTGGCCCATTCAAAATGTCTGGCTAATAGGTCTGATCTTGCATGATCTTGCAGGTCTTTATTGAACACACTCATTCAACATTTAAAGTGGTAGTGGAAAAAGTAAGTAAACCCCCGCCAGTAATAACCTCAACCAGACGCTTCCTGTAGCTGTGGATCAGACCTGCACATCGTTCAGGAGAAATTTTAGCCCATCCTTCCTGGCAGAACTGCTTTAACTCAGTCATGTTCCTTGGACGCCTCATGTGTACGTCTCTCTTCAAGTCAGTCCATTGCATTTCTGTAGGGTTGAGATCTGGGCTCTGACTTGGCCAATCCAAAAGGTGGATTTTATTTTTCAGTCATTCTGTTGTGGACTTGCTCCGGTGTTTTGGGTCATTGTCCTGCTGCATCACTCAACTTCTTCAGAGTTTCAGTTGACGTACAGATATTCTCACATTATCCTGTACAGTTTTAATACACTTTTAATCTTCCCCTCAACAATTTTAAGCTGGCCAGGCCCTGATGCAGCAATGCAGGCCCAAATCATGATGTTCCCTCCACTGTACTTTTTACAGACTGTGGACTCAGATGTTAGTCTGTACCAATTATGCCTTCAAATCTTGGGCTCTCACTCAGGGTTGTTTCTTTATCTCATTGATGAGTCTGAGATATTGATGATTGTAGATCCTCTGAAAGCTCTTTTTGGCGAGGCATGTTTCACATACATATTCTTCTTGTGCAGAGCAAACTCAAAATGTATGAGTGGGTTTTATCTGTCAGAGTAGCTCTAGTCCACACCTCCAAACTCTTTTTCTTATGAGGACTCCTTCAGTCACCTTTTTTGAGATCATTAACACAAGGGTTCACAAACTTTCTCCACTAGCACTGAGGTTTTTATACTTGTTCTGAATGAAGACATGAATGATCAGAATGTTTTTGTGTTATTATTTCAGGCACATTATATTTGTTAATAAGTTTGACTTGGATGAGGATCAGATCACATTTTATGACAAATTAAATGAATGCAGAAAAGCATAAAATTCCAAAGAGTTCACATACTTTACTAGCTACTGTAATCTCACACAGACTTGGAATTCAAGTTCACTGAACTCTTTAATTGTGTTGCAGAAAACATTCACTGTACTATAATATCTGTTGATTGAAGTTGACTTTACTTATTATTTGAATAATACAAACTCAGGCCAGTTTAACATTTAAACTCAGATCCTCAATTATGTGGATATGACTTTACAAAATGAAAAAAGTACATGAAGCCACACTGAACACTACATTAAGATTGTGATACTGCTTCCTGCATTGTAATACTGCATTTTATTTAGAACATGCAGGCATGACTACCTGCACATCAAGTAAATGAGGTAGAATAACTTAAATGATCATCTGCGAATGGTTTACCAGCAGTGGTTAAAATCCCAGTACCAGGAAATTCTCTGACAGGGACCGCCAGCATTTATCACAGCTCGTGACTGAAAATCACTTTGCTTCCAGACAAGAATTACTTCTTAAAGTCAATGCAGGCCCTTTAAAACCCACTTCTGGAAGAACACTCTGAAGGGACCTTTGCTCACTTGTGCTCAACAAGGCGAGAATTTCCTGTTGACTGGGATTTAACCACTGCTGGTAGACTTGTACGACCATCCGCTTCCATACACCTGCAAATTTTACTTTATCCTTCACACTATGGCCTTTGGTACACATAAATACCTCCATCTTAAACACACAAAGTGTTTTTTTTTTTCATAAAGAAAAGTTTATAGTAAAGTTTATTTTACTTGTATCTGTAATCAGTGTTTTATATACTTTACTTTAATTTTTGAGCATAAACGTTAATATTGGCAGATTGTCCTATAATTCATTTTAAAGAGCAATGGTTTTTATTAATTTATTAATTGGGCCATATTTTACATTCTCAACAGCTACAAACTATATTTTTGTGAGAAAGCAGACCCATATTTACAGACATGTGGAAGTGGTTTAAGAGTCAGGACACTGACATCTGCCCCTTCAATATCTGCTCAGGCATCAAACACTGAAAGGTGGACACTGAATAATGTGGTGGTGTGGTTTGGCCTTTAACTCAGTCTTGGCTCAACAGATCAGGAGACTAAGAGTTTGTTTCTGAAAGACAGTACCTGAGTAGCTGAGAAACTGGTTCCAAGCCCTGAACAGACTTTTTGGATTCCCTCAAAACTGTATCTCATCTCTTTGGGGTCCTCAATGTTAAGGGCATAAAAAAGCTCAAAGAGAGAAGAAATGCACTTGGCAGATCACTGATGCCTTCCACGACAACATTCTTCTCAAGCACAATAGCGAAGCTAATCACATCTGGAAGAGAACACTGAGCACCTCAATCATCTTCAAGGGCCGTCATGATTGCTACCTTCACAGCTTGTGTATTTCTGTTCTTCATCAGTGGTCTGTTAGACACATTAAGAGGAGAAATTGGTCAAGGAAATGAACAAGGGTTTTCACTGCCTCTTTTATGACTGTGAAACTGAACATAGTCCTGTTCTACGTTGTTCTACTGCACAAAAACAGATGTAAGAACTCATGCCACATTACATTCACCCAAGGTAATTCATAGGGGAATAGGGTGAGTGTAAAACTAGTGCCCCAGCAACATTTAAGCTGAAGTAGAGAACATTATTAGAATGCAGAATAAACACACATACAGTAAAAACAGTGTATAATATATGAATGCAAAATAAACACAAATACAGTAAAAACACTATATTATTAGAATGCATTAGAATGAGTGTACTGTTAAACTGCAAAATAACAAAACACTGAAAAAATGCTGTATTAGAACAATTAAAACCACTTTTAAAATAAGTGTAAATACAAACAGTACAAACACTGTATATTATTAGAATGCAGTAAAAATACTTTTAGAATAACTGCAAATAGAGTAAAAAATAGATCACAAAATAAATATAAATACAGTAAAAAAACAAAACACTTAGAATAACTGCAAACTGCAGAATAAACACAAATAGAGTAAAAATAAAAAAACAACACTGTAGTAGAACAGTAAAAAAATATGTTTCTTTAATCAAGAAACCAAATCTTGATCCTAGTGTATTGTCTAATGACCATGTTAAAACCTAAATGGACTCTTAACTATCTGCCACTATTAATATCACCACTATTAACTATCATTACTCTGACCATCCCTGCCATGACTATATTAAGTTCTACTACACCATGATTATTATATTATGATTATGATCAGAACAGTATAACAGTAAAGATGGTTGAAAATTTATAAAGAGTTCTGAGCAGAAGAGGATTGGTTCCTCCCAAGGTTTCTTCCTCCAGCTCTGAGGGAGTTTTTCCTTGCTCACTGGGGGTCTTGGGTCTTCTTAGATTATTTCTTTTTTTTTTCTGTCTTTTACTAATTACTAATTATGTAAAGCTGCTTTGTGACAACAAGAGTTGTAAAAAGTGCTATACAAATAAAATTGACTTGACTTGAGGCCAAAGAGCTGAGCTTTAGTTCTTCATGTAGTGAATTCCAGGTCATTCCTGCTCTGTGACTAGAAGAAAGTTTTCCCAGTTAAGTACATATTAAAGAGTTCCAAGTTTCACGTTCCAAATTCCGAATTCCGAGTTCTAAATTCCGAGTTCCGAATTCCGAATTCCGAAGTTCCAAATTCCGAGTTCCAAATTCCGAGTTCCAAATTCCGAATTCCTACGTCTGAATTCCGAGTTCTAAATTCCGAATTCCATATTCCGAATTCCGAGTTCCAAGTTCCGAGTTCCAAATTCCGAGTTCCAACTTCTGAATTCCGAGTTCTAAATTCCGAGTTCCGAATTCCGAGTTCCGAATTCCGAGTTCCGAATTCCGAATTCCGAGTTCCAAGTTCCGAGTTCCAAATTACGAGGTCCAAATTCCGAATTCCAACTTCTGAATTCCGAGTTCTAAATTCCAAGTCCCGAGATCCAAATTCCAAGTAGCGAGATCTAAATTCTGAATTCCGAGTTCTGAGTTCCGAGATCTAAATTCCGAGTTCCAAGTTCTTAATTCCGAGTTCCGAATTCTAAGTTACAAGTTCGGAATTCGTAACTCGGAATTCGTAACTCAGAATTTAGAACTTGGAACTTGGAATTCGGAAATCAGAATTCAGAATTTATAACTCGGAACTCGGAATTTGGAACTCGGAATTCGGAACTCGGAATTCGGAACTCGGAATTTGGAATTCGGAACTCGGAATTTAGAACTTGGAATTCGGAACTCGGAATTTGGAACTCGGAATTCGGAACTCGGAATTTATGACTCGGAATTCGAAATTTGGAACTCAGAATTTAGAACTCGGAAATCGGAAATCGGAATTCGGAATTCGGAATTCGGAACTCGGAACTCGGAATTCGGAACTCGGAATTCGGAACTCGGAATTTATGACTCGGAATTCGAAATTTGGAACTCAGAATTTAGAACTCGGAATTCGGAATTCGGAACTCGGAATTTAGAACTCGGAATTCGGAACTTGGAATTTAGAATTCAGAATTCGGAATTTATAACTCGGAACTCGGAATTTGGAACTCGTAATTCGGAACTCGGAATTTAGAACTCGTAACTCGGAATTTAGAACTCGAAATTCGGAACTCGGAATTCGGAACTCGGAATTCGGAATTCGGAACTCGGAATTCGGAATTCGGAACTCGGAATTTAGAACTCGGAATTCGAAATTTGGAACTCGGAATTTAGAACTCGGAAATCGGAACTCGAAATTCGGAATTCGGAATTCGGAATTTAGAACTCGGAATTCGGAACTCGGAATTCGGAACTCGGAACTCGGAACTCGGAATTTAGAACTCGGAATTCGAAATTTGGAACTCGGAATTTAGAACTCGGAAATCGGAACTCGGAACTCGAAATTCGGAATTCGTAACTCAGAATTTAGAACTTGGAACTTGGAATTCGGAAATCAGAATTCAGAATTTATAACTCGGAATTCGGAATTCGGAACTCGGAATTTAGAACTTGGAATTCGGAACTCGGAATTTGGAACTCGGAATTCGGAACTCGGAATTTATGACTCGGAATTCGAAATTTGGAACTCAGAATTTAGAACTCGGAAATCGGAAATCGGAAATCGGAATTCGGAATTCGGAACTCGGAAATCGGAATTCGGAATTCGGAACTCGGAATTCGGAACTCGGAATTCGGAACTCGGAATTTATGACTCGGAATTCGAAATTTGGAACTCAGAATTTAGAACTCGGAATTCGGAATTCGGAACTCGGAATTTAGAACTCGGAATTCGGAACTTGGAATTTAGAATTCAGAATTCGGAATTTATAACTCGGAACTCGGAATTTGGAACTCGTAATTCGGAACTCGGAATTTAGAACTCGTAACTCGGAATTTAGAACTCGAAATTCGGAACTCGGAATTCGGAACTCGGAATTCGGAATTCGGAACTCGGAATTCGGAATTCGGAACTCGGAATTTAGAACTCGGAATTCGAAATTTGGAACTCGGAATTTAGAACTCGGAAATCGGAACTCGAAATTCGGAATTCGGAATTCGGAATTTAGAACTCGGAATTCGGAACTCGGAATTCGGAACTCGGAACTCGGAACTCGGAATTTAGAACTCGGAATTCGAAATTTGGAACTCGGAATTTAGAACTCGGAAATCGGAACTCGAAATTCGGAATTCGGAATTCGGAATTTAGAACTCGGAATTCGGAACTTGGAAATTGGAACTTGGAATTTAGAACTCAGAAATCGGAATTTGGAACTCGGAATTCGGAAATCGGAATTTGGAGCTCGGTATTCGGAACTTGGAATTCGGAACTCGGAATTCGGAATTCGGAATTTATAACTTGGAATTCAGCATTTATAACTCGGAACTCGAAATTTGGAACTCAGAATTCGGAACTCGGAACTCGGAATTTGGAACTCAGAATTCGGAACTCGGAACTCGGAATTTGGAACTCAGAATTCGGAACTCGGAACTCAGAATTCGGAACTCGGAATTCGGAACTCGGAATTTAGAACTTGGAACTTGGAATTCGGAACTCAGAATTCGGAATTTATAACTCGGAACTCGGAATTTGGAACTCGGAATTCGGAACTTGGAACTTATAACTCGGAATTCGGAATTTATAACTCGGAACTCAGAATTTGGAATTCAGAATTCGGAACTCAGAATTTAGAACTCAGAATTCAAAATTTGGAACTCGAAATTTAGAACTTGGAACTTCGAATTCGGAACTCGGAATTTAGAACTCGGAATTCGGAATTTAGAACTCGGAGTTTAAATCTCGCAATTCAGAACTCGATTTTCGGAACTCGGAATTTAGATCTCGGAATTCGGAACTCGAAATGTAGAACTCGGAATTCGGAACTCGGAATTTACACCTCGGAATTCAGAACTCGGAATTCGGAACTCGGAATTCGGAACTCGGAATTTGGAACTCGGAATTTAGAACTCCGAATTCGGAATTCAGAACTCGGAATTTAGAACTCATAACTCGGAATTCAGAACTCGGAATTCAGAACTCGGAATTTAGAACTCATAACTCGGAATTCAGAACTCGGAATTCAGAACTCAGAATTCAGAACTGAGACTTCGTAACTCAGAATTCAAAATATGGAACTCGGAATTCGAAATATGGAATTCGGAATTTAGAACTCGGAAATTGGAATTTGGACCTTGGAATTGGGAACTCGGAATTGGGAACTCGGAATTTAGAACTCAGAGTTTATAACTCGGAATTTGGAATTTAGAATTCGGAATTCGTAACTTGGAATTCGTAACTAGGAATTCAGAACTCGTAACTCGGAATTCAGAACTCGGAAATATAACTCAGAATTCGGAATTTATAACTCGGAACTCAGAATTCGGAACTCTGAATTTAGAACTTGGAATTCAGAACTCAGAATTTAGAACTTGGAACTGTCTGTTTTTGAAAAACAGCTACGTTCTTTTAGAAACATCTACAGAAATGGTACATTTATCTTCTGAGGTGTATTTTTATTAAATTAGACTAATTATTGTAACTTTACATCATTTATATATATTCATATTTTAGTTTTAGGATTCGAGGAATCGTTCCTCTGCAGGTCAGTACGGCCTCAGGAGGAAACTAGTACCTACTAGACGGCTGAGAGAGTACTTGGAGGAAGCGTCTGCAGCTAAAAGTAGACAGTGTAGCTGTCTACTTAAGTTACCAAATGAGATGCTGCACCATCAGACTTCATCATTGGTATGCTGTTCTTTTTAAGATGGGCAGTGTTATTTTTACACCAGACATACCTTTTGGAATTATGGTCAGAACGTTCAACCAGGATCATCAGCCCATCATAACACATTTGTCCACTTGGGTTTGGGAGATTGGATATGTGTCTATCTATACAAGCTTGGACACCTTTATCTGGGGTTAATTGGGGCTCTTTTTTTGATGGTAGGTGTGAGCTATCGACTATTTAACCTGAGTTTAATTACACTTATGCAAGTATGTTTTTAATCATAAAATTTTAATCTCATTGTTTTTCACGTTGTTATAGGTTGACGTTTCACATGTAAGGTGTTGGACATGATATATCTTGTTTGATTCTTAAAAACCTGCTGTATTACAGGTATGTGTTCTGTTACTAAGTTTCTGGTTGTGAAATCTCTAATCTGAAAATAAACAAAATCTTGTGGTTTTCAGTTTTGCTTTGATGCATTTTGATGATGATTGCAAGCAATGTGCAAAAATTCAGTCAAATTAACTTTAATTGGAGCAAACTGATCATTTATTAATGAGCTACACTGAACACATTAGTCTTAGGACTCATTTGTACTTAATGACAATTTTGATTGGAAATTAAATAAGTCTGCTCTCTGACTTTGATGCATTACTGTAGGGCTGTATGTCAAAACAATAACAATTATTGTGTTTTAAATCAAGGATGGAAAGACAATGAGGCAATGAGTTGCAGGAAGCTGTGACTGCAGCACCATGTCTGGTAAGTCTCGCAGGATGCAGCCGTGTGGCTGACAGGGGGTGCATGGTGGGCCCAAAGGAGAGGCAGAAAAAAGGCTTACAAAAGAGTAAATTTAAACCACCCCGAAGAGGAATTTATTCATAACAGCAAGCTAATGAACTGAAGCTAGCACAATGGGGAACCAGCGGGACACTTTCAGTCGGCCTAAGGGCTGGACAGGGTGGCCAGAGGACCTGAGAGACGGCCGCAGGTTGGCCCGGGCAGCTGGGGTCAGTGGAGGTCGGCTGTGAGCGATTGCGAAGGGAGCCAGAAAAAAAATCCAGATAAAAAGGAACAGAGCTGGAGAGAGAAAACTCACACCATTAACCCAGCCTGAACATGGAGCATTGTGCTCATCCGACTGTTGAGGAGGCAGTAGTTTTAGGAGGTTGCTGCTGCAGCCAGGAATGGAGGACAGGTGCTGTCCTTAGCGGTTTCCAGCCGCGCACCCTTCAACAGCTCAGCCCCCTGGACATGCGGTCCTGCTTGGCGTCCAAAACAGTGGTGCTGATCCAGCAGCTTGGTTCAGCACCTCGGACAGCGTGTTGTTGCTGGGCGCGCTTGTGTGACCCAGGTTACAAAAGCTTGATTAAAGTCAATTTTATTAATAAAAAAAGATCACACTTAAGATAGAGAGGAATTAAACTAAGAATTACTCATTCTTAATTAGACAAAAATAAAAGATTAATGACTGTAAAATAATGAATTTATGAGCAGTACTGAAACTAGATCCAAGCTGAGATTAGATAAGATGCTGAGAAAATAATAAATAAATAAATCAAGACACAAATATTGGAGGAAAAGAAACTTTATTCACATTTTTGTTCAGCTCGCTACACATTTCAGTCAATAAGGTGATCAGGTGAAATGGGCGTGGCCGTCGCAGACGCACTGCACAAAATGAAGCCTTGGAGAGCTGAATGGAGCATTTTGCTTTATTTTCTGTGCACAGAAGCTTCAAATATTGTAAATAAGTTCAATTAATAGTTCATACTGTGTATAAGTGCAGTTAATTGTGGTTGGAGTTGATATTTGTGTTCATAGAGAATTAAAACTTGAAATGAACTGAGATTTATCATCTATTATAGGTTAGGTTTTTTTTTTTTTCACTGCTGTTCAAATTGGACCTTTCTACGTTGGATGGCGAGCCTCCCTGAACTCGGATCCAGGAAAGCTGTTCACAAGCACTGTGGATGCTGATTTGTGAAGGTTTTAGTTTTGTTTTTTTATTTTGCAGGTTGCAAGTCCTCATCCCCACTGCGGTAGGAGGAAGCTCTTACCTTTTCCACAGACTGAACCTCTTGCACTTACACACATCCAACTGCAGCCTGTGAAACACAAGGACATTGCTGAACTAACCACCGTGGGGCGGACCGGCTTGGCCTACCTAATTACATAAATCATATTCAAAAAATTTGTTTTTATCCAGTTGGAGAAATTATAAGACAGTCAGGATGTTTGTCTTTCTTTAATTTCAAACACAAGTTCCTGTAATGAAAAAGAAATGAGATAATGATGTTTATCATGTACATCAAAACATATTGAGAATTGATTTAATTTAATTACCCCATACCTCTTTTACTGAGGGCACAAAACTCTGAGAATTTCATCTATCTAACAATTTTTCTGTCTATTTATCTAGCTAGCTAGCTATGTGTCTATTAACCCATCTGTTTTTTTTATCCATTTGGAGAATTTGTAGAACAGTCAGGGGGTTTGTCTTTGTTTCATTTCAAACACAGGTTCCTGTAATGAAAAAAGGGAATCCGTTAATGCTGTTTATCATGTAAATAGAAAAATTTTGATAATGTATTTAATTGAATTACCTCTTACCTTTTATACTGAGGGCACAAAACTCTGAGAAATCCATCTAACTATTTATGTGTCTATTAACCCATTTTTTTTTTAATCCACTTGGAGAATTTGTAGGACAGTCAGGTGTCATGATCCACTGGGTCAGACAATGAGGGAGAACACTCGCAGGGGATGGACCAAGGCGAGAGAGTTTATTAACTCAAACAGGGCAGAAAACAAGGAAAAAGCAGCAACAGATTAACAGGGTTAACGATAAACAAAAGCCAAACGTGACAACCAAGCTGGGCAAACAAAAGAGCACACCTGTGGCTGGTGAGGGACGAGGGCTAGGCTAGCATGCCAGGGCTGAGCCAGAACGATACAGAAAACCTAAACCTACAGGCAGTGCCTGGGGAAAGCCGTGAAACAGAAAGACAGCGCGGGTCAGGCGCTTCTGAGACTTACTGGACCTCTGGAGCTGAGGGATCCGCTGCCGAACCCAAACAACAGAACCGAGATAGTGACAGGGCTAGCTTACCAGAACACAGGCGATAACTAGAGCGCGCACCAGAGCTGACTTCCTTGACGAGAGTTCAGCGCACTCCCATGAACAAGCCCCTGATACTCCTTACGGTGCTCTATGACCGAAGGTGAGCAGGCAGTAGTGGTTCAGCAGCCACACTTGAGTCCCAGACCGAGGAGGTTTAGCTGACATTAGCAGAGGCCGTTGGAGAGCCCAACGGATAATGCCAGCACTACGAGACACCAGATCCAACCCAGTGTTGACCTGAGATAACCAGAGCTACTAAGAGTTGACAGAAGTCAACTAAAGTCAATTCTCGGCCCTGGCTGATGCGCAAGCCCTCCTTAAATGCACCAGCCCACAGGTGTAACACATCAACAGAATGTGAAGACAAACACAGTGACTCAAACTGAACAGTGAAGCCAGAACAAAACATGACTGTCAACATAAAAGTCTTTTTCAACATTGGAGTCCATGACATGACCGTGATAGGGAGTTCTTGATCGCCTGTGAGCCGCGGCCCGTGACCGCCCCTGGGGCAGACGCGGCGGCGTGGGCGTGACATCAGGATGTTTGTCTTTGTTTCATTTCAAACACAGGTTCCTGTAATGAAAAAAAGAAATCAGTTTATGCTGTTTATCATGTAAATAGAAAAATATTGAGAATGTATTTTATTGAATAACCCCTTACCTTATTTACTTAGGGCACAAAATTCATAGAATTTGATCTATCTAACTATTTTTCTGTCTATTTATCTAGCTAGCTAGCTATGTGTCTATTACCTCTTATACTGAGGGCACAAAACTCTGAGAAATTTATCTATCTAACTATTTATTTGTCAGTTTGTTTAGCTAGCTAGCTATGTGTCAATTAACTCGTCTTTTTTTTTTTATCCAGTTGGTGAAATTGTAGGATAGTCAGGGTGTTTGTCTTTGTTTCATTCATGGTTATCATGTAAATGGAAAAATATTAAGAATTATTTTATTTAAATGACCTCTTATCTCTTATACTGAGAGCACAAAATTCTGAGATTCATCTATCTAACTATTTATCTGTCTATTTTTCTAGCTTGCTAGCTATGTGTCAATTAACCCATCATTGTTTTAATCCAATTGATGAAATAGTAGGACAGTCAGGGTGTTTTTCTTTGTTTCATTTCAAACACAGGTTCCTGTAATGAAAAAAAAGAAATCAGATGATGCTGTTTATTATGCAAATTGAAAAATATAAATAATAACTTTAAATAAATTACCCCTTACCTCTTATACTGAGAGCACAAACCTGTCAGTTGTTTTATCCAGTTGGTGAAATAGTAGGACAGTCAGGGTGTTTGTCTTTGTTTCATTTCGAACACAGTTTCCTGTAATGAAAAAAATAAATCAGATAATGCTGTTTATCATGTAAATAGAAAAATATTGAGGATTTATTTAATTCAATTAGCCTTACCTCTTATACTGAGAGCAGAAAACTTGGAGAAATTCATTTATCTAACTATTTATCTAGTTAGCTAGCTATGTGTCTTTTAACCCATCATTTTTTTAAATCCATTTGGGGAATTTGTAGGAAAGTTAGGGTGTTTGTCTTTGTTTCATTTCAAACACAGGTTCCTGTAATGAAATAAAGAAATCAGATAATACTGTTTATTATGCAAATAGAAAAATATAAAGAATAACTTTAATTAAATTACCTGTTACCTCTTATACTGAGAGCACAAAATTCTGAGAAATTCATCTATCTAACTATTAATCTATCTAATTCCCTAGCTTCCTAGCTATGTGTCAATTAACCCCTCATTGTTTTAATCCAATTGATGAAATAGTAGGACAGTCAGGGTGTTTTTCTTTGTTTCATTTTAAACACAGGTTCCTGTAATGAAAACAAAGAAATCAGATAATGCTGGTTATCATGTAAATAGAAAAATATTAAGAATGTATTTGATTTAATTAGCCCTTACCTCTTATACTGAGAGCACAAAACTCTGAGAAATTCATCTATCGGACTATTTATCTGTCAGTTTATCTAGCTAGCTAGCTAGATATGTTTCAATTAACCCGTCATTGTTTTTATCTAGTTGGTGAAATTATTGGACAGTCAAGGTGTTTGTCTTTGTTTCATTTCAAACACACGTTCCTGTAATGAAAAACAGAAGTCAGATAATGCTGTTTATCATGCAAATAGAAAAATATAAAGAATTAATATAATTAAATGACCCCTTACCTCTTATACTGAGAGCACACAATTTGGAGAAATTCATCTATCTAACTATTTATCTGTCTATTTATCTATCTAGCTATGTGTCTATAAACCCGTCTTTTTTTTTTTTTTATCCCTTTGGAGAATTTGTAGGACAGTCAGGTTATTTGTCTTTGTTTCATTTCAAACACATTCCTGCAATGAAAAAAAAAATCTGATAATGCTGTTTATTATGTAAATAGAAAAATATTAAGGATTATTTAAATTACCTCTTATTCTGAGAGCACAAAACTCTGAGAATTTCATCTATCTAACTATCTAACTTTATCTGTCTATTTATCTATTTAGCTAGCTATGTGTCTGTTAACCTGTCATTGTTTTTATCCAATTGCTAAAATTCTAGGACAGTCAGAGTGTTTGTCTTTGTTTCATTTCAAACACAGATTCCTGTTATGAAAATAAGAAATGAGATAATGCTGTTTATCATGTAAATATAAAAATATAAAAAATATTTTAATTAAATGTCAACCTACCTCTTATACTGAACAGAAGACTCAGAGAAATTCACCTTTCTAACTCTTTATCTGTCTATTTATCTATCTTGCTATGTGTCTGTTAACCTGTCATTTTTTTTTATCCATTTGGAGAAGACAGTTAGATAAATGACTGTATTGAATGAATTGTATAACAGTCAGGATGTTTCTCTATTTTTATTTCAAGCATCTTTAGCTGTCAGCTGTCAACTGTCTACTTCTTCTGTCTGTCTTTTGTCTATCTTTGTTTTCTTTGTAACTGTTTCTTACTTATCCATTTTTCTAACTTTCTAATCCTACATAGATCAATAGATTACATTTTTCACCACTAGCAAACCTTAATAACTGAGTCTGTCCACCATCCCAAAAACATCATCAGCTTCTCAACATTATAACCTTTACTTTTAAAACACACATCAGCAGCAGACTTTAAAAACCCAGTCAGTTCAGCAACCTCAAGGCTAAAGCACACTGCCACGGCGGGCAGGAATAATGAAAAGACTGTTTGTCCTACATTTGCTGTCCTGATGTGTGGAGAGGGTGCTGGTTACATGTCTGCAGCTGGAGGATCAGAGGAGCGACTGGGAGTTTAATGGAATGATTGATAATAGAACATTATTACATCATAAAGACACAGTTCTAAAGTTCCAGCAGCAGCTGTTTCTCTGACTTTTGAAAGATGCATTTGTGAACTGGTGCTCACCTGAGTTTACTCATGTATACACACCTGCACCAACACCTGAACACATTAAAATCACTCCTGTCATCAGCAGGGTTCTTTCAGTAATCCAAAATCTGTCTTCAAATATGGGCCTAATAGTAATTTACTGTTACTATATATTACATTTCATGATTTTATATGTTATGCCAATATATCTATCTATATATCTATCTGCCTGTATATATCTATCTTTATTGTTTTTAATTGATCAGTGAAATAATCAGCCTGGTCTCATGGGATATACGTACCTCTGACCACTTTTTAGGTTTAAGATATAGGGGAACTGGGTCCTTTCTACTGATTAAGGGTGATTTATCTAGCTAGTAGGTAACAGCTAGCTAGGTGGCTAGGCTAATGCAGCCTCTAACATAGCATCAGGTACACAGCGAGCTGTAGTTGAGGCCATTCTCATATAGTTTGGTGGTTAAATCAGAGGTTCTTCTAACATATCTTTTACCAAAAGCTTATGTGAAGATAAGGGAACGGGAGACACTGTCTGCTCATTCATTAGCGTAGAGTGAGGTGTCAGCTGAGCTCGTACATTAGCTAGCTAGCGCTAGGTGGCTAATGAGGAGCGCTTGCTAGATAAAGCAGCTGGTGTTTTTCTGTGGTTGTCACGATGTGCTGGCTAGAGATCTCGTATGCTGTACTAACTGATTTCATACTGGATCTAATTGTGTGTAATTATGATCTTTCTCTTTTTTTTTTTTTTTTTACAGCTTTGAACTTCTATTCATCATTGATTCTCATTATCTTTCTCTGCCTCTTGCAGGGACCAGGTCGACACGTGGACAGGTGAGTTAATGCTAGAGTTTATATTAGCTGGATTTCTGGTTAGTTTTTATACTCCCTCAGTTAACAAATGTAAGCACAGTACAGAAACACACACCATGTGACCTTAGAATTACAGGATTTTACATGATGGGTTTTGTAAAAATGGACTAATTTGATTATTTGAGGTTAATCAGCTGAATGTTAGAACTATCTGAGCTGGTTTCCCAGACTTGCATTAAACCTAGTCCTTGACTAAAAGAGAACTTCAGTGAAGATCACCACTGGAAAAAAGCTAGTTAGTGTCTGGGATTATGATCAATCCATGTCTGGGTAATCAGCCCTTTCTGATCTGAATCACCATGTGTGAAATAATGTGTAATGTGTTGAAATTATTGCACCACTGATTTATTGCACATATTTCAATGAATTGCATTACCGTTATTATTGCACATATGAACAGTATAATTTGAGTATTTTTCTGATGAACCACAGTGTCACACATTGAGGGAGGAGTTTGATGGTCACAGGTAGGAATGACCTGTGGTGCTCTGTGGTGCATTTTGATGATGAGTCTTGCACTGAATGTGCTCCTGTGGGTTGGAGCCATTATCCGTAATGGCATGCAGCTTATACAGCATCCTCCCCTCTGACACTGCCTCAGTGAGTCCACCTCCACACCCACATCATCACTGGCCTTTTGGATCAGTTTGTTCAGTCTGTTGGTGTCTGCCACTCTCAGCCTGTCCCAGCATGCACTTGCACTTGCCACCACAGACTCATAGAAGATCCTGAGCATAGTCTGGCAGTTATTGAAGGACCTTAGAAAATAGAGACTCCTTCCTGTAGAGGGCGTCAGTGTTCTTAGCCCAGTCTAGTGAGTTGTCAATTTAAACTCCTAGATATTTGTAGTTCTCCACAGTGTCCACATTGACCCCCCTGATGGACACAGGGGTCGTCACCAGTGCCTTGTCCCTCCTTAACAGGTCATTTTGTAAAATACATTTTCCTGAGTCGCTGAACATTAACAAAAATGGTTCAGCTTCCCATCCTCTATGAGGAAACATACATCATGTTGATTTGCATGTTCTGTGTATGTATGAAAATGTTTTTAAAAAAATAATTCCAGAAAATGCAAGAACATCTGAAGCTTCAGCTAGTGAACAATGCTTTGCGGATGTAAATGCACACCAAGTTATTGGTATGTATTTTTCACACCTAAAATGTTGTTCACAACAATTTGGAAGAGTGAAGCTGTTGAAAAGCCACCTGTCCTTATTTGTGCAGGTCTGTAATTAGCATGCCACTGTTATTCAGTATTTTCCTAATTCCAGAATGGGAACATTTGTGGCAATTTGTGTATCTTCCAAATATATCTTCCAAAAAGCTTTCCTTGAATGAACATATTGTCATCATGAAAAAGAAAAATTCCCACTGCCATTGACCACTTCTCTTGCCCAGTTTGCACCGTAGATACAGTTGCTGTGTCTGTCGATGGAAACCAAACACTACATCATTTTAGCAAAACAAAGAGTTATGTTATTATTGATAACTGTAAACTGTCAGAATCTCTACGGAGTATCTCTATTATCTTTAATGTTTTCTTTAGAGGAACAGACATTTTTTGATGGCATTTTTTTGGCTAGTGATAAAGATATAGCAACATTTGTTGAGTGCATTCGTAAGAAGGCCAAGCCAGTAAGATATTTGTCAAAACACTTTAGACTGTACATAGTGAAGCAGGATTTACTTTTTGTATATATTTGATAATGACATTGTGTTACAGGTACATGGAAAATGAATCTGTGGGACATCAACATGGGCTGCAGCCAGAGAGACCTCTAAAAAGACAAACATCATATGTGATGAAGAGGTCCTGGAGGTGGCAGTTTGCTTAAAGGTCTGAACATGTATTGGGGAGATATTTGCCAATCCTCCATTTTTGCAAGAAGAACTGGCCACAAAAACAAATGGAAAGTTCTTCTGCACTGATATAATGTGTGGATATTGGCCCTATCTGCAGAAGCCGGCTCAGACATTCCCAAAAATACAAAACCTGACTTAGACTTTTCTGCATGCAAAGGGGCGTTCTACAAAATGTGAGGTAATTGTGTATTGTCTAGCACACAGTTAAGTATTTTACCATATTGGTGGTGTTTTTAAACTTCAAATTTGTATTCTTGACATCTGATATAAATGCTGTAGGTGCAGCGGGGTGCCAGAAACCAAACAGGGGCAGGCACTACCATATTTAACAGCTTTTTGTCACGAATGGCTCTAACTACAAAATACATGAGTAAGGCTGGGAAGTGAACCTTTACTTACAGTGCTCATGTATTGTGCTTTTTTACCCTACTTTTCATTGATCATATTTGTTGACTAAGCCCTGGTGAAACAGCACATTTATCAGTTCCTTCATAATTACATCTCGAGTGGATATGATCACATTGCATGTCAGGAGGAGGATCATCTTGCTGTTTTTTACAAGTATATCTTAACACCTGCCCTTTTAACTGATAGAGTGACCATGGCAAACAAACTTCTAAATTATTTGTATAATTGCTTTCTCATTGCATAAGTGATGTGACTTTCTCTATCAAAATGTTGGAATACTTGTTAGTCACCATAAAACGAAAAAAGAGCAAACTATAGATATATTCTCAGATTTTCTTGGCAAAACATTTATGGGCGTCGTCTTTTAATTTTTAAATATTCTTTACAGCTCCACATGACCCCAGATCAGATGATCCAGTGGGGTTGCAACATGTGATTGAAGGCCTATTCTTGGGCATGCAACAGAAAAGGGGGGATCTATATTGAGTAACTGGTAAGTAGCCATGTTCAGGTTGCCTCCCAGACATTATGAACTTGTGGAATTAATTTTTAAATGTGAAATCTGTGACAATAACATTAAGTTGTAGGTAATTTAGGTAATTCAAATACAGTTCAAATACATTTTTACGTGGAGCAAAGTGCCCCTTCCACATCGTACACTTAAACCCTTACATAATCTTTATACTGTGTTTATACTCTAGTGAGCATGTTCATGTCAGGTCCGCGTCGCCGCACCCATCCCGAGGGCGGTCCCGAGCCGCAGACCACAGGCTTCATGTTCAAGGACTTTTACGTTGACACCCGATTCCTGTTATCATGTTCTGATTTGGGTCACCTGAGAGCTGGGGTACAAAAGGGGAGCAAACGCTAAGGTCTGGGCCGAGAATTACTCTTGCGACACCAAGCATTATGTTGGCCTCACGTTCATGAGACTTCTAGGAGAGTCTACGGGTTTCGGTAGTGTATGCTCTATCGGAGCTGTTTCACGTTCAGAGGGAGTTCGCTGTCTGGTTCACTGGTTGGTCGCCAGTGAGATTCGGCGTCCGGTTCCTTTGCACTCTAGTCACGTAAGTTTATCAGCGCCTGACGAGCGCGGTTTGGGTTCCTGTATTTGGCTTCCTCCCTCCGTTAGGGTGGCCCAGCCTCGCTTTGCTCCCTGGCTGCCTACCAGCCTCAGGTGGCCTTCAGGTTTTGCCCACATTAGTTTGTCACGTTTGTCTTGTTTATCCCTCTGTTATTGCTGCACTCTTGTGTTTTCCCCTTGTTAATTTGAATAAAACGTTATCATGCATTGCACCGTCCCTGCGAGTGTTCACCCGTCCATGTCTAGCTTAGCCAGCATGACAGTTCAATAAAACCACCCCATTGTTTCTGCACGTTTTCCATTTGATCAGTTCCACTGACCATATAGGTCTTGTTGTACAGTTACATACTGTAATCCATCTTTTTCCCTGTGTACTTTGCCAGCACACCTTTACCTTTTTCTTTAGTATTCAGGACCTCCACAAGACTATCATTTCCAGATGTTGTAGTGAAGAAACTAGCATGAGCAAGTCCGATTTGTAATGTAAGCCAAGAGTGATAGTTGGTCACAGGAGGCTGTTGGCTGGATATTTGTGATTGGTGGACTATTCTCAGTGACACTGAGCTGTTTAAAAACTCCAGCAGCACTGCTGTGTGTCTGACTCACTCGCACTGGTGCAACACACACTAACATGCCACCACCCTGTCAGTGTTACTGCAGTGCTGAGAATAATCCGCTACCCAGATGGTACCAGTTTATTGCACTGGTGTGACTGAATCAGACACAGAAGTGCTGTTGGAGTTTTCACTGTTCACTCTATAGACAAACCGAGCTTGTCATTCTGCTTTGGAGACGTTTGCTTGTAATTGTACACACCTACGAACTTGGAGGAGTGTCTAATCGAGTGGACAGTGAGTGGACACAATGTTTAAAAACTCTAGCAGCACTGCTGTTTCTGATGCATGCTACGATTACTTTTGTATTCGCTGACGTTATGACTTGGGATTCTGGTACGTTAATTTTGACATGAACCATTTTAGTGACTCTTCATTTAAACTCATTAAACTCAGACTTTCAAAGGAAAGAGGTCTATGTGCTTTTCATTTGTTTCAGACCATAGAAATGTGCAGATTCTGACCATGAAGACCATTAGACCTGACATTTTTACCCCCTTTTTTGCCCACTTGCACTAAACTGTGCTTTCAACCTCACAGAGTGACCATGTTCCAGAGTCAGGAGGAAGTGACTGAACGCCTGACTCCTCTGATTAACTGTCACAGTGCTTCTGCTTTTCTTCCTCCACAATGTAAAACCAGTCACGCATTGCCTGTGTTGTCAGGACAGAAAGCTGCAGCCTTACCATCAGATGTCAAATTATTAACACTCACACTGTAACTGGAAATGACGTGTGGAGTGAGAGAGAGAAGCAGGAGCTCTGATGCTGTGTGCATCGCCTTTCAGTTCAGTTACACTCCCCTGCCAACCAATTCAGTTCAGCTGGTGATATCCATGCATTGAGTTGATGATGACAAGTAAGTGCCAGCTAGTTGGCTGTTCAAGTTTGTTCCTTGTGAGAATTAACTCCATGTTAAAGAATAAAGAGAGAAAGTCGTTCGAGCTGCAGTAAAGTTCTTGTTCTGTGCGGAAAATGGCTTCCGCCTGAGGACATAGTAGTGCAGTTCTCATGTTCGCCAAACATATAGGGAAGCTCTATATGTAACCGTGTGCATATTCTCTAGAACGTAATGTCCCTTAAATACTATTCCTGCTAGAACTGAATGTTAATACTTATTATTTATTAAGTGATCATTTCTTATCTGATTCAGCAGTTTAGAATATTTGTTCGAATATGATTTGATGGTTTTTTTTTATTATTATTTGTTATTTCAGACTGTGAGCAATGCTGAATGTCAAGTTGTACTGTGAAGTACTACTGGATTACAATACAGTTTAATAAGAAGAAATTATGTTCCCTCGTCTTTAGTCCTGTGTCCTTACCGATGCACCATCCTGTTTACTGTGAAACCCAATACGAGCTAGCCCTACCTATATCCTCTGAAACACTTAGACATGAAGAAGAACGTTTTTGACAAGGTGATGCAGCTGGAGAGACTTATTGAGGAAGAGGCTCTACTTGTGGAAGAAATGAGACAACAGTGGAACCATCTTACAAGAACCTGCAGGGCTTTGAGGGACCAGGCTGGTGTACTATCAGATGGCCTGGCCACACAGAGTGAGAACCTAAGTGAAATGAAAATACCCCCAAAAAAGCAGATCAGAATAATTTTCAGTTAGAATTAGTTTCAAACAAATGTAGGTGATTAAAAGCATACAGTGATTATAAATCCAGCATGAAGATGAAATTCCAGACTCTTATGAAAGAACCATGAAACTACAGGGGCCACTTTCCTGCACAGGGATTAAGTTTAGTCTTGGACTATATTTGGGTGTTCATCTGTGGGACAAGTTGGAATGGGAAGTGAACATGGACAAGCTGTACAAGAAGGGCCAAAGCCAGCGCTACTTTTTGAAGGCTGAAGTTCTTTGGTGTGACAACCTAGCTGCTATGAACTTTCTACAAATCTGTGGTGCCAAGTATCATTTTTCTGTGCCATTGTGTGCTGGGCAGCAGTACTACAACAAAAGACCCAAACAGACTGAACATGATCATTAGACTGACCGACTTAGTCCTGGGGGCTAAACTGGACACAGTGGAGATGGTGCTGGAGAGGGTAATGGGATGTTGGCAAAGGTGTCCGTGATCATGAAGAACCCAGTCCACAAAACACTACAGGGACAGAGAGCGCACAATGGGCAGCAGACCTCGCTGCAGGAAAAACACTTTGACAGGTCATTTCTTTCTACAGCCATCAGATTGTACAAATCTACACTCCAATCCATCAAATTAATCTGTTACTCAGCATCATTGTACATCTGTATATCACCTGCACTGCATTCCCATCACTGCCTGTTCTGCTCTAGTCATCTTTTGCACAATACTGTGTGTTACAGCAGTTCTGCATTAAGTACTATGCAGTAATACTGCAACTGTAAACGACCTCATCCGTGGATTACTGTTACTATCACACAGTAACATTAACTGTGGCTATGACTGTGGCAATAACTGTAACTTCAATACCTATATATGAGGGTTAGGGTCCTCTATAACAGAAATATGCTACAAAGCCATTCAGGGAAACTGAATATCTCTGTACCAGTCCTTGGTGTGGTAACATCAGACAAAGCTGTAGAACACTAGAATAACCAGCTGTACTGAGTAGTACTCCTCTTCCCTGCCCGCTTCTCCAACTAAAGTATAAAACATAGCCAAAGTCAAAGCGTATAGTTGTGCAGTTGTGAGGACAACCCACTTGGAGGCAGGTAGACTCGTCTTTTTTACAAACTCAATCCCCTTACACCACTTCACACTAAACCTGCACAGTTCAACAACATTAGAGACTGAGTGCATGTGCGCATAATGGAGATATCTGTCAGGGAGTCCAGCAATGTGTGGGTGTCTCATGTAAAATGCATTTTGTAGCAGGTAATGTCTGGATAAATGAGTGTAATTAGTTCTATTAAAACATTAACAGCCCCCATCATCTAGCTCACTGCCTCTTCTGTTTTACATTTATTATAGTCCTATTTTATTTGATATATTACAATGGTCAGTGGCTTGTCTAGGCTGAGGTCTAAGCTAGACATAGGTTTTAATTTAAACTAATAAGATTATTTTGAATCTCTTCTGTCACATACGTGTTATTTGTGTAAAAATGACTGACATGAGCACTACGAAGGACTTTCAATTCATGGATACAAACGTATGGATGCAGTTACTGCACAGAACCTGGCCCCAGTTTGAACATAAGACAGCTCTCACTTGAACTAAATTTGTCATCATTTCTGTGTAATAGAAGGGCAGGATGTCATGCTTTGTATGTTTTTTACAGACACTGATATGACCCCTACCGAGTGAAGCATTTCAGTGGTATTTATTTCATGGCATTATTTCCATTATTACATTCATGTCATGACATTTTCTATCTCTGTATTCTCTCCATCGTCTCGTGCCAGGTTTATTAGCATTACAATGGTTGTGAGCAGCCAGGCCTTCCATGTCTGCAGAAGAAGGCATATGCCTTGAGCTTAGGACCAGTCCCCCCCCTGCCCATTGTTATAGAGAGAATTGCAGAGAAGTGAAATTACACCTTATCCTCAAAATGGAGTTATGTAATAACTGAAAGTTTGGTAGAAGCACCACGCTCAAACTCTTCCCCTCCATTACTACACGCTATAAAACCGCTCCTCTCCCTTTTCGTTCTTGTGACGAAACTTGCATCCCACCACCACCCCTGCTCCTCCTGATCCAATTTTACTCAACCTCTACCTGGCAAGGGGGGGTCTGGCTTTGAATTCCATCTGCTCGAAGCCCCCCAGAACTCCAGCCCAAATTTCTCAAGTTGCCTCCTTGCCTCAGCTAGCTTGATCCACACTCGCAAACTGATTTATACTTAAATCATCATAGCAGCCACATACATTAATGTATAAATGTCAACAGGTACAGTGGCTGAGATGAATGAGCAGAAAGACTCATGAATGGATGAGTGGGAACAATGACTGACAGTTCAGTTGCCAGCAGGCCTGGCAAAAGCAGATGAACTGAAAAATATAATAGTACCAGCAGGAATTACCTCCTGTATCACTCCTTTACACGCCAGAGATGAAGATGTCTGTTGTCGTCTCGGTTCGTCTTCCTCTGGAGATGGACTTGTTATTCAAAAAGGAGAGTCTGTAGCCACCGTCTTTAGTTGTAACAATTATATATTTTATTGCAATCGAAAGAACAGTGTGGAGAGAGTCTGCCAATTCTGGGTGCCCTTCGGTCTCTCTCTCTCCGACTTAGGAATACCTTGAGTTTTTATACCTTATTTCACGCCACATTCTGTTGGAATGTTGCCATATATGGAATGTTTACATTTCATCCATAGGGAACAGCCATTAGCTCCCCCATTACCTAAGTGGTCCATGGCCACATCTGGACAGCGTTTAAATCACTGACACGTCTGCCCAACGGGATGTCCAAATCTAAACAGCATCTTATGTCTGTTCAATTTGTGTATATTTGGTCAAGAAACGGGGCCCCCTTTCTTTTCTACATCTGCAAAGTCAATGAATATACTACATTTGCCCCCTTTGAGCCTAATCAGAGGCTCAATAAAATAAAAGAGCATCACACACATGGTTACATGTGCTTCTAAAGACCTATTCCTTCTATGTTTGCCTTTTTTAACACTTATTTCACAGAATGTGAGAGCGAAAACCTGCCAGGCAGCTATCTCACTTTTAATATCCCTCAATCATCCAAGACAGGAAAAAACTCTCTCACGGTCCCTCTGCCCCAGGCGACCACATGCTGTACTCCAGGCCAATGTACAAAGAAGGAATGTCTCATTGATATATATATTGAATATGGACATCTGCTAGTGTGAGTAAATACATTTGGAACCCCATTAAACCAAAAATAATGTGTACTTTCAGGCTGGTCGACCCATCGGACCTTCCAATACACCTGTCCCTGCCTACCATTACTGACCCTAGTATCGAGAAAAAATCAAAACCCCTGGGGTCACGCTGTGCTTACTCACAATAAAATACATCATCTTACAACTCATTTACAAAATAATATCAATAGATTATACATATCAAAACTACTATTTATACATGTAGTGTATTTAGAGTACAGACAGTAATAATTGACAAATTTAAATGTGGCACATTGGAGTTCATCAACAGCGGTGTTCCTTGATGGTGAGTGTTCCTTGATGGTGAGTCGGGATAGATGAATTTACAATGTCCTTGTTCAAAAGATCTTCAGATCTCTCGATTAGTAATATCCATCAACATCTGACCCCTTTTCTGCCTCTTGGGATCTCTGAATACCAGTCCCCCACAGTGGTACTCCCCACGCTAGTCTGAAGGGAAAGATAGAAACAACAGCCAATATCTTTTCTTCAAAACATCAAATGCAGATTTCACAACAACAGTATTATACGTGTCAAACTATTACTACTCAGTAAATCATCTTTCAAGCCACCCTTTTCAGCCATACTATCATATACTTAAATCCCCTTTTACATATGCTGTGGTAATATAACATAGGTGTTATAACTTATGATAAAAGACTTAATTCACTAAATTAAAGTCATAATCCAAGTAGATACTCAGAATGGATATTTATCCACCAAATCACCTTCTAATACTAATCCCTCATCTTCTTCTGAATCTGTTCTAGGTAATAATGGCAGTTGAATTTGTTCCCCCGGCATTACAATTCCAACCCATCTTAAAATCATTGCCTTAGCAAAAGTCAATATCAGTGTACAACAACAGAACATTACACATAGCGACAAAAGCGCAGCACCAAACAACTGAGCCAACAATGTTCCCACATAACGATTGAATCCAGCTTTTTGCAGAATTTTTTCTATGCCCGGCACTCCCAGGAGATTAGCAAGAAGTCTTTTAATATCTCCTACAGCAGGTTGTGTTCCCACCATGATCTCTTCCAACTTTGCGATCCAAGGATGTGCTCCGTCTTGTAGAGTTGGCAATTTTTCCAAAACATCAGACATGTCTGTATTCTGCCAAGGCTTGTACTCCAATGTCTGTCGGATGATCACTGGACACATCTTGTCACATGATGTTCCTTTTCTTGGGCGCAATGCATATCCCTTGTCCACTTTCTGAGAGCCTTCCGTCCTCAATTCCTTCTTCTGCATCTGTAGCTCCTTCAGTTGTTTTTCCAGTCTGTTCTGCTTCTCTAAACTCATAGCAGTGTCCACATGAGAAAGGCATTGGTCTATACGCCTCTCTACACTTCTCATAGCCCTGTCGATGTCTTCTTCCATTCTTGAACTGGCTGTGGTCGGGAAGAATCCTCTTGAAGTACAAAGACTTGTGGGTCCCTTGTCTTGGTCGTCGTCTTCATTTTCACTTTCATCAGAACTCTCATCAGTGGAGTCCTCATACCGTCTAGTCTTGCCTCCTCTCCTTTCTGCCCTCACCAGGATCCGTCTGACTGCTGGATCATATCCTCCTCTGGCTTCTTCCCAAGCACTCTGATCCACATCATCTCCAACTTTTGTCCTCCTGGTCTTCACTGCACCTTCAATTTGCAAACATGTTGTTTTCTTCTTACTTTTGGAAGTTGGATACATCTTTATAATTGTTTCTGCTTTGCCTGCTTCCACTATTCGGTCGTCCTCATCTCTGATACGATAGTCTCCCTCTTGAGTGATCACTGGAAGCTGGGGATAGATCTCCTTAGACGTCACCTCCTTCTCATATGGTGGGGGATTTTTTACTGGGTTGACATGTGAAAATGGTGCACTAATTTCTGCCATCTGCTTTTCTTTTTCTGCCTCCTCTCACATCCCATATCAGAGAAAAGGAGAATCACGCCAGAGTTAATATTGTCATAAACTCTCAAGGTCCATAACAATTCACTGTAAACATACATTTTCCATCCTATTTCCATCCACTTTCAATACATCTTCCTTCTGTTCCTACATACTAAAATACCATCTTGAACCATTCTTCATATCCCCAAGGGACTCTTGGCCTACTGCCAACATAGTTTCTCAACTATCATCATAAAATAGACTATTCCGCTTAAACCAATTTAACACTCTTCACCTTCTTAAGCCCAAGTGTATATTTATGTTGACATGCCTGACTCTCCCTTAGCCAGGGGTCATAGGTCAACCAGAAACATATGTGTGCAAAGCCTATCTTCACACTAGTATGTATGGTGGATAGTCCCCTTTCTCCCGCTGTGCAGAAAGGGAGAGAAATACCAGCAAAACAGAAAAACTAATTTAACCCATCGAGGCTCACTAGTTCCTCTCATAAAGTAACCCTGTGTAAGGTAACTACCAACATGAGTGATACTAGTAAAACAACATTATCATCATAATGGTCTGCACCCTGAACAATTTGCATAACAGTTCATACTGGGTCTAATAATCACTTAGGTTTAATGCATTCTCAAAGCACAACCAGCATTCCAAGCCACACACTCACTGCACTCACTGCCACAGAACATCAAGAAAATCACCACCTCCATTATAATAATCCCAAAGACAGTTGGCTAGAAGCACTATAATAGTCTATTCTTCAACACAAGCCATACCAAGAACATCACTGGACCCATTTCAACACAGGAAAAACAACAACCTTAGACATCTTTTCCCCCATACAAACCCAACCAACCATTCTGCTATTACTATCCTCTAGTCCTTCTTCTTATGAACACATATTTAACAAGACTAATATTATTATTATAATATATTATCTCATATGACACCACAACCAAACTCTTAACCATGAACCATCATTTCTCCTCATAGGAAAAATCTCACTCCGCCAGGCCCCTGTGCTCCTGCACATCTTGTCATTAACACTGCATTACACATCTGGCGCTCAGCCACGCCTTAGCCATTGCAAAACACAGAATCACAAACCTATTACTAAATTCCTTTAGTAACCACTCGCCTTTATATAGTTATATGCAAACACAAAGTGTATATTTAATACACTCCTCTACTTATCTCACATTATGGCTATCATATTATATCAACATTCTACAATCAGTATTAATTTCATTTATTCCTTCTCAACAGTAACATACCAGAGACTATTCTCCTACATCGCTGACCAATACTACTCATCTCAACCATATATAAACTTTCCTTCAAATTAGACATACTACTAATATCACCTCTTCTACATGCACATATATACACATATATATATATATAAGTAACTTTGAATTGATTTAAATTTGTCTCTCAGATGGTAGGTTGAAATTACACTTTAAAAAAAAAAAAAACCACATTCCAGGATCCACACGACAATCACAGGACTTATTAACAGTATTCTTGTACTGTACATGACCTGGTGCCAATATGGGCTGTTTTGGTGGTTTATGAAATTTTACCCTTACCTATCTCCCTCTCTGTTATCCAGACAGGGCTCATTAATTTTCCTATACCTCATTCCAACCCACACATCTGAGAAACCTATTTATTTAACACTACTGTTCTATAATCATTATCACTTAACTATGTTTATGGGATCCCTTTATCTATTATTTGCCATTAAACAATAACACAAACTAGACATACAACACATAACAAACTAGACATACAACACATAACATTCACTCCTTTTTTTTTTTTTTCCTCTCTCTATGGGCCCCCATATTTTCCTTTAAATTTACAACCTCCCACAAAGGTACACATGGTCTGAAACAATATCAGAATTAATTTAAATTGCATGTCCCCTTTAAATCTTTTCATAATCTCAATTAATCTGGCTTTTATTGCTTCTGGTGCACAGCCTCAAATACAGCTCCTCCTCCCCGTAAGGAGTGACTCTCAGGCCCCATACTTTTGTCAGAAGAGACCTCCTGCAAGGCATAGGATCTCAGAAAGCCAACGAGATCGGGTATTTGACCATATGCATGTTTTTTTTTTTTTTTTTTTTTTTTTTTTTTTTTTCCAATAAAAGCCAACATTATGGAGAGTTTGTGAATTACTCTCCTCTTACCAAACATACCCCTTTTTAACCCAGACAAAACATGACAAAGAAAGGGAGGAGGGTACCAGCCCCTCAGCCTCCACACACAGACTGACACACACACATGTACATCCCTGGGCACGCACACACACACACACACCCCAAGTCGACTGTTTTATGCTAACCCTTACGTCTTCTCTTCTGTGCACTATACCCTTTTCTCTTTACTTCTAACACTTAGATGAGTACTCACCCCTCTTTTCTTTTTTCTCTTGTATTACCCTTTTTACTCTAAAAACCCCTTCTTTTCTCTTGTAACACCCCTTCTTTTCTTCTCTTAAACTTCCCATATTTCTCTTTTTTCTTCTATAACACCCCATATTTCTCTTCGTTTTTCCGTAACATCCCATAGTACTTGTCTTCTTCTATAACACCCCATGTTTCTTCTCTTAAAAACCCCCATATTTCTCTTATATCACCCTGTTAAGCTAACTTTCACACTGCAACCTGAACCTGCTCACGTCTTACAATCCTAAGAGAGACAAGGGCCCTAGCTCTCAAAGCCTGCGTGGCGCAAATTAACATGGCCTTATCAATGTTACTCACTGCTTTTTCAACAACACCCCTTTTGTGTTCCTCATTTTCCTTATACCTTGTCATTACTCTTGTTCCTACGTATTTTCTCATTCCTTACACCCCCGTATTGTGGTGGCACAACCCACAAATGACCCAAATTTAGAACAGAGTCTCCTCCCAAATAATGTCACAACCTCAAATTTTACAATTAACACGCCAGTGCAGCCTCACAGCACACATCCCAGCACAACGCTGAAACCCAAGCTCGAATAGTGAGAAAAGTGCTCACCGTGTATTGTTGTCTCACGAGCAAAAGTTTTCCACGTGGTACCGTCTGGTGCCGCCGGAAGTCACAGCTTGTCCCTGTTCGGGCGCCAAAATTTGTCGTCTCGGTTCGTCTTCCTCTGGAGATGGACTTGTTATTCAAAAAGGAGAGTCTGTAGCCACCGTCTTTAGTTGTAACAATTATATATTTTATTGCAATCGAAAGAACAGTGTGGAGAGAGTCTGCCAATTCTGGGTGCCCTTCGGTCTCTCTCTCTCCGACTTAGGAATACCTTGAGTTTTTATACCTTATTTCACGCCACATTCTGTTGGAATGTTGCCATATATGGAATGTTTACATTTCATCCATAGGGAACAGCCATTAGCTCCCCCATTACCTAAGTGGTCCATGGCCACATCTGGACAGCGTTTAAATCACTGACACGTCTGCCCAACGGGATGTCCAAATCTAAACAGCATCTTATGTCTGTTCAATTTGTGTATATTTGGTCAAGAAACGGGGCCCCCTTTCTTTTCTACATCTGCAAAGTCAATGAATATACTACATCTGTTTCTTCTAAACGGATTCCTTCTCTCTATATAGGAGTGCACTTTTCTATTCAAGTGAATGGCTTCTGTGCCCTTAATAGTGAGTGAATTAGAGGCTGAATATTAAAGACATTGTATTTATTTATTTATTATTTATTTATCTAAATTTTTGTAACTGAGTGTCTTGCTATCCCTTTCTGCTGTCACACTGTGAATTTCCCCACTGCGGGACTAATAAAGGACTATCTTATCTTATCTTATTAGACTCTTGAGTACAGAAAACGTGAACTCCATAGAGAGGGAGAGTGTCCTTTTTTTCACATTACTTTGGTAGGTAAACAAAGTCCACTAAAATAAATTTCTCATTTCTATTGGATAGAAATGAGAAATAGGTGCTGGGCATTTCTCACCACCTATTGCAGGGCCTCCATCTGCCACACACCAACAGCATCAAGGGAATACTTACATAATTTGGTGTAATGTTAGATACACACTGATGCACCTCCCCTTGACCCTGTACACCTCTGAGAGCAGCACTGAATTTAAGAGTCTTCTTTAGGTCTGCTGGTGGAAATGAAAGTGGTTTGCTTACACTTTTGCTGAGCATCTCCTGAAGATCACCTAGGAGTCCTTTAGAGGAAAACTCCAAGCACTGTTTCAGCTGAAGCGGTGACAATGTACACCATCACAGGATGGATGGCATTAACCTCAAAATACACATAAGCTTCATTATGATGTTGCAAAAAAGTGTAGTGATGAAGGCAGTAGTGGAGAGTAAAGAACCTAGAACAGTCCTAAATATCTTATAATAGACTATAAAAGACACAATATTCATTCACATATTCATATGAAGTTGGTTCATCACATCACATTTGATGGCTCTGCTGTTTATCCCCGTTTATTCTCCATGCTGCCAATGCAAAGGCTTTCATAAGGTCCTTCACGATCATCAAATCAGGTTTTTCAGGTAACACCTTATTGTGGGCCTCAGACATAGTATCCTCTCCAACAACACATGATTCCCTCATCAAAGACACAAAATATCAGTCCCAACCATAAAAAGAGAATTACTCAAATCTCTCCACCAATATTATACCAACTACTCTTCTGTGATCAACCATAATAAAATCGTTCTTAAACAAACTTACATAACTGTTCTCCTCAACATCCCTCAGGAAAGAGCTCTTCACCATTAAAGCTTTGGTAACTTGGACATACTCTGCATTGGTGGGATACCTGCACATCAAGAGCAACAAAATGAATCAAATGTATCCAGTAATTCTGTTCATCTAATGGGGGGCATTTCACAAAGCAGGATTCCTCAGATTAGCGAGAAAACTTAAGCCCAGAGTCAAGCCTATCCAATACGTAAAGAGCTGAGGCACATTTTGTAAGGAGGTTCAGTTCCTAATCAACATCTGGCTCTAGGAAGTGGCCACTGCATCATCTGAAAATGCCATCCACTGCCACGTATCATATTATGAATGGCACCTGCCAATGAAAGACAGATGCGCTATGTTAAAAAAGGCACTTTAGCAGAGTTGCTTACTTTTTTTTTAGTTTTTACTTTTGGGGTTCTATTGAGCTGTTCTCCAGAAAGAAGCTGGAGTCTTGCCTCAGCACTGTGAATGACACTTTGGGTCTGTTTACTCCTGCCATAAAGAGCTGTAAATCCCAGAAACATCAAACAAGTTACAGCAGCTTCAAGAAAAATGACATTCACTGGCCTGATGGTGGCGTTACAGGAAAGCATTAAGCGTTTTTATTCAATAGCATCTGGTCTGTAGCATCTGTGTCCTACACACAAAATTCTTTTTTTTTTTTTTGGTAATTTCTTGATCCTTCCTACTTCAAGAATTTTTTTTACCAATCCTCACATATCTGGTAGCAAAATACCTGCAATATTTATAATTAATAATAATTATAATGAATAATGTCAACTTGTACCTTTTGAACACTTAAGCCCATTTTAACAAAATCTGTTCAGCACATTATTTTGAGGGGGTATGTCAAGTTTGGTGGACATTTGTCACAAGAAAGCGAGGTCAATAGTACATAACTCTTACCATTCATCCAGTCAACCTACAATTTTACATGCTGCATCTTTAGCCTATTCTATAATAGTCTGACCAGAGGACTTGATATGTCAATTATTGTGGTTGGTATTAGCCAATCACATTCAAGCATACATTTGACATGCTAAACATTCACCAATCAGGGTGCAACTTATGGGGATTTATCAATGTAGGCATATTCTGTAAACCAGTGAAGTTGCCAGAAATGCCTTACAATAATGCTGTCATATGCTGTTTCCTATATGTTACATTTACAGATACACCAACCTTTTTCAGTTCCGATACCAATACATAAATGTATTGATCGATACACAGTACCGATCCGATACCATTGTTAAATAAATAAACCGTATACCTCACCATGTGGGAGAGATTTAAAGCATCAGGATTGATGTAAACATTATCTCACTAACTTAATAACTAAAATAGTTATAAATGTATTAAATTGCTATTTATTTGTCACTAAAATAAGAAACAATTGTGCAGGACCTAGGCACAGCATTCACCTTACAATGTGTTAATTTATTTATAAGTATTTATGGGAGACAGTCACACATATCAGATTTAGTTCTTTTCAAAGGATACAAAAGTCTTCATATGAGATATGACTATTAACAGAATGTTTTTTTAAGTTAATAATTGCAATAATTTTGATGATTGGTTATGTGTATTGATTTGTAACTATCATTATCATTGGGCCTGTTGTGCTGGTTCTTTAGGTCTCATTGGGCCTGTCGTGGTTGGAACTTTAAGCCACTTGCCTATTGTCTATTTTATATATTGGCATAAAGAAAATCCTAAAACTTAGGCCTACTTGAAGCCATAGCTGACACTCGTGTGACTCCAGTGTTGTGACTGTTTTTTTTTCATGGTAATTCCTACTCCATCCACTATGTGGCAGTATATTGGAAGTAGGTCAGGTTACAAGCCAAAAGGGAGGGAACTAGGAAGCAGCAAGGTGGTTTAGATGTGGCTCACTTCAGGCCTCACTGTAATGAAGATCCTTACTGGTGGAACTATAGGTTCTAACACTCACTGTAAGTTTGCTATCATTTAATCCTTTCTATATTCAGTCAAGCTTTTTGTATGTCTTATTCATGAGGTTTTGTGCTGTTCTGCTTTTGCAGAAAGCTTCACTTTTTTCTTGTTTTCTATTTGTTTGTTTCTCTATTTGCAGTTCTTAAAACTAACTTGCTCTTCTTATGGACATTGGGATAAACTTTACACACAGAAGACAAATGTATCACTCCTGAATTGACTCTCAGCAACTCAAACCAGGGATTTCCATGGTTCAGATTTTCTTTTCACAAGGAAACATCCAGGATTATAAACTGTTATCAGAAAGAAGGATGTCTGAAATACAAACCACTTTGTGAGAGCTTTCCAACTCCTATGTTTTGGATTGGTTCTATGGACTTCAAGTAAGTACCGTTAATAAGATGGTGAGTACAGACAAAATTTCACCCACCTTCAAGCACTAGTGAGCAGTCCACAAGAAATCTGCAGGCTCTCTTAAGTACTTTTTTTGTAAATTGTGATCTGGCTATTCTAAGGGTAGTAGTATATTTCAGATGTGTCTCTACACTACAGCTGATTTTGGATTTATATGCTTTATGGATGTTTAACTGGAACAATATTACATTAAAAATGGTTAAAATAGGCATATTGTACGACAGTGTCACAGTAGTGATTTATTCATTATGAAAATGCACTACATGCATGTTTAGAACCTCTAAAGTGCTAAAAAAATCTGTTTGTTGAAGAAGTTAAGGTTTGTCATAGATTTTCATTTCTTCTCTGTTCTTAAGTAGGTTTGTTTGTCTTTATAAGTAACACCAGCAGCTCTTTATCTCTGAGAGTTTTTGGTTTCCGCACATTTTTGTCTTTTACCATCAACAGCACCTGTTGCAGGATTTCTGGCTATTCTGATTAAATATCCTTGTCAAAATGGAAAGACTGGAAATGTTGAGGAAATATAATGTGTAGTTTCTCTGTTCTCCATCCTTTTTTTTTTTAAAGCCATGTTTGAGGTTTTAGGACATTGTGAGTGAGAGGAGGGGCAAAGTGAATATCTAATGATCCAATATCAAACTAAGTTGACTGAGCTTTCCAAACTCAAGGTTCTCAAACTCAAATGTACTTGGATGTACAAACAAGTGACTGTGTTTTTTAGCTCATTAGTAAGACAGCCCGATTCATTTCTGTGAAGTTTAATTTACTAGTGTTTGCAAATGCAGTTTGTTTTATAGTTTTATAGTTTTATAGTTTATTCTCCATCAGTAACTTGCTTCTCGATGAACTTGACAGTTTCTGTTGTGACATCAAACTTTGTTTCTCCTCTTCCACGCAAACTGGAGTGCTGCAGGAAAGACTAAAGGAAACCTCACTTTCTTGTCACGCAGCAGCTGTTTCACCAATCAGAAAGTTTTCCTCCTCTCAAACAGCTTCTTCGACATGTATGGAAACAAGGAAATGTTGCTTCCACTCCACACTACACCTCCTTTCTCTTTAGCAGCTTTTAAGACATTATCTCTCGCGGTTGAACGCAGAGAGGATCAATCTCTGAGGCTGGTCATCATGCGGACGAGATCAGACAGAGCAGTGTGCTCTTTCAATTTTGAATTTGTTGATGTGCAGGCCCTCTGACAGTATCTTTTCAATGCATAAAATCAAGTTCTCCCCCATTAATGCCATCTTTTAAGCCCAACAATCTGACATTATTGTGGCGGCTCCTATTTTCCAGATCTTCCACACGGCTCTCCAGAGTATCTATGCGCTTGCCATGCAGCTCATGGCCATTCACTTGTTCAGTGGCGTCTTCCAAGTTGGAGATTGCCCTTCCTCCTCTGCTAGTCGCCCCTGCATGCCATTTTTCAGTTCTTCTGTAGTCTATATTGACACATCATAAGCAACTGTTTGTAGCGTCAAGCTCATTCTACTCACTTCGGCAAGGATATGTTCCAAATTAGCATTCTGTCCCGTTTCGGGCTAGCATCACCTGGTTCGGTAGCAGCTGCCCCTTTCCTTATGAAGCTTTAAAATATTTTGAAGATGAAGACATGTTCTTATGGATGAACGGTTTCGAACAGTGGAAAGTTTGATAATGAAATACATAACAGACAAATAGCTGAAAAGGAGAAATATGCAGATTAGTTAGGATTTAAGTTAATGGGGCTTAGGACAACTTCTAACAAGCAGCCATACTGCTTGTCGATCTCACGTGACTCCCTCCTAGTCATTTCTTTTATATTCTTTAATATTAGCTTTGGCTTGTTTATCATAGTTTTAATCTTTGTGCTGTCTGCTATGTGTCTTACTTTACATTACAATTTACAATTTGCTTTACTAACTAACTTCTGTGTTTACTTTCGAGGAACATGGTGGCCATGGAGAGGTACTGGGAGCATCAGCGTGACCAGGGCCAGCCCAAGACTACCTTAGCACCAGATGCTTCATCATTCCGTATGCTGCACTGTGTGTCTTTGTCTATGGCTCTGCATGCTCCAGCAGAGAGGGCAACTACTCCAGACGGTGTTCTCATTGTTGGAGATTTTATTGTAAGACCCTATTAAATATCGGGCCCAAAGAGTAATGCTGCTGCACCTGTGGCCTGGAAGACCTCTATTACACTAAATTCCAGACACCGTTTAGAAGAAAACAGACGCCAGGATCGAGGAACCTTCCCTTTCAGCTGACTCTTTGCGCTCCACTGCTGACTGCAGGTTTGACGTTCTGTCCTCTACCACCGAGAAAGGCTACACCTGTGCTGCCTGAGATCTGTCAGGTAAGTGATGATTTACTATATTCAAACCATATGTTCTTCCCTTTCTCTGCTTGTATTAAAAAAGTAATATTAGTATCACTTGCTCACATTTCAAACAAACCCTACAGTATCGAGCATATATTGAGAACAGAAAATTGGTTTTAACAATCTTAGGTTGTATATTTAACAGTCTAAATTTAAATTTATTTGTGGAAGTTACTGGTACTGGTAAGAATTGATACGTAGGTTTCCTTTTTTTCCCCCTTAGTCAGGTATGCCGGGCAGATTCTCAACCCCAGATCCCTACTACCTTAACCAGTAATATTTTTATAATAAGATTTTAATAATAAAATAGAAAACATTTGACAACAAATCATTTGTTTGCTTTAATAAGGAGTGTTGGATTTGTTGTCAAATGTTTTCTATTTTATTATTAAAATCTTATTATAAAAATATTACTGGTTAAGGTAGTAGGGATCTGTCACCTGTTGTAGCTGATTTAGAACAGGAGTTAAAATATTAGTTGTAGAACAAAGGCTGGAAGTTTTTTACTCACTTCCACAGCCAGAACTAACAAAAAAACTATTTCCTCAGTAAATTTTACAACCTGTACACTTGACCCGATTCCCTTTAAAAGACTGACAGAATTACTCCCAATTATAATCAGACCTCTTTTAACAATAGTAAATTTATCCCTTACCTAAGGCCATGTACCCAAATCCCTTTCATTTGCAGTTATAAAACCTTTAATTAAGAAACTAAATCTTGGTCCTGGTGTACTGTCAATTACAGACCCATCTCAAGCCTGACATTTCTCTCCAAGATATTAGAAAATGCTGTGGCTCAACAACTCTGCTTATACCGGAGTAAAAATGAAATGTATGAGAAATTCCAATCTGGATTCAGACAGCCCAAGTGACGATCTCTTTCTTGCCTCTGATCAAGGCTACGTAGCCCTACTCGCCCTCAGTTTAGCCGTTGACACTATAGATAACACTATTCTCTTTGAAAGATTAGAGAACATGGTTGGAATCACAGAAACAGCCCTATTGTGGTTCAAATCATATCTAAACAAACCCTATCAGTCCGTATTTCTAAATTACACAGAAGTCCGATTTGGAGCTCTATTTAAGGGCATCTATTATTTACATTATAGATGTTACCACTGGGCAGTTATAAGCAGGCAGGATGTTAACTTATATAGAGCAGTGTCATCTGCATCTGTATCAGCCAAACCTGATAGTAACTCTAGATTAAAGAAAATTGAGGACTGTGTGAAGGATGTACTCTGGATGCCACATGACTTCTTTCTCCTTAACAGTAACAAAATGGAGGTTCTCTTTTTAGGTCCAAAAGACACTAGAAGTAAACTCAGACTAAATGTTAGACTTGGCTGTTTTTTTGCATTATTTCTGGTCCAGCAGCTACAAATCTTGGTGTCTTATTTGATTCAGATCTATCATTTGAGCAACATATAGCTAAATAACTAGGACAGCCTACATTGCCAAACTAAGAAATTCCTTTTCTACAGGATGCAGAAAAGCTAGTACACACTTAACCTCACGGTTAGATTATTGCAACACACTTTTATCAGGCTGTTCCAACAGGTACCTCAATAAACGTGGTCATGGTTCTTCTACTTCTTCGGAGGAGGACTTCTTTTGAAAGGAGACTCGTGACCACCGTCTTTCAGTTGTAACAATGAAACATTTTATTTTAATCAAAAGTACAGTGTGGAGGGAGTCTGCCAATTGTGGGTGCCCTTCTTCACTCTCTCCCAGACAAAGGAATACCTTATGTTTTATACCCTACTATACGTCATATGTTGTTGGACTGTTCTCATATGCAGGATGTCTGCATTTCATCCATAAGGAATCATCATTAGCCCCCACCATTACTTACATGGTCTACGTGCTGCAGACACAGCTGGACCTCTTAACATCTCTTTTACATTATGTTTGTTCAGTTCATGTACAGTTTCTCACATTAGGTCTGGGAACGGATCCCACTCTCCTTTCCAAGTCTACCCCATGGGCATCACTATATTCAGTTTCTATACATGTATTGACTTTCTTTTTTGTGTTACAGGTTCTCAGGAACCCCATCAACCCAACAAATGTATTTTCATCGGCAACTGCATGTGGTTCGCTGTCCATCATTCTGCAACTCTGTAACAGAAAAGTGATCATTTAGATCATCAAAAGTGATCATTTAGTGATCATTTAGTTTATATCCTGAAGGTGCATACAGCCAACAAGGGTCTGTCCATTGCAACTGTGTGTGTTGCTCGCTATCTATCTGTCTGCAAGTGTGTAACAGGTAGGTGATCATTCAGTTTCTATACATGTGTTGACTTTCTTTTTTTTGACTTGCAGGTTTTTCGGACTGCATGAACCAAGGGTCTGTGCATCTGCAACTGTGTGTTACTCGCTTCTATCTGTCTGCAAGTGTGTAACAGGTTGGTGATCATTCAGTTTCTACACATGTATTAACTTTCTTTTTTGTGTTACAGATTCTCAAGAAGTCCATCAAACTCTCCCTGAAGGTGTATCCTTCTAACAATTATATTTTCATCTGCAACTTTGTGTGGTTCGCTGTCCATCATTCTGCAACTCTGATCATTCAGTTTCTATACATGTATTGCCTTTTTATTGTCTTATAGGCTTTCAGGACCAATGGCTCCCCCCTTCCTGATGGTGCATACAGCAAACAAGGGTCTGTCCATTGCAACTGTGTGTGTGGCTCGCTGCTATCTGTCTGAAGGATCACCAACCTGTTACACACTTGCAGACAGATAGCAGCGAGTCACACACAGTTGCAGATGCACAGACCCTTTGTTCATGCAGTTCGAAAAAACCTGTCAGACAAAAAAAAGAAAGTCAATACATGTATAGAAACTGAATGATCACCAACCTGTTACACACTTGCAGAATGATGGACAGCGAACCACACACACAGTTGCAATGGACAGACCCTTGTTGGCTGTATAAACCATCAGGAAGGTTGGAGTCATTGGTCATGAAAGCCAACAAAGACAACAAAAAGGCAATAAATGTATAGACACTGAATGATCACCAACCTGTTACACACTTGCAGTGTCTATACATGTATTGCCTTTTTGTTGTCTTACAGGCTTTCATGACCAATGACTCCAACCTTCCTGATGGTGCATACAGCCAACAAGGGTCTGTCCATTGCAACTGTGTGTGTGGCTCGCTATCAATCTGTCTGCAAATGTGTAACAGATAGGTCATCATTCAGTTTCTATACATTTATTGCCTTTTTTTTTTTTTTTTTGTCTTACAGGTTTTTTAAACTGCATGAACAAAGGGTCTGTGCATCTGCAACTGTGTGTGTGGTTCGCTGTCCATCATTCTGCAAGTGCGTATCAGGTAAGTGATCATTCAGTTTCTATACATGTTTTGACTTTCTTTGTTTGTCTTACAGGTTTTTCGGACAGCATGACCGCCTCCCTCCCTTCCTGATGGGGGATCTGTCCTTCAAGGGTCTCTGCATCTGCAACTGTGTGTAACTCGCTGCTATCTGTCTGCAAGTGTGTAACAGGTTGGTGATCATTTAGTTTCTATATATGTATTGACTTTCTTTTTTGTGTTACAGGTTCTCAAGAAGTCCATCAACCTCTTCTTCTCCCTGAAGGTGTATCCTTCTAACAAATACATTTTCATCTGCAACTGTGTGTGGTTCGCTGTCCATCATTCTGCAACTCTGTAACAGGTAAGTGATCATTCAGTGTCTATACATGTATTGCCTTTTTGTTGTCTTGCAGGCTTTCAGGACCAATCGCTCCCCCCTTCCTGATGGTGCATACAGCCAACAAGGGTCTGTCCATTGCAACTGTGTGTGTGGCTTGCTATCTATCTGTCTGCGAGTGTGTAACAGGTAGGTGATCATTCAGTTTCTATACATGTATTGACTTTCTTTTTTTTGTCTTACAGGTTTTTCGGACCGCATGAACCAAGGGTATGTGCATCTGCAACTGTGTGTGACTCGCTGCTATCTGTCTGCAAGTGTGTAACAGGTTGGTGATCATTCAGTTTCTATACATGTATTGACTTTCTTTTTTGTGTTACAGGTTCTCAAGAAGTCCACCAACCTCTTCTTCTTCCTGAAGGTCTGTCCTTCTAACAAATATATTTTTCATTTGCAACTGTGTGTGTGGCTCGATATCTATCTGTTTGCAAGTGTGTAACAGGTTGGTGTTCATTCAGTGTCTATACATGTACTGACTTTCTTTTTGTTGTCTTACAGGCTTTCAGGACCAATGGCTCCACCCTTCCTGATGGTGCATACAGCCAACAAGGGTCTGTCCATTGCAACTGTGTGTGAGTCGCTACCTATCTGTCTGCAAGTGTGTAACAGGTAGGTGATCATTCAGTTTCTATACATGTATTGACTTTCTTTTTTTGTCTTACAGGTTTTCCGGACAGCATGACCCTCTCCCTCCCTGATGGTGCTTCTGCCCTTCAAGGGACTATGCATCTGCAAGTGTATGACTCGCTGCTATCTGTCTGCAAGTGTGTAACAGGTAAGTGATCATTCAGTTTCTATACATGTATTGACTTTCTTTTTTTGTCTTACAGGTTTTTTGGACCGCATGAACCAAGGGTCTGTGCATCTGCAACTGTGTGTGACTCGCTATCAATCTGGCTGCAAGTGTGTAACAGGTAGGTGATCATTCAGTTTCTAAACATGTATTGACTTTCTTTTTTTGTCTTACAGGTTTTTCGGACCGCATGAACCAAGGGTCTGTGCATCTGCAACTGTGTGTGACTTGCTATCTATCTGTCTGCAAGTGTGTAACAGGTAGGTGATCATTCAGTTTCTATACATGTATTCACTTTCTTTTTTGTGTTACAGGTTCTGAAGAAGTCCATCAACCTCTTCTTCTCCCTGAAGGTGTATCCTTCTAACAAATACATTTTCATCTGCAGCTGTGTGTGGTTCGCTGTCCATCATTCTGCAAGTCTGTAACAGGTAAGTGATCATTCAGTGTCTATACATTTATTGCCTTTTTGTTGTCTTACAGGCTTTCAGGACCAATGGCTCCCCCCTTCCTGATGGTCCATACAGTCAACAAGGATCTGTCCATAACAACTGTGTGTGGCTCGCTATTAATCTGTCTGCAAGTGTGTAACAGGTTGGTGATCATTCAGTTTCTATACATGTATTGACTTTCTTTTTTGTGTTACAGGTTCTGAAGAAGTCCATCAACCTCTTCTTCTCCCTGAAGGTGTATCCTTCTAACAAATTAATTTGCAACAGTGTGTGGTTCGCTGTCCATCATTCTGCAACTCTGTAACAGGTAAGTGATCATTCAGTTTCTATACATGTATTGACTTTTTGTTGACTTACAGGCTTTCAGGACCAATGGCTCTCCCCTTCCTGATGGTGAATACCGCTAACATGGGTCTGTGCATCTGCAACTGCGTGTGTGGCTCACTATCTATCTGTCTGCAAGTGTGTAACAGGTTGGTGATCATTCAGTTTCTCTACATGTATTGACTTTCTTTTTTTTGTCTTACAGGCTTTCTGGACCAATGGCTCCCTCCCTTTCTGATGGTGAATACAGTCAAGAAGGGTCTGTCCAGTGCAACTGTGTGTGTGGCTCGCTATCTATCTGTCTGCAAGTGTGTAACAGGTTGGTGATCATTCAGTTTCTCTACATGTATTGCCTTTTTTTTGTCTTGCAGGTTTTTCGGACTGCATGAACCAAGGGTCTATGCATCTGCAACTGTGTGTGACTCGCTACTATCTGTCTGGGAGTGTGTAACAGGTAGGTGATCATTCAGTTTCTCTACATGTATTGCCTTTCTTTTTTTTGTCGTACAGGTTTTTCGGACCGCATGAACCAAGGGTCTGTGCATCTGCAACTGTGTGTGTGGCTCGCTATCTATCTGTGTGCAAGTGTGTAACAGATTGGTGATCATTCAGTTTCTATACATGTACTGACTTTCTTTTTTGTGTTACAGGTTCTCAAGAAGTCCATCAACCTCTTCTTCTCCCTGAAGGTGTATCCTTTTAACAAATACATTTTCATCTGCAACTGTGTGGTTCGCTGTCCATTATTCTGCAACTCTGTAACAGGTAAGTGATCATTCAGTTTCTATACATGTATTGACTTTTTGTTGTGTTACAGACTTTCAGGACTAATGGCTCCCCCCATCCTGATGGTGCATACCGCCAACATGGGTCTGTGCATCTGCAACTGTGTGTGACTCGCTATCTATCTGTCTGCAAGTGTGTAACAGGTTGGTGATCATTCAGTTTCTTTCCATGTATTGACTTTCTTTTTTTTGTCTTACAGGTTTTTCAAGCCGCATGAACCAAGGGTCTGTGCATCTGCAACTGTGTGTGACTCGCTACTATCTGTCTGCAAGTGTGTAAAAGGTTGGTGATCTTTCAGTTTCTATACATGTATTGCCTTTTTGTTGTCTTACAGGCTTTCAGGACCAATGGCTCCCCCCTTCCTGATGGTGCATACAGCCAACAAGGGTCTGTCCATTGCAACTGTGTGTGAGTCGCTATCTATCTGTCTGCAAGTGTGTAACAGGTAGGTGATCATTCAGTTTCTATACATGTATTGACTTTCTTTTTTTGTCTTACAGGTTTTTCGGACCGCGTGAACCAAGGGTCTGTGCCTCTGCAACTGTGTGTGATCGCTACTATCTGTCTGCAAGTGTGTAACAGGTAGGTGATCATTCAGTGTCTATACATGTATTGACTTTCTTTTTTTGTCTTACAGGTTTTCCGGACAGCATGACCCTCTCCCTCCCTGATGGTGCATCTGCCCTTCAAGGGACTATGCATCTGCAAGTGTATGACTCGCTGCTATCTGTCTGCAAGTGTGTAACAGGTAAGTGATCATTCAGTTTCTATACATGTATTGACTTTCTTTTTTTGTCTAACAGGTTTTTTGGACCGCATGAACCAAGGGTCTGTGCATCTGCAACTGTGTGTGACTCGCTATCAATCTGGCTGCAAGTGTGTAACAGGTAGGTGATCATTCAGTTTCTAAACATGTATTGACTTTCTTTTTTTGTCTTACAGGTTTTTCGGACCGCATGAACCAAGGGTCTGTGCATCTGCAACTGTGTGTGACTTGCTATCTATCTGTCTGCAAGTGTGTAACAGGTAGGTGATCATTCAGTTTCTATACATGTATTCACTTTCTTTTTTGTGTTACAGGTTCTCAAGAAGTCCATCAACCTCTTCTTCTCCCTGAAGGTGTATCCTTCTAACAAATACATTTTCATCTGCAGCTGTGTGTGGTTCGCTGTCCATCATTCTGCAAGTCTGTAACAGGTAAGTGATCATTCAGTGTCTATACATTTATTGCCTTTTTGTTGTCTTACAGGCTTTCAGGACCAATGGCTCCACCCTTCCTGATGGTGCATACAGCCAACAAGGGTCTGTCCATTGCAACTGTGTTTGAGTCGCTATCTATCTGTCTGCAAGTGTGTAACAGGTAGGTGATCATTCAGTTTCTATACATGTGTTGACTTTCTTTTTTTTGACTTGCAGGTTTTTCGGACTGCATGAACCAAGGGTCTGTGCATCTGCAACTGTGTGTTACTCGCTTCTATCTGTCTGCAAGTGTGTAACAGGTTGGTGATCATTCAGTTTCTACACATGTATTAACTTTCTTTTTTGTGTTACAGATTCTCAAGAAGTCCATCAAACTCTCCCTGAAGGTGTATCCTTCTAACAATTATATTTTCATCTCCAACTTTGTGTGGTTCGCTGTCCATCATTCTGCAACTCTGATCATTCAGTTTCTATACATGTATTGCCTTTTTATTGTCTTATAGGCTTTCAGGACCAATGGCTCCCCCCTTCCTGATGGTGCATACAGCAAACAAGGGTCTGTCCATTGCAACTGTGTGTGTGGCTCGCTGCTATCTGTCTGAAGGATCACCAACCTGTTACACACTTGCAGACAGATAGCAGCGAGTCACACACAGTTGCAGATGCACAGACCCTTTGTTCATGCAGTTCGAAAAAACCTGTCAGACAAAAAAAATGAAAGTCAATACATGTATAGAAACTGAATGATCACCAACCTGTTACACACTTGCAGAATGATGGACAGCGAACCACACACACAGTTGCAATGGACAGACCCTTGTTGGCTGTATAAACCATCAGGAAGGTTGGAGTCATTGGTCATGAAAGCCAACAAAGACAACAAAAAGGCAATACATGTATAGACACTGAATGATCACCAACCTGTTACACACTTGCAGTGTCTATACATGTATTGCCTTTTTGTTGTCTTACAGGCTTTCATGACCAATGACTCCAACCTTCCTGATGGTGCATACAGCCAACAAGGGTCTGTCCATTGCAACTGTGTGTGTGGCTCGCTATCAATCTGTCTGCAAATGTGTAAGAGATAGGTCATCATTCAGTTTCTATACATTTATTGCCTTTTTTTTTTTTTTTGTCTTACAGGTTTTTTAAACTGCATGAACAAAGGGTCTGTGCATCTGCAACTGTGTGTGTGGTTCGCTGTCCATCATTCTGCAAGTGCGTATCAGGTAAGTGATCATTCAGTTTCTATACATGTTTTGACTTTCTTTGTTTGTCTTACAGGTTTTTCGGACAGCATGACCGCCTCCCTCCCTTCCTGATGGGGGATCTGTCCTTCAAGGGTCTCTGCATCTGCAACTGTGTGTAACTCGCTGCTATCTGTCTGCAAGTGTGTAACAGGTTGGTGATCATTTAGTTTCTATATATGTATTGACTTTCTTTTTTGTGTTACAGGTTCTCAAGAAGTCCATCAACCTCTTCTTCTCCCTGAAGGTGTATCCTTCTAACAAATACATTTTCATCTGCAACTGTGTGTGGTTCGCTGTCCATCATTCTGCAACTCTGTAACAGGTAAGTGATCATTCAGTGTCTATACATGTATTGCCTTTTTGTTGTCTTGCAGGCTTTCAGGACCAATCGCTCCCCCCTTCCTGATGGTGCATACAGCCAACAAGGGTCTGTCCATTGCAACTGTGTGTGTGGCTTGCTATCTATCTGTCTGCGAGTGTGTAACAGGTAGGTGATCATTCAGTTTCTATACATGTATTGACTTTCTTTTTTTTGTCTTACAGGTTTTTCGGACCGCATGAACCAAGGGTATGTGCATCTGCAACTGTGTGTGACTCGCTGCTATCTGTCTGCAAGTGTGTAACAGGTTGGTGATCATTCAGTTTCTATACATGTATTGACTTTCTTTTTTGTGTTACAGGTTCTCAAGAAGTCCACCAACCTCTTCTTCTTCCTGAAGGTCTGTCCTTCTAACAAATATATTTTTCATCTGCAACTGTGTGTGTGGCTCGATATCTATCTGTTTGCAAGTGTGTAACAGGTTGGTGTTCATTCAGTGTCTATACATGTATTGACTTTCTTTTTGTTGTCTTACAGGCTTTCAGGACCAATGGCTCCACCCTTCCTGATGGTGCATACAGCCAACAAGGGTCTGTCCATTGCAACTGTGTGTGAGTCGCTACCTATCTGTCTGCAAGTGTGTAACAGGTAGGTGATCATTCAGTTTCTATACATGTATTGACTTTCTTTTTTTGTCTTACAGGTTTTCCGGACAGCATGACCCTCTCCCTCCCTGATGGTGCTTCTGCCCTTCAAGGGACTATGCATCTGCAAGTGTATGACTCGCTGCTATCTGTCTGCAAGTGTGTAACAGGTAAGTGATCATTCAGTTTCTATACATGTATTCACTTTCTTTTTTGTGTTACAGGTTCTCAAGAAGTCCATCAACCTCTTCTTCTCCCTGAAGGTGTATCCTTCTAACAAATATTTTCATCTGCAGCTGTGTGTGGTTCGCTGTCCATCATTCTGCAAGTGTGTAACAGGTAAGTGATCATTCAGTTTCTATACATGTATTGACTTTCTTTTTTTGTCTTACAGGTTTTTTGGACCGCATGAACCAAGGGTCTGTGCATCTGCAACTGTGTGTGACTCGCTATCAATCTGGCTGCAAGTGTGTAACAGGTAGGTGATCATTCAGTTTCTAAACATGTATTGACTTTCTTTTTTTGTCTTACAGGTTTTTCAGACCGCATGAACCAAGGGTCTGTGCATCTGCAACTGTGTGTGACTTGCTATCTATCTGTCTGCAAGTGTGTAACAGGTAGGTGATCATTCAGTTTCTATACATGTATTCACTTTCTTTTTTGTGTTACAGGTTCTCAAGAAGTCCATCAACCTCTTCTTCTCCCTGAAGGTGTATCCTTCTAACAAATACATTTTCATATGCAGCTGTGTGTGGTTCGCTGTCCATCATTCTGCAAGTCTGTAACAGGTAAGTGATCATTCAGTGTCTATACATTTATTGCCTTTTTGTTGTCTTACAGGCTTTCAGGACCAATGGCTCCCCCCTTCCTGATGGTCCATACAGTCAACAAGGATCTGTCCATAACAACTGTGTGTGGCTCGCTATTAATCTGTCTGCAAGTGTGTAACAGGTTGGTGATCATTCAGTTTCTCTACATGTATTGACTTTCTTTTTTTTGTCTTACAGGCTTTCTGGACCAATGGCTCCCTCCCTTTCTGATGGTGAATACAGTCAAGAAGGGTCTGTCCAGTGCAACTGTGTGTGTGGCTCGCTATCTATCTGTCTGCAAGTGTGTAACAGGTTGGTGATCATTCAGTTTCTCTACATGTATTGCCTTTTTTTTGTCTTGCAGGTTTTTCGGACTGCATGAACCAAGGGTCTATGCATCTGCAACTGTGTGTGACTCGCTACTATCTGTCTGGGAGTGTGTAACAGGTAGGTGATCATTCAGTTTCTCTACATGTATTGCCTTTCTTTTTTTTGTCGTACAGGTTTTTCGGACCGCATGAACCAAGGGTCTGTGCATCTGCAACTGTGTGTGTGGCTCGCTATCTATCTGTGTGCAAGTGTGTAACAGATTGGTGATCATTCAGTTTCTATACATGTACTGACTTTCTTTTTTGTGTTACAGGTTCTCAAGAAGTCCATCAACCTCTTCTTCTCCCTGAAGGTGTATCCTTTTAACAAATACATTTTCATCTGCAACTGTGTGGTTCGCTGTCCATTATTCTGCAACTCTGTAACAGGTAAGTGATCATTCAGTTTCTATACATGTATTGACTTTTTGTTGTGTTACAGACTTTCAGGACTAATGGCTCCCCCCATCCTGATGGTGCATACCGCCAACATGGGTCTGTGCATCTGCAACTGTGTGTGACTCGCTATCTATCTGTCTGCAAGTGTGTAACAGGTTGGTGATCATTCAGTTTCTCTCCATGTATTGACTTTCTTTTTTTTGTCTTACAGGTTTTTCAAGCCGCATGAACCAAGGGTCTGTGCATCTGCAACTGTGTGTGACTCGCTACTATCTGTCTGCAAGTGTGTAAAAGGTTGGTGATCTTTCAGTTTCTATACATGTATTGCCTTTTTGTTGTCTTACAGGCTTTCAGGACCAATGGCTCCCCCCTTCCTGATGGTGCATACAGCCAACAAGGGTCTGTCCATTGCAACTGTGTGTGAGTCGCTATCTATCTGTCTGCAAGTGTGTAACAGGTAGGTGATCATTCAGTTTCTATACATGTATTGACTTTCTTTTTTTGTCTTACAGGTTTTTCGGACCGCGTGAACCAAGGGTCTGTGCCTCTGCAACTGTGTGTGATCGCTACTATCTGTCTGCAAGTGTGTAACAGGTAGGTGATCATTCAGTTTCTATACATGTATTGACTTTCTTTTTTTGTCTTACAGGTTTTTCGGACCGCGTGAACCAAGGGTCTGTGCCTCTGCAACTGTGTGTGATCGCTACTATCTGTCTGCAAGTGTGTAACAGGTAGGTGATCATTCAGTTTCTATACATGTATTGACTTTCTTTTTTTGTCTTACAGGTTTTCCGGACAGCATGACCCTCTCCCTCCCTGATGGTGCATCTGCCCTTCAAGGGACTATGCATCTGCAAGTGTATGACTCGCTGCTATCTGTCTGCAAGTGTGTAACAGGTAAGTGATCATTCAGTTTCTATACATGTATTGACTTTCTTTTTTTGTCTTACAGGTTTTTTGGACCGCATGAACCAAGGGTCTGTGCATCTGCAACTGTGTGTGACTCGCTATCAATCTGGCTGCAAGTGTGTAACAGGTAGGTGATCATTCAGTTTCTAAACATGTATTGACTTTCTTTTTTTGTCTTACAGGTTTTTCGGACCGCATGAACCAAGGGTCTGTGCATCTGCAACTGTGTGTGACTTGCTATCTATCTGTCTGCAAGTGTGTAACAGGTAGGTGATCATTCAGTTTCTATACATGTATTCACTTTCTTTTTTGTGTTACAGGTTCTCAAGAAGTCCATCAACCTCTTCTTCTCCCTGAAGGTGTATCCTTCTAACAAATACATTTTCATCTGCAGCTGTGTGTGGTTCGCTGTCCATCATTCTGCAAGTCTGTAACAGGTAAGTGATCATTCAGTGTCTATACATTTATTGCCTTTTTGTTGTCTTACAGGCTTTCAGGACCAATGGCTCCACCCTTCCTGATGGTGCATACAGCCAACAAGGGTCTGTCCATTGCAACTGTGTTTGATTCGCTATCTATCTGTCTGCAAGTGTGTAACAGGTAGGTCATCATTCAGTTTTTATACATTTATTGACTTTCTTTGTTTGTCTTACAGGTTTTTCGGAAAGCATGACCGCCTCCCTCCCTTCCTGATGGAGGATCTGTCCTTCAAGAGTCTGTGCATCTGCAACTGTGTGTGAGTCACTACTATCTGTCTGCAAGTGTGTAACAGGTTGGTGATCATTCAGTTTCTATACATGTATTGACTTTCTTTTTTGTGTTACAGGTTCTGAAGAAGTCCATCAACCTCTTCTTCTCCCTGAAGGTGTATCCTTCTAACAAATTAATTTGCAACAGTGTGTGGTTCGCTGTCCATCATTCTGCAACTCTGTAACAGGTAAGTGATCATTCAGTTTCTATACATGTATTGACTTTTTGTTGACTTACAGGCTTTCAGGACCAATGGCTCCCCCCTTCCTGATGGTGAATACCGCTAACATGGGTCTGTGCATCTGCAACTGCGTGTGTGGCTCACTATCTATCTGTCTGCAAGTGTGTAACAGGTTGGTGATCATTCAGTTTCTCTACATGTATTGCCTTTTTTTTGTCTTGCAGGTTTTTCGGACTGCATGAACCAAGGGTCTATGCATCTGCAACTGTGTGTGACTCGCTACTATCTGTCTGGGAGTGTGTAACAGGTAGGTGATCATTCAGTTTCTCTACATGTATTGCCTTTCTTTTTTTTGTCTTACAGATTTTTCAAGCCGAATGAACCAAGGGTCTCTGCATCTTCAGCTGTGTGTGACTCGCTACTATCTGTCTGCAAGTGTGTAAAAGGTTGGTGATCTTTCAGTTTCTATACATGTATTGACTTTTTGTTGTCTTACAGGCTTTCAGGACCAATGGCTCCCCCCTTCCTGATGGTGCATACAGCCAAAAAGGGTCTGTCCATTGCAACTGTGTGTGTGGCTCGCTATCTATATGTCTGCAAGTGTGTAACAGGTTGGTGATCATTCAGTTTCTCTACATGTATTGACTTTCTTTTTTTTGTCTTACAGGTTTTTTGGACCGCATGAACCAAGGGTCTGTGCATCTGCAACTGTGTGTGACTCGCTACTATCTGTCTGCAACTCTGTAACAGGTTGGTGATCATTCAGTTTCTCTACGTGTATTGACTTTCTTTTTTTTGTCTTAGTTTTTTTGGACGGCATTGACCAAGGGTCTGTGCATCTGCAACTGTGTGTGACTCGCTATCTATCTGTCTGCAAGTGTGTAACAGGTTGGTGATCATTCAGTTTCTAAACATGTATTGACTTTCTTTTTTTTGTCTGACAGGTTTTTTGGACCGCATGAACCAAGGGTCTGTGCATCTGCAACTGTGTGTGACTCGCTATCTATCTGTCTGCAAGTGTGTAACAGGTAGGTGATCATTCAGTTTCTAAACATGTATTGACTTTCTTTTTTGTGTTACAGGTTCTGAAGAAGTCCATCAACCTCTTCTTCTCCCTGATGATGTATCCTTCTAACATATATATTTGCAACTGTGTGTGGTTTGCTGTCCATCATTCTGCAACTCTGTAACAGGTAAGTGATCATTCAGTTTCTATACAGCCAACAAGGGTCTTTCCATTGCAACTGTGTGTGTGGCTTGCTATCTATCTGTCCGCAAGTGTGTAACAGGTAGGTGATCATTCGGTTTCTCTACATGTATTGACTTTTCTTTTTTTTGTCTTACAGGTTTTTTGGACCGCATGAACCAAGGGTCTGTGCATCTGCAACTGTATATGACTCGCTATCTTTCTGTCTGCAAGTGTGTAACAGGTTGGTGATCATTCAGTTTCTATACATGTATTGTCTTTTTGTTTTCTTACAGGCTTTCAGGACTAATGGCACCCCCCTTCCTGATGGTGCATACCGCCAACATGGTTCTGTGCATCTACAACTGTGTGTGACTCGCTATCTATCTGTCTGCAAGTGTGTAACAGGTTGGTGATCATTCAGTTTCTCTACATTTATTAACTTTCTTTTTTGTGTTACAGATTCTGAAGAAGTCCATCAACCTCTTCTTTTCCCTGAAGGTGTATCCTTCTAACAAATATATTTGCAACTGTGTGTGGTTCGCTGTCCATCATTCTGCAACTCTGTAACAGGTAAGTGATCATTCAGTGTCTATACATGTATTGCCTTTTTGTTGTCTTACAGGCTTTCAGGACCAATGGCTCCCACCTTCCTGATGGTGCATACAGTCAACAAGTGTCTGTCCATTGCAACTGTGTGTGGCTCGCTATCAATCTGTCTGCAAGTGTGTAACAGGTAGGTGATCATTCAGTTTCTATACATGTGTTCCCTTTTTGTTGTCTTACAGGCTTTCAAAACCAAAGGCTCCCCCCTTCCTGATGGTGCATTCAGCCAACAAGTGTCTGTCCATTGCAACTGTGTGTGGCTTGCTATCACTGTCTGCAAGTGTGTAACAGGTAGGTGTTCATTCAGTTTCTATACATGTATTGACTTTCTTTTTTGTGTTACAGGTTCTGAAGAAGTCCATCAACCTCTTCTTCTCCCTGAAGGTGTATCCTTCTAACAAATACATTTTCATATGCAACTGTGTGTGGTTCGCTGTCCATCATTCTGCAACTCTGTAACAGGTAAGTGATCATTCAGTGTCTATACATGTATTGCCTTTTTGTTGTCTTACAGACTTTCAGGACCAGTGGCCCTCCCCTTCCTGATGGTCCATACAGTCAACAAGGGTCTGTCCATTGCAACTGTGTGTGGCTCGCTATTAATCTTTCTGCAAGTGTGTAACAGGTAGGTCATCATTCAGTTTCTATACATGTATTGACTTTCTTTGTTTGTCTTACAGGTTTTTCGGACAGCATGACTGCCTCCCTTCCTTCCTGATGGTGGATCTGTCCTTCAAGGGTCTGTGCATGTGCAACTATGTGTAAGTCGCTACTATCTGTCTGCAGGTGTGTAACAGGTTGGTGATCATTCAATTTCTATACATGTATTGACTTTCTTTTTTGTGTCACAGGTTTTCAAGAAGTCCGTCAACCTCTTCTTCTTCCTGAAGGTGTATTCTTCTAACAAATACATTTTCATCTGCAACTGTGTGTAGTTCGCTGTCCATCATTCTGCAACTCTGTAACAGGCAAGTTATCATTCAGTGTCTATACATGTATTGCCTTTTTGTTGTCTTACAGGCTTTCAGGACCAATGGCTCCCCCCTTCCTGATGGTCCATACAGTCAACAAGGGTCTGTCCATTGCAACTGTGTGTGAGTCGCTACTATCTATCTGCAAGTGTGTAAAAGGTTGGTGATCATTCAGTTTCTATACATGTATTGACATGCATTTTTCGTCTCACAGGTTTTTCGGACAACATGACCGCCTCCCTCCCTTCCTGATAGTGGATCTGTCCTTCAAGGGTCTGTGCATCTGCAACTGTGTGTGACTCGCTATCAATCTGTCTGCAAGTGTGTAACAGGTTGGTGAGCATTCAGTTTCTGTACATGTATTGACTTTCTTTTTTGTGTTACAGGTTCTCAAGAAGTTCATCAACCTCTTCTTCTCCCTGAAGGTGTATCCTTCTAACAAATAAATTTTCATCTGCAACTGCGTGTAGTTCGCTGTCCATCATTCTGCAACTCTGTAAAAGGTAAGTGATCATTCAGTGTCTGTACATGTATTGCCTTTTTGTTGTCTTACAGGCTTTCAGGACCAATGGCTCCCACCTTCCTGATGGTGCATACAGTCAACAAGTGTCTGTCCATTGCAACTGTGTGTGGCTCGCTATCAATCTGTCTGCAAGTGTGTAACAGGTAGGTGATCATTCAGTTTCTATACATGTATTGCCTTTTTGTTGTCTTACAGGCTTTCAAGACCAATGGCTCCCCCCTTCCTGATGGTGCATTCGCTGTCCATCATTCTGCAACTCTGTAAAAGGTAAGTGATCATTCAGTGTCTGTACATGTATTGCCTTTTTGTTGTCTTACAGGCTTTCAGGACCAATGGCTCCCACCTTCCTGATGGTGCATACATTCAACAAGTGTCTGTCCATTGCAACTGTGTGTGGCTCGCTATAAATCTGTCTGCAAGTGTGTAACAGGTAGGTGATCATTCAGTTTCTATACATGTATTGCCTTTTTGTTGTCTTACAGGCTTTCAAAACCAAAAGCTCCCCCCTTCCTGATGGTGCATTCAGCCAACAAGTGTCTGTCCATTGCAACTGTATGTGGCTCGCTATCACTGTCTTCAAGTGTGTAACAGGTAGGTGTTCATTCAGTTTCTATACATGTATTGACTTTCTTTTTTGTGTTACAGGTTCTGAAGAAGTCCATTAACCTCTTCTTCTCCCTGAAGGTGTATCCTTCTAACAAATACATTTTCATATGCAACTGTGTGTGGTTCGCTGTCCATCATTCTGCAACTCTGTAACAGGTAAGTGATCATTCAGTGTCTATACATGTATTGCCTTTTTGTTGTCTTACAGACTTTCAGGACCAGTGGCCCTCCCCTTCCTGATGGTCCATACAGTCAACAAGGGTCTGTGCATCTGCAACTGTGTGTGGCTCGCTATTAATCTGTCTGCAAGTGTGTAACAGGTTGGTGATCAGTCAGTTTCTATACATGTATTGACTTTCTTTTTTGTGTTACAGGTTCTCAAGAAGTCCATCAACCTCTTCTTCTCCCTAAAGGTGTATCCTTCTAACAAATACATTTTCATCTGCAGCTGTGTGTGGTTCGCTGTCCATCATTCTGCAACTCTTTAACAGGTAAGTGATCATTCAGGATCTTTACATGTATTGCCTTTTTGATGTCTTACAGGCTTTCAGGACCAATGGCTCCCCCCTTCCTGATGATGCATACAGTCAACAAGGGCGTGTCCATTACAACTGTGTGTGACTCGCTATCACTGTCTGCAAGTGTGTAACAGGTAGGTGTTCATTCATTTTCTATACATCTATTGACTTTCTTTGTTTGTCTTACAGGTTTTACGGACAGCATGACCGCCTCCCTCCGTTCCTGATGGAGGATCTGTCCTTCAAGGGTCTGTGCATCTGCAACTGTGTCTGGCTCGCTATTAATCTGTCTGCAAATGTGTAACAGGTTGGTGATCATTCAGTTTCTATACATGTATTGCCTTTTTGTTGTCTTATAGGCTTTCAGGACCAATGGCTCCCCATTCTTGATGATGCATACAGTCAACAAGTGTCTGTCCATTGCAACTGTGTGTGACTCGCTATCACTGTCTGCAAGTGTGTAACAGGTAGGTGTTCATTCATTTTCTATACATCTATTGACTTTCTTTTTTGTGTTACAGGTTCTGAAGAAGTCCATCAACCTCTTCTTCTCCTTGAAGGTGTATCCTTCTAACAAATACATTTTCATCTGCAACTGTGTGTGGTTCGCTGTCCATCATTCTGCAACTCTGTAACAGGTAAGTGATCATTCAGTGTCTATACATGTATTGCCTTTTTGTTGTCTTGCAGGCTTTCAGGACCAATCGCTCCCCCCTTCCTGATGGTGCATACAGCCAACAAGGGTCTGTCCATTGCAACTGTGTGTGTGGCTTGCTATCTATCTGTCTGCGAGTGTGTAACAGGTAGGTGATCATTCAGTTTCTATACATGTATTGACTTTCTTTTTTTTGTCTTACAGGTTTTTCGGACCACATGAACCAAGGGTATGTGCATCTGTAACTGTGTGTGACTCGCTGCTATCTGTCTGCAAGTGTGTAACAGGTTGGTGATCATTCAGTTTCTATACATGTATTGACTTTCTTTTTTGTGTTACAGGTTCTCAAGAAGTCCACCAACCTCTTCTTCTTCCTGAAGGTCTGTCCTTCTAACAAATATATTTTTCATCTGCAACTGTGTGTGTGGCTCGATATCTATCTGTTTGCAAGTGTGTAACAGGTTGGTGTTCATTCAGTGTCTATACATGTATTGACTTTCTTTTTGTTGTCTTACAGGCTTTCAGGACCAATGGCTCCACCCTTCCTGATGGTGCATACAGCCAACAAGGGTCTGTCCATTGCAACTGTGTGTGAGTCGCTATCTATCTGTCTGCAAGTGTGTAACAGGTAGGTGATCATTCAGTTTCTATACATGTATTGACTTTCTTTTTTTGTCTTACAGGTTTTTCGGACCGCGTGAACCAAGGGTCTGTGCCTCTGCAACTGTGTGTGATCGCTACTATCTTTCTGCAAGTGTGTAACAGGTAGGTGATCATTCAGTTTCTATACATGTATTGACTTTCTTTTTTTGTCTTACAGGTTTTCCGGACAGCATGACCCTCTCCCTCCCTGATGGTGCATCTGCCCTTCAAGGGACTATGCATCTGCTAGTGTATGACTCGCTGCTATCTGTCTGCAAGTGTGTAACAGGTAAGTGATCATTCAGTTTCTATACATGTATTGACTTTCTTTTTTTGTCTTACAGGTTTTTTGGACCGCATGAACCAAGGGTCTGTCCATTGCAACTGTGTGTGAGTCGCTATCTATCTGTCTGCAAGTGTGTAACAGGTAGGTCATCATTCAGTTTCTATACATTTATTGACTTTCTTTGTTTGTCTTACAGGTTTTTCGGAAAGCATGACCGCCTCCCTCCCTTCCTGATGGAGGATCTGTCCTTCAAGAGTCTGTGCATCTGCAACTGTGTGTGAGTCACTACTATCTGTCTGCAAGTGTGTAACAGGTTGGTGATCATTCAGTCTCTATACATGTATTGACTTTCTTTTTTGTGTTACAGGTTCTGAAGAAGTCCATCAACCTCTTCTTCTCCCTGAAGGTGTATCCTTCTAACAAATTAATTTGCAACAGTGTGTGGTTCGCTGTCCATCATTCTGCAACTCTGTAACAGGTAAGTGATCATTCAGTTTCTATACATGTATTGACTTTTTGTTGACTTACAGGCTTTCAGGACCAATGGCTCCCCCCTTCCTGATGGTGAATACCGCTAACATGGGTCTGTGCATCTGCAACTGCGTGTGTGGCTCACTATCTATCTGTCTGGGAGTGTGTAACAGGTAGGTGATCATTCAGTTTCTCTACATGTATTGCCTTTCTTTTTTTTGTCTTACAGGTTTTTCGGACCGCATGAACCAAGGGTCTGTGCATCTGCAACTGTGTGTGACTCGCTACTATCTGTCTGCGAGTGTGTAAAAGGTTAGTGATAATTCAGTTTCTATACATGTATTGCCTTTTTGTTGTCTTACAGGCTTTCAGGACCAATGGCTCCCCCCTTCCTGATGGTGCATACAGCCAAAAAGGGTCTGTCCATTCTAACTGTGTGTGTGGCTCGCTATCTATATTTCTGCAAGTGTGTAACAGGTTGGTGATCATTGAGTTTCTCTACATGTATTGACTTTCTTGTTTTTGTCTTATAGGTTTTTCGGACCACATGAACCAAGGGTCTGTGCATCTGCAACTGTGTGTGACTTGCTACTATCTGTCTGCAAGTGTGTAAAAGGTTGGTGATCATTCAGTTTCTATACATGTATTAACTTTCTTTTTTGTGTTACAGGTTCTGAAGAAGTTCATCAACCTCTTCTTCTCCCTGAAGGTGTATCCTTCTGACAAATACATTTTCATCTGCAACTGTGTGTGGTTCGTTGTCCATCATTCTGCAACTCTGTAACAGGTAAGTGATCATTCAGTTTCTATACATGTATTGACTTTTTGTTGTCTTACAGGCTTTCAGGACCAATGGCTCCCCCCTTCCTGATGGTGCATACCGCCAATATGGGTCTGTGCATCTGCAACTGTATGTGACTCGCTATCTTTCTGTCTGCAAGTGTGTAACAGGTTGGTGATCATTTAGTTTCTCTACATGTATTGACTTTCTTTTTTTTGTCTTACAGGTTTTTCAAGCCGAATGAACCAAGGGTCTCTGCATCTTCAACTGTGTGTGACTCGCTACTATCTGTCTGCAAGTGTGTAAAAGGTTGGTGATCTTTCAGTTTCTATACATGTATTGACTTTTTGTTGTCTTACAGGCTTTCAGGACCAATGGCTCCCCCCTTCCTGATGGTGCATACAGCCAAAAAGGGTCTGTCCATTGCAACTGTGTGTGTGGCTCGCTATCTATATGTCTGCAAGTGTGTAACAGGTTGGTGATCATTCAGTTTCTCTACATGTATTGACTTTCTTTTTTTTGTCTTACAGGTTTTTTGGACCGCATGAACCAAGGGTCTGTGCATCTGCAACTGTGTGTGACTCGCTACTATCTGTCTGCAACTCTGTAACAGGTTGGTGATCATTCAGTTTCTCTACGTGTATTGACTTTCTTTTTTTTGTCTTAGTTTTTTTGGACGGCATTGACCAAGGGTCTGTGCATCTCCAACTGTGTGTGAGTCGCTACTATCTGTCTGCAAGTGTGTAAAAGCTTGGTGATCTTTCAGTTTCTATATATGTATTGCCTTTTTGTTGTCTTACAGGCTTTCAGGACCAATGGCTCCCCCCTTCCTGATGGTGCATACAGCCAACAAGGGTCTGTCCATTGCAACTGTGTGTGTGGCTTGCTATCTAAAGGATAAAGGATAAAGGATAAAGGTGCACGTATTCGTCACTGTACAGCGTGGACTGTACAGCGAAATGTGTCCTCCGCATTTAACCCATCTGGTAGTGAACACACACTCACACACACACATGTGTTAGGGGCAGTGAGTACACACACACCCAGAGCGGTGGGCAGCCAACTCCAGCGCCCGGGGAGCAGAGAGGGTAAAGGGCCTTGCTCAAGGGCCCAACAGTGGCAGCTTGCCGAGCCCGGGAATCGAACCCACAACCCTGTTATCGATATCCCGGCGCTCTAACCGCTGAGCCACCACTGCCCCTATCTGTCCGCAAGTGTGTAACAGGTAGGTGATCATTCGGTTTCTCTACATGTATTGACTTTTCTTTTTTGTGTTACAGGTTCTCAAGAAGTCCATCAACCTCTTCTTCTCCCTGAAGGTGTATCCTTTTAACAAATACATTTTCATCTGCAACTGTGTGGTTCGCTGTCCATTATTCTGCAACTCTGTAACAGGTAAGTGATCATTCAGTTTCTATACATGTATTGACTTTTTGTTGTGTTACAGACTTTCAGGACTAATGGCTCCCCCCATCCTGATGGTACATACCGCCAACATGGGTCTGTGCATCTGCAACTGTGTGTGACTCGCTATCTATCTGTCTGCAAGTGTGTAACAGGTTGGTGATCATTCAGTTTCTCTCCATGTATTGACTTTCTTTTTTTTGTCTTACAGGTTTTTCAAGCCGCATGAACCAAGGGTCTGTGCATCTGCAACTGTGTGTGACTCGCTACTATCTGTCTGCAAGTGTGTAAAAGGTTGGTGATCTTTCAGTTTCTATACATGTATTGCCTTTTTGTTGTCTTACAGGCTTTCAGGACCAATGGCTCCCCCCTTCCTGATGGTGCATACAGCCAAAAAGGGTTTGTCCATTGCAACTGTGTGTGTGGCTCGCTATCTATATGTCTGCAAGTGTGTAACAGGTTGGTGATCATTCAGTTTCTAAACATATATTGACTTTCTTTTTTTTGTCTGACAGGTTTTTTGGACCGCATGAACCAAGGGTCTGTGCATCTGCAACTGTGTGTGACTCGCTATCTATCTGTCTGCAAGTGTGTAACAGGTAGGTGATCATTCAGTTTCTAAACATGTATTGACTTTCTTTTTTGTGTTACAGGTTCTGAAGAAGTCCATCAACCTCTTCTTCTCCCTGATGATGTATCCTTCTAACATATATATTTGCAACTGTGTGTGGTTTGCTGTCCATCATTCTGCAACTCTGTAACAGGTAAGTGATCATTCAGTTTCTATACAGCCAACAAGGGTCTGTCCATTGCAACTGTGTGTGAGTCGCTATCTATCTGTCTGCAAGTGTGTAACAGGTAGGTCATCATTCAGTTTCTATACATTTATTGACTTTCTTTGTTTGTCTTACAGGTTTATCGGAAAGCATGACCGCCTCCCTCCCTTCCTGATGGAGGATCTGTCCTTCAAGAGTCTGTGCATCTGCAACTGTGTGTGAGTCACTACTATCTGTCTGCAAGTGTGTAACAGGTTGGTGATCATTCAGTTTCTATACATGTATTGACTTTCTTTTTTGTGTTACAGGTTCTGAAGAAGTCCATCAACCTCTTCTTCTCCCTGAAGGTGTATCCTTCTAACAAATTAATTTGCAACAGTGTGTGGTTCGCTGTCCATCATTCTGCAACTCTGTAACAGGTAAGTGATCATTCAGTTTCTATACATGTATTGCCTTTTTGTTGTCTTACAGGCTTTCAGGACCAATGGCTCCCCCCTTCCTGATGGTGCATACAGCCAAAAAGGGTCTGTCCATTCTAACTGTGTGTGTGGCTCGCTATCTATATTTCTGCAAGTGTGTAACAGGTTGGTGATCATTGAGTTTCTCTACATGTATTGACTTTCTTGTTTTTGTCTTATAGGTTTTTCGGACCACATGAACCAAGGGTCTGTGCATCTGCAACTGTGTGTGACTTGCTACTATCTGTCTGCAAGTGTGTAAAAGGTTGGTGATCATTCAGTTTCTATACATGTATTAACTTTCTTTTTTGTGTTACAGGTTCTGAAGAAGTTCATCAACCTCTTCTTCTCCCTGAAGGTGTATCCTTCTGACAAATACATTTTCATCTGCAACTGTGTGTGGTTCGTTGTCCATCATTCTGCAACTCTGTAACAGGTAAGTGATCATTCAGTTTCTATACATGTATTGACTTTTTGTTGTCTTACAGGCTTTCAGGACCAATGACTCCCCCCTTCCTGATGGTGCATACCGCCAATATGGGTCTGTGCATCTGCAACTGTGTGTGTGTGGCTCACTATTAATCTGTCTGCAAGTGTGTAACAGGTAGGTGATCATTCAGTTTCTATACATGTATTGACTTTCTTTTTTGTGTTGCAGGTTCTCAAGAAGTCCATCAACCTCTTCTTCTCCCTGAAGGTGTATCCTTCTAACAAATATATTTGCAACTGTGTGTGGTTCGCTGTCCATCATTCTGCAACTCTGTAACAGGTAAGTGATCATTCAGTTTCTATACATGTATTGACTTTTTGTTGTCTTACAGGCTTTCAGGACCAATGGCTCCCCCCTTCCTGATGGTGCATACCGCCAATATGGGTCTGTGCATCTGCAACTGTATGTGACTCGCTATCTTTCTGTCTGCAAGTGTGTAACAGGTTGGTGATCATTTAGTTTCTCTACATGTATTGACTTTCTTTTTTTTGTCTTACAGGTTTTTCAAGCCGAATGAACCAAGGGTCTCTGCATCTTCAACTGTGTGTGACTCGCTACTATCTGTCTGCAAGTGTGTAAAAGGTTGGTGATCTTTCAGTTTCTATACATGTATTGACTTTTTGTTGTCTTACAGGCTTTCAGGACCAATGGCTCCCCCCTTCCTGATGGTGCATACAGCCAAAAAGGGTCTGTCCATTGCAACTGTGTGTGTGGCTCGCTATCTATATGTCTGCAAGTGTGTAACAGGTTGGTGATCATTCAGTTTCTCTACATGTATTGACTTTCTTTTTTTTGTCTTACAGGTTTTTTGGACCGCATGAACCAAGGGTCTGTGCATCTGCAACTGTGTGTGACTCGCTACTATCTGTCTGCAACTCTGTAACAGGTTGGTGATCATTCAGTTTCTCTACGTGTATTGACTTTCTTTTTTTTGTCTTAGTTTTTTTGGACGGCATTGACCAAGGGTCTGTGCATCTCCAACTGTGTGTGAGTCGCTACTATCTGTCTGCAAGTGTGTAAAAGGTTGGTGATCTTTCAGTTTCTATACATGTATTGCCTTTTTGTTGTCTTACAGGCTTTCAGGACCAATGGCTCCCCCCTTCCTGATGGTGCATACAGCCAAAAAGGGTCTGTCCATTGCAACTGTGTGTGTGGCTTGCTATCTATCTGTCCGCAAGTGTGTAACAGGTTGGTGATCATTCGGTTTCTCTACATGTATTGACTTTTCTTTTTTTTGTCTGACAGGTTTTTTGGACCGCATGAACCAAGTGTCTGTGCATCTGCAACTGTGTTTGACTCGCTACAATCTGTCTGCGAATGTGTAATAGGTAGGTGATCATTCAGTTTCTCTACATGTATTGCCTTTTTGTTGTCTTACAGGCTTTCAGGACCAATGGCTCCCCCCCTTCCTGATGGTGCATACAGCCAACAAGGGTCTGTCCATTGCAACTGTGTGTGTGGCTCGCTATCTATCTGTGTGCAAGTGTGTAACAGATTGGTGATCATTCAGTTTCTATACATGTACTGACTTTCTTTTTTGTGTTACAGGTTCTCAAGAAGTCCATCAACCTCTTCTTCTCCCTGAAGGTGTATCCTTTTAACAAATACATTTTCATCTGCAACTGTGTGGTTCGCTGTCCATTATTCTGCAACTCTGTAACAGGTAAGTGATCATTCAGTTTCTATACATGTATTGACTTTTTGTTGTGTTACAGACTTTCAGGACTAATGGCTCCCCCCATCCTGATGGTGCATACCGCCAACATGGGTCTGTGCATCTGCAACTGTGTGTGACTCGCTATCTATATGTCTGCAAGTGTGTAACAGGTTGGTGATCATTCAGTTTCTAAACATATATTGACTTTCTTTTTTTTGTCTGACAGGTTTTTTGGACCGCATGAACCAAGGGTCTGTGCATCTGCAACTGTGTGTGACTCGCTATCTATCTGTCTGCAAGTGTGTAACAGGTAGGTGATCATTCAGTTTCTAAACATGTATTGACTTTCTTTTTTGTGTTACAGGTTCTGAAGAAGTCCATCAACCTCTTCTTCTCCCTGATGATGTATCCTTCTAACATATATATTTGCAACTGTGTGTGGTTTGCTGTCCATCATTCTGCAACTCTGTAACAGGTAAGTGATCATTCAGTTTCTATACAGCCAACAAGGGTCTGTCCATTGCAACTGTGTGTGAGTCGCTATCTATCTGTCTGCAAGTGTGTAACAGGTAGGTCATCATTCAGTTTCTATACATTTATTGACTTTCTTTGTTTGTCTTACAGGTTTATCGGAAAGCATGACCGCCTCCCTCCCTTCCTGATGGAGGATCTGTCCTTCAAGAGTCTGTGCATCTGCAACTGTGTGTGAGTCACTACTATCTGTCTGCAAGTGTGTAACAGGTTGGTGATCATTCAGTTTCTATACATGTATTGACTTTCTTTTTTGTGTTACAGGTTCTGAAGAAGTCCATCAACCTCTTCTTCTCCCTGAAGGTGTATCCTTCTAACAAATTAATTTGCAACAGTGTGTGGTTCGCTGTCCATCATTCTGCAACTCTGTAACAGGTAAGTGATCATTCAGTTTCTATACATGTATTGCCTTTTTGTTGTCTTACAGGCTTTCAGGACCAATGGCTCCCCCCTTCCTGATGGTGCATACAGCCAAAAAGGGTCTGTCCATTCTAACTGTGTGTGTGGCTCGCTATCTATATTTCTGCAAGTGTGTAACAGGTTGGTGATCATTGAGTTTCTCTACATGTATTGACTTTCTTGTTTTTGTCTTATAGGTTTTTCGGACCACATGAACCAAGGGTCTGTGCATCTGCAACTGTGTGTGACTTGCTACTATCTGTCTGCAAGTGTGTAAAAGGTTGGTGATCATTCAGTTTCTATACATGTATTAACTTTCTTTTTTGTGTTACAGGTTCTGAAGAAGTTCATCAACCTCTTCTTCTCCCTGAAGGTGTATCCTTCTGACAAATACATTTTCATCTGCAACTGTGTGTGGTTCGTTGTCCATCATTCTGCAACTCTGTAACAGGTAAGTGATCATTCAGTTTCTATACATGTATTGACTTTTTGTTGTCTTACAGGCTTTCAGGACCAATGGCTCCCCCCTTCCTGATGGTGCATACCGCCAATATGGGTCTGTGCATCTGCAACTGTGTGTGTGTGGCTCACTATTAATCTGTCTGCAAGTGTGTAACAGGTAGGTGATCATTCAGTTTCTATACATGTATTGACTTTCTTTTTTGTGTTGCAGGTTCTCAAGAAGTCCATCAACCTCTTCTTCTCCCTGAAGGTGTATCCTTCTAACAAATATATTTGCAACTGTGTGTGGTTCGCTGTCCATCATTCTGCAACTCTGTAACAGGTAAGTGATCATTCAGTTTCTATACATGTATTGACTTTTTGTTGTCTTACAGGCTTTCAGGACCAATGGCTCCCCCCTTCCTGATGGTGCATACCGCCAATATGGGTCTGTGCATCTGCAACTGTATGTGACTCGCTATCTTTCTGTCTGCAAGTGTGTAACAGGTTGGTGATCATTTAGTTTCTCTACATGTATTGACTTTCTTTTTTTTGTCTTACAGGTTTTTCAAGCCGAATGAACCAAGGGTCTCTGCATCTTCAACTGTGTGTGACTCGCTACTATCTATCTGCAAGTGTGTAAAAGGTTGGTGATCTTTCAGTTTCTATACATGTATTGACTTTTTGTTGTCTTACAGGCTTTCAGGACCAATGGCTCCCCCCTTCCTGATGGTGCATACAGCCAAAAAGGGTCTGTCCATTGCAACTGTGTGTGTGGCTCGCTATCTATATGTCTGCAAGTGTGTAACAGGTTGGTGATCATTCAGTTTCTCTACATGTATTGACTTTCTTTTTTTTGTCTTACAGGTTTTTTGGACCGCATGAACCAAGGGTCTGTGCATCTGCAACTGTGTGTGACTCGCTACTATCTGTCTGCAACTCTGTAACAGGTTGGTGATCATTCAGTTTCTCTACGTGTATTGACTTTCTTTTTTTTGTCTTAGTTTTTTTGGACGGCATTGACCAAGGGTCTGTGCATCTCCAACTGTGTGTGAGTCGCTACTATCTGTCTGCAAGTGTGTAAAAGGTTGGTGATCTTTCAGTTTCTATACATGTATTGCCTTTTTGTTGTCTTACAGGCTTTCAGGACCAATGGCTCCCCCCTTCCTGATGGTGCATACAGCCAAAAAGGGTCTGTCCATTGCAACTGTGTGTGTGGCTTGCTATCTATCTGTCCGCAAGTGTGTAACAGGTAGGTGATCATTCGGTTTCTCTACATGTATTGACTTTTCTTTTTTTTGTCTGACAGGTTTTTTGGACCGCATGAACCAAGGGTCTGTGCATCTGCAACTGTGTTTGACTCGCTACAATCTGTCTGCGAATGTGTAATAGGTAGGTGATCATTCAGTTTCTCTACATGTATTGCCTTTTTGTTGTCTTACAGGCTTTCAGGACCAATGGCTCCCCCCCTTCCTGATGGTGCATACAGCCAACAAGGGTCTGTCCATTGCAACTGTGTGTGTGGCTCGCTATCTATCTGTGTGCAAGTGTGTAACAGATTGGTGATCATTCAGTTTCTATACATGTACTGACTTTCTTTTTTGTGTTACAGGTTCTCAAGAAGTCCATCAACCTCTTCTTCTCCCTGAAGGTGTATCCTTTTAACAAATACATTTTCATCTGCAACTGTGTGGTTCGCTGTCCATTATTCTGCAACTCTGTAACAGGTAAGTGATCATTCAGTTTCTATACATGTATTGACTTTTTGTTGTGTTACAGACTTTCAGGACTAATGGCTCCCCCCATCCTGATGGTGCATACCGCCAACATGGGTCTGTGCATCTGCAACTGTGTGTGACTCGCTATCTATCTGTCTGCAAGTGTGTAACAGGTTGGTGATCATTCAGTTTCTCTCCATGTATTGACTTTCTTTTTTTTGTCTTACAGGTTTTTCAAGCCGCATGAACCAAGGGTCTGTGCATCTGCAACTGTGTGTGACTCGCTACTATCTGTCTGCAAGTGTGTAAAAGGTTGGTGATCTTTCAGTTTCTATACATGTATTGCCTTTTTGTTGTCTTACAGGCTTTCAGGACCAATGGCTCCCCCCTTCCTGATGGTGCATACAGCCAAAAAGGGTTTGTCCATTGCAACTGTGTGTGTGGCTCGCTATCTATATGTCTGCAAGTGTGTAACAGGTTGGTGATCATTCAGTTTCTAAACATGTATTGACTTTCTTTTTTTTGTCTGACAGGTTTTTTGGACCGCATAAACCAAGGGTCTGTGCATCTGCAACTGTGTGTGACTCGCTATCTATCTGTCTGCAAGTGTGTAACAGGTAGGTGATCATTCAGTTTCTAAACATGTATTGACTTTCTTTTTTGTGTTACAGGTTCTGAAGAAGTCCATCATCCTCTTCTTCTCCCTGATGATGTATCCTTCTAACATATATATTTGCAACTGTGTGTGGTTTGCTGTCCATCATTCTGCAACTCTGTAACAGGTAAGTGATCATTCAGTTTCTATACAGCCAACAAGGTTCTTTCCATTGCAACTGTGTGTGTGGCTTGCTATCTATCTGTCCGCAAGTGTGTAACAGGTAGGTGATCATTCGGTTTCTCTACATGTATTGACTTTTCTTTTTTTTGTCTTACAGGTTTTTTGGACCGCATGAACCAAGGGTCTGTGCATCTGCAACTGTATATGACTCGCTATCTTTCTGTCTGCAAGTGTGTAACAGGTTGGTGATCATTCAGTTTCTCTACATGTATTAACTTTCTTTTTTGTGTTACAGGTTCTGAAGAAGTCCATCAACCTCTTCTTTTCCCTGAAGGTGTATCCTTCTAACAAATATATTTGCAACTGTGTGTGGTTCGCTGCCCATCATTCTGGAACTCTGTAACAGGTAAGTGATCATTCAGTTTCTATACAGCCAACAAGGGTCTGTCCATTGCAACTGTGTGTGTGGCTTGCTATCTATCTGTCCGCAAGTGTGTAACAGGTAAGTGATCATTCAGTTTCTATACATGTATTGTCTTTTTGTTGTCTGACAGGCTTTCAGGACTAATGGCACCCCCCTTCCTGATGGTGCATACCGCCAACATGGTTCTGTGCATCTACAACTGTGTGTGACTCGCTATCTATCTGTCTGCAAGTGTGTAACAGGTTGGTGATCATTCAGTTTCTATACATGTATTGACTTTCTTTTTTGTGTTGCAGGTTCTCAAGAAGTCCATCAACCTCTTCTTCTCCCTGAAGGTGTATCCTTCTAACAAATATATTTGCAACTGTGTGTGGTTCGCTGTCCATCATTCTGCAACTCTAACAGGTAAGTGATCATTCAGTTTCTATACATGTATTGACTTTTTGTTGTCTTACAGGCTTTCAGGACCAATGGCTCCCCCCTTCCTGATGGTGCATACCGCCAATATGGGTCTGTGCATCTGCAACTGTATGTGACTCGCTATCTTTCTGTCTGCAAGTGTGTAACAGGTTGGTGATCATTTAGTTTCTCTACATGTATTGACTTTCTTTTTTTTGTCTTACAGGTTTTTCAAGCCGAATGAACCAAGGGTCTCTGCATCTTCAACTGTGTGTGACTCGCTACTATCTGTCTGCAAGTGTGTAAAAGGTTGGTGATCTTTCAGTTTCTATACATGTATTGACTTTTTGTTGTCTTACAGGCTTTCAGGACCAATGGCTCCCCCCTTCCTGATGGTGCATACAGCCAAAAAGGGTCTGTCCATTGCAACTGTGTGTGTGGCTCGCTATCTATATGTCTGCAAGTGTGTAACAGGTTGGTGATCATTCAGTTTCTCTACATGTATTGACTTTCTTTTTTTTGTCTTACAGGTTTTTTGGACCGCATGAACCAAGGGTCTGTGCATCTGCAACTGTGTGTGACTCGCTACTATCTGTCTGCAACTCTGTAACAGGTTGGTGATCATTCAGTTTCTCTACGTGTATTGACTTTCTTTTTTTTTGTCTTAGTTTTTTTGGACGGCATTGACCAAGGGTCTGTGCATCTCCAACTGTGTGTGAGTCGCTACTATCTGTCTGCAAGTGTGTAAAAGGTTGGTGATCATTCAGTTTCTATACATGTATTGACTTTCTTTTTTGTGTTACAGGTTCTGAAGAAGTTCATCAACCTCTTCTTCTCCCTGAAGGTGTATCCTTCTGACAAATACATTTTCATCTGCAACTGTGTGTGGTTCGCTGTCCATCATTCTGCAACTCTGTAACAGGTAAGTGATCATTCAGTTTCTATACATGTATTGACTTTTTGTTGTCTTACAGGCTTTCAGGACCAATGGCTCCCCCCTTCCTGATGGTGCATACCGCCAATATGGGTCTGTGCATCTGCAACTGTGTGTGTGTGGCTCACTATTAATCTGTCTGCAAGTGTGTAACAGGTAGGTGATCATTCAGTTTCTATACATGTATTGACTTTCTTTTTTGTGTTGCAGGTTCTCAAGAAGTCCATCAACCTCTTCTTCTCCCTGAAGGTGTATCCTTCTAACAAATATATTTGCAACTGTGTGTGGTTCGCTGTCCATCATTCTGCAACTCTGTAACAGGTAAGTGATCATTCAGTTTCTATACATGTATTGACTTTTTGTTGTCTTACAGGCTTTCAGGACCAATGGCTCCCCCCTTCCTGATGGTGCATACCGCCAATATGGGTCTGTGCATCTGCAACTGTATGTGACTCGCTATCTTTCTGTCTGCAAGTGTGTAACAGGTTGGTGATCATTTAGTTTCTCTACATGTATTGACTTTCTTTTTTTTGTCTTACAGGTTTTTCAAGCCGAATGAACCAAGGGTCTCTGCATCTTCAACTGTGTGTGACTCGCTACTATCTGTCTGCAAGTGTGTAAAAGGTTGGTGATCTTTCAGTTTCTATACATGTATTGACTTTTTGTTGTCTTACAGGCTTTCAGGACCAATGGCTCCCCCCTTCCTGATGGTGCATACAGCCAACAAGGGTCTGTCCATTGCAACTGTGTGTGTGGCTCGCTATCTATATGTCTGCAAGTGTGTAACAGGTTGGTGATCATTCAGTTTCTCTACATGTATTGACTTTCTTTTTTTTGTCTTACAGGTTTTTTGGACCGCATGAACCAAGGGTCTGTGCATCTGCAACTGTGTGTGACTCGCTACTATCTGTCTGCAACTCTGTAACAGGTTGGTGATCATTCAGTTTCTCTACGTGTATTGACTTTCTTTTTTTTGTCTTAGTTTTTTTGGATGGCATTGACCAAGGGTCTGTGCATCTCCAACTGTGTGTGAGTCGCTACTATCTGTCTGCAAGTGTGTAAAAGGTTGGTGATCTTTCAGTTTCTATACATGTATTGCCTTTTTGTTGTCTTACAGGCTTTCAGGACCAATGGCTCCCCCCTTCCTGATGGTGCATACAGCCAAAAAGGGTTTGTCCATTGCAACTGTGTGTGTGGCTTGCTATCTATCTGTCCGCAAGTGTGTAACAGGTAAGTGATCATTCAGTTTCTATACATGTATTGTCTTTTTGTTGTCTGACAGGCTTTCAGGACTAATGGCACCCCCCTTCCTGATGGTGCATACCGCCAACATGGTTCTGTGCATCTACAACTGTGTGTGACTCGCTATCTATCTGTCTGCAAGTGTGTAACAGGTTGGTGATCATTCAGTTTCTCTACATTTATTAACTTTCTTTTTTGTGTTACAGATTCTGAAGAAGTCCATCAACCTCTTCTTTTCCCTGAAGGTGTATCCTTCTAACAAATATATTTGCAACTGTGTGTGGTTCGCTGTCCATCATTCTGCAACTCTGTAACAGGTAAGTGATCATTCAGTGTCTGTACATGTATTGCCTTTTTGTTGTCTTACAGGCTTTCAGGACCAATGGCTCCCACCTTCCTGATGGTGCATACAGTCAACAAGTGTCTGTCCATTGCAACTGTGTGTGGCTCGCTATCAATCTGTCTGCAAGTGTGTAACAGGTAGGTGATCATTCAGTTTCTATACATGTATTGCCTTTTTGTTGTCTTACAGGCTTTCAAGACCAATGGCTCCCCCCCTTCCTGATGGTGCATTCGCTGTCCTTCATTCTGCAACTCTGTAACAGGTAAGTGATCATTCAGTGTCTATACATGTATTGCCTTTTTGTTGTCTTACAGGCTTTCAGGACCAATGACTCCCACCTTCCTGATGGTGCATACAGTCAACAAGTGTCTGTCCACTGCAACTGTGTGTGGCTCGCTATCAATCTGTCTGCAAGTGTGTAACAGGTAGGTGATCATTCAGTTTCTATACATGTATTCCCTTTTTGTTGTCTTACAGGCTTTCAAAACCAAAGGCTCCCCCCTTCCTGATGGTGCATTCAGCCAACAAGTGTCTGTCCATTGCAACTGTGTGTGGCTTGCTATCACTGTCTGCAAGTGTGTAACAGGTAGGTGTTCATTCAGTTTCTATACATGTATTGACTTTCTTTTTTGTGTTACAGGTTCTGAAGAAGTCCATCAACCTCTTCTTCTCCCTGAAGGTGAATCCTTCTAACAAATACATTTTCATATGCAACTGTGTGTGGTTCGCTGTCCATCATTCTGCAACTCTGTAACAGGTAAGTGATCATTCAGTGTCTATACATGTATTGCCTTTTTGTTGTCTTACAGACTTTCAGGACCAGTGGCCCTCCCCTTCCTGATGGTCCATACAGTCAACAAGGGTCTGTCCATTGCAACTGTGTGTGGCTCGCTATTAATCTGTCTGCAAGTGTGTAACAGGTAGGTCATCATTCAGTTTCTATACATGTATTGACTTTCTTTGTTTGTCTTACAGGTTTTTCGGACAGCATGACTGCCTCCCTCCCTTCCTGATGGTGGATCTGTCCTTCAAGGGTCTGTCCATTGCAACTGTGTGTGGCTCGCTATTAATCTGTCTGCAAGTGTGTAACAGGTAGGTCATCATTCAGTTTCTATACATTTATTGACTTTCTTTTTTGTGTTACAGATTCTCAAGAAGTCCATCAACCTCTTCTTCTCCCTGAAGGTGTATCCTTCTAACAAATACATTTTCATCTGCAGCTGTGTGTGGTTCGCTGTCCATCATTCTGCAACTCTTTAACAGGTAAGTGATCATTCAGTGTTTTTACATGTATTGCCTTTTTGATGTCTTACAGGCTTTCAGGACCAATGGCTCCCCCCTTCCTGATGATGCATACAGTCAACAAGGGCGTGTCCATTGCAACTGTCTGTTACTCGCTGCTATATGTCTGCAAGTGTGTAACAGGTTGGTGATCATTCAGTTTCTATACATGTATTGACTTTCTTTTTTGTGTTACAGATTCTCAAGAAGTTCATCAACCTCTTCTTCTCCCTGAAGGTGTGTCTTTCTAACAAATATTTTCATCTGTAACTGTGTGTGGTTCGCTGTCCATCATTCTGCAACTCTAACAGGTAAGTGATCATTCAGTGTCTATACATGTATTACCTTTTTGTTGTCTTACAGGCTTTCAGGACCAATGGCTCCCCATTCTTGATGATGCATACAGTCAACAAGTGTCTGTCCATTGCAACTGTGTGTGGTTCGCTATTAATCTGTCCGCAAGTGTGTAATAGGTAGGTCATCATTCAGTTTCTATACATGTATTGACTTTCTTTGTTTATCTTACAGGTTTTTCTGACAGCATGACTGCCTCCCTCCCTTCCTGATGGTGGATCTGTCCTTCAAGGGTCTGTGCATGTGCAACTATGTGTAAGTTGCTACTATCTGTCTGCAGGTGTGTAACAGGTTGGTGATCATTCAATTTCTATACATGTATTGACTTTCTTTTTTGTGTTACAGATTCTCAAGAAGTTCATCAACCTCTTCTTCTCCCTGAAGGTTTATCCTTCTAACAAATATTTTAATCTGTAACTGTGTGTGGTTTGATGTTCATCATTCTGCAACTCTGTCACAGGTAAATGATCATTCAGTGTCTATACATGTATTGCCTTTTTGTTGTCTTACAGACTTTCAGGACCAGTGGCCCTCCCCTTCCTGATGGTCCATACAGTCAACAAGGGTCTGTCCATTGCAAATGTGTGTGAGTCGCTACTATCTATCTGCAAGTGTGTAAAAGGTTGGTGATCATTCAGTTTCTATACATGTATTGACATGCATTTTTCGTCTCACAGGTTTTTCGGACAGCATGACCGCCTCCCTCCCTTCCTGATAGTGGATCTGTCCTTCAAGGGTCTGTGCATCTGCAACTGTGTGTGACTCGCTATCAATCTGTCTGCAAGTGTGTAACAGGTTGGTGAGCATTCAGTTTCTGTACATGTATTGACTTTCTTTTTTGTGTTACAGGTTCTCAAGAAGTTCATCAACCTCTTCTTCTCCCTGAAGGTGTATCCTTCTAACAAATAAATTTTCATCTGCAACTGTGTGTAGTTCGCTGTCCATCATTCTGCAACTCTGTAACAGGTAAGTGATCATTCAGTGTCTGTACATGTATTGCCTTTTTGTTGTCTTACAGGCTTTCAGGACCAATGGCTCCCACCTTCCTGATGGTGCATACAGTCAACAAGTGTCTGTCCATTGCAACTGTGTGTGGCTCGCTATCAATCTGTCTGCAAGTGTGTAACAGGTAGGTGATCATTCAGTTTCTATACATGTATTGCCTTTTTGTTGTCTTACAGGCTTTTAAGACCAAGTGTGTGTCTGCAAGTGTGTAACAGGTAGGTGTTCATTCAGTTTCTATACATGTATTGACTTTCTTTTTTGTGTTACAGGTTCTGAAGAAGTCCATCAACCTCTTCTTCTCCCTGAAGGTGTATCCTTCTAACAAAGACATTTTCATATGCAACTGTGTGTGGTCCATACAGTCAACAAGGGTCTGTCCATTGCAACTGTGTGTGGCTCGCTATTAATCTGTCTGCAACTGTGTAACAGGTAGGTCATCATTAAATTTCTATACATGTATTGCCTTTTTGTTGTCTTACAGGCTTTCAGGACCAATGGCTCCCCCCTTCCTGATGTTCCATACAGTCAACAATGGTCTGTCCATTGCAACTGTGGGTGAGTCGCTACTATCTATCTGCAAGTGTGTAAAAGCTTGATGATCATTTAGTTTCTATACATGTATTGACATGCATTTTTCATCTCACAGGTTTTTCCGACAGCATGACCGCCTCCCTCCCTTCCTGATATTGGATCTGTCCTTCAAGGGTCTGTGCATCTGCAACTGTGTGTGGCTCGCTATCAATCTGTCTGCAAGTGTGTAACAGGTTTGTGAGCATTCAGTTTCTGTACATGTATTTACTTTCTTTTTTGTGTTACAGGTTCTCAAGAAGTTCATCAACCTCTTCTTCTCCCTGAGGGTGTATCCTTCTAACAAATACATTTTCATCTGCCACTGTGTGTAGTTCGCTGTCCATCATTCTGCAACTCTGTAACAGGTAAGTGATCATTCAGTGTCTGTACATGTATTGCCTTTTTGTTGTCTTACAGGCTTTCAGGACCAATGGCTCCCACCTTCCTGATGGTGCATACAGTCAACAAGTGTCTGTCCATTGCAACTGTGTGTGGCTCGCTATCAATCTGTCTGCAAGTGTGTAACAGGTAGGTGATCATTCAGTTTCTATACATGTATTGCCTTTTTGTTGTCTTACAGGCTTTCAAGACCAATGGCTCCCCCCTTCCTGATGGTGCATTCGCTGTCCATCATTCTGCAACCCTGTAACAGATAAGTGATCATTCAGTGTCTATACATGTATTGCCTTTTTGTTGTCTTACAGACTTTCAGGACCAATGGCTCCCCCCTTCCTGATGGTGCATTCAGCCAACAAGTGTCTGTCCATTGCAACTGTGTGTGGCTCGCTATCACTGTCTGCAAGTGTGTAACAGGTAGGTGTTCATTCAGTTTCTATAAATGTATTGACTTTCTTTTTTGTGTTACAGGTTCTGAAGAAGTCCATCAACCTCTTCTTCTCCCTGAAGGTGTATCCTTCTAACAAATACATTTTCATCTGCAGCTGTGTGTGGTTCGCTGTCCATCATTCTGCAACTCTGTAACAGGTAAGTGATCATTCAGTTTCTATACATGTATTGACTTTTTGTTCACTTACAGGCTTTCAGGACCAATGGCTCCCCCCTTCCTGATAGTTGCAATGGACAGAACCTTGTTGGCTGTATGCACCGTGAGTGTGGCTCGCTATCTATCTGTATCCAAGTGTGTAACAGGTAGGTGATCATTCAGTTTCTATACATGTATTGACTTTCTTTGTTTGTCTTACAGGTTTTACGGACAGCATGACCGCCTCCCTCCGTTCCTGATGGTGGATCTGTCCTTCAAGGGTCTGTGCATCTGCAACTGTGTCTGGCTCGCTATTAATCTGTCTGCAAGTGTGTAACAGGTTGGTGATCATTCAGTTTCTATACATGTATTGACTTTCTTTTTTGTGTTACAGGTTCTCAAGAAGTCCATCAACCTCTTCTTCTCCCTGAAGGTGTATCCTTCTAACAAATACATTTTCATCTGCAGCTGTGTGTGGTTCGCTGTCCATCATTCTGCAACTCTGTAACAGGTAAGTGATCATTCAGTGTCTATACATGTATTGCCTTTTTGTTGTCTTACAGGCTTTCAAGACCAATGGCTCCCCCCTTCCTAATGGTCAATTGCAACTGTGTGTGACTCTTTATCAATCTGTCTGCAAGTGTGTAACAGGTTGGTGATCATTCAGTTTCTATACATGTATTGACTTTCTTTTTTGTGTTACAGATTCTCAAGAAGTTCATCAACCTCTTCTTCTCCCTGAAGGTGTATCCTTCTAACAAATATTTTAATCTGTAACTGTGTGTGGTTTGATGTTCATCATTCTGCAACTCTGTCACAGGTAAATGATCATTCAGTGTCTATACATGTATTGCCTTTTTGTTGTCTTACAGACTTTCAGGACCAGTGGCCCTCCCCTTCCTGATGGTCCACACAGTCAACAAGGGTCTGTGCATCTGCAACTGTGTGTGGCTCGCTATTAATCTGTCTGCAAGTGTGTAACAGGTTGGTGATCATTCAGTTTCTATACATGTATTGACTTTCTTTTTTGTGTTACAGGTTCTCAAGAAGTCCATCAACCTCTTCTTCTCCCTGAAGGTGTATCCTTCTAACAAATACATTTTCCTCTGCAGCTGTGTGGTTCGCTGTCCATCATTCTGCAACTCTTTAACAGGTAAGTGATCATTCAGTTTGTTTACATGTATTGCCTTTTTGATGTCTTACAGGCTTTCAGGAGCAATGGCTCCCCCCTTCCTGATGGTCCATACAGTCAACAAGGGTTTGTCCATTGCAACTGTGTGTGGCTCGCTATTAATCTGTCTGCAAGTGTGTAACAGGTAGGTCATCATTCAGTTTCTATACATGTATTGACTTTCTTTGTTTGTCTTATAGGTTTTTCGGAAAGCATAACCGCCTCCCTCCCTTCCTGATGATGGATCTGTCCTTCAAGGGTCTGTGCATCTGCAACTGTGTGTGGCTTAATCTGTCTGCAAGTGTGTAACAGGTTGGTGATCATTCAGTTTCTATACATGTATTGACTTTCTTTTTTGTGTTACAGATTCTTAAGATGTTCATCAACCTCTTCTTCTCCCTGAAGGTGTATCCTTCTAACAAATCAAGTCAAGTCAAGTCAAGTGGGTTTATTGTCATTTCAACTACATACAGAGTACACAGTGAAACAAAACAACGTTCCTCCAGGACCATGGTGCAACATAGACAGTGCATACAAGACACAAGTGCAACACAAATAAACAAGTGCGGACAGACAACACAACACAGTACAGACCAGAGAATAATAAATAATGACGGCGGTGTGCAAGTTGTGCAATGTGCAATAAATAGAGTCCAGTGAGGTAGTAAAGTTATTAGTGCAAATGCTTGTGCAAAAAATGCTTCCCATGTTATCTGGGGTAAATGGTTGGAAAGAGAGAGAGAGGGAGAGTGTACATGTACCAGAACGATATCAGTTCAGAAGTTGAGTTGTGTTGAGAAGTCTGATGGCTTGGGGGAAGAAGCTGTTGCAGAGTCTGGTCGTGTTGGACCGGATGCTGCGGTACCTTCTTCCTGATGGCAGGAGGGAGAACAGTCTGTGTGAAGGGTGGGTGGAGTCAACCACAATGCTGGTTGCTTTGCGGATGCAGCGGGTGGTGTAAATGTCCATGACGGAGGGGAGAGAGACTCCGATGATCTTCTCAGCTGTCCTCACAATGCGTTGGAGGGACTTGCGGTCAGAGGCTGTGCAGGTCCCAAACCAGGCAGTGATGCAGCTGCTTAGGATGCTCTCTATGGTTCCCCTATAGAAGAGGGTGAGGATGGGCGGAGGGAGACGGGCCTTTCTCAGCTTCCGGAGGAAGTAGAGACGCTGTTGGGCTTTCTTGGCTGTAGAGCTGGTGTTCAGGGACCAGGTGAGGTTCTCCGCTAGGTGGACACCAAGGAACTTGGTGCTCTTAACGATCTCCACAGAGGAGCCGTTGATGTTAAGCGGAGAGTGGTCCGGTCTTGATTTCCTGAAGTCAACAACCATTTCCTTGGTCTTCTCTACATTCCAGTGAAGGTTGTTGACTGTACACCAGTCTGTCAGCTGCTGCACCTCCTCTCTGTATGCTGACTCGTCACCTTTGCTGATGAGACCCAGCACAGTTGTATCATCGGCGAACTTTATGATGCTGTTAGAACTGTGTTTCGCAACACAGTCATGAGTCAGCAGGGTGAACAGCAGAGGACTCAGTACACTGCCCTGAGGTGCCCCAGTGTTCATGGTGATGGTGCTGGAGCTGCTGTCCCCGAACCGGACTAACTGGGGCCTTCCTGTCAGGAAGTCCAGGATCCAGTTGCAGAGGGGGGTGTTGAGGCCCAGCAGGCTTAACTTCCTGGTGAGGTTCTGTGGGATGATGGTGTTGAATGCTGAACTGAAGTCTATGAACAGCATTCTGACGTAGGTGTCCTTCTTCTCCAGGTGGGTAAGGGAGAGATGAAGGGTGGTGGTGATTGCATCGTCCGTGGAGCGGTTGGGACGATATGTAAATTGCAGGGGGTCCAATGAAGAGGGCAGTTGGTTCTTGATGTTCCTCATGACTAACCTCTCGAAGCACTTCATGATGATGGGCGTGAGAGCTACGGGACGGTAGTCATTGAGGCAGGACACCGTGGACTTCTTTGGCACGGGGACGATGGTGGTGGTCTTGAGGCACGTTGGGACAGTGGAGCTGCGCAGGGAGACGTTGAAGATGTCCGTGAGAACATCTGTCAACTGGTCTGCACACTCTCTGAGCACTCTGCCGGGGATGTTGTCTGGTCCTGCAGCTTTCCGTGGGTTGACTCTGCGCAGAGTTTTCCTCACGTCCACTGCAGTCAGGCACAACACCTGCTCGTCCGGCTTGGGTGTGGTCTTTCTCACCAACGTGTTGTTCTGTGCCTCAAACCGTGCATAAAAGTTGTTCAGGGCATCGGGGAGGAAGGCATCACTGTCACAGGACGGTGGCATTGTCCTGTAGTTTGTGATTTCCTGGATGCCCTGCCACATGCGCCGTGTGTCACCGGTGTCCTTAAAGTGGTTGTGGATTCTCTGGGCGTGTGCGCGCTTTGCCTCTCGGATGGCTCCAGTTGCAATGGACCATTAGGAAGGACAAATATTTTCATCTGTAACTTTGTGTGGCTCGCTGTCCATCATTCTGCAACTCTGTAAAAGGTAAGTGATCATTCAGTGTCTATACATGTATTGCCTTTTTGTTGTCTTACAGGCTTTTAGGACCAATGGCTCCCCCCTTCCTGATGGTCCATACAGTCAACAAGGGTCTGTCCATTGCAACTGTGTGTGGCTCGCTATTAATCTGTCTGCAAGTGTGTAACAGGTTGTTGATCATTCAGTTTCTATACATGTATTGACTTTATTTTTTGTGTTACCGATTCTCAAGAAGTTCATCAACGTCTTCTCCCTGAAGGTGTATCCTTCTAACAAATTTTTTCATCTGTAACTGTTTGTCGTTCGCTGTCCATCATTCTGCAACTTTGTAACAGGTAAGTGATCATTCAGTGCCTATACATTTATTGCCTTTTTGTTGTCTTACAGGCTTTCAAGACCAATGGCTCCCCCCTTCCTAATGGTCCATTGCAACTGTGTGTGACTCGCTATCAATCTGTCTGGAAGTGTGTAACAGGTTGGTGATCATTCAGTTTCTATACATGTATTGACTTTCTTTTTTGTGTTACAGGTCCTCAAGAAGTCCATCAACCTCTTCTTCTCCCTGAAGGTGTATCCTTCTAACAAATATTTTCATCTGTATCTGTGTGTGGTTCGCTGTCCATCATTCTGCAACTCTGTAACAGATAAGTGATCATTCAGTGTCTATACATGTTTTGCCTTTTTGTTGTCTTACAGGCTTTCATGACCAATGGCTTCCCCCTTCCTGATGTTGCACACAGCCAACAAGGGTCTGTCCATTGCACCTGTGTGTGACTCGCTACTATCTGTCTGCAAGTGTGTAACAGGTAGGGGATCATTCAGTTTCTAAACATGTATTGACTTTCTTTTTTGTGTTTCAGATTCTCAAGAAGTTCATCAACCTCTTGTTCTCCCTGAAGTTGTGTCCTTCTAACAAATATTTTCATCTGTAACTGTATGTGGTTCACTGTCCATCATTGTACAACTCTGTAACAGGTAAGTGATCATTCAGTGTCTATACATGTATTACTTTTTTGTTGTCTTACAGGCTTTCAGGACCAATGGCTCCCACCTTCCGGATGGTGCATACAGTCAACAAGTGTCTGTCCATTGCAACTGTGTGTGGCTCGCTATCACTGTCTGCAAGTGTGTAACAGGTAGGTGTTCATTCAGTTTCTATACATGTATTGACTTTCTTTTTTGTGTTACAGGTTCTGAAGAAGTCCATCAACCTCTTCTTCTCCCTGATGGTGTATCCTTCTAACAAATACATTTTCATATGCAACTGTGTGTGGTTCGCTGTCCATCATTCTGCAACTCTGTAACAGGTAAGTGATCATTCAGTGTCTATACATGTATTGCCTTTTTGTTGTCTTACAGACTTTCAGGACCAGTGGCCCTCCCCTTCCTGATGGTCCATACAGTCAACAAGGGTCTGTGCATCTGCAACTGTGTGTGGCTCGCTATTAATCTGTCTGCAAGTGTGTAACAGGTTGGTGATCATTCAGTTTCTATACATGTATTGACTTTCTTTTTTGTGTTACAGGTTCTCAAGAAGTCCATCAACCTCTTCTTCTCCCTGAAGGTGTATCCTTCTAACAAATACATTTTCATCTGCAGCTGTGTGTGGTTCACTGTCCATCATTCTGCAACTCTTTAACAGGTAAGTGATCATTCAGTGTCTATACATGTATTGCCTTTTTGTTGTCTTACAGACTTTCAGGACCAGTGGCCCTCCCCTTTCTGATGGTCCATACAGTCAACAAGGGTCTGTCCATTGCAACTGTGTGTGGCTCGCTATTAATCTGTCTGCAAGTGTGTAACAGGTAGGTCATCATTCAGTTTCTATACATGTATTGACTTTCTTTGTTTGTCTTACAGGTTTTTCGGACAGCATGACTGCCTCACTCCCTTCCTGATGGTGGATCTGTCCTTCAAGGGTCTGTGCATGTGCAACTATGTGTGAGTCGCTACTATCTGTCTGCAGGTGTGTGACAGGTAGGTCATCATTCAGTTTCTATACATGTATTGACTTTCTTTGTTTGTCTTACAGGTTTTACGGACAACATGACAGACTCCCTCCCTTCCTGATGGAGGATCTGTCCTTCAAGGGTCTGTGCATCTGCAACTGTGTGTGGCTCGCTATTAAGCTATCTGCAAGTGTGTAACAGGTTGGTGATCATTCAGTTTCTATACATGTATTGACTTTCTTTTTTGTGTTACAGATTCTCAAGAAGTTCATCAACCTCTTCTTCTCCCTAAAGGTGTAACCTTCTAACAAATATTTTAATCTGTAACTGTGTGTGGTTTGATGTTCATCATTCTGCAACTCTGTCACAGGTAAATGATCATTCAGTGTCTATACATGTATTGCCTTTTTGTTGTCTTACAGGCTTTCAGGACCAATGGCTCCCACCTTCCGGATGGTGCATACAGTCAACAAGTGTCTGTCCATTGCAACTGTGTGTGGCTCGCTATCACTGTCTGCAAGTGTGTAACAGGTAGGTGTTCATTCAGTTTCTATACATGTATTGACTTTCTTTTTTGTGTTACAGGTTCTGAAGAAGTCCATCAACCTCTTCTTCTCCCTGATGGTGTATCCTTCTAACAAATACATTTTCATATGCAACTGTGTGTGGTTCGCTGTCCATCATTCTGCAACTCTGTAACAGGTAAGTGATCATTCAGTGTCTATACATGTATTGCCTTTTTGTTGTCTTACAGACTTTCAGGACCAGTGGCCCTCCCCTTCCTGATGGTCCATACAGTCAACAAGGGTCTGTGCATCTGCAACTGTGTGTGGCTCGCTATTAATCTGTCTGCAAGTGTGTAACAGGTTGGTGATCATTCAGTTTCTATACATGTATTGACTTTCTTTTTTGTGTTACAGGTTCTGAAGAAGTCCATCAACCTCTTCTTCTCCCTGATGGTGTATCCTTCTAACAAATACATTTTCATATGCAACTGTGTGTGGTTCGCTGTCCATCATTCTGCAACTCTGTAACAGGTAAGTGATCATTCAGTGTCTATACATGTATTGCCTTTTTGTTGTCTTACAGGCTTTCAGGACCAATGGCTCCCCATTCTTGATGATGCATACAGTCAACAAGTGTCTGTCCATTGCAACTGTGTGTGACTCGCTATCACTGTCTGCAAGTGTGTAACAGGTAGGTGTTCATTCAGTTTCTATACATGTATTGACTTTCTTTTTTGTGTTACAGGTTCTGAAGAAGTCCATCAACCTCTTCTTCTCCCTGAAGGTGTATCCTTCTAACAAATAAATTGTCATATGCAACTGTGTGTGGTTCGCTGTCCATCATTCTGCAACTCTGTAACAGGTAAGTGATCATTCAGTGTCTGTACATGTATTGCCTTTTTGTTGTCTTACAGGCTTTCAGGACCAATGGCTCCCACCTTCCTGATGGTGCATACAGTCAACAAGTGTCTGTCCATTGCAACTGTGTGTGGCTCGCTATCAATCTGTCTGCAACTCTGTAACAGGTAAGTGATCATTCAGTGTCTATACATGTATTGCCTTTTTGTTGTCTTACAGACTTTCAGGACCAGTGGCCCACCCCTTCCTGATGGTCCATACAGTCAACAAGGGTCTGTGAATCTGCAACTGTGTGTGGCTCGCTATTAATCTGTCTGCAAGTGTGTAACGGATAGGTCATCATTCAGTTTCTATACATTTATTGACTTTCTTTGTTTGTCTTACAGGTTTTTCGGAAAGCATGACCGCCTCCCTCCCTTCCTGATGGAGGATCTGTCCTTCAAGAGTCTGTGCATCTGCAACTGTGTGTGAGTTGCTACTATCTGTCTGCAAGTCTGTAACAGGTTGGTGATCATTCAGTTTCTATACATGTATTGACTTTCTTTTTTGTGTTACAGATTCTCAAGAAGTTCATTAACCTCTTGTTCTCCCTGCAGTTGTGTCCTTCTTACAGATATTTTCATCTGCAACTGTGTGGTTCGCTGTCCATCATTCTGCAACTCTGTAACAGGTAAGTGATCATTCAGTGTCTATACATGTATTGCCTTTTTGTTGTCTTACAGGCTTTCAGGACCAATGGCTCCCCACTTCCTGATGTTGCATACAGTCAACAAGGGACTGTCCATTGCAACTGTGTGTGGCTCGCTATTAATCTGTCTGCAAGTGTGTAAAAGGTAGGTCATCATTCAGTTTCTATACATGTATTGACTTTCTTTGTTTGTCTTACAGGTTTTACGGACACCATGACCGCCTCCCTCCCTTCCTGATGGAGGATCTGTCCTTCGAGGGTCTGTGCATCTGCAACTGTTTCTGGTTCGCTATTAATCTGTCTGCAAGTGTGTAACAGGTAGGTCATCATTCAGTTTCTATACATGTATTGAATTTCTTTGTTTGTCTTACAGGTTTTACGGACAGCATGACCGCCTCCCTCCCTTCCTGATGGAGGATCTGTCCTTCAAGGGTCTGTGCATCTGCAACTGTGTGTGGCTCGCTATTAATCTGTCTGCAAGTGTGTAACAGGTAGGTCATCATTCAGTTTCTATACATGTATTGACTTTCTTTTTTGTCTTACAGGTTTTACGGACAGCATGATCGCCTCCCTCCCTTCCTGATGGAGGATCTGTCCTTCAAGGATCTGTGCATCTGCAACTGTATGTGGCTCGCTATTAATCTGTCTGCAAGTGTGTAACAGGTAGGTCATCATTCAGTTTCTATACATGTATTGACTTTCTTTGTTTGTCTTACAGGTTTTACGGACAGCATGATCGCCTCCCTCCCTTCCTGATGGAGGATCTGTCCTTCAAGGGTCTGTGCATCTGCAACTATGTGTGAGTCGCTACTATCTGTCTGCAAGTGTGTAACAGGTTGGTGAGCATTCAGTTTCTATACATGTATTGACTTTCTTTTTTGTGTTACAGGTTCTCAAGAAGTCCATTAACCTCTTCTTCTCTCTGAAGGTGTATCCTTCTAACAAATATTTTCATCTGCAACTGTTTGTGGTTCTCTGTCCATCATTCTGCAACTCTGTGACAGGTAAGTGATCATTCAGTGTCTATACATATATTGCCTTTTTGATGTCTTACAGGCTTTCAGGACCAGTGGCTCCCCCCTTCCTGATGTTGCACACAGACAACAACAGTCTGTCCATTGCAACTGTTTGTGGCTTGCTATTAATCTGTCTGCAAGTGTGTAACAGGTAGGTCATCATTCAGTTTCTATACATGTATTGACTTTCTTTGTTTGTCTTACAGGTTTTACAGACAGCATGACCGCCTCCCTCCCTTCCTGATAGAAGATCTGTCCTTCAAGGGTCTGTACATCTGCAACTGTGTGTGGCTCGCTATCAATCTGTCTGCAAGTGTGTAACAGGTAGGTGATCATTCAGCTTCTATACATGTATTGCCTTTTTGTTGTCTTACAGGCTTTCAAGACCAAAGGCTCCCCCCCTTCCTGATGGTGCATTCAGCCAACAAGTGTCTGTCCATTGCAACTGTGTGTGGCTCGCTATCAATCTTTCTGCAAGTGTGTAACAGGTTGTTGATCAATCAGTTTCTATACTTGTATTGACTTTTTTGTGTTACAGGTTCTTATGAAGTTCATCAACCTCTTCTCCTCCCTGAAGGTGTATCCTTCTAACAAATATTTTCAACTGTAACTTTGTGTGGTTTGATGTTCATCATTCTGCAACTCTGTAACAGGTAAGTGATCATTCAGTGTCTATACATATATTGCCTTTTTGATGTCTTACAGCCTTTCAGGACCAATGGGTCCCCCCTTCCTGATGGTCCATACAGTCAACAAGAGTCTGCCCATTGCACCTGTGTGTGACTAGCTACTATCTGTCTACAAGTGTGTAACAGGTTGGTGATCATTCAGTTTCTAAACATGTATTGACTTTCTTTTTTGTGTTACAGGTTCTTAAGAAGTTCATCAACCTCTTCTTCTTGCTGAAGGTGTATCCTTCTAACAAATATTTTAATCTATAACTGTGTGTGGTTTGATGCTCATCATTCTGCAACTCTGTCACAGGTAAGTGATCATTCAGTGTCTATATATATATTGCCTTTTTGATGTCTTACAGCCTTTCAGGACCAATGGGTCCCCCCTTCCTGATGGTCCATACAGTCAACAAGGGTCTGTCCATTGCAACTGTGTGTGGCTCGCTATTAATCTGTCTGCAAGTGTGTAACAGGTAGGTCATCATTCACTTTCTGTACATGTATTGACTTTGTTTGTCTTACAGGTTTTTCGGACAGCATAACCGCCTCCCTCCCTTCCTGATGGTGGATCTGTCCTTCTTGGGTCTGTGCATCTGCAACTGTGTGTGAGTTGCTACTATCTGTCTGCAAGTGTGTAACAGGTTGGTGATCATTCAGTTTCTATACATGTATTGACTTTCTTTGTTTGTCTTACAGGTTTTACGGACAGCATGACCGCCTCCCTCCCTTCCTGATGGAGGATCTGTCCTTCAAAAGTCTGTGCATCTGCAACTGTGTGTGAGTTGCTACTATCTGTCTGCAAGTGTGTAACAGGTTGGTGATCATTCAGTGTCTATACATGTATTGCCTTTTTGTTGTCTTACAGGCTTTCAAGACCAATGGCTCCCCCCTTCCTAATGGTCAATTGCAACTGTGTGTGACTCGCTATCAATCTGTCTGCAAGTGTGTAACAGGTTGGTGATTATTCAGTTTCTATACATGTATTGACTTTCTTTTTTGTGTTACAGATTCTCAAGAAGTTCATCAACGTCTTCTCCCTGAAGGTGTATTCTTCTAACAAATAAATTTTCATATGCAACTGTGTGTGGTTCGCTGTCCATCATTCTGCAACTCTGTAACAGGTAAGTGATCATTCAGTGTCTATACATGTATTGCCTTTTTGTTGTCTTACAGACTTTCAGGACCAGTGGCCCTCCCCTTCCTGATGGTCCATACAGTCAACAAGGGTCTGTCCATTGCAACTGTGTGTGGTTCGCTATTAATCTGTCTGCAAGTGTGTAACAGCTAGGTCATCATTCAGTTTCTGTACATGTATTGACTTTCTTTGTTTGTCTTACAGGTTTTACGGACAGCATGACCGCCTCCCTCCCTTCCTGATGGAGGATCTGTCCTTTAAGGGTCTGTGCATCTGCAACTGTGTGTGGCTCGCTAATAATCTGTCTGCAAGTGTGTAACAGGTAGGTCATCATTCAGTTTCTATACATGTATTGACTTTCTTTGTTTGTCTTACAGGTTTTACGGACAGCATGATCGCCTCCCTCCCTTCCTGATGGAGGATCTGTCCTTCAAGGGTCTGTGCATCTGCAACTGTGTGTGGCTCGCTATTAATCTGTCTGCAAGTGTGTAACAGGTTGGTGATCATTCAGTTTCTATACATGTATTGACTTTCTTTTTTGAGTTACAGATTCTCAAGAAGTCCATCAACCTCTTCTTGTCCCTGAAGGTGTATCCTTCTAACAAATATTTTCATCTGTAACTTTGTGTGGCTCGCTGTCCATCATTCTGCAACTCTGTAACAGGTAAGTGATCATTCAGTGTCTATACATATATTGCCTTTTTGATGTCTTACAGGCTTTCAGGACCAATGGCTCCCCCCTTCCTGATGGTCCATACAGTCAACAAGGTTCTGTCCTTTGCAACTGTGTGCAGCTCGCTATTAATCTGTCTGCAAGTGTGTAACAGGTAGGTCATCATTCAGTTTCTATACATGTATTGACTTTCTTTTTTGAGTTACAGGTCCTCAAGAAGTCCATCAACCTCTTCTTCTACCTCCTCTTCTAACAAATATTTTCATCTGAAAAGAAGTGATCATTCAGTTTCTATACATGTATTGCCTTTTTGTTGTCTTATAGGCTTTCAGGACTAATGGCTCCCTCTCTTCCTGATGGTGCATACATCAGGAAGGGATCTTAACTTCAAGTCAACTGTGTGTGGCTCGCTATCTATCTGTCTGCAAGTGTGTAAGAGGTAGGTGGTCATTCAGTTTCTATACATGTATTTTCTTTTTTTTGTTTTACATGTTCATGACCCCATGAGCCCCTCCCTCCCTGACCATGCATCCAGCCACCACAGTCTGTCCATCTGCAGCTGTCTTGCTCGCTGTCTATTGTTCTGCAACTGCGTTAGAGTTAAGTGATCTTTCAGTTTCAAAACCCGTATTGACTTTATTTGTTGTCTTACAGGTTCTGAGGATGTCATTATCCCCTCCCTCCCTGATGGTGCATCTGTCCATCAAGGGTCTATCCATCTTCACCGGTGTATGGCTCACTGTCTATCTGTGTGCAACTGTCTAACAGGTAGGTGATCCCCATCCTGAAGGTCTGTCGTTCTGCAATTGTTTGTTTTTTGCTTTATATCGGTCTGCTTCTGTGTAACACATAGGTGATCATAACGTTTCTATATATGTATTTTCATTTTTTTTTACAGGTTCATACCCCCCCCCCCCACACGTAATGGTGGATCCCGGCAACAAGGTTCTGTCCATCTGAATCTTCTTTTTGTGCTTCTTGATTCAGACTGTTGTCAGTCCACCCACTGCTCCTGACTCAGTCCCAGTGATGAGCTCCACTGGTAGAGAGACCTCACTTCTGGTTCTGTGGTGGACCCTCTGCTCAGAACTCCATTAGGACATCTCCATCCCTACAGCCTGCAGCTAGGCCGAGAAATTAAGCAGCGCCTGTGCTCGGAGTGCCGCTGTCCCGCTCGGAGTATGGAGGTCCAGATCGCAGAGGTCTTCAGCTCACCAACTGGGACAAGCTTCGCCCCTCACTTTGAACTGGACACAAGCAGAGAGCCACTGCCTAAGCAGCCCAAGAGGAAAAGAAGGAGGCAAAGACACTGAGATCAGGAAAAGCAGCAAACATGACTTTTAACTCCTTTTTACTATTTTAACTACTTTTCTTCTTCTTCTTTATCTTTTTATTATTATTATTATTATTATTATTGTTATTATTGTTATTATTATTGTTGTGTACTTTTTTCCCTCATAACTGATGTACTGTCATGAACTTTGGCACAGAAATGTGCAATTGTGAAATATAAGATTAATAATAGAACTGTAAATTTTACATTAGGGTTCACACCTTAATCTATAAACCTAGCTCTTTGTTACTTTTTTTAACTTTTTATTTATTCTATTTATTGTTTTGTGTATTTTTCTCTTTTAGTATAATACTTGTTAATGGTCTGTTTTTTTTTGTTACATGTCATACTTGTGTTGCTCTCACCAAGTAAAATTGTAACATAGTTGGCGGAATAAAGAGATTCTGAGATTTGGGGTTTACTGTGTAAAGTGGTCTGTTTTCATCTATTTCCAGAGGTGAAAAGTAACTTTCCAAATTCTTTTATTACAGTAGTTTTAATAATGTATGAGGACATCACATATTTGGGTCTAGGTCATCTTCATTCATCTTTAATCAATTTCAAATGCATTAATAAAAGTCGATTAATCATCAGCTGCCAACAATGCCTCCCAAAACCTGTTAAATCTCTACTTTTTCAAACTGAGGATTAAATCTAATTAAATCTAAACTGGTTTATGCTGGTCTGGTTTGCTAGTGTATGCTATTTTTTTCTAGAAGGGCAGTTTCTCAAAGGTTTATAGTCTTTGCGATGCTCTTATACTATAACACCTGCTGGTGCGAGGTGCGTTCCACTGATGTGTCTCTGTGCATTTTCACCAATTAAATAGTAAATAAGCCTGTAAAAGAATTGATTGTCCATAAAATACTCTTATGAATTATTCACACTGGATTATGAATTCTTTCTAGAAAACAAGCAGTACATTCTATTACACCAAATACAATAATAATTAATAAATACAATAAATGAAAGTCTAAATTAACTAAAATAATGACAATCACTTGTTAGTGTTACTTTTATGGTAATAGAAGGGAAGTGGTATTTTGAGGAAACAATATTTTGTAGACAACAGTAAACAATTATTTAATATTTAAATTTACTTTTGGTATTATATTATAAATGGATTATTCTATTATATATTTTCATTATGTAATATCACATTATAATATTGTTTTTATAAGCACAGTCTATACTTACCTGAAATATCGAGAGTCTCAACACCCAACTGAATGACATGTGGAAGAAGTGCCATGTAGCGATTATTATATGTCAGTAACAGCTTCCTTGTATAAAGACTCAGCGCTTCTAGGTGTAAGTAGGTCAGACTGGCCGGTGCCGCAACACCTCTATCCTCCCCGACTGTCCCATTGGTTAAAATATTGCACATGATTAATTGCCCATCTTCACACAGCTGTCATACTTATATGCCAGATTAAAATTTATGGAAAGATATTAATTGATCTTTACTGAGATGTTTTTATCTGAATAAAGTTTTGCTTTTATCATTTATAAATTATATGGTCTATATGAAGCTGTTCAAAATTGTAATTTATAAATGATTCATCATTTTCATACAGATAACAGCTCTCACTGGAACACAGAACAGAGGAAAACAACTCAACACACTTTTAATCAACAATTATAAGACTTCAGTGGTTTCAGTGGTTAAAAATGTTTGAATGTTTTTCTGGTCTTTCAGGCAGGAATCATCTTTAATATTTAATTACTAAAGCAGAAGAAATCCTTACATTAATTAATAAGAAAAAAATGTAATTGCAATTGTTTTGAACTCCAAAGCGTCTGAACAAAAGACATCTACAATACGAGAGGGTCTCTGGTAATTATTGTTCCTCCAGCAGCAGCAGAGTCACTGGGTCAAACGAAACGAGCCTCTCATTTCTTTTATGATTGATACAGTCAGTTACAGATTCTGGCCGCTAGACGGCGACAAAGCGCCAATTACACGGGTGTTACTCCAGTAAGGGCAGACATATGTTTGTCGAAGCATCTCTGTTTCTGGTAAACATGTTATTTATAACTATATATTCAGTGCCAGCATTTAATAATTTATCTGGCGCCCTGGTGGTGTCCAGCACTTTTCTGATACAATCAACGAAAAAATCACCAATTTCATTTAATTTAATTTAAAAACATCTGTTAAAAGCCATCACTGTTAATACATTTAAATTCATGTAAAATCATTGATTGAATCATTCAATATCAGTATAATTTAAAAATGTTAAAAATGATAAACGCTGTGAGGGGAAAATACAGCGCTGATGTAATGTGGTTAAGTGACCAGCAGATAGTACCGTTTAATATCAGACTGAGTTAAACCTGTGTTAAAAGACCAGCAGCTGGAAAGCTCCAGTAGAAATCCTGATTTAATAATCATATAAATGATCAGGACAGACGAAGAGGTTCGTTAAGCAGGGTGACCAAACGCCCTCTTTTTACCGGACATGTTCTCTTTTTGGGATGTGAAAAATGTGTGCGCATTTATTTCACATCTGTGTCTCTTTCTACAGTCACTACTCAGTCTGTGTGCGGATTTATACACTGGAGTTTAATATTAGAGAACAACACACAATTTCCTAAATGTCAAGGTCACAATGTAGTCCTATGTGAATTTATCCTAACAGGAGTGAGCAGTATTTTAAACATATTTCATGAGTTGCATATATTCTAATGCATAGTATAAAAACGTAAATGAGGTTTTTGAAAAAGAACACTGATCAAAATTAGAGAACACTCTCAGACACCTGCAAATTGTTGGTGTTAATCTGGCACTTGGTGCTAATTTCTTTAATTATCTGACAAACCCTATTTAACTGGCAGCATAACTTTCCGACTTTGCAAGATGGAAAGCCGTTCCAAAGTGACTGAAACCCTCCGTCAGCAGGTTGTCAAGATGAAGGCCAAAAGGGTGACCCTATCAGCCATAGCAAGAGAAGTTGGTCGTTCCAAGTGTGTGATTTCTAGAATACTGCATCTTTACAACACCACAAACTCATTCAAGTCCCCCAAGAAGGCTGGTCGTCTACGAAAGACAAATGCAAGAGAGGACAGGATAATGCGGAGAATCTCCATGGGCAATCGGTTCAACACTGCAGCTGGAATTGCTCACCAGTTCAATGTTTACAAGCATTTGGACTGAAATCCCACTCTGCAGTGACCAAACCTCTCATTAGCAGAAAGAATCAAAAGGCTAGATTAACCTTTGCTGAGGAGCATGTTGTGTGGACAGAGGAAAAGTGTTCCAGAGTTCACTTTAGTGATGAAAGCAAGTTTCATTTATTTGGGTCTGATAGGAAACATTATGTTCGTTGACAAGCTGGGGAAAGACTGAACCCAAAGTGTGTAAAGAAGTCAGTGAAAGGTGGAGGAGGAAATGTCATGGGTTGGGGGATGTTTTCAGCAGCAGGAGTTGGGCCTCTCATGACCCCCGTCCCAGGACCGCCCCTGGGGCGGGCGCAGTGGCGCGGGCGTGACATTAATAAAAAAATCAATAACTTAGTCAGAAATTCACTGTGTTAATGAATTACCCCGCTAATATAAATGTTTAATAATATAAAAGATTAATAAAACTCCAATACCTTTTCTCTTTAAAATTTTAAACCCAAGGATTTGTAATGTAGCAGCAATAAAATCTAACAAAAATAGATCCATTTTCCCTTAATCAGTTTTCATATACATTTTTGGATGAACAACAAAATAAAAGTGGAAGTGGGAATTAATGTAAGACAGTAATTTTCTCAGTCAAAAAGTATTTTATGTTGCAGATTCGTTTGTATTAGTGACTTTTATTTTGTGGGGTCTGGCCAGAGCCACAAAGTAGTCGAGAGACTTTAGCTCGTTACCGGTGAGCGGGACTTAATATGTAGGCAGCAACCTGATTGGTTGTTTTTGTTGAAGGGCGGGACATACAGTGCCCTCCATAATTATTGGCACCCCTGGTTAAGATGTGTTCTTTAGCTTCTAATAAATTGAGTTTTTTTCTAAATAATATAGGACCACGATGGAAAAAAGAGTAAAATCAAACCTTTAACTCAAGTAATTTTTAAGGGGGGAAAAAAATCCCTCATAAAATCACCTGTTCCATAATTATTGGCACCCCTAACATTTCTTAGGAAATAAAAGTAATTAAAGTATTTCTGTCAATTCTACAGTAGTTTACGAAGTTGATCAGAGTATGTAGGAACATTTAATTAGTAATTCACAACTTCCTGTTTCCCTGGGGTATAAATATGATGTGACACAGAGGCCATTTCTCTTCAACATGGGAAAGACAAAGAAACATACCATTCAAGTAAGGCAGATGTGTGTTGACCTCCACAAGTCAGACAATGGCTACAAGAAAATAGCCACTCACCTACCTGTCCATATCTACTGTCAGAGGAATTATTAAGAAGTTTAAAACAACTGGAACAGTGGTAAACAAGCCTGGACGAGGACGCAAGTTTATTTTGCCACCACGCACAGTGAGGAGGATGATAAGAGAAATAAAAAGGTCTCCAAAGCTCACTGTTACAGAATTGCAACAAATGGTAGCTTCTTGGGGTCACAAAGTCTCCAAAACAACCATCAGGCGCTATCTGCATGCCAACAAGCTGTTTGGGAGGCATGCACGGAAAAAACCTTTTCTCACTCACAATCATAAACGCAAACGTTTGGAGTTTGCTAAGCAGTACTGGAACTTCAACTGGGACCGTGTGCTTTGGTCAGATGAAACTAAGATCCAAGTAGGTGCTCCAAGTAGGTCTGGCGTAACATAAGAGCTGAGTATGCAGAAAAGCACCTCATGCCCACTGTGAAATATGGGGGAGGATCAGTGATGCTGTGGGCCTGTTTCTCTTCCAAAGGCCCTGGGAACCTTGTTAGGGTGCATGGCATCATGAATGCTTTGAAATACCAGGACATTTTAAAACAAAATCTGGTGGCTTATGCCCAAAAGCAAAAGATGGGTAGTCACTGGGTCTTTCAGCAAGATAATGACCCAAAACATATGGCCAAATCTACACAGAAATGGTTCACCACACACAGAATCAAGCTCCTCCCATGGCCATCTCAGTCCCCAGACCTCAACCCCATTGAAAACCTGTGGGGTGAGCTGAAGAGGAGAGTGCAGAGGAGAGGACCCAGGTCACTGGATGATTTAGAGAGATTGTGCAAAGAGGAATGGTCAAAGATCCCTCTATCTGTATTCTCCCATCTTGTGAAATATTATAAGAAATATTTTCAGCAGCAGGAGTTGGGCCTCTCACACAGCTACATGGCAGAGTGAATGCAAGTGTGTATCAGAACCTTCTTCAACAACACGTGGTTCCTTCCTTGCATTTGTCACTCAATCAGCCAGCAATTTTCATGCGTGACAATGCCCCCTGTCACACAGCAAAACGGGTAAAGCAGTTCCTTGAAACTGAAAACATTGAAACAATGAATGGCCAGCTCAGAATCCTGATCTAAACCCAATAGAAAACCTCTGGAAAATCCTTGGTGATAAAGTTATGGCCAAGAATCCAACTACAGTCACCGAACTGTGGAAGAAACTGCAAGAAGAGTGGACCAAAATCATACCAGAGCAGTGTGAGAGACTAGTGATGTCCTGTGGCCGCAGATGTGCTGTAGTCATTCAAAGCACATGCCTGTACACTTCCTACTGACTGGTGACTGTTGTAACCTTCAGAAAATGTAGTTGTAATCTTTCTCTGTGCTACAGTCATTGCTGTTCTCTAATTTGGATTATTGTGTTTTTTGTGAAATAAAGATTTGTTGTTGAATACTTTGGTTATTTTGTTAAACGCTGTTCTAGTGGTTTGGTATATCCCTAACAAAAAATCCTTCAAATGTTGACCAATGAAGATTGCATTATTTCTGCAAAAATCAAGTGTTCATACATTGTTCTCTAATTTTGATTTCCAGTGTACAGCTTTAAACACGCCTCTTGAAGCCCCGCCTTCTCACCGACACGATTGGTCTACATGTACAGGGGTCTACAGCAACCATTGGTCAAACTGCTTCTCACCACAGTAGATTGGCCACAGCCTAAAACACAAATGTAAATAAACACAAATGAGCTTGTCTGTATCTGAGTTTTTTTATTTTCTTTAGGAATTTTTTTAATTATTTAATTTAGTTTTTAATTATTTTACTTGACACTCAAATTGGACTGAAAGGAGATGATTTGGCCCTGTAAGGCTATTTATTAATTTGTTAAATGAGTAAATGTACGTGCTTTAATGTTATTAAACAAACTTGCTTGAGATATTAAACATTACATATTAATGTCCTTCTCTTACTAAAATGACACTCAATGGAGTAATAGTCATACTGTTCAGTAATGACAAACACTTCAATTAAAATAAAACCTTTATTCATTTTTAAGCTTCTCAGGCTGCAGCAGATTAGGGCTGCAACAAACAACTATTTTTACAATCGAATAACCTGATAATTATTGAAATAAATAACTGATTTAGCTTGAGGTAGTTTAAGGTATTTGCTAAGTAACAATTAAGTTAATTGTCATGATCCACTCGGTCTGACAATGACGGGAGAACACTCGCAGGGGATGGACCAAAGCGAGGAGTTTATTGAGAACATTAACCGTAAACAAAACAGAAATGCAGCAATGATTACAAGAGATAAGGAATAACTTAACAAAACCGTGACAAACAATACTGGGCAAACCAAAAGAACACACCTGGGGCTGGTGAGGCACTAGGGCTGTGCTAGCTGCCGGGGCTGAGCCAATACCGCTACTAAAACATAAACTTCCAAGCCGAGCCTGGAGAAACTATGAACTAAGACTAGGTGCGTTAAACTCAAAGACTAGAGGGCGTGAGGAGTCAGCCGCCTAGACGACTGATCCTGTCCGACGATGAGGAGAGCTAACTGCTGAAACGAGCTGGAGAGTCGCTCACTCCCGGAGCTCCTGGACTCAAGCTCGCTGAACCTATGAAGCTTGGCGAGAGATCGCCACAGACCTGCAGTAGCTCCCTAATGGACCCTGAGACGAGAGCTGCCTAGCTAGTTAGCTTCCCCTGCTGAGCTAGCTAGGTAGAGAGAGAGTCCTCTGTATGAGGATGGTAATTCTCATACAGAGTATGAGGTAAGAGTAATTCTCAGCAACCGGCAGCCGAGACACTAGCCCTCCTTAAATACACCAGCCCACAGGTGTAACACATAAACCAAACAAAGATTAGTCACATGACAAACATAACCAGAAACCAAAATGGCGACGAGGGGTGTCAACCCAAAAGTCCCTTTCAACATGAAAGTCCTTCACTTGACTAAACATGACATGATCGTGATATGGAGTTCATGATCGCCTGTGACCCCCCGTCCCAGGACCGCCCCTGGGGCGGGCGCAGCGGCGCGGGCGTGACATTAATAAAAAAAAACAATAACTTAGTCAGAAATTCACTGTGTTAATGAATTACGCCGCTAATATAAAAGATTAATAAAACTCCAATACCTTTTCTCTTTAAAAATTTAAACCCAAGGATTTGTAATGTAGCAGCAATAAAATCTAACAAAAATAGATCCGTTTTCCCTTAATCAGTTTTCATATACATTTTTGCATGAACAACAAAATAAAAGTGGAAGTGGGAATTAATGTAAGACAGTCATTTTCTCAGTCAAAAAGTATTTTATGTTGCAGATTCGTTTGTATTAGTGACTTTTATTTTGTGGGGTCTGGCCAGAGCCACAAAGTAGTCGAGAGACTTTAGCTTGTTACCAGAGCGGGACTTAATCTGTAAGCAGCAACCTGATTGGTTGTTTTTGTTGAAGGGCGGGACATAAAGTAGGTGAAAGCACTGTTTAGAAGGGGTGTCCACAAATATTTGGACTTAGACACTGCTTGATTTACCAGCCTAGGACTGGAGGACCGGAGAGTGATCCATATTGAGGCCATGGAACAGCAGGAAGGTCTCTCCACCAATGAAGCTCCTCTCTAGGACTGAATCAGGAGCAGTGGGTGTTCAGAAGGCAGTCTGAATCAAGAAGCACAGCAAGAAGATTCAGAACCTGATTTCTGAACATCTTCAGTTGAGTCATGTATGATTGTTCCTGATCTGTTTCTTAAACTGGTTGTTTTTGGACCTAAATCTACATCTACAGAGGAGCTTTACTACCTCTGCTCTGAAGGAGGAATCTATTAAATGAGGGAGGATCATAGATGAAGGGTTTCTAGGTTGAGCTGGTGTGTGGTTTACCTGCTGAGGAGTACTGACAGACGTGGAGATGCAGACTAGGGCTGCAACTAACAATTGTTTTAATAATCAATTAATCTGTGGAAAAAAATAAATTTCCATGTCTTTATTTAAAAATAAAACATTGAATAACAGAGCAAATAAGTGTGTACAATAATGCAATAATAATAGATGACATTATTAAATTAATTAAATAAATAAAAAATAAAATAAATGAAATAATAAAGAAAAATAACTGCATTGCTGATGCAAACACTGCACTGTATTGGAGTGAGGAGTGAGACAGGATGAATTGCCTTTAGTTTGTATGTTGTTGTTTTTTTAACTCAGACTTAAAACTTGAAGCTTAATCATTATTTACCACCATTGTGTTCAAGTTACATGTTTTTATAAAGCACATTTAAACACTGCTTAAGTGAATTACACAGATAATAAAAGTAACACACACACACACAATTACACACTCTATCACTGTCATTGTCCAGTTAAGCAAAAAAACAGCATGTGCCGTGTTATACCGGTTCACATAGTGTGAGTGCACCGTTACGTTTCCTCACTTCAAAACAGAACTAACTGGGGTTATTGTAGTGACTGTGCATCCACATTGGTGAGGAGTTAAGCTGAACTTCTTTTCTGCGTCATTCATGTTGAATTTTTTGGAATATATTTACTTCTTGATGTTAAATTTTTTTAAAGATTACGTCTCCGCTCTGGCTCGCTTCGTTCACCTCCCTCTTATTTATTTATTTTTTCCAGAGTAGACAAAGCGCTGCAGGTAACGTAAGCGGATATGACCTGATATGATAAGGCGAGTAACACATACATCGTGCGACACAGCGAATCCATAATGAAATTCGTTGCCAACACTTTTAATAATCAATTATCATCAATTTTATAGATTCAATATAACAGCTCTAATGCAGACATTTCCTCCAAGTCAGCCGTTTTTTAGGTACTATTGTCCTTCTGAAGCCTGAAGTCTGCAGAGGAATGATTCCTTGAATTCTGAAACTAAAATACGAATGTTTAATTGTTATTATTAATTATTTTGCACAGTTTAAAATATTACTATTTTTTTACATATAAATTTACCATTTCTGTACAAGATGTTAAGGTTGTATAGAGGCCAAACCTTAATCCACTGCATTCAACCGATACTCACTTCATAATCAATGCTAAACGGGTCTGCTTTCACTAAAGCTTTCTCTTCTTTTAAGCATGTCATGAGTTTTAACTCTTTAAACAGTTTAAGAACTAGAGCTCAGGCTGTACGCACCTCTCCTCAGCCATGCCGCAGAAGACTGGTGTTCTGCTGATTTGTGCTACCCACCCAAATGTGATCTGCGCAAGCGCGGACCCACAACCCACCAACAAATGCTTTCATGTGTTTTTTATGATAAATCAGTTTTTCTCACGTGCAAAACACAATCTCAGCAGACATGTAGAAAGTACTAGAGACCCAGACTTGAGTAAAAGTACAAGTGCTCTATCAAAAAAGTGACTTGAGTAGAAGTAGAAGTGTCTTTAAGCTCCAGACTTAAGTAACTACATGCAGTACTTAAGTACTTCCACTTAAGTACTGAAAGTAAAAGTACAGTATTGTGTTCTGTAGTTCTTACAGAAAGCAGTCAAAAATCTGAGTATCAGTGTTTTTATTATTTCAAATGCTCAGACTTAAGGACTGTCACAGTTCCTCTGGCTGTAGTAGAAGGACAGAACTGTGGAAGACGGAGTTCATGAACACGAGTCTTCAGTTAACTCTCTAAACAAACTCGCCCAAAAGAGAGAAAGCTGAACAGAACTGACTCAACCTGCCACATACAAGAGTTTCATCTGTAAAAGCAGTGAGGAGAGCAGCTTAAAACCCTGAGCTTCACTCTCTGTAAACTAGACTATACCTAAAAGATCTCTGGCCATTCGGCCACATACGAGTATTTGAAGGTGGGGAAGGTGGTGTTTCTTCTAGTGGTTCTTTCATCTCGGAATAAACTACAGAGCTCTAGCGTTAGTGTCCTCACTGCAGCTGCAGCACATAAACATCTAACGGAGTAAAAGTATTAAACTCATCCAAAATATGTAGTGAAGTAAAAGTGGAAGTAGGAGATAAAATAATCCTCCAGTAGATACAGATACAGTATTTTAGTACTTACATACAGTACTGAAGTAGTTCTACTTCATTACTATATATCTCTGAATCTGAGGATTTACTTGGGTGTTAATATATATAAATATATAAAAATGATTTCTTATTACCTCTATTAGCTTATATTTACACTGACATGGTAATTTACACTCTCCTACTGGGAGCGTTCTCTCATATAATGATTTTAGTCTATCATCATTTCCTACTTACTGATGTATTTAGGCAGCTTTACCTGTAAATATACACTATGGTAACATTGACAGAAAACGTGCACAAACCGTTCCTGGTTAGTGCGAGAAACATGAGTGATGAGATCAACAATTTTTTTTCATTTAACTAAATTTAAAACTAACCTTAGTTGTTGCACCCAGATCTTGCAGAATAGTGTAAAATTGTGTGTATTTATGTGTATAGATTCTGGATTTGAATGTGTGTATCATATACTATATAATAAAAGTCACTTGACTTGATTTAGGTAAGCAGCCACTGAATCTTGATCATGATAATATTGTTAAAGGTGATAAATTTGCAGATGAGGATCATTTGTCAGCCTGATAATGTCTCTGTCTGTCTGTCAGTACACACAGTGGCAAGGCAGGTGCAGGGACCCTGTCAACAGATCAGTGAAATGTGAGTACACACACACACACAGACTAGCTTTCATCCAGCGTACCACCACCATCATCACCATCATCAGTGTATGTTCAACAGGGTAAAGTTAGTTAAAGGTTTTGGATTGGAATTAGGTTTATGAGAAGTGTTTTTGTTGCTTTATTTTATAGGTGTTTGAGGTGTAGGATAAGTGAGACTCGTGCACTATATGGACAGAAGTATTGGGACACCTGCTCATTCATTCTTGATGCTGTTTTATTGGATTGACTGTCTCTACTGTCTAGGGAAGGCTGGAGACAGCTTACTAGATTTTGGAGCATTGCTGTGAGGATTTGATTGCATTCAAAAAAGAGCGTTGGTAAGGTCAGGATGTTAAATAATCACCACCCCAACTTATTCCAAAAGTATTGGATGAAACACCATTAATCATTCCAGAGAATGTGTTTGAGCTGTGGTGTAGTGGAACATTCCACAGTTCCACTGCACCACAGCTCAATACTGGGGGGCTTTATACCCCTCTGCCCCACGACTGGCATTAAGCAGCATGGTGCCAATAGGTGAATGCTCCAGAGAGTCCTTTGCTGTTGGCACTACTTCTCTACAAAGACTAAAGTGTGTGCATTTGCATATATGTGCAATGGGTGCAATTTAAAGTAGCTGAATGCATTCATTAGAAGGGGTGTCCACAAACATTTGGGCATGTAGTGTGGGTTAAGTGAAAGGGTTTGCAAGTAGTTTTAGACAACCCAAATTTTACAAATATTTTTACAGTAAAATATCTGCAGTTTATTGAACAATTCTTCATGCAGCTCATGATTAAACATCTGTTCTGAGAGGAAAGTACATTTATTTACAAGAGAAGTGATCATTAAAAGTGCAGTGGTTGAATGTTGAGGGAGGATCATGGTAGAAGGGTTTCTAGGTTGCGCTGGTGTGTGATTTACCTGCTGAGGAGTACTGACAGACTTGGAGATGCAGCTGTAAGTGTGGACCAGCCTGGAGCTCAACACCTGTATTGAAATGTTTGGAGCTTTGGGCTTAGAAGGTCTACTTTTAGCTGCAGACGCTTCCTCCAAGTACTTCAGCCATCTAGTAGGTACTAGTTTCCTCCTAAGGGCCATACTGACCTGAAACTAAAATATGTATATTTAATAATTATGTACAGTTAAAAATATTAGTCAAATTTATAAAAAAATACACCTCAGAAGATAAATGTACCATCTCTGTAGGAAATAAATCTTGCTGTTGTTAAAACAACCCTTGAGGAGCAGATCTGTGATGCTCATCACATGGGTTCCTACAACAGCTTGCACTGCTAATGACAGAAAGAACAGAAAAACCAGAGGAAGCTAAAAGTGTGGAAGCCGATGCCTAGGCCCCGCTCATTTGTGTGACTCCTTTTTTCAGATCCCCTGAGGTGGTGTACTGAAGCTAAATAACACACATTCAGTCACTGTCCAAATACTTATGACCCTGATTGTATTTAAATCAGCCCAACATTCTAAGCTCTAATGTTTATCTAATGTTGGTCTTGTCCATGGTTAGGTTTGGAGTCTGACTGTTTGAGGCTGTGGACAGGCGTCTTTTATACAGATAACAAGGTCAAACAGGTGGCATTAATACAGGTAACGAGTGGAGGACAGAAGAGCTTCCTAAAGAAGAAGTTACAGGCCTATCAGAGCCAGAAATCCTGCTTGTTTGTGGGTGACCAAATACTTATTTTCCACCATAATTTACAAATAAATTCTTTCAAAATTCTACCATCTGATTTCCTGGATTTTTTTTTCCTCATTTTGTCTCTCATAGTTGTAGTGTACCTATGATGAAAGATACACACCTCTCTTATCTTTCTAAGTAGGAGAACTTGCACAATCAGTGGCTGACTAAATACTTTTTTGTCTCGCTGTAAATGATTATTAAATACAACAAATGAAAATCGAAATAAATGAACTAAAATAAAGAATGACGTTCACCTGTTAATGTTATTGTCATGGCGTGTACGGCCAGACCTTATTAACCAAATACAAAACAACAGGATCCGAAAAGCAAAGTGCAGCAACATGGGCAAAACCATGAACAGAACCAAAACGCAACAAATCAGATGGCAAACAAAACAAACCTGGGACTGGGAGGAGCAGGGAGCTAAACGAGAGTGAAACGAGGGGGAGAACTAAAGGGGTATAAACACAAAGCCACAAGCCTCGCTTGGGCAGAGGGGGGAGATACAAAACTAAGGACAGAGCCGAGCTCTGTGTACAAACAAAGGTAGCTGGGGAACCAGCTGCCAGACTAGAAAGCAAGGCCAACCTAATCTGAACCTACTGCCTAGAACTTGGGTCACTATGGAACCTGAGCAGGAAGCGAACGTACCTGGCTTGCCTCCGAGTCGGACGGAGAATCTCTCCTAAACATGGGCCGCAAAACTAGAGCTGACCTGAACACGGCGATAACGTGTGAGGAATCCCCGAGCGTCACAGGGATTCCAGTAGAGTCAATTCACGGCAGTGAACAAAGGAAACTACGCTCCTTTAATACTCCTTTAATACTGTGTAACATTTCCTATATTTAATTTAACATAAAATACGTCTCATATGAGGGGTTAGGTTGGGTGGTGTGAGGAGTTTAATTGAATCCTACGCCACTGTTTCCTTAAACTAGAAGCTGAGTCAATATTTACTGCTGGAAGGTCTAATTTACACTGAAGAGTGATATCATTTTCCTTTATGCTTTAAAAATGAAATTCTTTAGAAATGTTTATTCAGTCTTTATTACACACTGTGCTGTAATGGCTCCCGCAAGCTTAAGACTCTCCACAGGGGGCGCCATTAGCGCACAACTAGCTCTGTTTGAGTCGATTCTGCGCATGCGTGGACCAATCATTTTTACAGTTTTCATGTGTTTCATGATAATTCTGTTTTTCTCGTTGCTTCATGCAATCTCCGCTTACTGTTAATATTTGCTAGAGTGTAAAAGTGTAAACTGTGATTAAAAAAATAAAAGTAATAAAAAACGATTTCTTATCACCTCTGTTACCTCATTATTATTACTCTCATATAGTCACTAACACTATATCTCTCATATACTTCTGCTGGGAGCATTCTCTGATATGATGCTTTTAGCCTGTAGAAATATCCCACCTACTGGTTTATTTAGGAACATTTACCTTCATAAATAAACACAAGGCTGCACAACTCGACCGGACCGCCATCGTCTGCATACTGATTATCATACAGGCGTCTCTGCCATCAATGAAGATAGGGTACAAACTACATCCTCTCCTTATCAAAAGGACTTGAGCAGCTTTGGTGTAGAGATGGTCATTGAGAAGCTTTTCAAGGTATAAACACAGTTCAGTGCTGTTGAAGCATTTGACTCCTGACTCCATGCTGCCACCTAGCGTCTAGTTTCATTTCCTACAATGACTGTTTCTGTCCTTTAATACAATGTTAATGGCAATTTGATATTTTCTAAATTAAATTAATATACCACTGAAATAATTCTCATTCTTATTAACAACTGATAAAAATAATAAAATTAACTTTATTTTACCTAAAAACGTCTCTCTCTTCTTTTTACACACTTTCACACACTCTGGAAAGTGGGCGTCAGAGTGACTGCATTCAACCCATATTCACTTCCTAATCAATGCTAAACGAGTCAGTGTGTGTCTGTTGGGATTGTTGGGCCCTCATCTGTTTAGAAGCATACTATCTTAATTGCTGCTGCCCTGACATTGCATTTAAACCACTCCCATTTGTTCAGAGGTGAAATTTCCAGTAGTGAAATATCTTCAATTAAGCAAAAGGTTACTATAATTTCCAAATTGAATTCAAAGGTGATTTACATTTGTTCCCAAGAGAGGAACAATGTAACTGAACAGTGATCAGTTAAAGGAGATGCTGAAATTTCACAGCTTAAAATACTATCCATCACATTGTGAGGGATTAACCAGTAGTGTAGCCTTGAACACTGACCGTTATTGGAAGCATTAAACCAGGTGTACTGTCTGGCATTGGGGTTTCTTAGTCTCCAATACTAATCTGACAGACTGTTGGAGGACAAATTATTGAAAATATAATCAAAAAAGATGATGCTGCCCTCTAGAGGGAAGACGGTCAACTGAGCCGTCTGGAACTACATTAAAGTCTTCTCCTATAACAACCTGATCTGTCGAGTATTTTACCTTCCATTACTTTATTACTTATCTTCCTACAAAGGTCTGCTTCAAATATTTGGTTAATCGCTGTACTGTTATTCCCATATACACAAACTAAAATGAATTTTGCTCCATCAGTATTCACAACTACCATCTGTATCACATACATGGTCCAATAAATCTACACTATGGTAGCTTGCTTTGACAAGTAAGTGAAACTCACCAGAACATGTGATCCATGTAAGAACGGTCCTAGTTAGCACAAGAAATATGCGTGGTAACGTCAAAACAAATAAACGACTATTAAATACTAATTGGGTCGTTGATTTTTGTAGACTTAGTCGATTTTTGTTCTAAAGTGTAACGTAATGAAATAAAAACAGTAATATTAGTTACTGCTAAACAGTTGGTAATTATATGGAAATTTTATAAACATCAGGGGAAATATGTAAAATTGGTATATTTGGAATTTTACAAAAATATATGTTGTTTATATCCTGTAATATAACCTTATTTTTTACTACAGACTTACTCACTATAAAAGCTTATATGTAAATAGAAATGTGTAAATCTATATATTTCATAACTCATATATTAGAAACTTGTTTATTTGGAACAGACATAATAATAGTGTAAAATAGTGTATATGTATGTTTATATATTCTGTATTTGAATGTGAATATTGTATACTTCATAATAAAAGTCACTATAAAAGATTTTAGTTGAGTTAGGGAAGCACTCATTTGTCAGCCTGATAATGTCTCTTTCTGCCTGTCTCTCAGTAAACAGGGGGAGAAAAGGCCACAGCCTTGGTCTGGTTGGCTGGGTGAAGAACACCAACAGAAGGACAGTGGCGGGGCAGGTGCAGGGACCCAGTCAAGTCAGGTCAGTGAAATGTGAGTACACTCACACACACACAGACTAGCTTCTATCCAGCGTACCACCACAATCATCACCATCTCAGTTCATATTTAACTGTTTTTGGAACTAAATCTACATCTACAGAGGAGCTCTGAAGGAGAAGTGTTTTTTAATGAGGGAGGAGCATAGTAATGAGGCCGTCCTGACCTGCAGACAAACTCTGAAATCCTCAAACCCTGAAACTAAAATATTTGAAAATAGAATATTTAATCATTATGTACATTTAAAATATTTATCTAAATTTAATAAAAATACACCTCAGAAGATAAATGTACCATTTCTATAGGATATTTTTTTAAATAAGTCTTGCTGTTGGTAAAACAACCATTGAGGAGCAGATTGTGGTACTCATCATCCATAAGGAGCTGAAGGTCTGGACAGCGATGCCAAGTTCCCTATTTTCCTGTTATCCTATGTTAGTTTATACAGTTAGTTCCATAAGTATTTGGACAGTGACACAGCCAGTCAATTATACAATTACTTTTAGCCTGTAAAATTGGATGGACTGTAAAAATGGCTGCAATCCCTAAACGGCTAATGCAGTATTTCTGTTAAACCTCTTGAAAAAGTTTTACACTTCCATCACATGATTGGATTACATCATTTCAGATCCTCTTGGTACGACTTCCTGGTTGGTGTGATGTTCAAGCCTGGCATGTGTTTTTTAAACCAGATATGAACCAATTATGTTACCTGGTTTATAGAGTAACTAAAAGTGGTGCTTATTTTTTTTCAGACAGGATCAGGGACAGTGATGGTATGCTGTTACAGTGGTAGTTTTTCAAATTTGTACACAAACATGTCTCTTTAAGCCTCGTCTCTTTACCACCAGACCTGGTCTACATGTACCTGCATCTACATACAGCTATTGGTCAAACTGCTTCTCGCCACAGCCTTAAAAGCCTCAACACAAATGTAAATAAGCATAATTCAGTTCCAGTCCTGTGGTTTCGTCTCATTTGGTTGACTTGTGTACTGAAGCTAAATTACACACACCCAGTCACTGTCCAAATACTTATGGTCCTAATTGTTTTAATTTAAATCAGCCCACCATTCTAATCTCTAATGTTTAACCGTCTACATGGAAACCACTCAGCAGATATTTGGGCCTCAACCATCCCTGAGGTCATAAGTGCCTGCTGATGTCAGATAGAATTCTGAGTCCAGATTTCAAAAGTAAACACAATCAAATTTACACCTCTGATAACACAAGCTCTTCAGATCTGCTCTTCAGATCTGCTCCTCAGATCTGCTCCTCAGATCTGCTCTTCAAAGCTCTTTTTCAACAACAGCTATGTTCTCTTAGCAACATTTCCTACAGAAATGGTACATTTATCTTCTGATGTGTATTTTTATTAAATTAGACTAATATTTTTAACTGTACATAATTATTAAATATTCATATTTTAGTTTCAGGATTCCAGGAATCGCTCCTCTGCAGGTCAGTACGGCCTCAGGAGGAAACTAGTGCCTACTACACGGCTGAGAGAGTACTTGGAGGAAGCGTCTGCAGCTAAAAGTTGAGCTTCTAAGCCCAAAGATTCAGAGACCTCTATACAGGTGTTGAGCTCCAGGCTGGACCACACTTACAGCTGCATCTCCAAGTCTATCAGTACTCCTCAGCAGGTAAATCACACACCAGCACAACCTAGAACCTCTTCAACCATTATTCTCCCTCATTTAATAGACTCCTCCTTCAGATCAGAGGTAATAAAGCTCCTCTGTAGATGTAGATTTAGGTCCTAAAACAAACAGGTTCTGAATCTTCTTGTTGTGCTTCTTGATTCAGACTGTCGTCAGTCTACCCACTGCTCCTGACTCAGTCCCAGAGACGAGCTCCACTGGTGGAGAGACCTCCCTGCTCCCTACAGCCTGCAGCTAGGCCGAGAAATCAAGCAGCGTCTGTGGGAGGAGCTCCGCTGTCCTACTCTGAGTATGGAGGTCCAGCCTGATGGACAGGTCCGTATCACAGAGGTCTTCAGCTCACCCACTGGGACAAGCTTCGCTCCTCACTTTGAACTGGACACAAGCAGAGAGCCAATGCCTAAGCAGCCCAAGAGGAAGAGGAGGAGGCAAAGACACTGAGATCAGGAAAAGCAGCAAACATGACTTTTTAACTCCTTTTTACTATTTTAACTACTTTTCTTATTATTATTGTTATTAAAAATGTACTTTTTCTCTCATAACTGATGTACTGTCATGGACTTTGGCACAGAAACGTGCAGTTGTGAAATACAAGCTTAATAATAGAACTGTAAATGTTAAAGGTGCACGAAATGTGTCCTCCGCATTTAACCCATCTGGTAGTGAACACACACTCACATGTGTTAGGGGTAGTGAGTACACACACACACACCCAGAGCGATGGGCAGCCAACTCCAGCGCCCGGGGAGCAGAGAGGGTAAAGGGCCTTGCTCAAGGGCCCAACAGTGGCAGCTTGCCGAGCCCGGGAATCGAACCCACAACCCTGTTAGCAATATCCCGGCGCTCTAACCGCTGAGCCACCACTGCCCCTGTTACATTGTTTTCTTATTAATTAATGTAAGGATTTCTTCTGCTTTAGTAATTAAAGATTAAAGATGATTCCTGCCTGAAAGACCAGAAAAAACATTCAAACATTTTTAACCACTGAAACAATTGAAGTCTTATAATTGTTGATTAAAAGTGTGTTGAGTTGTTTTCCTCTGTTCTGTGTTACAGTGAGAGCTGTTATCTGTATAAAAATGATGAATCATTTATAAATTACAATTTTGAACAGCTTCATATAGACCCATTATACATTAGGGTTCACACCCTAATCTATAAACCTATTCTAAAACTGAACTCAGCTTCTAAATTTCACTGAACCAAACTGGATTTAACTTCAACAAAGTACTGATACATAATATGCATAACATTTGCAATATGATTATTTGCAAAGATGTTAAGTTTCTGTAAATGTTTAGATTATATCTGTATATAATAGTTTGTATATAGATGTCTACTCAGGCTACATATGGATATACAGTATTCATACCTGTACAGATTTGTTTACAGCTCTTTATTACTTTTTTAACTTATTATTTATTCTATTTATTGTTTAGTGTATTTTTCTATCTTAGTGTAATACTTGTTAACGGTCTGTTTTTTTGTTACCTGTCATACTTGTGTTGCTCTCACCAAGTAAAATTGTAACATAGTTGTCAGAATAAAGAGATTCTGAGATTTGGGGTTTACTGTGTAAAGTGGTCTGTTTTCATCTATTTCCAGAGATAAAAAATAATACATTCCAACTTCTCTCATTACAGTAGTTTTAATAAAGTATGAGGACACCACATATTTGGCCCCTAGGTCATCTTCGTTCATCTTTAATTAATTTCAAATGCACAGCTGCCAATAATGTCCCAAAACCTGTGAAAAATCTCCACTTTTCCAACCTGAGGAAATATCCAAGCAGTTAGCTGTCTGGATAACTAACATTAGCTAATCAGATACTGTGTTCTTTTACTACTGTAAAATAATGAGTGTGAGAGCTGTTCATTCCTGAACATTGAAGAATCCCCTCAATAAATAATGAACTTCATATAAAACCAGTCCGGGCTGCCCGAGATTGGGCTGGGTGTAATGCAGCCCGTTACCTCAAAAGAGTTAGACACCCCTCATGTAGCTTCATTATTACAATTATGTTAAATTGGTGTATACTGTCCTGACGGCTGCCGTAAAGTGATTCACAGTCACTGACGTCTTCACTACAAGCGAGGCACTTTTACGTCTAAAGTCTGATAACTGGAGTCTGAAATGTTTAAAGTTAATGTAAGACGATTGTGAAAAGTTCAATTATTGTGGCTTAAAATTCAGTTTATCATAAAATATTCAAACATGTGACTGAAACAAACGTCTTAGACCAGTATGAATTCCATCTTCATTTGAAATGGTCTTAACTGGTTTATGCTGGTCTGGTTTGCTGGTGTATGCGGGTTTTTCTAGAAGGGCATTTTCTCAAAGGTTTATAGGTTTATATCTTTGTGATGCTCTTGTACTGTAACACCTGCTGGTGCGAGGTGCGTTCCACTGATGTGTCTGTGTGCATTTTCACCAATTAAATAGTAAATAAACCTGTTGAAGGATTGGTTGTTCATGAAATACTCTTATGATTTATTCACACAGGATGAATTCATTCTAGAAAACAAGGAGTACATTCTCGCAATACCCCAAATACATTAATAATTAATCAATACAATAAATGAAAGTCTAAATGAACTGAAATAAAGAATGACGATCATTTGTTAGTGTTAGCTTTATGGTAAGGTGTAAATAGGTCAGACCGGCCGGTGCCGTGACACATCCTATCCCCCCGACTGTTCCATTGGTTAAAATCTTGCACATGATGCCCATCTTCACACGGCTATCATACTTATATGCCAGATAAAAATTTATGGAAAAATATTTACTGTTCATTACTGAGACGTTTTTATCTAAATAAAGTGTTGCTATTTAACGGTTTTTATTTAAAAGTATTTTTTTTATTTATCAAATGTTAAACACTTATTAGCATGTATAGCTGATACCAACAGGTAAAGCTAGTTATCGTGCACTTGCTATCCGCTATTGAGCTAACCTTATGCAAGATCAGCAGATAATTGGGATCCAAATAAAATAATAAGGCAATAAGGGTGCAACCAGGCTAGTAAACCAGTAGCATGCTAGCTAATACAATCCAAGGGGGAACGAGTAGCATGATAGTGATTTGTGTAGCGCAACAGATAACACCAATACCGGCCAGTAGGCTACAACAGCATGTGGGAGACAGGTCCTGATTCCTGGTCTGGGTGACTGTGCTGCGCTACACCACTAAGAGTCCTTGAACAAGACTCCTAACACTACATTGGCCCACCTCTGTAATGCAAGTAACCTTGTAAGTCGCTCTGGATAAGAGCATCTGCTAGATGTTGTAAATACAGTCGAGGGGGTTTACCAGCTCAGCTGGCTAACGAGTGGCATGTTAGCTACATTGGCTGGCTAACGTATTGAGTACTAAATGGTCCTTCTGTAAGATGACGTTAGAGGGGATAGGAGGTGTCCTGTTAGAGTACCACCAGTGTAATTGTCACCGTCTAGTGGCCAGCATCTGTAGCTGACCAACGCTAATCAAGAAATAAATGGGGAGGTCCAGTGACTCTGCTGCTGCTATTCCAGAGAACTTGTAGTTCCCCTATTGTGGACTTTATATGACCTACACTATTAGACATTATTCTAAAGGGACAAATCACTATCATTATGCCCTCCGTTTTGTTCAGACCCTAGAGGGCGCTCAACCAAGTCCAAAATGATTGGGTCCATACGAAGCTTTCGTGCAAAAATAATAATAATCCTACATTTTGATATAGATACTGCTCACGTTCTCGACACAATACATCATAAAACAACTCAACACACATTTTAATCAATTATAAGACATCATTTAAGATGTCAATGAGTCTGACCAGCCAATAAGCAGTTCAGTTCACCAGTCAATCAGCACTCAGCAGCCAGAATGGTAGCGGTTTCTGCTCTAAATCTGTTTCCTGTAGGGCAGGACGTGTGTGCTGTTACATTTCTGTCTCATTAATTTATGTAAGGATTTCTTCTGCTTTAGTAATTAAAGATGATTCCTGCCTGAAAGAACAGAAAAAAACATTCAAACAGTGTGTTGAGTTGAAAAAGTGTGTTGAGTTGTTTTCCTCTGTTCTGTGTTACAGTGAGACCTGTTATCTGTATAAAAATGCTGAATCATTTATAAATTACAATTTTGAACAGCTTCATATAGACCCATTGTTTTGGACTCACTCTGGGGTCCCTCTAGCGTCTGTACAAAAGACATTGAGAGTTGCAGGTTACAATATTCTCTAATATGGATTTTATCCCACTATTATAATATCAGATAATAGATCTAATATCTACAATATTAGAGTGTAATTCTTGTTCCTCCAGCAGCAGCAGAGTCACTGGGTCAAATGAAACGAGCCTCGTCATTTCTTTAATGATTGTTAGTCAGTTACAGATTCTGGCCGCTAGACGGCGACAAAGCGCCAATTACACGGGTGTTACTCCAGTAAGGGCAGACATATGTTTGTCGTAGCGTCTCTGTTTCTGGTAAACGTGTTATTTATAACTGTATGTTCAGTGCCAGCATTTAATAATTTATCTGGCGCCCTGGTGGTGTCCAGCACTTTTCTTATAATAACAATTATACAACAATCAACAAAAAAATTTATTTTAATTTTAATTTAATTTAAAAACATCTGTTAAAAAAACACCACTGTTAATACATTTAAAATCATGTATAATCATTGATTGAATAATTCAATATCAGTATAATTTAAAAATATTAAAATGACGCTGTAAGTGGAAAATACCGCGCTGATGTAATGTAGAGAAGTGACCAGCAGATGGCGTTTAATACCGTTTAATATCAGACTGAGTTAAACCTGTGTTAAAAGCAGCTGGAAAGCTCCAGTAGAAATCATGATTAGAGTTGATGGGTTTATTTGGTCAGTGGACGGATGACCTGTTAATTTTCCCTTCATATCAAAATTATACTCCAGGCCAGACTAAGTGGAGGTTCATTAAGCAGAGTGACCAGATGTTCTCTTTTTGGGATGTGAAAAATGTGTGCGCATTTATTTCACGCCTGCGTCTCTTTCTACAGTCGCTACTCAGTCTGTGTGAGGATTTATACAGCTTTAAACACCCTGTTGAAGCCCCACCTTCTCACCGCCACGATTGGTCTACATGTACGGTCATCTACATCAACCATTGGTCAAACTGCTTCTCACTACAGTCGATTGGCCACAGCCTAAAACACAAATGTAAATAAACACAAATGAGCTTGTCTGAGTTTTTTATTTTATTTAGGAATTTGTTTATATATTTTACATTGACATGAATCGGAAAAACTTAAGTAAACGGTGGTAAAAGTAAAACTTTGTTTTTAATTATTTTACTTGACACTCAAGTTGGACTGAAAGGAGATGATTTGGCCCTGTAAGCAAAGTAAGGCTATTTATTAGTTTTGTTAAATGAGTAAATGTACGTGCTTTAATGTTCATTAACAAACTTGTTTGAGATATTAAACATTACATATTAATGTCCTTCTCTTACTAAAATGACACTCAATGGAGTAATAGTCATACTGTTCAATAATGAAAAACACTTCAATAAAATAAAACCTTTATTCATTTTTAAGCTTCTCAGGCTGCAGCAGATTAGGGCTGCAACAAACAACTATTTTTACAATCGAATAATCTGACTATTATTGAAATAAATAATTGATTAAGCTTGAGGTATTTGCAAAGTGACAGTTAAGTTAATAAAATGAATAATGTATTCAGAAATTCACTGTGTTAATGAATTACCCCACTAATATAAAAGTTATGTAATATAAAAGATTAATAAAACTCCAATACCCTTTTTCTTTTAAATTTTAAACTCAAGGATGTGTAATGTAGCAGCAATAAAATAAAAAGTAAACAAAAGTTACAAAAGTCAATACATTTTCCCTTAATCACTTTTCACATACATTTGTGAATCAACAAAAAAATAAAAGTGGAAGTAGGAATTAATGTAAGACAGTAATTTTAGAGCTCAGTCAAAAAGTATTTTATGTTGCAGATTCGTTTGTATTAGTGACTTTTGTTGAAGGACAGAGCTTTATTCATAACCAGCAACATGATGCCATTTTGAGCATTACAAGAACTCACCATTCATATTTCAACCAGCGACCGGTCTCCTCATTAATAACGTCTCTGGGTTGAGTTACTCAAAGACTTCTCTAGTTTACACTTTTTTTTTCAGCATTGCTGTAAGGATTTGATTGCATTCAGCAATAAGAGCTTTAGTAAGGTCAGTATATTGGTTGATCACCTCACCTAATCATCCCCAACCCATCTCTAAAGTTTTGAATGAAGCACCACCCATCATTTCAGAAAACACAGTTCCACTGCTCCACAGCTCAGTCTAACCTACAGGGGCTAGACAAGCTGTGTGTGTGTGCATTTGCACATCTGTGTCAGCAATGGGTGCAACAAAGTAGCTGAAAGCATTGTTTAGCGGGGGTGTCCACAAATATTTGGACTTATAGTGTAAGTTAAGTGAAACGCTTGGTAGATTTGAAAGTAGGTTACTTTCAGACAACCCTGAAAATCAGAAATTTAAAAAAGAACTTTTTACAGAACAATTTAACAATATCTGTATTTAATTGTACAATTTTTCATGCAGCTCATGATTAAACATCTAAATATATATAAAACATTATATAAATATATAATATTGCTGTTAAGTAAATTCTACTCAGCTAATTTTATTATTAAAGCAAATTTTGTGTAAAATACAATTAATAAAAACAAACTTGATTTGATTTTAAACTACATATATTCTTATTTATTGTGTTGATAACTTTTAATTACTGAGTAAATATTAATTAACCCCAGTCTTTAATTAACCCCAGTCGACTTTTTACAGTGCACTGCTTCTCAGTAAGTCCGCTTCATGTCCACATCAGAAACAACTGAGTTTCCATTTAGTCTAGAAGGACAAGGCTTTACTCTATGAGGCCAAAACTCTGTCATAAGCCTAGACTGATGATTCCCAACTCCACTCATTGAAGCAACCCTCCCTGCTTACTTTCCAGCTCTCTTTGCTTCAGCACAGCTGATCCAACTCATCAATGGTTTAAGGAGCAGCTGATCAGTCTGATCAGTTCTGCTAATGGAGAGAGAATGGATTTCTGATCACTGAACTGATGAGCTCAGTTAACTCATTACTGCCAGTGTACAACCTATAGAACAAAGCCCTTATTTAATGAACAGGGACATGTCCAGGACTTCTCAGTAAGGCTCACATCAGACATCCTGATGAAATTTGAGATCTGGATCTTCTGAGTGTGGCAGACCAAGCTAAGCTGCAGTTGTTCTACAGGATATTATCAGAGTTATGTAATGAGGGATGAAAATCTTATGACGAACATGAACAGTGATATTTTACTCTCAGCAGATCCTTCACTTACATATTTCTCAGGGCAGTCCAGAATACTTATGAGAGCCGGCTTCTCCTCATTCATGGCTGCTGCTTTGTTTACCTTCAGCAGTTTTTAGGACCAGACCATTAAGTAGTCTGATAAAAGAGCGGAAAAGGTCTGTGCTGATGACTCTCTTTAACCGTGTCCTAATCTGAGGAGACAAGGACAGACATTAAATAATAGCTACGTACAGCACACTTGAATAGGATATATACAGTAAATCTGACATGACTTGTGTGACTGATTACCTGTCTCTCAGTGACCAGAGCTGACCATCTCTCGAGGACCTCCTTCTGGGTTCATTTGTTTGTTGTACAAATTCCACATGGGAGTAAAAAACATAATCTGTTAGACAGTTTTGGTCAATGTATCTTAAACCCTGTGTTCTACACTTATAACTGTCTTAGTAACTTAATAGTTTTTTCATCATATGAGGCAGAACTGCTCAACTTACTTCACTCTATCCACAGTTGCAATTTGTAGGATATTGTGAGGCCAAACCATTAAGTGGCTTATTTCAGAAGGTCAGAAGGAGTGTTTTATAAGCAATGCAGAATTTAAATGGTAACCAGGGCAGGGACGAGAGAATTAATATGGTCTAATTTTCGAGCCCTAGTGAGAACTCTAGCAGGTTCTAAGTTCCGAGTTCGGAATTCGGGGTTCCAAGTTCCGAGTTCTAAATTCCGAGTTCTACATTCTGAGTTCCGAGTTCTACATTCTGAGTTCCGAGTTCTACATTCCGTGTTCCGAATTCTGAGTTCTAAGTTCCGAGTTCGGAATTCCAAGTTCCGAGTTCGGAATTCCGAGTTCCAAGTTCCGAGTTCGGAATTCCGGGTTCCGAGTTCGGAATTCCGGGTTCTGAGTTTGGAATTCTGGGTTCCAAGTTCTGAATTCCAAATTCCGATATCCGAGTTCCAAATTCCAAGTTCCGAGTTCCAAATTCCGAGTTCCAATTTCCGAGTTTGGAATTCCGAGTTCCAATTTCCGAGTTTGGAATTCCGAGTTCCAAATTCCGAGTTCCAAATTCCGAGTTCCAAATTCCGAGTTCCAAGTTCCGAGTTTGGAATTCCGGGTTCCAAGTTCTGAATTCCAAATTCCGATATCCGAGTTCCGAGTTCGGAATTCCGAGTTCCAATTTCCGAGTTCGGAATTCCGAGTTCCAATTTCCGAGTTCGGAATTCCGGGTTCCAAGTTCCGAGTTCTAAATTCCGAGTTCCGAATTCCGAGTTCTAAATTTCGAGTTCGAGTTCTAACTTCCGAATTACGATTTCCTAATTCCGAGTTCCGAATTCCGAGTTCCGAATTCCGAGTTCCGAATTCCGAGTTCCGAATTCCGAGTTCCGAATTCCGAGTTCTAACTTCCGAGTTCCTAATTCCGAGTTCCGAATTCCGAGTCCTGAATTCCGAGTTCTAACTTCCGAGTTCCGAATTCCGAGTCCCGAATTCCGAGTTCTAACTTCCGAGTTCTAACTTCCGAGTTCTAAATTCCGAGTCCTTGATTCTGAGTTCCAAATTCCGAGTTCTAAATTCTGAATTCCGGGTTCCAAATTCCGAGTTCCGAATTCCAAGTTCTACATTCCAAATTCCGAATTCCGAGTTCTAAATTCTGAGTTCCGAGTTCTAAGTTCCGAGTTCTGAATTCCGAGTTTTGAATTCCAAGTCCTAAATTCTTAATTCCGAGTTCTAAGTTCCGAGTTCTAAGTTCCGAGTTCTAAGTTCCGAGTTCTAAGTTCCGAGTTCTAAATTCCGAGTTCCGAATTCCGAGTTCCGAATTCCGAGTTCTAAATTCTGAATTCCAGGTTCCAAATTCCGAGTTCTAAGTTCCGAGTTCTAAGTTCCGAGTTCCGAATTCCGAGTTCCAAATTCCGATTTCCGAGTTCTAAATTCTGAATTCCAGGTTCCAAATTCCGAGTTCTAAATTCCGAGTTCCGAATTCGGAGTTCTAAATTCTTAATTCTGGGTTCAAATTTCCGAGTTCTAAATTTCGAGTTCTAAGTTCCGAGTTGCAAATTCCGAGTTCTAAATTCCGAGTTCCAAATTCCGAATTCCGAGTTCTAAATTCTGAATTCTGGGTTCCAAATTCCGGGTTTCAAATTCCGAGTTCTGAGTTAGGTGGCAGCTGGTCTGACACAGGTAGAGGGGACCTCAATGGGAATCTTCCAGCAGGTTGGGCTGCGTGGCCATTTACTCGGAGAAGGTAAAAAGACAGAGTTAGTTCTGAGAGGATTTTATGGAGAGCAGAGAATGTTGAGCAGTATCAGAGTGTGTCTGATGACTGGAAAGTTCTGGGATAGACTCATCTTTGTGAGAGGCAGTTTTCCTTGGATCAGAAATGGCAGTCTTGGGCATAGAATATGTTACCTGGGTCTGTTGAAAGGTTAGCGTTGGTGAAGAAACAGATGTCTTTCCTAACAGGGTGATGATCTCTGCAGCAAGAGTGAACATCAGTTAGAGTGCTCTGGAATGAGCACTCCTCTGTCTCCCTTTTAATGACTGCTTTAATAACTTAATCTAGGACCCAGTGCCCTACAAAGGAGGAGGTGTCCGTGTCAGCGGGTTGGGGTGGATGTCTGGTTTAACTCATCTGAATCTAATGTGCTTTAGCATTAGTGCAGCATTGCAGTTGCTAAAGCACATCGTCCTGTGTCCAAGTGAGCTTCCTCCCACCTCCACATGGTAGGTGAATTGGCTGTGCTTACGTGCCCGTAGGTGTGTGTCTCTAGGTGCAGCAGCACCCTTTCCAGGGAGTGTTCTTGCCTTGTGATGATTCAGGAAAGGCTCCAGAGAAAAATAAGAAAATAAATCTGTGACCAATTGCCTGATTGGCGTTAATAGGTTAGTATGATGCTTACCTTGGTCTTTTAGGGTACATGGATTCCCGCACTCCAGCTGCCAGATTGCTGTGTTTAAGAGATACGTCACATTATTATAGCTTGCATTTACACTCGTATTTCAAACAGAGGTTCCTGTAATGAAAGGGTAAATCAGATCATGCTGTTTATATGCTTGAAACCTGTACAGACCAAAGGAGCCAACACCTCCAACTGAGCTCAGCCTCTTTCTGACAGACCTGCAGAGGTTAAAGAGGTCAGAGAAGGTCAGATCAGTGAAGAGTGATACAGCTCTAACAATCACACCAAGCTCCAGTCAGAGGAGGGGGAGTTTTTTCAGGAGGAGTTAAGGGCAGTGAGAGCTGTTGAAGTTAACTGGCTTTTCTTTATTGATAACTACCAATGTGGAGAACTGGTAGCGTTATGTTTACCCGAACCTTCATGCTGCTAAATATCAGGCGTTCACAAGTAGATCAGCAGCAGTTCTAAACAGAGCTGTCGCAGTAATTACGTTACAAACTGATCGTATGATCAATGATTATGACCTCCATCATTTTGGAGGACATCGATAATGAAGCTTTGTTTATTTGCATGTTTCTAAGACCTTTAACCAGGCGAGCTTTTCTGTTCTCCCCTCTACCAGACACACACACACACACACACACACACACACACACACACACACACACACACAGACCTTTCTGTTTATTAATAAAACTATTTTCGATCATCTATTATTCCATTACTTTTCCTAATGTTTTAGTTTTTGCTGTGGTATCGTTTCAGTATTGGTATTGAGATATTTAGGCAGGTATCGTATCTAAAGTCATAAGTTTGGTATCGTGACAACACTACTGTTTATCATGTAAATAGAAAAATATAAATAATTAAATTACCTCTTACTTCTTATACTGAGAGCAGAAACCTCTGATAAAAAATAAATCTATCTGTCTGTCTGTCTGTCTGTCTATCTATCTATCTATCTATCTGTCTGTCTATCTGTCTGTCTGTCTGTAACCCTGTTAAAATTAGGACCCTCTTTCTGAGCTCTTCTACAGGGGCTGTTCATTTGCCCCCCCACCTTCTCTCCCCCTCTTCACTTCTTGCTCTCTTCAAGTGTGAGTGTGTGTTGTGTCCAGAGCTGATGCTGTGTTGCTATTTTTTGTGAGCAGTTATTGAAGTTAAAAGCTGATTAAGGGTCCAAAGGGGATATAAACCCCCCATTCCTCGTTTTTTCAGTGTTCTTTAGTCCTGAGTTTGATAAACTCTCATCAGTTTCTGTTCAGTTGTGAAGAGAAACACCGGTGAGTTCAGACAGTGCTGTTTAAGGAGGGATTATGAGTTAGTAAGTGTAGATTTCCAAGTGATACGATGTTGAAAGTGTTGATAAGGGAGTTAAAAGATTATTAAACAGCCGGAGTATAAATGTGGGAGACAGACCTCGGCTAGTTCGTTTCAGCTGCTAAGCTGTAGGCTAACAGGCAGAGGCTAGCGGGATTAGCATCTTGTTTAAGTGTAAATCTACGATGTTAAGTGTTAAATCCTGCTGTTTACGGACTCAGAGACATGCTGAGATGAATATGCTTGTCGTACAGTCTTGCTGAACTTAGTGCTGTATCGTACAGGTTGTTTTGTTGACGGGAAAAGCGAGCGAATTTGTCCAAGAAGGCGAGCCAACCCGAGACTACACTTCCCAGAGTACTGCGCGAGTGACGTCAGTAGCGGGAACACACACTCACACACACACACACACACACAAAACCTTAGTCTATCCGGGTAGTGAAGATTTAAACACACTTTTCTGACACTTTGAGACGATATTACTCCAGAAAGGAACATTGGTTATAACAAAAGGAAAAAACTGTTGGTTCACATTTCAGATTAAAGGACTGTTATATTGTTGAAAGTTGAGTAAAATATCTCATGAATTCTTGACTCTGAAGTTTATTTTACTACCATTTAAGCTTTTGTTGAGGGCCTTATGTGTATTGGGTTTTGTTGTTAAATCTGAACTTGTGCATTTTTTCCAGTACTGTTATTTTTTTTATAGAGCCTCATTGAACTACAGTTTCCTCTTATAACTCATTTATACCTCCTACTCCATTTTTATATGTTTTTTTCTTTCCTATTAGCCACTCACAACTATTCACACACACATAAGAAGAAGGTCACATCATTTCTGTGAATAAATATGATTGTATCTTTAACCCTGTACTCACTGGTCCATCGCATCTCTGTCCAAGCTCTCCTTAGAGTACCTAGTGAGATATCAACACTGGTCCAAACCCCTGAAGAATCCCAACCTATGGTTGATCTGTCCCTCAATAGAAATTCCTATTGTGGTGTAACGGTTGGTGTAGACACTGAGTAAGCTGACGTAGCTCCTGTGTTACATTTACGCATGCTACGTATCTGTCTATCTACCTAACTAGACAGATTTGATCCATTTGAAGAAATTGTAGGACAGTCAGGACATCTCTCTTTGTTTTATTTCAGAAACAGGTTTCTGTAATGAAAGAGAAAAGCAGAAAATGCTGTTTATTGTTTAAATAGAAAAATGTAAAGAATTATTTGAATTAAATGACCCCTTGCCTCTTATACTAAGAGCAGAAAATTCAGAGGAATTCATCTATCCAACTATCTATATATTTATCTAGCTAGCTATGTGTCTATCCACCCGTCATTGTTTTTATCCAGTTGGTGAAATTGCAGCGCCCTCATTCCCCCAGAATCACCAGGTAGTTAACATGTCACATAGTCACAAGTCTCTACTGTGTATGGGCTGGTGATGAGTCCGCTACCAGTGACCGATACCAGATACCAGTACCAGATAATGTGCTGCATAAGGCTTGTCTGTCCTGGTTGTTCTTTAAACAGCCTAGCTGGTATCCTTTCCTTCAGCTCCCTCAGCTTGTCCCTCATCTTGAGAACGTAGGACAGGATGTTTAGCTTTTCAGTCTTTCTCAGAGCAAATGCTTCCGGGTAGCATAGACCCAGATTACTAAAATATGGCAATTTCCTCCCCAGCCTCTTGGTAAAGGGCGTATTATATCCATGGCAATCCGTGAAAATGGCATGTCAATAACTGTCAGACTTATTAATGGCACCCTGTCTGATTTTTTCTCAGATGCTGTAAACTGACACTCTGGACAGACATTACAAAATTCAGCTATATCTAGCAGCTGACTTGGCCAGTAAAATCGACTTGCAAATCTGCTGTGTGTTTTAGCCTGACCCAATTGACCTGGCCACGGGTCAGAATGACCCAGCTTTAAAACTTCATCTCTAAGACATTTGGGAACCACTAATTGCTCAACACCATTTTTGACCTAGAGCTTGTTGTCTTTCAGAATGAGTTGACTTCCCTGAGCTTATTATCTTTCCTTAGCACAGTCTAAAAACAAGGGTTTGAGTGCTTCATCCTGCCTTTGCAACATTGCTATGTCACCAGGTAAGGCAAATGTTTCACTTATGGGTGTATCCAATTGTTCCACTATTTTTGTGCCTCTAATTTTTTCCTGTCCTTTTTGTTTTCTTGCATTTTGGTTTGACAGCATATGGTAATTCTTTTAAAACTCGACTGTTTTGTTTGCAGTTTAAACCTTTCTAGCCTACAACCTTGTTACAGCCATAACCTCTGCAGTTCTCTGCTCAGTGTTTAAAAGAATACCAGAATCGGGATATTTCTACCTAAAACGACAGCATGAGCAGATTTTTGCATTATGTCTACCTTTAGTATGTAGCTTTGGTTATTGAACTGTGAGTTTAGTTGTGGGGTGTACCTGTTCATCTGTTCTATGTATACACCTGACCCCAAGTTTACCTGTACTCTCAAACTAGGATTCTGGAAGACACTGTGGTGTTATCATGGTGTGACTAGCTCCAGTGTCAATAAGGGCTTTAAATGTTTTGTGTCCTATTTTTACAGGTATGGTTATCTCACTACTGTCCTGTTCCTGAAAGCTTTTTTCGGGTCTTGGAACATATCAAAGAGGATTTGTCCTGGTAACAAGCTTAGAACAATCTTAAATCTTTTGGCCAACCTGATTTTAGCTAGCTGTGTTTAAACAGTTTGGCGATTATCTGTTTCCTGACTATCTTTGCTTCTTTTGCTAGTACTCCAGCGCCCCTGTGTGGTGATAAATTCACTAGCGGCTTAGGACCACAACTGACCCTGCCCCCAGACTTACTTGTCTGCGCATATTGGTACACTCTGAGGCTGGAATCACAGAGCAGGAACTCCTTCTCAGCTTGCCTTGCTGCCACGAAAGCTTCAGCTGCTTCCACTGCTTGTGTTATGGACGCCGGGCTGCATACAGTTATCCAACATCTGAGGTCTGGACTTACAGTTCTAAGGTACTGTTTGAAAATGATGGTGTTCCCGATGTCCTCTTTCTTTTTTTTCTCTAGGAGTCATCCACTTTTCAGACAGTGATTTCAGTCTGTTATACAGTTCACGATAGTTATCCATGGCAACATACGCAGCCCTAGCTTTTCCCTCTAGCAGCGGGACTACATGTATTACCGAATTATCGCTTTTAGGCCATATTGCTACTTATGTTGGTAAAATTGAAGGACAGTCAGGGTGTTTCCCTTTATTCCATTTCAGACACAGGTTCCTGTAATGAAAAAAAGAATACCTCTTATACTGAGAGCGGAAAACTCGAAGGAATCTAGCTAGCTAGCTATCTTTCTATTTATCTAGGTAGCTAGCTATGTGTCTGTTAACCGGTCAATGTTTTTATCCAGTTGCAGAAATTGTAAGATTAAATTAAAGATTAATTAAATTACCCTTTACCTCTTTTACTGAGGGCACAAAACTCTGAGAAATTCATTTATCTAACTATTTATCTGTCTATTTATCTAGCTACCTAGCTTTGTGTCAATTAACCCGTAATTTTTTTTATCCATTTGGAGAATTTTTAGGACAGTCAGGGTGTTTGTCTTTGTTTCATTTCAAACACAGGTTTCTGTAATATAAAAAAATAAATCAGATAATGCTGTTTATCATGCAAATGTAAAAATATAAAGAATTAATATAATTAAATGACCCCTTACCACTTATACTGAGAGCACAAAATTCTGAGAAATTCATCTATCTAACTATTTATTTGTCAATTTATCTAGATAGCTAGCTACGTGTCTTTTAACCTGTCAATTTTTGTATCCAGTTGGTAAAATTGTAGGACAGTTAGGGTGTTTTTCTTTGTTTCATTTCAAACACAGGTTCCTGTAATGAAAAAAAAGAAATCAGTTAATGCTGTTTATCTTGTAAATTGAAAAATATTAAGAATTATTTTAAGTGAATTACCCCTCACCTCTTATACTGAGAGCACAGAATTCGGAGAATTTCATCTATCTAACTATTTATCTGTCTAATTTTCTAGCTTCCTAGCTATGTCTCAATTAACCCGTCATTGTTTTAATCCAGTTGATGAAATGGTAGGACAGTCAGGGTGTTTGTCTTTGTTTCATTTCAAGGACAGGTTCCTGTAATGAAAAATAGAAATCGTTTAATGCTGTTTATTATGTAAATAGAAAATTATATATTAAATTCATCTATCTAACTATTTATTTGTCTGTTTATCTAGCTAGCTAGCTATGTGTCTTTTAACCCTCTCAATTTTTTTTACAGTTGGTAAAATTGTAGGACAGTTAGGGTGTTTGTCCTTGTTTCATTTCAAACACAGGTTCCTGTAATAAAAAAGAGGGAATTACTTAATGCTGTTTATTATGTAAATAGAAAAATATTGAGAATGTATTTAATTTAATTAGCACTTACCTTTTATACAGAATGCAGAAAACTCAGAGAAATTCATCTATCTGACTATCTGTCAATTTATCTAGCTAGCTAGCTATGTGTCAATTAACCCGTCATTGTTTTTATCTAGTTGGTGAAATTATTGGACAGTCAGGGTGTTTGTCTTTGTTTCATTTCAAGCACAGGTTCCTGTAATGATAAAAAGAAATCAGTTAATGCTGTTTATCATGTAAATAGAAAAATATTAAGAATTATTTTAAGTGAATTACCCCTCACCTCTTATACTGAGAGCACAAAATTCATCTATCTAACTATTTATCTGTCAATTTATCTAGATAGCTAGCTATGTGTCTTTTAACCTGTCAATTTGTTTCCCAGTTGGTATAATTCTAGGACAGTTAGGGTGTTTGTGTTTGTTTCATTTCAAACAAAGGTTCCTGTAATGAAAGAAATCAGTTAATGCTGTTTATCATGTAAATAGAAAAATATTAAGAATTATTTTATTTAAATTACCTCTTATCTCTTATACTGAGAGCACAAAACTCAGAGAAATGTATCTATCTAACTATTTATCTGTCTATTTATCTAGGTAGCTAACTATGTGTCAATTAACCCGTCATTGTTTTTATCTAGTTGGTGAAATTATTGGACAGTCAGGTTGTTGGTCTTTGTTTCATTTCAAGCACAGGTTCCTGTAATGAAAAAAAAGAAATCAGTTAATGCTGTATATCATGTAAATAGAAAAATATTAAGAATTATTTTAAGTGAATTTCCCCTTCACCTCTTATACTGAGAGCACAGAATTCGGAGAAATTCAACTAATCTAATTATTTTAACTATTTATCTGTCAATTTATCTAGCTAGCTAGTTATGTGTCTATAAACCCATCATTTTTTTTATTTATCCATTTGGAGAATTTGTAGGACAGTCAGGTTGTTTGTCTTTGTTTCATTTCAAACACGTTCCTGTAATGGAAAAAAAATCAGATAATGCTGTTTATCATGTAAATACAAAAATATTGAGAATTTATTTAATTTAATTAGCCCTTACCTTTTATACTGAGAGCAGAAAACTCAGAGAAATGTATCTATCTTACTGTTTATCTGTCTATTTATCTAGCTAGCTAGCTATGTGTCTTTTAACCCTCTCATTTTTTTATCCAGTTGGTAAAATTGTAGGACAGTTAGGGTGTTTGTCTTTGTTTCATTTCAACCCCAGGTTCCTGTAATGAAATAAATAAATCAGATAATGCTGTTTATCATGTAAATAGAAAAATATTGAGGATTATTTAAATTGAATTACCCCTTACCTCTTATTCTGAGAGCACAAAATTTGGAGAAATTCATCTATCTAACTATTTATCTGTCTATTTATCTAGATAGCTAGCCATTTTTCTATTAACCCTTCATTTTTTCTATCCAGTTGGAGAAATTGTAGGACCTAATGTTTGTTTTTGTTTCATTTCAAACACAGGTTCTTGTATTAAAAAAGAGGGAATCAGTTAATGCTGTTTATCATGTAAATAGAAAAATATAAAGAATTATTTTAATTAAATGTCAACCTACCTCTTATACTGAACAGAAAACTCTGAGCAATTCACCTGTCTCTTTATCTGTCTGTTTATCTATCTTGCTATGTGTCTGTTAACCCGTCATTTTGTTTATCCATTTGGAGAATTTTTAAGACAGTTAGATAAATGACTGTATTGAATGAATTGTAGAACAGTCAGGATGTTTCTCTTTTTTTATTTCAAGTATCTTTAGCTGTCAGCTGTCTCTCTCTCTCTCTCTCTCTCTCTTTTATCTATCTATGTAAATTTTAGTCTGTATGTTTGTCTATTTCTTCTGTCTGTCTTTTGTCTATCTTTATTTTCTTTGTAACTGTTTCTTACTTATCAATTTTTCTAACTTTCTAATCATACATAGATCAATAGATTAAATTTTTCACCACTAGCAAACTTTAATAACTGAGTCTGTCCACCATCCCAAGAACATCATCAGCTTCTCAACATTACAACTTTAACCCAGTTAAAATTAAAACACACATCAGCAGCAGACTTTAAAAACCCAGTCAGTTTAGCAACCTCAAGGCTAAAGCACACTGCCACGGCGGGCAGGAATAATGAAAAGACTGTTTGTCCTACATTTGCTGTCCTGATGTGTGGAGAGGGTGCTGGTTACATGTCTGCAGCTGGAGGATCAGAGGAGCGACTGGGAGTTAAATGGAATGATTGATAATAGAACATTATTACATCATAAAGACACAGTTCTAAAGTTCCAGCAGCAGCTGTTTCTCTGACTTTTGAAAGATGCATTTGTGAACTGGTGCTCACCTGAGTTTACTCATGTATACACACCTGCACCAACACCTGAACACATTAAAATCACTCCTGTCATCAACAGGGTTCTTTCAGTAATCCAAAATCTGTCTTCAAATATGGGCCTAATAGTAATTTACTGTTACTATATATTACATTTCATGATTTTATATGTTATGCCAATATATCTATCTATATATCTATCTGCCTGTATATATCTATCTTTATTGTTTTTAATTGATCAGTGAAATAATCAGCCTGGTCTCATGGGATATACGTACCTCTGACCACTTTTTAGGTTAAGGATATAGGGGAACTGGGTCCTTTCTACTGATTAAGGGTGATTTATCTAGCTAGTAGGTAACAGCTAGCTAGGTGGCTAGGCTAATGCAGCCTCTAACATAGCATCAGGTACATAGCGAGCTGTAGTTGTGGCCATTCTCATATAGTTTGGTGGTTAAATCAGAGGTTCTTCTAACATATCTTTTACCAAAAGCTTATATGAAGATAAGGGAACGGGAGATACTGTCTGCTCATTCATTAGCGTAGAGTGAGGTGTCAGCTGAGCTCGTACATTAGCTAGCTAGCGCTAGGTGGCTAATGAGGAGCGCTTGCTAGATAAAGCAGCTGGTGTTTTTCTGTGGTTGTCACGATGTGCTGGCTAGAGATCTCGTATGCTGTACTAACTGATTTCATACTGGATCTAATTGTGTGTAATTATGATCTTTCTCTTTTTTTTACAGCTTTGAACATCTATTCATCATTGATTCTCATTATCTTTCTCTGCCTCTTGCAGGGACCAGGTCGACACGTGGACAGGTGAGTTAATGCTAGAGTTTATATTAGCTGGTTTTCTGGTTAGTTTTTATACTCCCTCAGTTAACAAATGTAAGCACAGTACAGAAACACACACCATGTGACCTTAGAATTACAGGATTTTACATGATGGGTTTTGTAAAAATGGACTAATTTGATTATTTGAGGTTAATCATCTGAATGTTAGAACTATCTGAGCTGGTTTCCCAGACTTGTGTTAAACCTAGTCCTTGACTAAAAGAGAACTTCAGTAAAGATCACCACTGGAAAAAAGCTAGTTAGTGTCTGGGATTATGATCAATCCATGTCTGGGTAATCAGCCCTTTCTGATCTGAATCATCATGTGTGAAATAATGTGTAATGTGTTGAAATTATTGCACCACTGATTTATTGCACATATTTCAATGAATTGCATTACCGTTATTATTGCACATATGAAAAGTATAATTTGAGTATTTTTCTGATGAACCACAGTGTCACACATTGAGGGAGGAGTTTGATGGTCACAGGTAGGAATGACCTGTGGTGCTCTGTGGTGCATTTTGATGATGAGTCTTGCACTGAATGTGCTCCTGTGGGTTGGAGCCATTATCCGTAATGGCATGCAGCTTATACAGCATCCTCCCCTCTGACACTGCCTCAGTGAGTCCACCTCCACACCCACATCATCACTGGCCTTTTGGATCAGTTTGTTCAGTCTGTTGGTGTCTGCCACTCTCAGCCTGTCCCAGCATGCACTTGCCACCACAGACTCATAGAAGATCCTGAGCATAGTCTGGCAGTTATTGAAGGACCTTAGAAAATAGAGACTCCTTCCTGTAGAGGGCGTCAGTGTTCTTAGCCCAGTCTAGTGAGTTGTCAATTTAAACTCCTAGATATTTGTAGTTCTCCACAGTGTCCACATTGACCCCCCTGATGGACACAGGGGTCGTCACCAGTGCCTTGTCCCTCCTTAACAGGTCATTTTGTAAAATACATTTTCATGAGTCGCTGAACATTAACAAAAATGGTTCAGCTTCCCATCCTCTATGAGGAAACATACATCATGTTGATTTGCATGTTCTGTGTATGTATGAAAATGTTTTTAAAAAAATTCCAGAAAATGCAAGAACATCTGAAGCTTCAGCTAGTGAACAATGCTTTGCGGATGTAAATGCACACCAAGTTATTGGTATGTATTTTTCACACCTAAAATGTTGTTCACAACAATTAGGAAGAGTGAAGCTGTTGAAAAGCCACCTGTCCTTATTTGTGCAGGTCTGTAATTAGCATGCCACTGTTATTCAGTATTTTCCTAATTCCAGAATGGGAACATTTGTGGCAATTTGTGTATCTTCCAAATATATCTTCCAAAAAGCTTTCCTTGAATGAACATATTGTCATCATGAAAAAGAAAAATTCTGTAGCATTGACCACTTCTCTTGCCCAGTTTGCACCCTAGATACAGTTGCTGTGTCTGTCGATGGAAACCGAACACTACATCATTTTAGCAAAACAAAGAGTTATGTTATTATTGATAACTGTAAACTGTCAGAATCTCTACGGAGTATCTCTATTATCTTTAATGTTTTCTTTAGAGGAACAGACATTTTTTGATGGCATTTTTTTGGCTAGTGATAAAGATATAGCAACATTTGTTGAGTGCATTCGTAAGAAGGCCAAGCCAGTAAGATATTTGTCAAAACACTTTAGACTGTACATAGTGAAGCAGGATTTACTTTTTGTATATATTTGATAATGACATTGTGTTACAGGTACATGGAAAATGAATCTGTGGGACATCAACATGGGCTGCAGCCAGAGAGACCTCTAAAAAGACAAACATCATATGTGATGAAGAGGTCCTGGAGGTGGCAGTTTGCTTAAAGGTCTGAACATGTATTGGGGAGATATTTGCCAATCCTCCATTTTTGCAAGAAGAACTGGCCACAAAAACAAATGGAAAGTTCTTCTGCACTGATATAATGTGTGGATATTGGCCCTATCTGCAGAAAACCTGACTTAGACTTTTCTGCATGCAAAGGGGCGTTCTACAAAATGTGAGGTAATTGTGTATTGTCTAGCACACAGTTAAATATTTTACCATATTGGTGGTGTTTTTAAACTTCAAATTTGTATTCTTGACATCTGATATAAATGCTGTAGGTGCAGCGGGGTGCCAAAAACCAAACAGGGGCAGGCACTACCATATTTAACAGCTTTTTGTCACGAATGGCTCTAAGTACAAAATACATGAGTAAGGCTGGGAAGTGAACCTTTACTTACAGTGCTCATGTATTGTGCTTTTTTACCCTACTTTTCATTGATCATATTTGTTGACTAAGCCCTGGTGAAACAGTACATTTATCAGTTCCTTCATAATTACAGCTCGAGTGGATATGATCACATTGCATGTCAGGAGGAGGATCATCTTGCTGTTTTTTACAAGTATATCTTAACACCTGCCCTTTTAACTGATAGAGTGACCATGGCAAACAAACTTCAAAATTATTTGTATAATTGCTTTCTCATTGCATAAGTGATGTGACTTTCTCTATCAAAATGTTGGAATACTTATTAGTCACCATAAAACGAAAAAAGAGCAAACTATAGATATATTCTCAGATTTTCTTGGCAAAACATTTATGGGCGTCGTCTTTTAATTTTACATCCCACGTTGTTTAGTCATTTACTGTTTTATCTTTATCTCAATATGTTAGATTTACTTTTAATGTCAACCACCTTAACCTGACAAATATTCTTTACAGCTCCACATGACCCCAGATCAGATGATCCAGTGGGGTTGCAACATGTGATTGAAGGCCTATTCTTGGGCATGCAACAGAAAAGGGGGGATCTATATTGAGTAACTGGTAAGTAGCCATGTTCAGGTTGCCTCCCAGACATCATGAACTTGTGGAATTAATTTTTAAATGTGAAATCTGTGACAATAACATTAAGTTGTAGGTAATTTAGGTAATTCAAATACAGTTCAAATACATTTTTACATGGAGCAAAGTGCCCCTTCCACATCGTACACTTAAACCCTTACATAATCTTTATACTGTGTTTATACTCTAGTGAGCATGTTCATGTCAGGTCCGCGTCGCCGTACCCATCCCGAGGGCGGTCCCGAGCCGCAGACCACAGGCTTCATGTTCAAGGACTTTTACGTTGACACCCGATTCCTGTTATCATGTTCTGATTTGGGTCACCTGAGAGCTGGGGTACAAAAGGGGAGCAAACGCTAAGGTCTGGGCCGAGAATTACTCTTGCGACGCCAAGCATTATGTTGGCCTCACGTTCATGAGACTTCTAGGAGAGTCTACGGGTTTCGGTAGTGTATGCTCTATCGGAGCTGTTTCACGTTCAGAGGGAGTTCGCTGTCTGGTTCACTGGTTGGTCGCCAGTGAGATTCGGCATCCGGTTCCTTTGCACTCTAGTCACGTAAGTTTATCAGCGCCTGACGAGCGCGGTTTGGGTTCCTGTATTTGGCTTCCTCCCTCCGTTAGGGTGGCCCAGCCTCGCTTTGCTCCCTGGCTGCCTACCAGCCTCAGGTGGCCTTCAGGTTTTGCCCGCATTAGTTTGTCACGTTTGTCTTGTTTATCCCTCTGTTATTGTTGCACTCTTGTGTTTTCCCCTTGTTAATTTGAATAAAACGTTATCATGCATCGCACCGTCCCTGCGAGTGTTCACCCGTCCATGTCTAGCTTAGCCAGCATGACAGTTCAATAAAAGAACCCCATTGTTTCTGCACGTTTTCCATTTGATCAGTTCCACTGACCATATAGGTCTTGTTGTACAGTTACATACTGTAATCCATCTTTTTCCCTGTGTACTTTGCCAGCACACCTTTACCTTTTTCTTTAGTATTCAGGACCTCCACAAGACTATCATTTCCAGATGTTGTAGTGAAGAAACTAGCATGAGCAAGTCCGATTTGTAATGTAAGCCAAGAGTGATAGTTGGTCACAGGAGGCTGTTGGCTGGATATTTGTGATTGGTGGACTATTCTCAGTGACACTGAGCTGTTTAAAAACTCCAGCAGCACTGCTGTGTGTCTGACTCACTCGCACTGGTGCAACACACACTAACACACCACCACCCTGTCAGTGTTACTGCAGTGCTGAGAATAATCCGCCACCCAGATAGTACCAGTTTATTGCACTGGTGTGACTGAATCAGACACAGAAGTGCTGTTGGAGTTTTCACTGTTCACTCTATAGACAAACCGAGCTTGTCATTCTGCTTTGGAGACGTTTGCTTGTAATTGTACACACCTACCAACTTGGTAGGAGTGTCTAATCGAGTAGACAGTGAGTGGACACAACGTTTAAAAACTCTAGCAGCACTGCTGTTTCTGATGTATGCTTCGATTACTTTTGTATTCGCTGACGTTATGACTTGGGATTCTGGTACGTTAATTTTGACATGAACCATTTTCGTGACTCTTCATTTAAACTCATTAAACTCAGACTTTCAAAGGAAAGAGGTCTATGTGCTTTTCATTTGTTTCAGACCATAGAAATGTGCAGATTCTGACCATGAAGACCATTAGACATTTTTACCCCCTTTTTTGCCCACTTGCACTAAACTGTGCTTTCAACCTCACAGAGTGACCATGTTCCAGAGTCAGGAGGAAGTGACTGAACGCCTGACTCCTCTGATTAACTGTCACAGTGCTTCTGCTTTTCTTCCTCCACAATGTAAAACCAGTCACGCATTGCCTTTGTTGTCAGGACAGAAAGCTGCAGCCTTAACATCAGATGTCAAATTATTAACACTCACACTGCAGGAGAACTGGAAATGATGTGTGGACTGAGAGAGAGAAGCAGGAGCTCTGATGCTGTGTGCATCGCCTTTCAGTTCAGTTACACTCCCCTGCCAACCAATTCAGTTCAGCTGGTGATATCCATGCATTGAGTTGATGACGACAAGTAAGTGCCAGCTAGTTGGCTGTTCAAGTTTGTTCCTTGTGAGAATTAACTCCATGTTAAAGAATAAAGAGAGAAAGTAGTTCGAGCTGCAGTAAAGTTATTGTTCTGTGTGGAAAATGGCTTCCGCCTGAGGACGTAGTAGTGCAGTTCTCATGTTCGCCAAACATATAGGGAAGCTCTATATGTAACCATGTGCATATTCTCTAGAACGTAATGTCCCTTAAATACTATTCCTGCTAGAACTGAATGTTAATACTTATTATTTATTAAGTGATCATTTCTTATCTGATTCAGCAGTTTAGAATATTTGTTTGAATATGATTTGATGTTTTTTTTTTATTATTATTATTTGTTATTTCAGACTGTGAGCAATGCTGAATGTCAAGTTGTACTGTGAAGTACTACTGGATTACAATACAGTTTAATAAGAAGAAATTATGTTCCCTCGTCTTTAGTCCTGTGTCCTTACCGATGCACCATCCTGTTTACTGTGAAACCCAATACGAGCTAGCCATACCTATATCCTCTGAAACACTTAGACATGAAGAAGAACGTTTTTGACAAGGTGATGCAGCTGGAGAGACTTATCGAGGAAGAGGCTCTACTGGTGGAAGAAATGAGACAACAGTGGAACCATCTTACAAGAACCTGCAGGGCTTTGAGGGACCAGGCTGGTGTACTAGCAGATGGCCTGGCCACATAGAGTGAGAACCTAAGTGAAATGAAAATACCCCCAAAAAAGCAGATCAGAATCATTTTCAGTTAGAATTAGTTTCAAACAAATGTAGGTGATTAAAATCATACAGTGATTATAAATCCAGCATGAAGATGAAATTCCAGACTCTTATGAAAGAACCATGAAACTACAGGGGCCGATTTCCTGCACAGGGATTAAGTTTAGTCTTGGACTATATTTGGGTGTTCATCTGTGGGACAAGTTGGAATGGGAAGTGAACATGGACAAGCTGTACAAGAAGGGCCAAAGCCAGCGCTACTTTTTGAAGGCTGAAGTTCTTTGGTGTGACAACCTAGCTGCTATGAACTTTCTACAAATCTGTGGTGCCAAGTATCATTTTTCTAATGGACACAGTGGAGATGGTGCTGGAGAGGGTAATGGGATGTTGGCAAAGGTGTCCGTGATCATGAAGAACCCAGTCCACAAAACACTACAGGGACAGAGAGCACACAATGGGTAGCAGACCTCGCTGCAGGAAAAACACTTTGACAGGTCATTTCTTTCTACAGTCATCAGATTGTACAAATCTACACTCCAATCCATCAAATTAATCTGTTACTCAGCATCATTGTACATCTGTATATCACCTGCACTGCATTCCCATCACTGCCTGTTCTGCTCTAGTCATCTTTTGCACAATACTGTGTGTTACAGCAGTTCTGCATTAAGTACTATGCAGTAATACTGCAACTGTAAACGACCTCATCCGTGGATTACTGTTACTATCACACAGTAACATTAACTGTGACAGTAACTGTGGCTAGGACAGTGGCAATAACTGTAACTTCAATACCTATATATGAGGGTTAGGGTCCTCTATAACAGAAATATGCTACAAAGCCATTCAGGGAAACTGAATATCTCTGTACCAGTCCTTGGTTTGGTAACATCAGACAAAGCTGTAGAACACTAGAATAACCAGCTGTACTGAGTACTCCTCCTCTTCCCTGCCCGCTTCTCCAACTAAAGTATAAAACATAGCCAAAGTCAAAGCATATAGTTGTGCAGTTGTGAGGACAACCCACTTGGAGGCTAGTAGACTCGACTTTTTTACTCAAACTCAATCCCCTTACACCACTTCACACTAAACCTGCACAGTTCAACAACATTAGAGACTGAGTGCATGTGCGCATAATGGAGATATCTGTCAGGGAGTCCAGCAATGTGTGGGTATCTCATGTAAAATGCATTTTGCAGCATGTAATGTCTGGATAAATGAGTGTAATTAGTTCTATTAAAACATTAACAGCCCCCATCATCTAGCTCGCCTCTTCTGTTTTACATTTATTATAGTCCTATTTTATTCGATTTATTACAATGGTCAGTGGCTTGTCTAAGCTAGACATAGGTTTTAATTTAAACTAATAAGATTATTTTGAATCTCTTCTGTCACATACGTGTTATTTGTATAAAAATGACTGACATGAGCACTACGAAGGACTTTCAATTCATGGATGCAAACGTATGGATGCAGTTACTGCACAGAACCTGGCCCCAGTTTGAACATAAGACAGCTCTCACTTGAACTAAATTTGTCCTCATTTCTGTGTAATAGAAGGGCAGGATGTCATGCTTTGTATGTTTTTTACAGATACTGATATGACCCCTACCGAGTGAAGCATTTCAGTGGTATTTATTTCATGGCATTATTTCCATTATTACATTCATGTCATGACATTTTCTATCTCTGTATTCTCTCCATCGTCTCGTGCCAGGTTTATTAGCATTACAATGGTTGTGAGCAGCCAGGCCTTCCATGTCTGCAGAAAAAGGCATATGCCTTGAGCTTAGGACCAGTCCCCCCCCTGCCCATTGTTATGGAGAGAATTGCAGAGAAGTGAAATTACACCTTATCCTCAAAATGGAGTTATGTAATAACTGAAAGTTTGGGAGAAGCACCACGCTCAAAATCTTCCCCTCCATTACTTCGCGCTATAAAACGCTCCTCTCCCTTTTCGTTCTTGTGACGAAACTTGCATCCCACCACCACCCCTGCTCCTCCTGATCCAATTTTACTCAACCTCTACCTGGCAAGGGGGGGTCTGGCTTTGAATTCCATCTGCTCGAAGCCCCCCAGAACTCCAGCCCAAATTTCTCGAGTTGCCTCCTTGCCTCAGCTAGCTTGGTCCGCACTCGCAAACTGATTTATACTTAAATCATCATAGCAGCCACATACATTAATGTATAAATGTCAACAGGTACAGCGGCTGAGATGAATGAGCAGAAAGACTCATGAATGGATGAGTGGGAACACTGACTGACAGTTCAGTTGCCAGCAGGCCTGGTAAAAGCAGATGAACTAAAAAATATAATAGTACCAGCAGGAATGACCTCCTGTATCACTCCTTTACACGCCAGAGATGAAGATGTCTGTTTCATCTAAACGGATTCCTTCTCTCTATATAGGAGTGCACTTTTCTATTCAAGTGAATGGCTTCTGTGCCCTTAATTGTGAGTGAATTAGAGGCTGAATATTAAAGACATTGTATTAGACTCTTGAGTACAGAAAACGTGAACTCCATAGAGAGGGAGAGTGTCCTTTTTTTCACATTACTTTATGAATTGGTAGGTAAACAAAGTCCACTGAAATAAATTTCTAATTTCTATTGGATAGAAATGAGAAATAGGTGCTGGGCATTTCTCACCACCTATTGCAGGGCCTCCATCTGCCACACACCAACAGCATCAAGGGAATACTTACATAATTTAGTGTAATATTAGATACACACTGATGCACCTCCCCTTGACCCTGTACACCTCTGAGAGCAGCACTGAATTTAAGAGTCTTCTGTAGGTCTGCTGGTGGAAATGAAAGTGGTGTGCTTACACTTTTGTTGAGCATCTCCTGAAGATCACCTAGGAGTCCTTTAGAGGAAAACTCCAAGCACTGTTTCAGCTGAAGCGGTGACAATGTACACCATCACAGGATGGATGGCATTAACCTCAAAATACACATAAGCTTCATTATGATGTTGCAAAAAAGTGTAGTGATGAAGGCAGTAGTGGAGAGTAAAGAACCTAGAACAGTCCTAAATATCTTATAATAGACTATAAAAGACACAACTATTCATATGAAGTTGGTTCATCACATCACATTTGATGGCTCTGCTGTTTATCCCCATTATATTATTCCACTTACCCCCAAGAATCTTCCAAGAGCTTTTTAATAGTCATTCCCTCAGCTAGTTCTCCATGCTGCCAATGCAAAGGCTTTCATAAGGTCCTTCACGATCATCAAATCAGGTTTTTCAGGCAACACCTTATTGTGGGCCTCAGACATAGTATCCTCTCCAACAACACATGATTCCCTCTTCAAAGACACAAAATATCAGTCCCAACGATAAAAAGAGAATTACTCAAATCTCTCCACCAATATTACACCAACTACACTTCTGTGATCAACCATAATAAAATCGTTCTTAAACAAACTTACATAACTGTTCTCCTCAACATCCCTCAGGAAAGAGCTCTTCACCATTAAAGCTTTGGTAACTTGGACATACTCTGCATTGGTGGGATAGCTGCACATCAAGAGCAACAAAATGAATCAAATGTATCCAGTAATTCTGTTCATCTAATGGGGGGCATTTCACAAAGCAGAAAATTTAAGCCCAGAGTCAAGCCTATCCATTAAGAGCTGAGGCACATTTTGTAAGGAGGTTCAGTTCCTAATCAACATCTGGCTCTAGGAAGTGGCCACTGCATCATCTGAAAATGCCATCCACTGCCACGTACCATATTAAGAATGGCACCTGCCAATGAAAGACAGATGCGCTACGTTAAAAAAGGCACTTTAGCAGAGTTGCTTACTTTTTTTTTTGTTTTTACTTTTGGGGTTTTATTGAGCTGTTCTCCAGAAAGAAGCTGGAGTCTTGCCTCAGCACTGTGAATGACACTTTGGGTCTGTTTACTCCTGCCATAAAGAGCTGTAAATCCCAGAAACATCAAACAAGTTACAGCAGCTTCAAGAAAAATGACATTCACTGGCCTGATGGTGGCATTACAGGAAAGCATTAAGCGTTTTTATTCAATAGCATCTGGTCTGTAGCATCTGTGTCCTACACACAAAATTCTTTTTTTTTGGTAATTTCTTGATCCTTCCTACTTCAAGAATTTTTTTTACCAATCCTCACATATCTGGTAGCAAAATACCTGCAATATTTATAATTAATAATAATTAGAATGAATAATGTCAACTTGTACCTTTTGAACACTTAAGCCCATTTTAACAAAATCTTTTCAGCACATTATTTTGAGGGGGTATGTCAAGTTTGGTGGACATTTGTCACAAGAAAGCGAGGTCAATAGTACATAACTCTTAGAAACCATTCATCCAGTCAACCTACAATTTTACATGCTGCATCTTTAGCCTATTCTATAATAGTCTGACCAGAGGACTTGATATGTCAATTATTGTGGTTGGTATTAGCCAATCACATTCAAGCATACATTTGACATGCTAAACATTCACCAATCAGGGTGCAACTTATGGGGATTTATCAATGTAGGCATATTCTGTAAACCAGTGAAGTTGCCAGAAATGCCTTACAATAATGCTGTCATATGCTGTTTCCTATATGTTACATTTACAGACACACCAACCTTTTTCAGTTCCGATACCAATACATAAATGTATTGATCGATACACAGTACCGATCCGATACCATTGTTAAATAAATAAACCGTATACCTCACCATGTGGGAGAGATTTAAAGCATCAGGATTGATGTAAACATTATCTCACTAACTTAATAACTAAAATAGTTATAAATGTATTAAATTGCTATTTATTTGTCACTAAAATAAGAAACAATTGTGCAGGACCTAGGCACAGCATTCACCTTACAATGTGTTCATTTATTTATAAGTATTTATAGGAGACAGTCACACATGTCAGATTTAGTTCTTTTCAAAGGATACAAAAGTCTTCATATGAGATATGACTATTAACTTTATATACTTTAAGCCACTTGCCTATTGTCTATTTTCTATATTGGCATAAAGAAAATCCTAAAACTTAGGCCTACTTGAAGCCATAGCTGACACTCCTGTGACTCCAGTGTTGTGACTGTTTTTTTTCATGGTAATTCCTACTCCATCCACTATGTGGCAGTATATTGGAAGTAGACCAGGTTACAAGCCAAAAGGGAGGGAACTATGAAGCAGCAAGGTGGTTTAGATGTGGCTCACTTCAGGCCTCACTGTAATGAAGATCCTCCTGGTGGAACTACAGGTTCTAACACTCACTGTAAGTTTGCTATCATTTAATCCTTTCTATATTCAGTCAAGCTTTTTGTATGTTTTATTCATGAGGTTTTGTGCTGTTCTGCTTTTGCAGAAAGCTTCACTTTTGTCTTGTTTTCTATTTGTTTGTTTCTCTATTTGCAGTTCTTAAAACTAACTTGCTCTTCTTATGGACATTGGGATAAACTTTACACACAGAAGACAAATGTATCACTCCTGAATTGACTCTCAGCAACTCAAACCAGGGATTTCCATGGTTCAGATTTTCTTTTCACAAGGAAACATCCAGGATTATAAACTGTTATCAGAGAGAAAGATGTCTGAAATGCAAACCAATTTGGGAGAGCCTGGCACAGCATTCACCTTACAATTTATTCATTTATTTATAAGTATTTATAGGAGACAGTTACACATGCCAGATTTAGTTCTTTTCAAATTATACAAAAGTCTTCATATGAGATATGACTGTCAACAGAATGTTTTTTTTTTTAGTTGAAAATGCAATAATTTTGATGATTGGTTATGTGTATTGATTTGTAACTATCATTATCATTGGGCCTGTTGTGCTGGTTCTTTAGGTCTCATTGGGCCTGTTGTGGTTGGAACTTTAAGCCACTTGCCTATTGTCTATTTTCTATATTTGCATAAAAAATCCTAAAACTTAGGCCTACTTGAAGCCATAGCTGACACTCGTGTGAGTCCAGTGTTGTGACTGTTTTTTTTCATGGTAATTCCTACTCCATCCACTATGTGGCAGTATATTGGAAGTAGGCCAGGTTACAAGCCAAAAGGGAGGGAACTGAAGCAGCAAGGTGGTTTAGATGTGGCTCCCTTCAGGTCTCACTGTAATGAAGATCCTTACTGGTGGAACTATAGGTTCTAACGCTCACTGCAAGTTTGCTATCATTTAATTCTTTCTATATTCAGTCAAGCTTTGTGTATGTTTTTATTTATGAGGTTTTGTGCTGTTCTGCTTTTGCAGAAAGCTTCACTTTTGTCTTCTTTTCTGTTTGTTTGTTTCTCTATTTGCAGTCCTTACAACTAACTTGCTCTTCTTATGGACATTGGGATAAACTTTACACACAGAAGACAAATGTATCACTCCTGAATTGACTCTCAGCAACTCAAACCAGGGATTTCCATGGTTCAGACATTCCTTTCACAAGGAAACATCCAGGATTATAAACTGTTATCAGAAAGAAGGATGTCTGAAATACAAACCACTTTGTGAGAGCTTTCCAACTCCTATGTTTTGGATTGGTTCTATGGACTTCAAGTAAGTACCGTTAATAAGAGGGTGAGTACAGACAAAATTTCACCCACCTTCAAGCACTAGTGAGCAGTCCACAAGAAATCTGCAGGCTCTCTTAAGTACTTTTTTTGTAAATTGTGATCTGGCTATTCTAAGGGTAGTAGTATATTTCAGATGTGTCTCTACACTACAGCTGATTTTGGATTTATATGCTTTATGGATGTTTAACTGGAACAATATTACATTAAAAATGGTTAAAACAGGCATATTGTACGACAGTGTCACAGTAGTGATTTATTCATTATGAAAATGCACTACATGCATGTTTAGAACCTCTAAAGTGTTAAAGTGATTTTCATTTCTTCTCTGTTCTTTAGTAGGTTTGTTTGTCTTTATAAGTAACACCAGCAGCTCTTTATCTCTGAGAGTTTTTGGTTTCTGCACATTTATTTTTGTCTTTTACCATCAACAGCATCTGTTGCAGGAATTCTGGCTATTCTGATTAAATATCCTTGTCAAAATGGAAAGACTGGAAATGTTGAGGAAATCTAGTGAGTGTAGTTTCTCTGTTCTCCATCGTGTTTTTTTGTTGTTTTTTTTAAGTCATGTTTGAGGTTTTAGGACATTGTTTGTGAGTGAGAGGAGGGGCAAAGTGAATATCTAATGATCCAATATCAAACTAAGTTGACTGAGCTTTCCAAACTCAAGGTTCTCAAACTCAAATGTGCTTGGATGTACAAACAAGTGACTGTGTGTTTTTTTTAGTTCATTAGTAAGACAGCCCGATTCATTTCTGTGAAGTTTAATTTACTAGTGTTTGCAAATGTAGCTTCTCTTAGTCTGAGAAATATGTGGAAATAGTACCACCAGTTAAAGTGATGAAATTGGGTATGACGTCCGGTCCTCTATCACAGAGAAAGGCTTCACCTCTGCTGCCTGGAATCTGTTGTGCTCTCCGGAAACATCAAGAAGGTGCTACACCAAGACCTTACCCAGTCACACCAGTCAGGTAAGTGATGATTTACTTTATTCAAATCTTTATACAGTCAAACAATTTTTAGTTGCTGGACCAGGAATAATGGAAAAATCAGCTGATCTAACATAAAAATAGTTTATTTCTAGTGTCTTTTGGACCTAAAAGGAGAACTTCTGTTTTGTTACTGTTAAGAAGAAAGAAGTTATGTGACATCCAGAGTTTTATATCCTTTACACAGTCCTCCATTTTCTTTAATCTAAAGTTATCAACATGTTGAGCTGATATATAGAGCTGTGTGTCATCTGCAATGGCAATGGAAATTACAACTGCCCAGTGGTAACATGTATAATGTAAATAATAGCAGTCCTAAAATAGAGTATTGTGGAACTCCATATCTTACTTGTGTAATTTGATGATAAATCTTTTATCTTTATAAACTGATAGTGTTCAGTTAGATATGATTTGAACCACGGTGGGGCTGTTCCTGTGATTCCAACCATTTTCTCTAATCTTTCTAGTAGAATAGTGTGAACTATTGTATCAAAGGCTGCACTGCGGTCTAGTAGGGCTTTCTAATTATGCAATGTCTAATTTTTAAATATTTCCAGAAATCACCTTTTTCGTCTAGCATTTACTGTTGAACAAGTTTACAAAATTACATAAATGTCCCCTCTTTATAGAGATCATTCACAGTGTGTATACCCTTGTCTACACCCTTTCCAAAAAACTTTCTGCTTCCCAATCTTCACCTCTGGGTTGAACCAGAATGATGCATAATGTTGTTTGTAGTGGGAAATCCTGTGCAATTTATGAACCTTTGCCCAGACCTCTTGAGAGTGCGTAGTGACTGGGTTTACTCCTTTGATGGCAGGATTCGCTCTTATGGCCACCGCTAGGGGTTCCAGCGCAATTATAAATAAGAGCAGTGGCATACAGCAACCCTAAAGCATCAGTTTTGACATATTATTTTTTTCCCTTTAGCAAAACCAGAACCAAAACCAAACCTCAACAGGTCCGAGTGTAAGGAGTCCCACTCGACCCTGTCGAAGGCCTTCTGAGCATCAAGCGATACAGTGGCCACTGGCATTTCGCATTGACTAGGAGGCATTTAACCACATTAGGTGCATGAGCCTTCTCAAATTATCAGTGGAAGACCTACCCTTTATAAAGCCTACTTGGTCTGAATGTATAATGTGTGGTAAGATTGTTTCCAATCTGAAGGTCAGTACCTTACTATATACAATGATGAGGCTGATTGGTCTAAAGTTAGCCGGATCCATATGATCTGTTCCTTTATTAAGTATCAGAGTGTTTTTTAAGAGATGTTGGAAGTGAAAATATTCTTTATAGTACTCCACCGGAAACCCATTCGTTCCTGATGATTTCCCTGTTTTCATGCCAGTTTTAACCTCTTCTTGGGTTTTTGGTGCATCAAGAATAGATGCTTGATCTAAACAGGTTCTCATAGAATTCTTTAAAGACATCATTATTACCTTTAGAAATGATGTGGACAGAGCATTGTTCTTTTAACTGTCTGGCCAAAAGTCTACCAGTTTTTTCTCCTGACTCATAAAATTTTGTCTGAACGTTTTTTTTGTTTTTTTTATTGAAAATGTCCTAAATTCGAAACTTACATTTACAAATGTTTTTAAATAAGCTTTCAGAGTAATGTCTGGCCAACTCTTTTCCCATGCTATTTAGTTCTGCTGTCAATGTTTTAATTCTCTAATTGAGCTATTTTTCCCTTTTCTGTGCAATCCTTTTACCCAAATGTACGCTTCAGATGCCTCCAAAACCATTGCTACGCTGTCTGTGCTACCCAAATTAAAACAATGATGGGTCCTCTGTAAGCTCTTTCGAAAATAACTCATCCTGTAGTAGAGATGTGTTCATTCTCCATCTACCTCTTCTAAGCCTGTCTGAATGTATATTCACACAAAGCTCAACAGGTGCATTCTAGGTGCATAATTCTAAATAGAACCAACATAGCCAAACAGGCCAACAAGAATCTTTTCTCCACAGCAGAGGAGAGAACATGAACAGAAAAATGTCTCCAGTAGCCAGCTGAGGATTCTCTTCTTGTTAAATTCATGTCCACAAAACTAACAACAAAGAGAAAAAAGGAAGAAAAAAAAAAAGAGAACTTCACTTAGGTCAGTGGAATGTCTGAGACGTCTACTAGGTTATAGCCTAAACAGCTCCACAAAGCTATCCAGATCAATCATACTTCTCAGTCTCCTTGTGCTAGTGGATGTTTTATAGTTTATTCTCCATCAGTAACTTGCTTCTCGATGAACTTGACAGCTTCTGTTGTGACGTCAAACTTTGTTTCTCCTCTTCCACGCAAACTGGAGCGCTGCAGGAAAGACTAAAGGAAACCTCACCTTTTTTATTTCACGCAGCAGCTGTTTCACCAATCAGAAAGTTTTCCTCCTCTCAAACAGCTTCTTTGACATGTAAGGAAACAAGGAAATGTTGCTTCCACTCCACACTACACCTCCTTTCTCTCTCGCAGCTTTTAAGACATTATCTCTCGCGGTTGAACGCAGAGAGGATCAATCTCTGAGGCTGTCTTCATGTGGACGAGATCAGGGAGAGCAGTGTGCTCTTTTAATTTCGAATTTGTTGTTAATGTGCATGTGCAGGCCCTCTGACAGTATCTTTTCAATGCATACAATCAAGTTCTCCCCTTCAATGCCCTCTTTTAAGCCCAACGATCTGACATTATTGTGGCGGCTCCTATTTTCCAGATCTTCCACACGGCTCTCCAGAGTATCTATGCGCTTGCCATGCAGCTCATGGCCATTCACCATTTGTTGAGTGGCGTCTTCCAAGCTGGAGATTGCCCTTCCTCCTCTGCTAGTCGCCCCTGCATGCCGTTTTTCAGTTCTTCTGTAGTCTCCTTAATCATTGACACATCATAAGCAACTGTTTGCAGCGTCAAGCTCATTCCACTCACTTCGGCAAGGATGTGTTCCAAATTAGCATTCTGTCCCGTTTCGGGCTAGCATCACCTGGTTTGGTAGCAGCTGCCCCTTCCCTCATGAAGGCTTAAAATATTTTGAAGATGAAGACATGTTCTTATGGATGAACGGTTTCGAACGGTAGAAAGTTTGATAATGAAATACGTAACAGACAAATAGCTGAAAAGGAGAAATATGCAGATTAGTTGGGATTTAAGTTAATGGGGCTTAGGACAATGTCTAACTCCCTCCTAGTCATTTCTTTTATATTCTTTAATATTAGCTTTGGCTTGTTTATCATAGTTTTAATCCTTGTGCTGTCTGCTATGTGTCTTACTTTACATTAATTTGCTTTAGTAACTAACTTCTGTGTTTACTTTTGAGGAATATGGTGGCCATGGAGAGGCACTGGGAGCATCAGCGTGACCAGGGCCAGCCCAAGACTTTATGGGGCCCTAAGCAGATTTTCATTTGGAGCCCCCATACCACTACCTTAGCACCAGATGCTTCATCATTCCGTATGCTGCACTGTGTGTGTATCGTACCCATTAGCATTATTTGTAATTAGCTTACATCGTACACAAAAATGTTCTAAATAATTTTCACTTTAAATACAGAGTGATGTATACATGTTCAGTAACATTAGCAGACAAGTCACTGCATTTACAGTAAACAAGTTAATGAGATTTTTCTTAATTTTTTCTTCAACAGATGTAGAAAAGTGTGAGAAAGGCACCTATTATTGACAGGTCCCCTAACTCTGACCATCTCTGCAGATTGCGCAATTCCCTTTCTCCCTGGGCCAGAAAAAAGAAAAACAAAAAGAAAGTTGAAGGCCTAAGGTGGGAGCTGATGTTTATTTATTTTTTTCTTTGAGCGATTTGCTGAGAGAGATATTGTTCAATGCTGAAGCAACTGGGTCTTTATCAACTTTGTCTATGGCTCTGCATGCTCCAGCAGAGAGGGCAACTACTCCAGACGGTGTTTCTCATTGTTGGAGATTTTATTGTAAGACCCTATTAAATATCGGGCTCAAAGAGTAATGCTGTGGTACCTGTGGCCTGGAAGACCTCTTGTACACTAAATTCCAGACACCGTTTGGAAGAAAACAGACGCCAGGATCGAGGAAGCAAGTCATTCAGCTGACTCTTCGCGCTCCACTGCTGACTGCTGGTTTGACGTTCTGTCCTCTACCACCGAGAAAGGCTACACCTGTGCTGCCTGAGATCTGTCAGGTAAGTGATGATTTACTATATTCAAACCATTTGTTCTTCCCTTTCTCTGCTTGTATTAAAAAAGTAATATTAGTATCACTTGCATACATTTCAAACAAACCTTGCAGTATCGAGCATATACTGAGAACAGAAAATTGGTTTTAACAATCTTAGGGAAAAAAAAGGAAACCTACGTATCAATTCTTACCAGTACTAGTAACTTCCACAAATAAATTTAAATTTAGACTGTTAAATATACAACCTAAGTCAGGTATGCCGGGCAGATTCTCAACCCCAGATCCCTACTACCTTAACCAGTAATATTTTTATAATAAAATTTTAATAATAAAATAAAAAAAACATTTGACAACAAATCCAACACTCCTTATTAAAGCAAACAATGCTGTCACCTGGTGTAGCTGGTTTAGAACATGAGTTAAAATATTAGTTGTAGAACAAAGGCTGGAAGTCTTCTACTCACTTCCACAGCCAGAACTAACAAAAAACTATTTCCTCAGTAAATGTTACAACCTGTACACTCGACCCGATTCCCTTTCAAATACTGACAGAATTACTCCCAATTATAATCAGACCTCTTTTAACAATAGTAAATTCATCCCTTACCTAAGGCCATGTACCCAAATGTACCTTTATTTTGCAGTTATAAAACCTTTAATTAAGAAACTAAATGAATCATCATTAGCCCCCACCATTACTTACATGGTCTACGTGCTGCAGACACAGCTGGACCCCTTAACATCTCTTTTACGTTATGTTTGTTCAGTTCATGTACAGTTTCTCACATTCCTCACATTCCCACTCTCCTTTCCAAGTCTACCCCATGGGCCTCACTATATTCAGTTTCTATACATGTATTGACTTTCTTTTTTGTGTTACAGGATCTCAGGAACCCCATCAACCCAACAAATGTATTTTCATCGGCAACTGTGTGGCTCAATGTCTGAACTGTGTGTTCTGCAACTCTGTAACATGTAAGTGATCCTTCAGTTTCCATAGATGTATTGACTTTCTTTGTCTTACAGGCTTTCTGGAGCCCATGACCCCACCCCCCTCCTCCATCCTAATGGTGGATCCAGCCAAGAAGGGTCTATGCATCTGCAACTGTGTGTGACTCGCTATCTGTCTGCAACTCTGTAACAGGTAAGTGATCATTCAGTTTCTATACATGTATTGACTTTTTGTTGTCTTACAGGCTTTCAGGACCAATGGCTCCCCCCTTCATGATGGTGCATACAGCCAACAAGGGTCTGTCCATTGCAACTGTGTGTGTGGCTTGCTATCTGTCTGTCTGCAAGTGTGTAACAGGTAGGTGATCATTCAGTTTCTTTACATGTATTGACTTTCTTTTTTTTTTTGTCTTACAGGTTTTTTGGACCGCATGAACCAAGGGTCTTTCCATTGCAACTATGTGTGTGGCCAGCTATCTTTCTGTCTGCAAGTGTGTAACAGGTTGGTCATCATTCAGTTTCTATACATGTATTGACTTTCTTTTTTGTGTTACAGATTCTCAAGAAGTCCATCAACCTCTTCTTCTCCCTGAAGGTGTATCCTTTTAACAAATATATTTGCAACTGTGTGTGGTTCGCTGTCCATCATTCTGCAACTCTGTAACAGGTAAGTGATCATTCAGTTTCTATACATGTATTGACTTTTTGTTGTCTTACAGGCTTTCAGGACTAATGGCTCCCCCGTTCCTGATGGTGCATGCCGCCAACATGGGTCTGTGCATCTGCAACTGTGTGTGACTCGCTACTATCTGTCTGGGAGTGTGTAACAGGTAGGTGATCATTCAGTTTCTCTACATGTACTGACTTTCTTTTTTGTGTTGCAGGTTCTGAAGAAGTCCATCAACCTCTTCTTCTCCCTGAAGGTGTATCCTTCTAACAAATATATTTGCAACTGTGTGTGGTTCGCTGTCCATCATTCTGCAACTCTGTAACAGGTAAGTCATCATTCAGTTTCTATACATGTACTGACTTTTTGTTGTCTTACAGGCTTTCAGGACTAATGGCTCCCCCCTTCCTGATGGTGCATACCGCCAACATGGGTCTGTGCATCTGCAACTGTGTGTGACGTGCTATCTATCTGTCTGCAAGTGTGTAACAGGTAGGTGATCATTCAGTTTCTATACATGTATTGACTTTCTTTTTTTTGTCTTACAGGTTTTTCAAGCCGCATGAACCAAGGGTCTGTGCATCTGCAACTGTGTGTGACTCGCTACTATCTGTCTGCAAGTGTGTAACAGGTAGGTGATCATTCAGTTTCTATACATGTATTGACTTTCTTTTTTGTGTTGCAGGTTCTGAAGAAGTCCATCAACCTCTTCTTTTCCCTGAAGATGTATCCTTCTAACAAATATATTTGCAACTGTGTGTGGTTCGCTGTCCATCATTCTGCAACTCTGTAACAGGTAAGTCATCATTCAGTTTCTCTACATGTATTGACTTTCTTTTTTTTGTCTTACAGGTTTTTCAAGCCGCATGAACCAAGGGTCTGTGCATCTGCAACTGTGTGTGACTCGCTACTATCTGTCTGCGAGTGTGTAAAAGGTTGGTGATCTTTCACTTTCTATACATGTATTGCCTTTTTGTTGTCTTACAGGCTTTCAGGACCAATGGCTCCCCCCTTCCTGATAGTTGCAGATGCACAGACCCATGTTGGCGGTATGCACCGTGTGTGACTCGCTATCTATCTGTCTGCAAGTGTGTAACAGGTAAGTGTTCATTCAGTTTCTCTACATGTATTGACTTTCTTTTTTTTTGTCTTACAGGTTTTTCGGACTGCATGAACCAAGGGTCTGTGCATCTGCAACTGTGTGTGACTCGCTACTATCTGTCTGCGAGTGTGTAAAAGGTTGGTGATCATTCAGTTTCTATACATGTATTGCCTTTTTGTTGTCTTACAGGCTTTCAGGACTAATGGCTCCCCCCCTTCCTGATAGTGCATACAGCCAACAAGGGTCTGTCCCTTGCAACTTTGTGTGTGGCTCGCTATCTATCTGTCTGCATGTGTGTAACAGGTTGGTGATCATTCAGTTTCTCTACATGTATTAACTTTCTATTTTTTGTTACAGGTTCTGAAGAAGTCCATCAACCGCTTCTTCTTCCTGAAACTGTATCCTTCTAACAACTATATTTGCAACTGTGTGTGGTTCGCTGTCCATCATTCTGCAACTCTGTAACAGGTAAGTGATTATTTAGTTTCTATACATGTATTGACTTTTTTGTTATCTTACAGGCTTTCAGGACCAATGGCTCCCCACTTCCTGATGGTGCATGCCGCCAACAAGGGTCTGTCCATTGCAACTGTGTGTTTGGCTCGCTATCTATCCGTCTGCAAGTGTGTAACAGGTTGGTGATCATTCAGTTTCTCTACATGTATTGACTTTCTTTTTTTTTTGTCTTACAAGTTTTTCGGACCGCATGAACCAAGGGTCTGTGCATCTGCAACTGTGTGTGACTCGCTACTATCTCTCTGCGAGTGTGTAACGGGTAGGTGATCATTCAGTTTCTATACATGTATTGACTTTCTTTTTTGTTTTACAGGTTCTCAAGAAGTCCATCAACCTCTTCTTCTCCCTGAAGGTGTATCCTTCTAACAAATATATTTGCAACTGTGTGTGGTTCGCTGTCCATCATTCTGCAACTCTGTAACAGGTAAGTCATCATTCAGTTTCTATACATGTACTGACTTTCTTTTTTGTGTTGCAGGTTCTCAAGAAGTCCATCAACCTCTTCTTCTCCCTGAAGGTGTATCCTTCTAACAAATATATTTGCAACTGTGTGTGGTTCGCTGTCCATCATTCTGCAACTCTGTAACAGGTAAGTGATCATTCAGTTTCTATACATGTATTGACTTTTTGTTGTCTTACAGGCTTTCAGGACTAATGGCTCCCCCCTTCCTGATGGTGCATACCGCCAACATGGGTCTGTGCATCTGCAACTGTGTGTGACGTGCTATCTATCTGTCTGCAAGTGTGTAACAGGTAGGTGATCATTCAGTTTCTCTACATGTATTGACTTTCTTTTTTTTTGTCTTACAGGTTTTTCAAGCCGCATGAACCAAGGGTCTGTGCATCTGCAACTGTGTGTGACTCACTACTATCTGTCTGCAAGTGTGTAACAGGTTGGTGATCATTCAGTTTCTCTACATGTATTAACTTTCTTTTTTGTGTTACAAGTTCTGAAGAAGTCCATCAACCTGTTCTTTTCCCTGAAGGTGTATCCTTCTAACAAATATATTTGCAACTGTGTGTGGTTCGCTGTCCATCATTCTGCAACTCTGTAACAGGTAAGTGATCATTCAGTTTCTATACATGTATTGCCTTTTTGTTGTCTTACAGGCTTTCAGGACTAATGGCTCCCCCCCTCCCTGATGGTGCATACAGCCAACAAGGGTCTGCCCATTGCAACTGTGTGTGTGGCTCGCTATCTATATGTCTGCAAGTGTGTAACAGGTTGGTGATCATTCAGTTTCTATACATGTATTGACTTTCTTTTTTGTGTTACAGGTTCTGAAGAAGTCCATCAACCTCTTCTTCTCCCTGAAGGTGTATCCTTCTAACAAATGTTTTCATCTGTAACTGTGTGTGGTTCGCTGTCCATCATTCTGCAACTCTGTAACAGGTAAGTGATCATTCAGTGTCTATACATGTATTGCCTTTTTGTTGTCTTACAGGCTTTCAAGACCAATGGCTCCCCCCTTCCTGATGGTCCATTGCAACTGTGTGTGACTCGCTATCAGTCTGTCTGCAAGTGTATAACAGGTAGGGGATCATTCAGTTTCTAAACATGTATTGCCTTTTTGTTGTCTTACAGGCATTCAGGACCAATGGCTCCCCCCTTCCTGATGGTGCATACAGCCAACAAGGGTCTGTGCATCTGCAACTGTGTGTGACTCGCTAGCAATCTGTCTGCAAGTGTGTAACAGGTTGGTGATCATTCAGTTTCTATACATGTATTGACTATCTTTTTTGTGTTACAGGTTCTGAAGAAGTCCATCAACCTCTTCTTCTCCCTGAAGGTGTATCCTTCTAACAAATACATTTTCATATGCAACTGTGTGTGGTTCGCTGTCCATCATTCTGCAACTCTGTAACAGGTAAGTGATCATTCAGTGTCTATACATGTATTGCCTTTTTGTTGTCTTACAGACTTTCAGGACCAGTGGCCCTCCCCTTCCTGATGGTCCATTCAGTCAACAAGGGTCTGTCCATTGCAACTGTGTGTGGCTCGCTATTAATCTGTCTGCAAGTGTGTAACAGGTAGGTCATCATTCAGTTTCTATACATGTATTGACTTTCTTTGTTTGTCTTACAGGTTTTACGGACAGCATGACTGCCTCCTTCCCTTCCAGATGGTGGATCTGTCCTTCAAGGGTCTGTGCATGTGCAACTATGTGTGAGTCGCTACTATCTGTCTACAAGTGTGTAACAGGTTGGTGATCATTCAGTTTCTATACATGTATTGACTTTCTTTTTTGTGTTACAGATTCTCAAGAAGTTCATCAACCTCTTCTTCTCCCTGAAGGTGTATCCTTCTAACAAATATTTTAATCTGTAATTGTGTGTGGTTTGATGTTCATCATTCTGCAACTCTGTCACAGGTAAGTCATCATTCAGTGTCTATACATGTATTGCCTTTTTGTTGTCTTACAGGCTTTCAGGACCAATGGCTCCCCACTTCCTGATGTTGCATACAGCCAACAAGGGACTGTCTATTGCAACTGTGTGTGGCTCGCTATTAATCTGTCTGCAAGTGTGTAACAGGTAGGTCATCATTCAGTTTCTATACATGTATTGACTTTCTTTGTTTGTCTTACAGGTTTTACGGACAGCATGACCGCCTCCCTCCCTTCCTGATGGAGGATCTGTCCTTCAAGGGTCTGTGCATCTGCAACTGTGTGTGGCTCGCTATTAATCTGTCTGCAAGTGTGTAACAGGTAGGTCATCATTCAGTTTCTATACATGTATTGCCTTTTTGTTGTCTTACAGGCTTTCAAGACCAATGGCTCCCCCCTTCCTGATGGTGCATTCGCTGTCCATCATTCTGCAACTCTGTAACAGGTAAGTGATCATTCAGTGTCTATACATGTATTGCCTTTTTGTTGTCTTACAGGCTTTCAGGACCAATGGCTCCCCCCTTCCTTATTTTGCATACAGTCAAAAAGTGTCTGTCCATTGCAACTGTGTGTGGCTCGCTATTAATCTGTCTGCAAGTGTGTAACAGGTTGGTGATCATTCAGTTTCTATACATGTATTGACTTTCTTTTTTGTGTTACAGATTCTCAAGAAGTTCATCAACCTCTTCTTCTCCCTGAAGGTGTATCCCTTCTGACAAATATTTTAATCTGTAACTGTTTGTGGTTTGATGTTCATTATTCTGCAAGTCTGTAACAGGTAAGTGATCATTCAGTGTCTATACATGTATTGCCTTTTTGTTGTCTTACAGGCTTTCAGGACCAGTGGCTCCCCCCTTCCTGATGGTCCATACAGTCAACAAGGGTCTATCCATTGCAACTGTGTGTGGCTCGCTATCAATCTGTCTGCAAGTCTGTAACAGGTAGGTCATCATTCAGTTTGTGTACATGTATTGACTTTCTTTGTTTGTCTTACAGGTTTTACGGACAGCATGATCGCCTCCCTCCCTTCCTGATGGAGGATCTGTCCTTCAAGGGTCTGTGCATCTGCAACTGTGTGTGGCTCGCTATTAATCTGTCTGCAAGTGTGTAACAGGTTGGTGATCATTCAGTTTCTATACATGTATTGACTTTCTTTGTTTGTCTTACAGGTTTTACGGACAGCATGACCGCCTCCCTCCTTTCCTGATGGAGGATCTGTCCTTCAAGGGTCTGTGCATCTGCAACTGTGTGTGAGTCGCTACTATCTGTCTGCAAGTGTGTAACAGGTTGGTGATCATTCAGTTTCTATACATGTATTGACTTTCTTTTTTGTGTTACAGATTCTCAAGAAGTCCATCAACCTCTTCTTCTCCCTGAAGGTGTATCCTTCTAAGAAATATTCTTATCTGTAACTGTCTGTGGTTCGCTAACCATCAATCTGCAACTCTGTAACAGGAGGATCTGTCCTTCGAGGGTCTGTGCATCTGCAACTGTTTGTGGTTCGCTATTAATCTGTCTGCAAGTGTGTAACAGATAGGTCATTATTCAGTTTCTATACATGTATTGACTTTATTTGTTTGTCTTACAGGTTTTACGGACAGCATGACCGCCTCCCTCCCTTCCTGATGGAGGATCTGTCCTTCAAGGGTCTGTGCATCTGCAACTGTGTGTGGCTCGCTATTAATCTGTCTGCAAGTGTGTAACAGGTAGGTCATCATTCAGTTTCTATACATGTATTGACTTTCTTTTTTGTGATACACATTCTCAAGAAGTTCATCAACCTCTTGTTCTCCCTGAAGTTGTGTCCTTCTTACAGATATTTTCATCTGTAACTGTGTGTGGTTCGCTGTCCATCATTCTGCAACTCTGTAACAGGTAAGTGTTCATTCAGTGTCTATACATGTATTGCCTTTTTGTTGTCTTACAGGCTTTCGGGACCAATAGCTCCCCACTTCCTGATGTTGCATACAGCCAACAAGGGACTGTCCATTGCAACTGTGCGTGACTCGCTACTATCTGTCTGCAAATGTGTAACAGATAAGTCATCATTCAGTTTCTGTACATGTATTGACATTCTTTGTTTGTCTTACAGGTTTTTCAGACAGCATGACTGCCTCCCTCCGTTCCTGATGTTGGATCTGTCCTTCAAGGGTCTGTGCATCTTCAACTATGTGTGAGTCGCTACTATCTGTCTGCAAGTGTGTAACAGGTTGGTGAGCTTTCAGTTTCTATACATTTATTGACTTTCTTTGTTTGTCTTACAGGTTTTTCGGAAAGCATGACCGCCTCCCTCCCTTCCTGATGGAGGATCTGTCCTTCAAGAGTCTGTGCATCTGCAACTGTGTGAGAGTTGCTACTATCTGTCTGCAAGTGTGTAACAGGTTGGTGATCATTCAGTTTCTATACATGTATTGACTCTCTTTTTTCTGTTACAGGTTCTCAAGAAGTCCATCAACCTCTTCTTCTCCCTGAAGGTGTATCCTTCTAACAAATATTCTCATCTGTAACTGTGTGTGGTTCGCTAACCATCATTCTGCAACTCTGTAACAGGTAGGTCATCATTCAGCTTCTATACATGTATTGACTTTCTTTGTTTGTCTTACAGGTTTTACGGACAGCATGACCGCCTCCCTCCCTTCTTGATGGAGGATCTGTCCTTCGAGGGTCTATGCATCTGCAACTGTTTGTGGTTCGTTATTAATCTGTCTGCAAATGTGTAACAGGTAGGTCATCATTCAGTTTCTATACATGTATTGACTTTCTTTGTTTGTCTTACAGGTTTTACGGACAGCATGACCGCCTCCCTCCCTTCCTGATCGAGGATCTGTCCTTCAAGGGTCTGTGCATCTGCAACTGTGTGTGGCTCGCTATTAATCTGTCTGCAAGTGTGTAACAGGTAGGTCATCATTCAGTTTCTATACATGTATTGACTTTCTTTGTTTGTCTTACAGGTTTTTCAGACAGCCTGACCACCTCCCTCCCTACCTGATGGTGGATCTGTCCTTCTAGGGTCTGTGCATCTGCAACTGTGTGTGAGTTGCTACTATCTGTTTGCAAGTGTGTAACAGGTTGGTGATCATTCAGTTTCTATACATGTATTGGCTTTTTTTTTTGTTACACGTTCTCAAGAAGTTCATCAACCTCTTGTTCTCCCTGAAGTTGTATCCTTCTAACAAATATTTTCATATGTAACTGTGTGTGGTTCGCTGTCCATCAATCTGCAACTCTGTAACAGGTAAGTGATCATTCAGTGTCTATACATGTATTGCCTTTTTGTTGTCTTACAGGCTTTCAGAACCAACGGCTCCCACCTTCCTCATGTTGCACACAGCCAACAAGGGTCTGTCCATTGCAACTGTGTGTGGCTCGCTATTAATCTGTCTGCAAGTGTGTAACAGGTTGGTGATCATTCAGTTTCTATACATGTATTGACTTTCTTTGTTTGTCTTACAGGTTTTACGGACAGCATGACCGCCTCCCTCCCTTCCTGATGGAGGATTTGTCCTTCAAGGGTCTGTGCATCTGCAACTGTGTGTTGCTCGCTATTAATCTGTCTGCAAGTGTGTAACAGGTAGGTCATCATTCAGTTTCTATACATGTATTGACTTTCTTTGTTTGTCTTACAGGTTTTACGGACAGCATGACCGCCTCCCTCCCTTCCTGATGGAGGATCTGTCCTTCAAGGGTCTGTGCATCTGCAACTGTGTGTGGCTCGCTATTAATCTGTCTGCAAATGTGTAACAGGTAGGTCATCATTCAGTTTCTATACATGTATTGACTTTTTTTTTTGTTACATGTTCTCAAGAAGTTCATCAACCTCTTGTTCTCCCTGAAGTTGTATCCTTCTAACAAATATTTTCATCTGTAACTGTGTGTGGTTCGCTGTCCATCATTCTGCAACTCTGTAACAGGTAAGTGATTATTCAGTGTCTATACATGTATTGCCTTTTTGTTGTCTTACAGGCTTTCAGGACCAATGGCTCCCCATTTCCTGATGTTGCATACAGCCAACAAGGGACTGTCCATTGCAACTGTGTGTGACTCGCTACTATCTGTCTGCAAGTGTGTAACAGATAATTCATCATTCAGTTTTTGTACATGTATTGACATTCTTTGTTTGTCTTACAGGTTTTTCAGACAGCATGACTGCCTCCCTCTGTGCCTGATGTTGGATCTGTCCTTCAAGGGTCTGTGCATCTTCAACTATGTGTGAGTCGCTACTATCTGTCTGCAAGTGTGTAACAGGTTGGTGAGCATTCAGTTTCTATACATGTATTGACTTTCTTTTTTGTGTTACAGATTCTCAAGAAGTTCATTAACCTCTTCTTCTCCCTGAAGGTGTATCCTCCAAATATTTTAATCTGTAACCGTGTGAGGTTTGATGTTCATCATTCTGCAACTCTGTAACAGGTAAGTGATTGTTCAGTGTCTATACATGTATTGCCTTTTTGTTGTCTTACAGACTTTCAGGACCAGTGGCCCTCCCCTTCTTGATGGTCCATACAGTCAACAAGGGTCTGCCCATTGCAACTGTGTGTGGCTCGCTATTAATCTGTCTGCAAGTGTGTAACAGGTAGGTCATCATTCAGTTTCTATACATGTATTGACTTTCTTTTTTGTATTACACATTCTCAAGAAGTTCATCAACCTCTTGTTCTCCCTGAAGTTGTGTCCTTCTTACAGATATTTTCATCTGTAACTGTGTGTGGTTCGCTGTCCATCATTCTACAACTCTGTAACAGGTAAGTGATCATTCAGTGTCTATACATATATTGACTTTTTGATGTTTTACAGGCTTTCAGGAAAAATGGCTCCCCCCTTCCTGATGGTCCATACAGTCAACAAGGTTCTGTCCATTGCAACTGTGTGTGGCTCGCTATTAATCTGTCTGCAAGTGTGTAACAGGTAGGTCATCATTCAGTTTCTATACATGTATTGACTTTCTTTGTTTGTCTTACAGGTTTTTCAGACAGCCTGACCACCTCCCTCCCTTCCTGATGGTGGATCTGTCCATCTAGGGTCTGTGCATCTGCAACTGTGTGTGAGTTGCTACTATCTGTCTGCAAGTGTGTAACAGGTTGGTGATCATTCAGTTTCTATACATGTATTGACTTTCTTTTTTCTGTTACAGGTTCTCAAGAAGTCCATCAACCTCTTCTTCTCCCTGAAGGTGTATCCTTCTAACAAATATTCTCATCTGTAACTGTCTGTGGTTCGCTAACCATCATTCTGCAACTCTGTAACAGGTAAGTGATCATTCAGTGTCTATACACATATTGCCTTTTTGATGTCTTACAGGCTTTCAGGACCAATGGCTCCCCCCTTCCTGATGGTCCATACAGTCAACAAGGTTCTGTCCATTGCAACTGTGTGTGGCTCGCTATTAATCTGTCTGCAAGTGTGTAACAGGTAGGTCATCATTCAGTTTCTATACATGTATTGACTTTCTTTTTTCTGTTACAGGTTCTCAAGAAGTCCATCAACCTCTTCTTCTCCCTGAAGGTGTATCCTTCTAACAAATATTCTCATCTGTAACTGTCTGTGGTTCGCTAACCATCATTCTGCAACTCTGTAACAGGTAAGTGATCATTCAGTGTCTATACATGTATTGCCTTTTTGTTGTCTTACAGGCTTTCAGAACCAACGTCTCCCACCTTCCTCATGTTGCACACAGAAGACAACAGTCTGTCCATTGCAACTGTTTGTGGCTTGCTATTAATCTGTCTGCAAGTGTGTAACAGGTAGGTCATCATTCAGTTTCTATACATGTATTGACTTTCTTTGTTTGTCATACAGGTTTTTCGGACAGCATGACCGCCTCCCTCCCTTCCTGATGGAGGATCTTTCCTTCGAGGGTCTGTGCATCTGCAACTGTTTGTGGTTCGCTATTAATCTGTCTGCAAGTGTGTAACAGGTATGTCATCATTCAGTTTCTATACATATATTGACTTTCTTTTTTGTGATACACATTCTCAAGAAGTTCATCAACCTCTTGTTCTCCCTGAAGTTGTGTCCTTCTTACAGATATTTTCATCTGTATCTGTGTGTGGTTCGCTGTCCATCATTCTGCAACTCTGTAACAGGTAAGTGATCATTCAGTGTCTATACATGTATTGCCTTTTTGTTGTCTTACAGGCTTTCAGGACCAATGGCTCCCCACTTCCTGATGTTGCATACAGCCAACAAGGGACTGTCCATTGCAACTGTGTGTGACTCGCTACTATCTGTCTGCAAGTGTGTAACAGATAAGTCATCATTCAGTTTCTGTACATGTATTGACATTCTTTGTTTGTCTTACAGGTTTTTCGGAAAGCATGACCGCCTCCCTCCCTTCCTGATGGAGGATCTGTCCTTCAAGAGTCTGTGCATCTGCAACTGTGTGTGAGTTGCTACTATCTGTCTGCAAGTGTGTAACAGGTTGGTGATCATTCAGTTTCTATACATGTATTGACTCTCTTTTTTCTGTTACAGGTTCTCAAGAAGTCCATCAACCTCTTCTTCTCCCTGAAGGTATATCCTTCTAACAAATATTCTCATCTGTCACTGTCTGTGGTTCGCTAACCATCATTCTGCAAATCTGTAACAGGTAAGTGATCATTCAGTGTCTATACATGTATTGCCTTTTTGTTGTCTTACAGGCTTTCAGAACCAACGGCTCCCACCTTCCTCATGTTGCACACAGAAGACAACAGTCTGTCCATTGCAACTGTTTGTGGCTTGCTATTAATCTGTCTGCAAGTGTGTAACAGGTAGGTCATCATTCAGTTTCTATACATGTATTGACTTTCTTTGTTTGTCTTACAGGTTTTACGGACAGCATGACCGCCTCCCTCCCTTCCTGATGGAGGATTTGTCCTTCAAGGGTCTGTGCATCTGCAACTGTGTGTTGCTCGCTATTAATCTATCTGCAAGTGTGTAACAGGTAGGTCATCATTCAGTTTCTATACATGTATTGACTTTCTTTGTTTGTCTTACAGGTTTTACGGACAGCATGACCGCCTCCCTCCCTTCCTGATGGAGGATCTGTCCTTCAAGGGTCTGTGCATCTGCAACTGTGTGTGGCTCGCTATTAATCTGTCTGCAAGTGTGTAACAGGTAGGTCATCATTCAGTTTCTATACATGTATTGACTTTTTTTTTTGTTACACGTTCTCAAGAAGTTCATCAACCTCTTGTTCTCCCTGAAGTTGTATCCTTCTAACAAATATTTTCATCTGTAACTGTGTGTGGTTCGCTGTCCATCAATCTGCAACTCTGTAACAGGTAAGTGATCATTCAGTGTCTATACATGTATTGCCTTTTTGTTGTCTTACAGGCTTTCAGAACCAACGGCTCCCACCTTCCTGATGTTGCACACAGACAACAACGGTCTGTCCATTGCAACTGTGTGTGGCTCGCTATTAATCTGTCTGCAAGTGTGTAACAGGTTGGTGATCATTCAGTTTCTATACATGTATTGACTTTCTTTGTTTGTCTTACAGGTTTTACGGACAGCATGACCGCCTCCCTCCCTTCCTGATGGAGGATTTGTCCTTCAAGGTTCTGTGCATCTGCAACTGTGTGTTGCTCGCTATTAATCTGTCTGCAAGTGTGTAACAGGTAGGTCATCATTCAGTTTCTATACATGTATTGACTTTCTTTGTTTGTCTTACAGGTTTTACGGACAGCATGACTGCCTCCCTCCCTTCCTGATGGAGGATCTGTCCTTCAAGGGTCTGTGCATCTGCAACTGTGTGTGGCTCGCTATTAATCTGTCTGCAAGTGTGTAACAGGTAGGTCATCATTCAGTTTCTATACATGTATTGACTTTTTTTTTTGTTACACGTTCTCAAGAAGTTCATCAACCTCTTGTTCTCCCTGAAGGTGTATCCTTCTAACAAATATTCTCATCTGTAACTGTCTGTGGTTCGCTAACCATCATTCTGCAACTCTGTAACAGGTAAGTGATCATTCAGTGTCTGTACACATATTGCCTTTTTGATGACTTACAGGCTTTCAGGACCAATGGCTCCCCCCTTCCTGATGGTCCATACAGTCAACAAGGTTCTGTCCATTGCAACTGTGTGTGGCTCGCTATTAATCTGTCTGCAAGTGTGTAACAGGTAGGTCATCATTCAGTTTCTATACATTTATTGACTTTCTTTGTTTGTCTTACAGGTTTTTCGGAAAGCATGACCGCCTCCCTCCCTTCCTTATGGAGGATCTGTCCTTCAAGAGTCTGTGCATCTGCAACTGTGTGAGTTGCTACTATCTGTCTGCAAGTGTGTAACAGTTTGGTGATCATTCAGTTTCTATACATGTATTGACTTTCTTTTTTCTGTTACAGGTTCTCAAGAAGTCCATCAACCTCTTCTTCTCCCTGAAGGTGTATCCTTCTAACAAATATTCTCATCTGTAACTGTCTGTGGTTCGCTTACCATCATTCTGCAACTCTGTAACAGGTAAGTGATCATTCAGTGTCTATACATGTATTGCCTTTTTGTTGTCTTACAGGCTTTCAGAACCAACGGCTCCCACCTTCCTCATGTTGCACACAGAAGACAACAGTCTGTCCATTGCAACTGTTTGTGGCTTGCTATTAATCTGTCTGCAAGTGTGTAACAGGTAGGTCATCATTCAGTTTCTATACATGTATTGACTTTCTTTGTTTGTCTTACAGGTTTTACGGACAGCATGACCGCCTCCCTCCCTTCCTGATGGAGGATTTGTCCTTCAAGGGTCTGTGCATCTGCAACTGTGTGTTGCTCGCTATTAATCTATCTGCAAGTGTGTAACAGGTAGGTCATCATTCAGTTTCTATACATGTATTGACTTTCTTTGTTTGTCTTACAGGTTTTACGGACAGCATGACCGCCTCCCTCCCTTCCTGATGGAGGATCTGTCCTTCAAGGGTCTGTGCATCTGCAACTGTGTGTGGCTCGCTATTAATCTGTCTGCAAGTGTGTAACAGGTAGGTCATCATTCAGTTTCTATACATGTATTGACTTTTTTTTTTGTTACACGTTCTCAAGAAGTTCATCAACCTCTTGTTCTCCCTGAAGTTGTATCCTTCTAACAAATATTTTCATCTGTAACTCTGTGTGGTTCGCTGTCCATCAATCTGCAACTCTGTAACAGGTAAGTGATCATTCAGTGTCTATACATGTATTGCCTTTTTGTTGTCTTACAGGCTTTCAGAACCAACGGCTCCCACCTTCCTGATGTTGCACACAGACAACAACGGTCTGTCCATTGCAACTGTGTGTGGATCGCTATTAATCTGTCTGCAAGTGTGTAACAGGTTGGTGATCATTCAGTTTCTATACATGTATTGACTTTCTTTGTTTGTCTTACAGGTTTTACGGACAGCATGACCGCCTCCCTCCCTTCCTGATGGAGGATTTGTCCTTCAAGGGTCTGTGCATCTGCAACTGTGTGTTGCTCGCTATTAATCTGTCTGCAAGTGTGTAACAGGTAGGTCATCATTCAGTTTCTATACATGTATTGACTTTCTTTGTTTGTCTTACAGGTTTTACGGACAGCATGACCGCCTCCCTCCCTTCCTGATGGAGGATCTGTCCTTCAAGGGTCTGTGCATCTGCAACTGTGTGTGGCTCGCTATTAATCTGTCTGCAAGTGTGTAACAGGTAGGTCATCATTCAGTTTCTATACATGTATTGACTTTTTTTTTTGTTACACGTTCTCAAGAAGTTCATCAACCTCTTGTTCTCCCTGAAGGTGTATCCTTCTAACAAATATTTTCATCTGTAACTCTGTGTGGTTCGCTGTCCATCAATCTGCAACTCTGTAACAGGTAAGTGATCATTCAGTGTCTATACATGTATTGCCTTTTTGTTGTCTTACAGGCTTTCAGAACCAACGGCTCCCACCTTCCTGATGTTGCACACAGACAACAACGGTCTGTCCATTGCAACTGTGTGTGGATCGCTATTAATCTGTCTGCAAGTGTGTAACAGGTTGGTGATCATTCAGTTTCTATACATGTATTGACTTTCTTTGTTTGTCTTACAGGTTTTACGGACAGCATGACCGCCTCCCTCCCTTCCTGATGGAGGATTTGTCCTTCAAGGGTCTGTGCATCTGCAACTGTGTGTTGCTCGCTATTAATCTGTCTGCAAGTGTGTAACAGGTAGGTCATCATTCAGTTTCTATACATGTATTGACTTTCTTTGTTTGTCTTACAGGTTTTACGGACAGCATGACCGCCTCCCTCCCTTCCTGATGGAGGATCTGTCCTTCAAGGGTCTGTGCATCTGCAACTGTGTGTGGCTCGCTATTAATCTGTCTGCAAGTGTGTAACAGGTAGGTCATCATTCAGTTTCTATACATGTATTGACTTTTTTTTTTGTTACACGTTCTCAAGAAGTTCATCAACCTCTTGTTCTCCCTGAAGGTGTATCCTTCTAACAAATATTCTCATCTGTAACTGTCTGTGGTTCGCTAACCATCATTCTGCAACTCTGTAACAGGTAAGTGATCATTCAGTGTCTGTACACATATTGCCTTTTTGATGACTTACAGGCTTTCAGGACCAATGGCTCCCCCCTTCCTGATGGTCCATACAGTCAACAAGGTTCTGTCCATTGCAACTGTGTGTGGCTCGCTATTAATCTGTCTGAAAGTGTGTAACAGGTAGGTCATCATTCAGTTTCTATACATTTATTGACTTTCTTTGTTTGTCTTACAGGTTTTTCGGAAAGCATGACCGCCTCCCTCCCTTCCTGATGGAGGATCTGTCCTTCAAGAGTCTGTGCATCTGCAACTGTGTGTGAGTTGCTACTATCTGTCTGCAAGTGTGTAACAGGTTGGTGATCATTCAGTTTCTATACATGTATTGACTTTCTTTTTTCTGTTACAGGTTCTCAAGAAGTCCATCAACCGTCTTCTCCCTGAAGGTGTATCCTTCTAACAAATATTTTCATCTGTAACTGTCTGTGGTTCGCTAACCATCATTCTGCAACTCTGTAACAGGTAAGTGATCATTCAGTGTCTATACATGTATTGCCTTTTTGTTGTCTTACAGGCTTTCAGAACCAACGGCTCCCACCTTCCTCATGTTGCACACAGAAGACAACAGTCTGTCCATTGCAATTGTTTGTGGCTTGCTATTAATCTGTCTGCAAGTGTGTAACAGGTAGGTCATCATTCAGTTTCTATACATGTATTGACTTTCTTTGTTTGTCTTACAGGTTTTACGGACAGCATGACCGCCTCCCTCCCTTCCTGATGGAGGATCTGTCCTTCAAGGGTCTGTGCATCTGCAACTGTGTGTGGCTCGCTATTAATCTGTCTGCAAGTGTGTAACAGGTAGGTCATCATTCAGTTTCTATACATGTATTGACTTTTTTTTTTGTTACACGTTCTCAAGAAGTTCATCAACCTCTTGTTCTCCCTGAAGGTGTATCCTTCTAACAAATATTCTCATCTGTAACTGTCTGTGGTTCGCTAACCATCATTCTGCAACTCTGTAACAGGTAAGTGATCATTCAGTGTCTGTACACATATTGCCTTTTTGATGACTTACAGGCTTTCAGGACCAATGGCTCCCCCCTTCCTGATGGTCCATACAGTCAACAAGGTTCTGTCCATTGCAACTGTGTGTGGCTCGCTATTAATCTGTCTGAAAGTGTGTAACAGGTAGGTCATCATTCAGTTTCTATACATTTATTGACTTTCTTTGTTTGTCTTACAGGTTTTTCGGAAAGCATGACCGCCTCCCTCCCTTCCTGATGGAGGATCTGTCCTTCAAGAGTCTGTGCATCTGCAACTGTGTGTGAGTTGCTACTATCTGTCTGCAAGTGTGTAACAGGTTGGTGATCATTCAGTTTCTATACATGTATTGACTTTCTTTTTTCTGTTACAGGTTCTCAAGAAGTCCATCAACCGTCTTCTCCCTGAAGGTGTATCCTTCTAACAAATATTTTCATCTGTAACTGTCTGTGGTTCGCTAACCATCATTCTGCAACTCTGTAACAGGTAAGTGATCATTCAGTGTCTATATATGTATTGCCTTTTTGTTGTCTTACAGGCTTTCAGAACCAACGGCTCCCACCTTCCTCATGTTGCACACAGAAGACAACAGTCTGTCCATTGCAATTGTTTGTGGCTTGCTATTAATCTGTCTGCAAGTGTGTAACAGGTAGGTCATCATTCAGTTTCTATACATGTATTGACTTTCTTTGTTTGTCTTACAGGTTTTACGGACAGCATGACCGCCTCCCTCCCTTCCTGATGGAGGATTTGTCCTTCAAGGGTCTGTGCATCTGCAACTGTGTGTTGCTCGCTATTAATCTGTCTGCAAGTGTGTAACAGGTAGGTCATCATTCAGTTTCTATACATGTATTGACTTTCTTTGTTTGTCTTACAGGTTTTACGGACAGCATGACCGCCTCCCTCCCTTCCTGATGGAGGATCTGTCCTTCAAGGGTCTGTGCATCTGCAACTGTGTGTGGCTCGCTATTAATCTGTCTGCAAGTGTGTAACAGGTAGGTCATCATTCAGTTTCTATACATGTATTGACTTTTTTTTTTGTTACACGTTCTCAAGAAGTTCATCAATCTCTTGTTCTCCCTGAAGTTGTATCCTTCTAACAAATATTTTCATCTGTAACTGTGTGTGGTTCGCTGTCCATCATTCTGCAACTCTGTAACAGGTAAGTGATCATTCAGTGTCTATACATGTATTGCCTTTTTGTTGTCTTACAGGCTTTCAGGACCAATGGCTCCCCACTTCCTGATGTTGCATACAGCCAACAAGGGACTGTCCATTGCAACTGTGTGTGGCTCGCTATTAATCTGTCTGCAAGTGTGTAACAGGTAGGTCATCATTCAGTTTCTATACATGTATTGACTTTCTTTTTTGTATTACACATTCTCAAGAAGTTCATCAACCTCTTGTTCTCCCTGAAGTTGTGTCCTTCTTACAGATATTTTCATCTGTAACTGTGTGTGGTTCGCTGTCCATCATTCTACAACTCTGTAACAGGTAAGTGATCATTCAGTGTCTATACATATATTGACTTTTTGATGTTTTACAGGCTTTCAGGAAAAATGGCTCCCCCCTTCCTGATAGTCCATACAGTCAACAAGGTTCTGTCCATTGCAACTGTGTGTGGCTCGCTATTAATCTGTCTGCAAGTGTGTAACAGGTAGGTCATCATTCAGTTTCTATACATGTATTGACTTTCTTTGTTTGTCTTACAGGTTTTTCAGACAGCCTGACCACCTCCCTCCCTTCCTGATGGTGGATCTCTCCATCTAGGGTCTGTGCATCTGCAACTGTGTGTGAGTTGCTACTATCTGTCTGCAAGTGTGTAACAGGTTGGTGATCATTCAGTTTCTATACATGTATTGACTTTCTTTTTTCTGTTACAGGTTCTCAAGAAGTCCATCAACCTCTTCTTCTCCCTGAAGGTGTATCCTTCTAACAAATATTCTCATCTGTAACTGTCTGTGGTTCGCTAACCATCATTCTGCAACTCTGTAACAGGTAAGTGATCATTCAGTGTCTATACACATATTGCCTTTTTGATGTCTTACAGGCTTTCAGGACCAATGGCTCCCCCCTTCCTGATGGTCCATACAGTCAACAAGGTTCTGTCCATTGCAACTGTGTGTGGCTCGCTATTAATCTGTCTGCAAGTGTGTAACAGGTAGGTCATCATTCAGTTTCTATACATTTATTGACTTTCTTTGTTTGTCTTACAGGTTTTACGGACAGCATGACCGCCTCCCTCCCTTCCTGATGGAGGATTTGTCCTTCAAGGGTCTGTGCATCTGCAACTGTGTGTTGCTCGCTATTAATCTGTCTGCAAGTGTGTAACAGGTAGGTCATCATTCAGTTTCTATACATGTATTGACTTTCTTTGTTTGTCTTACAGGTTTTACGGACAGCATGACCGCCTCCCTCCCTTCCTGATGGAGGATCTGTCCTTCAAGGGTCTGTGCATCTGCAACTGTGTGTGGCTCGCTATTAATCTGTCTGCAAGTGTGTAACAGGTAGGTCATCATTCAGTTTCTATACATGTATTGACTTTTTTTTTTGTTACACGTTCTCAAGAAGTTCATCAACCTCTTGTTCTCCCTGAAGGTGTATCCTTCTAACAAATATTCTCATCTGTAACTGTCTGTGGTTCGCTAACCATCATTCTGCAACTCTGTAACAGGTAAGTGATCATTCAGTGTCTGTACACATATTGCCTTTTTGATGACTTACAGGCTTTCAGGACCAATGGCTCCCCCCTTCCTGATGGTCCATACAGTCAACAAGGTTCTGTCCATTGCAACTGTGTGTGGCTCGCTATTAATCTGTCTGAAAGTGTGTAACAGGTAGGTCATCATTCAGTTTCTATACATTTATTGACTTTCTTTGTTTGTCTTACAGGTTTTTCGGAAAGCATGACCGCCTCCCTCCCTTCCTGATGGAGGATCTGTCCTTCAAGAGTCTGTGCATCTGCAACTGTGTGTGAGTTGCTACTATCTGTCTGCAAGTGTGTAACAGGTTGGTGATCATTCAGTTTCTATACATGTATTGACTTTCTTTTTTCTGTTACAGGTTCTCAAGAAGTCCATCAACCTTCTTCTCCCTGAAGGTGTATCCTTCTAACAAATATTTTCATCTGTAACTGTCTGTGGTTCGCTAACCATCATTCTGCAACTCTGTAACAGGTAAGTGATCATTCAGTGTCTATACATGTATTGCCTTTTTGTTGTCTTACAGGCTTTCAGAACCAACGGCTCCCACCTTCCTCATGTTGCACACAGAAGACAACAGTCTGTCCATTGCAACTGTTTGTGGCTTGCTATTAATCTGTCTGCAAGTGTGTAACAGGTAGGTCATCATTCAGTTTCTATACATGTATTGACTTTCTTTGTTTGTCTTACAGGTTTTACGGACAGCATGACCGCCTCCCTCCCTTCCTGATGGAGGATTTGTCCTTCAAGGGTCTGTGCATCTGCAACTGTGTGTTGCTCGCTATTAATCTGTCTGCAAGTGTGTAACAGGTAGGTCATCATTCAGTTTCTATACATGTATTGACTTTCTTTGTTTGTCTTACAGGTTTTACGGACAGCATGACCGCCTCCCTCCCTTCCTGATGGAGGATCTGTCCTTCAAGGGTCTGTGCATCTGCAACTGTGTGTGGCTCGCTATTAATCTGTCTGCAAGTGTGTAACAGGTAGGTCATCATTCAGTTTCTATACATGTATTGACTTTTTTTTTTGTTACACGTTCTCAAGAAGTTCATCAATCTCTTGTTCTCCCTGAAGTTGTATCCTTCTAACAAATATTTTCATCTGTAACTGTGTGTGGTTCGCTGTCCATCATTCTGCAACTCTGTAACAGGTAAGTGATCATTCAGTGTCTATACATGTATTGCCTTTTTGTTGTCTTACAGGCTTTCAGGACCAATGGCTCCCCACTTCCTGATGTTGCATACAGCCAACAAGGGACTGTCCATTGCAACTGTGTGTGGCTCGCTATTAATCTGTCTGCAAGTGTGTAACAGGTAGGTCATCATTCAGTTTCTATACATGTATTGACTTTCTTTTTTGTATTACACATTCTCAAGAAGTTCATCAACCTCTTGTTCTCCCTGAAGTTGTGTCCTTCTTACAGATATTTTCATCTGTAACTGTGTGTGGTTCGCTGTCCATCATTCTACAACTCTGTAACAGGTAAGTGATCATTCAGTGTCTATACATATATTGACTTTTTGATGTTTTACAGGCTTTCAGGAAAAATGGCTCCCCCCTTCCTGATAGTCCATACAGTCAACAAGGTTCTGTCCATTGCAACTGTGTGTGGCTCGCTATTAATCTGTCTGCAAGTGTGTAACAGGTAGGTCATCATTCAGTTTCTATACATGTATTGACTTTCTTTGTTTGTCTTACAGGTTTTTCAGACAGCCTGACCACCTCCCTCCCTTCCTGATGGTGGATCTCTCCATCTAGGGTCTGTGCATCTGCAACTGTGTGTGAGTTGCTACTATCTGTCTGCAAGTGTGTAACAGGTTGGTGATCATTCAGTTTCTATACATGTATTGACTTTCTTTTTTCTGTTACAGGTTCTCAAGAAGTCCATCAACCTCTTCTTCTCCCTGAAGGTGTATCCTTCTAACAAATATTCTCATCTGTAACTGTCTGTGGTTCGCTAACCATCATTCTGCAACTCTGTAACAGGTAAGTGATCATTCAGTGTCTATACACATATTGCCTTTTTGATGTCTTACAGGCTTTCAGGACCAATGGCTCCCCCCTTCCTGATGGTCCATACAGTCAACAAGGTTCTGTCCATTGCAACTGTGTGTGGCTCGCTATTAATCTGTCTGCAAGTGTGTAACAGGTAGGTCATCATTCAGTTTCTATACATTTATTGACTTTCTTTGTTTGTCTTACAGGTTTTTCGGAAAGCATGACCGCCTCCCTCCCTTCCTGATGGAGGATCTGTCCTTCAAGAGTCTGTGCATCTGCAACTGTGTGTGAGTTGCTACTCTCTGTCTGCAAGTGTGTAACAGGTTGGTGATCATTCAGTTTCTATACATGTATTGACTTTCTTTTTTCTGTTACAGGTTCTCAAGAAGTCCATCAACCTTCTTCTCCCTGAAGGTGTATTCTTCTAACAAATATTCTCATCTGTAACTGTCTGTGGTTCGCTAACCATCATTCTGCAACTCTGTAACAGGTAAGTGATCATTCAGTGTCTATACATGTATTGCCTTTTTGTTGTCTTACAGGCTTTCAGAACCAACGTCTCCCACCTTCCTCATGTTGCACACAGAAGACAACAGTCTGTCCATTGCAACTGTTTGTGGCTTGCTATTAATCTGTCTGCAAGTGTGTAACAGGTAGGTCATCATTCAGTTTCTATACATGTTTTGACTTTTTTTTTTGTTACACGTTCTCAAGAAGTTCATCAACCTCTTGTTCTCCCTGAAGTTGTATCCTTCTAACAAATATTTTCATCTGTAACTGTGTGTGGTTCGCTGTCCATCAATCTGCAACTCTGTAACAGGTAAGTGATCATTCAGTGTCTATACATGTATTGCCTTTTTGTTGTCTTACAGGCTTTCAGAACCAACGGCTCCCACCTTCCTGATGTTGCACACAGACAACAACGGTCTGTCCATTGCAACTGTGTGTGGCTCGCTATTAATCTGTCTGAAAGTGTGTAACAGGTAGGTCATCATTCAGTTTCTATACATGTATTGACTTTCTTTTTTGTATTACACATTCTCAAGAAGTTCATCAACCTCTTGTTCTCCCTGAAGTTGTGTCCTTCTTACAGATATTTTCATCTGTAACTGTGTGTGGTTCGCTGTCCATCATTCTACAACTCTGTAACAGGTAAGTGATCATTCAGTGTCTATACATATATTGACTTTTTGATGTCTTACAGGCTTTCAGGAAAAATGGCTCCCCCCTTCCTGATAGTCCATACAGTCAACAAGGTTCTGTCCATTGCAACTGTGTGTGGCTCGCTATTAATCTGTCTGCAAGTGTGTAACAGGTAGGTCATCATTCAGTTTCTATACATGTATTGACTTTCTTTGTTTGTCTTACAGGTTTTTCAGACAGCCTGACCACCTCCCTCCCTTCCTGATGGTGGATCTCTCCATCTAGGGTCTGTGCATCTGCAACTGTGTGTGAGTTGCTACTATCTGTCTGCAAGTGTGTAACAGGTTGGTGATCATTCAGTTTCTATACATGTATTGACTTTCTTTTTTCTGTTACAGGTTCTCAAGAAGTCCATCAACCTCTTCTTCTCCCTGAAGGTGTATCCTTCTAACAAATATTCTCATCTGTAACTGTCTGTGGTTCGCTAACCATCATTCTGCAAATCTGTAACAGGTAAGTGATCATTCAGTGTCTATACACATATTGCCTTTTTGATGTCTTACAGGCTTTCAGGACCAATGGCTCCCCCCTTCCTGATGGTCCATACAGTCAACAAGGTTCTGTCCATTGCAACTGTGTGTGGCTCGCTATTAATCTGTCTGCAAGTGTGTAACAGGTAGGTCATCATTCAGTTTCTATACATTTATTGACTTTCTTTGTTTGTCTTACAGGTTTTTTGGACAGCATGACCGCCTCCCTCCCTTCCTGATGGAGGATCTGTCCTTCAAGAGTCTGTGCATCTGCAACTGTGTGTGGCTCGCTATTAATCTGTCTGCAAGTGTGTAACAGGTAGGTCATCATTCAGTTTCTATACATGTATTGACTTTTTTTTTTGTTACACGTTCTCAAGAAGTTCATCAACCTCTTGTTCTCCCTGAAGGTGTATCCTTCTAACAAATATTCTCATCTGTAACTGTCTGTGGTTCGCTAACCATCATTCTGCAACTCTGTAACAGGTAAGTGATCATTCAGTGTCTATACATGTATTGCCTTTTTGTTGTCTTACAGGCTTTCAGGACCAATGGCTCCCCACTTCCTGATGTTGCATACAGCCAACAAGGGACTGTCCATTGCAACTGTGTGTGGCTCGCTATTAATCTGTCTGCAAGTGTGTAACAGGTAGGTCATCATTCAGTTTCTATACATGTATTGACTTTCTTTGTTTGTCTTACAAGTTTTACGGACAGCATGACCGCCTCCCTCCCTTCCTGATGGAGGATCTGTCCTTCAAGGGTCTGTGCGTCTGCAACTGTGTGTGGCTCGCTATTAATCTGTCTGCAAGTGTGTAACAGGTAGGTCATCATTCAGTTTCTATACATGTATTGACTTTCTTTTTTGTATTACACATTCTCAAGAAGTTCATCAACCTCTTGTTCTCCCTGAAGTTGTGTCCTTCTTACAGATATTTTCATCTGTAACTGTGTGTGGTTCGCTGTCCATCATTCTACAACTCTGTAACAGGTAAGTGATCATTCAGTGTCTATACATATATTGACTTTTTGATGTTTTACAGGCTTTCAGGAAAAATGGCTCCCCCCTTCCTGATAGTCCATACAGTCAACAAGGTTCTGTCCATTGCAACTGTGTGTGGCTCGCTATTAATCTGTCTGCAAGTGTGTAACAGGTAGGTCATCATTCAGTTTCTATACATGTATTGACTTTCTTTGTTTGTCTTACAGGTTTTTCAGACAGCCTGACCACCTCCCTCCCTTCCTGATGGTGGATCTCTCCATCTAGGGTCTGTGCATCTGCAACTGTGTGTGAGTTGCTACTATCTGTCTGCAAGTGTGTAACAGGTTGGTGATCATTCAGTTTCTATACATGTATTGACTTTCTTTTTTCTGTTACAGGTTCTCAAGAAGTCCATCAACCTCTTTTTCTCCCTGAAGGTGTATCCTTCTAACAAATATTCTCATCTGTAACTGTCTGTGGTTCGCTAACCATCATTCTGCAACTCTGTAACAGGTAAGTGATCATTCAGTGTCTATACACATATTGCCTTTTTGATGTCTTACAGGCTTTCAGGACCAATGGCTCCCCCCTTCCTGATGGTCCATACAGTCAACAAGGTTCTGTCCATTGCAACTGTGTGTGGCTCGCTATTAATCTGTCTGCAAGTGTGTAACATGTAGGTCATCATTCAGTTTCTATACATTTATTGACTTTCTTTGTTTGTCTTACAGGTTTTTCGGAAAGCATGACCGCCTCCCTCCCTTCCTGATGGAGGATCTGTCCTTCAAGAGTCTGTGCATCTGCAACTGTGTGTGAGTTGCTACTCTCTGTCTGCAAGTGTGTAACAGGTTGGTGATCATTCAGTTTCTATACATGTATTGACTTTCTTTTTTCTGTTACAGGTTCTCAAGAAGTCCATCAACCTTCTTCACCCTGAAGGTGTATTCTTCTAACAAATATTCTCATCTGTAACTGTCTGTGGTTCGCTAACCATCATTCTGCAACTCTGTAACAGGTAAGTGATCATTCAGTGTCTATACATGTATTGCCTTTTTGTTGTCTTACAGGCTTTCAGAACCAACGTCTCCCACCTTCCTCATGTTGCACACAGAAGACAACAGTCTGTCCATTGCAACTGTTTGTGGCTTGCTATTAATCTGTCTGCAAGTGTGTAACAGGTAGGTCATCATTCAGTTTCTATACATGTTTTGACTTTTTTTTTTGTTACACGTTCTCAAGAAGTTCATCAACCTCTTGTTCTCCCTGAAGTTGTATCCTTCTAACAAATATTTTCATCTGTAACTGTGTGTGGTTCGCTGTCCATCAATCTGCAACTCTGTAACAGGTAAGTGATCATTCAGTGTCTATACATGTATTGCCTTTTTGTTGTCTTACAGGCTTTCAGAACCAACGGCTCCCACCTTCCTGATGTTGCACACAGACAACAACGGTCTGTCCATTGCAACTGTGTGTGGCTCGCTATTAATCTGTCTGAAAGTGTGTAACAGGTAGGTCATCATTCAGTTTCTATACATGTATTGACTTTCTTTTTTGTATTACACATTCTCAAGAAGTTCATCAACCTCTTGTTCTCCCTGAAGTTGTGTCCTTCTTACAGATATTTTCATCTGTAACTGTGTGTGGTTCGCTGTCCATCATTCTACAACTCTGTAACAGGTAAGTGATCATTCAGTGTCTATACATATATTGACATTTTGATGTCTTACAGGCTTTCAGGAAAAATGGCTCCCCCCTTCCTGATAGTCCATACAGTCAACAAGGTTCTGTCCATTGCAACTGTGTGTGGCTCGCTATTAATCTGTCTGCAAGTGTGTAACAGGTAGGTCATCATTCAGTTTCTATACATGTATTGACTTTCTTTGTTTGTCTTACAGGTTTTTCAGACAGCCTGACCACCTCCCTCCCTTCCTGATGGTGGATCTCTCCATCTAGGGTCTGTGCATCTGCAACTGTGTGTGAGTTGCTACTATCTGTCTGCAAGTGTGTAACAGGTTGGTGATCATTCAGTTTCTATACATGTATTGACTTTCTTTTTTCTGTTACAGGTTCTCAAGAAGTCCATCAACCTCTTCTTCTCCCTGAAGGTGTATCCTTCTAACAAATATTCTCATCTGTAACTGTCTGTGGTTCGCTAACCATCATTCTGCAAATCTGTAACAGGTAAGTGATCATTCAGTGTCTATACACATATTGCCTTTTTGATGTCTTACAGGCTTTCAGGACCAATGGCTCCCCCCTTCCTGATGGTCCATACAGTCAACAAGGTTCTGTCCATTGCAACTGTGTGTGGCTCGCTATTAATCTGTCTGCAAGTGTGTAACAGGTAGGTAATCATTCAGTTTCTATACATTTATTGACTTTCTTTGTTTGTCTTACAGGTTTTTTGGACAGCATGACCGCCTCCCTCCCTTCCTGATGGAGGATCTGTCCTTCAAGAGTCTGTGCATCTGCAACTGTGTGTGGCTCGCTATTAATCTGTCTGCAAGTGTGTAACAGGTAGGTCATCATTCAGTTTCTATACATGTATTGACTTTTTTTTTTGTTACACGTTCTCAAGAAGTTCATCAACCTCTTGTTCTCCCTGAAGGTGTATCCTTCTAACAAATATTCTCATCTGTAACTGTCTGTGGTTCGCTAACCATCATTCTGCAACTCTAACAGGTAAGTGATCAATCAGTGTCTGTACACATATTGCCTTTTTGATGACTTACAGGCTTTCAGGACCAATGGCTCCCCCCTTCCTGATGGTCCATACAGTCAACAAGGTTCTGTCCATTGCAACTGTGTGTGGCTCGCTATTAATCTGTCTGAAAGTGTGTAACAGGTAGGTCATCATTCAGTTTCTATACATTTATTGACTTTCTTTGTTTGTCTTACAGGTTTTTCGGAAAGCATGACCGCCTCCCTCCCTTCCTGATGGAGGATCTGTCCTTCAAGAGTCTGTGCATCTGCAACTGTGTGTGAGTTGCTACTATCTGTCTGCAAGTGTGTAACAGGTTGGTGATCATTCAGTTTCTATACATGTATTGACTTTCTTTTTTCTGTTACAGGTTCTCAAGAAGTCCATCAACCGTCTTCTCCCTGAAGGTGTATCCTTCTAACAAATATTTTCATCTGTAACTGTCTGTGGTTCGCTAACCATCATTCTGCAACTCTGTAACAGGTAAGTGATCATTCAGTGTCTATACATGTATTGCCTTTTTGTTGTCTTACAGGCTTTCAGAACCAACGGCTCCCACCTTCCTCATGTTGCACACAGAAGACAACAGTCTGTCCATTGCAACTGTTTGTGGCTTGCTATTAATCTGTCTGCAAGTGTGTAACAGGTAGGTCATCATTCAGTTTCTATACATGTATTGACTTTCTTTGTTTGTCTTACAGGTTTTACGGACAGCATGACCGCCTCCCTCCCTTCCTGATGGAGGATTTGTCCTTCAAGGGTCTGTGCATCTGCAACTGTGTGTTGCTCGCTATTAATCTGTCTGCAAGTGTGTAACAGGTAGGTCATCATTCAGTTTCTATACATGTATTGACTTTCTTTGTTTGTCTTACAGGTTTTACGGACAGCATGACCGCCTCCCTCCCTTCCTGATGGAGGATCTGTCCTTCAAGGGTCTGTGCATCTGCAACTGTGTGTGGCTCGCTATTAATCTGTCTGCAAGTGTGTAACAGGTAGGTCATCATTCAGTTTCTATACATGTATTGACTTTTTTTTTTGTTACACGTTCTCAAGAAGTTCATCAACCTCTTGTTCTCCCTGAAGTTGTATCCTTCTAACAAATATTTTCATCTGTAACTGTGTGTGGTTCGCTGTCCATCATTCTGCAACTCTGTAACAGGTAAGTGATCATTCAGTGTCTATACATGTATTGCCTTTTTGTTGTCTTACAGGCTTTCAGGACCAATGGCTCCCCACTTCCTGATGTTGCATACAGCCAACAAGGGACTGTCCATTGCAACTGTGTGTGGCTCGCTATTAATCTGTCTGCAAGTGTGTAACAGGTAGGTCATCATTCAGTTTCTATACATGTATTGACTTTCTTTGTTTGTCTTACAAGTTTTACGGACAGCATGACCGCCTCCCTCCCTTCCTGATGGAGGATCTGTCCTTCAAGAGTCTGTGCGTCTGCAACTGTGTGTGGCTCGCTATTAATCTGTCTGCAAGTGTGTAACAGGTAGGTCATCATTCAGTTTCTATACATGTATTGACTTTCTTTTTTGTATTACACATTCTCAAGAAGTTCATCAACCTCTTGTTCTCCCTGAAGTTGTGTCCTTCTTACAGATATTTTCATCTGTAACTGTGTGTGGTTCGCTGTCCATTATTCTACAACTCTGTAACAGGTAAGTGATCATTCAGTGTCTATACATATATTGACTTTTTGATGTTTTACAGGCTTTCAGGAAAAATGGCTCCCCCCTTCCTGATAGTCCATACAGTCAACAAGGTTCTGTCCATTGCAACTGTGTGTGGCTCGCTATTAATCTGTCTGCAAGTGTGTAACAGGTAGGTCATCATTCAGTTTCTATACATGTATTGACTTTCTTTGTTTGTCTTACAGGTTTTTCAGACAGCCTGACCACCTCCCTCCCTTCCTGATGGTGGATCTCTCCATCTAGGGTCTGTGCATCTGCAACTGTGTGTGAGTTGCTACTATCTGTCTGCAAGTGTGTAACAGGTTGGTGATCATTCAGTTTCTATACATGTATTGACTTTCTTTTTTCTGTTACAGGTTCTCAAGAAGTCCATCAACCTCTTCTTCTCCCTGAAGGTGTATCCTTCTAACAAATATTCTCATCTGTAACTGTCTGTGGTTCGCTAACCATCATTCTGCAACTCTGTAACAGGTAAGTGATCATTCAGTGTCTATACACATATTGCCTTTTTGATGTCTTACAGGCTTTCAGGACCAATGGCTCCCCCCTTCCTGATGGTCCATACAGTCAACAAGGTTCTGTCCATTGCAACTGTGTGTGGCTCGCTATTAATCTGTCTGCAAGTGTGTAACAGGTAGGTCATCATTCAGTTTCTATACATTTATTGACTTTCTTTGTTTGTCTTACAGGTTTTTCGGAAAGCATGACCGCCTCCCTCCCTTCCTGATGGAGGATCTGTCCTTCAAGAGTCTGTGCATCTGCAACTGTGTGTGAGTTGCTACTCTCTGTCTGCAAGTGTGTAACAGGTTGGTGATCATTCAGTTTCTATACATGTATTGACTTTCTTTTTTCTGTTACAGGTTCTCAAGAAGTCCATCAACCTTCTTCTCCCTGAAGGTGTATCCTTCTAACAAATATTCTCATCTGTAACTGTCTGTGGTTCGCTAACCATCATTCTGCAACTCTGTAACAGGTAAGTGATCATTCAGTGTTTATACATGTATTGCCTTTTTGTTGTCTTACAGGCTTTCAGAACCAACGTCTCCCACCTTCCTCATGTTGCACACAGAAGACAACAGTCTGTCCATTGCAACTGTTTGTGGCTTGCTATTAATCTGTCTGCAAGTGTGTAACAGGTAGGTCATCATTCAGTTTCTATACATGTATTGACTTTTTTTTTTGTTACACGTTCTCAAGAAGTTCATCAACCTCTTGTTCTCCCTGAAGTTGTATCCTTCTAACAAATATTTTCATCTGTAACTGTGTGTGGTTCGCTGTCCATCAATCTGCAACTCTGTAACAGGTAAGTGATCATTCAGTGTCTATACATGTATTGCCTTTTTGTTGTCTTACAGGCTTTCAGAACCAACGGCTCCCACCTTCCTGATGTTGCACACAGACAACAACGGTCTGTCCATTGCAACTGTGTGTGGCTCGCTATTAATCTGTCTGAAAGTGTGTAACAGGTAGGTCATCATTCAGTTTCTATACATGTATTGACTTTCTTTTTTGTATTACACATTCTCAAGAAGTTCATCAACCTCTTGTTCTCCCTGAAGTTGTGTCCTTCTTACAGATATTTTCATCTGTAACTGTGTGTGGTTCGCTGTCCATCATTCTACAACTCTGTAACAGGTAAGTGATCATTCAGTGTCTATACATATATTGACTTTTTGATGTCTTACAGGCTTTCAGGAAAAATGGCTCCCCCCTTCCTGATAGTCCATACAGTCAACAAGGTTCTGTCCATTGCAACTGTGTGTGGCTCGCTATTAATCTGTCTGCAAGTGTGTAACAGGTAGGTCATCATTCAGTTTCTATACATGTATTGACTTTCTTTGTTTGTCTTACAGGTTTTTCAGACAGCCTGACCACCTCCCTCCCTTCCTGATGGTGGATCTCTCCATCTAGGGTCTGTGCATCTGCAACTGTGTGTGAGTTGCTACTATCTGTCTGCAAGTGTGTAACAGGTTGGTGATCATTCAGTTTCTATACATGTATTGACTTTCTTTTTTCTGTTACAGGTTCTCAAGAAGTCCATCAACCTCTTCTTCTCCCTGAAGGTGTATCCTTCTAACAAATATTCTCATCTGTAACTGTCTGTGGTTCGCTAACCATCATTCTGCAAATCTGTAACAGGTAAGTGATCATTCAGTGTCTATACACATATTGCCTTTTTGATGTCTTACAGGCTTTCAGGACCAATGGCTCCCCCCTTCCTGATGGTCCATACAGTCAACAAGGTTCTGTCCATTGCAACTGTGTGTGGCTCGCTATTAATCTGTCTGCAAGTGTGTAACAGGTAGGTAATCATTCAGTTTCTATACATTTATTGACTTTCTTTGTTTGTCTTACAGGTTTTTTGGACAGCATGACCGCCTCCCTCCCTTCCTGATGGAGGATCTGTCCTTCAAGAGTCTGTGCATCTGCAACTGTGTGTGGCTCGCTATTAATCTGTCTGCAAGTGTGTAACAGGTAGGTCATCATTCAGTTTCTATACATGTATTGACTTTTTTTTTTGTTACACGTTCTCAAGAAGTTCATCAACCTCTTGTTCTCCCTGAAGGTGTATCCTTCTAACAAATATTCTCATCTGTAACTGTCTGTGGTTCGCTAACCATCATTCTGCAACTCTAACAGGTAAGTGATCAATCAGTGTCTGTACACATATTGCCTTTTTGATGACTTACAGGCTTTCAGGACCAATGGCTCCCCCCTTCCTGATGGTCCATACAGTCAACAAGGTTCTGTCCATTGCAACTGTGTGTGGCTCGCTATTAATCTGTCTGAAAGTGTGTAACAGGTAGGTCATCATTCAGTTTCTATACATTTATTGACTTTCTTTGTTTGTCTTACAGGTTTTTCGGAAAGCATGACCGCCTCCCTCCCTTCCTGATGGAGGATCTGTCCTTCAAGAGTCTGTGCATCTGCAACTGTGTGTGAGTTGCTACTATCTGTCTGCAAGTGTGTAACAGGTTGGTGATCATTCAGTTTCTATACATGTATTGACTTTCTTTTTTCTGTTACAGGTTCTCAAGAAGTCCATCAACCGTCTTCTCCCTGAAGGTGTATCCTTCTAACAAATATTTTCATCTGTAACTGTCTGTGGTTCGCTAACCATCATTCTGCAACTCTGTAACAGGTAAGTGATCATTCAGTGTCTATACATGTATTGCCTTTTTGTTGTCTTACAGGCTTTCAGAACCAACGGCTCCCACCTTCCTCATGTTGCACACAGAAGACAACAGTCTGTCCATTGCAACTGTTTGTGGCTTGCTATTAATCTGTCTGCAAGTGTGTAACAGGTAGGTCATCATTCAGTTTCTATACATGTATTGACTTTCTTTGTTTGTCTTACAGGTTTTACGGACAGCATGACCGCCTCCCTCCCTTCCTGATGGAGGATTTGTCCTTCAAGGGTCTGTGCATCTGCAACTGTGTGTTGCTCGCTATTAATCTGTCTGCAAGTGTGTAACAGGTAGGTCATCATTCAGTTTCTATACATGTATTGACTTTCTTTGTTTGTCTTACAGGTTTTACGGACAGCATGACCGCCTCCCTCCCTTCCTGATGGAGGATCTGTCCTTCAAGGGTCTGTGCATCTGCAACTGTGTGTGGCTCGCTATTAATCTGTCTGCAAGTGTGTAACAGGTAGGTCATCATTCAGTTTCTATACATGTATTGACTTTTTTTTTTGTTACACGTTCTCAAGAAGTTCATCAACCTCTTGTTCTCCCTGAAGTTGTATCCTTCTAACAAATATTTTCATCTGTAACTGTGTGTGGTTCGCTGTCCATCATTCTGCAACTCTGTAACAGGTAAGTGATCATTCAGTGTCTATACATGTATTGCCTTTTTGTTGTCTTACAGGCTTTCAGGACCAATGGCTCCCCACTTCCTGATGTTGCATACAGCCAACAAGGGACTGTCCATTGCAACTGTGTGTGGCTCGCTATTAATCTGTCTGCAAGTGTGTAACAGGTAGGTCATCATTCAGTTTCTATACATGTATTGACTTTCTTTGTTTGTCTTACAAGTTTTACGGACAGCATGACCGCCTCCCTCCCTTCCTGATGGAGGATCTGTCCTTCAAGAGTCTGTGCGTCTGCAACTGTGTGTGGCTCGCTATTAATCTGTCTGCAAGTGTGTAACAGGTAGGTCATCATTCAGTTTCTATACATGTATTGACTTTCTTTTTTGTATTACACATTCTCAAGAAGTTCATCAACCTCTTGTTCTCCCTGAAGTTGTGTCCTTCTTACAGATATTTTCATCTGTAACTGTGTGTGGTTCGCTGTCCATCATTCTACAACTCTGTAACAGGTAAGTGATCATTCAGTGTCTATACATATATTGACTTTTTGATGTTTTACAGGCTTTCAGGAAAAATGGCTCCCCCCTTCCTGATAGTCCATACAGTCAACAAGGTTCTGTCCATTGCAACTGTGTGTGGCTCGCTATTAATCTGTCTGCAAGTGTGTAACAGGTAGGTCATCATTCAGTTTCTATACATTTATTGACTTTCTTTGTTTGTCTTACAGGTTTTTCGGAAAGCATGACCACCTCCCTCCCTTCCTGATGGTGGATCTCTCCATCTAGGGTCTGTGCATCTGCAACTGTGTGTGAGTTGCTACTATCTGTCTGCAAGTGTGTAACAGGTTGGTGATCATTCAGTTTCTATACATGTATTGACTTTCTTTTTTCTGTTACAGGTTCTCAAGAAGTCCATCAACCTCTTCTTCTCCCTGAAGGTGTATCCTTCTAACAAATATTCTCATCTGTAACTGTCTGTGGTTCGCTAACCATCATTCTGCAACTCTGTAACAGGTAAGTGATCATTCAGTGTCTATACACATATTGCCTTTTTGATGTCTTACAGGCTTTCAGGACCAATGGCTCCCCCCTTCCTGATGGTCCATACAGTCAACAAGGTTCTGTCCATTGCAACTGTGTGTGGCTCGCTATTAATCTGTCTGCAAGTGTGTAACAGGTAGGTCATCATTCAGTTTCTATACATTTATTGACTTTCTTTGTTTGTCTTACAGGTTTTTCGGAAAGCATGACCGCCTCCCTCCCTTCCTGATGGAGGATCTGTCCTTCAAGAGTCTGTGCATCTGCAACTGTGTGTGAGTTGCTACTCTCTGTCTGCAAGTGTGTAACAGGTTGGTGATCATTCAGTTTCTATACATGTATTGACTTTCTTTTTTCTGTTACAGGTTCTCAAGAAGTCCATCAACCTTCTTCTCCCTGAAGGTGTATCCTTCTAACAAATATTCTCATCTGTAACTGTCTGTGGTTCGCTAACCATCATTCTGCAACTCTGTAACAGGTAAGTGATCATTCAGTGTCTATACATGTATTGCCTTTTTGTTGTCTTACAGGCTTTCAGAACCAACGTCTCCCACCTTCCTCATGTTGCACACAGAAGACAACAGTCTGTCCATTGCAACTGTTTGTGGCTTGCTATTAATCTGTCTGCAAGTGTGTAACAGGTAGGTCATCATTCAGTTTCTATACATGTATTGACTTTTTTTTTTGTTACACGTTCTCAAGAAGTTCATCAACCTCTTGTTCTCCCTGAAGTTGTATCCTTCTAACAAATATTTTCATCTGTAACTGTGTGTGGTTCGCTGTCCATCAATCTGCAACTCTGTAACAGGTAAGTGATCATTCAGTGTCTATACATGTATTGCCTTTTTGTTGTCTTACAGGCTTTCAGAACCAACGGCTCCCACCTTCCTGATGTTGCACACAGACAACAACGGTCTGTCCATTGCAACTGTGTGTGGCTCGCTATTAATCTGTCTGAAAGTGTGTAACAGGTAGGTCATCATTCAGTTTCTATACATGTATTGACTTTCTTTTTTGTATTACACATTCTCAAGAAGTTCATCAACCTCTTGTTCTCCCTGAAGTTGTGTCCTTCTTACAGATATTTTCATCTGTAACTGTGTGTGGTTCGCTGTCCATCATTCTACAACTCTGTAACAGGTAAGTGATCATTCAGTGTCTATACATATATTGACTTTTTGATGTCTTACAGGCTTTCAGGAAAAATGGCTCCCCCCTTCCTGATAGTCCATACAGTCAACAAGGTTCTGTCCATTGCAACTGTGTGTGGCTCGCTATTAATCTGTCTGCAAGTGTGTAACAGATAGGTCATCATTCAGTTTCTATACATGTATTGACTTTCTTTGTTTGTCTTACAGGTTTTTCAGACAGCCTGACCACCTCCCTCCCTTCCTGATGGTGGATCTCTCCATCTAGGGTCTGTGCATCTGCAACTGTGTGTGAGTTGCTACTATCTGTCTGCAAGTGTGTAACAGGTTGGTGATCATTCAGTTTCTATACATGTATTGACTTTCTTTTTTCTGTTACAGGTTCTCAAGAAGTCCATCAACCTCTTCTTCTCCCTGAAGGTGTATCCTTCTAACAAATATTCTCATCTGTAACTGTCTGTGGTTTGCTAACCATCATTCTGCAAATCTGTAACAGGTAAGTGATCATTCAGTGTCTATACACATATTGCCTTTTTGATGTCTTACAGGCTTTCAGGACCAATGGCTCCCCCCTTCCTGATGGTCCATACAGTCAACAAGGTTCTGTCCATTGCAACTGTGTGTGGCTCGCTATTAATCTGTCTGCAAGTGTGTAACAGGTAGGTCATCATTCAGTTTCTATACATTTATTGACTTTCTTTGTTTGTCTTACAGGTTTTTCGGAAAGCATGACCGCCTCCCTCCCTTCCTGATGGAGGATCTGTCCTTCAAGAGTCTGTGCATCTGCAACTGTGTGTGAGTTGCTACTCTCTGTCTGCAAGTGTGTAACAGGTTGGTGATCATTCAGTTTCTATACATGTATTGACTTTCTTTTTTCTGTTACAGGTTCTCAAGAAGTCCATCAACCTTCTTCTCCCTGAAGGTGTATCCTTCTAACAAATATTCTCATCTGTAACTGTCTGTGGTTCGCTAACCATCATTCTGCAACTCTGTAACAGGTAAGTGATCATTTAGTGTCTATACATGTATTGCCTTTTTGTTGTCTTACAGGCTTTCAGAACCAACGTCTCCCACCTTCCTCATGTTGCACACAGAAGACAACAGTCTGTCCATTGCAACTGTTTGTGGCTTGCTATTAATCTGTCTGCAAGTGTGTAACAGGTAGGTCATCATTCAGTTTCTATACATGTATTGACTTTTTTTTTTGTTACACGTTCTCAAGAAGTTCATCAACCTCTTGTTCTCCCTGAAGTTGTATCCTTCTAACAAATATTTTCATCTGTAACTGTGTGTGGTTCGCTGTCCATCAATCTGCAACTCTGTAACAGGTAAGTGATTATTCAGTGTCTATACATGTATTGCCTTTTTGTTGTCTTACAGGCTTTCAGAACCAACGGCTCCCACCTTCCTGATGTTGCACACAGAACAACGGTCTGTCCATTGCAACTGTTTGTGGCTTGCTATTAATCTGTCTGCAAGTGTGTAACAGGTAGGTCATCATTCAGTTTCTATACATGTATTGACTTTCTTTGTTTGTCTTACAGGTTTTTCGGACAGCATGACCGCCTCCCTCCCTTCCTGATGGAGGATCTGTCCTTCGAGGGTCTGTGCATCTGCAACTGTTTGTGGTTCGCTATTAATCTTTCTGCAAGTGTGTAACAGGTAGGTCATCATTCAGTTTCTATACATATATTGACTTTCTTTTTTGTGATACACATTCTCAAGAAGTTCATCAACCTCTTGTTCTCCCTGAAGTTGTGTCCTTCTTACAGATATTTTCATCTGTAACTGTGTGTGGTTCGCTGTCCATCATTCTGCAACTCTGTAACAGGTAAGTGATCATTCAGTGTCTATACATGTATTGCCTTTTTGTTGTCTTACAGGCTTTCAGGACCAATGGCTCCCCACTTCCTGATGTTGCATACAGCCAACAAGGGACTGTCCATTGCAACTGTGTGTGACCCGCTACTATCTGTCTGCAAGTGTGTAACAGATAAGTCATCATTCAGTTTCTGTACATGTGTTGACATTCTTTGTTTGTCTTACAGGTTTTTCAGACAGCATGACTGCCTCCCTCCGTTCCTGATGTTGGATCTGTCCTTCAAGGGTCTGTGCATCTTCAACTATGTGTGAGTCGCTACTATCTGTCTGCAAGTGTGTAACAGGTTGCTGAGCATTCAGTTTCTATACATTTATTGACTTTCTTTGTTTGTCTTACAGGTTTTTTGGAAAGCATGACGGCCTCCCTCCCTTCCTGATGGAGGATCTGTCCTTCAAGAGTCTGTGCATCTGCAACTGTGTGTGAGTTGCTACTATCTGTCTGCAAGTGTGTAACAGGTTGGTGATCATTCAGTTTCTATACATGTATTGACTCTCTTTTTTCTTTTACAGGTTCTCAAGAAGTCCATCAACCTCTTCTTCTCCCTGAAGGTATATCCTTCTAACAAATATTCTCATCTGTAACTGTCTGTGGTTCGCTAACCATCATTCTGCAAATCTGTAACAGGTAAGTGATCATTCAATGTCTATACATGTATTGCCTTTTTGTTGTCTTACAGGCTTTCAGAACCAACGGCTCCCACCTTCCTCATGTTGCACACAGACAACAACGGTCTGTCCATTGCAACTGTTTGTGGCTTGCTATTAATCTGTCTGCAAGTGTGTAACAGGTAGGTCATCATTCAGTTTCTATACATGTATTGACTTTCTTTGTTTGTCTTACAGGTTTTACGGACAGCATGACCGCCTCCCTCCCTTCCTGATGGAGGATTTGTCCTTCAAGGGTCTGTGCATCTGCAACTGTGTGTTGCTCACTATTAATCTGTCTGCAACTGTGTAACAGGTAGGTCATCATTCAGTTTCTATACATGTATTGACTTTCTTTGTTTGTCTTACAGGTTTTACGGACAGCATGACCGCCTCCCTCCCTTCCTGATGGAGGATCTGTCCTTCGAGGGTCTATGCATCTGCAACTGTTTGTGGTTCGTTATTAATCTGTCTGCAAATGTGTAACAGGTAGGTCATCATTCAGTTTCTATACATGTATTGACTTTCTTTGTTTGTCTTACAGGTTTTACGGACAGCATGACCGCCTCCCTCCCTTCCTGATCGAGGATCTGTCCTTCAAGGGTCTGTGCATCTGCAACTGTGTGTGGCTCGCTATTAATCTGTCTGCAAGTGTGTAACAGGTAGGTCATCATTCAGTTTCTATACATGTATTGACTTTCTTTGTTTGTCTTACAGGTTTTACAGACAGCATGATCGCCTCCCTCCCTTCCTGATGGAGGATCTGTCCTTCAAGGGTCTGTGCATCTGCAAATGTGTGTGGCTCACTATTAATCTGTCTGCAAGTGTGTAACAGGTTGGTGATCATTCAGTTTCTATACATGTATTGACTTTCTTTTTTGTGTTACAGATTCTCAAGAAGTTCATCAACCTCTTCTTCTCCCTGAAGGTGTATCCTCCAAATATTTTAATCTTTAACTGTGTGAGGTTTGATGTTCATCATTCTGCAACTCTGTAACAGGTAAGTGATCGTTCAGTATCTATACATGTATTGCCTTTTTGTTGTCTTACAGGCTTTCAGAACCAACGTCTCCCACCTTCCTGATGTTGCACACAGACAACAACGGTCTGTCCATTGCAACTGTTTTTGGCTCGCTATTAATCTGTCTGCAAGTGTGTAACAGGTAGGTCATCATTCAGTTTCTATACATGTATTGACTTTCTTTGTCTTACAGGTTTTTCAGACAGCCTGACCACCTCCCTCCCTTCCTGATGGTGGATCTGTCCTTCTAGGGTCTGTGCATCTGCAACTGTGTGTGAGTTGCTACTATCTGTCTGCAAGTGTGTAACAGGTTGGTGATCATTCAGTTTCTATACATGTATTGACTTTCTTTTTTGTGTTACAGGTTCTCAATTAGTCCATCAACCTCTTCTTCTCCCTGAAGGTGTATCCTTCTAACAAATATTCTCATCTGTAACTGTCTGTGGTTCGCTAACCATCATTCTGCAACTCTGTAACAGGTAAGTGATCATTCAGTGTCTATACAAATATTGCCTTTTTGATGTCTTACAGGCTTTCAGGACCAATGGCTCCCCCCTTCCTGATGGTCCATACAGTCAACAAGGTTCTGTCCATTGCAACTGTGTGTGGTTCGCTATTAATCTGTCTGCAAGTGTGTAACAGGTTGGTGATCATTCAGTTTCTATACATGTATTGACTTTCTTTTTTCTGTTACAGGTTCTCAAGATGTCCATCAACCTCTTCTTCTCCCTGAAGGTGTATCCTTCTAACAAATATTCTCATCTGTAACTGTCTGTGGTTCGCTAACCATCATTCTGCAACTCTGTAACAGGTAAGTGATAATTCAGTGTCTATACATGTATTGCCTTTTTGTTGTCTTACAGGCTTTCAGAACCAACGGCTCCCACCTTCCTCATGTTGCACACAGAAGACAACAGTCTGTCCATTGCAACTGTTTGTGGCTTGCTATTAATCTGTCTGCAAGTGTGTAACAGGTAGGTCATCATTCAGTTTCTATACATGTATTGACTTTCTTTGTTTGTCTTACAGGTTTTACGGACAGCATGACCGCCTCCCTCCCTTCCTGATGGAGGATTTGTCCTTCAAGGGTCTGTGCATCTGCAACTGTGTGTTGCTCGCTATTAATCTGTCTGCAAGTGTGTAACAGGTAGGTCATCATTCAGTTTCTATACATGTATTGACTTTCTTTGTTTGTCTTACAGGTTTTACGGACAGCATGACCGCCTCCCTCCCTTCCTGATGGAGGATCTGTCCTTCAAGGGTCTGTGCATCTGCAACTGTGTGTGGTTCGCTATTAATCTGTCTGCAAGTGTGTAACAGGTAGGTCATCATTCAATTTCTATACATGTATTGACTTTTTTTTTTGTTACACGTTCTCAAGAAGTTCATCAACCTCTTGTTCTCCCTGAAGTTGTATCCTTCTAACAAATATTTTCATCTGTAACTGTGTGTGGTTCGCTGTCCATCAATCTGCAACTCTGTAACAGGTAAGTGATCATTCAGTGTCTATACAGGTATTGCCTTTTTGTTGTCTTACAGGCTTTCAGAACCAACGGCTCCCACCTTCCTGATGTTGCACACAGACAACAACGGTCTGTCCATTGCAACTGTTTGTGGCTTGCTATTAATCTGTCTGCAAGTGTGTAAATGGTAGGTCATCATTCAGTTTCTATACATATATTGACTTTCTTTTTTGTGATACACATTCTCAAGAAGTTCATCAACCTCTTGTTCTCCCTGAAGTTGTGTTCTTCTTACAGATATTTTCATCTGTAACTGTGTGTGGTTCGCTGTCCATCATTCTGCAACTCTGTAACAGGTAAGTGATCATTCAGTGTCTATACATGTATTGCCTTTTTGTTGTCTTACAGGCTTTCAGAACCAACGGCTCCCACCTTCCTGATGGTCCATACAGTCAATAAGGGTCTGTCCATTGCAACTCAATTTGGCTCGCTATTAATCTGACTGCAAGTGTGTACCAGGTAGGTCATCATTCAGTTTCTATACATGTATTGACTTTCTTTGTTTGTCTTACAGGTTTTTCGGACAGCATGACCGCCACCCTCCCTTCCTGATGGTGGATCTGTCCTTCTAGGGTCTGTGCATCTGCAACTGTGTGTGAGTTGCTACTATCTGTCTGCAAGTGTGTAAAAGGTTGGTGATCATTCAGTTTCTATACATGTATTGACTTTCTTTTTTCTGTTACAGGTTCTCAAGAAGTCCATCAACCTCTTCTTCTCCCTGAAGGTGTATCCTTCTAACAAATATTCTCATCTGTAACTGTCTGTGGTTCGCTAACCATCATTCTGCAACTCTGTAACAGGTAAGTGATCATTCAGTGTCTATACATGTATTGCCTTTTTGTTGTCTTACAGGCTTTCAGGACCAATGTCTCCCCACTTCCTGATGTTGCATACAGCCAACAAGGGACTGTCCATTTCAACTGTGTGTGACTCGCTACTATCTGTCTGCAAGTGTGTAACAGATAAGTCATCATTCAGTTTCTGTACATGTATTGACATTCTTTGTTTGTCTTACAGGTTTTTCAGACAGCATGACTGCCTCCCTCCATTCCTGATGTTGGATCTGTCCTTCAAGGGTCTGTGCATCTTCAACTATGTGTGAGTCGCTACTATCTGTCTGCAAGTGTGTAACAGGTTGGTGAGCATTCAGTTTCTATACATGTATTGACTTTCTTTTTTGTGTTACAGGTTCTCAAGAAGTCCATTAACCTCTTCTTCTCCCTGAAGGTGTATCCTTCTAACAAATATTTTCATCTGCAACTGTGTGTGGTTCGCTGTCCATCATTCTGCAACTCTGTAACAGGTAAGTGATCATTCAGTGTCTATACATATATTGCCTTTTTGATGTCTTACAGACTTTCAGGACCAATGGCTCCCCCCTTCCTGATGGTCCATACAGTCAACAAGGTTCTGTCCATTGCAACTGTGTGTGGCTCGCTATTAATCTGTCTGCAAGTGTGTAACAGGTAGGTCATCATTCAGTTTCTATACATTTATTGACTTTCTTTGTTTGTCTTACAGGTTTTTCGGAAAGCATGACCACCTCCCTCCCTTCCTGATGGAGGATCTGTCCTTCAAGAGTCTGTGCATCTGCAACTGTGTGTGAGTTGCTACTATCTGTCTGCAAGTGTGTAACAGGTTGGTGATCATTAAGTTTCTATACATGTCTTGACTTTCTTTTTTGTGTTACAGATTCTCAAGAAGTTCATCAACCTCTTCTTCTCCCTGAAGGTGTATCCTTCTAACAAATATTCTCATCTGTAACTGTCTGTGGTTCGCTAACCATCATTCTGCAACTCTGTAACAGGTAAGTGATCGTTCAGTGTCTATACATGTATTGCCTTTTTGTTGTCTTACAGGCTTTCAGAACCAACGGCTCCCACCTTCCTGATGATGCACACAGACAACAACGGTCTGTCCATTGCAACTGTTTGTGGCTTGCTATTAATCTGTCTTCAAGTGTGTAACAGGTAGGTCATCATTCAGTTTCTATGCATGTATTGACTTTCTTTGTTTGTCTTACAGGTTTTTCGGACAGCATGACCGCCTCCCTCCCTTCCTGATGGAGGATCTGTCCTTCAAGGGTCAGTGCATCTGCAACTGTGTGTGGCTCGCTATTAATCTGTCTGCAAGTGTGTAACAGGTAGCTCATCATTCAGTTTCTATACATGTATTGACTTTCTTTGTTTGTCTTACAGGTTTTACGGACAGCATGATCGCCTCCCTCCCTTCCTGATGGTGGATCTGTCCTTCTAGGGTCTGTGCATCTGCAATTGTGTGTGAGTCGCTACTATCTGTCTGCAAGTGTGTAACAGGTAGGGGATCATTAAGTTTCTAAATATGTATTGACTTTCTTTTTTGTGTTACAGATTCTCAAGAAGTTCATCAACCTCTTGTTCTCCCTGAAGTTGTGTCCTCCTTGCAGATATTTTCATCTGTAACTGTGTGTGGTTCGCTGTCCATCGTTCTGCATCTCTGTAACAGGTAAGTGATCATTCAGTGTCTATACATGTATTGCCTTTTTGTTGTCTTACAGGCTTTCAGGACCAATGGCTCCCCACTTCCTGATGTTGCATACAGCCAACAAGGGACTGTCCATTGCAACTGTGTGTGGCTCGCTATTAATCTGTCTGCAAGTGTGTAACAGGTAGGTCATCATTCAGTTTCTATACATGTATTGACTTTCTTTGTTTGTCTTACAGGTTGTACGGACAGCATTACCGCCTCCCTCCCTTCCTGATGGAGGATCTGTCCTTCAAGGGTCTGTGCATCTGCAACTGTGTGTGGCTCGCTATTAATCTGTCTGCAAGTGTGTAACAGGTAGGTCATCATTCAGTTTCTATACATGTATTGACTTTCTTTGTTTGTCTTACAGGTTTTATGGACAGCATGATCGCCTCCCTCCCTTCCTGATGGAGGATCTGTCCTTCAAGGGTCTGTGCATCTGCAACTGTGTGTGGCTCGCTATTAATCTGTCTGCAAGTGTGTAACAGGTTGGTGATCATTAAGTTTCTATACATGTCTTGACTTTCTTTTTTGTGTTACAGATTCTCAAGAAGTTCATCAACCTCTTCTTCTCCCTGAAGGTGTATCCTCCAAATATTTTAATCTGTATCTGTGTGAGGTTTGATGTTCATCATTCTGCAACTCTGTAACAGGTGAGTGATCGTTCAGTGTCTATACATGTATTGCCTTTTTGTTGTCTTACAGGCTTTCAGAACCAACGGCTCCCACCTTCCTGATGATGCACACAGACAACAACGGTCTGTCCATTGCAACTGTTTGTGGCTTGCTATTAATCTGTCTGCAAGTGTGTAACAGGTAGGTCATCATTCAGTTTCTATGCATGTATTGACTTTCTTTGTTTGTCTTACAGGTTTTTCGGACAGCATGACCGCCTCCCTCCCTTCCTGATGGAGGATCTGTTTTTCGAGGGTCTGTGCATCTGCAACTGTTTGTGGTTCGCTATTAATCTGTCTGCAAGTGTGTAACAGGTAGGTCATCATTCAGTTTCTATACATGTATTGACTTTCTTTGTTTGTCTTACAGGTTTTACGGACAGCATGACCGCCTCCCTCCCTTCCTGATGGAGGATCTGTCCTTCAAGGGTCTGTGCAGCTACAACTGTGTGTGGCTCGCTATTAATCTGTCTGCAAGTGTGTAACAGGTAGGTCATCATTCAGTTTCTATACAAGTATTGACTTTCTTTTTTATGTTACACATTCTCAAGAAGTTTATCAACCTCTTGTTCTCCCTGAAGTTGTGTCCTTCTTACAGATATTTTCATCTGTAACTGTGTGTGGTTCGCTGTCCATCATTCTGCAACTCTGTAACAGGTAAGTGATCATTCAGTGTCTATACATGTATTGCCTTTTTGTTGTCTTACAGGCTTTCAGGACCAATGGCTCCCCACTTCCTGATGTTGCATACAGCCAACAAGGGACTGTCCATAGCAACTGTGTGTTACTCGCTACTATCTGTCTACAAGTGTGTAACAGATAAGTCATCATTCAGTTTCTGTACAAGTATTGACATTCTTTGTTTGTCTTACAGGTTTTTCAGACAGCATGACTGCCTCCCTCCGTTCCTGATGTTGGATCTGTCCTTCAAGGGTCTGTGCATCTTCAACTATGTGTGAGTCGCTACTATCTGTCTGCAAGTGTGTAACAGGTTGCTGAGCATTCAGTTTCTATACATGTATTGACTTTCTTTTTTGTGTTACAGATTCTCAAGAAGTTCATCAACCTCTTCTTCTCCCTGAAGGTGTATCCTCCAAATTTTTTAATCTGTAACTGTGTGAGGTTTGATGTTCATCATTCTGCAACTCTGTAACAGGTAAGTGATCGTTCAGTATCTATACATGTATTGCCTTTTTGTTGTCTTACAGGCTTTCAGAACCAACGGCTCCCACCTTCCTGATGGTCCATACAGCCAACAAGGGACTGTCCATTGCAACTGTGTGTGACTCGCTACTATCTGTCTGCAAGTGTGTAACAGATAAGTCATCATTCAGTTTCTGTACATGTATTGACATTCTTTGTTTGTCTTACAGGTTTTTCAGACAGCATGACTGCCTCCCTCTGTTCCTGATGTTGGATCTGTCCTTCAAGGGTCTGTGCATCTTCAACTATGTGTGAGTCGCTACTATCTGTCTGCAAGTGTGTAACAGGTTGCTGATCATTCAGTTTCTATACATGTATTGACTTTCTTTTTTGTGTTACAGATTCTCAAGAAGTTCATTAACCTCTTCTTCTCCGTGAAGGTGTATCCTACAAATATTTTAATCTGTAACTGTGTGAGGTTTGATGTTCATCATTCTGCAACTCTGTAACAGGTAAGTGATTGTTCAGTGTCTATACATGTATTGCCTTTTTGTTGTCTTACAGACTTTCAGGACCAGTGGCCCTCCCCTTCCTGATGGTCCATACAGTCAACAAGGTTCTGTCCATTGCAACTGTGTGTGGCTCGCTATTAATCTGTCTGCAAGTGTGTAACAGGTAGGTCATCATTCAGTTTCTATACATGTATTGACTTTCTTTGTTTGTCTTACAGGTTTTTCAGACAACCTGACCACCTCCCTCCCTCCCTGATGGTGGATCTGTCCATCTAGGGTCTGTGCATCTGCAACTGTGTGTGACTTGCTACTATCTGTCTGCAAGTGTGTAACAGGTTGGTGATCATTCAGTTTCTATACATGTATTGACTTTCTTTTTTCTGTTACAGGTTCTCAAGAAGTCCATCAACCTCTTCTTCTCCCTGAAGGTGTATCCTTTTAACAAATATTCTCATCTGTAACTGTCTGTGGTTCGCTAACCATCATTCTGCAACTCTGTAACAGGTAAGTGATCATTCAGTGTCTATACAGATATTGCCTTTTTGATGTCTTACAGGCTTTCAGGACCAATGGCTCCCCCCTTCCTGATGGTCCATACAGTCAACAAGGTTCTGTCCATTGCAACTGTGTGTGGCTCGCTATTAATCTGTCTGCAAGTGTGTAACAGGTAGGTCATCATTCAGTTTCTATACATTTATTGACTTTCTTTGTTTGTCTTACAGGTTTTTCGGAAAGCATGACCGCCTCCCTCCCTTCCTGATGGAGGATCTGTCCTTCAAGAGTCTGTGCATCTGCAACTGTGTGTGAGTTGCTACTATCTGTCTGCAAGTGTGTAACAGGTTGGTGATCATTCAGTTTCTATACATGTATTGACTTTCTTTTTTCTGTTACAGGTTCTCAAGAAGTCCATCAACCTTCTTCTCCCTGAAGGTGTATCCTTCTAACAAATATTCTCATCTGTAACTGTCTGTGGTTCGCTAACCATCATTCTGCAACTCTGTAACAGGTAAGTGATCATTCAGTGTCTATACATGTATTGCCTTTTTGTTGTCTTACAGGCTTTCAGAACCAACGTCTCCCACCTTCCTCATGTTGCACACAGAAGACAACAGTCTGTCCATTGCAACTGTTTGTGGCTTGCTATTAATCTGTTTGCAAGTGTGTAACAGGTAGGTCATCATTCAGTTTCTATACATGTATTGACTTTCTTTGTTTGTCTTACAGGTTTTACGGACAGCATGACCGCCTCCCTCCCTTTCTGATGGAGGATTTGTCCTTCAATGGTCTGTGCATCTGCAACTGTGTGTTGCTCGCTATTAATCTGTCTGCAAGTGTGTAACAGGTAGGTCATCATTCAGTTTCTATACATGTATTGACTTTCTTTGTTTGTCTTACAGGTTTTACGGACAGCATGACCGCCTCCCTCCCTTCCTGATGGAGGATCTGTCCTTCAAGGGTCTGTGCATCTGCAACTGTGTGTGGTTCGCTATTAATCTGTCTGCAAGTGTGTAACAGGTAGGTCATCATTCAGTTTCTATACATGTATTGACTTTTTTTTTTGTTACACGTTCTCAAGAAGTTCATCAACCTCTTGTTCTCCCTGAAGTTGTATCCTTCTAACAAATATTTTCATCTGTAACTGTGTGTGGTTCGCTGTCCATCAATCTGCAACTCTGTAACAGGTAAGTGATCATTCAGTGTCTATACATGTATTGCCTTTTTGTTGTCTTACAGGCTTTCAGAACCAACGGCTCCCACCTTCCTGATGTTGCACACAGACAACAATGGTCTGTCCATTGCAACTGTTTGTGGCTTGCTATTAATCTGTCTGCAAGTGTGTAAATGGTAGGTCATCATTCAGTTTCTATACATATATTGACTTTCTTTTTTGTGATACACATTCTCAAGAAGTTCATCAACCTCTTGTTCTCCCTGAAGTTGTGTTCTTCTTACAGATATTTTCATCTGTAACTGTGTGTGGTTCGCTGTCCATCATTCTGCAACTCTGTAACAGGTAAGTGATCATTCAGTGTCTATACATGTATTGCCTTTTTGTTGTCTTACAGGCTTTCAGGACCAATGGCTCCCCACTTCCTGATGTTGCATACAGCCAACAAGGGACTGTCCATTGCAACTGTGTGTGACTCGCTACTATCTGTCTGCAAGTGTGTAACAGGTAGGTCATCATTCAGTTTCTATACATTTATTGACTTTCTTTGTTTGTCTTACAGGTTTTTCGGAAAGCATGACCGCCTCCCTCCCTTCCTGATGGAGGATCTGTCCTTCAAGAGTCTGTGCATCTGCAACTGTGTGTGAGTTGCTACTATCTGTCTGCAAGTGTGTAACAGGTTGGTGATCATTCAGTTTCTATACATGTATTGACTTTCTTTGTTTGTCTTACAGGTTTTACGGACAGCATGACCGCCTCCCTCCCTTCCTGATGGAGGATATGTCCTTCAAGGGTCTGTGCATCTGCAACTGTGTGTTGCTCACTATTAATCTGTCTGCAACTGTGTAACAGGTAGGTCATCATTCAGTTTCTATACATGTATTGACTTTCTTTGTTTGTCTTACAGGTTTTACGGACAGCATGACCGCCTCCCTCCCTTCCTGATGGAGGATCTGTCCTTCGAGGGTCTATGCATCTGCAACTGTTTGTGGTTCGTTATTAATCTGTCTGCAAATGTGTAACAGGTAGGTCATCATTCAGTTTCTATACATGTATTGACTTTCTTTGTTTGTCTTACAGGTTTTACGGACAGCATGACCGCCTCCCTCCCTTCCTGATCGAGGATCTGTCCTTCAAGGGTCTGTGCATCTGCAACTGTGTGTGGCTCGCTATTAATCTGTCTGCAAGTGTGTAACAGGTAGGTCATCATTCAGTTTCTATACATGTATTGACTTTCTTTGTTTTTCTTACAGGTTTTACAGACAGCATGATCGCCTCCCTCCCTTCCTGATGGAGGATCTGTCCTTCAAGGGTCTGTGCATCTGCAAATGTGTGTGGCTCACTATTAATCTGTCTGCAAGTGTGTAACAGGTTGGTGATCATTCAGTTTCTATACATGTATTGACTTTCTTTTTTGTGTTACAGATTCTCAAGAAGTTTATCAACCTCTTCTTCTCCCTGAAGGTGTATCCTCCAAATTTTTTAATCTGTAACTGTGTGAGGTTTGATGTTCATCATTCTGCAACTCTGTAACAGGTAAGTGATCGTTCAGTATCTATACATGTATTGCCTTTTTGTTGTCTTACAGGCTTTCAGAACCAACGGCTCCCACCTTCCTGATGGTCCATACAGTCAATAAGGGTCTGTCCATTGCAACTCAATTTGGCTCGCTATTAATCTGTCTGCAAGTGTGTAACAGATAAGTCATCATTCAGTTTCTGTACATGTATTGACATTCTTTGTTTGTCTTACAGGTTTTTCAGACAGCATGACTGCCTCCCTCCATTCCTGATGTTGGATCTGTCCTTCAAGGGTCTGTGCATCTTCAACTATGTGTGAGTCGCTACTATCTGTCTGCAAGTGTGTAACAGGTTGGTGAGCATTCAGTTTCTATACATGTATTGACTTTCTTTTTTGTGTTACAGGTTCTCAAGAAGTCCATTAACCTCTTCTTCTCCCTGAAGGTGTATCCTTCTAACAAATATTTTCATCTGCAACTGTGTGTGGTTCGCTGTCCATCATTCTGCAACTCTGTAACAGGTAAGTGATCATTCAGTGTCTATACATATATTGCCTTTTTGATGTCTTACAGACTTTCAGGACCAATGGCTCCCCCCTTCCTGATGGTCCATACAGTCAACAAGGTTCTGTCCATTGCAACTGTGTGTGGCTCGCTATTAATCTGTCTGCAAGTGTGTAACAGGTAGGTCATCATTCAGTTTCTATACATTTATTGACTTTCTTTGTTTGTCTTACAGGTTTTTCGGAAAGCATGACCGCCTCCCTCCCTTCCTGATGGAGGATCTGTTTTTCGAGGGTCTGTGCATCTGCAACTGTTTGTGGTTCGCTATTAATCTGTCTGCAAGTGTGTAACAGGTAGGTCATCATTCAGTTTCTATACATGTATTGACTTTCTTTGTTTGTCTTACAGGTTTTACGGACAGCATGACCGCCTCCCTCCCTTCCTGATGGAGGATCTGTCCTTCAAGGGTCTGTGCAGCTGCAACTGTGTGTGGCTCGCTATTAATCTGTCTGCAAGTGTGTAACAGGTAGGTCATCATTCAGTTTCTATACATGTATTGACTTTCTTTTTTATGTTACACATTCTCAAGAAGTTTATCAACCTCTTGTTCTCCCTGAAGTTGTGTCCTTCTTACAGATATTTTCATCTGTAACTGTGTGTGGTTCGCTGTCCATCATTCTGCAACTCTGTAACAGGTAAGTGATCATTCAGTGTCTATACATGTATTGCCTTTTTGTTGTCTTACAGGCTTTCAGGACCAATGGCTCCCCACTTCCTGATGTTGCATACAGCCAACAAGGGACTGTCCATTGCAACTGTGTGTGACTCGCTACTATCTTTCTGCAAGTGTGTAACAGATTAGTCATCATTCAGTTTCTGTACATGTATTGACATTCTTTGTTTGTCTTATAGGTTTTTCAGACAGCATGACTGCCTCCCTCCGTTCCTGATGTTGGATCTGTCCTTCAAGGGTCTGTGCATCTTCAACTATGTGTGAGTCGCTACTATCTGTCTGCAAGTGTGTAACAGGTTGCTGAGCATTCAGTTTCTATACATGTATTGACTTTCTTTTTTGTGTTACATGTTCTCAAGAAGTCCATTAACCTCTTCTTCTCCCTGAAGGTGTATCCTTTTAACAAATATTTTCATCTGCAACTGTGTGTGGTTCGCTGTCCATCATTCTGCAACTCTTTAACACGTAAGTGATTGTTCAGTGTCTATACATGTATTGCCTTTTTGTTGTCTTAAAGGCTTTCAGGACCAATGGCTCCCCCCTTCCTGATGGTCCATAAAGTCAACAAGGTTCTGTCCATTGCAACTTTTTGTGGTTCGCTATTAATCTGTCTGCAAGTGTGTAACAGGTAAGTCATCATTCAGTTTCTATACATGTATTGACTTTCTTTGTTTGTCTTACAGGTTTTACGGACAGCATGACCGCCTCCCTCCCTTCCTGATGGAGGATCTGTCCTTCAAGGGTCAGTGCATCTGCAACTGTGTGTGGCTCGCTATTAATCTGTCTGCAAGTGTGTAACAGGTAGCTCATCATTCAGTTTCTATACATGTATTGACTTTCTTTGTTTGTCTTACAGGTTTTACGGACAGCATGATCGCCTCCCTCCCTTCCTGATGGTGGATCTGTCCTTCTAGGGTCTGTGCATCTGCAATTGTGTGTGAGTCGCTACTATCTGTCTGCAAGTGTGTAACAGGTAGGGGATCATTAAGTTTCTAAACATGTATTGACTTTCTTTTTTGTGTTACAGATTCTCAAGAAGTTCATCAACCTCTTGTTCTCCCTGAAGTTGTGTCCTCCTTGCAGATATTTTCATCTGTAACTGTGTGTGGTTCGCTGTCCATCGTTCTGCATCTCTGTAACAGGTAAGTGATCATTCAGTGTCTATACATGTATTGCCTTTTTGTTGTCTTACAGGCTTTCAGGACCAATGGCTCCCCACTTCCTGATGTTGCATACAGCCAACAAGGGACTGTCCATTGCAACTGTGTGTGGCTCGCTATTAATCTGTCTGCAAGTGTGTAACAGGTAGGTCATCATTCAGTTTCTATACATGTATTGACTTTCTTTGTTTGTCTTACAGGTTGTACGGACAGCATTACCGCCTCCCTCCCTTCCTGATGGAGGATCTGTCCTTCAAGGGTCTGTGCATCTGCAACTGTGTGTGGCTCGCTATTAATCTGTCTGCAAGTGTGTAACAGGTAGGTCATCATTCAGTTTCTATACATGTATTGACTTTCTTTGTTTGTCTTACAGGTTTTATGGACAGCATGATCGCCTCCCTCCCTTCCTGATGGAGGATCTGTCCTTCAAGGGTCTGTGCATCTGCAACTGTGTGTGGCTCGCTATTAATCTGTCTGCAAGTGTGTAACAGGTTGGTGATCATTAAGTTTCTATACATGTCTTGACTTTCTTTTTTGTGTTACAGATTCTCAAGAAGTTCATCAACCTCTTCTTCTCCCTGAAGGTGTATCCTCCAAATATTTTAATCTGTATCTGTGTGAGGTTTGATGTTCATCATTCTGCAACTCTGTAACAGGTGAGTGATCGTTCAGTGTCTATACATGTATTGCCTTTTTGTTGTCTTACAGGCTTTCAGAACCAACGGCTCCCACCTTCCTGATGATGCACACAGACAACAACGGTCTGTCCATTGCAACTGTTTGTGGCTTGCTATTAATCTGTCTGCAAGTGTGTAACAGGTAGGTCATCATTCAGTTTCTATGCATGTATTGACTTTCTTTGTTTGTCTTACAGGTTTTTCGGACAGCATGACCGCCTCCCTCCCTTCCTGATGGAGGATCTGTTTTTCGAGGGTCTGTGCATCTGCAACTGTTTGTGGTTCGCTATTAATCTGTCTGCAAGTGTGTAACAGGTAGGTCATCATTCAGTTTCTATACATGTATTGACTTTCTTTGTTTGTCTTACAGGTTTTACGGACAGCATGACCGCCTCCCTCCCTTCCTGATGGAGGATCTGTCCTTCAAGGGTCTGTGCAGCTACAACTGTGTGTGGCTCGCTATTAATCTGTCTGCAAGTGTGTAACAGGTAGGTCATCATTCAGTTTCTATACAAGTATTGACTTTCTTTTTTATGTTACACATTCTCAAGAAGTTTATCAACCTCTTGTTCTCCCTGAAGTTGTGTCCTTCTTACAGATATTTTCATCTGTAACTGTGTGTGGTTCGCTGTCCATCATTCTGCAACTCTGTAACAGGTAAGTGATCATTCAGTGTCTATACATGTATTGCCTTTTTGTTGTCTTACAGGCTTTCAGGACCAATGGCTCCCCACTTCCTGATGTTGCATACAGCCAACAAGGGACTGTCCATTGCAACTGTGTGTTACTCGCTACTATCTGTCTACAAGTGTGTAACAGATAAGTCATCATTCAGTTTCTGTACAAGTATTGACATTTTTTGTTTGTCTTACAGGTTTTTCAGACAGCATGACTGCCTCCCTCCGTTCCTGATGTTGGATCTGTCCTTCAAGGGTCTGTGCATCTTCAACTATGTGTGAGTCGCTACTATCTGTCTGCAAGTGTGTAACAGGTTGCTGAGCATTCAGTTTCTATATATGTATTGACTTTCTTTTTTGTGTTACAGATTCTCAAGAAGTTCATCAACCTCTTCTTCTCCCTGAAGGTGTATCCTCCAAATTTTTTAATCTGTAACTGTGTGAGGTTTGATGTTCATCATTCTGCAACTCTGTAACAGGTAAGTGATCGTTCAGTATCTATACATGTATTGCCTTTTTGTTGTCTTACAGGCTTTCAGAACCAATGGCTCCCACCTTCCTGATGGTCCATACAGTCAATAAGGGTCTGTCCATTGCAACTGTGTTTGGCTCGCTGTTAATCTGTCTGCAAGTGTGTAACAGGTAAGTCATCATTCAGTTTCTATACATGTATTGACTTTCTTTGTTTGTCTTACAGGTTTTACGGACAGCATGACCGCCTCCCTCCCTTCCTGATGGAGGATCTGTCCTTCAAGGGTCTGTGCATCTGCAACTGTGTGTGGCTCGCTATTACTCTGTCTGCAAGTGTGTAACAGGTAGGTCATCATTCAGTTTCTATACATGTATTGACTTTCTTTTTTCTGTTACAGGTTCTCAAGAAGTCCATCAACCTCTTCTTCTCCCTGAAGGTGTATCCTTCTAACAAATATTCCCATCTGTAACTGTCTGTGGTTCGCTAACCATCATTCTGCAACTCTGTAACAGGTAAGTGATCATTCAGTGTCTATACATGCATTGCCTTTTTGTTGTCTTACAGGCTTTCAGGACCAATGGCTCCCCACTTCCTGATGTTGCATACAGCCAACAAGGGACTGTCCATTTCAACTGTGAGTGACTCGCTACTATCTGTCTGCAAGTGTGTAACATAAGTCATCATTCAGTTTCTGTACATGTATTGACATTCTTTGTTTGTCTTACAGGTTTTTCAGACAGCATGACTGCCTCCCTCCGTTCCTGATGTTGGATCTCTCCTTCAAGGGTCTGTGCATCTTCAACTATGTGTGAGTCGCTACTATCTGTCTGCAAGTGTGTAACAGGTTGGTGAGCATTCAGTTTCTATACATGTATTGACTTTCTTTTTTGTGTTACAGGTTCTCAAGAAGTCCATTAACCTCTTCTTCTCCCTGAAGGTGTATCCTTCTAACAAATATTTTCATCTGCAACTGTGTGTGGTTCGCTGTCCATCATTCTGCAACTCTGTAACAGGTAAGTGATCATTCAGTGTCTATACATATATTGCCTTTTTGATGTCTTACAGACTTTCAGGACCAATGGCTCCCCCCTTCCTGATGGTCCATACAGTCAACAAGGTTCTGTCCATTGCAACTGTGTGTGGCTCGCTATTAATCTGTCTGCAAGTGTGTAACAGGTAGGTCATCATTCAGTTTCTATACATTTATTGACTTTCTTTGTTTGTCTTACAGGTTTTTCGGAAAGCATGACCGCCTCCCTCCCTTCCTGATGGAGGATCTGTCCTTCAAGAGTCTGTGCATCTGCAACTGTGTGTGAGTTGCTACTATCTGTCTGCAAGTGTGTAACAGGTTGGTGATCATTCAGTTTCTATACATGTATTGACTTTCTTTTTTCTGTTACAGGTTCTCAAGAAGTCCATCAACCTTCTTCTCCCTGAAGGTGTATCCTTCTAACAAATATTCTCATCTGTAACTGTCTGTGGTTCGCTAACCATCATTCTGCAACTCTGTAACAGGTAAGTGATCATTCAGTGTCTATACATGTATTGCCTTTTTGTTGTCTTACAGGCTTTCAGAACCAACGGCTCCCACCTTCCTCATGTTGCACACAGAAGACAACGGTCTGTCCATTGCAACTGTTTGTGGCTTGCTATTAATCTGTCTGCAAGTGTGTAACAGGTAGGTCATCATTCAGTTTCTATACATGTATTGACTTTCTTTGTTTGTCTTACAGGTTTTACGGACAGCATGACCGCCTCCCTCCCTTCCTGATGGAGGATTTGTCCTTCAAGGGTCTGTGCATCTGCAACTGTGTGTTGCTCGCTATTAATCTGTCTGCAAGTGTGTAACAGGTAGGTCATCATTCAGTTTCTATACATGTATTGACTTTCTTTGTTTGTCTTACAGGTTTTACGGACAGCATGACCGCCTCCCTCCCTTCCTGATGGAGGATCTGTCCTTCAAGGGTCTGTGCATCTGCAACTGTGTGTGGCTCGCTATTAATCTGTCTGCAAGTGTGTAACAGGTAGGTCATCATTCAGTTTCTATACATGTATTGACTTTTTTTTTGTTACACGTTCTCAAGAAGTTCATCAACCTCTTGTTCTCCCTGAAGTTGTATCTTTCTAACAAATATTTTTATCTGTAACTGTGTGTGGTTCGCTGTCCATCATTCTGCAACTCTGTAACAGGTAAGTGATCATTCAGTGTCTATACATATATTGCCTTTTTGATGTCTTACAGGCTTTCAGGACCAATGGCCCTCCCCTTCCTGATGGTCCATACAGTCAACAAGGGTCTGTCCATTGCAACTGTGTGTGACTCGCTATTAATCTGTCTGCAAGTGTGTAACAGGTAGGTCATCATTCAGTTTCTATACATGTATTGACTTTCTTTGTTTGTCTTACAGGTTTTACGGACAGCATGACCGCCTCCCTCCCTTCCTGATGGAGGATCTGTCCTTCAAAGGTCTGTGCATCTGCAACTGTGTGTGGCTCGCTATTAATCTGTCTGCAAGTGTGTAACAGGTTGGTGATCAATAAGTTTCTATACATGTCTTGACTTTCTTTTTTGTGTTACAGATTCTCAAGAAGTTCATCAACCTCTTCTTCTCCCTGAAGGTGTATCCTCCAAATATTTTAATCTGTATCTGTGTGAGGTTTGATGTTCATCATTCTGCAACTCTGTAACAGGTAAGTGATCGTTCAGTGTCTATACATGTATTGCCTTTTTGTTGTCTTACAGGCTTTCAGAACCAACGGCTCCCACCTTCCTGATGATGCACACAGACAACAACGGTCTGTCCATTGCAACTGTTTGTGGCTTGCTATTAATCTGTCTGCAAGTGTGTAACAGGTAGGTCATTATTCAGTTTCTATACATGTATTGACTTTCTTTGTTTGTCTTACAGGTTTTTCAGACAGCATGACCGCCTCCCTCCCTTCCTGATGGTGGATCTGTCCTTCTAGGGTCTGTGCATCTGCAATTGTGTGTGAGTCGCTACTATCTGTCTGCAAGTGTGTAACAGGTAGGGGATCATTAAGTTTCTAAACATGTATTGACTTTCTTTTTTGTGTTACAGATTCTCAAGAAGTTCATCAACCTCTTGTTCTCCCTGAAGTTGTGTCCTTCTTGCAGATATTTTCATCTGTAACTGTGTGTGGTTCGCTGTCCATCATTCTGCATCTCTGTAACAGGTAAGTGATCATTCAGTGTCTATACATGTATTGCCTTTTTGTTGTTTTACAGGCTTTCAGGACCAATGGCTCCCCACTTCCTGATGTTGCATACAGCCAACAAGGGACTGTCCATTGCAACTGTGTGTGGCTCGCTATTAATCTGTCTGCAAGTGTGTAACAGGTAGGTCATCATTCAGTTTCTATACATGTATTGACTTTCTTTGTTTGTCTTACAGGTTTTTCAGACAGCATGACTGCCTCCCTCCGTTCCTGATGTTGGATCTGTCCTTCAAGGTTCTGTGCATCTTCATCTATGTATGAGTCGCTACTATCTGTCTGCAAGTGTGTAACAGATTGGTGAGCATTCAGTTTCTATACATGTATTGACTTTCTTTTTTGTGTTACAGGTTCTCAAGAACTCCATTAACCTCTTCTTCTCCCTGAAGGTGTATCCTTCTAACAAATATCCTCATCTGTAACTGTCTGTGGTTCGCTAACCATCATTCTGCAACTCTGTAACAGGTAAGTGATCATTCAGTGTCTATACATGTATTGCCTTTTTGTTGTCTTACAGGCTTTCAGAACCAACGGCTCCCACCTTCCTCATGTTGCACACAGACAACAACGGTCTGTCCATTGCAACTATTTGTGGCTTGCTATTAATCTGTCTGCAAGTGTGTAACAGGTAGGTCATCATTCAGTTTCTATACATGTATTGACTTTCTTTGTTTGTCTTACAGGTTTTACGGACAGCATGACCGCCTCCCTCCCTTCCTGATGGAGGATTTGTCCTTCAAGGGTCTGTGCATCTGCAGCTGTGTGTTGCTCGCTATTAATCTGTTTGCAATTGTGTAACAGGTAGGTCATCATTCAGTTTCTATACATGTATTGACTTTCTTTGTTTGTCTTACAAGTTTTACGGACAGCATGACCGCCTCCCTCCCTTCCTGATGGAGGATCTGTCCTTCGAGGGTCTATGCATCTGCAACTGTTTGTGGTTCGCTATTAATCTGTCTGCAAGTGTGTAACAGGTAGGTCATCATTCAGTTTCTATACATGTATTGACTTTCTTTCTTTGTCTTACAGGTTTTACGGACAGCATGACTGCCTCCCTCCCTTCCTGATGGAGGATTTGTCCTTCAAGGGTCTGTGCATCTGCAACTGTGTGTGGCTCGCTATTAATCTGTCTGCAAGTGTGTAACAGGTAGGTCATCATTCAGTTTCTATACATGTATTGACTTTCTTTGTTTGTCTTACAGGTTTTTCAGACAGCATGACCGCCTCCCTCCCTTCCTGATGGTGGATCTGTCCTTCTAGGGTCTGTGCATCTGCAATTGTGTGTGAGTCGCTACTATCTGTCTGCAAGTGTGTAACAGGTAGGGGATCATTAAGTTTCTAAACATGTATTGACTTTCTTTTTTGTGTTACAGATTCTCAAGAAGTTCATCAACCTCTTGTTCTCCCTGAAGTTGTGTCCTTCTTGCAGATATTTTCATCTGTAACTGTGTGTGGTTCGCTGTCCATCATTCTGCATCTCTGTAACAGGTAAGTGATCATTCAGTGTCTATACATGTATTGCCTTTTTGTTGTTTTACAGGCTTTCAGGACCAATGGCTCCCCACTTCCTGATGTTGCATACAGCCAACAAGGGACTGTCCATTGCAACTGTGTGTGGCTCGCTATTAATCTGTCTGCAAGTGTGTAACAGGTAGGTCATCATTCAGTTTCTATACATGTATTGACTTTCTTTGTTTGTCTTACAGGTTGTACGGACAGCATTACCGCCTCCCTCCCTTCCTGATGGAGGATCTGTCCTTCAAGGGTCTGTGCATCTGCAACTGTGTGTGGCTCGCTATTAATCTGTCTGCAAGTGTGTAACAGGTTGGTGATCAATAAGTTTCTATACATGTCTTGACTTTCTTTTTTGTGTTACAGATTCTCAAGAAGTTCATCAACCTCTTCTTCTCCCTGAAGGTGTATCCTCCAAATATTTTAATCTGTATCTGTGTGAGGTTTGATGTCCATCATTCTGCAACTCTTTAACAGGTAAGTGATCGTTCAGTGTCTATACATGTATTGCCTTTTTGTTGTCTTACAGGCTTTCAGAACCAACGGCTCCCACCTTCCTGATGATGCACACAGACAACAACGGTCTGTCCATTGCAACTGTTTGTGGCTTGCTATTAATCTGTCTGCAAGTGTGTAACAGGTAGGTCATCATTCAGTTTCTATGCATGTATTGACTTTCTTTGTTTGTCTTACAGGTTTTTCAGACAGCATGACTGCCTCCCTCCGTTCCTGATGTTGGATCTGTCCTTCAAGGTTCTGTGCATCTTCATCTATGTATGAGTCGCTACTATCTGTCTGCAAGTGTGTAACAGATTGGTGAGCATTCAGTTTCTATACATGTCTTGACTTTCTTTTTTGTGTTACAGGTTCTCAAGAACTCCATTAACCTCTTCTTCTCCCTGAAGGTGTATCCTTCTAACAAATATCCTCATCTGTAACTGTCTGTGGTTCGCTAACCATCATTCTGCAACTCTGTAACAGGTAAGTGATCATTCAGTGTCTATACATGTATTGCCTTTTTGTTGTCTTACAGGCTTTCAGAACCAACGGCTCCCACCTTCCTCATGTTGCACACAGACAACAACGGTCTGTCCATTGCAACTATTTGTGGCTTGCTATTAATCTGTCTGCAAGTGTGTAACAGGTAGGTCATCATTCAGTTTCTATACATGTATTGACTTTCTTTGTTTGTCTTACAGGTTTTACGGACAGCATGACCGCCTCCCTCCCTTCCTGATGGAGGATTTGTCCTTCAAGGGTCTGTGCATCTGCAGCTGTGTGTTGCTCGCTATTAATCTGTTTGCAATTGTGTAACAGGTAGGTCATCATTCAGTTTCTATACATGTATTGACTTTCTTTGTTTGTCTTACAAGTTTTACGGACAGCATGACTGCCTCCCTCCCTTCCTGATGGAGGATCTGTCCTTCAAGGGTCTGTGCATCTGCAACTGTGTGTGGCTCGCTATTAATCTGTCTGCAAGTGTGTAACAGGTAGGTCATCATTTAGTTTCTATACATGTATTGACTTTCTTTGTTTGTCTTACAGGTTTTACGGACAGCATGATCGCCTCCCTCCCTTCCTGATGGAGGATCTGTCCTTCAAGGGTCTGTGCATCTGCAACTGTGTGTGGCTCGCTATTAATCTGTCTGCAAGTGTGTAACAGGTTGGTGATCATTCAGTTTCTATACATGTATTGACTTTCTTTTTTGTGTTACAGATTCTCAAGAAGTTCATCAACCTCTTCTTCTCCCTGAAGGTGTATCCTCCAAATATTTTAATCTGTAACTGTGTGAGGTTTGATGTTCATCATTCTGCAACTCTGTAACAGGTAAGTGATCATTCAGTGTCTATACATATATTGCCTTTTTGATGTCTTACAGGCTTTCAGGACCAATGGCCCTCCCCTTCCTGATGGTCCATACAGTCAACAAGGGTCTGTCCATTGCAACTGTGTGTGGCTCGCTATTAATCTGTCTGCAAGTGTGTAACAGGTAGGTCATCATTCAGTTTCTATACATGTATTGACTTTCTTTCTTTGTCTTACAGGTTTTACGGACAGCATGATCGCCTCCCTACCTTACTGATGGAGGATCTGTCCTTAAAGGGTCTGTGCATCTGCAACTGTGTGTGGCTCGCTATTAATCTGTCTGCAAGTGTGTAACAGGTTGGTGATCATTCAGTTTCTATACATGTATTGACTTTCTTTTTTGTGTTACAGATTCTCAAGAAGTTCATTAACCTCTTCTTCTCCCTGAAGGTGTATCCTACAAATATTTTAATCTGTAACTGTGTGAGGTTTGATGTTCATCATTCTGCAACTCTGTAACAGGTAAGTGATTGTTCAGTGTCTATACATGTATTGCCTTTTTGTTGTCTTACAGACTTTTAGGACCAGTGGCCCTCCCCTTCCTGATGGTCCATACAGTCAACAAGGGTCTGTCCATTGCAACTGTGTGTGGCTCGCTATTAATCTGTCTGCAAGTGTGTAACAGGTAGGTCATTATTCAGTTTCTATACATGTATTGACTTTCTTTGTTTGTCTTACAGGTTTTTCAGACAGCATGACCGCCTCACTCCCTTCCTGATGGTGGATCTGTCCTTCCAGGGTCTGTGCATCTGCAACTGTGTGTGAGTCGCTACTATCTGTCTGCAAGTGTGTAACAGGTAGGGGATCATTAAGTTTCTAAACATGTATTGACTTTCTTTTTTGTGTTACAGATTCTCAAGAAGTTCATCAACCTCTTGTTCTCCCTGAAGTTGTGTGCTTCTTGCAGATATTTTCATCTGTATCTGTGTGTGGTTCGCTGTCCATCATTCTGCATCTCTGTAACAGGTAAGTGATCATTCAGTGTCTATACACGTATTGCCTTTTTGTTGTCTTACAGGCTTTCAGGACCAATGGCTCCCCACTTCCTGATGTTGCATCCAGCCAACAAGGGATTGTCCATTGCAACTGTGTGTGACTCGCTACTGTCTGTCTGCAAGTGTGTAACAGATAAGTCATCATTCAGTTTCTGTACATGTATTGACTTTCTTTGTTTGTCTTACAGGTTTTTCAGACAGCATGACTGCCTCCCTCCGTTCCTGATGTTGGATCTGTCCTTCAAGGTTCTGTGCATCTTCATCTAAGTGTGAGTCGCTACTGTCTGTCTGCAAGTGTGTAACAGGTAGGTTATCATTCACTTTCTATACATGTATTGACTTTATTTTTTGTGTTACAGGTTTTTAAGAAGTTCATCAACCTCTTGTTCTCCCTGAAGGTGTATCCTTCTAACAAATATTCTCATCTGTAACTGTCTGTGGTTCGCTGACCATCATTCTGCAACTCTGTAACAGGTAAGTGATCATTCAGTGTCTATACATGTATTGCCTTTTTGTTGTCTTAGTGGCTTTTAGAACCAACGGCTCCAACCTTCCTGATGTTGTACACAGACAACAACGGTCTGTCCATTGCAACTGTTTGTGGCTCGCTATTAATCTTTCTGCAAGTGTGTAACAGGTAGGTCATCATTCAGTTTCTATACATGTATTGACTTTCTTTGTTTGTCTTACAGGTTTTACGGACAGCATGACCGCCTCCCTCCCTTCCTGATGGAGGATCTGTCCTTCAAGGGTCTGTGCATCTGCAACTGTGTGTGGCTCGCTATTAATCTGTCTGCAAGTGTGTAACAGGTAGGTCATCATTCAGTTTCTATACATGTATTGACTTTCTTTGTTTGTCTTACAGGTTTTACGGACAGCATGACCGCCTCCCTCCCTTCCTGATGGAGGATCTGTCCTTCAAGGGTCTGTGCATCTGCAACTGTGTGTGGCTCGCTATTAATCTGTCTGCAAGTGTGTAACAGGTAGGTCATCATTCAGGTTCTATACATGTATTGACTTTCTTTTTTGTGTTACACATTCTCAAGAAGTTCATCAACCTCTTGTTCTCCCTGAAGTTGTGTCCTTCTTACAGATATTTTCATCTGTAACTGTGTGTGGTTCGCTGTCCATCATTCTGCAACTCTGTAACAGGTAAGTGATCATTCAGTGTCTATACATGTATTGCCTTTTTGTTGTCTTACAGACTTTCAGGACCAGTGGCCCTCCCCTTCCTGATGGTCCATACAGTCAACATGGGTCTGTCCATTGCAACTGTGTGTGGCTCACTATTAATCTGTCTGCAAGTGTGTAACAGGTAGGTCATCATTCAGTTTCTATACATTTATTGACTTTCTTTGTTTGTCTTACAGGTTTTTCGGAAAGCATGACCGCCTCCCTCCCTTCCCGATGGAGGATCTGTCTTTCAAGAGTCTGTGCATTTGCAACTGTGTGTGAGTTGCTACTATCTGTTTGCAAGTGTGTAACAGGTTGGTGATCATTCACTTTCTATACATGTATTGACTTTCTTTTTTCTGTTACAGGTTCTCACGAAGTCCATCAACCTCTTCTTCTCCCTGAAGGTGTATCCTTCTAACAAATATTCTCATCTGTAACTGTCTGTGGTTCGCTAACCATCATTCTGCAACTCTGTAACAGGTAAGTGATCATTCATTTCTATACATGTATTGCCTTTTTGTTGTTTTACAGGCTTTCAGAACCAACGGCTCCCACCTTCCTCATGTTGCACACAGACAACAACGGTCTGTCCATTGCAACTGTTTGTGGCTTCCTATTAATCTGTCTGCAAGTGTGTAACAGGTAGGTCATCATTCAGTTTCTATACATGTATTGACTTTCTTTGTTTGTCTTACAGGTTTTTCGGACAGCATGACCGCCTCCCTCCCTTCCTGATGGAGGATCTGTCCTTCGAGGGTCTGTGAATCTGCAACTTTTTGTGGTTCGCTATTAATCTGTCTGCAAGTGTGTAACAGGTAGGTCATCATTCAGTTTCTATACATGTATTGACTTTCTTTGTTTGTCTTACAGGTTTTTCGGACAGCATGACCGCCTCCCTCCCTTCCTGATGGAGGATCTGTCCTTCGAGGGTCTGTGCAGCTGCAACTGTTTGTGGTTCGCTATTAATCTGTCTGCAAGTGTGTAACAGGTAGGTCATCATTCAGGTTCTATACATGTATTGACTTTCTTTTTTGTGTTACACATTCTCAAGAAGTTCATCAACCTCTTGTTCTCCCTGAAGTTGTGTCCTTCTTACAGATATTTTCATCTGTAACTGTGTGTGGTTCGCTGTCCATCATTCTGCAACTCTGTAACAGGTAAGTGATCATTCAGTGTCTATACATGTATTGCCTTTTTGTTGTCTTACAGACTTTCAGGACCAGTGGCCCTCCCCTTCCTGATGGTCCATACAGTCAACAAGGGTCTGTCCATTGCAACTGTGTGTGGCTCGCTATTAATCTGTCTGCAAGTGTGTAACAGGTAGGTCATTATTCAGTTTCTATACATGTATTGACTTTCTTTGTTTGTCTTACAGGTTTTTCAGACAGCATGACCACCTCCCTCCCTTCCTGATGGTGGATCTGTCCTTCCAGGGTCTGTGCATCTGCAACTGTGTGTGAGTCGCTACTATGTGTCTGCAAGTGTGTAACAGGTAGGGGATCATTAAGTTTCTAAACATGTATTGACTTTCTTTTTTGTGTTACAGATTCTCAAGAAGTTCATCAACCTCTTGTTCTCCCTGAAGTTGTGTCCTTCTTGCAGATATTTTCATCTGTAACTGTGTGTGGTTCGCTGTCCATCATTCTGCATCTCTGTAACAGGTAAGTGATCATTCAGTGTCTATACATATATTGCCTTTTTGATGTCTTACAGGCTTTCAGGACCAATGGCTCCCCCCTTCCTGATGGTCCATACAGTCAACAAGGTTCTGTCCATTGCAACTGTGTGTGGCTTGCTATTAATCTGTCTGCAAGTGTGTAACAGGTAGGTCATCATTCAGTTTCTATACATGTATTGACTTTCTTTGTTTGTCTTACAGGTTTTACGGACAGCATGACCGCCTCCCTCCCTTCCTGATGGAGGATCTGTCCTATGAGGGTCTGTGCATCTGCAACTGTTTGTGGTTCGCTATTAATCTGTCTGCAAGTGTGTAACAGGTAAGTCATCATTCAGTTTCTATACATGTATTGACTTTCTTTGTTTGTCTTACAGGTTTTACAGACAGCATGACCGCCTCCCTCCCTTCCTGATGGAGGATCTGTCCTTCAAGGGTCTGTGCATCTGCAACTGTGTGTGGCTCGCTATTAATCTGTCTGCAAGTGTGTAACAGGTAGGTGATCATTCAGTTTCTATACATGTATTGCCTTTTTGTTGTCTTACAGGCTTTCAGGACCAATGGCTCCCACCTTCCTGATGGTGCATACAGTCAACAAGTCTCTGTCCATTGCAACTGTGTGTGGCTCGCTATCAATCTGTCTGCAAGTGTGTAACAGGTAGGTGGTCATTCAGTTTCTATACATGTATTGCCTTTTTGTTGTCTTACAGGCTTTCAAGACCAATGGCTCCCCCCCTTCCTGATGGTGCATTCGCTGTCCATCATTCTGCAACTCTGTAACAGGTAAGTAATCATTCAGTGTCTATACATGTATTGCCTTTCTTTTTTGTGTTACAGGTTCTGAAGAAGTCCATCAACCTCTTCTTCTCCCTGAAGGTGTATCCTTCTAACAAATACATTTTCATCTGCAACTGTGTATGGTTCGCTGTCCATCATTCTGCAACTCTGTAACAGGTAAGTGATCATTCAGTCTATATACATGTATTGCCTTTTTGTTGTCTTACAGGCTTTCAAGACCAATGGCTCCCCCTTTCCTGATGGTCCATTGCAACTGTGTGTGACTCGCTATCAATCTGTCTGCAAGTGTGTAACAGGTTGGTGATCATTCAGTTTCTATACATGTATTGACATTCTTTGTTTGTCTTACAGGTTTTTCGGACAGCATGACCGCCTCCCTCCCTTCCTGATGGTGGATCTGTCCTTCAAGGGTCTGTGCATCTTCAACTATGTGTGAGTCGCTACTATCTGTCTGCAAGTGTGTAACAGGTTGGTGAGCATTCAGTTTCTATACATGTACTGACTTTCTTTTTTGTGTTACAGGTTCTCAATTAGTCCATTAACCTCTTCTTCTCCCTGAAGGTGTATCCTTCTAACAAATATTTTCATCTGCAACTGTGTGTGGTTTGATGTTCATAATTCTGCAACTCTGTAACAGGTAAGTGATCATTCAGTGTCTATACATGTATTGCCTTTTTGTTGTCTTACAGGCTTTCAGGACCAATGGCTCCCCCTTCCTGATGGTGCATACAGTCAACAAGGGTCTGTCCATTGCAACTGTGTGTGGCTCGCTATTAATCTGTCTGCAAGTGTGTAACAGGTAGGTCATCATTCAGTTTCTATACATGTATTGACTTTCTTTTTTGTGTTACACATTCTCAAGAAGTTCATCAACCTCTTGTTCTCCCTGAAGTTGTGTCCTTCTTACAGATATTTTCATCTGTAACTGTGTGTGGTTCGCTGTCCATCATTCTGCAACTCTGTAACAGGTAAGTGATCATTCAGTGTCTATACATGTATTGCCTTTTTGTTGTCTTACAAACTTTCAGGACCAGTGGCCCTCCCCTTCCTGATGGTCCATACAGTCAACAAGGTTCTGTCCATTGCAACTGTGTGTGGCTCGCTATTAATCTGTCTGCAAGTGTGTAACAGGTAGGTCATCATTCAGTTTCTATACATTTATTGACTTTCTTTGTTTGTCTTACAGGTTTTTCGGAAAGCATGACCGCCTCCCTCCCTTCCTGATGGAGGATCTGTCCTTCAAGAGTCTGTGCATCTGCAACTGTGTGTGAGTTGCTACTATCTGTCTGCAAGTGTGTAACAGGTTGGTGATCATTCAGTTTCTATACATGTATTGACTTTCTTTTTTCTGTTACAGGTTCTCAAGAAGTCCATCAACCTTCTTCTCCCTGAAGGTGTATCCTTCTAACAAATATTCTCATCTGTAACTGTCTGTGGTTCGCTAACCATCATTCTGCAACTCTGTAACAGGTAAGTGATCATTCAGTGTCTATACATGTATTGCCTTTTTGTTGTCTTACAGGCTTTCAGAACCAACGGCTCCCACCTTCCTCATGTTGCACACAGAAGACAACGGTCTGTCCATTGCAACTGTTTGTGGCTTGCTATTAATCTGTCTGCAAGTGTGTAACAGGTAGGTCATCATTCAGTTTCTATACATGTATTGACTTTCTTTGTTTGTCTTACAGGTTTTACGGACAGCATGACCGCCTCCCTCCCTTCCTGATGGAGGATTTGTCCTTCAAGGGTCTGTGCATCTGCAACTGTGTGTTGCTCGCTATTAATCTGTCTGCAAGTGTGTAACAGGTAGGTCATTATTCAGTTTCTATATGTATTGACTTTCTTTGTTTGTCTTACAGGTTTTTCAGACAGCATGACCGCCTCCCTCCCTTCCTGATGGTGGATCTGTCCTTCTAGGGTCTGTGCATCTGCAATTGTGTGTGAGTCGGTACTATCTGTCTGCAAGTGTGTAACAGGTAGGGGATCATTAAGTTTCTAAACATGTATTGACTTTCTTTTTTGTGTTACAGATTCTCAAGAAGTTCATCAACCTCTTGTTCTCCCTGAAGTTGTGTCCTTCTTGCAGATATTTTCATCTGTAACTGTGTGTGGTTCGCTGTCCATCATTCTGCATCTCTGTAACAGGTAAGTGATCATTCAGTGTCTATACATGTATTGCCTTTTTGTTGTTTTACAGGCTTTCAGGACCAATGGCTCCCCACTTCCTGATGTTGCATACAGCCAACAAGGGACTGTCCATTGCAACTGTGTGTGGCTCGCTATTAATCTGTCTGCAAGTGTGTAACAGGTAGGTCATCATTCAGTTTCTATACATGTATTGACTTTCTTTGTTTGTCTTACAGGTTGTACGGACAGCATTACCGCCTCCCTCCCTTCCTGATGGAGGATCTGTCCTTCAAGGGTCTGTGCATCTGCAACTGTGTGTGGCTCGCTATTAATCTGTCTGCAAGTGTGTAACAGGTAGGTCATCATTCAGTTTCTATACATGTATTGACTTTCTTTGTTTGTCTTACAGGTTTTATGGACAGCATGATCGCCTCCCTCCCTTCCTGATGGAGGATCTGTCCTTCAAGGGTCTGTGCATCTGCAACTGTGTGTGGCTCGCTATTAATCTGTCTGCAAGTGTGTAACAGGTTGGTAATCAATAAGTTTCTATACATGTCTTGACTTTCTTTTTTGTGTTACAGATTCTCAAGAAGTTCATCAACCTCTTCTTCTCCGTGAAGGTGTATCCTCCAAATATTTTAATCAGTATCTGTGTGAGGTTTGATGTTTATCATTCTGCAACTCTGTAACAGGTAAGTGATCGTTCAGTGTCTATACATGTATTGCCTTTTTGTTGTCTTACAGGCTTTCAGAACCAACGGCTCCCACCTTCCTGATGATGCACACAGACAACAACAGTCTGTCCATTGCAACTGTTTGTGGCTTGCTATTAATCTGTCTGCAAGTGTGTAACAGGTAGGTCATCATTCAGTTTCTATGCATGTATTGACTTTCTTTGTTTGTCTTACAGGTTTTTCAGACAGCATGACTGCCTCCCTCCGTTCCTGATGTTGGATCTGTCCTTCAAGGTTCTGTGCATCTTCATCTATGTATGAGTCGCTACTATCTGTCTGCAAGTGTGTAACAGATTGGTGAGCATTCAGTTTCTATACATGTATTAACTTTCTTTTTTGTGTTACAGGTTCTCAAGAACTCCATTAACCTCTTCTTCTCCCTGAAGGTGTATCCTTCTAACAAATATCCTCATCTGTAACTGTCTGTGGTTCGCTAACCATCATTCTGCAACTCTGTAACAGGTAAGTGATCATTCAGTGTCTATACATGTATTGCCTTTTTGTTGTCTTACAGGCTTTCAGAACCAACGGCTCCCACCTTCCTCATGTTGCACACAGACAACAACGGTCTGTCCATTGCAACTATTTGTGGCTTGCTATTAATCTGTCTGCAAGTGTGTAACAGGTAGGTCATCATTCAGTTTCTATACATGTATTGACTTTCTTTGTTTGTCTTACAGGTTTTACGGACAGCATGACCGCCTCCCTCCCTTCCTGATGGAGGATTTGTCCTTCAAGGGTCTGTGCATCTGCAGCTGTGTGTTGCTCGCTATTAATCTGTTTGCAATTGTGTAACAGGTAGGTCATCATTCAGTTTCTATACATGTATTGACTTTCTTTGTTTGTCTTACAAGTTTTACGGACAGCATGACTGCCTCCCTCCCTTCCTGATGGAGGATCTGTCCTTCAAGGGTCTGTGCATCTGCAACTGTGTGTGGCTCGCTATTAATCTGTCTGCAAGTGTGTAACAGGTAGGTCATCATTTAGTTTCTATACATGTATTGACTTTCTTTGTTTGTCTTACAAGTTTTACGGACAGCATGATCGCCTCCCTCCCTTCCTGATGGAGGATCTGTCCTTCAAGGGTCTGTGCATCTGCAACTGTGTGTGGCTCGCTATTAATCTGTCTGCAAGTGTGTAACAGGTTGGTGATCATTCAGTTTCTATACATGTATTGACTTTCTTTTTTGTGTTACAGATTCTCAAGAAGTTCATCAACCTCTTCTTCTCCCTGAAGGTGTATCCTCCAAATATTTTAATCTGTAACTGTGTGAGGTTTGATGTTCATCATTCTGCAACTCTGTAACAGGTAAGTGATCATTCAGTGTCTATACATATATTGCCTTTTTGATGTCTTACAGGCTTTCAGGACCAATGGCCCTCCCCTTCCTGATGGTCCATACAGTCAACAAGGGTCTGTCCATTGCAACTGTGTGTGGCTCGCTATTAATCTGTCTGCAAGTGTGTAACAGGTAGGTCATCATTCAGTTTCTATACATGTATTGACTTTCTTTCTTTGTCTTACAGGTTTTACGGACAGCATGATCGCCTCCCTACCTTACTGATGGAGGATCTGTCCTTCAGGGGTCTGTGCATCTGCAACTGTGTGTGGCTCGCTATTAATCTGTCTGCAAGTGTGTAACAGGTTGGTGATCATTCAGTTTCTATACATGTATTGACTTTCTTTTTTGTGTTACAGATTCTCAAGAAGTTCATTAACCTCTTCTTCTCCCTGAAGGTGTATCCTACAAATATTTTAATCTGTAACTGTGTGAGGTTTGATGTTCATCATTCTGCAACTCTGTAACAGGTAAGTGATCATTCAGTGTCTATACATGTATTGCCTTTTTGTTGTCTTACAGGCTTTCAGAACCAACGGCTCCCACCTTCCTCATGTTGCACACAGACAACAACGGTCTGTGCATCTGCAACTGTGTGTGGCTCGCTATTAATCTGTCTGCAAGTGTGTAACAGGTAGGTTATCATTCAGTTTCTATACATGTATTGACTTTCTTTGTTTGTCTTACAGGTTTTATGGACAGCATGATCGCCTCCCTCCCTTCCTGATGGAGGATCTGTCCTTCAAGGGTCTGTGCATCTGCAACTGTGTGTGGCTCGCTATTAATCTGTCTGCAAGTGTGTAACAGGTTGGTGATCAATAAGTTTCTATACATGTCTTGACTTTCTTTTTTGTGTTACAGATTCTCAAGAAGTTCATCAACCTCTTCTTCTCCGTGAAGGTGTATCCTCCAAATATTTTAATCTGTATCTGTGTGAGGTTTGATGTTTATCATTCTGCAACTCTGTAACAGGTAAGTGATCGTTCAGTGTCTATACATGTATTGCCTTTTTGTTGTCTTACAGGCTTTCAGAACCAACGGCTCCCACCTTCCTGATGATGCACACAGACAACAACAGTCTGTCCATTGCAACTGTTTGTGGCTTGCTATTAATCTGTCTGCAAGTGTGTAACAGGTAGGTCATCATTCAGTTTCTATGCATGTATTGACTTTCTTTGTTTGTCTTACAGGTTTTTCAGACAGCATGACTGCCTCCCTCCGTTCCTGATGTTGGATCTGTCTTTCAAGGTTCTGTGCATCTTCATCTATGTATGAGTCGCTACTATCTGTCTGCAAGTGTGTAACAGATTGGTGAGCATTCAGTTTCTATACATGTATTGACTTTCTTTTTTGTGTTACAGGTTCTCAAGAACTCCATTAACCTCTTCTTCTCCCTGAAGGTGTATCCTTCTAACAAATATCCTCATCTGTAACTGTCTGTGGTTCGCTAACCATCATTCTGCAACTCTGTAACAGGTAAGTGATCATTCAGTGTCTATACATGTATTGCCTTTTTGTTGTCTTACAGGCTTTCAGAACCAACGGCTCCCACCTTCCTCATGTTGCACACAGACAACAACGGTCTGTCCATTGCAACTATTTGTGGCTTGCTATTAATCTGTCTGCAAGTGTGTAACAGGTAGGTCATCATTCAGTTTCTATACATGTATTGACTTTCTTTGTTTGTCTTACAGGTTTTACGGACAGCATGACCGCCTCCCTCCCTTCCTGATGGAGGATTTGTCCTTCAAGGGTCTGTGCATCTGCAGCTGTGTGTTGCTCGCTATTAATCTGTCTGCAAGTGTGTAACAGGTAGGTCATTATTCAGTTTCTATACATGTATTGACTTTCTTTGTTTGTCTTACAGGTTTTTCAGACAGCATGACCGCCTCCCTCCCTTCCTGATGGTGGATCTGTCCTTCTAGGGTCTGTGCATCTGCAATTGTGTGTGAGTCGCTACTATCTGTCTGCAAGTGTGTAACAGGTAGGGGATCATTAAGTTTCTAAACATGTATTGACTTTCTTTTTTGTGTTACAGATTCTCAAGAAGTTCATCAACCTCTTGTTCTCCCTGAAGTTGTGTCCTTCTTGCAGATATTTTCATCTGTAACTGTGTGTGGTTCGCTGTCCATCATTCTGCATCTCTGTAACAGGTAAGTGATCATTCAGTGTCTATACATGTATTGCCTTTTTGTTGTTTTACAGGCTTTCAGGACCAATGGCTCCCCACTTCCTGATGTTGCATACAGCCAACAAGGGACTGTCCATTGCAACTGTGTGTGGCTCGCTATTAATCTGTCTGCAAGTGTGTAACAGGTAGGTCATCATTCAGTTTCTATACATGTATTGACTTTCTTTGTTTGTCTTACAGGTTGTACGGACAGCATTACCGCCTCCCTCCCTTCCTGATGGAGGATCTGTCCTTCAAGGGTCTGTTCATCTGCAACTGTGTGTGGCTCGCTATTAATCTGTCTGCAAGTGTGTAACAGGTAGGTCATCATTCAGTTTCTATACATGTATTGACTTTCTTTGTTTGTCTTACAGGTTTTATGGACAGCATGATCGCCTCCCTCCCTTCCTGATGGAGGATCTGTCCTTCAAGGGTCTGTGCATCTGCAACTGTGTGTGGCTCGCTATTAATCTGTCTGCAAGTGTGTAACAGGTTGGTGATCAATAAGTTTCTATACATGTCTTGACTTTCTTTTTTGTGTTACAGATTCTCAAGAAGTTCATCAACCTCTTCTTCTCCCTGAAGGTGTATCCTCCAAATATTTTAATCTGTATCTGTGTGAGGTTTGATGTTCATCATTCTGCAACTCTGTAACAGGTAAGTGATCGTTCAGTGTCTATACATGTATTGCCTTTTTGTTGTCTTACAGGCTTTCAGAACCAACGGCTCCCACCTTCCTGATGATGCACACAGACAACAACGGTCTGTCCATTGCAACTGTTTGTGGCTTGCTATTTATCTGTCTGCAAGTGTGTAACAGGTAGGTCATCATTCAGTTTCTATGCATGTATTGACTTTCTTTGTTTGTCTTACAGGTTTTTCAGACAGCATGACTGCCTCCCTCCGTTCCTGATGTTGGATCTGTCCTTCAAGGTTCTGTGCATCTTCATCTATGTATGAGTCGCTACTATCTGTCTGCAAGTGTGTAACAGATTGGTGAGCATTCAGTTTCTATACATGTATTGACTTTCTTTTTTGTGTTACAGGTTCTCAAGAACTCCATTAACCTCTTCTTCTCCCTGAAGGTGTATCCTTCTAACAAATATCCTCATCTGTAACTGTCTGTGGTTCGCTAACCATCATTCTGCAACTCTGTAACAGGTAAGTGATCATTCAGTGTCTATACATGTATTGCCTTTTTGTTGTCTTACAGGCTTTCAGAACCAACGGCTCCCACCTTCCTCATGTTGCACACAGACAACAACGGTCTGTCCATTGCAACTATTTGTGGCTTGCTATTAATCTGTCTGCAAGTGTGTAACAGGTAGGTCATCATTCAGTGTCTATACATGTATTGCCTTTTTGTTGTCTTACAGGCTTTCAGGACCAATGGCTCCCCACTTCCTGATGTTGCATCCAGCCAACAAGGGATTGTCCATTGCAACTGTGTGTGACTCGCTACTGTCTGTCTGCAAGTGTGTAACAGATAAGTCATCATTCAGTTTCTGTACATGTATTGACATTCTTTGTTTGTCTTACAGGTTTTTCAGACAGCATGACTGCCTCCCTCCGTTCCTGATGTTGGATCTGTCCTTCAAGGTTCTGTGCATCTTCATCTATGTGTGAGTCGCTACTGTCTGTCTGCAAGTGTGTAACAGGTAGGTTATCATTCACTTTCTATACATGTATTGACTTTATTTTTTGTGTTACAGGTTTTTAAGAAGTTCATCAACCTCTTGTTCTCCCTGAAGGTGTATCCTTCTAACAAATATTCTCATCTGTAACTGTCTGTGGTTCGCTGACCATCATTCTGCAACTCTGTAACAGGTAAGTGATCATTCAGTGTCTATACATGTATTGCCTTTTTGTTGTCTTAGTGGCTTTTAGAACCAACGGCTCCAACCTTCCTGATGTTGTACACAGACAACAACGGTCTGTCCATTGCAACTGTTTGTGGCTCGCTATTAATCTTTCTGCAAGTGTGTAACAGGTAGGTCATCATTCAGTTTCTATACATGTATTGACTTTCTTTGTTTGTCTTACAGGTTTTACGGACAGCATGACCGCCTCCCTCCCTTCCTGATGGAGGATCTGTCCTTCAAGGGTCTGTGCATCTGCAACTGTGTGTGGCTCGCTATTAATCTGTCTGCAAGTGTGTAACAGGTAGGTCATCATTCAGTTTCTATACATGTATTGACTTTCTTTGTTTGTCTTACAGGTTTTACGGACAGCATGACCGCCTCCCTCCCTTCCTGATGGAGGATCTGTCCTTCAAGGGTCTGTGCATCTGCAACTGTGTGTGGCTCGCTATTAATCTGTCTGCAAGTGTGTAACAGGTAGGTCATCATTCAGGTTCTATACATGTATTGACTTTCTTTTTTGTGTTACACATTCTCAAGAAGTTCATCAACCTCTTGTTCTCCCTGAAGTTGTGTCCTTCTTACAGATATTTTCATCTGTAACTGTGTGTGGTTCGCTGTCCATCATTCTGCAACTCTGTAACAGGTAAGTGATCATTCAGTGTCTATACATGTATTGCCTTTTTGTTGTCTTACAGACTTTCAGGACCAGTGGCCCTCCCCTTCCTGATGGTCCATACAGTCAACATGGGTCTGTCCATTGCAACTGTGTGTGGCTCACTATTAATCTGTCTGCAAGTGTGTAACAGGTAGGTCATCATTCAGTTTCTATACATTTATTGACTTTCTTTGTTTGTCTTACAGGTTTTTCGGAAAGCATGACCGCCTCCCTCCCTTCCCGATGGAGGATCTGTCTTTCAAGAGTCTGTGCATTTGCAACTGTGTGTGAGTTGCTACTATCTGTTTGCAAGTGTGTAACAGGTTGGTGATCATTCACTTTCTATACATGTATTGACTTTCTTTTTTCTGTTACAGGTTCTCACGAAGTCCATCAACCTCTTCTTCTCCCTGAAGGTGTATCCTTCTAACAAATATTCTCATCTGTAACTGTCTGTGGTTCGCTAACCATCATTCTGCAACTCTGTAACAGGTAAGTGATCATTCATTTCTATACATGTATTGCCTTTTTGTTGTCTTACAGGCTTTCAGAACCAACGGCTCCCACCTTCCTGATGTTGCACACAGACAACAACGGTCTGTCCATTGCAACTGTTTGTGGCTTCCTATTAATCTGTCTGCAAGTGTGTAACAGGTAGGTCATCATTCAGTTTCTATACATGTATTGACTTTCTTTGTTTGTCTTACAGGTTTTTCGGACAGCATGACCGCCTCCCTCCCTTCCTGATGGAGGATCTGTCCTTCGAGGGTCTGTGAATCTGCAACTTTTTGTGGTTCGCTATTAATCTGTCTGCAAGTGTGTAACAGGTAGGTCATCATTCAGTTTCTATACATGTATTGACTTTCTTTGTTTGTCTTACAGGTTTTTCGGACAGCATGACCGCCTCCCTCCCTTCCTGATGGAGGATCTGTCCTTCGAGGGTCTGTGCAGCTGCAACTGTTTGTGGTTCGCTATTAATCTGTCTGCAAGTGTGTAACAGGTAGGTCATCATTCAGGTTCTATACATGTATTGACTTTCTTTTTTGTGTTACACATTCTCAAGAAGTTCATCAACCTCTTCTTCTCCCTGAAGGTGTATCCTACAAATATTTTAATCTGTAACTGTGTGAGGTTTGATGTTCATCATTCTGCAACTCTGTAACAGGTAAGTGATCATTCAGTGTCTATACATGTATTGCCTTTTTGTTGTCTTACAGGCTTTCAGGACCAATGGCTCCCCACTTCCTGATGTTGCATCCAGCCAACAAGGGATTGTCCATTGCAACTGTGTGTGACTCGCTACTGTCTGTCTGCAAGTGTGTAACAGATAAGTCATCATTCAGTTTCTGTACATGTATTGACATTCTTTGTTTGTCTTACAGGTTTTTCAGACAGCATGACTGCCTCCCTCCGTTCCTGATGTTGGATCTGTCCTTCAAGGTTCTGTGCATCTTCATCTATGTGTGAGTCGCTACTGTCTGTCTGCAAGTGTGTAACAGGTAGGTTATCATTCACTTTCTATACATGTATTGACTTTATTTTTTGTGTTACAGGTTTTTAAGAAGTTCATCAACCTCTTGTTCTCCCTGAAGGTGTATCCTTCTAACAAATATTCTCATCTGTAACTGTCTGTGGTTCGCTGACCATCATTCTGCAACTCTGTAACAGGTAAGTGATCATTCAGTGTCTATACATGTATTGCCTTTTTGTTGTCTTAGTGGCTTTTAGAACCAACGGCTCCAACCTTCCTGATGTTGTACACAGACAACAACGGTCTGTCCATTGCAACTGTTTGTGGCTCGCTATTAATCTTTCTGCAAGTGTGTAACAGGTAGGTCATCATTCAGTTTCTATACATGTATTGACTTTCTTTGTTTGTCTTACAGGTTTTACGGACAGCATGACCGCCTCCCTCCCTTCCTGATGGAGGATCTGTCCTTCAAGGGTCTGTGCATCTGCAACTGTGTGTGGCTCGCTATTAATCTGTCTGCAAGTGTGTAACAGGTAGGTCATCATTCAGTTTCTATACATGTATTGACTTTCTTTGTTTGTCTTACAGGTTTTACGGACAGCATGACCGCCTCCCTCCCTTCCTGATGGAGGATCTGTCCTTCAAGGGTCTGTGCATCTGCAACTGTGTGTGGCTCGCTATTAATCTGTCTGCAAGTGTGTAACAGGTAGGTCATCATTCAGGTTCTATACATGTATTGACTTTCTTTTTTGTGTTACACATTCTCAAGAAGTTCATCAACCTCTTGTTCTCCCTGAAGTTGTGTCCTTCTTACAGATATTTTCATCTGTAACTGTGTGTGGTTCGCTGTCCATCATTCTGCAACTCTGTAACAGGTAAGTGATCATTCAGTGTCTATACATGTATTGCCTTTTTGTTGTCTTACAGACTTTCAGGACCAGTGGCCCTCCCCTTCCTGATGGTCCATACAGTCAACATGGGTCTGTCCATTGCAACTGTGTGTGGCTCACTATTAATCTGTCTGCAAGTGTGTAACAGGTAGGTCATCATTCAGTTTCTATACATTTATTGACTTTCTTTGTTTGTCTTACAGGTTTTTCGGAAAGCATGACCGCCTCCCTCCCTTCCCGATGGAGGATCTGTCTTTCAAGAGTCTGTGCATTTGCAACTGTGTGTGAGTTGCTACTATCTGTTTGCAAGTGTGTAACAGGTTGGTGATCATTCACTTTCTATACATGTATTGACTTTCTTTTTTCTGTTACAGGTTCTCACGAAGTCCATCAACCTCTTCTTCTCCCTGAAGGTGTATCCTTCTAACAAATATTCTCATCTGTAACTGTCTGTGGTTCGCTAACCATCATTCTGCAACTCTGTAACAGGTAAGTGATCATTCATTTCTATACATGTATTGCCTTTTTGTTGTCTTACAGGCTTTCAGAACCAACGGCTCCCACCTTCCTGATGTTGCACACAGACAACAACGGTCTGTCCATTGCAACTGTTTGTGGCTTCCTATTAATCTGTCTGCAAGTGTGTAACAGGTAGGTCATCATTCAGTTTCTATACATGTATTGACTTTCTTTGTTTGTCTTACAGGTTTTTCGGACAGCATGACCGCCTCCCTCCCTTCCTGATGGAGGATCTGTCCTTCGAGGGTCTGTGAATCTGCAACTTTTTGTGGTTCGCTATTAATCTGTCTGCAAGTGTGTAACAGGTAGGTCATCATTCAGTTTCTATACATGTATTGACTTTCTTTGTTTGTCTTACAGGTTTTTCGGACAGCATGACCGCCTCCCTCCCTTCCTGATGGAGGATCTGTCCTTCGAGGGTCTGTGCAGCTGCAACTGTTTGTGGTTCGCTATTAATCTGTCTGCAAGTGTGTAACAGGTAGGTCATCATTCAGGTTCTATACATGTATTGACTTTCTTTTTTGTGTTACACATTCTCAAGAAGTTCATCAACCTCTTCTTCTCCCTGAAGGTGTATCCTACAAATATTTTAATCTGTAACTGTGTGAGGTTTGATGTTCATCATTCTGCAACTCTGTAACAGGTAAGTGATCATTCAGTGTCTATACATGTATTGCCTTTTTGTTGTCTTACAGGCTTTCAGGACCAATGGCTCCCCACTTCCTGATGTTGCATCCAGCCAACAAGGGATTGTCCATTGCAACTGTGTGTGACTCGCTACTGTCTGTCTGCAAGTGTGTAACAGATAAGTCATCATTCAGTTTCTGTACATGTATTGACATTCTTTGTTTGTCTTACAGGTTTTTCAGACAGCATGACTGCCTCCCTCCGTTCCTGATGTTGGATCTGTCCTTCAAGGTTCTGTGCATCTTCATCTATGTGTGAGTCGCTACTGTCTGTCTGCAAGTGTGTAACAGGTAGGTTATCATTCACTTTCTATACATGTATTGACTTTATTTTTTGTGTTACAGGTTTTTAAGAAGTTCATCAACCTCTTGTTCTCCCTGAAGGTGTATCCTTCTAACAAATATTCTCATCTGTAACTGTCTGTGGTTCGCTGACCATCATTCTGCAACTCTGTAACAGGTAAGTGATCATTCAGTGTCTATACATGTATTGCCTTTTTGTTGTCTTAGTGGCTTTTAGAACCAACGGCTCCAACCTTCCTGATGTTGTACACAGACAACAACGGTCTGTCCATTGCAACTGTTTGTGGCTCGCTATTAATCTTTCTGCAAGTGTGTAACAGGTAGGTCATCATTCAGTTTCTATACATGTATTGACTTTCTTTGTTTGTCTTACAGGTTTTACGGACAGCATGACCGCCTCCCTCCCTTCCTGATGGAGGATCTGTCCTTCAAGGGTCTGTGCATCTGCAACTGTGTGTGGCTCGCTATTAATCTGTCTGCAAGTGTGTAACAGGTAGGTCATCATTCAGTTTCTATACATGTATTGACTTTCTTTGTTTGTCTTACAGGTTTTACGGACAGCATGACCGCCTCCCTCCCTTCCTGATGGAGGATCTGTCCTTCAAGGGTCTGTGCATCTGCAACTGTGTGTGGCTCGCTATTAATCTGTCTGCAAGTGTGTAACAGGTAGGTCATCATTCAGGTTCTATACATGTATTGACTTTCTTTTTTGTGTTACACATTCTCAAGAAGTTCATCAACCTCTTGTTCTCCCTGAAGTTGTGTCCTTCTTACAGATATTTTCATCTGTAACTGTGTGTGGTTCGCTGTCCATCATTCTGCAACTCTGTAACAGGTAAGTGATCATTCAGTGTCTATACATGTATTGCCTTTTTGTTGTCTTACAGACTTTCAGGACCAGTGGCCCTCCCCTTCCTGATGGTCCATACAGTCAACATGGGTCTGTCCATTGCAACTGTGTGTGGCTCACTATTAATCTGTCTGCAAGTGTGTAACAGGTAGGTCATCATTCAGTTTCTATACATTTATTGACTTTCTTTGTTTGTCTTACAGGTTTTTCGGAAAGCATGACCGCCTCCCTCCCTTCCCGATGGAGGATCTGTCTTTCAAGAGTCTGTGCATTTGCAACTGTGTGTGAGTTGCTACTATCTGTTTGCAAGTGTGTAACAGGTTGGTGATCATTCACTTTCTATACATGTATTGACTTTCTTTTTTCTGTTACAGGTTCTCACGAAGTCCATCAACCTCTTCTTCTCCCTGAAGGTGTATCCTTCTAACAAATATTCTCATCTGTAACTGTCTGTGGTTCGCTAACCATCATTCTGCAACTCTGTAACAGGTAAGTGATCATTCATTTCTATACATGTATTGCCTTTTTGTTGTCTTACAGGCTTTCAGAACCAACGGCTCCCACCTTCCTGATGTTGCACACAGACAACAACGGTCTGTCCATTGCAACTGTTTGTGGCTTCCTATTAATCTGTCTGCAAGTGTGTAACAGGTAGGTCATCATTCAGTTTCTATACATGTATTGACTTTCTTTGTTTGTCTTACAGGTTTTTCGGACAGCATGACCGCCTCCCTCCCTTCCTGATGGAGGATCTGTCCTTCGAGGGTCTGTGAATCTGCAACTTTTTGTGGTTCGCTATTAATCTGTCTGCAAGTGTGTAACAGGTAGGTCATCATTCAGTTTCTATACATGTATTGACTTTCTTTGTTTGTCTTACAGGTTTTTCGGACAGCATGACCGCCTCCCTCCCTTCCTGATGGAGGATCTGTCCTTCGAGGGTCTGTGCAGCTGCAACTGTTTGTGGTTCGCTATTAATCTGTCTGCAAGTGTGTAACAGGTAGGTCATCATTCAGGTTCTATACATGTATTGACTTTCTTTTTTGTGTTACACATTCTCAAGAAGTTCATCAACCTCTTCTTCTCCCTGAAGGTGTATCCTACAAATATTTTAATCTGTAACTGTGTGAGGTTTGATGTTCATCATTCTGCAACTCTGTAACAGGTAAGTGATCATTCAGTGTCTATACATGTATTGCCTTTTTGTTGTCTTACAGGCTTTCAGGACCAATGGCTCCCCACTTCCTGATGTTGCATCCAGCCAACAAGGGATTGTCCATTGCAACTGTGTGTGACTCGCTACTGTCTGTCTGCAAGTGTGTAACAGATAAGTCATCATTCAGTTTCTGTACATGTATTGACATTCTTTGTTTGTCTTACAGGTTTTTCAGACAGCATGACTGCCTCCCTCCGTTCCTGATGTTGGATCTGTCCTTCAAGGTTCTGTGCATCTTCATCTATGTGTGAGTCGCTACTGTCTGTCTGCAAGTGTGTAACAGGTAGGTTATCATTCACTTTCTATACATGTATTGACTTTATTTTTTGTGTTACAGGTTTTTAAGAAGTTCATCAACCTCTTGTTCTCCCTGAAGGTGTATCCTTCTAACAAATATTCTCATCTGTAACTGTCTGTGGTTCGCTGACCATCATTCTGCAACTCTGTAACAGGTAAGTGATCATTCAGTGTCTATACATGTATTGCCTTTTTGTTGTCTTAGTGGCTTTTAGAACCAACGGCTCCAACCTTCCTGATGTTGTACACAGACAACAACGGTCTGTCCATTGCAACTGTTTGTGGCTCGCTATTAATCTTTCTGCAAGTGTGTAACAGGTAGGTCATCATTCAGTTTCTATACATGTATTGACTTTCTTTGTTTGTCTTACAGGTTTTACGGACAGCATGACCGCCTCCCTCCCTTCCTGATGGAGGATCTGTCCTTCAAGGGTCTGTGCATCTGCAACTGTGTGTGGCTCGCTATTAATCTGTCTGCAAGTGTGTAACAGGTAGGTCATCATTCAGTTTCTATACATGTATTGACTTTCTTTGTTTGTCTTACAGGTTTTACGGACAGCATGACCGCCTCCCTCCCTTCCTGATGGAGGATCTGTCCTTCAAGGGTCTGTGCATCTGCAACTGTGTGTGGCTCGCTATTAATCTGTCTGCAAGTGTGTAACAGGTAGGTCATCATTCAGGTTCTATACATGTATTGACTTTCTTTTTTGTGTTACACATTCTCAAGAAGTTCATCAACCTCTTGTTCTCCCTGAAGTTGTGTCCTTCTTACAGATATTTTCATCTGTAACTGTGTGTGGTTCGCTGTCCATCATTCTGCAACTCTGTAACAGGTAAGTGATCATTCAGTGTCTATACATGTATTGCCTTTTTGTTGTCTTACAGACTTTCAGGACCAGTGGCCCTCCCCTTCCTGATGGTCCATACAGTCAACATGGGTCTGTCCATTGCAACTGTGTGTGGCTCACTATTAATCTGTCTGCAAGTGTGTAACAGGTAGGTCATCATTCAGTTTCTATACATTTATTGACTTTCTTTGTTTGTCTTACAGGTTTTTCGGAAAGCATGACCGCCTCCCTCCCTTCCCGATGGAGGATCTGTCTTTCAAGAGTCTGTGCATTTGCAACTGTGTGTGAGTTGCTACTATCTGTTTGCAAGTGTGTAACAGGTTGGTGATCATTCACTTTCTATACATGTATTGACTTTCTTTTTTCTGTTACAGGTTCTCACGAAGTCCATCAACCTCTTCTTCTCCCTGAAGGTGTATCCTTCTAACAAATATTCTCATCTGTAACTGTCTGTGGTTCGCTAACCATCATTCTGCAACTCTGTAACAGGTAAGTGATCATTCATTTCTATACATGTATTGCCTTTTTGTTGTCTTACAGGCTTTCAGAACCAACGGCTCCCACCTTCCTGATGTTGCACACAGACAACAACGGTCTGTCCATTGCAACTGTTTGTGGCTTCCTATTAATCTGTCTGCAAGTGTGTAACAGGTAGGTCATCATTCAGTTTCTATACATGTATTGACTTTCTTTGTTTGTCTTACAGGTTTTTCGGACAGCATGACCGCCTCCCTCCCTTCCTGATGGAGGATCTGTCCTTCGAGGGTCTGTGAATCTGCAACTTTTTGTGGTTCGCTATTAATCTGTCTGCAAGTGTGTAACAGGTAGGTCATCATTCAGTTTCTATACATGTATTGACTTTCTTTGTTTGTCTTACAGGTTTTTCGGACAGCATGACCGCCTCCCTCCCTTCCTGATGGAGGATCTGTCCTTCGAGGGTCTGTGCAGCTGCAACTGTTTGTGGTTCGCTATTAATCTGTCTGCAAGTGTGTAACAGGTAGGTCATCATTCAGGTTCTATACATGTATTGACTTTCTTTTTTGTGTTACACATTCTCAAGAAGTTCATCAACCTCTTGTTCTCCCTGAAGTTGTGTCCTTCTTACAGATATTTTCATCTGTAACTGTGTGTGGTTCGCTGTCCATCATTCTGCAACTCTGTAACAGGTAAGTGATCATTCAGTGTCTATACATGTATTGCCTTTTTGTTGTCTTACAGACTTTCAGGACCAGTGGCCCTCCCCTTCCTGATGGTCCATACAGTCAACAAGGGTCTGTCCATTGCAACTGTGTGTGGCTCGCTATTAATCTGTCTGCAAGTGTGTAACAGGTAGGTCATTATTCAGTTTCTATACATGTATTGACTTTCTTTGTTTGTCTTACAGGTTTTTCAGACAGCATGACCACCTCCCTCCCTTCCTGATGGTGGATCTGTCCTTCCAGGGTCTGTGCATCTGCAACTGTGTGTGAGTCGCTACTATGTGTCTGCAAGTGTGTAACAGGTAGGGGATCATTAAGTTTCTAAACATGTATTGACTTTCTTTTTTGTGTTACAGATTCTCAAGAAGTTCATCAACCTCTTGTTCTCCCTGAAGTTGTGTCCTTCTTGCAGATATTTTCATCTGTAACTGTGTGTGGTTCGCTGTCCATCATTCTGCATCTCTGTAACAGGTAAGTGATCATTCAGTGTCTATACATATATTGCCTTTTTGATGTCTTACAGGCTTTCAGGACCAATGGCTCCCCCCTTCCTGATGGTCCATACAGTCAACAAGGTTCTGTCCATTGCAACTGTGTGTGGCTTGCTATTAATCTGTCTGCAAGTGTGTAACAGGTAGGTCATCATTCAGTTTCTATACATGTATTGACTTTCTTTGTTTGTCTTACAGGTTTTACGGACAGCATGACCGCCTCCCTCCCTTCCTGATGGAGGATCTGTCCTATGAGGGTCTGTGCATCTGCAACTGTTTGTGGTTCGCTATTAATCTGTCTGCAAGTGTGTAACAGGTAAGTCATCATTCAGTTTCTATACATGTATTGACTTTCTTTGTTTGTCTTACAGGTTTTACAGACAGCATGACCGCCTCCCTCCCTTCCTGATGGAGGATCTGTCCTATGAGGGTCTGTGCATCTGCAACTGTTTGTGGTTCGCTATTAATCTGTCTGCAAGTGTGTAACAGGTAGGTGATCATTCAGTTTCTATACATGTATTGCCTTTTTGTTGTCTTACAGGCTTTCAGGACCAATGGCTCCCACCTTCCTGATGGTGCATACAGTCAACAAGTCTCTGTCCATTGCAACTGTGTGTGGCTCGCTATCAATCTGTCTGCAAGTGTGTAACAGGTAGGTGATCATTCAGTTTCTATACATGTATTGCCTTTTTGTTGTCTTACAGGCTTTCAAGACCAATGGCTCCCCCCCTTCCTGATGGTGCATTCGCTGTCCATCATTCTGCAACTCTGTAACAGGTAAGTAATCATTCAGTGTCTATACATGTATTGCCTTTCTTTTTTGTGTTACAGGTTCTGAAGAAGTCCATCAACCTCTTCTTCTCCCTGAAGGTGTATCCTTCTAACAAATACATTTTCATCTGCAACTGTGTATGGTTCGCTGTCCATCATTCTGCAACTCTGTAACAGGTAAGTGATCATTCAGTCTATATACATGTATTGCCTTTTTGTTGTCTTACAGGCTTTCAAGACCAATGGCTCCCCCTTTCCTGATGGTCCATTGCAACTGTGTGTGACTCGCTATCAATCTGTCTGCAAGTGTGTAACAGGTTGGTGATCATTCAGTTTCTATACATGTATTGACATTCTTTGTTTGTCTTACAGGTTTTTCGGACAGCATGACCGCCTCCCTCCCTTCCTGATGGTGGATCTGTCCTTCAAGGGTCTGTGCATCTTCAACTATGTGTGAGTCGCTACTATCTGTCTGCAAGTGTGTAACAGGTTGGTGAGCATTCAGTTTCTATACATGTACTGACTTTCTTTTTTGTGTTACAGGTTCTCAATTAGTCCATTAACCTCTTCTTCTCCCTGAAGGTGTATCCTTCTAACAAATATTTTCATCTGCAACTGTGTGTGGTTTGATGTTCATAATTCTGCAACTCTGTAACAGGTAAGTGATCATTCAGTGTCTATACATGTATTGCCTTTTTGTTGTCTTACAGGCTTTCAGGACCAATGGCTCCCCCTTCCTGATGGTGCATACAGTCAACAAGGGTCTGTCCATTGCAACTGTGTGTGGCTCGCTATTAATCTGTCTGCAAGTGTGTAACAGGTAGGTCATCATTCAGTTTCTATACATGTATTGACTTTCTTTTTTGTGTTACACATTCTCAAGAAGTTCATCAACCTCTTGTTATCCCTGAAGTTGTGTCCTTCTTGCAGATATTTTCATCTGTAACTGTGTGTGGTTCGCTGTCCATCATTCTGCATCTCTGTAACAGGTAAGTGATCATTCAGTGTCTATACATATATTGCCTTTTTGATGTCTTACAGGCTTTCAGGACCAATGGCTCCCCCCTTCCTGATGGTCCATACAGTTAACAAGGTTCTGTCCATTGCAACTGTGTGTGGCTTGCTATTAATCTGTCTGCAAGTGTGTAACAGGTAGGTCATCATTCAGTTTCTATACATGTATTGACTTTCTTTGTTTGTCTTACAGGTTTTACGGACAGCATGACCGCCTCTCTCCCTTCCTGATGGAGGATCTGTCCTATGAGGGTCTGTGCATCTGCAACTGTTTGTGGTTCGCTATTAATCTGTCTGCAAGTGTGTAACAGGTAAGTCATCATTCAGTTTCTATACATGTATTGCCTTTTTGTTGTCTTACAGGCTTTCAAGACCAATGGCTCCCCCTTTCCTGATGGTCCATTGCAACTGTGTGTGACTCGCTATCAATCTGTCTGCAAGTGTGTAACAGGTTGGTGATCATTCAGTTTCTATACATGTATTGACATTCTTTGTTTGTCTTACAGGTTTTTCGGACAGCATGACCGCCTCCCTCCCTTCCTGATGGTGGATCTGTCCTTCAAGGGTCTGAGCATCTGAAACTATGTGTGAGTCGCTACTACCTGTCTGCATGTGCGTAACAGGTTGGTCATCATTCAGTGTCTATACATGTATTGCCTTTTTGTTGTCTTACAGGCTTTCAGGACCAATGGCTCCCACCTTCCTGATGGTGCATACAGTCAAAAAGTGTCTGTCCATTGCAACTGTGTGTGGCTCGCTATCAATCTGTCTGCAAGTGTGTAACAGGTAGGTGATCATTCAGTTTCTATACATGTATTGCCTTTTTGTTGTCTTTCAGGCTTTTAAGACCAAAGGCTCCCCCCTTCCTGATGGTGCATTCAGCCAACAAGTGTCTGTCCATTGCAACTGTGTGTGGCTCGCTATTGATCTGTCTGCAAGTGTGTAACAGGTAGGTCATCATTCAGTTTCTATACATGTATTGACTTTCTTTGTTTGCCTTACAGGTTTTTCAGACAGCATGACCGCCTCCCTCCCTTCCTATTGGTGGATCTGTCCTTCAAGGGTCTGTGCATCTGCAACTGCGTGTGAGTCGCTACTATCTGTCTGCAAGTGTGTAACAGGTAGGTTATCATTCAGTTTCTATACATGTATTGACTTTATTTTTTGTGTTACAGGTTGTTAAGAAGTTCATCAACCTCTTGTTCTCCCTGAAGGTGTATCCTTCTAACAAATATTCTCATCTGTAACTGTCTGTGGTTCGCTGACCATCATTCTGCAACTCTGTAACAGGTAAGTGATCATTCAGTGTCTATACATGTATTGCCTTTTTGTTGGCTTAGAGGCTTTTAGAACCAACGGCTCCCACCTTCCTGATGTTGCACACAGACAACAACGGTCTGTCCATTGCAACTGTTTGTGGCTCGCTATTAATCTTTCTGCAAGTGTGTAACAGGTAGGTCATCATTCAGTTTCTATACATGTATTGACTTTCTTTGTTTGTCTTACAGGTTTTACAGACAGCATGACCGCCTCCCTCCCTTCCTGATGGAGGATCTGTCCTTCAAGGGTCTGTGCATCTGCAACTGTGTGTGGCTCGCTATTAATCTGTCTGCATGTGTGTAACAGGTTGGTCATCATTCAGTTTCTATACATGTATTGCCTTTTTGTTGTCTTACAGACTTTCAGGACCAGTGGCCCTCCCCTTCCTGATGGTCCATACAGTCAACAAGGGTCTGTCCATTGCAACTGTGTGTGTCTCGCTACTATCTGTCTGCAAGTGTGTAACAGATAAGTCATCATTCAGTTTCTGTACATGTATTGACATTCTTTGTTTGTCTTACAGGTTTTTCAGACAGCATGACTGCCTCCCTCCGTTCCTGATGTTGGATCTGTCCTTCAAGGGTCTGTGCATCTTCAACTATGTGTGAGTCGCTACTATCTGTCTGCAAGTGTGAAACAGGTTGGTGAGCATTCAGTTTCTATACATGTACTGACTTTCTTTTTTGTGTTACAGGTTCTCAATTAGTCCATTAACCTCTTCTTCTCCCTGAAGGTGTATCCTTCTAACAAATATTTTCATCTGCAACTGTGTGTGGTTTGATGTTCATAATTCTGCAACTCTGTCACAGGTAAGTGATCATTCAGTGTCTATACATGTATTGCCTTTTTGTTGTCTTACAGGCTTTCAGGACCAATGGCTCCCCCTTCCTGATGGTGCATACAGTCAACAAGGGTCTGTCCATTGCAACTGTGTGTGGCTCGCTATTAATCTGTCTGCAAGTGTGTAACAGGTAGGTCATCATTCAGTTTCTATACATGTATTGCCTTTTTGTTGTCTTATAGGCTTTCAGGACCAATGGCTCCCTCTCTTCCTGATGGTGCATACATCAGCAAGAGATCTTAACTTCAAGTCAACTGTGTGTGGCTCGCTATCTATCTGTCTGCAAGTGTGTAAGAGGTAGGTGGTCATTCAGTTTCTATACATGTATTTTCTTTTTTTTGTCTTACATGTTCATGACCCCATGAGCCCCTCCCTCCCTGACCATGCATCCAGCCACCACAGTCTGTCCATCTGCAGCTGTCTTGCTCGCTGTCTATTGTTCTGCAACTGCGTTAGAGTTAAGTGATCTTACAGTTTCAAAACCCGACTTTGACTTTATTTGTTGTCTTACAGGTTCTGAGGATGTCATTATCCCCTCCCTCCTTGATGGTGCATCTGTCCATCAAGGGTCCATCCATCTTCACCTGTGTATGGCTCACTGTCTATCTGTGTGCAACTGTCTAACAGGTAGGTGATCCCCATCCTGATGGTAGATGTGGCCAACAAGGGTCTGTCCTTCTGCAACTGTTTGTTTTTTGCTTTATATCGGTCTGCTTCTGTGTAACACATAGGTGATCATAACGTTTCTATATATGTATTTTCATTTTTTTTTGTGTTACAGGTTCATACCCCCCCCCACGTAATGGTGGCAACAAGGTTCAGACTGTTGTCAGTCCACCCACTGCTCCTGACTCAGTCCCAGTGATGAGCTCCATTGGTAGAGAGACCTCACTTCTGGTTCTGTGGTGGACCCTCTGCTCAGAACTCCATTAGGACATCTCCATTCCTACAGCCTGCAGCTAGGCCGAGAAATTAAGCAGCGCCTGTGCGAGGAGTGCAGCTGTCCCACTCGGAGTATGGAGGTCCAGATCGCAGAGGTCTTCAGCTCACCAACTGGGACAAGCTTCGCCCCTCACTTTGAACTGGACACAAGCAGAGAGCCACTGCCTAAGCAGCCCAAGAGGAAAAGAAGGAGGCGAAGACACTGAGATCAGGAAAAGCAGCAAACATGACTTTTAACTCCTTTTTACTATTTTAACTACTTTTCTTCTTCTTCTTTATCTTTTTATTATTATTATTATTATTATTATTATTATTATTGTTGTTATTATTATTGTTGTGTACTTTTTTCCCTCATAACTGATGTACTGTCATGAACTTTGGCACAGAAATGTGCAATTGTGAAATATAAGATTAATAATAGAACTGTAAATTTTACATTAGGGTTCACACCTTAATCTATAAACCTAGCTCTTTGTTACTTTTTTTAACTTTTTATTTATTCTATTTATTGTTTTGTGTATTTTTCTCTTTTAGTATAATACTTGTTAATGGTCTGTTTTTTTTTGTTACATGTCATACTTGTGTTGCTCTCACCAAGTAAAATTGTAACATAGTTGGCGGAATAAAGAGATTCTGAGATTTGGGGTTTACTGTGTAAAGTGGTCTGTTTTCATCTATTTCCAGAGGTGAAAAGTAACATTCCAAATTCTTTTATTACAGTAGTTTTAATAATGTATGAGGACATCACATATTTGGGTCTAGGTCATCTTCATTCATCTTTAATCAATTTCAAATGCATTAATAAAAGTCGATTAATCATCAGCTGCCAACAATGCCTCCCAAAACCTGTTAAATCTCTACTTTTTCAAACTGAGGATTAAATCTAATTAAATCTAAACTGGTTTATGCTGGTCTGGTTTGCTAGTGTATGCTATTTTTTTCTAGAAGGGCAGTTTCTCAAAGGTTTATAGTCTTTGCGATGCTCTTATACTATAACACCTGCTGGTGCGAGGTGCGTTCCACTGATGTGTCTCTGTGCATTTTCACCAATTAAATAGTAAATAAGCCTGTAAAAGAATTGATTGTCCATAAAATACTCTTATGAATTATTCACACTGGATTATGAATTCTTTCTAGAAAACAAGCAGTACATTCTATTACACCAAATACAATAATAATTAATAAATACAATAAATGAAAGTCTAAATTAACTAAAATAATGACAATCACTTGTTAGTGTTACTTTTATGGTAATAGAAGGGAAGTGGTATTTTGAGGAAACAATATTTTGTAGACAACAGTAAACAATTATTTAATATTTAAATTTACTTTTGGTATTATATTATAAATGGATTATTCTATTATATATTTTCATTATGTAATATAACATTATAATATTGTTTTTATAAGCACAGTCTATATATATGTCAGTAACAGCTTCCTTGTATAAAGACTCAGCGCTTCTAGGTGTAAGTAGGTCAGACGGGCCGGTGCCGCGACACCTCTACCCCCCCCCCCCCCAACTGTCCCATTGGTTAAAATATTGCACATGATAAATTGCCCATCTTCACACAGCTGTCATACTTATATGCCAGATTAAAATTTATGGAAAGATATTAATTGATCTTTACTGAGATGTTTTTATCTGAATAAAGTTTTGCTTTTATCATTTATAAATTATAATTTTGAACAGCTTCATATGGTCTATATGAAGCTGTTCAAAATTGTAATTTATAAATGATTCATCATTTTTATACAGATAACAGCTCTCACTGGAACACAGAACAGAGGAAAAGAACTCAACACACTTTTAATCAACAATTATAAGACTTCAGTGGTTTCAGTGGTTAAAAATATTTGAATGTTTTTTCTGGTCTTTCAGGTCTTTTAATATTTAATTACTAAAGCAGAAGAAATCCTTACATTAATTAATAAGAAAAAAAATGTAATTGTAATTGTTTTGAACTCCAAAGCGTCTGAACAAAAGACATCTAAAATACAAGAGGGTCTCTGGTAATTCTTGTTCCTCCAGCAGCAGCAGAGTCACTGGGTCAAACGAAACGAGCCTCTCATTTCTTTTATGATTGATACAGTCAGTTACAGATTCTGGCCGCTAGACGGCGACAAAGCGCCAATTACACGGGTGTTACTCCAGCAAGGGCAGACATATGTTTGTCGTAGCATCTCTGCTCGTTTCTGGTAAACATGTTATTTATAACTATATATTCAGTGCCAGCATTTAATAATTGAAAAACATCTGTTAAAAGCCATCACTGTTAATACATTTAAATTCATGTAAAATCATTGATTGAATAATTCAATATCAGTATAATTTAAAAATGTTAAAAATGATAAACACTGTGAGGGGAAAATACAGCGCTGATGTAATGTGGTTAAGTGACCAGCAGATGGCAAATATACCGTTTAATATCAGACTGAGTTAAACCTGTGTTAAAAGACCAGCAGCTGGAAAGCTCCAGTAGAAATCCTGATTTAATGATCATATAAATGATCAGGACAGACGAAGAGGTTCGTTAAGCAGGGTGACCAGACGCCCTCTTTTTACCGGACATGTTCTCTATTTGGGATGTGAAAAATGTGTGCGCATTTATTTCACATCTGTGTCTCTTTCTGCAGTCACTACTCAGTCTGTGTGCGGATTTATACACTGGAGTTTAATATTAGAGAACAACACACAATTCTCTAAATGTCAAGGTCACAATGTAGTCCTATGTGAATTTGTCCTAACAGGAGTGAGCAGTATTTTAAACATATTTCATGAGTTGCATATATTCTAATGCACAGTATAAAAACGTAAATGAGGTTTTTGAAAAAGAACACTGATCAAAATTAGAGAACACTCTCAGACACCTGCAAATTGTTGGTGTTAATCTGGCACGTGGTGCTAATTTCCTTAATTATCTGACAAACCCTATTTAACTGGCAGCAAAACTTTCCTGTTTTCACTGACTTTGCAAGATGGAAAGCCGTTCCAAAGTGACTGAAACCCTCCGTCAGCAGGTTGTCAAGATGAAGGCCAAAAGGGTGACCCTATCAGCCATAGCAAGAGAAGTTGGTCATTCCAAGTCTGTGATTTCTAGAATACTGCATCTTTACAACACCACAAACTCATTCAAGTCCCCCTAGAAGGCTGGTCGTCCACGAAAGACAAATGCAAGAGAGGACAGGATAATGCGGAGAATCTCCATGGGCAATCGGTTCAACACTGCAGCTGTAATTGCTCACCAGTTCAACGTTTACAAGCATTTGGACTGGAATCCCACTCTGGGAATCCTGGGGAAAGACTGAACCCAAAGTGTGTAAAGAAGTCAGTGAAAGGTGGAGGAGGAAATGTAATGGGTTGTGGAATGTTTTCAGCAGCAGGAGTTGGGCCTCTCATATAGCTACATGGCAGAGAGAATGCAAGTGTGTATCAGAACCTTCTTCAACAACACGTGGTTCCTTCCTTGCATTTGTCACTCAATCAGCCAGCAATTTTCATGCGTGACAATGCCCCCTGTCACACAGCAAAACGGGTAAAGCAGTTCCTTGAAACTGAAAACATTGAAACAATGAATGGCCAGCTCAGAATCCTGATCTAAACCCAATAGAAAACCTCTGGAAAACCCTTGGTGATAAAGTTATGGCCAAGAAACCCACTACAGTCACCGAACTGTGGAAGAAACTGCAAGAAGAGTGGACCAAAATCACACCAGAGCAGAGTGAGAGACTAGTGATGTCCTGTAACCACATATGTGCTGAAGTCATTCAGAGCACATGGCTGTACACTTCCTACTGACTGTTGTAACCTTCAGAAAATGTAGTTGTAATCTTTCTCTGTGCTACAGTCATTGCTGTTCTCTAATTTTGATTATTGTGTTTTTTGTGAAATAAAGATTTGTTGTTGAATACTTTGGTTATTTTGTTAAACGCTGTTCTAGTGGTATGGTATATCCCTAACAAAAATCCTTCAAATGTTGACCAATGAAGATTGCATTATTTCTGCAAAAATCAAGTGTTCATACATTGTTCTCTAATTTTGATTTCCAGTGTACAGCTTTAAACACGCCTGTTGAAGCACACTTTTAATAATCGATTATTATCAATTTTATAGATTCGATGTAGCAGCTCTAATGCAGACATTTCCTCCAAGTCAGCCGTTTTGTAGGTGCTATTGTCCTTCTAAAGCTGTACTGGTCTGCAGAGGAATGATTTCTTGAATTCTGAAACTAAAATTCAAATGTTTAATTATTATTATTAATTATTTTGCACAGTTTAAAATATTACTATTTATTTTTACATATAAGTTGACCATTTCTGTACAAGATATTAAGGTTGTATAGAGGCCAAACCTTAATCCACTGCATTCAACCGATACTCACTGTCATGCTGGCTAAGCTAGACATGGACGGGTGAACACTCGCAGGGACGGTGCGATGCATGATAACGTTTTAATCAAATAAACAGGGGAAAACACAAGAGTGCAGCAATAACAGAGAGGGATAAACAAGACAAACGTGACAAACTAATGCGGGCAAAACCTGAAGGCCACCTGAGGCTGGTAGGCAGCCAGGGAGCAACGCGAGGCTGGGCCAACCTAACGGAGGGGGGAAGCTTGCTATGGCAGCACATATACTAAAATTGGAACGATACAGAGAAGATTAGCATGGCCCTGCGCAAGGATGACACGCAAAATCGTGAAGCGTCCAATCTTTTTGTGGGGGCAGTGGTGGCTCAGCGGTTAGAGCGCCGGGATATCGATAACAGGGTTGTGGGTTCGATTCCCGGGCTCGGCAAGCTGCCACTGTTGGTCCCTTGAGCAAGGCCCTTTACCCTCTCTGCTCCCCGGGCGCTGGAGTTGGCTGCCCACCGCTCTGGGTGTGTGTGTGTGTACTCACTGCCCCTAACACATGTGTGCGTGTGAGTGTGTGTTCACTACCAAATGGGTTAAATGCGGAGGACACATTTCGCTGTACAGTGACAAATACGTGCACCTTTAGGTACAGGAACCCAAACCGCGCTCGTCAGGCGCTGATAAACTTACGTGACTAGAGTGCAAGGAAACCAGACGCCGACTCTTACTGGCGACCAACCAGTGAACCAGACAGCGAACTCCTTCTGAATCAGCTCCGATAGAGCATACACTACCGAAACCCGTAGACTCTCCTAGAAGTCTCATGAACGTGAGGCCAACATAACGCTTGACCTTGGCGTTTGCTCCCCTTTTGTACCCCAGCTCTCAGGTGACCCAAATCAGAACATGATAACAGGAATCGAGTGTCAACGTAAAAGTCCTTGAACATGAAGCCTGTAGACTCAACATGAAGTCTGACACTCAATTCATAATCAATGCTAAACGAGTCTGCTTTCACTAAAGCTTTCTCTTCTTTTAAGCATATCATGAGTTTTAACTCTTTAAACAGTTTAAGAACTAGAGCTCAAGCTGTACGCACCTCTCCTCAGCCATTCCGCAGAAGACTGGTGTTCTGCCGATTTGTGCTACCCATCCAAATGTGATCTGCGCAAGCGCGGACCCACAATCCACCAACAAATGCTTTCATGTGTTTTTTATGATAAATCTGTTTTTCTCACGTGCAAAATACAATCTCAGCAGACATGTAGAAAGTACTAGAGACCCAGACTTGAGTAAAAGTACAAGTGCTCTATCAAAAAAGTGACTTGAGTAGAAGCAGAAGTGTCTTTAAGCTCCAGACTTAAGTAACTACATGCAATACTTATGTACTTCCACTTAAGTACTGAAAGTAAAAGTACAGTTTTGTGTTCTGTAGTTCTTACAGAAAGCAGTCAAAAGTCTGAGTATCACTGTTTTTATTATTTCAAATGCTCAGACGTAAGGACTGTCACAGTTCCTCTGGCTGTAGTAGAAGGACAGAACTGTAGAAGACGGAGTTCATGAACACGAGTCTTCAGTTAACTCTCTAAACAAACTCGCCCAAAAGAGAGAAAGTTGAACAGAACTGACTCAACCTGCCACATACAAGAGTTTCATCTGTAAAAGCAGTGAGGAGAGCAGCTTAAAACCCTGAGCTTCACTCTCTGTAAACTAGACTACAGCTAAAAGATCTCTGGCCATTCGGCCACATACGAGTATTTGAAGGAGGGGAAGGTGGTGTTTCTTCTAGTGGTTCTTCCATCTCGGAATAAACTACAGAGCTCTAGCGTTAGTGTCCTCACTGCAGCTGCAGCACATAAACATCTAACAGAGTAAAAGTATTAAACTCATCCAAAATATGTAGTGAAGTAAAAGTAGGAAGTAGGAGATAAAATAATCCTCCAGTAGATACAGATACAGTATTTTAGTACTTAAGTACAGTACTGAAGTAGTTCTACTTCATTACTATATATCTCTGAATCTGAGGATTTACTTGGGTGTTAATATATATAAATATATAAAATGATTTCTTATTACCTCTATTAGCTCATATTTACACTGACATGGTGATTTACACTCTCCTGCTGGGAGCGTACTCTCATATAATGATTTTAGTCTATCATCATTTCCTACTTACTGGTGTATTTAGGCAGCTTTACCTGTAAATATACACTATAGTAACATTGACAGGAAACGTGATCCACGCACAAACCTGGTTAGTGCGAGAAACATGAGTGATGACATCAACTAATGCAGAGGCTTCCTCCAAGTACTTCAGCCGTCTAGTAGGTACTAGTTTCCTCCTGAGGCCGTACTGACCTGCAGAGGAACGATTCCTCAAATCCTGAAACTAAAATATGTATATTTAATAATTATGTACAGTTAAAAATATTAGACAAATTTATTAAAAATACACCTCAGAGGATAAATGTACCATCTCTATAGGAAATAAATCTTGCTGTTGTTAAAACAACCCTTGAGGAGCAGATTCCTACAGGTTCCTACAACAGCTTGCACTGCTAATGACAGAAAGAACAGAAAAACCAGAGGAAGCTGAAAGTGTGGAAGGCGATGCCAAGGTGTGACTACTTTTTTCAGATCCCCTGAGGTGGTGTACTGAAGCTAAATACCACACATTCAGTCACTGTCCAAATACTTATGACCCTGATTGTATTTAAATCAGCCCAACATTCTAAGCTCTAATGTTTATCTAATGTTGGTCTTGTCCATGGTTAGGTTTGGAGTCTGACTGTTTGAGGCTGTGGACAGGCTTCTTTTATACAGATAACAAGGTCAAACAGGTGGCATTAATACAGGTAACGAGTGGAGGACAGAAGAGCTTCCTAAAGAAGAAGTTACAGGCCTGTCAGAGCCAGAAATCTTGCTTGTTTGTGACCAAATACTTATTTTCCACCATAATTTACAAATAAATTCTTTAAAAATTCTACCATCTGATTTCCTGGATTTTTTTTTCCTCATTTTGTCTCACATAGTTGTAGTGTACCTATGATGAAAGATACACACCTCTCTTATCTTTCTAAGTAGGAGAACTTGCACAATCAGTGGCTGACTAAATACTTTTTGTCTCACTGTAAATGTTTATTAAATACAACAAATGAAAATCAAAATAAATGAACTAAAATAAAGAATGATGTTCACCTGTTAATGTTATTGTCATGGCGTGTACGGCCAGACCTGAAGGGATGAACACTCACAGAGATGGAAATCGAAGCAAGATACTTTATTAACCAAATACAAAACAACGGGATCCGAAAAGCAAAGTGCAGCAACATGGGCAAAACCATGAACAGAACCAAAACGCAAATCAGATGGCAAACAAAACAAACCTGGGACTGGGAGGAGCAGGGAGCTAAACGAGAGTGAAACGAGGGGGAGAACTAAAGGGGTATAAACACAAAGCCACAAGCCTCGCTTTGGCAGAGGGGGGAGATACAAAACTAAGGACAGAGCCGAGCTCTGTGTACAAACAAAGGTAGCGGGGGAACCAGCTGCCAGACTAGAAAGCAAGGCCAACCTAATCTGAACCTACTGCCTAGAACTTGGGTCACCATGGAACCTGAGCAGGAAGCGAACGTACCTGGCTTGCCTCCGAGTCGGACAGAGAATCTCTCCTAAACATGGGCCGCAAAACTAGAGCTGACCTGAACACGGCGGTAACGTGTGAGGAATCCCAGAGCATCACAGGGATTCCAGTAGAGTCAATTCACGGCAGTGAACAAAGGGAACTACGCTCCTTTAGTACTCCCAGTCCCAGGTGAAACACATGAACAATGAATCAACACAAATGAACAGAAACAAACAGGAAGTCCTTATTATTATTATTATTATTACTATTATTATTTAATATCTTTTAATTATAATAATATTATTTTTGAACGTCCAGTGAACAGTTTAAACTCACCCGGCATATCGAGAGTCTCTACACCCAACTGAATGACGTGTGGAAGAATCGCCATCTAGCGATCATTATATGTCAGTAACAGCTTCCTTGTATAAAGAGCTTCCCGGCGCTTCTCGCGACATTCAAGGTGAGATGGTAAATATTTGTTGTCATTCCTTGTGTAACATTTCCTATATTTAATTTAACATAAAATACGTCTCATAAAAGGGGTTAGGTTGGGTGGTGTGAGGAGTTTAATTGAACCCTACGCCACTGTTTCCTTAAACTAGAAGCTGAGTGAATATTTACTGCTGGAAGGTCTAATTTACACTGAAGAGTGATATCATTTCCCTTTATGCTTTAAAAATGAAATTCTTTAGAAATATTTATTCAGTCTTTATTACACACTGTGCTGTAATGGCTTCCGTGATCTTAAGACTCTCCACAGGGGGCGCCATTAGCGCACAACTAGCTCTGTTTGAGTCGATTCTGCGCATGCGTGGACCAATCATTTTTACAGTTTTCATGTGTTTCATGTGTTTCATGATAATTCTGTTTTTCTCGTTGAAAAATTGAGAAAATAATGTAAATAGATACAGACACGTTTTTTTGGATAAAATAAACTTTATTAAGTCCAGAAGTTTATATATATATATATATATATATATATATATATATATATATATATATATATATATATTTTTTTTTTTTTTTTTTAGATTATCTTACATATTTAAGCATTACGTTACACCTACCAGCCAATAAGGTGATTAGTTAGATTTACGGCTGACCTTGACCTAGATTTTCCTTTCTGGTCAAGCAGCCGCCATGAGCAGTGGTGTTCCCTGGAGGAGAAAGTGTAAAAAAGTTAGAAAGGTTGGATTTATGTGATAAAAGTCATTGTAATATCTAACTAAGCCTTCAGTTACTTAAAGCGCTGGGTTGTCGGACCTGAAGAGCACTCCGCTGGAGAAAGAGGAGCGTCATTAGCTGGGATTTACTGGATTTTCACATCGGTGAGTTAGCTTTAGCCGGCTATGCTAAACTAGCCGTGTATTTTCTGTGGGATTCAGTGCTGGACATGCCCGTGCTTAGACAGCTCTGTGTAACTGTATTAAATGATTTATGGTGGTGATAACTGACTATGCTTAAAAATGATATCAGTTGGACATTAAAACGTTTATTTTTTTTCTTATTTGAGATTTTTTCAGCGTGTGTAGCCACAGGCTGGGTCGTGTGAGGCTGAAAAGTTAACCCCTTAAATGCCAGACAATGCATTAAGCTTCATATATTGTAAATAAGTTCATTTAATTGTTAAAGAAACTGTAAATACTGTGTATAAGTGCTGTTAAATTGTATATTTCTGTGGTTAAGTTGATGTTCATAGTCAGTTAAAACTTGAAATTAACTGAGATTTAAGACCTATTATAGATCAGGTTTTTTGCTAGTGTTCAGATTGGACCTTTCTACGCTGGATGGCGAGCCTCTCTGAACTGGGACCGTGTGTAAAGCAGTTCACACACCCTGAGGAAATCACTGACCTGAGAAGCATTATTTTCTTATGTTGGACTGAGTTTTCATCTGCAGCGCGGTAGGAGGAAATACTTAGCGTAGGTATCCCTTAATATCGGCCACTTGTGCACTTGCATCGGACATTTCAGCGAACATTAAATAAATGGATGCACTTTACTCACCTAAGTAAACGTTTTTGAGGAGAGCTATGTGTCTAGATTACTGTACAAAAGTCGCTTGATTTCGAAATAAAATATATTTACAACCAGAATCAGTTTTTTTTAAGGCAAAACTTTATTAAAACAGTAAAACATAATTATGACATTAAATTCTAAACTTATTTATATATATATATATATATATATATATATATATATATATATATATAGTATATCAACTAACACCACATACAAATCTTAGTGGAGAGTGCGAGTGAGTCAGACACACAGCTGTGCTGCTGGAGTTTTTAAACAGCTCAGTGTCACTGAGAATAGTCCACCAATCACAGATATCCAGCCAACAGCCTCCTGTGACCAACTATCACTCTTGGCTTACATTACAAATCGGACTTGCTCATGCTAGTTTCTTCACTACAACATCTGGAAATGATAGTCTTGTGGAGGTCCTGAATACTAAAGAAAAAGGTAAAGGTGTGCTGGCAAAGTACACAGGGAAAAAGATGGATTACAGTATGTAACTGTACAACAAGACCTATATGGTCAGTGGAACTGATCAAATGGAAAACGTGCAGAAACAATGGGGTTCTTTTATTGAACTGTCATGCTGGCTAAGCTAGACATGGACGGGTGAACACTCGCAGGGACGGTGCGATGCATGATAACGTTTTATTCAAATTAACAAGGGGAAAACACAAGAGTGCAACAATAACAGAGGGATAAACAAGACAAACGTGACAAACTAATGCGGGCAAAACCTGAAGGCCACCTGAGGCTGGTAGGCAGCCAGGGAGCAAAGCGAGGCTGGGCCACCCTAACGGAGGGAGGAAGCCAAATACAGGAACCCAAACCGCGCTCGTCAGGCGCTGATAAACTTACGTGACTAGAGTGCAAAGGAACCGGACGCCGAATCTCACTGGCGACCAACCAGTGAACCAGACAGCGAACTCCCTCTGAACGTGAAACAGCTCCGATAGAGCATACACTACCGAAACCCGTAGACTCTCCTAGAAGTCTCATGAACGTGAGGCCAACATAATGCTTGGTGTCGCAAGAGTAATTCTCGGCCCAGACCTTAGCGTTTGCTCCCCTTTTGTACCCCAGCTCTCAGGTGACCCAAATCAGAACATGATAACAGGAATCGGGTGTCAACGTAAAAGTCCTTGAACATGAAGCCTGTGGTCTGCGGCTCGGGACCGCCCTCGGGATGGGTACGGCGACGCGGACCTGACATGAACATGCTCACTAGAGTATAAACACAGTATAAAGATTATGTAAGGGTTTAAGTGTACGATGTGGAAGGGGCACTTTGCTCCATGTAAAAATGTATTTGAACTGTATTTGAATTACCTAAATTACCTACAACTTAATGTTATTGTCACAGATTTCACATTTAAAAATTAATTCCACAAGTTCGTGATGTCTGGGAGGCAACCTGAACATGGCTACTTACCAGTTACTCAATATAGATCCCCCCTTTTCTGTTGCATGCCCAAGAATAGGCCTTCAATCACATGTTGCAACCCCACTGGATCATCTGATCTGGGGTCATGTGGAGCTGTAAAGAATATTTGTCAGGTTAAGGTGGTTGACATTAAAAGTAAATCTAAATGGAAATAATGCCATGAAATAAATACCACTGAAATGCTTCACTCGGTAGGGGTCATATCAGTGTCTGTAAAAAACATACAAAGCATGACATCCTGCCCTTCTATTACACAGAAATGAGGACAAATTTAGTTCAAGTGAGAGCTGTCTTATGTTCAAACTGGGGCCAGGTTCTGTGCAGTAACTGCATCCATACGTTTGCATCCATGAATTGAAAGTCCTTCATAGTGCTCATGTCGGTCATTTTTATACAAATAACACGTATGTGACAGAAGAGATGCAAAATAATCTTATTAGTTTAAATTAAAACCTATGTCTAGCTTAGACAAGCCACTGACCATTGTAATAAATCGAATAAAATAGGACTATAATAAATGTATAACAGAAGAGGCGAGCTAGATGATGGGGGCTGTTAATGTTTTAATAGAACTAATTACACTCATTTATCCAGACATTACATGCTGCAAAATGCATTTTACATGAGATACCCACACATTGCTGGACTCCCTGACAGATATCTCCATTATGCGCACATGCACTCAGTCTCTAATGTTGTTAGAAACAACTGTGTGGCTGTCTGCTTGGCCATGTGTGTGCAATTCAGTGGCTGTCTGTCTATCGATTGCAACTCTGGCAGTCTTTCTGACTATACATCTGCAACCATGTTTGACTGTGTGTATGTCCCTCTGCAACGCTGTCCATCAACAACACACTCTGGATGTCTGTCCATCTACACCTCTCTATGGCTGTCTATAAATCTGCAATTAATTCTGTTTGGACTCTGGTCCAGCTGTTAAACATGTTAAACTCACTATCCGTCTGCAACTGTATGGCTGTATCCATCTGCAACTGTGCTTTGCTGGCTGCAATGATTGATGTCTTTCTGACTATGCGTCTGCATCTCTGTGGCTGCAATGCTGTCTGACTGTCTGTCTGTTTTGTCTGCAACTCTGACTGTCTGCAACTTAGTCTTTAAATCTGCAGCTCTGTGGTTGTTTTTCTGTCCATCTGCAACTCGTTTTTTTTTTTTTTTTTTTTTTTTTTTTTTTTAAATCCACCTAAAAGTCTGTAGCTTGCTGTCTGTCCACTTGCAGCTCTGGCTGGTTGTGATGTGGTAATGTGGCTTCAAACAGATGCGAAGGACGCTTCACCACAAGGACATAGCTGAATACTTCCAGGTAAGTTCCAGTGATATTGAATTTATCAAACAAGTCAAAAGAAAGTGTATATACAAAGCTGTCCATCTGCTGCTGTGTCACTGACACGCAATTACAGTATTTTTAATGTCAAAGTATTTTTAAAATTAAAATAATATTTAAAGGATATGTATTATATTTGTAAGGTTTTATGACCTCAAGATTGGATTAATGTAATGCTGCTCTGGTAGGAAGTTATATACAAATCATTAAATAAGCTCAGGGTCATTAAATAAGTTCAGAATGCAGCGGCTTGGCTGCTCACTATAGCTTGAAATTGTGACCACATCTGTCTATTTTCTCACCCCTGCACTGGATTCCAGTTAAATTCCATGTTGATCATAAAATACTCCTTCTGACTTGAGTCTCTCGATTGTTTGTCCCCACAGCATCTTGGAGAAGTTCTTATACCCTACAACCGGTAACGTACATATCAGTTTCCCACTTCAGATGAAGCAACTCTGGAGGAGGAGCCTCCAACTCTGGAATAAACGTCCTGTTGCTGTTCTGGACACACTTTTAGTATTCTAATCATGCTGCTGTAGCCTGTTTTCATACTAACACTGTTCTGTACTGCTCTGATTACAGGTTCTGATTATTATTGTCTTTCTAATCTACGTTTACAGGTTGTACATTAGTCTACTCGTACTCCTAAATCCCTTTCTTAATTTTCTTTTTTCTTCGCTCTCCCCATGTGCTGAGCTGTTTGGTGCTGATGTTAGTCCATTCTGGGTCAGCCTTTTCACACTGTTAACCCCCCCTATTTGGCTGCGCTCCTCCTAATCCCCCTCTCTCCCTCTCTCTATCCACTGATATGCTGTCCTGCTCTGCATTTTCATATTGAGTTATTCTCGCCTCACTGCATAGCTGTGCACATGACTGTTTACCTACACACACTTTCACATTGCTCTCACATTTTCATCATTTATGGCTTGATGTCATGCAATGGCTTGGTTCCTCTCAGGGTTTTTCTCTTCAACTTGTGTACATATGAGATTTTACATTATTATTTATATATATATTTTTAATTACCACAAATGTCTAAAACCCTGCTTTCACTTTGTCATTGTGTAGAGTTGTGTAGAACTTAGTCTATTGTAGAATAAGTCTGTAAGAATCAATAATCAGTGTATTCTGTACAGTTCTCTTACTTCAAATGACCTGAGTGGCACTGCCATTGTTAGGATTATAAGGTGCATGTGATCAGATGATATGACCATCTGAAGAGTCAATGGCAACGGCTGGTAAACAGTCATCCTGACTCCATCCTACGTTGACAACACAGCCTAATGTGTGAGCCTAGCGCCGCGATGACGCTGACACACCACACTTTGAAACTTTGAGCTCTGAAGGGCAAAGACTGTGACAGGAGAATTCCTGACTCAGCACCCTGTGAACAACCGCATTGGACTGATTGTACTGCTCGCTTCCCGCCACCTACAAGATCTGACCCAGGACACTTTGTTTCAGTTGTGGTGGAACAGAAATGGACTTGTAGGTTGGGAATGCACCCAGAACAGGATTGAACTCTGGACTATTTAGAACACTTTCTGAGTAAAATGGCTCAGAACATTGTGCACCCTTGACCTCCTTTCAGGCCCCCCTGGAATCTGGAATCTGGTTCCACACAAGGACAATGCACCACCTAATGTTTAGTTAGTCAATCATACCGATGTCTCTTGTGAGTTTCTGTGTTCAAAACAAAGTGTTTCAAGTGTTTCAGTTCAACTGGCTGAGCTGTTCTCATGTTCAAGACTCTTACCAACACTACTTTAGGAAATGAATGGATGTGGTTGTCCTATGTAGCTTTTACAGCCACAGTGCTTCAGGACTGAAATAAGGGGTGAGGACACCAGTCTTACAGGATGATAGAAATCCATGTTTGGTAAATGGAAAATGTTTATGGACTCTGTGTTGATCATATGGATTGCAGTGCTTGTGTTTGGTGGCTGCTGTATTATCCTGTGCATTCGAGGCCTTATTCTCTGAGTGGTAGATATGTCTGTTTCTTTAAAAATGTGTTTTGGCCACAATTCTGTCTCTACTATAATGACCTTGATGAATTCTACCCGTGTCATTTGTACAGTAAGTCCTGTAGAAAAAGAAGCCTGAGCTTAGGGAAGGACATTTTTATTGTATCCAATCCTTTGAGTATGTTTATGTAGTCAGGAATTTCCCTGTACACCAAGACCTTGTTTTATCTAAGATGTTTTAAATTGGCTTGAAACCTTTTTGTTGTTGTTGTTGTTGTTGTTGTTGTTGTTGTTCCAGCTTTCCATGATCTGACTCCCACCTTGCGTATTGGATCTCCTAACACCTTGCCCCCCCCCCTTTCTGTTTTCTCTCTCTCTCTCTCTCTCTTTCTCTACCATATATTGAGATGCCCAGTTCCAGCCGTTCCATCCTTGTACCACCAGACCTGGCTCTCTACTACCCTACTGTCCACTGTCCTGATCTGGAGCCTCGTGTTGATTCATCCTCACCTCACTGCATGACCATGCATACCTGTCTGAACTTCAACATTTCCCTCACGTTTTCATCTTTTATGGCTTAACGGCGCATTTCCATATTCTCTTAATTCAGTATTGATTTATTGTTTTTATTCCTGGGTTTTATTCTAGGTATTTAAACCAGATCTCTGTAAAGCTGCTTTGTGACTACACTCGTTGTGAAAAGTGTTTTATAAATAAACTTGAAATACTTTTTAAAGGCTTTTTTTCCTTTTATCAATTTAGTTTTTGCCTGTTTCAAGATTACTCTCTTTTCCTATTATTTATTACTTGTTTACACTGAGTGATTACGCCAACTGCTTGTACTTTCCTGCTTTAGAGAAGCTGGGGCTGTCAAAGCTTGTTTATCATATATACTCTTCTATATTCTGAAAGCAGTGTGTGCAGTCTTTAACCCCTTATTTTCCACTTATAATATTAATGATAATACATTTAACATTTGATGTTACTTTACTTTAAATAATTCTTTGTGTGTTATTATAGTAGTCTAGTGGTTATAGATTTAGTCTCTTTGTATGTCAGGCTATGTAGAAGTCATAAAAAATATTCAACCCTAACCGTTCACTTATGCTTATAGAGGTGTCTGACAGAATACTCACAACAGGAAGATCTTACTCGGTCTAAGCGGCCAGAGCTTTTTTCACAGCATATTGATGAATGAATCTTGATTATGAATTACTTCAGTTGACCATATATTAGTTAATTAATTCAGAGTGGGAGTGAAAGGGGAACACACATTTACTTACACTGCTATGGTAAATTTATCTTCACCCCTTATCTCGTGTTTGTTATATCCTCTCTAATCTTCTCATCCTGAACTGAATTTAGAGCATCTATTAACCGATTTTGGAAAACCTTAAAGTAAGCTACGAAATACTTGTAAATTGACTCCAAGGTCGAAGGTGGAATGAGAAGAACCAGTTCTCAAAACAAAAAATATGTGAAAAAACTGGATGTAGTTCAGTTCATGACAGTCATGAAAAGGGAGAATGTCTGTAAACAGAAGAATTGATAAATCTGTAGACTCCTCACTTGAAGTGTATGTGTAAATGCACTGGAACTAAAGAAACAAACTGTAGCTGGTCTCTGTGGCCTAGACCTTGCAAAGGCTCATGGGAGGGTGCAGGCAGATTGTCTCTCCAAGTCAAGTGAGGTGAGGGTTCCGGACACCAGGAGATAAGAACTAATACTGCATTTTAAAACTGCCGTTATATTTAATATATGCCGGAGTTGATCGTTTAGACACTACAGTCTATAAGACGTCTAAATTAAACAGCCCATAATGTTGCATATTAATGGTCTTCAAATGCTGCGATGGAGTTTCAGTTCATAGTTTCTAAAATAGTTTCTTTTTTTTGTCATTTATCATATTTCAGATCAAATTCTATATCTTTGTCTTTTTCCACATGTTGTCCACATCTGTCTTTTTCTGGTATTTTCCTTCATGTTAATGAAGTTTTAATAATGTTTTAGGAAGTCAGTGTGTTTTATCTCCTTATCCTTTGATCTGGATCTGGATTCTCGTTGGGAAATGAGGACTGTTTACACTCATTATGGAACTTGTAAAGGTGAAGGTCACTTTAGGTCAGTCTGAAACCACGTTTTTTCCAGGCCTCCTCATACTGTGGTTATTAGCACAACAAAACGGAGACAGTTCAGGGTAAAGAGACATAAGTAGACAATTCAGTCCAGTTTTACAGAGATTACACAGATTCAGGATGAAGAGCGACACAGCAGCGCCACCTACAGGTCAGATATCATATCTGCAGCAGCAGCTCCAGTCATAGACTGAGAAGAAGAAGCCAACGATCATTTCCTCACTTATTAACGAGGCTAATTGTCTCATCTTAAGGCATTTTACCACATTTAAATATGTAAATATTACCATTGTTATTATTATTAATAAATATTGACAACTACAATAATCATTTCCTTTATGTATTACAGATGTGATTTATTTTTATGATATAGTTGTTTTCAAAAATAATATAACAATAATAATAATAAATAATTGATTAGTTCCTGTCATGCCTGGTCAGACATGGCAGTGAACACAAGGAAACACTTGCAGGGTTGGACGATGTAAGACTTTAATGTAAACAAAGCAAAGCACAACCGGGGGTACAGCAATCAGTCGGGGGCCTGACAGTTACAATTATTACACTGTATTTATATCATTTATTTTACTATTAATAATAACGGTTATGTTTACAGTTTTACATATTTGAATATATTTATATTGCCATTATTGTTAATTAAGAATGAACAACAACAGTAATAATAATGATGTCCTTTATTCATTACTTGAAAGTCCTTGAACTGGTCCTTGGGGAATAACAAAATTCTGATGGAGCTGGTTAACTACGGTAACTAAGGGGCGGGGCAGGTCAACTGTGACATCACTAGGTTCCAGTACTGTTTTCAGTGTGGAGAGCGAGAGAAACAGACGTCACCTCATTAGTTAGACTGGAAATGGAGGAGAAGAAGGTGAAAGATGTGAGTGGAGCTCAGAGCTCATAAACACAACACTACTGATCAACATGTGTAATTAAGATCATCGTTAAGCTAATTATAATATACAGTGTTTACCATCAGTACATTTATTCATCATTAACTAGATAGTGATTGTGGCTCAGTAATGTTGCTGTACTATGTGTTTGTTGCTAAGGTGTTGCTATGTCATATAGTTGGTACATTAGCCCATTCAAGACTAATAGGTCTGTATCCACAAACTTTTGTCCAATTGATGCTTGGTCCAGAAGCTCCTCCATGCACAGACAGGACTGGAGAGCAGTGGAGATAAAGGGCACTTTAGATAATTAGGGCACTAATTAGTAAATGAGAGGAGCAGCAGTGCAGCTTTCTTCAACAGCTGGAGCACTTTCCAGGTGTTGCATGAGGGCAAGGTTGACAGCGCTACAGTTTCTAGGTCTTGTTCTGAACAGTGATGATGGTTAGATGTAGATCTGGACCGGCTTGTTTGCTACTTAACACACAACCCATGTGTTGGTAGAGTAACGCTGTAGATGCTGTGTATTAAATGGACTGTGTGAACTGTTCCCACAGCTCGTTCAGAAAACACCAGGGTCGACCTGTCCGACCCTTACACTGTAAGGTAACGTCAAAAATGATAAACTTAAAAAATCAAGTGCACCAAACGTATTTAAGTGTGTTGAGGAAAATATGATTTTTAAATTCTCAGTAATCAAGTAATAGTTTACTTAGTTTCAAATTTATAATCGTTTCCAGTAATCTACAGTGTCAAGAAAAACTATCTGAACTGAATTTGATGGTGTTCTGCATTAATTTCAAGTGAAGTCAAACGTATTGACAAATATAATGTGCCTAAAATAATAACATAAAAAACATGATCTTGCAGGTCTTTATTGAACACACTCATTCAACATTTAAAGTGGTAGTGGGAAAGTAAGTAAACCCTTGGAATTAATAGCTAGTTGAAATAGCTGTTGTGGAGTGTCAGAGAGCTCTTTCACAAACTTCAGCCATGCAGCAATGTTCTTTTTAGTAAGCAGTGGCTTCCTTCGTGGTGTCCTGCCATAGACACCCTGCTTGTTCGAGGTTTTACAGACTGTGGACTCATGAACACAGATGTTAGTCTGTACCAATAATGCCTTCAAATCTTGGGTTCTCACTCAGGGTTGTTTCTTTACCTCATTGATGAGTCTCCGTTGTGCTCTTGGGGTCATTTTGACTGGGCGCCCACTTCTTGGCAGAGTAGCCACAGTTCCAAATTGTCTCCATTTGTAGATTGTTTGCCTCACTGTAGACTGGAGGATTTCTAAAGTCTTTGAAATCACTTTGTAACCCTTTCCAGCTTTATGTAAATCAACAATTCCTCTGAAAAGCTCTTTTTGGCGAGGCATACACAGTCTCACATACATATTCTTCTTGTGCAGAGCAAACTCAAAATGTATGAGTGGGTTTTATCAGTCAGAGCAGAAAACCATAACATTTCAAAGAATTCACATACTTTTCTAGCTACTGTAATTTCACACAGATTTCAGAATTCAAGTTCACTGAACTCATTTAATTGTGTTACAGAAAACATTTTACTGTACTATAATATCTGTTGATTGAAGTTGACTTTACTTATTATTTTAATAATATAAACTCAGGCCAGTTAAACATTTTAATTCTTATGCTGCAGCAAATCATGTTTTTAATCCTAAATATTTAAAACTGACGATACACACACACACACACACACACATACACAACCAAATGCTATATAAAATAATCCAATGAATTAACCTTTGCACTATTGATAAGTATATTGTGGCAGATCCTCAAACATGTGGATATGACTTTACAAAATGAAAAAAGTACATGAAGCCACACTGAACACTACATTAAGATTGTGATACTGCTTCCTGCATTGTGATACTGCATTCCTGCATTTTATTTAGAACAGGCAGGCATGACTACCTGCACATCAAGTAAATGAGGTAGAATAACTAAAATTATAATCTGTGAATGGTCTACCAGCAGTGGTAAAAATCCCAGTCCCAGGAAATTCTCTGACAGGGACCGCCAGCATTTATCACAACTCGTGACTGAAAATCACTTCGCTTCCAGACAAGAATTGCTTCTTAAAGTCAACGCAGCCCCTTTAAAACCCACTTCTGGAAGAACACTCTGAAGGGACCTTTGCTCACTTGTGCTCAGCAATGGTGAGAATTTCCTGTTGACTGGGATTTAACCACTGCTGGTAGACTCATACGACCATCCGCTTTCATACACCTGCAAATTTTACTTTATCTACTGCACAATAACAGATGTAAGAACTCATGCCTCATTACATCCCTCATTACACCCAAGATAATTCGTAGAGGAATAGCGTGTAAAACTAGTGCCACAGCACCATTTAAGCTGAAGTAGAAAACAGAACAGTGTTTTAAAAGACAAAGAAGCAGCTGGACATTCATCAGTAGCTGTGATAAAGAACATGAATGACTGCATAATTAAAATAAGTCAAATATTGAAATTTATCAAGCAGGTCCTCAGGAGAGTATTTGCATGCACCTCTCTTAAGAATATGCATGACGGCAGCCTCACTCGCTATCAAAGCCCAAAGAACTACTTGTTTACAGCAAGCAGGTACAGCATATTCTCTGCAAATGCTTGCCTTCTCACCCTGTACAGTTTAAGCAGTTTTGGTGCCTACATGTCCAATAGACAATAAATCTGCCTCTTCAGCTTGACTGCTGCTATCCTTTCAAACTCAGTGCATATCTAAAGAGAGACACATTAAATCCTGTTAGTAAGAATGACCAACTCCCGTATCACTCACCTCAACTCACACCAAGTAACAATACGATTTGAAATAACACCCCAGAATAAAGTGGCAACTGTGATAAAAGCAAAGCCAGGCCACTACTAGCTTATGTTATTTAGCTGGCTACTTTGCCCCTTGTGGCCACTACAGTAAAAATAATTAATATTAAATTAACAAAACACCACGTCACATTCACATCAAATAATTTATGACATTTCGATACTTACTTCTGTCTTGAGCTAAACAATCCAAACGACATCTCCGGTTCAAATTCAAACCAGGGCAAACAAAACCGTCCTTCACTTGTTCTAATAAAACTTTGTATATTACTAGAATGCAAAATAAACAGCAATACATTGAAAAAAAAAACACTATATAAGTATAAGTATAAAGTAAGTATAAATAACAATTATTTTTTTGCAAACACAAATAAAGTAAAAGAAACTGTGTATAATATTAGAATGCAAAACTTTTAGAATAACAGCAAATCAAGTAAAAACATTGGATGTTATTAGAATGCAAAACAAACACAAATACAGTAAAAACAGTGTAAAATATATGAATGCAAAATAAACACAAATACAGTAAAAAGCCACTCTATTAGAATAACTGTAAAGACAAATACAGTAAAAACACTATATTATTAAAATGCATTAAAATTAGTGTACTATTAAACTGCAAAATAACAAAACATTGAAAAAATGCTGTATTAGAACAATTAAAACCACTCTTTTTTGCTGAATGTATAACGCAGGCAGGAAACTGTAGAGGACTATTATAAACGGCTCCTAAGAGTGAGGCCTTGTAAAATTCTGTAAAATTAATTTACCTTCTCAATTAAAAAGTAACTGATAAGTTCTGCTAGTGACTAAACCTTATTTTACTGAACAAGCTAGTATGTTTTAACCAACTGACCCCACTAATAACTTCTGAAAAAACTGATAACTTTAGTAACTTTAACAGAAATTCTAACAGGAAAGAAAAATGAGATCTAGCTCAAACTGAGCCAATGTTCACTAAGTGCTTGTTCACTTGATGAACACTTCAATTGTGCAAACTCAAAAAGTCTGCTGTAATTTAAAGATTAGCCATTCTTTATTCAGCTATTACATTCTGGGTGGCCGTTAAAACAAAATACAATCAACTAATCAATCAACCAATCAACCTTTATTTCCACTCAGAAAATACAGTTTTTACAATAGATGAGGATTGAAAGAGAAAAATCTATTTTACATTTACATTTACATTTACATTTACAGCATTTAGCAGACGCTCTTATCCAGAGCGACTTACAAAGTGCTTTGCTATTTACCCAAGAAAACCTTAGCTAGTTAGAATAGGCTAATAATTCAAAAGATACCTCCAAGCTTAGACATTACTAAACAATACAATAAGGTGACCATAGAACTATTTGTCCAAGTACTCTCTGAAGAGGTGGGTCTTCAGTCCGTGTTTGAAGACAGCGAGCAACTCGGCCGTTCGGACACCCAGGGGCAGCTCGTTCCACCACTTTGGTGCCAGGACAGAAAAAAGCTTGGACGCTTGTCTTCCGCGGATTTTGAGGGATGGCGGGTCAAGCCGAGCCGTACTTGAAGCTCGAAGGGCTCTTGGTGCGGATCGGCTTTTGACCATTGCCATCAGATACGGAGGGGCTGGTCCGTTCTTGGCTTTGTAGGCCAGAGTCAGTGTTTTAAATCTGATGCGGGCAGCTACAGGAAGCCAGTGGAGAGAACACAGAGTTCGGAATTCCGGGTTCCGAGTTCAGAATTTCGGGTTCCAAGTTCTGAATTCCAAATTCCGAATTCCGAGTTCCAAATTTCAAATTCTAAGTTCCGGGTTCCAAATTCCGAGTTCCAAGTTGCAAATTCCGAGTTGCAAATTCCGAGTTGCAAATTCCGAGTTCTAAATTCCGAGTTCTAAATCCTGTATCATAAACAGCTCTTTGTCGTCAGGTCAGGTACCATCGGCCTTCAAGTCTGCCAGAGTCGTGCCCATCTTAAAGAAACCAACTCTAGACAGCTTGGACATCGGCAACTACAGACCTATCTCTCTTCTCTCTTTTCTCTCAAAGATTCTCGAACGTTCCGTCTACAACCAACAGTCTCTCTTTCTCACTCTGAACAATCTTCAGGACCCTAACCAGTCTGGCTTCAAAGCTGCACACTCTACTGAAACTGCTCTCATTGCAGTTACAGAGAAGCTCCATGCAGCTAAAGCTACCAGACTGTCCTCGGTTCTGATCCTTCTTGACCTCTCCGCAGCTTTTGACACAGTGGACCACAAGATCCTCCTGTCTATCCTTGCTGGTCTTGGAATTACCGGCTCTGCATGGCAATGGTTTGCATCATACCTGCAGGGACGCTCATACCAGGTAACATGGCAGGGCGACACGTCCGCTCCTTGTAAATAAAAAAACAAAGACACAAAATATCAGTCCCAACGATAAAAAGAGAATTACTCAAATCTCTCCACCAATATTACACCAACTACACTTCTGTGATCAACCATAATAAAATCGTTCTTAAACAAACTTACATAAATGTTCTCCTCAACATCCCTCAGGAAAGAGCTCTTCACCATTAAAGCTTTGGTAACTTGGACATACTCTGCATTGGTGGGATAGCTGCACATCAAGAGCAACAAAATGAATCAAATGTATCCAGTAATTCTGTTCATCTAATGGGGGGCATTTCACAAAGCAGGATTCCTCCGATTAGCGAGAAAATTTAAGCCCAGAGTCAAGCCTATCCAATACGTAAAGAGCTGAGGCACATTTTGTAAGGAGGTTCAGTTTCTAATCAACATCTGGCTCTAGGAAGTGGCCACTGCATCATCTGAAAATGCCATCCACTGCCACGTACCATATTACGAATGGCACCTGCCAATGAAAGACAGTTGCGCTACGTTAAAAAAGGCACTTTAGCAGAGTTGCTTACTTTTTTTTTAGTTTTTACTTTTGGGGTTCTATTGAGCTGTTCTCCAGAAAGAAGCTGGAGTCTTGCCTCAGCACTGTGAATGACACTTTGGGTCTGTTTACTCCTGCCATAAAGAGCTGTAAATCCCAGAAACATCAAACAAGTTACAGCAGCTTCAAGAAAAATGACATTCACTGGCCTGATGGTGGCGTTACAGGAAAGCATTAAGCGTTTTTATTCAATAGCATCTGGTCTGTAGCATCTGTGTCCTACACACAAAATTCTTTTTTTTTTGGTAATTTCTTGATCCTTCCTACTTCAAGAATTTTTTTTACCAATCCTCACATATCTGGTAGCAAAATACCTGCAATATTTATAATTAATAATAATTAGAATGAATAATGTCAACTTGTACCTTTTGAACACTTAAGCCCATTTTAACAAAATCTTTTCAGCACATTATTTTGAGGGGGTATGTCAAGTTTGGTGGACATTTGTCACAAGAAAGCGAGGTCAATAGTACATAACTCTTAGAAACCATTCATCCAGTCAACCTACAATTTTACATGCTGCATCTTTAGCCTATTCTATAATAGTCTGACCAGAGGACTTGATATGTCAATTATTGTGGTTGGTATTAGCCAATCACATTCAAGCATACATTTGACATGCTAAACATTCACCAATCAGGGTGCAACTTATGGGGATTTATCAATGTAGGCATATTCTGTAAACCAGTGAAGTTGCCAGAAATGCCTTACAATAATGCTGTCATATGCTGTTTCCTATATGTTACATTTACAGACACACCAACCTTTTTCAGTTCCGATACCAATACATAAATGTATTGATCGATACACAGTACCGATCCGATACCATTGTTAAATAAATAAACCGTATACCTCACCATGTGGGAGAGATTTAAAGCATCAGGATTGATGTAAACATTATCTCACTAACTTAATAACTAAAATAGTTATAAATGTATTAAATTGCTATTTATTTGTCACTAAAATAAGAAACAATTGTGCAGGACCTAGGCACAGCATTCACCTTACAATGTGTTCATTTATTTATAAGTATTTATAGGAGACAGTCACACATGTCAGATTTAGTTCTTTTCAAAGGATACAAAAGTCTTCATATGAGATATGACTATTAACAGAATGTTTTTTTTAGTTAATAATTGCAATAATTTTGATGATTGGTTATGTGTATTGATTTGTAACTATCATTATCATTGGGCCTGTTGTGCTGGTTCTTTAGGTCTCATTGGGCCTGTCGTGGTTGGAACTTTAAGCCACTTGCCTATTGTCTATTTTCTATATTGGCATAAAGAAAATCCTAAAACTTAGGCCTACTTGAAGCCATAGCTGACACTCCTGTGACTCCAGTGTTGTGACTGTTTTTTTTCATGGTAATTCCTACTCCATCCACTATGTGGCAGTATATTGGAAGTAGACCAGGTTACAAGCCAAAAGGGAGGGAACTATGAAGCAGCAAGGTGGTTTAGATGTGGCTCACTTCAGGCCTCACTGTAATGAAGATCCTCCTGGTGGAACTACAGGTTCTAACACTCACTGTAAGTTTGCTATCATTTAATCCTTTCTATATTCAGTCAAGCTTTTTGTATGTTTTATTCATGAGGTTTTGTGCTGTTCTGCTTTTGCAGAAAGCTTCACTTTTGTCTTGTTTTCTATTTGTTTGTTTCTCTATTTGCAGTTCTTAAAACTAACTTGCTCTTCTTCTGGACATTGGGATAAACTTTACACACAGAAGACAAATGTATCACTCCTGAATTGACTCTCAGCAACTCAAACCAGGGATTTCCATGGTTCAGATTTTCTTTTCACAAGGAAACATCCAGGATTATAAACTGTTATCAGAGAGAAAGATGTCTGAAATGCAAACCAATTTGGGAGAGCCTGGCACAGCATTCACCTTACAATTTATTCATTTATTTATAAGTATTTATAGGAGACAGTCACACATGCCAGATTTAGTTCTTTTCAAATTATACAAAAGTCTTCATATGAGATATGACTGTCAACAGAATGTTTTTTTTTTTAGTTGAAAATGTAATAATTTGGATGATTGGTTATGTGTATTGATTTGTAACTATCATTATCATTGGGCCTGTTGTGCTGGTTCTTTAGGTCTCATTGGGCCTGTTGTGGTTGGAACTTTAAGCCACTTGCCTATTGTCTATTTTCTATATTTGCATAAAAAATCCTAAAACTTAGGCCTACTTGAAGCCATAGCTGACACTCGTGTGACTCCAGTGTTGTGACTGTTTTTTTTCATGGTAATTCCTACTCCATCCACTATGTGGCAGTATATTGGAAGTAGGCCAGGTTACAAGCCAAAAGGGAGGGAACTGAAGCAGCAAGGTGGTTTAGATGTGGCTCCCTTCGGTCTCACTGTAATGAAGATCCTTACTGGTGGAACTATAGGTTCTAACACTCACTGCAAGTTTGCTATCATTTAATTCTTTCTATATTCAGTCAAGCTTTGTGTATGTTTTTATTCATGAGGTTTTGTGCTGTTCTGCTTTTGCAGAAAGCTTCACTTTTGTCTTCTTTTCTGTTTGTTTGTTTCTCTATTTGCAGTCCTTACAACTAACTTGCTCTTCTTATGGACATTGGGATAAACTTTACACACAGAAGACAAATGTATCACTCCTGAATTGACTCTCAGCAACTCAAACCAGGGATTTCCATGGTTCAGACATTCCTTTCACAAGGAAACATCCAGGATTATAAACTGTTATCAGAAAGAAGGATGTCTGAAATACAAACCACTTTGTGAGAGCTTTCCAACTCCTATGTTTTGGATTGGTTCTATGGACTTCAAGTAAGTACCGTTAATAAGAGGGTGAGTACAGACAAAATTTCACCCACCTTCAAGCACTAGTGAGCAGTCCACAAGAAATCTGCAGGCTCTCTTAAGTACTTTTTTTGTAAATTGTGATCTGGCTATTCTAAGGGTAGTAGTATATTTCAGATGTGTCTCTACACTACAGCTGATTTTGGATTTATATGCTTTATGGATGTTTAACTGGAACAATATTACATTAAAAATGGTTAAAATAGGCATATTGTACGACAGTGTCACAGTAGTGATTTATTCATTATGAAAATGCACTACATGCATGTTTAGAACCTCTAAAGTGTTAAAGTGATTTTCATTTCTTCTCTGTTCTTTAGTAGGTTTGTTTGTCTTTATAAGTAACACCAGCAGCTCTTTATCTCTGAGAGTTTTTGGTTTCTGCACATTTATTTTTGTCTTTTACCATCAACAGCACCTGTTGCAGGAATTCTGGCTATTCTGATTAAATATCCTTGTCAAAATGGAAAGACTGGAAATGTTGAGGAAATCTAGTGAGTGTAGTTTCTCTGTTCTCCATCGTGGTTTTTTGTTGTTTTTTTTAAGTCATGTTTGAGGTTTTAGGACATTGTTTGTGAGTGAGAGGAGGGGCAAAGTGAATATCTAATGATCCAATATCAAACTAAGTTGACTGAGCTTTCCAAACTCAAGGTTCTCAAACTCAAATGTGCTTGGATGTACAAACAAGTGACTGTGTGTTTTTTTTAGTTCATTAGTAAGACAGCCCGATTCATTTCTGTGAAGTTTAATTTACTAGTGTTTGCAAATGTAGCTTCTCTTAGTCTGAGAAATATGTGGAAATAGTACCACCAGTTAAAGTGATGAAATTGGGTATGACGTCCGGTCCTCTATCACAGAGAAAGGCTTCACCTCTGCTGCCTGGAATCTGTTGTGCTCTCCGGAAACATCAAGAAGGTGCTACACCAAGACCTTACCCAGTCACACCAGTCAGGCAAGTGATGATTTACTTTATTCAAATCTTTATACAGCCAAACAATTTTTAGTTGCTGGACCAGGAATAATGGAAAAATCAGCTGATCTAACATTAAGTCTAAATAAAAATAGTTTATTTCTAGTGTCTTTTGGACCTAAAAGGAGAACTTCTGTTTTGTTACTGTTAAGAAGAAAGAAGTTATGTGACATCCAGAGTTTTATATCCTTTACACAGTCCTCCATTTTCTTTAATCTAAAGTTATCAACATGTTGAGCTGATATATAGAGCTGTGTGTCATCTGCAATGGCAATGGAAATTATAACTGCCCAGTGGTAACATGTATAATGTAAATAATAGCAGTCCTAAAATAGAGTATTGTGGAACTCCATATCTTACTTGTGTAATTTGATGATAAATATTTTATCTTTATAAACTGATAGTGTTCAGTTAGATATGATTTGAACCACGGTGGGGCTGTTCCTGTGATTCCAACCATTTTCTCTAATCTTTCTAGTAGAATAGTGTGAACTATTGTATCAAAGGCTGCACTGCGGTCTAGTAGGGCTGTCTAATTATGCAATGTCTAATTTTTAAATATTTCCAGAAATCACCTTTTTCGTCTAGCATTTACTGTTGAACAAGTTTACAAAATTACATAAATGTCCCCTCTTTATAGAGATCATTCACAGTGTGTATACCCTTGTCTACACCCTTTCCAAAAAACTTTCTGCTTCCCAATCTTCACCTCTGGGTTGAACCAGAATGATGCATAATGTTGTTTGTAGTGGGAAATCCTGTGCAATTTATGAACCTTTGCCCAGACCTCTTGAGAGTGCGTAGTGACTGGGTTTACTCCTTTGATGGCAGGATTCGCTCTTATGGCCACCGCTAGGGGTTCCAGCGCAATTATAAATAAGAGCAGTGGCATACAGCAACCCTAAAGCATCAGTTTTGACATATTATTTTTTTCCCTTTAGCAAAACCAGAACCAAAACCAAACCTCAACAGGTCCGAGTGTAAGGAGTCCCACTCGACCCTGTCGAAGGCCTTCTGAGCATCAAGCGATACAGTGGCCACTGGCATTTCGCATTGACTAGGAGGCATTTAACCACATTAGGTGCATGAGCCTTCTCAAATTATCAGTGGAAGACCTACCCTTTATAAAGCCTACTTGGTCTGAATGTATAATGTGTGGTAAGATTGTTTCCAATCTGAAGGTCAGTACCTTACTATATACAATGATGAGGCTGATTGGTCTAAAGTTAGCCGGATCCATATGATCTGTTCCTTTATTAAGTATCAGAGTGTTTTTTAAGAGATGTTGGAAGTGAAAATATTCTTTATAGTACTCCACCGGAAACCCATTCGTTCCTGATGATTTCCCTGTTTTCATGCCAGTTTTAACCTCTTCTTGGGTTTTTGGTGCATCAAGAATAGATGCTTGATCTAAACAGGTTCTCATAGAATTCTTTAAAGACATCATTATTACCTTTAGAAATGATGTGGACAGAGCATTGTTCTTTTAACTGTCTGGCCAAAAGTCTACCAGTTTTTTCTCCTGACTCATAAAATTTTGTCTGAACGTTTTTTTTGTTTTTTTTTATTGAAAATGTCCTAAATTCAAAACTTACATTTACAAATGTTTTTAAATAAGCTTTCAGAGTAATGTCTGGCCAACTCTTTTTCCATGCTATTTAGTTCTGCTGTCAATGTTTTAATTCTCTAATTGAGCTATTTTTCCCTTTTCTGTGCAATCCTTTTACCCAAATGTACGCTTCAGATGCCTCCAAAACCATTGCTACGCTGTCTGTGCTACCCAAATTAAAACAATGATGGGTCCTCTGTAAGCTCTTTCGAAAATAACTCATCCTGTAGTAGAGATGTGTTCATTCTCCATCTACCTCTTCTAAGCCTGTCTGAATGTATATTCACACAAAGCTCAACAGGTGCATTCTAGGTGCATAATTCTAAATAGAACCAACATAGCCAAACAGGCCAACAAGTATCTTTTCTCCACAGCAGAGGAGAGAACATGAACAGAAAAATGTCTCCAGTAGCCAGCTGAGGATTCTCTTCTTGTTAAATTCATGTCCACAAAACTAACAACAAAGAGAAAAAAGGAAGAAAAAAAAAAAGAGAACTTCACGTAGGTCAGTGGAATGTCTGAGACGTCTACTAGGTTATAGCCTAAACAGCTCCACAAAGCTATCCAGATCAATCATACTTCTCAGTCTCCTTGTGCTAGTGGATGTTTTATAGTTTATTCTCCATCAGTAACTTGCTTCTCGATGAACTTGACAGCTTCTGTTGTGACGTCAAACTTTGTTTCTCCTCTTCCACGCAAACTGGAGCGCTGCAGGAAAGACTAAAGGAAACCTCACTTTTTTATGTCATGCAGCAGCTGTTTCACCAATCAGAAAGTTTTCCTCCTCTCAAACAGCTTCTTTGACATGTAAGGAAACAAGGAAATGTTGCTTCCACTCCACACTACACCTCCTTTCTCTCTCGCAGCTTTTAAGACATTATCTCTCGCGGTTGAACGCAGAGAGGATCAATCTCTGAGGCTGTCTTCATGTGGACGAGATCAGGGAGAGCAGTGTGCTCTTTTAATTTCGAATTTGTTGTTAATGTGCATGTGCAGGCCCTCTGACAGTATCTTTTCAATGCATACAATCAAGTTCTCCCCTTCAATGCCCTCTTTTAAGCCCAACGATCTGACATTATTGTGGCGGCTCCTATTTTCCAGATCTTCCACACGGCTCTCCAGAGTATCTATGCGCTTGCCATGCAGCTCATGGCCATTCACCATTTGTTGAGTGGCGTCTTCCAAGCTGGAGATTGCCCTTCCTCCTCTGCTAGTCGCCCCTGCATGCCGTTTTTCAGTTCTTCTGTAGTCTCCTTAATCATTGACACATCATAAGCAACTGTTTGCAGCGTCAAGCTCATTCCATTCACTTCGGCAAGGATGTGTTCCAAATTAGCATTCTGTCCCGTTTCGGGCTAGCATCACCTGGTTTGGTAGCAGCTGCCCCTTCCCTCATGAAGGCTTAAAATATTTTGAAGATGAAGACATGTTCTTATGGATGAACGGTTTCGAACGGTAGAAAGTTTGATAATGAAATACGTAACAGACAAATAGCTGAAAAGGAGAAATATGCAGATTAGTTGGGATTTAAGTTAATGGGGCTTAGGACAACGTCTAACTCCCTCCTAGTCATTTCTTTTATATTCTTTAATATTAGCTTTGGCTTGTTTATCATAGTTTTAATCCTTGTGCTGTCTGCTATGTGTCTTACTTTACATTAATTTGCTTTAGTAACTAACTTCTGTGTTTACTTTTGAGGAATATGGTGGCCATGGAGAGGCACTGGGAGCATCAGCGTGACCAGGGCCAGCCCAAGACTTTATGGGGCCCTAAGCAGATTTTCATTTGGAGCCCCCATACCACTACCTTAGCACCAGATGCTTCATCATTGTGTGTGTATCGTACCCATTAGCATTATTTGTAATTAGCTTACATCGTACACAAAAATGTTCTAAATAATTTTCACTTTAAATACAGAGTGATGTATACATGTTCAGTAACATTAGCAGACAAGTCACTGCATTTACAGTAAACAAGTTAATTTTTTCTTCAACAGATGTAGAAAAGTGTGAGAAAGGCACCTATTATTGACAGGTCCTCTAACTCTGACCATCTCTGCATATTGCGCAATTCCCTTTCTCCCTGGGCCAGAAAAAAGAAAAACAAAAAGAAAGTTGAAGGCCTAAGGTGGGAGCTGATGTTTATTTATTTTTTTCTTTGAGCGATTTGCTGAGAGAGATATTGTTCAATGCTGAAGCAACTGGGTCTTTATCAACTTTGTCTATGGCTCTGCATGCTCCAGACGGTGTTTCTCATTGTTGGAGATTTTATTGTAAGACCCTATTAAATATCGGGCTCAAAGAGTAATGCTGTGGTACCTGTGGCCTGGAAGACCTCTTGTACACTAAATTCCAGACACCGTTTGGAAGAAAACAGACGCCAGGATCGAGGAAGCAAGTCATTCAGCTGACTCTTCGCGCTCCACTGCTGACTGCAGGTTTGACGTTCTGTCCTCTACCACCGTGAAAGGCTACACCTGTGCTGCCTGAGATCTGTCAGGTAAGTGATGATTTACTATATTCAAACCATTTGTTCTTCCCTTTCTCTGCTTGTATTAAAAAAGTAATATTAGTATCACTTGCATACATTTCAAACAAACCTTGCAGTATCGAGCATATACTGAGAACAGAAAATTGGTTTTAACAATCTTAGGGAAAAAAAAGGAAACCTACGTATCAATTCTTACCAGTACTAGTAACTTCCACAAATAAATTTAAATTTAGACTGTTAAATATACAACCTAAGTCAGGTATGCCGGGCAGATTCTCAACCCCAGATCCCTACTACCTTAACCAGTAATATTTTTATAATAAAATTTTTATAATAAAATAAAAAAAACATTTGACAACAAATCCAACACTCCTTATTAAAGCAAACAATGCTGTCACCTGGTGTAGCTGATTTAGAACATGAGTTAAAATATTAGTTGTAGAACAAAGGCTGGAAGTCTTCTACTCACTTCCACAGCCAGAACTAACAAAAAACTATTTCCTCAGTAAATGTTACAACCTGTACACTCGACCCAATTCCCTTTCAAATACTGACAGAATTACTCCCAATTATAATCAGACCTCTTTTAACAATAGTAAATTCATCCCTTACCTAAGGCCATGTACCCAAATGTACCTTTATTTTGCAGTTATAAAACCTTTAATTAAGAAACTAAATGAATCATCATTAGCCCCCACCATTACTTACATGGTCTACGTGCTGCAGACACAGCTGGACCCCTTAACATCTCTTTTACGTTATGTTTGTTCAGTTCATGTACAGTTTCTCACATTCCTCACATTCCCACTCTCCTTTCCAAGTCTACCCCATGGGCCTCACTATATTCAGTTTCTATACATGTATTGACTTTCTTTTTTGTGTTACAGGATCTCAGGAACCCCATCAACCCAACAATTGTATTTTCATCGGCAACTGTGTGGCTCAATGTCTGAACTGTGTGTTCTGCAACTCTGTAACATGTAAGTGATCCTTCAGTTTCCATAGATATATTGACTTTCTTTGTCTTACAAGCTTTATGGAGCCCATGACCCCACCCCCCTCCTCCATCCTAATGGTGGATCCAGCCAAGAAGGGTCTATGCATCTGCAACTGTGTGTGACTCGCTATCTGTCTGCAACTCTGTAACAGGTAAGTGATCATTCAGTTTCTATACATGTATTGACTTTTTGTTGTCTTACAGGCTTTCAGGACCAATGGCTCCCCCCTTCATGATGGTGCATACAGCCAACAAGGGTCTGTCCATTGCAACTGTGTGTGTGGCTTGCTATCTGTCTGTCTGCAAGTGTGTAACAGGTAGGTGATCATTCAGTTTCTTTACATGTATTGACTTTCTTTTTTTCTTTGTCTTACAGGTTTTTCGGACCGCATGAACCAAGGGTCTTTCCATTGCAACTATGTGTGTGGCCAGCTATCTTTCTGTCTGCAAGTGTGTAACAGGTTGGTCATCATTCAGTTTCTATACATGTATTGACTTTCTTTTTTGTGTTACAGATTCTCAAGAAGTCCATCAACCTCTTCTTCTCCCTGAAGGTGTATCCTTTTAACAAATATATTTGCAACTGTGTGTGGTTCGCTGTCCATCATTCTGCAACTCTGTAACAGGTAAGTGATCATTCAGTTTCTATACATGTATTGACTTTTTGTTGTCTTACAGGCTTTCAGGACTAATGGCTCCCCCCTTCCTGATGGTGCATGCCGCCAACATGGGTCTGTGCATCTGCAACTGTGTGTGACTCGCTACTATCTGTCTGGGAGTGTGTAACAGGTAGGTGATCATTCAGTTTCTCTACATGTACTGACTTTCTTTTTTGTGTTGCAGGTTCTGAAGAAGTCCATCAAGCTCTTCTTTTCCCTGAAGATGTATCCTTCTAACAAATATATTTGCAACTGTGTGTGGTTCGCTGTCCATCATTCTGCAACTCTGTAACAGGTAAGTCATCATTCAGTTTCTCTACATGTATTGACTTTCTTTTTTTTGTCTTACAGGTTTTTCAAGCCGCATGAACCAAGGGTCTGTGCATCTGCAACTGTGTGTGACTCGCTATCTGTCTGCAACTCTGTAACAGGTAAGTGATCATTCAGTTTCTATACATGTATTGACTTTTTGTTGTCTTACAGGCTTTCAGGACCAATGGCTCCCCCCTTCATGATGGTGCATACAGCCAACAAGGGTCTGTCCATTGCAACTGTGTGTGTGGCTTGCTATCTGTCTGTCTGCAAGTGTGTAACAGGTAGGTCATCATTCAGTTTCTATACATGTATTGACATTCTTTGTTTGTCTTACAGGTTTTTCAGACAGCATGACTGCCTCCCTCCGTTCCTGATGTTGGATCTGTCCTTCAAGGGTCTGTGCATCTTCAACTATGTGTGAGTCGCTACTATCTGTCTGCAAGTGTGTAACAGGTTGGTGAGCATTCAGTTTCTATACATGTATTGACTCTCTTTTTTCTGTTACAGGTTCTCAAGAAGTCCATCAACCTCTTCTTTTCCCTGAAGGTGTATCCTTCTAACAAATATTCTCATCTGTAACTGTCTGTGGTTCGCTAACCATCATTCTGCAACTCTGTAACAGGTAAGTGATCATTCAGTGTCTATACATGTATTGCCTTTTTGTTGTCTTACAGGCTTTCAGGACCAACGGCTCCCACCTTCCTCATGTTGCACACAAACAACAACGGTCTGTCCATTGCAACTGTTTGTGGCTTGCTATTAATCTGTCTGCAAGTGTGTAACAGGTAGGTCATCATTCAGTTTCTATACATGTATTGACTTTCTTTGTTTGTATTACAGGTTTTACGGACAGCATGACCGCCTCCCTCCCTTCCTGATGGAGGATCTGTCCTTCGAGGGTCTATGCATCTGCAACTGTTTGTGGTTCGTTATTAATCTGTCTGCAAATGTGTAACAGGTAGGTCATCATTCAGTTTCTATACATGTATTGACTTTCTTTGTTTGTCTTACAGGTTTTACAGACAGCATGATCGCCTCCCTCCCTTCCTGATCGAGGATCTGTCCTTCAAGGGTCTGTGCATCTGCAACTGTGTGTGGCTCGCTATTAATCTGTCTGCAAGTGTGTAACAGGTTGGTGATCATTCAGTTTCTATACATGTATTGACTTTCTTTTTTGTGTTACAGATTCTCAAGAAGTTCATCAACCTCTTCTTCTCCCTGAAGGTGTATCCTCCAAATATTTTAATCTGTAACTGTGTGAGGTTTGATGTTCATCATTCTGCAACTCTGTAACAGGTAAGTGATCGTTCAGTATCTATACATGTATTGCCTTTTTGTTGTCTTACAGGCTTTCAGAACCAACGGCTCCCACCTTCCTGATGATGCACACAGACAACAACGGTTTGTCCATTGCAACTGTTTGTGGCTTGCTATTAATCTGTCTGCAAGTGTGTAACAGGTAGGTCATCATTCAGTTTCTATTCATGTATTGACTTTCTTTGTTTGTCTTACAGGTTTTTCGGACAGCATGACCGCCTCCCTCCCTTCCTGATGGAGGATCTGTCCTTCGAGGGTCTGTGCATATGCAACTGTTTGTGGTTCGCTATTAATCTGTCTGCAAGTGTGTAACAGGTAGGTCATCATTCAGTTTCTATACATGTATTGACTTTCTTTGTTTGTCTTACAGGTTTTACGGACAGCATGACCGCCTCCCTCCCTTCCTGATGGAGGATCTGTCCTTCAAGGGTCTGTGCATCTGCAACTGAGTGTGGCTCGCTATTAATCTGTCTGCAAGTGTGTAACAGGTAGGTCATCATTCAGTTTCTATACATGTATTGACTTTCTTTGTTTGTCTTACAGGTTTTACGGACAGCATGATCGCCTCCCTCCCTTCCTGATGGAGGATCTGTCCTTCAAGGGTCTGTGCATCTGCAACTGTGTGTGGCTCGCTACTATCTGTCTGCAAGTGTGTAACAGATAAGTCATCATTCAGTTTCTGTACATGTATTGACATTCTTTGTTTGTCTTACAGGTTTTTCAGACAGCATGACTGCCTCCCTCCGTTCCTGATGTTGGATCTGTCCTTCAAGGGTCTGTGCATCTTCATCTATGTGTGAGTCGCTACTATCTGTCTGCAAGTGTGTAACAGGTTGGTGAGCATTCAGTTTCTATACATGTATTGACTCTCTTTTTTCTGTTACAGGTTCTCAAGAAGTCCATCAACCTCTTCTTCTCCCTGAAGGTGTATCCTTCTAACAAATATTCTCATCTGTAACTGTCTGTGGTTCGCTAACCATCATTCTGCAACTCTGTAACAGGTAAGTGATCATTCAGTGTCTATACATGTATTGCCTTTTTGTTGTCTTACAGGCTTTCAGAACCAACGGCTCCCACCTTCCTCATGTTGCACACAGAAGACAACAGTCTGTCCATTGCAACTGTTTGTGGCTTGCTATTAATCTGTCTGCAAGTGTGTAACAGGTAGGTCATCATTCAGTTTCTATACATGTATTGACTTTCTTTGTTTGTCTTACAGGTTTTACGGACAGCATGACCGCCTCCCTCCCTTCCTGATGGAGGATTTGTCCTTCAAGGGTCTGTGCATCTGCAACTGTGTGTTGCTCGCTATTAATCTGTCTGCAAGTGTGTAACAGGTAGGTCATCATTCAGTTTCTATACATGTATTGACTTTCTTTGTTTGTTTTACAGGTTTTACGGACAGCATGACCGCCTCCCTCCCTTCCTGATGGAGGATCTGTCCTTCAAGGGTCTGTGCATCTGCAACTGTGTGTGGCTCGCTATTAATCTGTCTGCAAGTGTGTAACAGGTAGGTCATCATTCAGTTTCTATACATGTATTGACTTTTTTTTTTGTTACACGTTCTCAAGAAGTTCATCAACCTCTTGTTCTCCCTGAAGTTGTATCCTTCTAACAAATATTTTCATCTGTAACTGTGTGTGGTTCGCTGTCCATCATTCTGCAACTCTGTAACATGTAAGTGATCATTCAGTGTCTATACATGTATTGCCTTTTTGTTGTCTTACAGGCTTTCAGGACCAATGGCTCCCCACTTCCTGATGTTGCATACAGCCAACAAGGGACTGTCCATTGCAACTGTGTGTGACTCGCTACTATCTGTCTGCAAGTGTGTAACAGATAAGTCATCATTCAGTTTCTGTACATGTATTGACATTCTTTGTTTGTCTTACAGGTTTTTCAGACAGCATGACTGCCTCCCTCCGTTCCTGATGTTGGATCTATCCTTCAAGGGTCTGTGCATCTTCAACTATGTGTGAGTCGCTACTATCTGTCTGCAAGTGTGTAACAGGTTGGTGAGCATTCAGTTTCTATACATGTCTTGACTTTCTTTTTTGTGTTACAGATTCTCAAGAAGTTCATCAACCTCTTCTTCTCCCTGAAGGTGTATCCTCCAAATATTTTAATCTGTATCTGTGTGAGGTTTGATGTTCATCATTCTGCAACTCTGTAACAGGTAAGTGATCGTTCAGTGTCTATACATGTATTGCCTTTTTGTTGTCTTACAGGCTTTCAGAACCAACGGCTCCCACCTTCCTTATGATGCACACAGACAACAACGGTCTGTCCATTGCAACTGTTTGTGGCTTGCTATTAATCTGTCTGCAAGTGTGTAACAGGTAGGTCATCATTCAGTTTCTATGCATGTATTGACTTTCTTTGTTTGTCTTACAGGTTTTTCGGACAGCATGACCGCCTCCCTCCCTTCCTGATGGAGGATCTGTCCTTCGAGGGTCTGTGCATCTGCAACTGTTTGTGGTTCGCTATTAATCTGTCTGCAAGTGTGTAACAGGTAGGTCATCATTCAGTTTCTATACATGTATTGACTTTCTTTGTTTGTCTTACAGGTTTTACAGACAACATGACCGCCTCCCTCTCTTCCTGATGGAGGATCTGTCCTTCAAGGGTCTGTGCAGCTGCAACTGTGTGTGGCTCGCTATTAATCTGTCTGCAAGTGTGTAACAGGTAGGTCATCATTCAGTTTCTATACATGTATTGACTTTCTTTTTTATGTTACACATTCTCAAGAAGTTCATCAACCTCTTGTTCTCCCTGAAGTTGTGTCCTTCTTACAGATATTTTCATCTGTAACTGTGTGTGGTTCGCTGTCCATCATTCTGCAACTCTGTAACAGGTAAGTGATCATTCAGTGTCTATACATGTATTGCCTTCTTGTTGTCTTACAGGCTTTCAGGACCAATGGCTCCCCACTTCCTGATGTTGCATACAGCCAACAAGGGACTGTCCATTGCAACTGTGTGTGACTCGCTACTATCTGTCTGCAAGTGTGTAACAGATAAGTCATCATTCAGTTTCTGTACATGTATTGACATTCTTTGTTTGTCTTACAGGTTTTTAAGACAGCATGACTGCCTCCCTCCGTTCCTGATGTTGGATCTGTCCTTCAAGGTTCTGTGCATCTTCATCTATGTGTGAGTCGCTACTATCTGTCTGCAAGTGTGTAACAGATTGGTGAGCATTCAGTTTCTGTACATGTATTGACTTTCTTTTTTGTGTTACAGATTCTCAAGAAGTTCATTAACCTCTTCTTCTCCCTGAAGGTGTATCCTCCAAATATTTTAATCTGTAACTGTGAGAGGTTTGATGTTCATCATTCTGCAACTCTGTAACAGGTAAGTGATCGTTCAGTGTCTATACAAGTATTGCCTTTTTGTTGTCTTACAGACTTTCAGGACCAGTGGCCCTCCCCTTCCTGATGGTCCATACAGTCAAAAAGGGTCTGTCCATTGCAACTGTGTGTGGCTCGCTATCAATCTGTCTGCTAGTGTGTAACAGGTAGGTGATCATTCAGTTTCTATACATGTATTGCCTTTTTGTTGTCTTACAGGCTTTCAAGACCAATCGCTCCCCCCTTCCTGATGGTGCATTCGCTGTCCATCATTCTGCAACTCTGTAACAGGTAAGTGATCATTCAGTGTCTATACATGTATTGCCTTTTTGTTGTCTTACAGGCTTTCAGGACCAATGGCTCCCACCTTCCTGATGGTGCATACAGTCAAAAAGTGTCTGTCCATTGCAACTGTGTGTGGCTCGCTATCAATCTGTCTGCAAGTGTGTAACAGGTAGGTGATCATTCAGTGTCTATACATGTATTGCCTTTTTGTTGTCTTACAGGCTTTCAGGACCAATGGCTCCCCCTTCCTGATGGTGCATACAGTCAACAAGGGTCTGTCCATTGCAACTGTGTGTGGCTCGCTATTAATCTGTCTGCAAGTGTGTAACAGGTAGGTCATCATTCAGTTTCTATACATTTATTGACTTTCTTTGTTTGTCTTACAGGTTATTCGGAAAGCATGACCGCCTCCCTCCCTTCCTGATGGAGGATCTGTCCTTCAAGAGTCTGTGCATCTGCAACTGTGTGTGAGTTGCTACTATCTGTCTACAAGTGTGTAACAGGTTGGTGATCATTCAGTTTCTATACATGTATTGACTTTCTTTTTTCTGTTACAGGTTCTCAAGAAGTCCATCAACCTTCTTCTCCCTGAAGGTGTATCCTTCTAACAAATATTCTCATCTGTAACTGTCTGTGGTTCGCTAACCATCATTCTGCAACTCTGTAACAGGTAAGTGATCATTCAGTGTATTTACATTTATTGCTTTTTTGTTGTCTTGCAGGCTTTCATAACCAACAGCTCCCACCTTCCTGATGTTGCACACAGACAACAACAGTCTTTCCATTGCAACTGTTTGTGGCTTGCTATTAATCTGTCTGCAAGTGTGTAACAGGTAGGTCATCATTCAGTTTCTATACATGTATTGACTTTCTTTCTTTGTCTTACAGGTTTTACGGACAGCATGACCGCCTCCCTCCCTTCCTGATGGAGGATTTGTCCTTCAAGGGTCTGTGCATCTGCAACTGTGTGTGGCTCGCTATTAATCTGTCTGCAAGTGTGTAACACGTAGGTCATCATTCAGTTTCTATACATGTATTGACTTTCTTTGTTTGTTTTACAGGTTTTACGGACAGCATGACCGCCTCCCTCCCTTCCTGATGGAGGATCTGTCCTTTAAGGGTCCGTACATCTGCAACTGTGTGTGGCTCGCTATTACTCTGTCTGCAAGTGTGTAACAGGTAGATCATCATTCAGTTTCTATACATGTATTGACTTTATTTGTTTGTCTTACAGGTTTTACGGACTGCATGATCGCCTCCCTCCCTTCCTGATGGAGGATCTGTCCTTCAAGGGTCTGTGCATCTGCAACTGTGTGTGGCTCGCTATTAATCTGTCTGCAAGTGTGTAACAGGTTGGTGATCATTCAGTTTCTATACATGTATTGACTTTCTTTTTTGTGTTACAGATTCTCAAGAAGTTCATTAACCTCTTCTTCTCCATGAAGGTGTATCCTCCAAATATTTTAATCTGTAACTGTGTGAGGTTTGATGTTCATCATTCTGCAACTCTGTAACAGGTAAGTGATCGTTCAGTTTCTATACATGTATTGCCTTTTTGTTGTCTTACAGGCTTTCAGGACCAATGGCTCCGACCTTCCTGATGGTGCATACAGTCAACAAGTGTCTGTCCTTTGCAACTGTGTGTGGCTCGCTATCACTGTCTGCAAGTGTGTAACAGGTAGGTGATCATTCAGTTTCTATACATGTATTGACTTTATTTTTTGTGTTACAGGTTCTGAAGAAGTCCATCAACCTCTTCTTCTCCCTGAAGGTGTATCCATCTAACAAATACATTTTCATCTGCAACTGTGTGTAGTTCGCTGTCCATCATTCTGCAACTCTGTAACAGGTAAGTGATCATTCAGTGTCTATACATGTATTGCCTTTTTGTTGTCTTACAGGCTTTCAGGACCAATGGCTCCCACCTTCCTGATGGTACATACAGTCAACAAGTCTCTGTCCATTGCAACTGTGTTTGGCTCGCTATCAATCTGTCTGCTAGTGTGTAACAGGTAGGTGATCATTCAGTTTCTATACATGTATTGCCTTTTTGTTGTCTTACAGGCTTTCAAGACCAATCGCTCCCCCCTTCCTGATGGTGCATTCGCTGTCCATCATTCTGCAACTCTGTAACAGGTAAGTGATCATTCAGTGTCTATACATGTATTGCCTTTTTGTTGTCTTACAGGCTTTCAGGACCAATGGCTCCCACCTTCCTGATGGTGCATACAGTCAAAAAGTGTCTGTCCATTGCAACTGTGTGTGGCTCGCTATCAATCTGTCTGCAAGTGTGTAACAGGTAGGTGATCATTCAGTGTCTATACATGTATTGAATTTTTGTTGTCTTACAGGCTTTCAGGACCAATGGCTCCCCCTTCCTGATGGTGCATACAGTCAACAAGGGTCTGTCCATTGCAACTGTGTGTGGCTCGCTATTAATCTGTCTGCAAGTGTGTAACAGGTAGGTCATCATTCAGTTTCTATACATTTATTGACTTTCTTTGTTTGTCTTACAGGTTATTCGGAAAGCATGACCGCCTCCCTCCCTTCCTGATCGAGGATCTGTCCTTCAAGAGTCTGTGCATCTACAACTGTGTGTGAGTTGCTACTATCTGTCTACAAGTGTGTAACAGGTTGGTGATCATTCAGTTTCTATACATGTATTGACTTTCTTTTTTCTGTTACAGGTTCTCAAGAAGTCCATCAACCTTCTTCTCCCTGAAGGTGTATCCTTCTAACAAATATTCTCATCTGTAACTGTCTGTGGTTCGCTAACCATCATTCTGCAACTCTGTAACAGGTAAGTGATCATTCAGTGTCTATACATGTATTGCCTTTTTGTTGTCTTACAGGCTTTCAGAACCAACGGCTCCCACCTTCCTCATGTTGCACACAGACAACAACGGTCTGTCCATTGCAACTATTTGTGGCTTGCTTTTAATATTTCTGCAAGTGTGTAACAGGTAGGTCATCATTCAGTTTCTATACATGTATTGACTTTCTTTGTTTGTCTTACAGGTTTTACGGACAGCATGACCGCCTCCCTCCCTTCCTGATGGAGGATTTGTCCTTCAAGGGTCTGTGCATCTGCAGCTGTGTGTTGCTCGCTATTAATCTGTCTGCAATTGTGTAACAGGTAGGTCATCATTCAGTTTTTATACATGTATTGACTTTCTTTGTTTGTCTTACAGGTTTTACAGACAGCATGACCGCCTCCCTCCCTTCCTGATGGAGGATCTGTCCTTCGAGGGTCTATGCATCTGCAACTGTTTGTGGTTCGCTATTAATCTGTCTGCAAGTGTGTAACAGGTACGTCATCATTCAGTTTCTATACATGTATTAACTTTCTTTCTTTGTCTTACAGGTTTTACGGACAGCATGACTGCCTCCCTCCCTTCCTGATGGAGGATCTGTCCTTCAAGGGTCTGTGCATCTGCAACTGTGTGTGGCTCGCTATTAATCTGTCTGCAAGTGTGTAACAGGTAGGTCATCATTTAGTTTCTATACATGTATTGACTTTCTTTGTTTGTCTTACAGGTTTTACGGACAGCATGACTGCCTCCCTCCGTTCCTGATGTTGGATCTGTCCTTCAAGGGTCTGTGCATCTTCAACTATGTGTGAGTCGCTACTATCTGTCTGCAAGTGTGTAACAGGTTGCTGAGCATTCAGTTTCTATACATGTATTGACTTTCTTTTTTGTGTTACAGGTTCTCAAGAAGTCCATTAACCTCTTCTTCTCCCTGAAGGTGTATCCTTCTAACAAATATTTTCATCTGCAACTGTGTGTGGTTCGCTGTCCATCATTCTGCAACTCTGTAACAGGTAAGTGATTGTTCAGTGTCTATACATGTATTGCCTTTTTGTTGTCTTACAGGCTTTCGGGACCAATGGCTCCCCCCTTCCTGATGGTCCATACAGTCAACAAGGTTCTGTCCATTGCAACTGTTTGTGGTTCGCTATTAATCTGTCTGCAAGTGTGTAACAGTTAAGTCATCATTCAGTTTCTATACATGTATTGACTTTCTTTGTTTGTCTTACAGGTTTTACGGACAGCATGACCGCCTCCCTCCCTTCCTGATGGAGGATCTGTCCTTCAAGGGTCTGTGCATCTGCAACTGTGTGTGGCTCGCTATTAATCTGTCTGCAAGTGTGTAACAGGTAGGTCATCATTCAGTTTCTATACATGTATTGACTTTCTTTGTTTGTCTTACAGGTTTTACGGACAGCATGATCGCCTCCCTCCCTTCCTGATGGAGGATCTGTCCTTCAAGGGTCTGTGCATCTGCAACTGTGTGTGGCTCGTTATTAATCTGTCTGCAAGTGTGTAACAGGTAGGTCATCATTCAGTTTCTATACATATATTGACTTTCTTTTTTGTTTCACAGATTCTCAAGAAGTTCATTAACCTCTTCTTCTCCATGAAGGTGTATCCTCCAAATATTTTAATCTGTAACTGTGTGAGGTTTGATGTTCATCATTCTGCAACTCTGTAACAGGTAAGTGATTGTTCAGTGTCTATACATGTATTGCCTTTTTGTTGTCTTACAGACTTTCAGGACCAGTGGCCCTCCCCTTCCTGATGGTCCATACAGTCAACAAGGGTCTGTCCATTGCAACTGTGTGTGGCTCGCTATTAATCTGTCTGCAAGTGTGTAACAGGTAGGTCATTATTCAGTTTCTGTACATGTATTGACATTCTTTGTTTGTCTTACAGGTTTTTCAGACAGCATGACTGCCTCCCTCCGTTCCTGATGTTGGATCTGTCCTTCAAGGTTCTGTGCATCTTCATCTATGTGTGAGTCGCTACTATCTGTCTGCAAGTGTGTAACAGATTGGTGAGCATTCAGTTTCTATACATGTATTGACTTTCTTTTTTGTGTTACAGGTTCTCAAGAAGTCCATTAACCTCTTCTTCTCCCTGAAGGTGTATCCTTCTAACAAATATTTTCATCTGCAACTGTGTGTGGTTCGCTGTCCATCATTCTTCAACTCTGTAACAGGTAAGTGATCATTCAGTTTCTATACATATATTGCCTTTTTAATGTCTTACAGGCTTTCAGGACCAATGGCTCCCCCCTTCCTGATGGTCCATACAGTCAACAAGGGTCTGTCCATTGCAACTGTGTGTGGCTCGCTATTAATCTGTCTGCAAGTGTGTAACAGGTAGGTCATTATTCAGTTTCTATACATGTATTAACTTTCTGTTTGTCTTACAGGTTTTTCAGACAGCATGACCGCCTCCCTCCCTTCCTGATGGTGGATCTGTCCTTCTAGGGTCTGTGCATCTGCAATTGTGTGTGAGTCGCTACTATCTGTCTGTAAGTGTGTAACAGGTAGGGGATCATTAAGTTTCTAAACATGTATTGACTTTCTTTTTTGTGTTACAGATTCTCAAGAAGTTCATCAACCTCTTGTTCTCCCTGAAGTTGTGTCCTTCTTGCAGATATTTTCATCTGTAACTGTGTGTGGTTCGCTGTCCATCATTCTGCATCTCTGTAACAGGTAAGTGATCATTCAGTGTCTATACATGTATTGCCTTTTTGTTGTCTTACAGGCTTTCAGGACCAATGGCTCCCCACTTCCTGATGTTGCATACAGCCAACAAGGGACTGTCCATTGCAACTGTGTGTGACTCGTTACTATCTGTCTGCAAGTGTGTAAAAGATAAGTCATCATTCAGTTTCTGTACATGTATTGACATTCTTTGTTTGTCTTACAGGTTTTTCAGACAGCATGACTGCCTCCCTCCGTTCCTGATGTTGGATCTGTCCTTCAAGGTTCTGTGCATCTTCATCTATGTGTGAGTCGCTACTATCTGTCTGCAAGTGTGTAACAGATTGGTGAGCATTCAGTTTCTATACATGTATTGCCTTTTTGTTGTCTTACAGGCTTTCAAGACCAATGGCTCCCCCCTTCCTGATGGTCCATACAGTCAACAAGGTTCTGTCCATTGCAACTGTTTGTGGCTTGCTATTAATCTGTCTGCAAGTGTGTAACAGGTAGGTCATCTTTCAGTTTCTATACATGTATTGACTTTCTTTGTTTGTCTTACAGGTTTTACGGACAGCATGACCGCCTCCCTCCCTTCCTGATGGAGGATCTGTCCTTCGAGGGTCTGTGCATCTGCAACTGTGTGTGGTTCGCTATTAATCTGTCTGCAAGTGTGTAACAGGTAAGTCATCATTCAGTTTCTATACATGTATTGACTTTCTTTGTTTGTCTTACAGGTTTTACGGACAACATGACCGCCTCCCTCCTTTCCTGATGGTGGATCTGTCCTTCCAGGGTCTGTGCATCTGCAACTGTGTGTGAGTCGCTACTATCTGTCTGCAAGTGTGTAACAGGTAGGGGATCATTAAGTTTCTAAACATGTATTGACTTTCTTTTTTGTGTTACAGGTTCTCAAGAAGTCCATTAACCTCTTCTTCTCCCTGAAGGTGTATCCTTCTAACAAATATTTTCCTCTGCAACTGTGTGTGGTTCGCTGTCCATCATTCTGCAACTCTGTAACAGGTAAGTGATCATTCAGTGTCTATACATATATTGTCTTTTTGATGTCTTACAGGCTTTCAGGACCAATGGCTCCCCCCTTCCTGATGGTCCATACAGTCAACAAGGTTCTGTCCATTGCAACTGTTTGTGGCTTGCTATTAATCTGTCTGCAAGTGTGTAACAGGTAGGTCATCATTCAGTTTCTATACATGTATTGACTTTCTTTGTTTGTCTTACAGGTTTTACGGACAGCATGACCGCCTCTCTCCCTTCCTGATGGAGGATCTGTCCTTCGAGGGTCTGTGCATCTGCAACTGTTTGTGGTTCGCTAGTAATCTGTCTGCAAGTGTGTAACAGGTAAGTCATCATTCAGTTTCTATACATGTATTGACTTTCTTTGTTTGTCTTACAGGTTTTATGGACAGCATGACCACCTCCCTCCCTTCCTGATGGAGGATCTGTCCTTCAAGGGTCTGTGCATCTGCAACTGTGTGTGGCTCGCTATTAATCTGTCTGCAAGTGTGTAACAGGTAGGTGATCATTCAGTTTCTTTCCATGTATTGCCTTTTTGTTGTCTTACAGGCTTTCAGGACCAATGGCTCCCACCTTCCTGATGGTGCATACAGTCAACAAGTCTCTGTCCATTGCAAGTGTGTGTGGCTCGCTATCAATCTGTCTGCAAGTGTGTAACAGGTAGGTGATCATTCAGTTTCTATACATGTATTGCCTTTTTGTTGTCTTACAGGCTTTCAAGACCAATGGCTCCCCCCTTCCTGATGGTGCATTCGCTGTCCATCATTCTGCAACTCTGTAACAGGTAAGTGATCATTCAGTGTCTATACATGTATTGCCTTTTTGTTGTCTTACAGGCTTTCAGGACCAATGGCTCCCACCTTCCTGATGGTGCATACAGTCAAAAAGTGTCTTTCCATTGCAACTGTGTGTGGCTCGCTATCAATCTTTCTGCAAGTGTGTAACAGGTTTGTGATCATTCAGTTTCTATACATGTATTGACTTTCTTTTTTGTGTTACAGGTTCTGAAGAAGTCCATCAACCTCTTCTTCTCCCTGAAGGTGTATCCTTCTAACAAATACATTTTCATCTGCAACTGTGTATGGTTCGCTGTCCATCATTCTGCAACTCTGTAACAGGTAAGTGATCATTCAGTCTATATACATGTATTGCCTTTTTGTTGTCTTACAGGCTTTCAAGACCAATGGCTCCCCCCTTCCTGATGGTCCATTGCAACTGTGTGTGACTCGCTATCAATCTGTCTGCAAGTGTGTAACAGGTTGGTGATCATTCAGTTTCTATACATGTATTGACATTCTTTGTTTGTCTTACAGGTTTTACGGACAGCATGACCGCCTCCCTCCCTTCCTGATGGTGGATCTGTCCTTCAAGGGTCTGAGCATCTGAAACTATGTGTGAGTCGCTACTACCTGTCTGCAAGTGTGTAACAGGTAGGTGATCATTCAGTTTCTATACATGTATTGACTTTCTTTTTTGAGTTACAGGTCCTCAAGAAGTCCATCAACCTCTTGTTCTCCCTGAAGTTGTGTCGTTCTAACAAATATTTTCATCTGTAACTGTATGTGGTTCGCTGTCCATCATTCTGCAACTCTGTAACAGGTAGGTGATCATTCAGTTTCTTTCCATGTATTGCCTTTTTGTTGTCTTACAGGCTTTCAGGACCAATGGCTCCCACCTTCCTGATGGTGCATACAGTCAAAAAGTGTCTGTCCATTGCAACTGTGTGTGGCTCGCTATCAATCTGTCTGCAAGTGTGTAACAGTTAGGTGATCATTCAGTTTCTATACATGTATTGCCTTTTTGTTGTCTTTCAGGCTTTTTAAAGACCAAAGGCTCCCCCCTTCCTGATGGTGCATTCAGCCAACAAGTGTCTGTCCATTGCAACTGTGTGTGGCTCGCTATCAATCTTTCTGCAAGTGTGTAACAGGTAGGTGATCATTCAGTTTCTATACATGTATTGCCTTTTTGTTGTCTTACAGGCTTTCAGGACCAGTGGCCCTCCCCTTCCTGATTGTCCATACAGTCAACAAGGGCTGTCCATTGCAACTGTGTGTGGCTCGCTATTGATCTGTCTGCAAGTGTGTAACAGGTAGGTCATCATTCAGTTTCTATACATGTATTGACTTTCTTTGTTTGCCTTACATTTTTTTCAGACAGCATGACCGCCTCCCTCCCTTCCTATTGGTGGATCTGTCCTTCAAGGGTCTGTGCATCTGCAACTGTGTGTGAGTCGCTACTATCTGTCTGCAAGTGTGTAACAGGTAGGTTATCATTCAGTTTCTATACATGTATTGACTTTATTTTTTGTGTTACAGGTTGTTAAGAAGTTCATCAACCTCTTGTTCTCCCTGAAGGTGTATCCTTCTAACAAATATTCTCATCTGTAACTGTCTGTGGTTCGCTGACCATCATTCTGCAACTCTGTAACAGGTAAGTGATCATTCAGTGTCTATACATGTATTGCCTTTTTGTTGTCTTAGAGGCTTTTAGAACCAACGGCTCCCACCTTCCTGATGTTGCACACAGACAACAACGGTCTGTCCATTGCAACTGTTTGTGGCTCGCTATTAATCTTTCTGCAAGTGTGTAACAGGTAGGTCATCATTCAGTTTCTATACATGTATTGACTTTCTTTATTTGTCTTACAGGTTTTACGGACAGCATGACCGCCTCCCTCCCTTCCTGATGGAGGATCTGTCCTTCAAGGGTCTGTGCATCTGCAACTGTGTGTGGCTCGCTATTAATCTGTCTGCATGTGTGTAACAGGTTGGTCATCATTCAGTTTCTATACATGTATTGCCTTTTTGTTGTCTTACAGACTTTCAGGACCAGTGGCCCTCCCCTTCCTGATGGTCCATACAGTCAACAAGGGTCTGTCCATTGCAACTGTGTGTGTCTCGCTACTATCTGTCTGCAAGTGTGTAACAGGTTGGTGAGCATTCAGTTTCTATACATGTACTGACTTTCTTTTTTGTGTTACAGGTTCTCAATTAGTCCATTAACCTCTTCTTCTCCCTGAAGGTGTATCCTTCTAACAAATATTTTCATCTGCAACTGTGTGTGGTTTGATGTTCATAATTCTGCAACTCTGTCACAGGTAAGTGATCATTCAGTGTCTATACATGTATTGCCTTTTTGTTGTCTTACAGGCTTTCAGGACCAATGGCTCCCCCTTCCTGATGGTGCATACAGTCAACAAGGGTCTGTCCATTGCAACTGTGTGTGGCTCGCTATTAATCTGTCTGCAAGTGTGTAACAGGTAGGTCATCATTCAGTTTCTATACATGTATTAACTTTCTTTTTTGAGTTACAGGTCCTCAAGAAGTCCATCAACCTCTTCTTCTCCCTGAAGGTCTATCCTTCTAACAAATATTTTCATCTGAAAATAAGTGATCATTCAGTTTCTATACATGTATTGCCTTTTTGTTGTCTTATAGGCTTTCAGGACCAATGGCTCTCTCTCTTCCTGATGGTGCATACATCAGGAAGAGATCTTAACTTCAAGTCAACTGTGTGTGGCTCGCTATCTATCTGTCTGCAAGTGTGTAAGAGGTAGGTGGTCATTCAGTTTCTATACATGTATTTTCTTTTTTTTGTCTTACATGTTCATGACCCCATGAGCCTCTCCCTCCCTGACCATGCATCCAGCCACCACAGTCTGTCCATCTGCAGCTGTCTTGCTCGCTGTCTATTGTTCTGCAACTGCGTTAGAGTTAAGTGATCTTACAGTTTCAAAACCCGTATTGACTTTATTTGTTGTCTTACAGGTTCTGAGGATGTCATTATCCCCTCCCTCCTTGATGGTGCATCTGTCCATCAAGGGTCCATCCATCTTCACCTGTGTATGGCTCACTGTCTATCTGTGTGCAACTGTCTAACAGGTAGGTGATCCCCATCCTGATGGTAGATGTGGCCAACAAGGGTCTGTCCTTCTGCAACTGTTTGTTTTTTGCTTTATATCGGTCTGCTTCTGTGTAACACATAGGTGATCATAACGTTTCTATATATGTATTTTCATTTTTTTTTGTGTTACAGGTTCATACCCCCCCCCACGTAATGGTGGCAACAAGGTTCAGACTGTTGTCAGTCCACCCACTGCTCCTGACTCAGTCCCAGTGATGAGCTCCATTGGTAGAGAGACCTCACTTCTGGTTCTGTGGTGGACCCTCTGCTCAGAACTCCATTAGGACATCTCCATTCCTACAGCCTGCAGCTAGGCCGAGAAATTAAGCAGCGCCTGTGCGAGGAGTGCAGCTGTCCCACTCGGAGTATGGAGGTCCAGATCGCAGAGGTCTTCAGCTCACCAACTGGGACAAGCTTCGCCCCTCACTTTGAACTGGACACAAGCAGAGAGCCACTGCCTAAGCAGCCCAAGAGGAAAAGAAGGAGGCGAAGACACTGAGATCAGGAAAAGCAGCAAACATGACTTTTAACTCCTTTTTACTATTTTAACTACTTTTCTTCTTCTTCTTTATCTTTTTATTATTATTATTATTATTATTATTATTATTATTATTATTATTATTATTGTTATTATTATTGTTGTGTACTTTTTTCCCTCATAACTGATGTACTGTCATGAACTTTGGCACAGAAATGTGCAATTGTGAAATATAAGATTAATAATAGAACTGTAAATTTTACATTAGGGTTCACACCTTAATCTATAAACCTAGCTCTTTGTTACTTTTTTTAACTTTTTATTTATTCTATTTATTGTTTTGTGTATTTTTCTCTTTTAGTATAATACTTGTTAACGGTCTGTTTTTTTTTGTTACATGTCATACTTGTGTTGCTCTCACCAAGTAAAATTGTAACATAGTTGGCGGAATAAAGAGATTCTGAGATTTGGGGTTTACTGTGTGTAAAGTGGTCTGTTTTCATCTATTTCCAGAGGTGAAAAGTAACATTCCAAATTCTTTTATTACAGTAGTTTTAATAATGTATGAGGACATCACATATTTGGGTCTAGGTCATCTTCATTCATCTTTAATCAATTTCAAATGCATTAATAAAAGTCGATTAATCATCAGCTGCCAACAATGCCTCCCAAAACCTGTTAAATCTCTACTTTTTCAAACTGAGGATTAAATCTAATTAAATCTAAACTGGTTTATGCTGGTCTGGTTTGCTAGTGTATGCTATTTTTTTCTAGAAGGGCAGTTTCTCAAAGGTTTATAGTCTTTGCGATGCTCTTATACTATAACACCTGCTGGTGCGAGGTGCGTTCCACTGATGTGTCTCTGTGCATTTTCACCAATTAAATAGTAAATAAGCCTGTAAAAGAATTGATTGTCCATAAAATACTCTTATGAATTATTCACACTGGATTATGAATTCTTTCTAGAAAACAAGCAGTACATTCTATTACACCAAATACAATAATAATTAATAAATACAATAAATGAAAGTCTAAATTAACTAAAATAATGACAATCACTTGTTAGTGTTACTTTTATGGTAATAGAAGGGAAGTGGTATTTTGAGGAAACAATATTTTGTAGACAACAGTAAACAATTATTTAATATTTAAATTTACTTTTGGTATTATATTATAAATGGATTATTCTATTATATATTTTCATTATGTAATATAACATTATAATATTGTTTTTATAAGCACAGTCTATACTTACCTGAAATATCGAGAGTCTCAACACCCAACTGAATGACATGTGGAAGAAGCGCCATGTAGCGATTATTATATGTCAGTAACAGCTTCCTTGTATAAAGACTCAGCGCTTCTAGGTGTAAGTAGGTCAGACGGGCCGGTGCCGCGACACCTCTATCCTCCCCGACTGTCCCATTGGTTAAAATATTGCACATGATAAATTGCCCATCTTCACACAGCTGTCATACTTATATGCCAGATTAAAATTTATGGAAAGATATTAATTGATCTTTACTGAGATGTTTTTATCTGAATAAAGTTTTGCTTTTATCATTTATAAATTATAATTTTGAACAGCTTCATATGGTCTATATGAAGCTGTTCAAAATTGTAATTTATAAATGATTCATCATTTTTATACAGATAACAGCTCTCACTGGAACACAGAACAGAGGAAAAGAACTCAACACACTTTTAATCAACAATTATAAGACTTCAGTGGTTTCAGTGGTTAAAAATATTTGAATGTTTTTTCTGGTCTTTCAGGTCTTTTAATATTTAATTACTAAAGCAGAAGAAATCCTTACATTAATTAATAAGAAAAAAATGTAATTGTAATTGTTTTGAACTCCAAACCGTCTGAACAAAAGACATCTAAAATACAAGAGGGTCTCTGGTAATTCTTGTTCCTCCAGCAGCAGCAGAGTCACTGGGTCAAACGAAACGAGCCTCTCATTTCTTTTATGATTGATACAGTCAGTTACAGATAAAGCGCCAATTACACGGGTGTTACTCCAGCAAGGGCAGACATATGTTTGTCGTAGCATCTCTGCTCGTTTCTGGTAAACATGTTATTTATAACTATATATTCAGTGCCAGCATTTAATAATTGAAAAACATCTGTTAAAAGCCATCACTGTTAATACATTTAAATTCATGTAAAATCATTGATTGAATAATTCAATATCAGTATAATTTAAAAATGTTAAAAATGATAAACACTGTGAGGGGAAAATACAGCGCTGATGTAATGTGGTTAAGTGACCAGCAGATGGCAAATATACCGTTTAATATCAGACTGAGTTAAACCTGTGTTAAAAGACCAGCAGCTGGAAAGCTCCAGTAGAAATCCTGATTTAATGATCATATAAATGATCAGGACAGACGAAGAGGTTCGTTAAGCAGGGTGACCAGACGCCCTCTTTTTACCGGACATGTTCTCTATTTGGGATGTGAAAAATGTGTGCGCATTTATTTCACATCTGTGTCTCTTTCTACAGTCACTACTCAGTCTGTGTGCGGATTTATACACTGGAGTTTAATATTAGAGAACAACACACAATTTCCTAAATGTCAAGGTCACAATGTAGTCCTATGTGAATTTGTCCTAACAGGAGTGAGCAGTATTTTAAACATATTTCATGAGTTGCATATATTCTAATGCACAGTATAAAAACGTAAATGAGGTTTTTCAAAAAGAACACTGATCAAAATTAGAGAACACTCTCAGACACCTGCAAATTGTTGGTGTTAATCTGGCACGTGGTGCTAATTTCCTTAATTATCTGACAAACCCTATTTAACTGGCAGCAAAACTTTCCTGTTTTCACTGACTTTGCAAGATGGAAAGCCGTTCCAAAGTGACTGAAACCCTCCGTCAGCAGGTTGTCAAGATGAAGGCCAAAAGGGTGACCCTATCAGCCATAGCAAGAGAAGTTGGTCATTCCAAGTCTGTGATTTCTAGAATACTGCATCTTTACAACACCACAAACTCATTCAAGTCCCCCTAGAAGGCTGGTCATCCACGAAAGACAAATGCAAGAGAGGACAGGATAATGCGGAGAATCTCCATGGGCAATTGGTTCAACACTGCAGCTGTAATTGCTCACCAGTTCAACGTTTACAAGCATTTGGACTGAAATCCCACTCTGCAGTGACCAAACCTCTCATTAGCAGAAAGAATCAAAAGGCTATATTAACCTTTGCTGAGGAGCATGTTGTGTGGACAGAGGAAAAGTGTTCCAGAGTTCACTTTAGTGATGAAAGCAAGTTTCATTTATTTGGGTCTGATAGGAAACATTATGTTCGTTGACAAGCTGGGGAAAGACTGAACCCAAAGTGTGTAAAGAAGTCAGTGAAAGGTGGAGGAGGAAATGTAATGGGTTGTGGAATGTTTTCAGCAGCAGGAGTTGGGCCTCTCATATAGCTACATGGCAGAGAGAATGCAAGTGTGTATTAGAACCTTCTTCAACAACACGTGGTTCCTTCCTTGCATTTGTCACTCAATCAGCCAGCAATTTTCATGCGTGACAATGCCCCCTGTCACACAGCAAAACGGGTAAAGCAGTTCCTTGAAACTGAAAACATTGAAACAATGAATGGCCAGCTCAGAATCCTGATCTAAACCCAATAGAAAACCTCTGGAAAACCCTTGGTGATAAAGTTATGGCCAAGAAACCCACTACAGTCACCGAACTGTGGAAGAAACTGCAAGAAGAGTGGACCAAAATCACACCAGAGCAGAGTGAGAGACTAGTGATGTCCTGTAACCACATATGTGCTGAAGTCATTCAAAGCACATGGCTGTACACTTCCTACTGACTGTTGTAACCTTCAGAAAATGTAGTTGTAATCTTTCTCTGTGCTACAGTCATTGCTGTTCTCTAATTTTGATTATTGTGTTTTTTGTGAAATAAAGATTTGTTGTTGAATACTTTGGTTATTTTGTTAAATGCTGTACTAGTGGTATGGTATATCCCTAACAAAAATCCTTCAAATGTTGACCAATGAAGATTGCATTATTTCTGCAAAAATCAAGTGTTCATACATTGTTCTCTAATTTTGATTTCCAGTGTACAGCTTTAAACACGCCTGTTGAAGCACACTTTTAATAATCGATTATTATCAATTTTATAGATTCGATGTAGCAGCTCTAATGCAGACATTTCCTCCAAGTCAGCCGTTTTGTAGGTGCTATTGTCCTTCTAAAGCTGTACTGGTCTGCAGAGGAATGATTTCTTGAATTCTGAAACTAAAATTCAAATGTTTAATTATTATTATTAATTATTTTGCACAGTTTAAAATATTACTATTTATTTTTACATATAAGTTGACCATTTCTGTACAAGATGTTAAGGTTGTATAGAGGCCAAACCTTAATCCACTGCATTCAACCGATACTCACTGTCATGCTGGCTAAGCTAGACATGGACGGGTGAACACTCGCAGGGACGGTGCGATGCATGATAACGTTTTAATCAAATAAACAGGGGAAAACACAAGAGTGCAGCAATAACAGAGAGGGATAAACAAGACAAACGTGACAAACTAATGCGGGCAAAACCTGAAGGCCACCTGAGGCTGGTAGGCAGCCAGGGAGCAACGCGAGGCTGGGCCAACCTAACGGAGGGGGGAAGCTTGCTACGGCAGCACATATACTAAAATTGGAACGATACAGAGAAGATTAGCATGGCCCTGCGCAAGGATGACACGCAAAATCGTGAAGCGTCCAATCTTTTTGTGGGGGCAGTGGTGGCTCAGCGGTTAGAGCGCCGGGATATCGATAACAGGGTTGTGGGTTCGATTCCCGGGCTCGTCAACCCTCTCTGCTCCCCGGGCACTGGAGTTGGCTGCCCACCGCTCTGGGTGTGTGTGTGTGTACTCACTGCCCCTAACACATGTGTGCGTGTGAGTGTGTGTTCACTACCAAATGGGTTAAATGCGGACGACACATTTCGCTGTACAGTGTACACTGTACAGTGACAAATACGTGCACCTTTAGGTACAGGAACCCAAACCGCGCTCGTCAGGCGCTGATAAACTTACGTGACTAGAGTGCAAGGAAACCGGACGCCGACTCTTACTGGCGACCAACCAGTGAACCAGACAGCGAACTCCTTCTGAATCAGCTCCGATAGAGCATACACTACCGAAACCCGTAGACTCTCCTAGAAGTCTCATGAACGTGAGGCCAACATAACGCTTGACGTCGCAAGAGTAATTCTCGGCCCAGACCTTGGCGTTTGCTCCCCTTTTGTACCCCAGCTCTCAGGTGACCCAAATCAGAACATGATAACAGGAATCGAGTGTCAACGTAAAAGTCCTTGAACATGAAGCCTGTAGACTCAACATGAAGTCTGACACTCAATTCATAATCAATGCTAAACGAGTCTGCTTTCACTAAAGCTTTCTCTTCTTTTAAGCATATCATGAGTTTTAACTCTTTAAACAGTTTAAGAACTAGAGCTCAAGCTGTACGCACCTCTCCTCAGCCATTCCGCAGAAGACTGGTGTTCTGCCGATTTGTGCTACCCATCCAAATGTGATCTGCGCAAGCGCGGACCCACAATCCACCAACAAATGCTTTCATGTGTTTTTTATGATAAATCTGTTTTTCTCACATGCAAAATACAATCTCAGCAGACATGTAGAAAGTACTAGAGACCCAGACTTGAGTAAAAGTACAAGTGCTCTATCAAAAAAGTGACTTGAGTAGAAGCAGAAGTGTCTTTAAGCTCCAGACTTAAGTAACTACATGCAATACTTATGTACTTCCACTTAAGTACTGAAAGTAAAAGTACAGTTTTGTGTTCTGTAGTTCTTACAGAAAGCAGTCAAAAGTCTGAGTATCACTGTTTTTATTATTTCAAATGCTCAGACGTAAGGACTGTCACAGTTCCTCTGGCTGTAGTAGAAGGACAGAACTGTAGAAGACGGAGTTCATGAACACGAGTCTTCAGTTAACTCTCTAAACAAACTCGCCCAAAAGAGAGAAAGCTGAACAAAACTGACTCAACCTGCCACATACAAGAGTTTCATCTGTAAAAGCAGTGAGGAGAGCAGCTTAAAACCCTGAGCTTCACTCTCTGTAAACTAGACTACAGCTAAAAGATCTCTGGCCATTCGGCCACATACGAGTATTTGAAGGTGGGGAAGGTGGTGTTTCTTCTAGTGGTTCTTCCATCTCGGAATAAACTACAGAGCTCTAGCGTTAGTGTCCTCACTGCAGCTGCAGCACATAAACATCTAACAGAGTAAAAGTATTAAACTCATCCAAAATATGTAGTGAAGTAAAAGTGGAAGTAGGAGATAAAATAATCCTCCAGTAGATACAGATACAGTATTTTAGTACTTAAGTACAGTACTGAAGTAGTTCTACTTCATTACTATATATCTCTGAATCTGAGGATTTACTTGGGTGTTAATATATATAAATATATACAATGATTTCTTATTACCTCTATTAGCTCATATTTACACTGACATGGTGATTTACACTCTCCTGCTGGGAGCGTTCTCTCATATAATGATTTTAGTCTATCATCATTTCCTACTTACTGGTGTATTTAGGCAGCTTTACCTGTAAATATACACTATGGTAACATTGACAGGAAACGTGATCCACGCACAAACCTGGTTAGTGCGAGAAACATGAGTGATGACATCAACTAATGCAGAGGCTTCCTCCAAGTACTTCAGCCGTCTAGTAGGTACTAGTTTCCTCCTGAGGCCGTACTGACCTGCAGAGGAACGATTCCTCAAATCCTGAAACTAAAATATGTATATTTAATAATTATGTACAGTTAAAAATATTAGACAAATTTATTAAAAATACACCTCAGAGGATAAATGTACCATCTCTATAGGAAATAAATCTTGCTGTTGTTAAAACAACCCTTGAGGAGCAGATCTGTGATACTCATCACACGGGTTCCTACAACAGCTTGCACTGCTAATGACAGAAAGAACAGAAAAACCAGAGGAAGCTGAAAGTGTGGAAGGCGATGCCAAGGTGTGACTACTTTTTTCAGATCCCCTGAGGTGGTGTACTGAAGCTAAATACCACACATTCAGTCACTGTCCAAATACTTATGACCCTGATTGTATTTAAATCAGCCCAACATTCTAAGCTCTAATGTTTATCTAATGTTGGTCTTGTCCATGGTTAGGTTTGGAGTCTGACTGTTTGAGGCTGTGGACAGGCTTCTTTTATACAGATAACAAGGTCAAACAGGTGGCATTAATACAGGTAACGAGTGGAGGACAGAAGAGCTTCCTAAAGAAGAAGTTACAGGCCTGTCAGAGCCAGAAATCTTGCTTGTTTGTGACCAAATACTTATTTTCCACCATAATTTACAAATAAATTCTTTAAAAATTCTACCATCTGATTTCCTGGATTTTTTTTTCCTCATTTTGTCTCACATAGTTGTAGTGTACCTATGATGAAAGATACACACCTCTCTTATCTTTCTAAGTAGGAGAACTTGCACAATCAGTGGCTGACTAAATACTTTTTGTCTCACTGTAAATGTTTATTAAATACAACAAATGAAAATCAAAATAAATGAACTAAAATAAAGAATGATGTTCACCTGTTAATGTTATTGTCATGGCGTGTACGGCCAGACCTGAAGGGATGAACACTCACAGAGATGGAAATCGAAGCAAGATACTTTATTAACCAAATACAAAACAACGGGATCCGAAAAGCAAAGTGCAGCAACATGGGCAAAACCATGAACAGAACCAAAACGCAAATCAGATGGCAAACAAAACAAACCTGGGACTGGGAGGAGCAGGGAGCTAAACGAGAGTGAAACGAGGGGGAGAACTAAAGGGGTATAAACACAAAGCCACAAGCCTCGCTTTGGCAGAGGGGGGAGATACAAAACTAAGGACAGAGCCGAGCTCTGTGTACAAACAAAGGTAGCGGGGGAACCAGCTGCCAGACCAGAAAGCAAGGCCAACCTAATCTGAACCTACTGCCTAGAACTTGGGTCACCATGGAACCTGAGCAGGAAGCGAACGTACCTGGCTTGCCTCCGAGTCGGACAGAGAATCTCTCCTGCGTTCCACAAGGATCAGTTCTTGGTCCTCTTCTTTTCTCACTCTACACTCACTCTCTTGGTAAAGTGATATCCTCCCATGGATTCTCTTACCACTGTTATGCTGATGACACTCAACTCATGCTCTCTTTCCCACCGTCTGACACACAGGTTTCTGCCCGTATCTCAGCATGCCTCGCCGACGTCTCTTCGTGGATGACTGCTCACCACCTCAAACTCAACCCCAACAAGACGGAGCTGCTGTACATCCCAGGAACTGCTGGACCAAGAAACCTGGGTGTCCGAATGGCCGAGTCCCTCGCTGTCTTCAAATGCAAACTGAAGACCCACCTCTTCAGAGAGTACTTGGACGAATAGTTCTATGGTCGCCTTATTGTATTGTGTTTAGTAATGTCTAAGCTTAGTGGTATCTTTTGGAATTATTAGTCTGTTCTAACTAGCGAAGGTTTTCTTCAGTAAATAGCAAAGCACTTTGTAAGTCGCTCTGGAGAAGAGCATCTGCTAAATGCCGTAAATGTAAATGTAAATTCCGAGTTCCGAATTCCGAGTTCCAAATTCCGAATTCCGAATTCCGAGTTCTGAATTCTGAATTCCGGGTTCTAAGTTCCGAGTTCCGAATTCTGAGTTCCAAATTCCAGGTTCCAAATTCCAGGTTCCGAGTTCCAAGTTCCGAGTACCAAGTTCCAAATTCCAAGTTCTGAGTTCTAAGTTCCGAGTTCTAAATTCAGAGTTCTGAATCCCGAGTTCTAAGTTCTAAGTTCGGAATTCCAAATTCCGAGTTTGGAATTCCAGGTTCTAAGTTCTTAATTCCGGGTTCTGAGTTCCGAGTTCCGAGTTCGGAATTCCGGGTTCCAAGTTCCGAGTTCGGAATTCCGGGTTCCGAGTTCCAAATTCCGAGTTCCAAATTCCGAGTTCGGAATTCCGGGTTCCAAGTTCCGAGTTCGGAATTTCAAGTTCCAAGTTCCGAGTTCGGAATTCCGAGTTCCAAGTTCCAAGTTCCGAGTTCCGAGTTCCAAGTTCCGAGTTCTAAGTTCCGAGTTCCAAATTCCGAGTTCTGAGTTCTAAATTTCGAGTTCTAAGTTCCGAGTTCTAAGTTCCGAGTTTCAAATTCCGAGTTCCGAATTCCGAGTTCCAAATTCCGAGTTCTAAATTCTGAATTCCGAGTTCCAAATTCTAAGTTCCGGGTTCCAAATTCCGTGTTTCAAATTCCGAGTTCAGAATTCCGGGTTCCAAGTTCCGAGTTCGGAATTCTGGGTTCCAAGTTCCGAGTTCGGAATTCCGGGTTCCGAGTTCGGAATTCCGGGTTCCAAGGTCGGAATTCCGGGTTCCAAATTCCGAGTTCAGAGTTCTAAATTCAGAGTTCCGAATTACGAGTTCTACATTCTGAGTTCCAAGTTCTACATTCCAAGTTCCGAATTCCGAGTTCTACATTCCAAGTTCCGAATTCCGAGTTCTGAGTTCCAAATTCCGAGTTCTACATTCCGAGTTCCGAATTCCGAGTTCTACATTCCAAGTTCCGAATTCCGAGTTCTGAGTTCCAAATTCCGAGTTCCAAATTCCGAATTCCAGGTTCTAAGTTCAGAGTTCTAAATTCTTAATTCCAGGTTCAAAGTTCCGAATTCTAAATTCCGAGTTCTAAATTCCAAGTTCCGAATTCCGAATTTAGACCTTGGAATTTGGAACTCGAAATTTAGAAATCGGAATTCTGAACTCGGAATTCTGAACTCGGAATTCTGAACTCGGAATTCTGAACTCGGAATTTGAAAGTCGGAATTCGGAATTCGGAACCCGGAATTCTGAACTCGGAACTCGGAATTTGGAACTCAGAATTTAGAACTTGGAATTCGGAACTCGAAATTTAGAACTCGGAATTCGGAATTTAGAACTTGGAACTGTCTCTTTTTCAACAACAGCTACGTTCTTTTATAAACATCTCCTACAGAAATGGTACATTTATCTTCTGAGGTGTATTTTTATTTATTTTAACTGTACATAATTTATATATGTTCATATTTTAGTTTCAGGATTCGAGGAATCGTTCCTCTGCAGGTCAGTATGGCCTCAGGAGGAAACTAGTAACTACTAGACGGCTGAGAGGGTACTTGGAGGAAGCGTCTGCAGCTAAAAGTAGAGCTTCTAAGCCCGAAGCTCCAGAGATCTCAAAACAGGTGTTGAGCTCCAGGCTGGACCACACTTGCATCTCCAAGTCTATCAGTACTCCTCAGCAGGTAATTCACACACCAGCGCAACCTAGAACCCCTTCAACCATGATCCTCCCTCATTTAATAGACTCCTCTTTCAGATCAGAGGTAGTAAAGCTCCTCTGTAGATGTATTTTTAGGTCCTAAAACAACCAGTTTAAGAAACAGATCAGGAACATTCATACATGACTCAACTGAAGAGGTTTTCAGAAATCAGGTTCTGAATCTTCTTGTTGTGCTTCCTGCTGTTGATTTAGACTGTCGTCAGTCTACCCACTGCTCCTGACTCAGTCCCAGAGACGAGCTGCTGGTCCATGGCCTCAGTATGAGGGACTACCATAGATCACTCAGGACAGCTTTGGCCCTACAGTCTGCACCTGGGCTTCCAAATTAAACAGTGTCTGTGGGAGGAGCTACAAAATGAGATGCTGCACCATCAGACTTCATCATTGGTATGCTGTTCTTTTTAAGATGGGCAGTGTTATTTTGACACCAGACATACCTTTTGGAATTATGGTCAGAACGTTCAACCAGGATCATCAGCCCATCATAACACATTTGTCCACTTGGGTTTGGGAGATTGGATATGTGTCTATCTATACAAGCTTGGACACCTTTATCTGGGGTTAATTAAGGCTCTTTTTTGATGGTAGGTGTGAGCTATCGACTATTTAACCTGAGTTTAATTACACTTTTGCAAGTATGTTTTTAATCATAAAATGTTAATCTCATTGTTTTTCACGTTGTTATAGGTTGACGTGTCACATGTAAGGTGTTGGACATGACATATCTTGTGTTTAATCTTTAAAACCTGCTGTATTACAGGTATGTGTTCTGTTACTAGGCAAGTTTCTGGTTGTAAAATCTCTAATCTGAAAATAAACAAAATCTTGTGGTTTTCAGTTTTGCTTTGATGCATTTTGATGATGATTGCAAGCAATGTTCAAAATTTCAGTCTAATTAACTTTAATTGGAGCAAACTGATCATTTATTAATGAGCTACACTGAACACATTAGTCTTGGGACTCATTTGTACTTATGACAATTTTGATTGGAAATTAAATAAGTCTGCTCTCTGACTTTGGTGCATTACTGTAGGGCTGTATGTCAAAACAATAACTATTATTGTGTTTTAGATCAAGGATGGAAAGACAGGCAATGAGTTGCAGGAAGCTGTGACTGCAGCATCATGTCTGGTAAGTCTCGCAGGATGCAGCTGTAAGACAGTGCTGATCACAAAACTGGAAGAATGGTGTGTGCTTCAGAGGACAGTTAAGCATACAGACATTACTTACAAGCTTTCTTAGACATGGTATGGTATAAACATGTTAATTAATGCCCACATGTTTAATCTTTTGTCTCTTTTATTAACTTAACTATGTGTTCGTTAAGTGTGTGTTTTGTTTGTTTGTTTGCTTTTGTTGGGTTTTTCCCCTCTTTTTCTCCCCAAAGGAAATAGTGGTTTTATAATGTAAATCGCCTTCATTTTATCCTACATTTCCCTTAAATATCCTTAAATCTGACTGTGATGCAAAGTATTATATATACGCATATATACATTTATTTGTTGTTGTTTTTTTTACTAGAGGCAGTCATCTTGGAAGAAATCCTTATCTTCACAACTGGCTGTGACTCCATTCCTCTTCTGGGCTGTTCCCCTTGACCCTCTTGAGAGTTTGAAGAAAACTACATATCAACCTTACATAACAACTTTACATTAGCCATGGACTTTGAAATGCAATGGTGCAGGGTTTGGAAAAGCATGAATAGGTTTGTGTCCTCCAACACAATAGCTGCAAATTCTCAGTTATGTATTCTATCTTGGAGTCTCTATTTTTATGCTTTTCCTAAAATTAAAGCTCAGTAAAGAACTTACAACTGGTTAGTGATTTCCATGTTAAGAGCAGACTGAAAATTATTGTAACAAGAAAAACAAAAAAAATCAAATGTTGGTGTACTAGTATAAGAATGAGGATGGTAATGCATCTAAAACATTTTTATTATATTATTAATACATCAAATTTTTAGATTTTCTATTTCTGATTGTTTTATTAGTATATTCAGAATTGATATCAATAGTTAATTGTAATAATGACATTTTGAGGCATTATTTGGTACTTTTTTTTTAGTCCCCATTAACTAGCCCTCAACTAAAGGTTGTGAAATTAGCTGGTTGTTGATTGTATGTACTAACAGAAGCACTTTAAGAATTACTAAAAGCAATCACAGCTGAATGTGTTATTGACGTGTGGCTGACAGTGGGCGCATGGTGGGCCCAAAGGAGAGGCAGAAAAAAGGCTTACAAAAGAGTAAACTTAAACCACCCCGAAGAGGAATTTATTCATAACAGCAAGCTAATGAACTGAAGCTAGCACAATGGGGAACCAGGGGGACACTTTCAGTCGGCCGCAGGGCTGGACAGGGCGGCCAGAGGACCTGGGAGACGGCCGCAGGTTGGCCCAGGCAGCTGGGGTCAGTGGAAGTCGGCTGTGAGGTAGCGATAGCGAAGGGAGCCAGAAAAAAATCCAGATAAAAAGGAACAGAGCTGGAGAGAGAAAACTCACACCAATAACCCAGCCTGAACATGGAGCATTGTGCTCACCCGACTGTTGAGGAGGCGGTAGTTTTAGGAGGTTGCTTCTGCAGCCGGGAATGGAGGACAGGTACTGTCCTTAGCGGTTTCCAGCCGCGCACCCTTCAACAGCTCCGCCCCCTGGACATGCGGCCCTGCTTGGCGTCCAAAACAGTGGTGCTGATCCAGCAGCTTGGTTCAGTACCTCGGACAGCGTGTTGTTTCTGGGCGCGCTTGTGTGACCCAGGTTACAAAAGCTTGATTAAAGTCAATTTTATTAATAAAAAAGATCACACTTAAGATACAGAGGAATTAAACTAAGAATGACTCATTCTTAATTAGACGAAAATAAAAGATTAATGACTGTAAAATAATGAATTTATGAGCAGTACTGAAACTAGATCCAAGCTGAGATTAGATAAGATGCTGAGAAAATAATGAATAAATAAATCAAGACACAAATATTTGAGGAAAAGAAACTTTATTCACATTTTTGTTCAGCACGCTACACATTTCAGTCAATAAGCTGATCAGGTGAAATGCGCGTGGCCGTCGCAGACGCGCTGCACGAAATGAAGCCTTCGAGGGCTGAATGGAGCATTTTGCTTTATTTTCTGTGCACAGAAGCTTCAAATATTGTAAATAAGTTCAATTAATAGTTCATACTGTGTAGAAGTGCAGTTAATTGTGGTTGGAGTTGATATTTGTGTTCATAGAGAATTAAAACTTGAAATGAACTGAGATTTATCATCTATTATAGGTTAGGGTTTTTTTTTTACTGCTGTTCAAATTGGACCTTTCTACGTTGGATGGCGAGCCTCCCTGAACTTGAATCCAGGAAAGCTGTTCACAAGCACTGTGGATGCTGATTTGTGAAGGTTTTAGTTTTGTTTTTTTATTTTGCAGGTTGCAAGTCCTCATTCCCAGTGCGGTAGGAGGAAGCTCTTACCTTTTCCACAGACTGAACCTCTTGCACTTACACACATCCAACTGCAGCCTGTGAAACACAAGGACATTGCTGAACTAACCACCGTGGGGCGGACCGGCTGGGCCTACCTAATAATATAATGTTCATATTCAAAAGATTACCCTATTTATTTTATTAGTTATTTGTGTTAATGGTGAAAATCTAGGGTCTTAACTGGAAAAGTTTAAATGGAATTTTGCTAGACTTTATACAATTATGAATAAATTGCCATAAAAACAACTAAGATTAACTTATTAACTTATTTACTTATTTAACATTACTAACTGCTGATAATTATGACAAACAATGTATCTTTAAATGTATTTCTAAAAATGTTTTCTTTTATTTACATTTTATTTACTTTAATTTAGTAATGATAAACCTATTACTGTGAAAGCTAACAACTCAAGAAAGTAAATGTGGTCAGATAAAATGACTGAGCTCAACTAATTGTGATCAGGTAATTGGCTTAAAATGTTGTAGAAATGACTAATTATTAATGTGTATTGTACTGTAGCAGAAAGTAGGAGTGCTATAGCAAACCACGAATTATTTATTAATTACTAAATGTCCAAGCCATTGATTTTATTAATTTATTCCTGAATTATATTGAGATTTACCTGAGATTTTCACCCAGGACTGTAGAATTTACTTCACTGATTGTATCAGTTTAGACTCCAAATGAATAAAGCTTACCTTCATTCATATTTCAGTTCAGAATTAAATTCGGTCTCAATTCTGAAGGCAGTTCTATCACCCAGGGACCCAATCTCTTTGTATACATGCACACAAGAGATGCCGTTTTTTTTAATAAACCTAAGAGAGAGATGATTTCAAGTTCACAGCATTGGAGATAGATATGAGTTCAGTGTCAAAGTCAGCTTTATTGTAAAAACTGAGGTATGTACAGAACATACACAGGACTGAAATTGCGCTACTCTCAGACCCACGGTGCAACAAAATAAACATCAAACATTTAAACATTAAATAACAAAGCATAGAAATGGTATTATGCTGGTTTTATAACTGGAATATAAGAGTTTAAGTGTTTTTATGGATAAATAGAGCTCCCTGACATTGATCTCAGAGGTAAAGTGGAATATGCAGCTGTGTACTTATAAAGTGTATGAATAAAGTGTATGTACAGAGCTCCCTGAAATAACGTAAAAAGTGAAGTGACATATGCAGCAGATTACAAATCTGGGGATGGTCAGTGCAAATATAAACAGTGGTGCAAATTGGAGCTTATAGACTCTTTTAAAGTGACGTGTGCATAACCAGTTAGAGATCATGCAGAGTTCAGTATTGAGTTTGTGTGTTTTGTGTGCAGGATCTAAAGTTTATATATAGTTTATTGTATGTTAAAGGGGTGAAAAGGGAAGGAGAGGCAGAGCAGGAAGAGAGTTGAGCATCCTGACTGCCTGGTGGACCGAGATGTCCCTAAGTCTGCTGGTTCTAGCCTGGAGACTCTGCAGTCTCCTCCCTGATGGCAGCAGGCTGAAGAAGCTGTGTAGTGGGTGGGTAGGGCCCCCCGCTATGCAGAGGGCTTTCCGAGTGAGGCGGGTGCTGTGTAGGTCTGTGTAGGGAGGGGAAAGAGGTGCCGGCGATCTTCTCAGCTGCTCTCACAATGTGCTGGAGGATCTTGCGGCAGGACGCAGTGCAGGCGCCGTACCACATAGTGATGCAGCTGGTCAGGATGCTCTCGATGGCGCCTAGAAGGTGCACATGATGGGGGTTGGGGCTCTGGCTCTTCTCAGCTTGCGAAGGAAGTAGAGGTGCTGTGAGCTTTCCTGACCAGTGAAGCTGAGTTGATGCTCCAGGACAGGTCCTCTGAGACGTGCACTCCCAGAAACTTGGTGCTGCTCACTCTCTCCACCGCTGTACCGTTGATGGGCAGAGGAGCATGCTGGGAGTGCATTTTCCTAAAGTCCACAACAACCTCCTTTGTCTTCTCAACGTTCAGAGAGAGATTGTTGTAACAAAACTCGTCCTACAGGACATTATCCCTGAGATTGTGGTTAGAAAATGAAGGTTGTTTGAAAAAGTACAATGACTGTTATATTAAATCACATGGACAGCTATTGCTATTGGTTAGAACCAGACTGGTCCGATTGATCTCGCACCTCAAGAATACACATGTGGAAAAGCTTCATTTGGTTAAACATGTATGAACTAGAGATCACATCAAGATAAAGAAACCGTGGAACTGTTAAACAAACTTGAGGACAAGCAGCACCGACATGAGTGTGTTTGTTTCACTCTGTGTGCCTGGATGCCTCACACCAACCCAAAGATTGTTACTCTCAGAAATGCGCAAAGCAAATAGTCGCACTGTGGACTAATAAGACTTCAGAAACAAGTAAGAATACAAAACTGAGAAGAGTCATAAACTGTCATAAACAAATAAGAGTTTGAATAAGAGAAATATATTGATTATGTTGGTGAAATCACTAGAAAAGAGCTGAAAAAAACTAAGACTATAATGAGAAACTAGTTATATAAAGAGGTTATTTTCCTTCCTCTTCAGGTAGACCTGTTACAGTATGCAAGGGAAAACTCCCTCAGAGCTGGAGGAAGAAACCTTGGGAAGACTCACAAGGGGGACCCATCCTCTTCTGGTCAGAACTATTTATAAATTATTGATAAAAATGACCAAACCATCTATACTGTTGAACTGCTCTGATCATAATCATAATATAAGAATCATGGTGTAGTAGAACTTAATATAGTCATGGCAGTGATGGTCAGAGTAATGATAGTTAATAGTGGTGATATTAATAGTGGCACATAGTTAAGAGTCCATTTAGGTTTTAACATGGTCATTAGACAGGTAGCAGTGGTAGGAGGGTGTGCAGCTGGTCTGGTATGGGTGGTGGTGGTGGGGGGCCTGCTGGTCAGACTGGTTGGTGGCAGCTGATCTGACACAGGTAGAGGGGACCTCAGTGGGAATCTTCCAGCAGGTTGGGCTGCATGGCCGTTTACTCGGAGAAGGTAAAAAGACAGAGAGTTAGTTCTGAGAGGATTTTATGGAGAGCAGAGAATGTTGAGCAGTATCAGAGTGTGTCTGATGACTGGAAAGTTCTGGGATAGACTCATCTTTTTGAGAGGCAGTTTTCCTTGGATCAGAAATGGCAGTCTTGGGCATAGAATATGTTACCTGGGTCTGTTGAAAGGTTAGCGTTGGTAAAGAAACAGATGTCTTTCCTAACAGGGTGATGATCTCTGCAGCAAGAGTGAACATCAGTTAGAGTGCTCTGGAATGAGCACTCCTCTGTCCTCCAAAGAGGGGTTTTAAAGTTGTGTTCTCCCTTTTAATGACTGCTTTAATAACTTAATCTAGGACCCAGTGCCCTACAAAGGAGGAGGTGTCCGTGTCAGCGGGTTGGGGTGGATGTCTGGTTTAACTCATCTGAATATAATGTGCTTTAGCATTAGTGCAGCATTGCAGTTGCTAAAGCACATCGTCCTGTGTCCAAGTGAGCTTCCTCCCACCTCCACATGGTAGGTGAATTGGCTGTGCTTACTTGCCCGTAGGTGTGTGTCTCTAGGTGCAGTAGCACCCTTTCCAGGGAGTGTTCTTGCCTTGTGATGATTTAGGAAAGGCTCCAGAGAAAAATAAGAAAATAAATCTGTGACCAATTGCCTGATTGGCGTTAATAGGTTAGTATGATGCTTACCTTGGTCTTTTAGGGTACATGGATTCCCGCACTCCAGCTGCCAGATTGCTGTGTTTAAGAGATACGTCACATTAATATAGCTTGCATTTACACTCGTATTTCAAACAGAGGTTCCTGTAATGAAAGGGTAAATCAGATCATGCTGTTTATATGCTTGAAACCTGTACAGACCAAAGGAGCCAACACCTCTAACTGAGCTCAGCCTCTTTCTGACAGACCTGCAGAGGTTAAAGAGGTCAGAGAAGGTCAGATCAGTGAAGAGTGATACAGCTCTAACACTCACACCAAGCTCCAGTCAGAGGAGGGGGAGTTTTTTCAGGAGGAGTTTAGGGCAGTGAGAGCTGTTGAAGTTAACTGGCTTTTCTTTATTGATAACTACCAATGTGGAGAACTGGTAGCGTTATGTTCACCTGAACCTTCATGCTGCTAAATATCAGGCGTTCACCAGTAGATCAGCAGCAGTTCTAAGCAGAGCTGTCGCAGTAATTACGCTACAAACTGATCGTATGATCAATGATTATGACCTCCATCATTTTGGAGAACATCGATAATGAAGCTTTGTTTATTTGCATGTTTCTAAGACCTTTAACCAGGTGAGCTTTTCTGTTCTCCCCTCTACCAGACACACACACACACACACACACACACACACACACACACAGAGACCTTTCTGTTTATTAATAAAACTATTTTCGATCATCTATTATTCCATTACTTTTCCTAATGTTGTAGTTTTTGCTGTGGTATCGTTTCAGTATCGGTATTGAGATATTTAGGCAGGTATCGTATCTAAAGTCATAAGTTTGGTATCGTGACACTACTGTTTATCATGTAAATAGAAAAATATAAATAAGTAAATTATCTCTTACTTCTTATACTGAGAGCAGAAACCTCTGATAAAAAATAAATCTTTCTATCTGTCTGTCTATCTGTCTGTCTATCTGTCTATCTATCTGTCAGTCTATCTCGCTGTCTGTCTGTAACCCTGTTAAAATTAGGACCCTCTTTCTGAGCTCTTCTACAGGGGCTGTTCATTTGCCCCCCCACCTTCTCTCCCCCTCTTCACTTCTTGCTCTCTTCAAGTGTGAGTGTGTGTTGTGTCCAGAGCTGATGCTGTGTTGCTATTTTTTGTGAGCAGTTATTGAAGTTAAAAGCTGATTAAGGGTCCAAAGGGGATATAAAATCCCCCATTCCTCGTTTTTTCAGTGTTCTTTAGTCCTGAGTTTGATAAACTCTCATCAGTTTGTGTTCAGTTGTGAAGAGAAACACCGGTGAGTTCAGACAGTGCTGTTTAAGGAGGGATTATGAGTTAGTAAGTGTAGATTTCCAAGTGATAAGATGTTGAAAGTGTTGATAAGGGAGTTAAAAGATTATTAAACAGCCGGAGTATAAATGTGGGAGACAGACCTCGGCTAGTTCGTTTCAGCTGCTAAGCTGTAGGCTAACAGGCAGAGGCTAGCGGGATTAGCATCTTGTTTAAGTGTAAATCTACGATGTTAAGTGTTAAATCCTGCTGTTTACGGACTCAGAGACATGCTGAGATGAATATGCTTGTCATACAGTCTTGCTGAACTTAGTGCTGTATCGTACAGGTTGTTTTGTTGACGGGAAAAGCGAGCGAATTTGTCCAAGATGGCGAGCCAACCTGAGACTACACTTCCCAGAGTACTGCGCGAGTGACGTCAGTAGCGGGAACACACACACACACACACACACACACACACACACACACAAAACCTTAGTCTATCCGGGTAGTGAAGATTTAAACACACTTTTCTGACACTTTGAGACGATATTACTCCAGAAAGGAACATTGATTATAACAAAAGGAAAAAACTGTTGGTTCACATTTCAGACTTAAAGGACTGTTATATTGTTGAAAGTTGAGTAAAATATCTCATGAATTCTTGACTCTGAACTTTATTATTTTACTATCATTTAAACTTTTGTTGAGGGTCTTATGTGTATTGGGTTTTGTTGTTAAATGTTTGTGCATTTTTCCAGTACTGTTATTTTTTTTATAGAGCCTCATTGAACTACAGTTTCCTCTTATAACTCATTTATACCTCCTACTCCATTTTTATATGTTTTTTTCTTTCCTATTAGCCACTCACAACTATTCACACACACACATAAGAAGAAGGTCACATAATTTCTGTGAATAAATATGATTATATCTTTAACCCTGTACTCACTGGTCCATCGCATCTCTGTCCAAGCTCTCCTTAGAGTACCTAGTGAGATATCAACACTGGTCCAAACCCCTGAAGAATCCCAACCTATGGTTGATCTGTCCCTCAATAGAAATTCCTATTGTGGTGTAACAGTTGGTGTAGACACTGAGTTAGCTGACGTAGCTCCTGTGTTACATTTACGTGTGCTACGTATCTGTCTATCGACCTAACTAGACAGATTTGATCCAGTTGAAGAGATTGTAGGACAGTCGGGACATCTCTCTTTGTTTTATTTCAGAAACAGGTTTCTGTAATAAAAGAGAAAAGCAGAGAAAATGCTGTTTATTGTTTAAATAGAAAAATGTAAAGAATTATTTGAATTAAACGACCCCTTGCCTCTTATACTAAGAGCAGAAAATTCTGAGGAATTCATCTATCCAACTATCTATCTTTATTTATCTAGCTAGCTATGTGTCTATCCACCCGTCATTGTTTTTATCCAGTTGGTGAAACTGCAGTGCCCTCATTCCCCCAGAATCACCAGGTAGTTAACATGTCACATAGTCACAAGTCTCTACTGTGTATGGGCTGGTGATGAGTCAGCTACCAGTGACCGATACCAGATACCAGTACCAGATAATGTGCTGCATGAGGCTTGTCTGTCCTGGTTGTTCTTTAAACAGCCCAGCTGGTATCCTTTCCGTCAGCTCTCTCAGCTTGTCCCTCATCTTGAGAACGTAGGACAGGATGTTTAGCTTTTCAGTCTTTCTCAGAGCAAATGCTTCCGGGTAGCATAGACCCAGATTACTAAAATATGGCAATTTCCTCCCCGGCCTCTTGGAAAAGGGCGTATTATATCCATGGCAATCCGTGAAAATGGCATGTCAGTAACTGTCAGACTTATTAATGGCACCCTGTCTGACTTTTTCTCAGATGCTGTTAACTGACACTCTGGACAGACATTACAAAATTCAGCTATATCTAGCAGCTGACTTGGCCTGTAAAATCGACTTGCAAATCTGCTGTGTGTTTTAGCCTGACCCAATTGACCTGGCCACGGGTCCGAATGACCCAGCTTTAAAACTTCATCTCTGAGACATTTGGGAACCACTAATCGCTCAACACCATTTTTGACCTAGAGCTTGTTGTCTTTCAGAATGAGTTGACTTCCCTGAGCTTATTCTCTTTCCTTAGCACAGTCTGAAAACAAGGGTTTGAGTGTTTCATCCTGCCTTTGCAACATTGCTATGTCACCAGGTAAGGCAAATGTTTCACTTATGGGTGTATCCAATTGTTCCACTATTTTTGTGCCTTTAATATGTAGCTTTGGTTATTGATGTTAACCGTGAGTTTAGTTGTGGGGTATACCTGTTCATCTCTATGTATACACCTGACCCCAAGTTTACCTGTACTCTCAAACTGGGATTCTGGAAGACACTGTGGTGTTATCATGATGTGACTAGCTCCAGTGTCAATAAGGGCTTTAAATGTTTTGTGTCCTATTTTTACAGGTATGGTTATCTCACTACTGTCCTGTTCCTGAAAGCGGGTCTTGGAACATATCAAAGATGATTTGTCCTGGTAACAAGCTTAGGCCAATCTTTTGGCCAACCTGATTTTAGCTAGCTGTGTTTAAACAGTTTGGTGATTATCTGTTGCCTGACTATCTTTGCTTCTTTTGCTAGCACTCCAGTGCCCCTGTGTGGTGATAAATTCACTAGCATCTTAGGACCACAACTGACCCCTGCCCCCAGACTTACTTGGAATCCATCTGTTTAGCTATCTAGCTAGCTATCTTTCTATCTTTCTATTTATCTAGGTAGCTAGCTATGTGTCTGTTAACCGGTCAATGTTTTTATCCAGTTGCAGAAATTGTAAGACAGTCTTTCTTTCTTTAATTTCAAACACAGGTTCCTGTAATGAAAAAGAAATTAGATAATGCTGTTTATCATGTAAATAGAAACATATTAAGAATGTATTTAATTGAATTACCCTTTACCTCTTTTACTGAGGGCACAAAACTTGGAGAAATTCATTTATCTAACTATTTATCTGTCTATTTATCTAGCTACCTAGCTTTGTGTCAATTAACCCGTCATTTTTTTTATCCATTTGGATTCTGAGACATTCTGAGAAATTCATCTGTCTAACTATTTATCTGTGAATTTATCTAGACAGCTAGCTATGTCTCTTTTAACCTGTCAATTTTTTTATCCAGTTGGTAAAATTGTAGGACAGTTAGGGTGTTTTTCTTTGTTTGTTTCTGTAATGAAAAAAGGAAATCAGATAAGGCTGTTTATTATGCAAATAGAAAAATATTAAGAATTTTTAAAATTAAATTAGCCCTTACCTCTTATACTGAGGGCAAAAAACTCAGAGAAATGTGTCTAACTATTTATCTGTCAATTTATCTATCTAGCTAGCTATGTGTCTATAAAGCCGTCATTTTTTGTTAATTTATCCAGTTGGAGAATTTATAGGACAGTTAGGGTGTTTGTCTTTGTTTCATTTCAAACACAGGTTCCTGTAATGAAAAAAAATCAGATAATGCTGTTAACCATGTAAATAGAAAAATATTAAGAATTATTTTATTTAAATTACCTCTTATCTCTTATACTGAGAGCACAAAATTCTGAGAAATTCATCTATCTAACTATTTATCGGTCTAATTTTCTAGCTTCCTAGCTATGTCAATTAACCCGTCATTGCTTTAATCCAATTGATGAAATAGTAGGACAGTCAGGGTGTTTTTTTTTGTTTCATTTCATTTACAGGTTCCTGTAATGAAAAAAATAAATCAGATAATTCTGTTTATTATGTAAATAAAAAAAAGATTGAGAATTTATTTAATTTAATTAGTTAAATTACTTATACTGAGAGCAGAAAACTCTGAGAAATTCATCTATCTGACTATCTGTCAATTTATCTAGCTAGCCAGCTTTGTGTCAATTAACCCGTCATTGTTTTTATCTAGTTGGTGAAATTATTGGACAGTCAGGGTGTTTGTCTTTGTTTCATTTCAAGCACAGGTTCCTGTAATGATAAAAATAAATCAGTTAATGCTGTTTATCATGTAAATAGAAAAATATTAAGAATTATTTTAAATGAATTACCCCTTACCTCTTATACTGAGAGCACAAAGTTCAGAGAAATTCATCTATCTAACTATTTATCTGTCAATTTATCTAGATAGCTAGCTATGTGTCTTTTAACCTGTCAATTTGTTTCCCAGTTGGTAAAATTTTAGATCAGTTAGGGTGTTTGTGTTTGTTTCATTTCAAACACAGGTTCCTGTAATGAAAGAAATCAGTTAATGCTGTTTATCATGTAAATAGAAAAATATTAAGAATTATTTTAATTAAATTACCCCTTACCTCTTATACTGAGAGCACAAACATCTGAGAAATCTGACTATTTATCTGTCAGTTTATCTAGCTGGCTAGCTATGTTTCAATTTACCCGTCATTGTTTTTATCGAGTTGGTGAAATTGTAGGACACTTAGGGTGTTTGTCTTTGTTTCATTTCAAACACAGGTTCCTGTAATGAAAGAAAATAAATTATGATAATGCAGTTAATGCTGTTTATCATGTAAACAGAAAAATATTGAGAATGTATTTAAATTAATTAGCCCTTACCTCTTATACTGAGAGCAGAAAACTCAGAGAAATTCATCTATCTAACTATTTATCTGTCAATTTATGTAACTAGCTTGCTATGTGTCTATTAACCCGTCATTTTTTTTTATCCATTTGGTAAAATTGTAGATCAGTTAGGGTGTTTGTCTTTGTTTCATTTCAAACACATGTTCCTGTAATAAAAAAGAGGGAATCCGTTAATGCTGTTTATCATGTAAATAGAAAAATATAAAGGTTTATTTTAATTAAATGTCAACCTACCTCTTATACTGAAGAGAACATTCTGAGAAGTTCATTTGTCTAACTATTTGTCTGTCTATTTATCTAGCTAGCTAGCTATGTGTCTATTAACCCGTCATTTTTCTTATCTAGTTAGTGAAATTATTGGACAGTCAGGGTGTTTGTCTGTTTCATTTCAAACACAGGTTCCTGTATTGAAAAAAAGAAATCAGATAATGCTGTTTATCATGTACATAGAAAAATATTAAGAATTAATATAATTAAATGACCCCTTACCTCTTATACTAAGAGCACAAAAAAAGAGAAATTCATCTATCGGACTATTTTTCTCTCAGTTTATCTAGCTAACTAGCTATGCTTCAATTAACCCGTCATTGTTTTTATCCAGTTGGTGAAATTGTAGGACAGTTAGGGTGTTTGTCTTTGTTTCATTTCAAACACAGGTTCCTGTAATGAAAAAAAGAAATCAGATAATGCTGTTTATCATGTACATAGAAGAATATTAAGAATTAATATAATTAAATGACCCCTTACCTCTTATACTGAGAGCAGAAAACTCAGAGAAATGTATCTATCTAACTATTTATCTGTCTATTTATCTAGGTAGCTAGCTATGTTTCAATTAACCTGTCATTGTTTTTGTCTAGTTGGTGAAATTATTGTGTAGTCAGGGTGTTTTATTTTTTTCATTACAGGAACCTGTGTTTGAAATGAAACAAAGACAATCAGTTAATGCTGTTTATTATGTAAATAGAAAAATATAAAGAATTATTTAAATTGAATTATCTCTTACCTCTTCTACTGAGAGCACATAACTCAGAGAAATTCATCTATCTAACTATTTATCTGTCAATTTATCTAAATAGCTATGTGTCTATAAACGCGTCATTTTTTTTTTAACCACTTGGAGAATTTCTAGGACAGTTAGGTTGTTTGTCTTTGTTTCGTTTTAAACACAGGTTTCTGTAATGAAAAAAATCAGATAATTCTGTTAAACACATTCTGTTTAGCTATCTAGCTATGTGTCTGTTAACCTGTCATTGTTTTTATCCAGGTGGTGAAATTCTAGGACAGTCAGGGTGTTTGTCTTTGTTTCATTTCAAACTCGGAGTCCTGTTATGAAAATAAGAAATGAGATAATGCTGTTTATCATGTACATAAAAAAACATAAAGAATAATTTTAATTAAATGTCAACCTACCTCTTATACTGAATAGAAAACTCTGAGAAATGAAACTCTTTATCTGTCTATTTATCTATCTTGCTATGTGTCTGTTAACCCGTCATTTTTTTATCCATTTGGAGAATTTTTAAGACAGTCTGTCTTACAGAATTTTTCTGTCTGTCTTTTTTCTATCTTTATTTTCTTTGTAACTGTTTCTTACTTATCAATTTTTCTTACTTTCTAATCCTACATAGATCAATAGATTAAATTTTTCACCACTAGCAAACTTTAATAACTGAGTCTGTCCACCTCCCAAAAACATCATCAGCTTCTCAACATTATAACTTTTACCCAGTTAAAATTAAAACACACATCAGCAGCAGACTTTAAAAACCCAGTCAGTTCAGCAACCTCAAGGCTAAAGCACACTGCCACGGCGGGCAGGAATAATGAAAAGACTGTTTGTCCTACATTTGCTGTCCTGATGTGTGGAGAGGGTGCTGGTTACATGTCTGCAGCTGGAGGATCAGAGGAGCGACTGGGAGTTTAGTGGAATGATTGATAATAGAACATTATTACATCATAAAGACACAGTTCTAAAGTTCCAGCAGCAGCTGTTTCTCTGACTTTTGAAAGATGCATTTGTGAACTGGTGCTCACCTGAGTTTACTCATGTATACACACCTGCACCAACACCTGAACACATTAAAATCACTCCTGTCATCAGCAGGGTTCTTTCAGTAATCCAAAATCTGTCTTCAAATATGGGCCTAATAGTAATTTACTGTTATTATATATTACATTTCATGATTTTATATGTTATGCTAATATATCTATCTATATATCTATCTGCCTGTATATATCTATCTTTATTGTTTTTAATTGATCAGTGAAATAATCAGCCTGGTCTCATGGGATATACGTACCACTGACCACTTTTTTGGTTTAAGATATAGGGGAACTGGGTCCTTTCTACTGATTAAGGGTGATTTGTCTAGCTAGTAGGTAACAGCTAGCTAGGTGGCTAGACTAATGCAGCCTCTAACATAGCATCAGGTACACAGCGAGCTGTAGTTGAGGCCATTCTCATATAGTTTGGTGGTTAAATCAGAGGTTCTTCTAACATATCTTTTACCAAAAGCTTATATGAAGATAAGAGAACGGGAGACACTGTCTGCTCATTCATTAGCGTAGAGTGAGGTGTCAGCTGAGCTCGTACATTAGCTAGCTAGCGCTAGGTGGCTAATGAGGAGCGCTTGCTAGATAAAGCAGCTGGTGTTTTTCTGTGGTTGTCACGATGTGCTGGCTAGAGATCTCGTATGCTGTACTTACTGATTTCATACTGGATCTAATTGTGTGTAATTATGATATTTCTCTTTTTACAGCTTTGAACTTCTATTCATCATTGATTCTCATTATCTTTCTCTGCCTCTTGCAGGGACCAGGTCGACACGTGGACAGGTGAGTTAATGCTAGAGTTTATGTTAGCTGGTTTTCTGGTTAGTTTTTATACTCCCTCAGTTAACAAATGTAAGCACAGTACAGAAACACACACCATGTCACCTTAGAATTACAGGATTTTACATGATGGGTTTTGTAAAAATGGACTAATTTGATTATTTGAGGTTAATCATCTGAATGTTAGAACTATCTGAGCTGGTTTCCCAGACTTGCATTAAACCTAGTCCTTGACTAAAAGAGAACTTCAGTGAAGATCACCACTGGAAAAAAGCTAGTTAGTGTCTGGGATTATGATCAATCCATGTCTGGGTAATCAGCCCTTTCTGATCTAAATCACCATGTGTGAAATAATGTGTAATGTGTTGAAATTATTGCACCACTGATTTATTGCACATATTTCAATGAATTGCATTACCGTTATTATTGCACATATGAAAAGTATAATTTGAGTATTTTTCTGATGAACCACAGTGTCACACATTGAGGGAGGAGTTTGATGGTCACAGGTAGGAATGACCTGTGGTGCCCTGTGGTGCATTTTGATGATGAGTCTTGCACTGAATGTGCTCCTGTGGATGGGAGCCATTATCCGTAATGGCATGCAGCTTATACAGCATCCTCCCCTCTGACACTGCCTCAGTGAGTCCACCTCCACACCCACATCATCACTGGCCTTTTGGATCAGTTTGTTCAGTCTGTTGGTGTCTGCCACTCTCAGCCTGTCCCAGCATGCACTTGCACTTGCCACCACAGACTCATAGAAGATCCTGAGCATAGTCTGCCAGTTATTGAAGGACCTTAGAAAATAGAGACTCCTTCCTGTAGAGGGCGTCAGTGTTCTTAGCCCAGTCTAGTGAGTTGTCAATTTAAACTCCTAGATATTTGTAGTTCTCCACAGTGTCCACATTGACCCCCCTGATGGACACAGGGGTCGTCACCAGTGCCTTGTCCCTCTTTAACAGGTCATTTTGTAAAATACATTTTCATGAGTCGCTGAACATTAACAAAAATGGTTCAGCTTCCCATCCTCTATGAGGAAACATACATCATGTTGATTTGCATGTTCTATGTATGTATGAAAATGTATTTAATAATTCCAGAAAATGCAAGAACATCTGAAGCTTCAGCTAGTGAACAATGCTTTGCGGATGTAAATGCACACCAAGTTATTGGTATGTATTTTTCACACCTAAAATGTTGTTCACAACAATTTGGAAGAGTGAAGCTGTTGAAAAGCCACCTGTCCTTATTTGTGCAGGTCTGTAATTAGCATGCCACTGTTATTCAGTATTTTCCTAATTCCAAAATGGGAACACTTGTGGCAATTTGTGTATCTTCCAAATATATCTTCCAAAAAGCTTTCCTTGAATGAACATATTGTCATCATGAAAAAGAAAAATTCCGTAGCATTGACCACTTCTCTTGCCCAGTTTGCACCCTAGATACAGTTGCTGTGTCTGTCGATGGAAACCAAACACTACATCATTTTAGCAAAACAAAGAGTTATGTTATTATTGATAACTGTAAACTGTCAGAATCTCTACGGAGTATCTCTATTATCTTTAATGTTTTCTTTAGAGGAACAGACATTTTTTGATGGCATTTTTTTGGCTAGTGATAAAGATATAGCAACATTTGTTGAGTGCATTCGTAAGAAGGCCAAGCCAGTAAGATATTTGTCAAAACACTTTAGACTGTACATAGTGAAGCAGGATTTACTTTTTGTATATATTTGATAGTGACATTGTGTTACAGGTACATGGAAAATGAATCTGTGGGACATCAACATGGGCTGCAGCCAGAGAGACCTCTAAAAAGACAAACATCATATGTGATGAAGAGGTCCTGGAGGTGGCAGTTTGCTTAAAGGTCTGAACATGTATTGGGGAGATATTTACCAATCCTCCATTTTTGCAAGAAGAACTGGCCACAAAAACAAATGGAAAGTTCTTCTGCACTGATATAATGTGTGGTTATTGGCCCTGTCTGCAGAAGCCGGCTCAGACATTCCCAAGAAATACAAAACCTGACTTAGACCTTTCTGCATGCAAAGGGGCGTTCTACAAAATGTGAGGTAATTGTGTATTGTCTAGCACAGAGTTAAGTATTTTACCATATTGGTGGTGTTTTTAAACTTCAAATTTGTATTCTTGACATCTGATATAAATGCTGTAGGTGCAGCGGGGTGCCAGAAACCAAACAGGGGCAGGCACTACCATATTTAACAGCTTTTTGTCACGAATGGCTCTAACTACAAAATACATGAGTAAGGCTGGGAAGTGAACCTTTACTTACAGTGCTCATGTATTGTGCTTTTTTACCCTACTTTTGATCATATTTGTTGACTAAGCCCTGGTGAAACAGTACATTTATCAGTTCCTTCAAAATTACAGCTCGAGTGGATATGATCACATTGCATGTCAGGAGGAGGATCATCTTGCTGTTTTTTACAAGTATATCTTAACACCTGCCCTTTTAACTGATAGAGTGACCATGGCAAACAAACTTCAAAATTATTTGTATAATTGCTTTCTCATTGCATAAGTGATGTGACTTTCTCTATCAAAATGTTGGAATACTTATTAGTCACCATAAAACTAAAAAAGAGCAAATTATAGATAGATTCTCAGATTTTCTTGGCAAAACATTTATAGGTGTCTTCTTTTAATATTACATCCCACGTTGTTTAGTCATTTACTGTTTTGTCTTTATCTCAATATGTTAGATTTACTTTTAATGTCAACCACCTTAACCTGACAAATATTCTTTACAGCTCCACATGACCCCAGATCAGATGATCCAGTGGGGTTGCAACATGTGATTGAAGGCCTATTCTTGGGCATGCAACAGAAAAGGGGGGATCTATATTGAGTAACTGGTAAGTAGCCATGTTCAGGTTGCCTCCCAGACATCATGAACTTGTGGAATTAATTTTTAAATGTGAAATCTGTGACAATAACATTAAGTTGTAGGTAATTTAGGTAATTCAAATACAGTTCAAATACATTTTTACATGGAGCAAAGTGCCCCTTCCACATCGTACACTTAAACCCTTACATAATCTTTATACTGTGTTTATACTCTAGTGAGCATGTTCATGTCAGGTCCGCGTCGCCGCACCCATCCCGAGGGCGGTCCCGAGCCGCAGACCACATGCTTCATGTTCAAGGACTTTTACGTTTACATTAGACATTAGACATTAGACCATTAGACCATTAGACCTGACATTTTTACCCCCTTATTTGCCCACTTGCACTAAACTGTGCTTTCAACCTCACAGAGTGACCATGTTCCAGAGTCAGGAGGAAGTGACTGAACGCCTGACTCCTCTGATCTCCTGTGTTGTCAGGACAGAAAGCTGCAACACTAACATCAGATGTCAAATTATTAACACTCACACTGCAGGAGAACTGGAAATGACGTGTGGAGTGAGAGAGAGAAGCAGGAGCTCTGATGCTGTGTGCATCGCCTTTCAGTTCAATTACACTCCCCTGCCAACCAATTCAGTTCAGCTGGTGATATCCATGCATTGAGTTGATGACGAAAAGTAAGTGCCAGCTAGTTGGCTGTTCAAGTTTGTTCCTTGTGAGAATTAACTCCATGTTAAAGAATAAAGAGAGAAAGAAAGTCGTTCAAGCTGCAGTAAAGTTCTTGTTCTGTGCGGAAAATGGCTTCCGCCCGAGGACATAGTAGTGCACTTCTCATGTTCGCCAAACATATAGGGAAGCTCTATATGTATCCGTGTGCATATTCTCTAGAACGTAATGTCCCTTAAATACTATTCCTGCTAGAACTGAATGTTAATACTTATTATTTATTAAGTGATCATTTCTTATCTGATTCAGCAGTTTAGAATATTTGTTTGAATATGATTTGATGTTTTTTTATTATTATTATTTGTTATTTTAGACTGTGAGCAATGCTGAATGTCAAGTTGTACTGCGAAGTACTATTGTAATACAATACAGTTTAATAAGAAGAAATTATGTTCCCTCGTCTTTGTTCCTGTGTCCTTACCGATGCACCATCCTGTTTACTGTGAAACCCAATACGAGCTAGCCCTACCTATATCCTCTGAAACACTTAGACATGAAGAAGAACGTTTTTGACAAGGTGATGCAGCTGGAGAGACTTATCGAGGAAGAGGCTCTACTTGTGGAAGAAATGAGACAACAGTGGAACCATCTTACAAGAACCTGCAGGGCTTTGAGGGACCAGGCTGGTGTACTAGCAGATGGCCTGGCCACACAGAGTGAGAACATACCCCCAAAAAAGTTAGAATTAGTTTCAAACAAATGTAGGTGATTAAAAGCATACGGTGACTATAAATCCAGCATGAAGATGAAATTCCAGACTCTTATGAAAGAACCATGAAACTACAGGGGCCGATTTCCTGCACAGGGATTAAGTTTAGTCTTGGACTATATTTGGGTGTTCATCTGTGGGACAAGTTGGAATGGGAAGTGAACATGGACAAGCTGTACAAGAAGGGCCAAAGCCAGCGCTACTTTTTGAAGGCTGAAGTTCTTTGGTGTGACAACCTAGCTGCTATGAACTTTCTACAAATCTGTGGTGCTAAGTATAATTTTTCTGTGCCATTGTGTGCTGGGCAGCAGTACTACAACAAAAGACCCAAACAGACTGAACAAGATCATTAGACTGACCGACTTAGTCCTGGGGGCTAAACTGGACACAGTGGAGATGGTGCTGGAGAGAGTAATGGGATGTTGGCAAAGGTGTCCGTGATCATGAAGAACCCAGTCGACAAAACACTACAGGGACAGAGAGCACACAATGGGCAGCAGACCTCGCTACAGGAAAAACACTTTGACAGGTCATTTCTTTCTACAGCCATCAGATTGTACAAATCTACACCCCAATCCATCAAATTAATCTGTTACTCAGCATCATTGTACATCTGTATATCACCTGCACTGCATTTCCATCACTGCCTGTTCTGCTCTAGTCATCTTTTGCACAATACTGTGTGTTACAGCAGTTCTGCATTAAGTACTATGCAGTAATACTGCAACTGTAAACGACCTCATCCGTGGATTACTGTTACTGTCACACAGTAACATTAACTGTGACAGTAACTGTGGCTATGACTGTGGCAATAACTGTAACTTCAATACCTATATATGAGGGTTAGGGTCCTCTATAACAGAAATATGCTACAAAGCCATTCAGGGAAACTGAATATCTCTGTACCAGTCCTTGGTTTGGTAACATCAGACAAAGCTGTAGAACACTAGAATAACCAGCTGTACTGAGTACTCCTCCTCTTCCCTGCCTGCTTCTCCAACTAAAGTATAAAACATAGCCAAAGTCAAAGCATATAGTTGTGCAGTTGTGAGGACAACCCACTTGGAGGCCAGTAGACTCGACTTTTTTCACCTTACACCACTTCACACTAAACCTGCACAGTTCAACAACATTAGAGACTGAATGCATGTGCGCATAATGGAGATATCTGTCAGGGAGTCCAGCAATGTGTGGGTGTCTCATGTAAAATGCATTTTGCAGCATGTAATGTCTGGATAAATGAGTGTAATTAGTTCTATTAAAACATTAACAGCCCCCATCATCTAGCTCGCCTCTTCTGTTTTACATTTATTATAGTCCTATTTTATTCGATTTATTACAATGGTCAGTGGCTTGTCTAGGCTGAGGTCTAAGCTAGACATAGGTTTTAATTTAAACTAATAAGATTATTTTGAATCTCTTCTGTCACATACGTGTTATTTGTGTAAAAATGACAGACATGAGCACTACGAAGGACTTTCAATTCATGGATGCAAACGTATGGATGCAGTTACTGCACAGAACCTGGCCCCAGTTTGAACATAAGACAGCTCTCACTTGAACTAAATTTCAACTAAACTAAAAAAAAAGGGCAGGATGTCATGCTTTGTATGTTTTTTACAGACACTGATATGACCCCTACCGAGTGAAGCATGTCAGTGGTATTTATTTCATGGCATTATTTCCATTATTACATTCATGTTATGACATTTTCTATCTCTGTATTCTCTCCATTGTCTCGTGCCAGGTTTATTAGCATTACAATGGTTGTGAGCAGCCAGGCCTTCCATGTCTGCAGAAGAAGGCATATGCCTTGAGCTTAGGACCAGTCCCCCCCCCCCTGCCCATTGTTATGGAGAGAATTGCAGAGAAGTGAAATTACACCTTATCCTCAAAATGGAGTTATGTAATAACTGAAAGTTTGGGAGAAGCACCACGCTCAAACTCTTCCCCTCCATTACTTTGCGCTATAAAATGCTCCTCTACCTTTTCGTTCTTGTGACGAAACTTGCATCCCACCACCACCCCTGCTCCTCCTGATCCAATTTTACTCAACCTCTACCTGGCAAGGGGGGGTCTGGCTTTGAATTCCATCTGCTCGAAGTCCCCCAGAACTCCAGCCCAAATTTCTCGAGTTGCCTCCTTGCCTCAGCTAGCTTGGTCCGCACTCACAAACTGATTTATACTTAAATCATCATAGCAGCCACATACATTAATGTACAAATGTCAACAGGTACAGCGGCTGAGATGAATGAGCAGAAAGACTCATGAATGGATGAGTGGGAACACTGACTGACAGTTCAGTTGCCAGCAGGCCTGGCAAAAGCAGATGAACTGAAAAATATAATAGTACCAGCAGGAATGACCTCCTGTATCACTCCTTTACACGCCAGAGATGAAGATGTCTGTTTCATCTAAACGGATTCCTTCTCTCTATATAGGAGTGCACTTTTCTATTCAAGTGAATGGCTTCTGTGCCCTTAATTGTGAGTGAATTAGAGGCTGAATATTAAAGACATTGTATTAGACTCTTGAGTACAGAAAACGTGAACACCATAGAGAGGGAGAGTGTCCTTTCCTTCACATTACTTTATGAATTGGTAGGTAAACAAAGTCCACTGAAATAAATTTCTCATTTCTATTGGATAGAAATGAGAACTAGGTGCTGGGCATTTCTCACCACCTATTGCAGGGCCTCCATCTGCCACACACCAACAGCATCAAGGAAATACTTACATAATTTAGTGTAATATTAGATACACACTGATGCACCTCCCCTTGACCCTGTACACCTCTGAGAGCAGCACTGAATTTAAGAGTCTTCTGTAGGTCTGCTGGTGGAAATGAAAGTGGTGTGCTTACACTTCTGTTGAGCATCTCCTGAAGATCACCTAGGAGTCCTTTAGAGGAAAACTCCAAGCACTGTTTCAGCTGAAGTGGTGACAATGTACACCATCACAGGATGGATGGCATTAACCTCAAAATACACATAAGCTTCATTATGATGTTGCAAAAAAGTGTAGTGATGAAGGCAGTAGTGGAGAGTAAAGAACCTAGAACAGTCCTAAATATCTTATAATAGACTATAAAAGACACAACTATTCATATGAAGTTGGTTCATCACATCATATTTGATGGCTCTGCTGTTTATCCCCATTATATTATTCCACTTACCCACAAGAATCTTCCAAGAGCTTTTTAATAGTCATTCCCTCAGCTAGTTCTCCATGCTGCCAATGCAAAGGCTTTCATAAGGTCCTTCACGATCATCAAATCAGGTTTTTTAGGCAACACCTTATTGTGGGCCTCAGACATAGTATCCTCTCCAACAACACATGATTCCCTCATCAAAGACACAAAATATCAGTCCCAACGATAAAAAGAGAATTACTCAAATCTCTCCACCAATATTACACCAACTACTCTTCTGTGATCAACCATAATAAAATCGTTCTTAAACAAACTTACATAACTGTTCTCCTCAACATCCCTCAGGAAAGAGCTCTTCACCATTAAAGCTTTGGTAACTTGGACATACTCTGCATTGGTGGGATACCTGCACATCAAGAGCAACAAAATGAATCAAATGTATCCAGTAATTCTGTTCATCTAATGGGGGGCATTTCACAAAGCAGAAAATTTAAGCCCAGAGTCAAGCCTATCCATTAAGAGCTGAGGCACATTTTGTAAGGAGGTTCAGTTCCTAATCAACATCTGGCTCTAGGAAGTGGCCACTGCATCATCTGAAAATGCCATCCACTGCCACGTACCATATTAAGAATGGCACCTGCCAATGAAAGACAGATGCGCTACGTTAAAAAAGGCACTTTAGCAGAGTTGCTTACTTTTTTTTTTGTTTTTACTTTTGGGGTTTTATTGAGCTGTTCTCCAGAAAGAAGCTGGAGTCTTGCCTCAGCACTGTGAATGACACTTTGGGTCTGTTTACTCCTGCCATAAAGAGCCGCACATCAAACAAGTTACAGCAGCTTCAAGAAAAATTACATTCACTGGCCTGATGGTGGCGTTACAGGAAAGCATTAAGCGTTTTTATTCAACAGCATCTGGTCTGTAGCATCTGTGTCCTACACACAAAATTCTTTTTTTTTTTTGGTAATTTCTTGATCCTTCCTACTTCAAGAATTTTTTTTACCAATCCTCACATATCTGGTAGCAAAATACCTGCAATATTTATAATTAATAATAATTATAATGAATAATGTCAACTTGTACCTTTTGAACACTTAAGCCCATTTTAACAAAATCTGTTTAGCACATTATTTTGAGGGGGTATGTCAAGTTTGGTGGACATTTGTCACAAGAAAGCGAGCTCAATAGTACATAACTCTTAGAAACCATTCATCCAGTCAACCTACAATTTTACATGCTGCATCTTTAGCCTATTCTATAATAGTCTGACCAGAGGACTTGATATGTCAATTATTGTGGTTGGTATTAGCCAATCACATTCAAGCATACATTTGACATGCTAAACATTCACCAATCAGGGTGCAACTTATGGGGATTTATCAATGTAGGCATATTCTGTAAACCAGTGAAGTTGCCAGAAATGCCTTACAATAATGCTGTCATATGCTGTTTCCTATATGTTACATTTACAGATACACCAACCTTTTTCAGTTCCGATACCAATACATAAATGTATTGATCGATTCACAGTACCGATCCGATACCATTGTTAAATAAATAAACCGTATACCTCACCATGTGGGAGAGATTTAAAGCATCAGGATTGATGTAAACATTATCTCACTAACTTAATAACTAAAATAGTTATAAATGTATTAAATTGCTATTTATTTGTCACTAAAATAAGAAACAATTGTGCAGGACCTAGGCACAGCATTCACCTTACAATGTGTTCATTTATTTATAAGTATTTATAGGAGACAGTCACACATGTCAGATTTAGTTCTTTTCAAAGGATACAAAAGTCTTCATATGAGATATGACTATTAACAGAATGTTTTTTTTAGTTAATAATTGCAATAATTTTGATGATTGGTTATGTGTATTGATTTGTAACTATCATTATCATTGGGCCTGTTGTGCTGGTTCTTTAGGTCTCATTGGGCCTGTCGTGGTTGGAACTTTAAGCCACTTGCCTATTGTCTATTTTATATATTGGCATAAAGAAAATCCTAAAACTTAGGCCTACTTGAAGCCATAGCTGACACTCCTGTGACTCCAGTGTTGTGACTGTTTTTTTTCATGGTAATTCCTACTCCATCCACTATGTGGCAGTATATTGGAAGTAGACCAGGTTACAAGCCAAAAGGGAGGGAACTGTGAAGCAGCAAGGTGGTTTAGATGTGGCTCACTTCAGGCCTCACTGTAATGAAGATCCTTACTGGTGGAACTACAGGTTCTAACACTCACTGTAAGTTTGCTATCATTTAATCCTTTCTATATTCAGTCAAGCTTTTTGTATGTTTTATTTATGAGGTTCTGTGCTGTTCTGCTTTTGCAGAAAGCTTCACTTTTGTCTTGTTTTCTATTTGTTTGTTTCTCTATTTGCAGTTCTTAAAACTAACTTGCTCTTCTTATGGAAATTGGGATAAACTTTACACACAGAAGACAAATGTATCACTCCTGAATTGACTTTCAGCAACTCAAACCAGGGATTTCCATGGTTCAGATTTTCTTTTCACAAGGAAACATCCAGGATTATAAACTGTTATCAGAAAGAAAGATGTCTGAAATGCAAACCAATTTGGGAGAGCTTGGCACAGCATTCACCTTACAATTTATTCATTTATTTATAAGTATTTATAGGAGACAGTCACACATGCCAGATTTAGTTATTTTCAAATTATACAAAAGTCTTCATATGAGATATGACTGTCAACAGAATGTTTTTTTTTTAGTTGAAAATGCAATAATTTTGATGATTGGTTATGTGTATTGATTTGTAACTATCATTATCATTGGGCCTGTTGTGCTGGTTCTTTAGGTCTCATTGGGCCTGTTGTGGTTGGAACTTTAAGCCACTTGCCTATTGTCTATTTTCCATATTTGCATAAAAAAAAATCCTAAAACCTAGGCCTACTTGAAGCCATAGCTGACACTCGTGTGACTCCAGTGTTGTGACTGTTTTTTTTCCTGGTAATTCCTACTCCATCCACTATGTGGCAGTATATTGGAAGTAGGCCAGGTTACAAGCCAAAAGGGAGGGAACTGAAGCAGCAAGGTGGTTTAGATGTGGCTCACTTCAGGTCTCACTGTAATGAAGATCCTTACTGGTGGAACTATAGGTTCTAACACTCACTGTAAGTTTGCTATCATTTAATTCTTTCTATATTCAGTCAAGCTTTGTGTATGTTTTTATTCATGAGGTTTTGTGCTGTTCTGCTTTTGCAGAAAGCTTCACTTTTGTCTTGTTTTCTGTTTGTTTGTTTCTCTATTTGCAGTCCTTACAACTAACTTGCTCTTCTTATGGACATTGGGATAAACTTTACACACAGAAGACAAATGTATCACTCCTGAATTGACTCTCAGCAACTCAAATCAGGGATTTCCATGGTTCAGACATTCCTTTCACAAGGAAACATCCAGGATTATAAACTGTTATCAGAAAGAAGGATGTCTGAAATACAAACCACTTTGTGAGAGCTTTCCAACTCCTATCTTTTGGATTGGTTCTATGGTTCTAAGTACCGTTAATAAGAGGGTGAGTACAGACATAATTTGACCCACCTTCAAGCACTAGTGAGCAGTCCACAAGAAATCTGCAGGCTCTCTTAAGTACTTTTTTTTGTAAATTGTGTTCTGGCTATTTTAAGGGTAGTAGTATATTTCAGATGTGTCTCTACACTACAGCTGATTTCGGATTTATATGCTTTATGGATGTTTAACTGAAACAATATTACATTAAAAATGGTTAAAATATGCATATTGTACGACAGTGTCACAGTAGTGATTTATTCATTATGAAAATGCACTACATGCATGTTTAGAACCTCTAAAGTGTTAAAGTGATTTTCATTTCTTCTCTGTTCTTCAGTAGGTTTGTTTGTCTTTATGAGTAACACCAGCAGCTCTTTATCTCTGAGAGTTTTTGGTTTCCGCACATTTGTTTTGTCTTTTACTATCAACAGCACCTGTTGCAAAAATTCTGGCTATTCTGATTAAATATCCTTGTCAAAATGGAAAGACTGGAAATGTTGAGGAAATCTAGTAAGTGTAGTTTCTTAGTTCTCCATCGTGGTTTTTTGTTGTTGTTTTTTTTAAGTCATGTTTGAGGTTTTAGGACATTGTTTGTGAGTGAGAGGAGGGGCAAAGTGAATATCTAATGATCCAATATCAAACTAAGTTGACTGAGCTTTCCAAACTCAAGGTTCTCAAACTCAAATGTACTTGAATGTACAAACAAGTGACTTGTTTGTGTTTTTTAGCTCATTAGTAAGACAGCCCGATTCATTTCTGTGAAGTTTAATTTACTAGTGTTTGCAAATGCAGCTTCTCCTAGTCTGAGAAATATGTGGAAATAGTACCACCAGTTAAAGTGATGAAATTGGGTATGATGTCCGGTCCTCTATCACAGAGAAAGGCTTCACCTCTGCTGCCTGGAATCTGTTGTGCTCTCTGGAAACATCGAGAAGGTGCTACACCAAGACCTTACCCAGTCACAACAGTCAGGTAAGTGATGATTTACTTTATTTAAATCTTTATTCAGTCAAACAATTTTTAGTTGCTGGACCAGGAATAATGGAAAAATAAGCTGATCTAACATTAAGTCTAAATAAAAATAGTTTATTTCTAGTGTCTTTTGGACCTAAAAGGAGAACTTCTGTTTTGTTACTGTTAAGAAGAAAGAAGTTATGTGACATCCAGAGTTTTATATCCTTTACACAGTCCTCCATTTTCTTTAATCTAAAGTTATCAACATGTTGAGCTGATATATAGAGCTGTGTGTCATCTGCAGTGGCAATGGAAGTTATAACTGCCCAGTGGTAACATGTATAATGTAAATAATAGCAGTCCTAAAATAGAGTATTGTGGAACTCCATATCTTACTTGTGTAATTTGATGATAAATCTTTTATCTTTATAAACTGATAGTGTTCAGTTAGATATGATTTGAACCACAGTGGGGCTGTTCCTGTGATTCCAACAATTTTCTCTAATCTTTCTAGTAGAATAGTGTGAACTATTGTATCAAAGGCTGCACTGTGGTCTAGTAGGGCTTTCTAATTATGCAATGTCTAATTTTTAAATATTTCAAGAAATCACCTTTTTCGTGTAGCATTTACTGTTGAACAAGTTTACAAAATTACATAAATGTCTCCTCTTTATAGAGATCATTCACAGTGTGTATACCCTTGTCTACACCCTTTCCAAAAAACTTTCTGCTTCCCAATCTTCACCTCTGGGTTGAACCAGAATGATGCATAATGTTGTTTGTAGTGGGAAATCCTGTGCAATTTAACCACATTAGGTGCATGAGCCTTCTCAAATTATCAGTGGAAGACCTACCCTTTATAAAGCCTACTTGGTCTGAATGTATAATGTGTGGTAAGATTGTTTCCAATCTGAAGGTCAGTACCTTAGCCAGTATCTTACTATATACAATGATGAGGCTGATTGGTCTAAAGTTAGCCGGATCCATATGATCTGTTCCTTTCTTAAGTATCAGAGTGTTTTTTAAGAGATGTTGGAAGTGAAAATATTCTTTATAGTACTCCACCGGAAACCCATTCGTTCCTGATGATTTCCCTGTTTTCATGCCAGTTTTAACCTCTTCTTGGGTTATTGGTGCATCAAGAATAGATGCTTAATCTAAACAGGTTCTCATAGAATTCTTTAAAGACATCATTATTACCTTTAGAAATGATGTGGACAGAGCATTGTTCTTTTAACTGTCTGGCCAAAAGTCTACCAGTTTTACCAGACTCATGAAATTTTGTCTGAACGTTTTTTTTTTTGTTTTTTTTTTATTGAAAATGTCCTAAATTCGAAACTTACATTTACAAATGTTTTTAAATAAGCTTTCAGAGTAATGTCTGGCCAACTCTTTTTCCATGCTATTTAGTTCTGCTGTCAATGTTTTAATTCTCTAATTGAGCTATTTTTCCCTTTTCTGTGCAATCCTTTTACCCCAATGTATGCTTTAGATGCCCCCAAAACCATTGCTACGCTGTCTGTGCTACCCAAATTAAAACAATGATGGGTCCTCTGTAAGCTCTTTCGGAAATAACTCATCCTGTAGTAGAGATGTGTTCATTCTCCATCTACCTCTTCTAAGCCTGTCTGAATGTATATTCACACAAAGCTCAACAGGTGCATTCTAGGTGCATAATTCTAAATAGAACCAACATAGCCAAACAGGCCAACAAGAATCTTTTCTCCACAGCAGAGGAGAGAACATGAACAGAAAAATGTCTCCAGTAGCCAGCTGAGGATTCTCTTCTTGTTAAATTCATGTCCACAAAACTAACAACAAAGAGGAAATAGGAAGAAAAAAAAGAAGAGAACTTAACTTAGGTCATTGGAATGTCTGAGACGTCTACTAGGTTATAGCCTAAACAGCTCCACAAAGCTATTCAGATCAATCATAACTCTCAGTCTCCTTGTGCTAGTGGATGTTTTATAGTTTATTCTCCATCAGTAACTTGCTTCTCGATGAACTTGACAGCTTCTGTTGTGACGTCAAACTTTGTTTCTCCTCTTCCACGCAAACTGGAGTGCTGCAGGAAAGACTAAAGGAAACCTCACTTTCTTGTCGCGCAGCAGCTGTTTCACCAATCAGAAAGTTTTCCTCCTCTCAAACAGCTTCTTCGACATGTATGGAAACAAGGAAATGTTGCTTCCACTCCACACTACATCTCCTTTCTCCCTCGCAGCTTTTAAGACATTATCTCTCGCGGTTGAATGCAGAGAGGATCAATCTCTGAGGCTGTCTTCATGTGGACGAGATCAGGGAGAGCAGTGTGCTCTTTCAATTTCGAATTTGTTGTTAATGTGCATGTGCAGGCCCTCTGACAGTATCTTTCCAATGCATTCAATCAAGTTCTCCCCTTCAATGCCCTCTTTTAAGCCCAACGATCTGACATTATTGTGGCGGCTCCTATTTTCCAGATCTTCCACACGGCTCTCCAGGGTATCTATGCGCTTGCCATGCAGCTCATGGCCATTCACCATTTGTTGAGTGGCGTCTTCCAAGTTGGAGATTGCACTTCCTCCTCTGCTAGTCGCCCCTGCATGCCGTTTTTCAGTTCTTCTGTAGTCTCCTTAATCATTGACACATCATAAGCAACTGTTTGTAGCGTCAAGCTCATTCTACTCACTTCGGCAAGGATGTGTTCCAAATTAGCATTCTGTCCCGTTTCAGGCTAGCATCACCTGGTTTGGTAGCAGCTGCCCCTTCCCTCATGAAGGCTTAAAATATTTTGAAGATGAAGACATGTTCTTATGGATGAACGGTTTCGAACAGTAGAAAGTTTGATAATGAAATGTGTAACAGACAAATAGCTGAAAAGGAGAAATATGCAGATTAGTTGGGATTTAAGTTAATGGGGCTTAGGACAATGTCTAACTCCCTCCTAGTCATTTCTTTTATATTCTTAAATATTAGCTTTGGCTTGTTTATCATAGTTTTATTTCTTGTGCTGTCTGCTATGTGTCTTACTTTACATTAATTTGCTTTACTAACTAACTTCTGTGTTTACTTTCGAGGAGTATGGTGGCCATGGAGAGGCACTGGGAGCATCAGCGTGACCAGGGCCAGCCCAAGACTTTATGGGGCCCTAAGCAGATTTTCATTTGGGGCCCCCATACCACTACCTTAGCACCAGATGCTTCATCATTCCGTATGCTGCACTGTGTGTGTATCGTACCCATTAGCATTATTTGTAATTAGCTTACATCGTACACAAAAATGTTCTAAATAATTTTCACTTTAAATACAGAGTGATGTATACATGTTCAGTAACATTAGCAGACAAGACTGCATTTACAGTAAACAAGTTAATGAGATTTTTCTTAATTTTTTCTTCAACAGATGTAGAAAAGTATGAGAAAGGCACCTATTATTGACAGGTCCCCTAACTCTGACCATCTCTGCATATTGCGCAATTCCCTTTCTCCATGGGCCAGAAAAAAGAAAAACAAAAAGAAAGTGGAAGGCCTAAGGTGGGAGCTGATGGTTATTTATTTTTTTTCTTTGAGCGATTTGCTGAGAGAGATATTGTTCAATGCTGAAGTAACTGGGTCTTTATGAACTTTGTCTATGGCTCTGCATGCTCCAGCAGAGAGGGCAACTACTCCAGACGGTGTTTCTCATTGTTGTAGACTTTATTGTAAGACCCTATTAAATATCGGGCTCAAAAAGTAATGCTGCGGTACCTGTGGCCTGGAAGACCTCTAGTACACTAAATTCCAGACACCGTTTGGAAGAAAACAGATGCCAGGATCGAGGAAGCAAGCAATTCAGCTGACTCTTCGCGCTCCACTGCTGACTGCAGGTTTGACGTTCTGTCCTCTACCACCGAGAAAGGCTACACCTGTGCTGCCTGAGATCTGTCAGGTAAGTGATGATTTACTATATTCAAACCATTTGTTCTTCCCTTTCTCTGCTTGTATTAAAAAAGTAATATTAGTATCACTTGCTTACATTTCAAACAAACCTTGCAGTATCGAGCATATACTGAGAACAGAAAATTGGTTTTAACAATCTTAGGGGGAAAAAAGGAAACCTACGTATCAATTCTTACCAGTACTAGTAACTTCCACAAATAAATTTAAATTTAGACTGTTAAATATACAACCTAAGTCAGGTATGCCGGGCAGATTCTCAACCCCAGATCCCTACTACCTTAACCAGTAATATTTTAATAATAAAATGTTAATAATAAAATAGAAAACATTTGACAACAAATCCAACACTCCTTATTAAAGCAAACATGGCTGTCATCTGGTGTAGCTGATTTAGAATGAGTTAAAATATTAGTTGTAGAACAAAGGCTGGAAGTCTTCTACTCACTTCTACACTAACAAAAAAAATATTTCCTCAGTAAATTTTACAACTTGTAAACTCGACCCGATTCCCTTTAAAATACTGACAGAATTACTCCCAATTATAATCAGACCTCTTTTAACAATATATTTAACAAAATGTGTCCCTTACCTAAGGCCATGTACCCAAATCCCTTTAATTTGCAGTTATAAAACCTTTAATTAAGAAACTAAATCTTGGTCCTGGTGTACTGTCAATTACAGACCCATCTCAAACCTGACATTTCTGTCTAAGATATTAGAAAATGCTGTGGCTCAACAACTCTGCTTATACTGGAGTAAAAATGAAATGTATGAGAAAATCCAATCTGGATTCAGACAGCCCAAGTGAAGATTACAAACGATCTCTTTCTTGCCTCTCATCAAGGCTACGTAGCCCTACTCACCCTTAGTTTAGCCTTTGACACTATAGATAATACTATTCTCTTTGAAAGATTAGAGAACATGGTTGGAATCACAGAAACAGCCCTATTGTGGTTCAATTCATATCTAAACGAACCCTATCAGTCTGTATTTCTAAATTACACAGAAGTCCGATATGGAGCTCTATTTAAGGGCATCTATTATTTACATTATAGATGTTACCACAGGGCAGTTATAAGCAGACAGGATGTTAACTTACAGATGCAGATGACACTGCTCTATATATCAGCCAAACCTGATAGTAACTCTAGATTAAAGAAAATTGAGGACTGTGTGAAGGATGTACTCTGGATGCCACATGACTTCGTTCTCCTTAACAGTAACAAAACAGAGGTTCTCTTTTTAGGTCCAAAAGACACTAGAAGTAAACTCAGACTAAATGTTAGACTTGGCTGTTTTTTTGCATTATTTCTGGTCCAGCAGCTACAAATCTTGGTGTCTTATTTAATTCAGATCTATCATTTGAGCAACATATAGCTAAATAACTAGGACAGCCTATATTGCCAAACTAAGAAATTCCTTTTCTATAGGATGCAGAAAAGCTGGTACAAACTTATCCTCAAGGATAGATTATTGCAACAGACGTTTATCAGGCTGTTTCAGCAGGTACCTCAATATACTTTGTCGTGGTTCTTATACTTCTTCGGAGGAGGACTTCTTTTGAAAGGAGACTTGTGACCACCATCTTTCAGTTGTAACAATGAAACATTTTATTCCAATCAAAAGTACAGTGTGGAGGGAGTCTGCCAATTCTGGGTGCCCTTCTTCTCTTTCTCTCAGACAAAGGAATACCTTATGTTTTATACCCTACTATATGTCATATGTTGTTGAACTGTTCTCATATGCAGGATGTCTGCATTTCATCCATAGGGAATCATCATTAGCCCCCACCATTACTTACATGGTCTATGTGCTGCAGACACAGCTGGACCACCTTAACATCTCTTTTACGTTATGTTTGTTCAGTTCATGTACAATTTTTCACATTAGGTCTGGAAATGGACCCACTCTCCTTTCCAAGTCTGCCCCATGGGCATCACTAAATTAAGTTTCGATACATATATTGACTTTCTTTTTTGTGTTACAGGTTCTCAGGAACCCCCTCAACCCAACAAATGTATTTTCATCGGCAACTGTGTGTGGTTCGATGTCCATCATTCAGCAACTCTGTAACAGAAAAGTGATCATTCAGTTTTTATACATGTATTAAATTTCTTTTTTGTGTTACAGGTTCTGAAGAAGTCCATCAACCTCTTCTTCTCCCTGAAGGTTTATCCTTCTAACAAATATATTTTCATCTGTAACTGTGTGTGGTTCGCTGTTCATCATTCTGCAACTCTGTAACAGGTAAGTGATCATTCAGTTTCTATACATGTATTGACATTTTGTTCACCTACAGGCTTTCAGGACCAATGGCTCCCCCCTTCCTGATAGTTGCAATGGTCAGAACCTTGTTGGCTGTATGCACCGTGAGTGTGGCTCGCTATCTGTCTGTCTCCAAGTGTGTAACAGGTAGGTGATCATTCAGTTTCTATACATGTATTGACTTTCTTTTTTTGTCTTACAGGTTTTTCGGACAGCATGACCCTCTCCCTCCCTGATGGAGGATCTGTCCTTCAAGGATCTGTCCATTGCAACTGTGTGTGTGGCTCGCTATTAATCTGTCTGCAAGTGTGTAACAGGTTGTTGATCATTCAGTTTCTATACATGTATTGCCTTTTTGTTGTCTTACAGGCTTTCAGAACCAACGACTCCCAACTTCCTGATATTGCACACAGACAACAACGGTCTGTCCATTGCAACTGTTTGTGGCTCGCTATTAATCTGTCTGCAAGTGTGTAACAGGTAGGTCATCATTCAGTTTCTATACATGTATTGACTTTCTGTGTTTGTCTTACAGGTTTTACGGACAGCATGACCGCCTCCCTCCCTTCCTGATGGAGGATCTGTCCTTCAAGGATCTGTTCATCTGCAGCTGTGTCTGGTTCGCTGTCGATCATTCTGCAACTCTGTAACAGGTAAGTGATCATTCAGTTTCTATACATGTATTGACTTTCTTTTTTGTGTTACAGATTCTTAAGAAGTTCATCAACCTCTTCTTCTCCCTGAAGGTGTATCCTTCTAACAAATATTTTCATCTTTAACTGTGTGTAGTTCGCTGTCCATCATTCTGCAACTCTTTAACAGGTAAGTGATCATTCAGTGTCTATACATGTATTGCCTTTTTGTTGTCTTACAAGCTTTCAGGACCAATGGCTCCCCCCTTCCTGATGGTCCATACAATCAACAAGGGTCCGTCCATTGCAACTGTTTGTGGCTCGCTATTAATCTGTCTGCAAGTGTGTAACAGGTAGGTCATCATTCAGTTTCTATACATGTATTGACTTTCTTTTTTGTGTTACAGTTTCTCAAGAAGTCCTTCAACCTCTTATTTTCCCTGAAGGTGTATCCTTGTGACAAATATATTTTTATCTGCAACTGTGTGTTGTTCGCTGTCCATCATTCTGCATCTCTGTTACAGGTAAGTGATCATTCAGTTTCTATACATGTATTGCCTTTATGTTGTCTTCCAGGCTTTCAGGACCAGTGGCTCCCCCTTCCTGATGGTGCACACAGCCAACAAGGGTCTGTCCATTGCAACTGTGTGTGTGTGGCTCACTATCTATCTGTCTGCAAGTGTGTAACAGGTAGGTGATCATTCAGTTTCTGTACATGTATTGACTTTCTTTTTTTTGTCTTAAAGGTTTTTCGGACAGCATGAACCCCACCTCCCTCCCTGATGGTGGATCTGTCCTACAAGAGTCTGTGCATCTGCAGCTGTGTGTGGTTCGCTGTCCATCATTCTGCAACTCTGTAACAGGTAAGTGATCATTCAGTGTCTTCACATGTATTGCCTTTTTGATGTCTTACAGGCTTTCAGGACCAATGGCTCCCCCCTTCCTGATGATGCAAACAGTCAACAAGGGCGTGTCCATTGCAACTGTCTGTTACTCGTTACTATATGTCTGCAAGTGTGTAACAGGTCAGTGATCATTCAGTGTCTATTCATGTATTTCCTTTTTGTTATCTTACAGGCTTTCAGGACCAATGGCTCCCCCCTTCCTGATGGTCCATACAGTCAACAAGGGTCTGTCCATTGCAACTGTTTGTGGCTCGCTATTAATCCGTCTGTAAGTGTGTAACTGGTAGGTCATCGTTCAGTTTCTATACATGTATTGACTTTCTTTGTTTGTCTTACAGGTTTTTCGGACAGCATGACCGCCTCCCTCCCTTCCTGATGTTGGATCTGTCCTTCAAGGGTCTGTGCATCTGCAACTGTGTGTGGCTTAATCTGTCTGCAAGTGTGTAACAGGTTGGTGATCATTCAGTGTCTATACATGTATTGCCTTTTTGTTGTCTTACAGGCTTTTAGGACCAATGGCTCCCCCCTTCCTGCTGGTCCATACAGTCAACAAGGGTCTATCCATTGCAACTGTGTGTGGCTTGCTATTAATCTGTCTGCAAGTGTGTAACAGGTTGTTGATCATTCAGTTTCTATACATGTATTGACTTTATTTTTTGTGTTACAGATTCTCAAGAAGTTCATCAACGTCTTCTCCCTGAAGGTGTATCCTTCTAACAAATTTTTTCATCTGTAACTGTTTGTCGTTCGCTGTCCATCATTCTGCAACTCTGTAACAGGTAAGTGATCATTCAGTGCCTATACATTTATTGCCTTTTTTTTGTCTTGCAGGCTTTCAAGACCAATGGCTCCCCCCTTCCTAATGGTCCATTGCAACTGTGTGTGACTCGCTATCAATCTGTCTGCAAGTGTGTAACAGGTTGGTGATCATTCAGTTTCTATACATGTATTGACTTTCTTTTTTGAGTTACAGGTCCTCAAGAAATCCATCAACCTCTACTTCTCCCTGAAGGTGTATCCTTCTAACAAATATATTTTCATCTGCAACTGTGTGTGGTTCGCTGTCCATCATTCTGCAACTCTGTAACAGGTAAGTGATCATTCAGTTTCTATACATGTATTGACTTTTTGTTCACTTACAGGCTTTCAGGACCAATGGCTCCCCCCTTCCTGATAGTTGCAATGGACAGAACCTTGTTGGCTGTATGCACCGTGAGTGTGGCTCGCTATCTATCTGTATCCAAGTGTGTAACAGGTAGGTGATCATTCAGTTTCTATACATGTATTGACTTTCTTTGTTTGTCTTACAGGTTTTACGGACAGCATGACCGCCTCCCTCCCTTCCTGATGGAGGATTTGTCCTTCAAGGGTCTGTGCATCTGCAACTGTGTGTTGCTCGCTATTAATCTGTCTGCAAGTGTGTAACAGGTAGGTCATCATTCAGTTTCTATACATGTATTGACTTTCTTTGTTTGTCTTACAGGTTTTTTGGACAGCATGACCGCCTCCCTCCCTTCCTGATGGAGGATCTGTCCTTCAAGGGTCTGTTCATCTGCAACTGTGTGTGGCTCGCTATTAATCTGTCTGCAAGTGTGTAACAGGTAGGTCATCATTCAGTTTCTATACATGTATTGACTTTCTTTGTTTGTCTTACAGGTTTTATGGACAGCATGATCGCCTCCCTCCCTTCCTGATGGAGGATCTGTCCTTCAAGGGTCTGTGCATCTGCAACTGTGTGTGGCTCGCTATTAATCTGTCTGCAAGTGTGTAACAGGTTGGTGATCAATAAGTTTCTATACATGTCTTGACTTTCTTTTTTCTGTTATAGGTTCTCAAGAAGTCCATCAACCTCTTCTTCTCCCTGAAGGTGTATCCTTCTAACAAATACATTTTCATCTGCAACTGTGTGTAGTTCGCTGTCCATCATTCTGCAACTCTGTAACAGGTAAGTGATCATTCAGTGTCTATACATGTATTGCCTTTTTGTTGTCTTACAGGCTTTCAGGTCCAATAGCTTCCCCCTTCCTCATGGTCCATACAGTCAACAAGGATCTGTCCATAACAACTGTGTGTGGCTCGCTATTAATCTGTCTGCAAGTGTGTAACAGGTAGGTCATCATTCAGTTTCTATACATGTATTGACTTTCTTTTTTGTGTTACAGGTTCTCAAGAAGTCCATTAACCTCTTCTTCTCCCTGAAGGTGTATCCTTCTAACAAATATTTTCATCTGCAACTGTGTGTGGTTCGCTGTCCATCATTCTGCAACTCTGTAATAGGTAAGTGATCATTCAGTGTCTATACATATATTGCCTTTTTGATGTCTTACAGGCTTTCAGGACCAATGGCTCCCCCCTTCCTGATGGTCAATACAGTCAACAAGGTTCTGTCCATTGCAACTGTGTGTGTCTCGCCATTAATCTGTCTGCAAGTGTGTAACAGGTAGGTCATCATTCAGTTTCTGTACATTTATTGACTTTCTTTGTTTGTCTCACAGGTTTTTCGGAAAGCATGACCGCCTCCCTCCCTTCCTGATGGAGGATCTGTCCTTCAAGAGTCTGTGCATCTGCAACTGTGTGTGAGTTGCTACTATCTGTCTGCAAGTGTGTAACAGGTTGGTGATCATTCAGTTTCTATACATGTATTGACTTTCTTTTTTCTGTTATAGGTTCTCAAGAAGTCCATCAACCTCTTCTTCTCCCTGAAGGTGTATCCTTCTAACAAATATTCTCATCTGTAACTGTCTGTGGTTCGCTAACCATCATTCTGCAACTCTGTAACAGGTAAGTGATCATTCAGTGTCTATACATGTATTGCCTTTTTGTTGTCTTACAGACTTTCAGGACCAATGGCTCCCCACTTCCTGATGTTGCATACAGCCAACAAGGGACTGTCCATTGCAACTGTGTGTGACTCGCTACTATCTGTCTGCAAGTGTGTAACACATAAATCATCATTCAGTTTCTGTACATGTATTGATATTCTTTGTTTGTCTTACAGGTTTTTCAGACAGCATGACTGCCTCCCTCCGTTCCTGATGTTGGATCTGTCCTTCAAGGGTCTGTGCATCTTCAACTATGTGTGAGTCGCTACTATCTGTCTGCAAGTGTGTAACAGGTTGGTGAGCATTCAGTTTCTGTACATGTATTGACTTTCTTTTTTGTGTTACAGGTTCTCAAGAAGTCCATCAACCTCTTCTTCTCCCTGAAGGTGTATCTTTCTAACAAATATTCTCATATGTAACTGTCTGTGGCTCGCTGTCCATCATTCTGCAACTCTGTAACAATTAAGTGATCGTTCAGTGTCTATACATGTATTGTCTTTTTGTTGTCTTACAGACTTTCAGGACCAGTGGCCCTCCCCTTCCTGATGGTCCATACAGTCAACAAGGGTCTGTCCATTGCAACTGTGTGTGGCTCGCTATTAATCTGTCTGCAAGTGTGTAACAGGTAGGTCATCATTCAGTTTCTATACATGTATTTACATTCTTTGTTTTTCTTACAGGTTTTTCAGACAGAATGACTGCCACCCTCCGTTCCTGATGTTGGATCTGTCCTTCAAGGGTCTGTGCATCTGCAACTGTGTGTGAGTTGCTACTATCTGTCTGCAAGTGTGTAACAGGTAGGTCATCATTCAGTTTCTATACATGTATTGACTTTCTTTGTTTGTCTTACATGTTTTACGGACAGCATGACCGCCTCCCTCCCTTCCTCATGGAGGATCTGTCCTTCAAGGGTCTGTGCATCTGCAACTGTGTGTGTCTCGCCATTAATCTGTCTGCAAGTGTGTAACAGGTAGGTCATCATTCAGTTTCTATACATGTATTGACTTTCTTTGTTTGTCTTACAGGTTTTTCAGACAGCATGACTGCCTCCCTCCGTTCCTGATGTTGGATCTGTCCTTTAAGGGTCTGTGCATCTTCAACTATGTGTGAGTCGCCACTATCTGTCTGCAAGTGTGTAACAGGTTGGTGAGCATTCAGTTTCTATACATGTATTGACTTTCTTTTTTGTGTTACAGGTTCTCAAGAAGTCCATTAACCTCTTTTTCTCCCTGAAGGTGTATCCTTCTAACAAATATTTTCATCTGCAACTGTGTGTGGTTCGCTGTCCATCATTCTGCAACTCTGTAACAGGTAAGTGATCATTCAGTGTCTATACATATATTGCCTTTTTGATGTCTTACAGGCTTTCAGGACCAATGGCTCCCCCCTTCCTGATGGTCCATACAGTCAACAAGGTTCTGTCCATTGCAACTGTGTGTGGCTCGCTATTAATCTGTCTGCAAGTGTGTAACAGGTAGGTCATCATTCAGTTTCTATACATGTATTGACTTTCTTTGTTTGTCTTACAGGTTTTACGGACAGCATGACCGCCTCCCTCCCTTCATGATGGAGGATCTGTCCTTCAAGGGTCTGTGCATCTGCAACTGTGTGTGGCTCGCTATTAATCTGTCTGCAAGTGTGTAACAGGTTGGTGATCATTCAGTTTCTATACATGTATTGACTTTCTTTTTTGTGTTACAGATTCTCAAGAAGTTCATCAACCTCCTGTTCTCCCTGAAGTTGTGTCCTTCTTACAGATATTTTCATCTGTAACTGTGTGTAGTTCGCTGTCCATCATTCTGCAACTCTGGCACAGCTAAGTGATCATTCAGTGTCTATACATGTATTGCCTTTTTGTTGTCTTACAGGCTTTCAGGACCAATGGCTCCCCACTTCCTGATGTTGCATACAGCCAACAAGGGACTGTCCATTGCAACTGTGTGTGACTCGCTACTATCTGTCTGCAAGTGTGTAACAGATAAGTCATCATTCAGTTTCTGTACATGTATTTACATTCTTTGTTTTTCTTACAGGTTTTTCAGACAGAATGACTGCCACCCTCCGTTCCTGATGTTGGATCTGTCCTTCAAGGGTCTGTGCATCTGCAACTGTGTGTTGCTCGCTATTACTCTTTCTGCAAGTGTCTAACAGGTAGGTCATCATTCAGTTTCTATACATGTATTGACTTTCTTTGTTTGTCTTACAGGTTTCACGGCAGCATGACCACCTCCCTCCCTTCCTGATGGAGGATCTGTCCTTCGAGGGTCTGTGCATCTGCAACTGTTTGTGGTTCGCTATTAATCTGTCTGCAAGTGTGTAACAGGTAGGTCATCATTCAGTTTCTATACATGTATTGACTTTCTTTGTTTGTCTTACAGGTTTTTCAGACAGCATGACTGCCTCCCTCCGTTCCTGATGGTGGATCTGTCCTTTAAGGGTCTGTGCATCTTCAACTATTTGTGAGTCGCCACTATCTGTCTGCAAGTGTGTAACAGGTTGGTGAGCATTCAGTTTCTATACATGTATTGACTTTCTTTTTTGTGTTACAGGTTCTCAAGAAGTCCATTAACCTCTTTTTCTCCCTGAAGGTGTATCCTTCTAACAAATATTTTCATCTGCAACTGTGTGTGGTTCGCTGTCCATCATTCTGCAACTCTGTAACAGGTAAGTGATCATTCAGTGTCTATACATATATTGCCTTTTTGATGTCTTACAGGCTTTCAGGACCAATGGCTCCCCCCTTCCTGATGGTCCATACAGTCAACAAGGTTCTGTCCATTGCAACTGTGTGTGGCTCGCTATTAATCTGTCTGCAAGTGTGTAACAGGTAGGTCATCATTCAGTTTCTAGACATTTATTGATTTTCTTTTTTTGTCTTACAGGTTTTTCAGAAAGCATGACCGCCTCCCTCCCTTCCTGATGGAGGATCTGTCCTTCAAGGGTCTGTGCATCTGCAACTGTGTGTGAGTTGCTACTATCTGTCTGCAAGTGTGTAACAGGTTGGTGATCATTCAGTTTCTATACATGTATTGACTTTCTTTTTTCTGTTATAGGTTCTCAAGAAGTCCATCAACCTCTTCTTCTCCCTGAAGGTGTATCCTTCTAACAAATATTCTCATCTGTAACTGTCTGTGGTTCGCTAACCATCATTCTGCAACTCTGTAACAGGTAAGTGATCATTCAGTGTCTATACATGTATTGTCTTTTTGTTGTCTTACAGGCTTTCAGAACCAATGGCTCCCACCTTCCTGATGTTGCACACAGACAACAACGGTCTGTCCATTGCAACTGTTTGTGGCTTGCTATTAATCTGCCTGCAAGTGTGTAACAGGTAGGTCATCATTCAGTTTCTATACATGTATTGACTTTCTTTGTTTGTCTTACAGGTTTTACGGGCAGCATGACTGCCTCCCTCCCTTCCTGATGGAGGATTTGTCCTTCAAGGGTCTGTGCATCTGCAACTGTGTGTTGCTCGCTATTAATCTGTCTGCAAGTGTGTAACAGGTAGGTCATCATTCAGTTTCTATACATGTATTGACTTTCTTTGTTTGTCTTACAGGTTTTTTGGACAGCATGACCGCCTCCCTCCCTTCCTGATGGAGGATCTGTCCTTCGAGGGTCTGTGTATCTGCAACTGTGTGTGAGTTGCTACTATCAGTTTCTGTACATGTATTGACTTTCTTTGCTTGTCTTACAGGTTTTTTGGACAGCATGACCGCCTCCCTCCCTTCCTGATGGAGGATCTGTCCTTCGAGGGTCTGTGCATCTGCAACTGTGAGTGGCTCGCTATTAATCTGTCTGCAAGTGTGTAACAGGTAGGTCATCATTCAGTTTGTATACATGTATTGACTTTCTTTTTTGTGTTACAGGTTCTCAAGAAGTTCATCAACGTCTTCTCACTGAAGGTGTATCCTTCTAACAAAATTTTCATCTGTAACTGTTCGTCGTTCGCTGTCCATCATTCTGCAACTTTGTAACAGGTAAGTGATCATTCAGTGCCTATACATTTATTGCCTTTTTGTTATCTTACAGGCTTTCAAGACCAATGGCTCCCCCCTTCCTAATGGTCCATTGCAACTGTGTGTGACTCGCTATCAATCTGTCTGCAAGTGTGTAATAGGTTGGTGATCATTCAGTTTCTATACATGTATTGACTTTCTTTTTTGTGTTACAGGTCCTCAAGAAGTCCATCAACCTCTTCTTCTCCCTGAAGGTGTATCCTTCTAACAAATATTTTCATCTGTATCTGTGTGTGGTTCGCTGTTCATCATTCTGCAACTCTGTCACAGGTAAATGATCACTCAGTGTCTATACATGTATTGCCTTTTTGTTATCTTCCAAGCTTTCAGGACCAATGGCTCCCCCCCTTCCTGATGGTCCATACAGTCAACAAGGGTCTGTCCATTGCAACTGTGTGTGAGTCGCTACTATCTATCTGCAAGTGTGTAAAAGGTTGGTGATCATTCAGTTTCTATACATGTATTGACATGCATTTTTCATCTCACAGGTTTTTTGGACAGCATGACCGCCTCCCTCCCTTCCTGATACTGGATCTGTCCTTCAAGGGTCTGTGCATCTGCAACTGTGTGTGACTCGCTATCAATCTGTCTGCAAGTGTGTAACAGGTAGGTGTTCATTCAGTTTCTATACATGTATTGACTTTCTTTTTTGTGTTACAGGTTCAGAAGAAGTCCATCAACCTCTTCTTCTCCCTGAAGGTGTATCCTTCTAACAAATACATTTTCATATGCAACTGTGTGTGGTTTGCTGTCCATCATTCTGCAACTCTGTAACAGGTAAGTGATCATTCAGTGTCTATACATGTATTGCCTTTTTGTTGTCTTACAGACTTTCAGGACCAGTGGCCCTCCCCTTCCTGATGGTCCATACAGTCAACAAGGGTCTGTGCATCTGCAACTGTGTGTGGCTCGCTATTAATCTGTCTGCAAGTGTGTAACAGGTTGGTGATCATTCAGTTTCTATACATGTATTGACATGCATTTTTCGTCTCACAGGTTTTTCGGACAGCATGACAGCCTCCCTCCCTTCCTGATAGTGGATCTGTCCTTCAAGGGTCTGTGCATCTGCAACTGTGTGTGAGTTGCTACTATCTGTCTGCAAGTGTGTAACAGGTTGGTGAGCATTCAGTTTCTGTACATGTATTGACTTTCTTTTTTGTGTTACAGGTTCTCAAGAAGTTCATCAACCTCTTCTTCTCCCTGAACGTGTATCCTTCTAACAAATAAATTTTCATCTGCAACTGTGTGTAGTTCGCTGTCCATCATTCTGCAACTCTATAACAGGTAAGTGATCATTCAGTGTCTATACATGTATTGCCTTTTTGTTGTCTTACAGGCTTTCAGGACCAATGGCTCCCCCCTTCCTGATGGTCCATACAGTCAACAAGGGTCTGTCCATTGCTACTGTGTGTGGCTCGCTATTAATCTGTCTGCAAGTGTGTAACAGGTAGGTCATCATTCAGTTTCTATACATGTATTGACTTTCTTTGTTTGTCTTACAGGTTTTTCGGACAGCATGACCGCCTCCCTCCCTTCCTGATGGTGGATCTGTCCTTCAAGGGTCTGTGCATCTGCAACTGTGTGTGGCTTAATCTGTCTGCAAGTGTGTAACAGGTTGGTGATCATTCAGTTTCTATACATGTATTGACTTTCTTTTTTGTGTTACAGATTCTTAAGATGTTCATCAACCTCTTCTCCCTGAAGGTGTATCCTTCTAACAAATATTTTCATCTGTAACTTTGTGTGGCTCGCTGCCCATCATTCTGCAACTCTGTAACAGGTAAGTGATCATTCAGTGTCTATACATGTATTGCCTTTTTGTTGTCTTACACGCTTTTAGGACCAATGGCTCCCCCCTTCCTGATGGTCCATACAGTCAACAAGGGTCTATCCATTGCAACTGTGTGTGGCTCGCTATTAATCTGTCTGCAAGTGTGTAACAGGTTGTTGATCATTCAGTTTCTATACATGTATTGACTTTATTTTTTGTGTTACAGATTCTCAAGAAGTTCATCAACGTCTTCTCCCTGAAGGTGTATCCTTCTAACAAATTTTTCATCTGTAACTGTTCGTCGTTCGCTGTCCATCATTCTGCAACTTTGTAACAGGTAAGTGATCATTTAGTGCCTATACATTTATTGCCTTTTTGTTATCTTACAGGCTTTCAAGACCAATGGTTCCCCCCTTCCTAATGGTCCATTGCAACTGTGTGTGACTCGCTATCAATCTGTCTGCAAGTGTGTAACAGGTTGGTGATCATTCAGTTTCTATACATGTATTGACTTTCTTTTTTGAGTTACAGGTCCTCAAGAAGTCCATCAACCTCTACTTCTCCCTGAAGGTGTATCCTTCTAACAAATATATTTTCATCTGCAACTGTGTGTGGTTCGCTGTCCATCATTCTGCAACTCTGTAACAGGTAAGTGATCATTCAGTTTCTATACATGTATTGACTTTTTGTTCACTTACAGGCTTTCAGGATCAATGGCTCCCCCCTTCCTGATAGTTGCAATGGACAGAACCTTGTTGGCTGTATGCACCGTGAGTGTGGCTCGCTATCTATCTGTATCCAAGTGTGTAACAGGTAGGTGATCATTCAGTTTCTATACATGTATTGACTTTCTTTTTTGTGTTACAGGTTTTCAAGAAGTCTTTCAACCTCTTATTTTCCCTGAAGGTGTATCCTTGTGAGAAATATATTTTTATCTGCAACTGTGTGTTGTTCGCTGTCCATCATTCTGCATCTCTGTTACAGGTAAGTGATCATTCAGTTTCTATACATGTATTGCCTTTTTGTTGTCTTCCAGGCTTTCAGAACCAATGTCTCCCCCTTCCTGATGGTGCATACAGCCAACAAGGGTCTGTCCATTGCAACTGTGTGTGTGTAGCTCGCTATCTATCTGTCTGCAAGTGTGTAACAGGTAGGTGATCATTCAGTTTCTGTACATGTATTGACTTTCTTTTTTTTGTCTTAAAGGTTTTTCGGACAGCATGAACCCCCCCTCCCTCCCTGATGGTGTATATGTCCTTCAAGAGTCTGTGCATCTGCAACTGTGTGTCACTCGCTGCTATCTGTCTGCAAGTGTATAACAGGTTGGTGATCATTCAGTTTCTATACATGTATTGACTTTCTTTTTTGTGTTACAGGTTCTCAAGAAGTCCATCAACCTCTTCTTCTCCCTGAAGGTGTATCCTTCTAACAAATACATTTTCATCTGCAGCTGTGTGTGGTTCGCTGTCCATCATTCTGCAACTCTTTAACAGGTAAGTGATCATTCAGTGTCTTTACATGTATTGCGTTTTTTGATGTCTTACAGGCTTTCAGGACCAATTGCTCCCCCCTTCCTGATGATGTATACAGTCAACAAGGGCGTGTCCATTGCAACTGTCTGTTACTCGCTATCAATCTGTCTGCAAGTGTGTAACAGGTTGGTTATCATTCAGTTTCTATACATGTATTGACTTTCTTTTTTGTGTTACAGGTCCTCAAGAAGTCCATCAACCTCTTCTTCTCCCTGAAGGTGTATCCTTCTAACAAATATTTTCATCTGTATCTGTGTGTGGTTCGCTGTCCATCATTCTGCAACTCTGTCACAGGTAAATGATCACTCAGTGTCTATACATGTATTGCCTTTTTGTTGTCTTACACGCTTTTAGGACCAATGGCTCCCCCCTTCCTGATGGTCCATACAGTCAACAAGGGTCTATCCATTGCAACTGTGTGTGGCTCGCTATTAATCTGTCTGCAAGTGTGTAACAGGTTGTTGATCATTCAGTTTCTATACATGTATTGACTTTATTTTTTGTGTTACAGATTCTCAAGAAGTTCATCAACGTCTTCTCCCTGAAGGTGTATCCTTCTAACAAATTTTTCATCTGTAACTGTTCGTCGTTCGCTGTCCATCATTCTGCATCTTTGTAACAGGTAAGTGATCATTCAGTGCCTATACATTTATTGCCTTTTTGTTATCTTACAGGCTTTCAAGACCAATGGCTCCCCCCTTCCTAATGGTCCATTGCAACTGTGTGTGACTCGCTATCAATCTGTCTGCAAGTGTGTAACAGGTTGGTGATCATTCAGTTTCTATACATGTATTGACTTTCTTTTTTGTGTTACAGGTCCTCAAGAAGTCCATCAACCTCTTCTTCTCCCTGAAGGTGTATCCTTCTAACAAATATTTTCATCTGTATCTGTTTGTGGTTCGCTGTCCATCATTCTGCAACTCTGTCACAGGTAAATGATCACTCAGTGTCTATACATGTATTGCCTTTTTGTTGTCTTCCAAGCTTTCAGGACCAATGGCTCCCCCCCTTCCTGATGGTCCATACAGTCAACAAGGGTCTGTCCATTGCAACTGTGTGTGAGTCGCTACTATCTATCTGCAAGTGTGTAAAAGGTTGGTGATCATTCAGTTTCTATACATGTATTGCCTTTTTGTTGTCTTACAGGCTTTCAGGACCAATGGCTCCCCCCTTCCTGATGGTGCATTCAGCCAACAAGTGTCTGTCCATTGCAACTGTGTGTGGCTCGCTATCACTGTCTGCAAGTGTGTAACAGGTAGGTGTTCATTCAGTTTCTATACATGTATTGACTTTCTTTTTTGTGTTACAGGTTCTGAAGAAGTCCATCAACCTCTTCTTCTCCCTGAAGGTGTATCCTTCTAACAAATACATTTTCATATGCAACTGTGTGTGGTTTGCTGTCCATTATTCTGCAACTCTGTAACAGGTAAGTGATCATTCAGTGTCTATACATGTATTGCCTTTTTGTTGTCTTACAGACTTTCAGGACCAGTGGCCCTCCCCTTCCTGATGGTCCATACAGTCAACAAGGGTCTGTGCATCTGCAACTGTTTGTGGCTCGCTATTAATCTGTCTGCAAGTGTGTAACAGGTTGTTGATCATTCAGTTTCTATACATGTATTGACTTTCTTTGTTTGTCTTACAGGTTTTTTGGACAGCATGACCGCCTCCCTCCCTTCCTGATGGAGGATCTGTCCTTCGAGGGTCTGTGTATCTGCAACTGTGTGTGAGTTGCTACTATCAGTTTCTGTACATGTATTGACTTTCTTTGCTTGTCTTACAGGTTTTATGGACAGCATGACCGCCTCCCTCCCTTCCTGATGGAGGATCTGTCCTTCGAGGGTCTGTGCATCTGCAACTGTGAGTGGCTCGCTATTAATCTGTCTGCAAGTGTGTAACAGGTAGGTCATCATTCAGTTTGTATACATGTATTGACTTTCTTTTTTGTGTTACAGGTTCTCAAGAAGTCCATTAACCTCTTCTTCTCCCTGAAGGTGTATCCTTCTAACAAATATTTTCATCTGCAACTGTGTGTGGTTTGCTGTCCATCATTCTGCAACTTTGTAACAGGTAAGTGATCATTAAGTGCCTATACATTTATTGCCTTTTTGTTATCTTACAGGCTTTCAAGACCAATGGCTCCCCCCTTCCTAATGGTCCATTGCAACTGTGTGTGACTCGCTATCAATCTGTCTGCAAGTGTGTAACAGGTTGGTGATCATTCAGTTTCTATACATGTATTGACTTTCTTTTTTGTGTTACAGGTCCTCAAGAAGTCCATCAACCTCTTCTTCTCCCTGAAGGTGTATCCTTCTAACAAATATTTTCATCTGTATCTGTGTGTGGTTCGCTGTTCATCATTCTGCAACTCTGTCACAGGTAAATGATCACTCAGTGTCTATACATGTATTGCCTTTTTGTTATCTTCCAAGCTTTCAGGACCAATGGCTCCCCCCCTTCCTGATGGTCCATACAGTCAACAAGGGTCTGTCCATTGCAACTGTGTGTGAGTCGCTACTATCTATCTGCAAGTGTGTAAAAGGTTGGTGATCATTCAGTTTCTATACATGTATTGACATGCATTTTTCATCTTACAGGTTTTTTGGACAGCATGACCGCCTCCCTCCCTTCCTGATACTGGATCTGTCCTTCAAGGGTCTGTGCATCTGCAACTGTGTGTGACTCGCTATCAATCTGTCTGCAAGTGTGTAACAGGTTGGTGAGCATTCAGTTTCTGTACATGTATTGACTTTCTTTTTTGTGTTACAGTTTCTCAAGAAGTTCATCAACCTCTTCTTCTCCCTGAAGATGTATCCTTCTAACAAATACATTTTCATATGCAACTGTGTGTGGTTTGCTGTCCATCATTCTGCAACTCTGTAACAGGTAAGTGATCATTCAGTGTCTATACATGTATTGCCTTTTTGTTGTCTTACAGACTTTCAGGACCAGTGGCCCTCCCCTTCCTGATGGTCCATACAGTCAACAAGGGTCTGTGCATCTGCAACTGTGTGTGGCTCGCTATTAATCTGTCTGCAAGTGTGTAACAGGTTGGTGATTATTCAGTTTCTATACATGTATTGACATGCATTTTTCGTCTCACAGGTTTTTCGGACAGCATGACAGCCTCCCTCCCTTCCTGATAGTGGATCTGTCCTTCAAGGGTCTGTGCATCTGCAACTGTGTGTGAGTTGCTACTATCTGTCTGCAAGTGTGTAACAGGTTGGTGAGCATTCAGTTTCTGTACATGTATTGACTTTCTTTTTTGTGTTACAGGTTCTCAAGAAGTTCATCAACCTCTTCTTCTCCCTGAACGTGTATCCTTCTAACAAATAAATTTTCATCTGCAACTGTGTGTAGTTCGCTGTCCATCATTCTGCAACTCTGTAACAGGTAAGTGATCATTCAGGTTCTATACATGTATCGCCTTTTTGTTGTCTTACAGGCTTTCAGGACCAAAGGCTCCCCCCTTCCTGATGGTGCATTCAGCCAACAAGTGTCTGTCCATTGCAACTGTGTGTGGCTCGCTATCACTGTCTGCAAGTGTGTAACAGGTAGGTGTTCATTCAGTTTCTATACATGTATTGCCTTTTTGTTGTCTTACAGACTTTCAGGACCAGTAGCCCTCCCCTTCCTGATGGTCCATACAGTCAACAAGGGTCTGTCCATTGCAACTGTGTGTGGCTCGCTATTAATCTGTCTGCAAGTGTGTAACAGGGAGGTCATCATTCAGTTTCTATACATGTATTGACTTTCTTTGTTTGTCTTACAGGTTTTTCGGACAGCATGACCGCCTCCCTCCCTTCCTGATGGTGGATCTGTCCTTCAAGGGTCTGTGCATCTGCAACTGTGTGTGGCTTAATCTGTCTGCAAGTGTGTAACAGGTAAGGGATCATTCAGTGCCTATACATTTATTGCCTTTTTGTTATCTTACAGGCTTTCAACACCAATGGCTCCCCCCTTGCTAATGGTCCATTGCAACTGTGTGTGACTCGTTATCAATCTGTCTGCAAGTGTGTAACAGGTTGGTGATCATTCAGTTTCTATACATGTATTGACTTTCTTTTTTGTGTTACAGGTTCTGAAGAAGTCCATCAACCTCTTCTTCTCCCTGAGGGTGTATCCTTCTAATAAATACATTTTCATAATCAACTGTGTGTGGTTCACTGTCCATCATTCTGCAACTCTGTAACAAGTCAGTGATCATTCAGTGTTTATACACGTATTGCCTTTTTGTTGTCTTCCAGACTTTCAGGACCAGTGGCCCTCCCTTTCCTGATGGTCCATACAGTCAACAAGGGTCTGTGCATCTGCAACTGTGTGTGGCTCGCTATTAATCTGTCTGCAAGTGTGTAACAGGTTGGTGATCATTCAGTTTCTATACATGTATTGACTTTCTTTTTTGTGTTACAGGTTCTCAAGAAGTCCATCAACCTCTTCTTCTCCCTGAAGGTGTATCCTTCTAACAAATACATTTTCATCTGCAACTGTGTGTAGTTCGCTGTCCATCATTCTGCAACTCTGTAACAGGTAAGTGATCATTCAGTGTCTATACATGTATTGACTTTCTTTGTTTGTCTTACAGGTTTTACGGACAGCATGACTGCCTCCCTCCCTTCCTCATGGAGGATCTGTCCTTCAAGGGTCTGTGCATCTGCAACTGTGTGTGTCTCGCCATTAATCTGTCTGCAAGTGTGTAACAGGTTGGTGATCATTCAGTTTCTATACATGTATTGACTTTCTTTTTTGTGTTACAGGTTCTGAAGAAGTCCATCAACCTCTTCTTCTCCCTGAGGGTGTATCCTTCTAATAAATACATTTTCATAATCAACTGTGTGTGGTTCGCTGTCCATCATTCTGCAACTCTGTAACAAGTCAGTGATCATTCAGTGTTTATACATGTATTGACTTTCTTTGTTTGTCTTACAGGTTTTACGGACAGCATGACTGCCTCCCTCCCTTCCTCATGGAGGATCTGTCCTTCAAGGGTCTGTGCATCTGCAACTGTGTGTGTCTCGCCATTAATCTGTCTGCAAGTGTGTAACAGGTTGGTGATCATTCAGTTTCTATACATGTATTGACTTTCTTTTTTGTGTTACAGGTTCTGAAGAAGTCCATCAACCTCTTCTTCTCCCTGAGGGTGTATCCTTCTAATAAATACATTTTCATAATCAACTGTGTGTGGTTCGCTGTCCATCATTCTGCAACTCTGTAACAAGTCAGTGATCATTCAGTGTTTATACACGTATTGCCTTTTTGTTGTCTTCCAGACTTTCAGGACCAGTGGCCCTCCCTTTCCTGATGGTCCATACAGTCAACAAGGGTCTGTGCATCTGCAACTGTGTGTGGCTCGCTATTAATCTGTCTGCAAGTGTGTAACAGGTTGGTGATCATTCAGTTTCTATACATGTATTGACTTTCTTTTTTGTGTTACAGGTTCTCAAGAAGTCCATCAACCTCTTCTTCTCCCTGAAGGTGTATCCTTCTAACAAATACATTTTCATCTGCAACTGTGTGTAGTTCGCTGTCCATCATTCTGCAACTCTGTAACAGGTAAGTGATCATTCAGTGTCTATACATGTATTGACTTTCTTTGTTTGTCTTACAGGTTTTACGGACAGCATGACTGCCTCCCTCCCTTCCTCATGGAGGATCTGTCCTTCAAGGGTCTGTGCATCTGCAACTGTGTGTGTCTCGCCATTAATCTGTCTGCAAGTGTGTAACAGGTAGGTCATCATTCAGTTTCTATACATGTATTGACTTTCTTTGTTTGTCTTACAGGTTTTACGGACAGCATGACTGCCTCCCTCCGTTCCTGATGTTGGATCTGTCCTTTAAGGGTCTGTGCATCTTCAACTATGTGTGAGTCGCTACTATCTGTCTGCAAGTGTGTAAAAGGTTGGTGAGCATTCAGTTTCTATACATGTATTGACTTTTTTTTTTGTGTTACAGGTTCTCAGGAAGTCCATTAACCTCTTCTTCTCCCTGAAGGTGTATCCTTCTAACAAATGTTTTCATCTAAAACTGTGTGTGGTTCGCTGTCCATCATTCTGCAACTCTGTAACAGGTAAGTGATCATTCAGTGTCTATACATATATTGCCTTTTTGATGTCTTACAGGCTTTCAGGACCAATGGCTCCCCCCTTCCTGATGTTGCATACAGTCAACAAGGTTCTGTCCATTGCAACTGTTTGTGGCTCGCTATTAATCTGTCTGCAAGTGTGTAACAGGTAGGTCATCATTCAGTTTCTAGACATTTATTGACTTTCTTTGTTTGTCTTACAGGTTTTTCAGAAAGCATGACCGCCTCCCTCCCTTCCTGATGGAGGATCTGTCCTTCAAGAGTCTGTGCATCTGCAACTGTGTGTGAGTTGCTACTATCTGTCTGCAAGTGTGTAACAGGTTGGTGATCATTCAGTTTCTATACATGTATTGACTTTCTTTTTTGTGTTACAGGTTTTCAAGAAGTCCATCAACCTCTTCTTCTCCTTGAAGGTGTATCCTTCTGACAAATATTCTCATCTGTAACTGTCTGTGGTTCGCTAACCATCATTCTGCAACTCTGTAACAGGTAAGTGATCATTCAGTGTCTATACATGTATTGCTTTTTTGTTGTCTTACAGGCTTTCAGAACCAACGGCTCCCACCTTCCTGATGTTGCACACAGACAACAACGGTCTGTCCATTGCAACTGTTTGTGGCTTGCTATTAATCTGTCTGCAAGTGTGTAACAGGTAGGTCATCATTCAGTTTCTATACATCCTGATGTTGGATCTGTCCTTTAAGGGTCTGTGCATCTTCAACTATGTTTGAGTCGCTACTATCTGTCTGCAAGTGTGTAAAAGGTTGGTGAGCATTCAGTTTCTATACATGTATTGACTTTCATTTTTGTGTTACAGGTTCTCAAGAAGTCCATTAACCTCTTCTTCTCCCTGAAGGTGTATCCTTCTAACAAATGTTTTCATCTGCAACTGTGTGTGGTTCGCTGTCCATCATTCTGCAACTCTGTAACAGGTAAGTGATCATTCAGTGTCTATACATATATTGCCTTTTTGATGTCTTAAAGGCTTTCAGGACCAATGGCTCCCCCCTTCCTGATGTTGCATACAGTCAACAAGGTTCTGTCCATTGCAACTGTGTGTGGCTCGCTATTAATCTGTCTGCAAGTGTGTAACAGGTAGGTCATCATTCAGTTTCTAGACATTTATTGACTTTCTTTGTTTGTCTTACAGGTTTTACGGACAGCATGACCGCCTCCCTCCCTTCATGATGGAGGATCTGTCCTTCAAGGGTCTGTGCATCTGCAACTGTATGTGGCTCGCTATTAATCTGTCTGCAAGTGTGTAACAGGTTGGTGATCATTCAGTTTCTATACATGTATTGACTTTCTTTTTTGTGTTACAGATTCTCAAGAAGTTCATCAACCTCCTGTTCTCCCTGAAGTTGTGTCCTTCTTACAGATATTTTCATCTGTAACTGTGTGTAGTTCGCTGTCCATCATTCTGCAACTCTGTCACAGCTAAGTGATCATTCAGTGTCTATACATGTATTGCCTTTTTGTTGTCTTACAGGTTTTCAGGACCAATGGCTCCCCACTTCCTGATGTTGCATACAGCCAACAAGGGACTGTCCATTGCAACTGTGTGTGACTCGCTACTATCTGTGTGCAAGTGTGTAACAGATAAGTCATCATTCAGTTTCTGTACATGTATTTACATTCTTTGTTTTTCTTACAGGTTTTTCAGACAGAATGACTGCCACCCTCCGTTCCTGATGTTGGATCTGTCCTTCAAGGGTCTGTGCATCTGCAACTGTGTGTGAGTTGCTACTATCTGTCTGCAAGTGTGTAACAGGTAGGTCATCATTCAGTTTCTATACATGTATTGACTTTCTTTGTTTGTCTTACATGTTTTACGGACAGCATGACCGCCTCCCTCCTTTCCTCATGGAGGATCTGTCCTTCAAGGGTCTGTGCATCTGCAACTGTGTGTGTCTCGCCATTAATCTGTCTGCAAGTGTGTAACAGGTAGGTCATCATTCAGTTTCTATACATGTATTGACTTTCTTTGTTTGTCTTACAGGTTTTTCAGACAGCATGACTGCCTCCCTCCGTTCCTGATGTTGGATCTGTCCTTTAAGGGTCTGTGCATTTTCAACTATGTGTGAGTCGCCACTATCTGTCTGCAAGTGTGTAACAGGTTGGTGAGCATTCAGTTTCTATACATGTATTGACTTTCTTTTTTGTGTTACAGGTTCTCAAGAAGTCCATTAACCTCTTTTTCTCCCTGAAGGTGTATCCTTCTAACAAATATTTTCATCTGCAACTGTGTGTGGTTCGCTGTCCATCATTCTGCAACTCTGTAACAGGTAAGTGATCATTCAGTGTCTATACATATATTGCCTTTTTGATGTCTTACAGGCTTTCAGGACCAATGGCTCCCCCCTTCCTGATGGTGCATTCAGCCAACAAGTGTCTGTCCATTGCAACTGTGTGTGGCTCGCTATCACTGTCTGCAAGTGTGTAACAGGTAGGTGTTCATTCAGTTTCTATACATGTATTGCCTTTTTGTTGTCTTACAGACTTTCAGGACCAGTAGCCCTCCCCTTCCTGATGGTCCATACAGTCAACAAGGGTCTGTCCATTGCAACTGTGTGTGGCTCGCTATTAATCTGTCTGCAAGTGTGTAACAGGGAGGTCATCATTCAGTTTCTATACATGTATTGACTTTCTTTGTTTGTCTTACGGGTTTTTCGGACAGCATGACCGCCTCCCTCCCTTTCTGATGGTGGATCTGTCCTTCAAAGGGTCTGTGCATCTGCAACTGTGTGTGGCTTAATCTGTCTGCAAGTGTGTAACAGGTAAGGGATCATTCAGTGCCTATACATTTATTGCCTTTTTGTTATCTTACAGGCTTTCAAGACCAATGGCTCCCCCCTTCCTAATGGTCCATTGCAACTGTGTGTGACTCGCTATCAATCTGTCTGCAAGTGTGTAACAGGTTGGTGATCATTCAGTTTCTATACATGTATTGACTTTCTTTTTTGTGTTACAGGTCCTCAAGAAGTCCATCAACCTCTTCTTCTCCCTGAAGGTGTATCCTTCTAACAAATATTTTCATCTGTATCTGTGTGTGGTTCGCTGTCCATCTTTCTGCAACTCTGTCACAGGTAAATGATCACTCAGTGTCTATACATGTATTGCCTTTTTGTTGTCTTCCAAGCTTTCAGGACCAATGGCTCCCCCCCTTCCTGATGGTCCATACAGTCAACAAGGGTCTGTCCATTGCAACTGTGTGTGAGTCGCTACTATCTATCTGCAAGTGTGTAAAAGGTTGGTGATCATTCAGTTTCTATACATGTATTGACATGCATTTTTCATCTCACAGGTTTTTTGGACAGCATGACCGCCTCCCTCCCTTCCTGATACTGGATCTGTCCTTCAAGGGTCTGTGCATCTGCAACTGTGTGTGACTCGCTATCAATCTGTCTGCAAGTGTGTAACAGGTTGGTGAGCATTCAGTTTCTATACATGTATTGACTTTCTTTGTTTGTCTTACAGGTTTTTCAGACAGCATGACTGCCTCCCTCCGTTCCTGATGTTGGATCTGTCCTTTAAGGGTCTGTGCATCTTCAACTATGTGTGAGTCGCCACTATCTGTCTGCAAGTGTGTAACAGGTTGGTGAGCATTCAGTTTCTATACATGTATTGACTTTCTTTTTTGTGTTACAGGTTCTCAAGAAGTCCATTAACCTCTTTTTCTCCCTGAAGGTGTATCCTTCTAACAAATATTTTCATCTGCAACTGTGTGTGGTTCGCTGTCCATCATTCTGCAACTCTGTAACAGGTAAGTGATCATTCAGTGTCTATACATATATTGCCTTTTTGATGTCTTACAGGCTTTCAGGACCAATGGCTCCCCCCTTCCTGATGGTGCATTCAGCCAACAAGTGTCTGTCCATTGCAACTGTGTGTGGCTCGCTATCACTGTCTGCAAGTGTGTAACAGGTAGGTGTTCATTCAGTTTCTATACATGTATTGCCTTTTTGTTGTCTTACAGACTTTCAGGACCAGTAGCCCTCCCCTTCCTGATGGTCCATACAGTCAACAAGGGTCTGTCCATTGCAACTGTGTGTGGCTCGCTATTAATCTGTCTGCAAGTGTGTAACAGGGAGGTCATCATTCAGTTTCTATACATGTATTGACTTTCTTTGTTTGTCTTACAGGTTTTTCGGACAGCATGACCGCCTCCCTCCCTTTCTGATGGTGGATCTGTCCTTCAAGGGTCTGTGCATCTGCAACTGTGTGTGGCTTAATCTGTCTGCAAGTGTGTAACAGGTAAGGGATCATTCAGTGCCTATACATTTATTGCCTTTTTGTTATCTTACAGGCTTTCAAGACCAATGGCTCCCCCCTTCCTAATGGTCCATTGCAACTGTGTGTGACTCGCTATCAATCTGTCTGCAAGTGTGTAACAGGTTGGTGATCATTCAGTTTCTATACATGTATTGACTTTCTTTTTTGTGTTACAGGTCCTCAAGAAGTCCATCAACCTCTTCTTCTCCCTGAAGGTGTATCCTTCTAACAAATATTTTCATCTGTATCTGTGTGTGGTTCGCTGTCCATCTTTCTTCAACTCTGTCACAGGTAAATGATCACTCAGTGTCTATACATGTATTGCCTTTTTGTTGTCTTCCAAGCTTTCAGGACCAATGGCTCCCCCCCTTCCTGATGGTCCATACAGTCAACAAGGGTCTGTCCATTGCAACTGTGTGTGAGTCGCTACTATCTATCTGCAAGTGTGTAAAAGGTTGGTGATCATTCAGTTTCTATACATGTATTGACATGCATTTTTCATCTCACAGGTTTTTTGGACAGCATGACTGCCTCCCTCCCTTCCTGATACTGGATCTGTCCTTCAAGGGTCTGTGCATCTGCAACTGTGTGTGACTCGCTATCAATCTGTCTGCAAGTGTGTAACAGGTTGGTGAGCATTCAGTTTCTGTACATGTATTGACTTTCTTTTTTGTGTTACAGTTTCTCAAGAAGTTCATCAACCTCTTCTTCTCCCTGAACGTGTATCCTTCTAACAAATAAATTTTCATCTGCAACTGTGTGTAGTTCGCTGTCCATCATTCTGCAACTCTGTAACAGGTAAGTGATCATTCAGGTTCTGTACATGTATTGCCTTTTTGTTGTCTTACAGGCTTTCAGGACCAATGGCTCCCCCCTTCCTGATGGTGCATACAGTCAAAAAGTGTCTGTCCATTGCAACTGTGTGTGGCTCGCTATCACTGTCTGCAAGTGTGTAACAGGTAGGTGTTCATTCAGTTTCTATACATGTATTGACTTTCTTTTTTGTGTTACAGGTTCTGAAGAAGTCCATCAACCTCTTCTTCTCCCTGAAGGTGTATCCTTCTAACAAATACATTTTCATATGCAACTGTGTGTGGTTTGCTGTCCATCATTCTGCAACTCTGTAACAGGTAAGTGATCATTCAGTGTCTATACATGTATTGCCTTTTTGTTGTCTTACAGACTTTCAGGACCAGTGGCCCTCCCCTTCCTGATGGTCCATACAGTCAACAAGGGTCTGTGCATCTGCAACTGTGTGTAGCTCGCTATTAATCTGTCTGCAAGTGTGTAACAGGTTGGTGATCATTCAGTTTCTATACATGTATTGACATGCATTTTTCGTCTCACAGGTTTTTCGGACAGCATGACAGCCTCCCTCCCTTCCTGATAGTGGATCTGTCCTTCAAGGGTCTGTGCATCTGCAACTGTGTGTAGCTCGCTATTAATCTGTCTGCAAGTGTGTAACAGGTTGGTGATCATTCAGTTTCTATACATGTATTGACATGCATTTTTCGTCTCACAGGTTTTTCGGACAGCATGACAGCCTCCCTCCCTTCCTGATAGTGGATCTGTCCTTCAAGGGTCTGTGCATCTGCAACTGTGTGTGAGTCGCTACTATCTATCTGCAAGTGTGTAACAGGTTGGTGAGCATTCAGTTTCTGTACATGTATTGACTTTCTTTTTTGTGTTACAGGTTCTCAAGAAGTCCATCAACCTCTTCTTCTCCCTGAAGGTGTATCCTTCTAACAAATACATTTTCATCTGCAACTGTGTGTAGTTCGCTGTCCATCATTCTGCAACTCTGTAACAGGTAAGTGATCATTCAGTGTCTATACATGTATTGACTTTCTTTGTTTGTCTTAAAGGTTTTTCAGAAAGCATGACCGCCTCCCTCCCTTCCTGATGGTGGATCTGTCCTTCAAGAGTCTGTGCATCTGCAACTGTGTGTTGCTCGATATTAATCTGTCTGCAAGTGTCTAACAGGTAGGTCATCATTCAGTTTCTATACATGTATTGACTTTCTTTGTTTGTCTTAAAGGTTTTTCAGAAAGCATGACCGCCTCCCTCCCTTCCTGATGGTGGATCTGTCCTTCAAGAGTCTGTGCATCTGCAACTGTGTGTTGCTTGATATTAATCTTTCTGCAAGTGTCTAACAGGTAGGTCATCATTCAGTTTCTATACATGTATTGACTTTCTTTGTTTGTCTTACAGGTTTTACGGAAAGCATGACCACCTCCCTCCCTTCCTGATGGAGGATCTGTCCTTCGAGGGTCTGTGCATCTGCAACTGTTTGTGGTTCGCTATTAATCTGTCTGCAAGTGTGTAACAGGTAGGTCATCATTCAGTTTCTATACATGTATTGACTTTCTTTGTTTGTCTTACAGGTTTTACGGACAGCATGACCGCCTCCCTCCCTTCCTCATGGAGGAGCTGTCCTTCAAGGGTCTGTGCATCTGCAACTGTGTGTGTCTCGCCATTAATCTATCTGCAAGTGTGTAACAGGTAGGTCATCATTCAGTTTCTATACATTTATTGACTTTCTTTGTTTGTCTTACAGGTTTTTCGGAAAGCATGACCGCCTCCTTCCCTTCCTGATGGAGGATCTGTCCTTCAAGGGTCTGTGCATCTGCAACTGTGTGTGAGTTGCTACTATCTGTCTGCAAGTGTGTAACAGGTTGGTGATCATTCAGTTTCTATACATGTATTGACTTTCTTTTTTCTGTTATAGGTTCTCAAGAAGTCCATCAACCTCTTCTTCTCCCTGAAGGTGTATCCTTCTAACAAATATTCTCATCTGTAACTGTCTGTGGTTCGCTAACCATCATTCTGCAACTCTGTAACAGGTAAGTGATCATTCAGTGTCTATACATGTATTGTCTTTTTGTTGTCTTACAGGCTTTCAGAACCAACGGCTCCCACCTTCCTGATGTTGCACACAGACAACAACGGTCTGTCCATTGCAACTGTTTGTGGGTTGCTATTAATCTGTCTGCAAGTGTGTAACAGGTAGGTCATCATTCAGTTTCTATACATGTATTGACTTTCTTTGTTTGTCTTACAGGTTTTTTGGACAGCATGACCGCCTCCCTCCCTTCCTGATGGAGGATCTGTCCTTCGAGGGTCTGTGTATCTGCAACTGTGTGTGAGTTGCTACTATCAGTTTCTGTACATGTATTGACTTTCTTTGTTTGTCTTACAGGTTTTACGGACAGCATGACCGCCTCCCTCCCTTCCTGATGGAGGATCTGTCCTTCGAGGGTCTGTGCATCTGCAACTGTGAGTGGCTCGCTATTAATCTGTCTGCAAGTGTGTAACAGGTAGGTCATCATTCAGTTTCTATACATGTATTGCCTTTCTTTTTTGTGTTACAGGTTCTGAAGATGTCCATCAACCTCTTCTTCTCCCTGAAGGTGTATCCTTCTAACAAATACATTTTCATGTATTGCCTTTTTGTTGTCTTACAGGCTTTCAGGACCAATGGCTCCCACCTTCCTGATGGTGCATACAGTCAAAAAGTGTCTGTCCATTGCAACTGTGTATGGTTCGCTGTCCATCATTCTGCAACTCTGTAACAGGTAAGTGATCATTCAGTCTATATACATGTATTGCCTTTTTGGCAAGAATGGCTCCCCCCTTCCTGATGGTCCATTGCAACTGTGTGTGACTCGCTATCAATCTGTCTGCAAGTGTGTAACAGGTTGGTGATCATTCAGTTTCTATACATGTATTGACATTCTTTGTTTGTCTTACAGGTTTTTCGGACAGCATGACTGCCTCCCTCCCTTCCTGTTGGTGGATCTGTCCTTCAAGGGTCTGTGCATCTGCAACTGTGTGTGAGTCGCTACTATCTGTCTGCAAGTGTGTAACAGGTTGTTGATCAATCAGTTTCTATACATGTATTGACTTTCTTTTTTGTGTTACAGATTCTCAAGAAGTTCATCAACGTCTTCTCCCTGAAGGTGTATCCTTCTAACAAATATTTTAATCTGCAACTGTGTGTGGTTTGATGTTCATCATTCTGCAACTCTGTCACAGGTAAGTGATCATTCAGTGTCTACAAATATTTTCATCTATAACTTTGTGTGGTTTGATGTTCATCATTCTGCAACTCTGTAACAGGTAAGTGATCATTCAGTGTCTATACATATATTGCCTTTTTGTTGTCTTACAGGCTTTCAGGACCAATGGCTCCCCCCTTCCTGATGGTCCATACAGTCAACAAGGGTCTGTCCATTGCAACTGTGTGTGGCCCGCTATTAATCTGTCTGCAAGTGTGTAACAGGTTGTTGATCATTCAGTTTCTATACATGTATTGACTTTCTTTTTTGTGTTACAGATTCTCAAGAAGTTCATCAACGTCTTCTCCCTGAAGGTGTATCCTTCTAACAAATTCTTTCATCTGTAACTGTGTGTCGTTCGCTGTCCATCATTCTGCAACTCTGTAACAGGTAAGTGATCATTCAGTGCCTATACATTTATTGCCTTTTTGTTGTCTTACAGGCTTTCAAGACCAATGACTCCCCCCTTCCTGATGGTCCATTGCAACTGTGTGTGACTCGTTATCAATCTGTCTGCAAGTGTGTAACAGGTTGGTGATCATTCAGTTTCTATACATGTATTGACTTTCTTTTTTGTGTTACAGGTCCTCAAAAGTCCATCAACCTCTTCTTCTCCTCGAAGGTGTATCCTTCTAACAAATATTTTCGTCTGTATCTGTGTGTGGTTCGTTGTCCATCATTCTGCAACTCTGTAACAGATAAGTGATCATTCAGTGTCTATACATGTATTGCCTTTTTGTTGTCTTACAGGCTTTCAGGACCAATGGCTCCCCCCTTCTTGATGGTTCATACAGCCAACAAGGGTCTGTCCATTGCACCTGTGTGTGACTCGCTACTATCTGTCTACAAGTGTGTAACAGGTAGGGGATCATTCAGTTTCTAAACATGTATTGACTTTCTTTTTTGTGTTACAGGTTCTTAAGACGTTCATCAACCTCTTCTTCTCCCTGAAGGTGTATCCTTCTAACAAATATTTTAATCTATAACTGTGTGTGGTTTGATGTTCATAATTCTGCAACTCTGTCACAGGTAAGTGATCATTCAGTGTCTATACATGTATTGCCTTTTTGTTGGGTTACAGGCTTTCAGGACCAATGGCTCCCCCCTTCCTGATGGTCCATACTGTCAACAAGGGTCTGTCCATTGCAACTGTGTGTGGTCTGTCTGCAAGTGTGTAACAGGTAGATCATCATTCAGTTTCTCTACTTGTATTGACTTTTCTTATTTGTCTTACAGGTTTTTCTGACAGCATGACCGCCTCCCTCCCTTCCTGATGGTGGATCTGTCCTTCAAGGTTCTGTCCTTTGCAACTGTGTGCAGCTCGCTATTAATCTGTCTGCAAGTGTGTAACAGGTAGGTCATCATTCAGTTTCTATACATGTATTGACTTTCTTTTTTGAGTTACAGGTCCTCAAGAAGTCCATCAACCTCTTCTTCTACCTCCTCTTCTAACAAATATTTTCATCTGAAAATAAGTGATCATTCAGTTTCTATACATGTATTGCCTTTTTGTTGTCTTATAGGCTTTCAGGACCAATGGCTCCCTCTCTTCCCGATGGTGCATACATCAGGAAGGGATCTTAACTTCAAGTCAACTGTGTGTGGCTCGCTATCTATCTGTCTGCAAGTGTGTAACAGGTAGATCATCATTCAGTTTCTCTACTTGTATTGACTTTTCTTATTTGTCTTACAGGTTTTTCTGACAGCATGACCGCCTCCCTCCCTTCCTGATGGTGGATCTGTCCTTCAAGGTTCTGTCCTTTGCAACTGTGTGCAGCTCGCTATTAATCTGTCTGCAAGTGTGTAACAGGTAGGTCATCATTCAGTTTCTATACATGTATTGACTTTCTTTTTTGAGTTACAGGTCCTCAAGAAGTCCATCAACCTCTTCTTCTACCTCCTCTTCTAACAAATATTTTCATCTGAAAATAAGTGATCATTCAGTTTCTATACATGTATTGCCTTTTTGTTGTCTTATAGGCTTTCAGGACCAATGGCTCCCTCTCTTCCCGATGGTGCATACATCAGGAAGGGATCTTAACTTCAAGTCAACTGTGTGTGGCTCGCTATCTATCTGTCTGCAAGTGTGTAAGAGGTAGGTGGTCATTCAGTTTTTATACATGTATTTCCTTTTTTTTGTTTTACATGTTCATGACCCCATGAGCCCCTCCCTCCCTGACCATGCATCCAGCCACCACAGTCTGTCCATCTGCAGCTGTCTTGCTCGCTGTCTATTGTTCTGCAACTGCGTTAGAGTTAAGTGATCTTTCAGTTTCAAAACCCGTATTGACTTTATTTGTTGTCTTACAGGTTCTGAGGATGTCATTATCCCCTCCCTCCCTGATGGTGCATCTGTCCATCAAGGGTCCATCCATCTTCACCTGTGTATGGCTCACTGTCTATCTGTGTGCAACTGTCTAACAGGTAGGTGATCCCCATCCTGAAGGTCTGTCCTTCTGCAACTGTTTGTTTTTTGCTTTATATCGGTCTGCTTCTGTGTAACACATAGGTGATCATAACGTTTCTATATATGTATTTTCATTTTTTTTGTGTTACAGGTTCATACCCCCCCCGTAATGGTGGATCCCGGCAACAAGGTTCTGTCCATCTGAATCTTCTTTTTGTGCTTCTTGATTCAGACTGTTGTCAGTCCACCCACTGCTCCTGACTCAGTCCCAGTGATGAGCTCCACTGGTAGAGAGACCTCACTTCTGGTTCTGTGGTGGACCCTCTGCTCAGAACTCCATTAGGACATCTCCATCCCTACAGCCTGCAGCTAGGCCGAGAAATTAAGCAGCGCCTGTGCTCAGAGTGCCGCTGTCCCGCTCGGAGTATGGAGGTCCAGATCGCAGAGGTCTTCAGCTCACCAACTGGGACAAGCTTCGCCCCTCACTTTGAACTGGACACAAGCAGAGAGCCACTGCCTAAGCAGCCCAAGAGGAAAAGGAGGAGGCGAAGACACTGAGATCAGGAAAAGCAGCAAACATGACTTTTAACTCCTTTTTACTATTTTAACTACTTTTCTTCTTCTTCTTTATCTTATTATTATTATTATTATTATTATTATTGTTGTGTACTTTTTTCCCTCATAACTGATGTACTGTCATGAACTTTGGCACAGAAATGTGCAATTGTGAAATATAAGCTTAATAATAGAACTGTAAATTTTACATTAGGGTTCACACCTTAATCTATAAACCTAGCTCTTTGTTACTTTTTTTTTAACTTTTTATTTATTCTATTTATTGTTTTGTGTATTTTTCTCTTTTAGTATAATACTTGTTAACGGTCTGTTTTTTTTTGTTACATGTCATACTTGTGTTGCTCTTACCAAGTAAAATTGTAACATAGTTGGCGGAATAAAGAGATTCTGAGATTTGGGGTTTACTGTGTAAAGTGGTCTGTTTTCATCTATTTCCAGAGGTAAAAAGTAACATTCCAACTTCTTTCATTACAGTAGTTTTAATAATGTATGAGGACATCACATATTTGGGCCATAGGTCATCTTCATTCATCTTTAATCAATTTCAAATGCATTAATAAAAGTCGATTAATCATCAGCTGCCAACAATGCCTCCCAAAACCTGTTAAATCTCTACTTTTTCAAACTGAGGATTAAATCTAATTAAATCTAAACTGGTTTATGCTGGTCTAGTATGCTATTTTTTTCTAGAAGGGCAGTTTCTCAAAGGTTTATAGTCTTTGCGATGCTCTTATACTGTAACACCTGCTGGTGCGAGGTGCGTTCCACTGATGTGTCTCTGTGCATTTTCACCACTTAAACAGTAAATAAGCCTGTTAAAGAATTGATTGTCCATAAAATAATCTTATGAATTATTCACACTGGATTATGAATTCTTTCTAGAAAACAAGCAGTACATTCTATTACACCAAATACAATAATTAATAAATACAATTAATGAAAGTCCAAATTAACTAAAATAATGACAATCACTTGTTAGTGTTACTTTTATGGTAATAGAAGGGAAGTGGTATTTTGAGGAAACAATATTTTGTAGACAACAGTAAACAATTATTCAATATTTAAATTTACTTTTGGTATTATATTATAAATGGATTATTCTATTATATATTTTCATTATGTAATATCACATTATAATATTGTTTTTATAAGCACAGTCTATACTTACCTGAAATATCGAGAGTCTCAACACCCAACTGAATGACATGTGGAAGAAGCGCCATGTAGCGATTATTATATGTCAGTAACAGCTTCCTTGTATAAAGACTCAGCGCTTCTAGGTGTAAGTAGGTCAGACGGGCCGGTGCCGCGAAACCTCTATCCCCCCCGACTGTCCCATTGGTTAAAATGTTGCACATGATTAATTGCCCATCTTCACACAGCTGTCATACTTATATGCCAGATTAAAATTTATGGAAAGATATTAATTGATCTTTACTGAGATGTTTTTATCTGAATAAAGTTTTGCTTTTATCATTTATAAATTATATGGTCTATATGAAGCTGTTCAAAATTGTAATTTATAAATGATTCATCATTTTTATACAGATAACAGCTCTCACTGGAACACAGAACAGAGGAAAACAACTCAACACACTTTTAATCAACAATTATAAGACTTCAGTGGTTTCAGTGGTTAAAAATGTTTGAATGTTTTTTCTGGTCTTTCAGGCAGGAATCATCTTTAATATTTAATTACTAAAGCAGAAGAAATCCTTACATTAATTAATAAGAAAAAAATTTAATTGTTTTGAACTCCAAAGCGTCTGAACAAAAGACATCTACAATACGAGAGGGTCTCTGGTAATTCTTGTTCCTCCAGCAGCAGCAGAGTCACAGGGTCAAACGAAACGAGCCTCTCATTTCTTTTATGATTGATACAGTCAGTTACAGATTCTGGCCGCTAGACGGCGACAAAGCGCCAATTACACGGGTGTTACTCCAGTAAGGGCAGACATATGTTTGTCGTAGCGTCTCTGTTTCTGGTAAACGTGTTATTAATAACTGTATATTCAGTGCCAGCATTTAATCATTTATCTGGCGCCCTGGTGGTGTCCAGCACTTTTCTGATACAATCAACGAAAAAATCACCAATTTAATTTAATTTAATTTAAAAACATCTGTTAAAAGCCATCACTGTTAATACATTTAAATTCATGTAAAATCATTGATTGAATAATTCAATATCAGTATAATTTAAAAATGTTAAAAATGATAAACGCTGTGAGGGGAAAATACAGCGCTGATGTCATGTGGTTAAGTGACCAGCAGATGGCAAATATACAGTTTAATATCAGACTGAGTTAAACCTGTGTTAAAAGACCAGCAGCTGGAAAGCTCCAGTAGAAATCCTGATTTAATGATCATATAAATGATCAGGACAGACGAAGAGGTTCGTTAAGCAGGGTGACCAGACGCCCTCTTTTTACCGGACATGTTCTCTTTTTGGGATGTGAAAAATGTGTGCGCATTTATTTCACATCTGTGTCTCTTTCTACAGTCACTACTCAGTCTGTGTGCGGATTTATACACTGGAGTTTAATATTAGAGAACAACACACAATTTCCTAAATGTCAAGGTCACAATGTAGTCCTATGTGAATTTCTCCTAACAGGAGTGAGCAGTATTTTAAACATATTTAATGAGTTGCATATATTCTAATGCACAGTATAAAAATGTAAATGAGGTATTTGGAAAAAAAACACTGATCAAAATTAGAGAACACTCTCAGACACCTGCAAATTGTTGGTGTTAATCTGGCACGTGGTGCTAATTTCCTTAATTATCTGACAAACCCTATTTAACTGGCAGCATAACTTTCCTGTTTTCACTGACTTTGCAAGATGGAAAGCCGTTCCAAAGTGACTAAAACCCTCCGTCAGCAGGTTGTCAAGATGAAGGCCAAAAGGGTGACCCTATTAGCCATAGCAAGAGAAGTTGGTCATTCCAAGTCTGTGATTTCTAGAATACTGCATCTTTACAACACCACAAACTCATTCAAGTCCCCCTAGAAGGCTGGTCATCCACGAAAGACAAATGCAAGAGAGGACAGGATAATGCAGAGAATCTCCATGGGCAATCGGTTCAACACTGCAGCTGGAATTGCTCAGCAGTTCAATGTTTACAAGCATTTGGACTGAAATCCCACTCTGCAGTGACCAAACCTCTCATTAGCAGAAAGAATCAAAAGGCTAGATTAACCTTTGCTGAGGAGCATGTTGTGTGGACAGAGGAAAAGTGTTCCAGAGTTCACTTTAGTGATGAAAGCAAGTTTCATTTATTTGGGTCTGATAGGAAACATTATGTTCGTTGACAAGCTGAGGAAAGACTGAACCCAAAGTGTGTAAAGAAGTCAGTGAAAGGTGGAGGAGGAAATGTCATGGGTTGTGGAATGTTTTCAGCAGCAGGAGTTGGGCCTCTCATACAGCTACATGGCAGAGTGAATGCAAGTGTGTATCAGAACCTTCTTCAACAACACGTGGTTCCTTCCTTGCATTTGTCACTCAATCAGCCAGCAATTTTCATGCGTGACAATGCCCCCTGTCACACAGCAAAACGGGTAAAGCAGTTCCTTGAAACTGAAAACATTGAAACAATGAATGGCCAGCTCAGAATCCTGATCTAAACCCAATAGAAAACCTCTGGAAAATCCTTGGTGATAAAGTTATGGCCAAGAAACCCACTACAGTCACCGAACTGTGGAAGAAACTGCAAGAAGAGTGGACCAAAATCCCACCAGAGCAGAGTGAGAGACTAGTGATGTCCTGTGGCCGCAAATGTGCTGAAGTCATTCAAAGCACATGCCTGTACACTTCCTACTGACTGGTGACTGTTGTAACCTTCAGAAAATGTAGTTGTAATCTTTCTCTGTGCTACAGTCATTGCTGTTCTCTAATTTTGATTATTGTGTTTTTTGTGAAATAAAAATTTGTTGTTGAATACTTTGGTTATTTTGTTAAATGCTGTTCTAGTGGTATGGTATATCCCTAACAAAAAATCCTTCAAATGTTGACCTATGAAGAAATTTTGATTTCCAGTGTACAGCTTTAAACACGCCTGTTGAAGCCCCGCCTTCTCACCGACACGATTGGTCTACATGTACAGGGGTCTACAGCAACCATTGGTCAAACTGCTTCTCACCACAGTAGATTGGCCACAGCCTAAAACACAAATGTAAATAAACACAAATGAGCTTGTCTGTATCTGAGTTTTTTATTTTATTTAGGAATTTGTTTATATATTTTACATTGACATGAATCTGAGAAACTTAAGTAAACGGTGGTAAAAGTAAAACGTTTTTTTATTTTACTTGACACTCAAGTTGGACTGGAAGGAGATGATTTGGCCCTGTAAGCAGAGTAAGGCTATTTATTAATTTTTTTAAATGAGTAAATGTACGTGCTTTAATGTTCATAAACAAACTTGCTTAAGATATTAAACATTACATATTAATGTCCTTCTCTTACTAAAATGACAAGTTACATGTTTTTATAAAGCACATTTAAACACTGCTTAAGCGAATTACACAGATAATAAAAGTAACACACACACACACACTCTATCACTGTCATTGTCCAGTTAAGCAAAAAAACAGCATGTGCCGTGTTATACCGGTTCACATAGTGTGAGTGCACCGTTATGTTTCCTCACTTCAAAACAGAACTAACTGGGGTTATTGTAGTGACTGTGCTCCCACATTGGTGAGGATTTAAGCTGAACTTCTTTTCTGCATCATTCATGTTTAATTTTTTGGAATATATTTACTTCTTGATGTTACATTTATTTTAAAGATTACGTCTCCGCTCTGGCTCGCTTCGTTCATCTCCCTCTTATTTATTAATTAACAAAGTAGACAAAGTGCCACAGGTAACATAAGCGGATATGACCTGATATGACAAGGCGAGTAACACATACATCGTGCGACATAACGAATCCATAATGAAATTCGTTGCCAACACTTTTAATAATCGATTATTATCAATTTTATAGATTCGATGTAGCAGCTCTAATGCAGACATTTGCTCCAAGTCAGCCGTTTTGTAGGTACTAGTGTCCTTCTGAAGTCGTACTGGTCTGCAGAGGAATGATTCCTTGAATTCTGAAACTAAAATACGAATGTTTAATTATTATTATTAATTATTTATTATTACTATTTTTTACATATAAATTTACGATTTCTGTACAAGATGTTAAGGTTGTACAGAGGCCAAACCTTAATCCACTGCATTCAACCGATACTCACTTCATAATCAATGCCAAACGAGTCTGCTTTCACTAAAGCTTTCTCTTCTTTTAAACATATCATGAGTTTTAACTCTTAAACAGTTTAAGAACTAGAGCTCAAGCTGTACGCACCTCTCCTCAGCCATTCCGCAGAAGACTGGTGTTCTGCCGATTTGTGCTACCCATCCAAATGTGATCTGCGCAAGCGCGGACCCACAACCCACCAACAAATGCTTTCATGTGTTTTTTTATGATAAATCTGTTTTTCTCACGTGCAAAATACAATCTCAGCAGACATGTAGAAAGTACTAGAGACCCAGACTTGAGTAAAAGTACAAGTGCTCTATCAAAAAAGTGACTTGAGTAGAAGCAGAAGTGTCTTTAAGCTCCAGACTTCAGTAACTACATGCAATACTTAAGTACTTCCACTTAGATGTAGATGTAGAAATATATACAATACATACAATACTTAAGTACTTCCACTTAGATGTAGATGTAGAAATATCCCACCTACTGGTTTATTTAGGCACATTTACCTTCATAAATAAACACAAGGCTGCACAACTCGACCAGACCGCCATCGTCTGCATACTGATTATCATACAGGCGTCTCTGCCATCAATGAAGATAGGGTACAAACTACATCCTCTCCTTATTAGAAGGACTTGAGCAGCTTTGGTGTAGAGATGGTCATTGAGAAGCTTTTCAGAGTATTAACACAGTTCAGTGCTGTTGAAGCATTTGACTCCTGACTCCATGCTGCCACCTAGCGTCTAGTTTCATTTCCTACAATGACTGTTTCTGTCCTTTAATACAACGTTAATGGCAATTTGATATTTTCTAAATCAAATTAATATACCACTGAAATAATTCTCATTCTTATTAACAACCGATAAAAATAATAAAATTAACTTTATTTTACCTAAAAATGTCTCTCTCTTCTTTCTTTTTTTTTACATACTTTCACACACTCTGGAAAGTGGGCATCAGAGTGACTGCATTCAACCCATATTCACTTCCTAATCAATGCTGGACGAGTCTATGTGTGTCTGTTGGGATTGTTGGGCCCTCATCTGTTTAGAAGCATACTATCTTAATTGCTTCTGCCCTAACATTGCATTTAAACCACTCCTATTTGTTCAGAGGTGAACTTTCCAGTAGTGAAATATCTTCAATTAAGCAAAAGGTTACTATTAAATTTCCAAATTGAATTCAAAGGTGATTTACATTTGTTCCCAAGAGAGGAACAATGTAACTGAACAGTGATCAGTTAAAGGAGATGCTGAAATTTCACAGCTTAAAATACTATCTGTCACATTGTGAGGGATTAACCAGTAGTGTAGCCTTGAACACTGACCGTTATTGGAAGCATTAAACCAGGTGTACTGTCTGGCATTGGGGTTTCTTAGTCTCAATACTAATCTGACAGACTGTTGGAGGACAAGTTATTGAAAATATAATCAAAAAGATGATGCTGCCCTCTAGAGGGAAGACGGAGCCGTCTGGAACTACATTAAAGTCTTCTCCTATAACAACCTGATCTGTCGAGTATTTTACCTTCCATTACTTTATTACTTATCTTCCTACAAAGGTCTGCTTCAAATATTTGGTTAATCGCTGTACTGTTATTCCCATATACACAAACTAAAATGAATTTTGCTCCATCAGTATTCACAACTACCGTTGACCAATGGCATCTGTGTCACATACATGGTCCAATAAATCTACACTATGGTAGCATGCTTTGACAAGTAAGTGAAACTCACCAGGACATGTGATCCATGTACGAACGGTCCTAGTTAGCACAAGAAATATGCGTGGTGACGTCAACAACTAATCGACTATTAAATACTAATGAACTAATTGGGTCATCGATTTTTGTAGACTAAGTCGATTAGTTGTTGCACCCCTACAGCAGATATTCTGTCTGGTTTGTTCTAAAGCGTAATGAAATAAAAACAGTAATATTACTAATATTAGAATCTGAACAGTTGGTAATTATATGGAATATTATATGGAAATTATATAAACATCAGGGAAAATATGTAAAATTGGTATATTTGGAATTGTACAATAATATATGTTGTTTATATTCTGTAATATAACCTTATTTTTACTACAGACTCACTATAAGAGCTTATATGTAAATATGTTTATTTGGAACAGATCATGGATAATAGTGTAAAATAGTGTATATGTTTATATATTCTGTATTTGAATGTGAATATTGTATACTTCATAATAAAGTCACTATAAAAGATTTTAGTTGAGTTAGGGAAGCACTCATTTGTCAGCCTGATAATGTCTCTGTCTGTCTCTCTGCCTGTCTCTCAGTAAAGGCTGAAGAGGCCATGGACCAGCACAGATGTCTCTCCACCAGTGGAGCTCGTCTCGGACTGAGTCAGAAATAGTGGGTGGACTAACAGAAGTCTAAATCAAGTGTTATTCAGAACCTGATTTCTAAACATCTTCAGTTGAGTCATATATGAATGTTGCTGATCTGTTTCTTAAACTGGTTGTTTTTGGAACTAAATCTACATCTACAGAGGAGCTTTACTACCTCTGATCTGAAGGAGAAGTGTATTCAATGAGGGAGGAGCATAGTAATGAGGCCGCCCTGACCTGCAGATAAACGATTTCTCAAACCCTAAAACTAAAATATGAATATTTAATAATTATGTACATTTAACAATATTTATCTAAATTTCATAAAATACACCTCAGAACATAAATGTACCATTTCTGTAGGAGATGTTCCCAAATAAATCTTGCTGTTGGTAAAACAACCATTGAGGAGCAGATTGTGGTACTCATCATCCATAAGGAGCTGAAGGTCTGGACAGCGATGCCAAGGTTCCTATTTTCCTGTTATTTAAACAATTATTTTTTAAACCAGATATGAACCAATTATGGTTACCTGGTGGATTTGATTGCATTCTGCGACAACAGCATTAGTGAGGTCAGTATATTGGTTGATCACCCCACCTAATCATCCACAACTCTCCAACCCATCTCTAAAGTTTTGGATGGAGCACCATCCATCATTTCAGAAAACACAGTTCCACTGCTCCACAGCTCAATCTAACCTACAGGGGCTAGACAAGATGTGTGTGTGCGCATTTGCACATCTGTGTCAGCAATGGGTGCAACATAAAGTAGCTGAAAGCATTGTTTAGAAAGGTTGTCCACAAATATCTGGACTTATAGTGTAAGTTAAGTGAAACGCTTGGTAGGTTTGAAAGTAGGTTACTCTCAGACAACCCTGAAAAAAGTACAGTGGTTGAATGTTCTTCTCCCATAGACACTGACCAGCCTAGGACCAGTGGACCGGAGAGTGATCCATACTGAGGCCATCGAACAGCAGGGAGTGCTTTTCACCAATGAAGCTTGTCTCTGGGACTGAATCAGGAGCAGTGGGTGTTCTGAAGTCAGTCTGAATCAAGAAGCACAACAAGAAGATTCAGAACCTGATTTCTGAACATCTTCAGTTGAGTCATGTACAGGTGCTGGTCATTAAATTAGAATATTTTGAAAAAGTTGATTTATTTCAGTAATTCCATTCAAAAAGGGAAACTTGTACATTATATTCATTCATTACACACAGACTGATATATTTCAAGTGTTTATTTCTTTTAATTTTGATGTTTATAGCTGACAACTAATGAAACCCCAAATTTAATATTTATATAATATCTATCAATATATATAATATTATTTTGATTTTAAACTACATATATTCTTAATTTATTATGTGTTGGTAACTTTTAATTATTTAATAAATATTAATGAACCCCAGTCCCACTTTTTACAGTGCATGTCCCGCTTCATATCCACATCAGAAACAACTGAGTTTCCATTTAGTCTAGAAGGACAAGGCTTTACTCTATGAGGCCAAAACTCTATCATAAGTCTAGACTGATGATTCCCAACTCCACTCAGGTCATTTGTGGCTCTTAGTAACGCTGTTTCAGTGCTGTGGTCGGGTCTAAATCCAGACTAAAAGACCTAGTAAATGCTACTGTTGTGCACAGCAGCAGAAACACTGCTTTTTCTAGGACCTTGGCAATGAAGGGGAGATTTGAGATTGGTGTATAAGTACCAAGCTCATTGGGTTCAAGGTTAAGTTTTTTGAGAACAGGCTTTATAATTGCTGAATTAAGGGATTTAGGTATGTAGTCAATGTTGAGGGAAGAGTTAAATATGGCCAGTACTGATTGTATAACCCTAGGTAGAACCTGTTTAAACAACTGTGTTGGAACAGGATCTAGTACACATGAGGATGACTTTAATAGGCTATTCAGAGTATTCAGAGTGTGCATTAAAGCTGGTGCACCATTCATCAACATTCACTGCAGTGGTCAGGGATCACTGATTTTATCCTGCTAATGTCAGCAGGAATGGCTGAGTTAGTTTGTCTGTGACTGCTGGTGAGTTTATTTACAGTATTAAAAAGGAATCTGGGGATATTTTTGTTATTGTCTATTAGAGATGTGATTTATGACGATTTGGCTTTAATTAAAATGACTATGATGCCATTTAAGCCATAGAGAGTATGCGTATGGTCATTACACCAAGGCGCTAGCTTTCTCTCCCTAATTTGTTTGATCTTAATTGACGCAACATTGTCAAGATTAAAGCGGAGCACAGACAGCAGACCATCTGTTTCATACTCAAGATCTATATGATGAGATGGGCTGGAGATGGTTCAATCTGGAAGGTTATTATTAAATACACTAGCTGTAGACATTGTTATGGTACGTTTGCTCATAAAGCGAGGCGTCAGGTGGATATCCTGGTTTAAGACTACAAACATGATAAGGTAATGGTCAGAAATGGAGTCAGGCTGAGAAATGCTTACTAAATGTTCTGTTTCAATACACAGGGTCAGAACTAGGTCTAGTGTATAATTGGACCTATATCTATGAATTGGACCTATAACATTTTGATTGAATCCCAAAGCATCTAAGATTAATTTAAACCCAGTTCTAAGGGGGTCCTGAGTCTTTTCAAAGTGAATACTGAAATCTCCAACAATCAAAGCCTTATCAGTAGAGACAGCTACTTCTGAAAAGAAGTCAGCAATTTCACTAAGAAAATCTGTATAAGGTCCAGAAGGACGACAGACTGTAATAAGCAGGAAAGAGAGCTGCTTTGTAGAAGCCGGAGAAAAGCCTGCCACTTTAAGACTAAGCACTTCAAACGATTTAGCTTCATAACCTGAGTTTAGAATTATGCCTAGAACTGAATCATAGATTGTGGCTACGCCGCTGCCACGACCAGACCTGAGTGGATAACTGCAGTAGTTAAAGCCTGGGGGAGTCGATTCATTCACAGCAATAATTCATTAGGTTTAACCCACGTTTCGCAGAGACACAGTGAACTGAGGGGGTTTACAGTAAGAATTTCATTGACAATGACGGCTTTACGTGCTAGACACTGTACGTTTAACAGCCCAAACTTAACGCAGGAGTTGCTAGTACTCGGACATCACGAAGTGCTAACGTTGATTCTGATCGGGTCGTTAAAACTGATTTTTGAACGTCTACGATTGCGGATTATATGAGGGACAGACGCAGTCTCAATACTGCAGGGTTTATCTGATAAGCTATATGAGAGTGATACTGGTAAATTACTATTTCCCACACCATCCAAGAAATGGCAGAGTGAAACACTTACCTAGCCACTGTCTATTCACCTACCTGAGTGGTATGACTGGGTAGAGCCGCAGTGGAGCAGTGGAGAGTCGGCTGAACGGCTCACTCTCTTGACCATACGTGGACATGGGGCCGAAGATGATGATCCTGGTGTCTGTCTTCTTCCGGACAGTGTCCAGAAGTGTGCGGTAGTGCTCCTTCAGCTGCCTCGGGAGGAGATGCTGTTTGTTCCATTGTGGAGAACCACGGTGCCGATGGCAAGAGGCTTCTGCAGCACCGAGGAAAGGAGCCAGGCGATACCTACTGCCTCGTCTTCTGATTGTGGAGCTCGGCCTGTTTCTCGAACAGCCACTTGACCTGCTGGTCCAGCAGTGCAAGCTCCTTGCTGAGCATCTGAGGAGCACGTTCCTCTGCGGTCACCATGTTCCTTGAGGTAAACAAACACACAGAAACATAATCGACAGATGGTGAGACGAAGGAACATGAAGTAAGAGGTCGCAGTTGGCACAAAGATTACAACACCAACTAGCTAAGAGAAATAAGCAAAAGCAAAGATGAAGGAATATTAACTAAGGACTAGGAGGAACAAGTATTTTTCAAGTAATAAGAGAGCAAACAAACAAACAGCAGGTGAGCGAGCATACGACCTGTCCACCGGAACCAGAAACACTTGGAGAGTTCATAGCTTTATGATGGGAGAGTCATATGTCTGCTGTAACTGGTGGGTCATCATTTCCTATCTGTGGGGCTCTGGTAGGAATCTGCACCCAACATGTTGCACAGCTGGACTGTAATACCTTTATGTGTGTATTGGGGAATGTGGGGCTGGGTCATTTATGCTTGATTTAAATATTAGAATTGTAAGAATAAATCACAGATAATAATTTTTCGACTGCGTGGTTTTACAGTTTGTAGAAAATTTAATTCACTTAATGAAGAGATCAATCTTTAAATGAATCAAATGCATCAATAAAGTCAAAGTTCAAATCTGTTCAAATATCATTTATTACTTATAGGGTAGACAATCTTTGTGCACATATTTCCTAGCAGTTCTTAATTTTTAAATGCATTATTGACAGTATTTGATGTATTTGGCAGAGATAGATCAGCATAACTAAAGTCTTTTTGTTAAATTGCAGAAGATTCTGCTTTTGTCAATAAAGATTACTTTATTTTACAGTTAGTTAAAAAGCCTCAATCGCTAAAAGCTGTTAAAACTGATTTTTAATGTATTTAATTTATTCAGATTTTGTCAATATGTGCATCTATTTATAACTCTTGCAGTTTATCAGTTTGACCACAAGGTGACATTCAAGCTCCATCCATGAGGTCAATTCCAAAGGGATTCCTTCTCACTATATAGAAGTGCACTCTTCTATTCGAGTGAACAGCTTCTGTGCCCTTAATAGTGAGTGATTGGAGGCTGAATATTAAAGACACTGTATTAGACTCTCGAGTGCAGAAGCTGTTGTTGTGTGTTTTTGCTTTATAAAAGTGAACTCCATAGAGAGGGAGAGTGTCCTTTCCTTCACATTACTTCATGAACTAAACTAAAGTCCATCAGAACACTAAACTACTGCCAATTTTCACAAAGACGACTTTTCTAAGAAATGAGAGAAAGTCGTTCCTGTCATATTGTCTAGTGATGGCTTTACACGTGCCGAGGCAGATTAAGTAGACGATCCTAGATTTGAATATTTTAATGTGAAATATTACAACACAAACACTGACAGTCTCATCTCACTGGTTTGTTCACCTCCTCCTGGTGAACAAACCTCCACACAGTATGTGGCTGGGGTGAAAGGTGTCCCTAATGACCTGCAATCTCCTTCCACACACAGTGCTGCTGAAGAACATCTCTCATGGAAGGGAACCTTGTGCCAGATGTGAGGTCCTGAGCATTTTGCAGAGCCTCAGTCTGTCACAGAGGAGCTGCCGTACTCCACTGTCACACAGAGAGCCTGGAGGACACAGAACTACACAACCGCACATACTGGGGTCTTTATTATTAGGACGTCCCAAGACCCAATTACAAGTGCAGGTGTTGATATCCAGGTCTGGTGGGGATGACCGTTTTGGAGGCGTAGCACTAGTTGATGAACAGCATACGGATATAGGTGTTTCTATTGTGTAGTCAGTAGAGGGCTTTTCCCTTACATAGTCTACATGCACACTACGAATATTTTGTACTAGTACCCTCCTGTTATGTTACGGGTCCAAAATTGACCCGTTTTAAAGTTTAAAGATCTAGGATAAATAGTTTGAAGTATCTGTCTGCAGAAAACAAAGATTTGCTCATAAAAAGAGGGCCCACTACAGCGGGACCGGGGAACTGACACGTGATTGCGTTTCAGTGACGTAACGAAGCTTCGGTTCCACCGATCACGTGATCTCCGGTATTTTGAGCGAGACTCTGAACCGCTGTTCGAGACGTGAGTCGATTCAGAGCGTCGAGCGACCGACTCTCCTTTATAGTCTTTACTCTCAGCTCTGTCTGATTGATCTGAGGGAGCAGAGAGCTCGAGGATTACAGCAGCTGGCTGTGTTACTGTACAGTCCTCTGTCTCACTGACCGTCGTCTGACTGTGGAGGAACATGGAGACCGCGGAGGAACGAGCTCTCCAGACGCTCAGCTTGGAGCTCGTCCAGCTGGACCGGCAGTCCGAGTTCCACCGACGGAAGACGAGGCCAGAGGCAGCCCGCGACGTCTCCAACGCGGCGGTCTCAGTTCCAGCGCTACCGGACACCGAGGCTCGTCACATCCGCTCCCGCACCGGAGAGGGTCTGGGAGCGTCGGCGTGGTTTGGGGAAAGTCGAGGGCTCCTCCACCACCACAGCTCTTCTCCTTCACCTTCACCTGCTCTGGCAGAGTACAGCTCCTCAGGGCGGTGCTCTCATTGTTGGAGACTCTACTGTAAAACTCCTCAAAGTATCGGAGCCAAAGAGCAACGCCACGGTCTCCTGTTTTCCGGGTGTTCGTGTCCTGGACGTCCCTTAGCGGCAGCGTCGCGGCTTCGGCCCCGTTTGGAAAAAGACAGACACCAGGATCATCGTCTTCGGCCCCCTGCTCACCTACCGACGAGTAAGAGAGAGGTTCACCGGCTCTTCGCTCCACTGCTGGCTGCCGGACAGGGGCGTCGGCGCTGATTTTTCTGGGAGATCTTTGGGGAGCGGCAGGTCCTCTTCCGCAGAGAGGTTCACCCGAGCTGCCTGGGGTCCGTCGTTCTCTCGGGAACATCGAGAAGCTGCTACTCCAGGACTGACTGGCCCTTCCCAGTCCCACCAGTCAGGTTAGATTAAGAGGATTTCCTCGATTTTATCAGCATTAATTCTGTGATTTCTCTGCTTGTATTAAACAGTAATATATCAGTGTCACTCATAGTGTTTGAGACTAACCTGCAGTATGGAGACTGTGTCTGTGTCCCCGCATGATTTATAATCGTAACGTCAGAAAATCCTCTTTATCAACTTTATTAGAATTGATTCAGATTCATTCTGCTTTCCGAGTACAAGCAGCTCCTGTATTGAATTTGGGCTGTTAAATATAGGATCTCTAGCTCCTAAAGAAGTCACGGTCAGTGAAGTTCTGACTGATCAGCTCCTTAGTTCACGATGTTCCTGTGAAACTTGATCAAAACCTAGTGAATACAGAGCTCTGAATCAAGGCCTAGGAGGGATTTTCACATTGGTGGGGGACATAGAATCGCCCCCTCTGGAAGTTTGTGGAGGCTTTTAGCGTTCATGATGGTCTTCTGACCTCAATGTCATGTTATATAGAGCCTTTATGTACAGATACTGTAGCAACACACTCGTAAAGGAGCCAGTCTGTTCCTCAGACAATAAATACACACCTGTGATCATGATAACCAACAGCATCACAGCTAGCTTACTGTACTTCATGATGAACATCTAACCCTGTTTTCAGGGGGTTTGTTGTAGACCCGGTGCTCATCTAGGTTCTGTGTAAAGCCATTTTCATCTGGATAATCAGGTAACATGTTGTTCCAGGTTCTTCCAGACTGTTTGAGAGCATTCAGTGACTTGTTCAGTTTACAGAAAACCTTTTCACCTGTATTTGATTTCCCTTCAAATCCCTCTGTTTGATCCATATACATGTCACCATTAGGGAAGCACTGATCCGGCTTTTTCAGTTCCAATACATAAACTTTGCATGTCGGTCGATTCCCGATACCATTCCTGAATTAATAATCTGTATATCTCTGGAATATCGGATCGGTGCATCCTTAGTCGTCATCAGTAGGTGCCTGCAAGTAGGCTGTTGTATCGTCCATCTGGTGGAGCTGAAGGTCATCTGCATCAACACCTCTTTGAAGCTCTGTGGTACATTACAGACCCTGTAACAGTAGTCAGTATTGGTCAGTGTCTGGCCTTTATCTGACACACAGTTAGCTAAGTGCTGAGGTGCTGCCCTGTCTCTCTTTGAATAGTGTACCATGTCTTTTAGCATCAGTCTGAGACTTTTGAACCTCTTCAGGAATCTAATCACCACTGTTAGCTGTTTGCATGGAGGACACACATCTCTCCCCATGGAAATAATTAGCTGACATTACCTGGTCAGTCTGGGTTTGGTGTTCAGTAACACTCTCTGTAATAAATTTCACGAGCCTGTGTTTGAGGACTCTCCATATACATCTCTCAATCAATCGGTGCGAGTGGCTGCTGCAATGTCCATCTGGTCGAGCTGAAGGTCACTCAGCTCAAAACTGATTTTGTTGAACACCTTGCCTCTTTGAAGCTCTGTGGTACATTACAGGACCTGTAACAGTAGTCAGTATTGGTCAGTGTCTGGTCTTCAATATCTGACACACAGTCAGCTAAATACTGTGATGCTTTCCTGTCTTTCTTTGGATGTCGTGTGCTATGTCTGTTCAAGCAATTTTGAACATCAGTTTGAGACTCTTAAACCTCTTCTGAAGTGTGATCAACGCAACTAGCTGTTAGCATGGGGGTACACGCCTCTCTTCATGGAAGTCATCTGCCATTGACTGGTCAGTCTGGGTTTGGTGTTCTGTAAGACACACTTTAAGAAATTTCACCAGTCTGTGTTTAAGGACTTTCTCTGTGTCTGGATAGTAGACTAGGTATGATGGACTGTTCTTGTCGTTCCCTACAAAGATTCCCTTTTACACTTTGAGTCTAGGTTAGGCTTTCTCTCTGTCAGCATGTCGTATGGAGGTGGTTATTAAACAGCTGTTTAAGGTTATAAAGAGTTCTTTAGGTAAATTGCTGTGTAAAATGGTTGGTGTGTAACCCATCGGTTGATTCAAGTCTCGCTTGCTCTCACACTGTACATGGCATTCCACAGCACAACACTTACCCGTTTACATCCCAAACACAAAGCTCTTAACTTTCTCCAGCTTGAGCTTAGTTGCAGGTATTGTCATAACATCTGCCACCATATCTGCTCTGGCCAGTGTTCAGTTATTTAGTCATGATCGAATGAAGTGGTGTCTAATGTGGACGTGTTCTATCTTTAACATACAGGGTTAAATGGCAGTCAGTGCCATATATTCTCCTTCACATGTAGACCGAGCAGAGAGTAAGAGGACAGTTTTTAGTTAAACTAAAACTGGAGTCTGTTGTTCTTCATCTGTCTTCTGTATTTGATGCTGAATCTGCATCACTGTGTCCCTCAAGTTTCAGTTTCTCTCCACTCTTCTGGTAACACAGTCTATGATCAGTTGAAGCCTTTAAGTACCTTATTACATGCTTGACTGCTGTCCAGTGTTCTTGTCTGAGCCAACTGTGACAATTTACTGACTGTCCAACTTGGATCAGGTCTTGTACACGTTGTAACAATTACGGCTTTGTAAGTAGTCTTTAAATCAAAAAGAAAGGAATGCAGAGAGAAACATCCACTAAGTGTTATTTTGTTTACTGCACCACAAACCCACTGAAAACATAACCAAACATATAAACATCCACCAGTTCTTTTAATGGTTATTTCATATTTTGTCTATTGGAATAATCCAAAAACAGGACTTCAGATGTTCTGATACCACCACCACCACCACCATCCCACCACCACCCCCTGGTGGAGAGACATAAGTCATTCTACCTGCTGCTTTGTGAGAATCAACAGAATCACTACTTGTTACACTGTGACTTTTGTTCACATGGGGTTGACCTTGGCAGACATACCAAATTGTTCTAGTGCTTTTGATGTGAACCTTTGACTCCTCTTTACTGCTTCCTGACTTTGATCAAAGTTGGTATATAGGAAATGGTTCTGTGTTCTTAGATTCTTCATCTTGAATGTTGTTGACCTCTTTTTCACCTCCATGACTAAGTCATTATCTCTGGCAGCAATGATGAGATCCTCAACCCATATTTTCAGTATTATCGTCCTGTTTTCAGGGTGTTCGTTATAGACACAATGGTCAGCTGGGTTCTGTGTAAAGCCATTTTAATCTGGATAATCATGTTTCAGGTTCTTCCAGATGGTTTGAGAGCATACAGTGACTTATTTAGTTTACAAAAAACCTTTGTTTTCTGATCATAACACAGTCCATGATCAGATGAAGCCTCTATGTACCTCATTACATGCTTGACTGCAGTCCAGTGTTGTACTTGTCTGATCCAAATGAACTGTGACAATTTGCGGACTGTCCAACTTTGATCAGGTCTTGTACACATTGTAACGATTACGGCTTTGTAAGTCGTCTTTAAATCAAAAAGAAAGGAATGCAGAGAGAGAGAGAGAGAGAGTTATTTTGTTTACTGCACCACAAACCCACTGAAAACATAACCAAACATAAAAACATCCACCAGTTCTTTTAATGGTTATTTCATATTTTGTCTATTGGAATAATCCAAAAACAGGACTTCAGATGTTCTGATACCACCACCACCACCACCATCCCCACCACCACCCCCTTTTGGCTCTTCACATAAGTAATTCTACCTGCTGCTTTGTGAGAATCAACAGAATCACTACTTGTTACACTGTGACTTTTGTTCACATGGGGTTGACCTTGGCAGACATAATAAATTGTTCTAGTGCTTTTGATGTGAACTTTTGACTCCTCTTTACTGCTTCCTGACTTTGATCGTTTGATTGTTGATCCCTTTTACACCTCCATGAGTAAGTCATTATCTCTGGCAGCAATGATGAGATCGTCAAACCATATTTTCAGTATTATCCTCCTGTTCTCAGGGTGTTTGTTATAGACACAATGGTCAGCTGGGTTCTGTGTAAAGCCATTTTCATCTGGATAATCATGTTTCAGGTTCTTCCAGATGGTTTGAGAGCATACAGTGACTTATTCAGTTTACAAAAAACCTTTTCACCTGTGTTTGCCTTTTAAACCCCTCTGCTTGTTCCATTGATCTCCATCAATCTGTGCATACAAGTAGGCTGTTGTAACATCCACCTGGTGGAGCTCAAGGTCTTCTGCATCAACCCAATACTGTGATTTTGTTGAACTCCTCTTTTGAAGCTCTGTGGTACATTACAGACCCTGTAACAGTAGTCAGTATTGGTCATTATCTGGTCTTCAATATCTGACACACAGTCAGCTAAATGCTGAGGTGCTTTCTATCTCTCTTTGAATAGTGTGTACCATGTCTTTAGCATCAGTTTGAGACTCTTGAACATCTTCAGGAATCTGATCACCACTATTGGCTGCTGGCTAGAGGGTACACATCTATCCTCATTAAATAATAAGCTGGTATTGACAAATCAGTCTGTGCTGGTGTTCTGTAACCTACTCTGTGAAAAAGTTCACCAGTTTGTGTTTGAGGACTTTCTCTGTGTCTGGATGGTAGACTAGGTATGATGGACTGTTCTTGTCGTACCCTACAAAGATTCCCTTTCACACTTTGACTCTAGCTTCTATCTGTCATGTTTGGAAGTGTAGTATACTGATCCAAATACTTACATGTTCGCATAGTTAGGCTTTCTCATAACCATATTTGCTGTGGGTCAGTATTCATAATGTGGACGTGTCTTCATCTTTGTCGTCATACAGGGTTCTTGTAAAGAGCAATTGCGTCTTGGTTGTCTTCAGGAATTTTCACAAGCATATTGGTAATTACTGTCCATGGCATTTAGTAGCTGCGCAAGATGCAAGCTTTCCTGAGTGGTAACTGCCAGTGCAATATATTCTGCTTCACATGTAGACCGAGCAGAGAGTAAGAGGACCGTTTTTAGTTGGACTAAAACTGGAGTCTGTTGTTCTTCGTCTGTCTTTTGTATTTGATGCTGAATCTGCATCACTGTGTGCCTGAAGTTTCAGTTTCTATCCACTCTTCTGGTAACACAGTCCATGATCAGTTGAAGCCTCTAAGTACCTCTTTACATGCTTGACTGCTGTCCAGTGTTGTACTTGTCTGATCCAAATGAACTGTGACAATTTGCGGACTGTCCAACTTGGATCAGGTCTTGTTCACATTGTAACAATTACGGCTTTGTAAGTAGTCTTGAAACTAAAAAGAAAGGAATGCAAAGAGAACCATCCACTAAGTGGTATTTTGTTTACTGCACCACAAACCCACTGAAAACATGACAACCCATACAAACTGAGGTGTTTGTACTTCACATGTCCTTCTTTCTGAAGACCGTTTTTAAATCCTGGGTGTTTCCTTGTGAAAAAGTCTTCTACTGTGAGTCCATTCAGGAATGCTGTCTTTGTCCCACTGAGTTCTCTGTGTGTAAAGTTTATCCCAATGTACATCTGAGGAAGAAGTTCAATGTTAGGAATAAAACCTACACAAAACTTGGCTGAATATGTAAAAAAAGGAACCATGGAAAAACTTGCTATGAGTATTAAAACGTAAAGGGTCTTCATTTCAGTGAGGCCTGAATATAGCCACATTACTAAGCTTCCTTGCTACCTAATATCCCCCCCTTTTGTCTCTTTCCATAAGTCAGTCTACCTGCTGCTTTGTGAGATATTGTAGGATCAACAGAATCACTACTTGTTACACTATGACTTTTGTTCTCATGGGGTTGACCTTGGCAGATATACCAAATTGTTCTAGTACTTTTAATGTGAACTTCTTTTGTCTCCTCTTTACTGCTCCTTGACTTTGATCAAAATCAGTACCTAGAAAATGGTTCTCTATTCCTAGATCCTTCATCTTGAATGTTGTTGACCTGTTTCACCTCCATGAGTAAGTCATTGACTCTGGCAGCAATGATGAGCTCCTCAACCCAGATTAACAGTATTATCCTCCTGTTTTCAGGGTGTTTGTTCTAGACGCAATGGTCAGCTGGGTTCTGTGTAAAGCCATTTTCATGTTTCAGGTTCTTCCAGATGGTTTGAGAGTAATCAATGATTTATTCAGTTTACAGACAACCTTTTCACCTGTATTTGACTTTCCTTTATATCCCTCTGCTTGCTCCATATACATCTCTCTGTCAATCTGTGCATGCAAGTAGTAGTGTAACGTCCATCTGGTGGAGCTGAATGTCATACTGTGCTGTCATCTGCATCAACTCCAAACTGTGATTTTGTTGAACTCCTTGCCTCTGACACAGTCAGCTAAATACTGAGATGCTTTCCTGTCTTTCTTTGGATAGTGTGTACCATGTCTGTCTCCCTCTGTTAAGCGCCATGAGCATCAGTTTGAGCATCAGGGGTACACATCTCTCCCAATGGAAATCAGCTGCCATTACCTGATCAGTCTGGGTTTGGTTTTCTGTAACACACTCCATAAGAAATTCCACAAGCCTGTGTTTAAGGACTTTCCCGGTGTCTGGATAGTAGACTAGGTATGATGGACTGTTCTTGTCATAACATACAAAAATTCCCTTTAACAATTTGAGTCTAGCTTCTATCCATCATCTTTGTAAGTGTAGTATACTGATCCAAATGCTCACAAGGAGGTCTCACATTGAATATGGGCTGTTAAATATATCATCTCTAGACCACTATATAATCTCCAGTCACTGTCGAGAGAGCGTACAATGATTTATTCAGTTTACAGACAACCTTTTCACCTGTATTTGATTTTTCCTTCAAATCCCTCTGGTTGCTCCATATACATCTCACAATCAATCAGTGTGAGCGGCTGTTGTAACGTCTATCTGGTGGAGCTGAAGGTCATGCTGTGCTGTCATTTGCATCAACTCAAAACTGTGATTTTGTTGAACTCCTTGCCTCTTTAAAGCTCTGTGGTACATTACAGACCCTGTAACAGAAGTCAATATCTGTCATTATCTGATCTTTAATATCTAGCAGTCAGCTGAATACTGAGGTGCTTTCCTATCTCTCTTTGGATGGCGTGGGCTATGTCTGTCTCCCACTGTTCAAACGCCATCTTAAACATCAGGTTGAAACTCTTGAACATCTTCTGGGGTGAAATAAAATGGTTAGCAGTTGGCATGGGAAGTACACATCTGTCCCTATGGAAATAATCAGCTGCCATTACCTGGTCAGTCTGGGTTTGATTTTCTGTAACGCACTTCAACAAATTTTACAAGCCTGTGTTTAAGGACTTTTGTTGTCTGGATAGTAGCCTAGATATGATGGACTGTTCTTGTCATACCCTTTCTCATAACCATATCTGCTGTGGGTCAGTGTTCAGTTATTTTACATTCTGATTGAATTAAGTGGTGTCTAATGTGGACGTGTCTTCTTGTTTGTCCAACTTGGATCAGGTCTTGTACCCGTTGTAACAATTACAGTTTTGTAGGTCATCTTGAAACTAAAAAGAAAGGAATGCAGAGAGAACCATCTACTAAGCGTTTCATTTTGTTTACTGCACCACAAACCCACTGAAAACACAACAAAACATCCACCAGTTCTTTTAATGTTCTTTCATAGTTTGTCTATTGGAACAAACCAAAAACAGGAGTTGGATAGCTCTCACCAGAGTGTATCTACAACCCTCTTTTGCACACTGGATCTATAGGACCTGGTGATACTTTGAAACTCTTTGCTGTTTCGATGCAGTTCTGCTTTGAAAGCTTGTAATGTAATTGGACCCAGAGGGTCGAGCAACTATCCCTACTTTATAGTCTTAATATTAGCTTTGTCTTATTTATCTTGTAATCCCTGTTCTATCTGCTACCTGTGTCACTGTACAGTACTTTTTTCTCACTAACTGACATTTGCATTTTTGTCTCTGTGTGTACACTCTCGAGGAACATGGCGACCGCAGAGGAACAAGATCTCCAGACGCTCTGCATGGAACTCGTCCTGCTTGAACAGCAGATCTAGTTGCTGTTGTAAAGACAGACCAAACTCCACAGATGGAAGACAAGGCTGGAGGCAGCCCGGGACGCCTCCAACATGGTCTTCAAAATACCAGAGTGTCGTCGTCTCCGTTGTGTTCTCATTGTTTGAGATTCTACTGTAAAACACTTCAATTTTGGGCCCAAAGAGTAATGCCACGGTCTCCTGTTTTCTAGGTGCTCGTGTCCTTGAGTTCTCCAGGCTTCCCTTGGTGCTTCGGCAGCGTGACGCCTTCAGCATCATCGTTCTCCACTATTCTCCACCTGACGCCCTGAAGAAGCACTGCCGCACACATCTGGACACCTTTTGGAAGGTCCGTCTTTCATGCTTAGTGAATTGGATAGTTAGCAGGTAAGTCATTTAGTGTGTGTATGTGTATGTGTGTGTGTGTGTGTGTGTGTGTGTGTGTGTGTGTGTGGGGTTAAGATTATTATAATTATCCTCCTAATTTCAGTGTGCTTGTTTTGGATGCAATGGTCATCTAGGTTCTGTTGAGCCATTTTCAACTAGATAATAATGCACCCTCGTTCCAGGTTCTTCCAGAGAGTCAGCATGACCAGGGAAAGGCCGCCTTCACCCCCACAGCCTCCTTCACCTCTGCTAACCCGTTAAAAGTGTCCTCAGCACTTTGTCTTTGGCGAAGGATAACTACTCAGGGCGGTGTTTTCATTGTTGGAGATTGTGTTCTAAAACAAAATTAAAATCTGTCACAAAGGGTAATTCCAAGGTGCCAGTGTCCTGGGTGACCCCTACTGCACGCTTCCAGACACCATATGGAAGAAGAACACTGCCAGGATCGTCATCTCTAGCCCCATGCCCATCTACTGACGAGGGAGCAAGCTGTTCAGCCGACTCTTCACGCTCCACTGCTGGCTGCAGGTTTGGCATCCGGCCCCCTTCTGCAAAGAAAGGCTTCATCTGTGCTGCCTGGGGTCTGTTGTGCTCCCCGGGAACATCGAGAAGGTGCTATGCCAGGACTGACTGGCCCTGCCCAGTCACACCAGTCAGGTAAGTGATTTACATGATTTACTGTATTCCAATCATTTATTCTGCCATTTCTCTGCTTGTAAGCCATTGTCACTTGCTCATGATATTTCTGACAAACCCTGCAGTATCTAATCAGTGTCAGTCCCTCACATTGTAACCAATAATTAGCAATGAAGTTATTAGTGATGGCCACCTTAGTTCACCATGTCTTTTGAATCCATAGCCCTGAATGAATCCACTCCCCCAGGTTTTAACTATTACAGTTTCCTTCGCAGGTCTGGTCGTGGCGGCGGTGTAGACACAGTTTATGATAAAAAGCTAAATCTTTGTATCTATTTCATCTGCAACAGTGTGTAGCTGTCTGCCTGTCCTTCTCGGTCATTGGCCATCTGCAACTTTCTGTGTTTCAGCGTGTCTGTCTGTCCATCAACTTTATCAGAGGTAGCTTTGTTTACAAATAAGGCATATAATGTCCCTACCAACTCACCATAAAGATCTTATTAATGTAACAGATGGTCTAGCCTGCGCCACACTCCCTAACCACAGCTGTTTGTATTAATGAATGGTGCACCAGCTCCAAAGCATACCTGCTTCAGATACTGAAAAAAACTTGTCTAGCACAGTTCCATCACAGTTTTTATAACTGGTTTTGTCAAGGCTCTGTCTGTCTATCCATCTGCAACTCTGTGGCTGTCTGTCTTTCTGACTATATTTGGCTGTGTGTATGTCCTCTTTGGCTGTCTATAAATCTGCAATTCGTTCTGTTTAAACTCTGATGGCTGGCTGTTTATCAATGTGAAACTTACTATCTGTCTGCAGCTCTGGCTGGCTTTATCCATCTGCAACTGTGTCTGACAATCCGTCTGCCACTGTGTGACTGTCTGCATGTCCATGCATGTGCAGTTCAGTGGCTTGCTGTCTAACCCTGTGCAATGGCTGGCTGTCTTTCTGACTGTGTGACTGCTTCTGACTGTTTGGCAGTGTGTATGTCGATCTGCAACTCTGGCTGTCTTCATCTACAACACTGTCTGTTTATAAATCTGCACATCGTTTTGTTTAGACTCTGGCTTCAACTCTGACTGACTGTCCATCTGCAACTGGTTGACTGTGTGGCTGTCCATTTTAAACTGTGTCTGTCTGCAACTGTGTGTGGCGCTGACTGCATGTTCATGTGTAACTTTGTGGCTGACTGGCTTTTTTTCGTGTGTAATTCTGTGGCTGGACTGGCTCTCCGTGTGCGACTCTGACTGGCTCACTGGCTGCTTACTGTTCTGGATCACTGTCTGTCTCCATCTATAACTCATTCTGCTAAGGCTCTGGCACCAACTCTGGCTTCCTATCCATGTGCAACGCTGTCTGTCATTGTGAAACTGTCTGACTATCCATCTGCAACTTTGGCTGGTTGTATCAATCTGCAACAGTGTCTGAAAATCTGTCTGCAACTTTGTTGCTGTCTACATGCGTCCATATGCGTGTACAATTCAGTGGATAACTTTCTTTCAATGTGCAACTCTGGCTGGCTGTGCTTCCATGTGCTGTTTATCCGACTATGCATCTATTATGCAACTATGTTTGGCTGTGTGTATGTTTCTCTGCAACTTTGTACACCTTTCTCTGGCTGCCTGTTCATCTGCAATTCATTCTGTTTGACCTGTCTACAAGACTGTCGCTTGCTGTCTGTCCATCTGCAACTCTGAAGCCTCACTTCTACCATGATTTCAGCTTAATCTGCACCAACTGACACCCTATTTTTTTTTTCTACACGGTCCTTCTAAGCCAGGTGCTCATACTTTGCTTAGCCTGGAGTGAACCAAGTGCCCACTATAGGGGTGGTCGTCACATCCTAAAATATCAATACAACATTATTTACATGTCTTGTTTACATGGCCATGCTGATGTATACTGGTAAGTTAAGCTCGAAGTAATTAATTGCCTTATCCTAATGTTATTGGTGTGTTTTCTCCCCTTTATAGGTTAACTGTGGATCCTGCCGGCTCCTAGAAGACCCACTTGCCAGCGCTCTCATTCCTTTAGGATCAGCAGGTCAATAGCATGCTTAGTAATTGTCTCTATGTATGGGCTGGTGAGGGGTCCGCTACCAGTGACTGCATCACACTGTCCGTCTGCAACTCTGGTTGGCTGGCTGTCAGTCCATGTGCAGCTGTGCATGGCTATCTGCATGTCCATGTGCAATGCTCACTGGCTGTCTATTCATGTGTATCTCTGGTTGGCTGCCTGCTCTATAGCATCTCTGGCTGTATCTCCATTTAAAACTCTGGTTGCCTTTTCATTTACAACTGTTTGGCTATCCGCTTGGCCATGTGTGTGCAATTCAGTGGCTGGCTGTCTATCGATGGCAACTCTGGCAGTCTTTCTGACTATGCATCTGCAACCATGTTTGACTGTGTGTATGTCCCTCTGCAACGCTGTCCATCAACAACACACTCTGGATGTCTGTCCATCTACACCTCTCTCTGGCTGTCTATAAATCTGCAATTCATTCTGTTTGGACTCCAGTCCAACTGTTAAACATGTTAAACTTACTATCCGTCTGCAACTGTATGGCTGTATCCATCTGCAGCTGTGCTTTGCTGGCTGCAATGATGGATGTCTTTCTGACTATGCGTCTGCATCTCTGTGGCTGTGTGCTGCTCTGGCTGCTCTGCTCTTTGTCAATCTATATCTCTTTGACTATGAATCTGCAATTCATTCTGTTTAGACTCTGGCTGCAATGCTGTCTGTTTTTCTGCAACTCTGACTGTCTGCAACTTAGTCTTTAAATCTGCAGCTCTGTGGTTGTTTTTCTGTCCATCTGCAACTTGTTCTATTTTACCCACCTACAAGTCTGTAGCTCGCTGTCTGTCCACTTGCAGCTCTGGCTGGCTGTGATGTGGTAATGTGGCTTCAAACAGATGCGAAGGACGCTTCACCACAAGGACACAGCTGAATACTTCCAGGCAAGTTCCAGTGATATTGAATTTATCAAACAAGTCAAAGGAAAGTGTATATACAAAGCTGTCCATCTGCTGCTGTGTCCCTGACACGCAATTACAGTATTTTTAAAATATTTAAAAAATTAAAAGAATATTTAAAGGATATGTATTACATTTGTAAGAATTTATGACCTCAAGATTAGATTAATCTAATGCTGCTCTGGTAGGAAGTTATATACAAATCATTAAATGAGCTCAGGGTCATTAAATAAGTTCAGAATGCAGCAGCTTGGCTGCTCACTAGAGCTTGAAATTGTGACCACATCTGTCTATTCTCTCACCCCTGCACTGGATTCCAGTTAAATTCCATGTTGATTATAAAATACTCCTTCTGACTTGAGTCTCTTGATTGTTTGTCCCCACAGCATCTTGGAGAAGTTCTTATACCCTACAACCGGTAACGTACATATCAGTTTCCCACTTCAGAAGAAGCAACTCTGGGGGAGGAGCCTCCAACTCTGGAATGAACGTCCTGTTGCTGTTCTGGACACACTTTTAGTATTCTAATCATGCTGCTGTAGCCTGTTTTCATACTAACACTGTTCTGTACTGCTCTGATTACAGGTTCTGATTATTATTGTCTTTCTATTCTACGTTTACAGGTTGTACATCAGTCTATTCGTACTTCTTTTTTCTTCTCTCTCCTCATGTGCTGAGCTGTTTGGTGCTGACGTGAGTCCATTCTGGGTCAGCCTTTTCCCACTGTAAACCCCCCCTATTTGGCTGCGCTCCTCCTAATCCCCCTCTCTCCCTCTCTCTATCCACTGATATGCTGTCCTGCTCTGCGTCTTCATATCGAGTTATTCTCGCCTCACTGCATAGCTGTGCACATGACTGTTTACCTACACACGTTTACATTGCCCTCACATTCAACCATTTATGGCTTGATGTCACATTTGGAGCAGCTCTTAAAATGTACTAGTGTTTCTTTTGTTGATTTTTATTCTTGGTCTGTTGTGTTGTGCTATCCGGTGTTGACCAGAGGAGGATGGGTTACCCTTTTGAGTCTTGGTTCCTCTCAGGGTTTTTCTCTTCAACTTGTGTACATATAAGATTATTATATATATATATATATATATATATATATATATATATATATATATATATATATTATTATTATTTATATATATTTTTTTAATTACCACAAATGTCTAAAACCCTGCTTTCACTTTGTCATTGTGTAGAGTTGTGTAGAACTGTAGATCAATAATCAGTGTATTCTGTACAGTTCTCTTACTTCAAATGACACTGTCATTGTTAGGATTATAAGGTGCATGTGATCAGATGATATGACCATCTGAAGAGTCAATGGCAACGGCTGGTAAACAGTCATCCTGACTCCATCCTACGTTGACAACACAGCCTAAGGTGTGAGCCTAGCGCCGCCTTGACTGCCTGCGATGACGCTGATATGGCACACTTTGAAACTTTTAGCTCTGAAGGGCAAAGACTGTGACAGGAGAATTCCTGACTCTGCACCCTGTGAACAACCGCATTGGACTGATTGTACTGCTCGCTTCCTGCCACCTACAAGATCTGACCCAGGACACTTTGTTTTAGTTGTGGTGGAACAGAAATGGACTTGTAGGTTGGGAATGCACCCAGAACAGGATTGAACTCTGGACTATTTAGAACACTTTCTGAGTAAAATGGCTCAGAACATTGTGCACCCTTCACCTCCTTTCAGGCCCCCCTGGAATCTGGAATCTGGTTCCACACAAGAACAATGCACCACCTAATGTTTAGTTAGTCAATCATACCGATGTCTTTTGTGAGTTTCTGTGTTCAAAACAAAGTGTTTCAAGTGTTTCATTTCAACTGGCTGAGCTGTTCTCATGTTCAAGACTCTTACCAACACTACTTTAGGAAATGACCGCATGTGGTTGTCCTGTGTAGCTTTTACAGCCACAGTGCTTCAGGACTGAAATAAGGGGTGAGGACACCAGTCTTAAGGGATGATAGAAATCCATGTTTGGTAAATGGAAACTGTTTATGGACTCTGTGTTGATCATATGGATTGCAGTGCTTGTGTTTGGTGGCTGCTGTATTATCCTGTGCATTTGAGGCCTTATTCTCTGAGTGGTAGATATGTCTGTTTCTTTAAAAATTGTGTTTTGGCCACAATTCTGTCTCTACTGTAATGACCTTGATGAATTCTACCCGTGTCATTTGTACAGTAAGTCCTGTGGCAAAAGAGGCCTGAGTTTAGGGAAGGACATTTTTATTGTATCCAATCCTTTGAGTATGTTTATGTAGTCAGGACTTTCCCTGTAAACCAAGACCTTGTTTTATCTAAGATGTTTTAAATTGGCTTGAAACCTTTTTTTTTGTTGTTGTTGTTGTTGTTTGTTTTTTCTTTTTTCCCAGCTTGCCATGATCTGTTTCCCACCTTGCGTATTGGATCTCCTAACCCCTTCTCTACCATGTATTGAAATGCCCAGTTCCAGCTGTTTCATCCATGTACCACCAGACCTGGCTCTCTACTACCCTACTGCCCACTGTCCTGATCTGGAGCCTCGTGTTGATTCATCCTCCCCTCACTGCATGACCATACATACCTGTCTGAACTTCAACATTTCCCTCACGTTTTTGTCTTTTATGGCTTGACGGCGCATTTCCATATTCTCTTAATTCAGTATTGATTTATTGTTTTTATTCCTGGGTTTTATTCTAGGTATTTAAACCAGATATCTGTAAAGCTGCTTTGTGACTATACTCGTTGTGAAAAGTGTTTTATAAATAAACTTGAAATCATTTTTAAAGGCGTTTTTGCCTGTTTCAAGATCACTCTCTTTTCCTATTTATTACTTGTTAACACTTTGAACATATAGCCGAGTGATTACGCCAACTGCTTGTACCTTCCTGCTTTAGAGAAACTGAGGCTGTCAAAGCTTGTTTATCATATATACTCTTCTATATTCTGAAAGCAGTGTGTGCAGTCTTTAACCCCTTATTTTCCACTTATAATATTAATAATAATAATACATTTAACATTTGCTGTTACTTTAAATCATTCTTTGTGTGTTGTTATAGTAGTCTAGTGGTTATAGATTTAGTCGCTTTGTATGCCAGGCTATGTAGAAGTCATAAAAAAATATTAAACCCTAACTGTTACCTTATGCTTATAGAGGTGTCTGACAGAATACTCACAACCCGAAGATCTTACTCCGTCTAAGGGCCAGAGCTTTTTTCACAGCATATTGATTATGAATTACTTCAGTTGACCATATATTAGTTAATTAATTCAGAGTGGGAGTAAAACGGGAACACACATTTACTTACACTGCTATGGTAAATTTATCTTCACCCCTTATCTCGTGTTTGTTATATCCTCTAATCTTCTCATCCTGAACTGAATTTAGAGCATCTATTAACCGATTTTGGAAAACCTTAAAGTAAGCTATGAAATACTTGGAAATCGACTCCAATGTCGAAGTTGGGATGAGAAGAACCAGATCTCAAAACAAAAAATATGTGAAAAAACTGGATGTAGTTCAGTTCATGACAGTCATGAAAAGGGAGAATGTCTGTAAACAGAAGAATTGATAAATCTGTAGACTCTTCACTTGAAGTGTATGTGTAAATGCACTGGAACTAAATAAACAAACTGTAGCTGGTCTCTGTGGCCTAGACCTTTCAAAGGCTCATGGGAGGGTGCAGGCAGATTGCCTCTCCAAGGTCAAGTGAGGTGAGGGTTCCGGACACCAGGAGATAAGAACTAATAAACTGCATTTTAAAACTGCCGTTATATTTAATATATGCCGGAGTTGATCGTTTGGACATTACAGTCTATAAGACGTCTAAATTAAACAGCCCATAATGTTGAATATTAATGGTCTTCAAATGCTGCAATGGAGTTTCAGTTCCTAGTTTCTAAAATCTAGATTTTAAAATGAAATTCAGGAAAACAACCATACCATATTTCAGATCAAATTCTATATCTTTGTCTTTTTCCACATGTTGTCCACATCTGTCTTTTTCTGGTATTTTCCTTCATGTTAATGAAGTTTTAATAATGTTTTAGGAAGGCAGTGTGTTTTAACTCCTTATCCTTTGATCTGGATCTGGATTCTCGTTGGGAAATGAGGACTGTTTACACTCATTATGGAACTTGTAAAGGTGAAGGTCACTTTAGGTCAGTCTGAAACCACGGTAAGGTCATTTCTCCAGGCCTCCTCCATACTGTGGTTATTAGAACAACAACACGGAGACAGTTCAGGGTAAAGAGACATAAGTAGACAATTCAGTCCAGTTTCACAGAGATTACACACATTCAGGATGAAGAGCGACACAGCAGCGCCACCTACAGGTCAGATATCATATCTGCAGCAGCAGCTCCAGTCATAGACTGAGAAGAGGAAGCCAACGATCATTTCCTCACTTATTAACGAGGCTAATTGTCTCATCTTAAGGCATTTTAGCACATTTAAATATGTAAATATGACCATTGTTATTATTATTAATAAATAATGACAACCACAATAATCATTTCCTTTATGTAATACAGATGTGATGTTTTCATGATACAGTTGTTTTCAAAAATAATATAACAATAATAATAATAATAATAATAATAATAAATAATTGATTAGTTACTGTCATGCCTGGTCAGACGTGGCAGTGAACACAAGGAAACACTTGCAGGGATGGACGATGTAAGACTTTAATGTAAACTGGGCAAAAGTAAACAGAAGCAACAAAGCAAAGCACAACCGGGGGTACAGCAATCCAAGGGCCTGACAGTTACAATTATTACACTGTATTTACACAATTCATTTATATCATTTATTTTACTATTAATAATAACGGTTATGTTTACAGTTTTACATATTTGAATATATTTATATTGCCATTATTGTTAATTAAGAATGAACAACAACAACAGTAATAATAATGATGTCCTTTATTCATTACTTGAAAGTCCTTGTACTGGTCCTTGGCGAATAAAGAATTCTGATGGAGCTGATTAACAACGGTAACTAAGGGGCGGGGCAGGTCGACTGTGACATCACTAGGTTCCAGTATTTTTTTCAGTGTGGAGAGCGTGAGAGACAGACGTCACCTCATTAGTAAGACTGGAAATGGAGGAGAAGAAGGAGAAAGATGTAAGTGGAGCTCAGAGCTCATAAACACAACACTACTGATCACAACATGTGTAATTAAGATCATCGTTAAGCTAATTATAATATACAGTGTTTACCATCAGTACGCTTATTCATCATTAACTAGAGAGTGATTGTGGCTCAGTAATGTTGCTGTAATATGTGTTTGTCGCTAAGGTGTTGCTATGTCATATAGTTAGTACATTAGCCCATTCAAAGTGTCTGATTAATAGGTCTGTGTCCACAAACTTTTGTCCAATTGATGCTTGGTCCAGAAGCTCCTCCATGCACAGACAGGACTGGAGAGCAGTGGAGATAAAGGGCACCGCTCCCGTTCTCTCGGCTGTGTGTGGGAGAGCTGCCCATTGTGACATCATCTCTGAACATTCCGCCATTCATTCCTATGGGGAGAAAATGTAGATCATTTTAGGAGAACTGTCAGTGGATCAGTTCTACGATGGGAGGGTTTTGGCCACAGTCATTTCTTTGGATGCTCCTGTTGCACATATGCAAAAAAATACTAAAATAATAAAACTTATGAAGAACAATAGTGTGATGGTGACAATCACACTAATTAACATATTTATCATTTATTTACATAGTTCGAAATATATAGGTCATCATTTATAACTGCATTCCTAATTAAATAATTAGTAAATGAGAGGAGGTTGTTAAACTGTGTGAACATAATGTGAAGGGAATGTTAAGAGTGAAGAGCTCAGCAGATGAGAAATGCATTAGACTGAGTTCAGTAGAACAGACTGGTGGAGTCCTGCTGTAGCTGTGATACTGAGCTCTGCTCTACACTTTGAGAAATGAGAGGAATCCTGCAGGAATAGTTACAATGCTGGTAGATTGTCTTTGCTTTGTAAATATAATAACATTGGAGGAACATCAGAGGAACATTAGAGAGATGTTCAGGCAGGTTGAAGACAAGGTTGAGTCCAACATGCCAGCAGTGCAGCTTTCTTCAACAGCTGGAGCACTTTCCAGAGTTCACATACTTTTCTAGCTACTGTAATCTCACACAGACTTCAGAATTCAAGTTCACTGAACTCATTTAATTGTGTAGCAGAAAACATTTTACTGTACTATAATATCTGTTGATTGAAGTTGACTTTACTTATTATTTCAATAATACAAACTCAGGCCAGTTAAAAAATGTAATTCTTATGTGGCAGCAAATCATGTTTTTAATCCTAAATATTTAACACACACACACATACACACACACACACGCTATATAAAATAATCCAATAAATTAACCTCTGCACTATTGATTAAAGTATATTGTGGCAGATCCTCAATCATGTAGACTTTACAAAATTAAAAGTACATGAAGCCACACTGAACACTACATTAAGATTGTGATACTGCTTCCTGCATTGTGATACCGCATTCCTGCATTTTATTTAGAACAGGCAGGCATGACTACCTGCACATCAAGTAAATGAGGTAGAATAACTAAAATTATAATGCGAATGGTCTACCAGCAGTGGTAAAAATCCCAGTCCCAGGAAATTCTCTCACAGGGACCGCCAGCATTTATCACAGCTCGTGACTGAAAATCACTTTGCTTCCAGACAAGAATTGCTTCTTAAAGTCAACGCAGCCCCTTTAAAACCCACTTCTGGAAGAACACTCTGAAGGGACCTTTGCTCACTTGTGCTCAGCAATGGTGAGAATTTCCTGTTGACTGGGATTTAACCACTGCTGGTAGACTCATACGACCATCCGCTTTCATACACCTGCAAATTTTTCTTTATCTACTGCACAATAACAGATGTAAGAACTCATGCCTCTTTACATCCCTCATTACACCCAAGGTAATTCGTAGAGGTATAGCGTGTAAAACTAGTGCCACAGCACCATTTAAGCTGAAGTAGAAAACAGAACAGAGTTTTAAAAGACAAAGAAGCAGCTGGACATTCATCAGTGTCTGTGATAAAGAACATGAATGACTGCATCATTAAAATAAGTCAAATATTAAAATTTATCAAGCAGGTCCTCAGGAGAGTATTTGCATGCACCTCTCTTAAGAATAGTGGAAGACCTTTCAGTGCAGCAGTGTTTTGGGGCGTCACAATTTCACAAAAAAAAACAAAAAAAGCTCTGTGTAATAAAAAACAAAAAAAACAACAACCCACAAACACACACAAGAACACATTTCTACTACATTTCTAACATTACCTTAATATGCATGACGGCAGCCACTCGCTATCAAAGCCCAAAGAACTACTTGTTTACAGCAAGCAGGTACAGCATATTCTCTGCAAATGCTTGCCTTCTCACCCTGTACAGTTTAGGCAGTTTTGGTGCATACATGTCCAATAGACAATAAAACTGTCTCTTCAGCTTGACTGCTGCTATCCTTTCAAACTCAGTGCATATCTAAAGAGAGACACAAAAAAGGAGACCAGAAAGAGAGACACAATAAATCCTGTTAGTAAGAATGACTCCCGTATCACTCACCTCAACTCACACCAAGTAACAATACGATTTGAAATAACACCCCAGAATAAAGTGGCAACTGTGATAAAAGCAAAGCCAGGCCACTACTAGCTTATGTTATTTAGCTGGCTGCTTGGCCCCTTGTGGCCACTACAGTAAAAATAATTCATATTAAATTAACAAAACACAACGTCATATTCACATCAAATAATTTATGACATTTCGATACTTACTTCTGTCTTGAGCCAAACAATCCAAACAATCCAAACAACATCTCCGGTTCAAATTCAAACCAGGGCAAACAAAACCGTCCTTCCATTGTTCTGATAAAACTTTGTATATTATTGGAATGCAAAATAAACAGCAATACATTGAAAACAAAAACACTATATAAGAACAGTTATTTTTTGCAAACACAAATAAAGTAAAAGAAACTGTGTATGATATTAGAATGCAAAACTTTTAGAATAACAGCAAATACAGTAAAAACAGTGTAAAATATATGAATGCAAAATAAACACAAATACAGTAAAAACAGTGTAAAATATATGAATGCAAAATAAACACAAATACAGTAAAAAAAGCCACTCTATTAGAATAACTGTAAAGACAAATACAGTAAAAACACTATATTATTAGAATGCATTAGAATGAGTGTACTATTAAACTGCAAAATAACAAAACACTGAAAAAATGCTGTATTAGAACAATTAAAACCACTCTTTTTTTTGCTGAATGTATAATGCAGGCAGGACCAAGCGAAAGGAGTGATTGGGCCAGCCCAGTGTCAATCGGGCCACAGATCTACTGGTTTTATTGGCTGGTCAGACCAATACATAAATAATAAAAAGTGTTGAGACTGTCGGCCCAAACAACGCGTCGGCTCACATGAATGTGTGGAGGAAATCAGTCAGAGTCGAAGTTCTTCTCAAAACACCAACTTTATTCAAACAGAAGCTTTCTGGAGATGTCAAGTCACCGCGCAGTGAGATGAGATCCAAAGTATACAAATAACACCATCAATTATATACCGAGTTCTACATTCTAAGTTCCGAGTTCTACATTCCTTGTTCTGAATTCCGAGTTCTGAATTCCGAGTTCTAAATTCTGAGTTCCGAGTTCTAAATTCTGAGTTCCGAGTTCTAAGTTCCGAGTTCTGAATTCCAAATTCCAGGTTCTGAATTCCAGGTTCTAAGTTCCGAGTTCGGAATTCCGGGTTCAAAGTTCCGAGTTCTAAATTCCGAGTTCTACATTCTGAGTTCCGAGTTCTTCATTCTGAGTTCCGAGTTCTACATTCTGAGTTCCAAGTTCTACATTCCGTGTTCCGAATTCCGAGTGCTGAATTCCGAGTTCTAAATTCTGAGTTCTGAGTTCTAAATTCGGAGTTCCAAGTTCTTAGTTCCGAATTCTGAATTCCGAATTCCAGGTTCCGAATTCCAGGTTCGAAGTTCTGAGTTCGGAATTCCGGGTTCCGAGTTCCGAGTTTGGAATTCCGGGTTCCGAGTTCCGAGTTCGGAATTCCGGGTTCCGAGTTCCAAATTCCGAGTTCGGAATTCCGGGTTCCAAGTTCCGAGTTCGGAATTGCGGGTTCCGAGTTCGGAATTCCGGGTTCCGAGTTCGGAATTCCAAATTCCGATATCCGAGTTCCAAATTCCAAGTTCCGATATCCGAGTTCCAAATTCCAAGTTCCGGGTTCCAAATTCCGAGTTCGGAATTCCGAGTTCCAAGTTCCGAGTTTGGAATTCCGAGTTCCAAGTTCTACATTCCGTGTTCCGAATTCCGAGTTCTGAATTCCGAGTTCTGAATTCCGAGTTCTAAATTCTAAGTTCCGAATTCTAAATTCTGAGTTCCGAATTCTAAATTCTGAGTTCCGAGTTCTGAATTCCGATTTCCAGGTTCTAAGTTTCGAGTTCGGAATTCCGAGTTCCAAGTTCCGAGTTCGGAATTCCGGGTTCTGAATTCCGAGTTCTAAATTCTAAGTTCCAAATTCTTAATTCTGAGTTCCAAGTTCTACATTCCGTGTTCCGAATTCCGAGTTCTGAATTCCGAGTTCTGAATTCCGTGTTCTAAATTCTAAGTTCCGAATTCTATATTCTGAGTTTCAAGTTCTACATTCCGTGTTCCGAATTCCGAGTTCTGAATTCCGAGTTCTAAATTCTGAGTTCTGAGTTCTAAATTCGGAGTTCCGAGTTCTAAGTTCCGAATTCTGAATTCCGAATTCCAGGTTCCGAATTCCAGGTTCTAAGTTCCGAGTTCTGAATTCCGAGTTCCGCATTCCGAGTTCCGAATTCCGAGTTCCAAGTTCAGAGTTCCAAGTTCAGAGTTCTAAATTCCGAGTTCCAAATTCCGAGTTCCGAATTCTAAATTCTGAGTTCCGAGTTCTAAGTTTCGAGTTCGGAATTCCGGGTTCTGAATTCCGAGTTCCAAATTCTAAGTTCCGAATTCTATATTCTGAGTTCCAAGTTCTACATTCCGTGTTCCGAATTCCGAGTTCTGAATTCCGAGTTCTGAATTCCGAGTTCTAAATTCTAAGTTCCGAATTCTATATTCTGAGTTCCAAGTTCTACATTCCGTGTTCCGAATTCCGAGTTCTGAATTCCGAGTTCTAAATTCTGAGTTCTGAGTTCTAAATTCGGAGTTCCGAGTTCTAAGTTCCGAATTCTGAATTCCGAATTCCAGGTTCCGAATTCCAGGTTCTAAGTTCCGAGTTCTGAATTCCGAGTTCCGCATTCCGAGTTCCTCATTCCGAGTTCCTCATTCCGAGTTCCAAGTTCCGAGTTCTAAATTCCGAGTTCCAAATTCCGAGTTCCGAGTTCTAAATTCCGAGTTCTAAGTTCCGAGTTGCAAATTCCGAGTTCTAAATTCCGAGTTCCAGATTCCGAATTCCGAGTTCCAGATTCCGAATTCCGAGTTCCAAATTCTATGTTCCGGGTTCCAAATTCCGAGTTCGGAATTCTGGGTTCCAAGTTCAGAATTCCGGGTTCCGAGTTCGGAATTCTAAATTCCAAGTTCCGAGTTCCAAGTTCCGAGTTCTAAGTTCCGAGTTCTGAATTCCGAGTTCTGAATTCCGAGTTCCAAGTTCCGAGTTCCAAGTTCAGAGTTCCAAATTCCGAATTCCGAGTTCCAAATTCTTTGTTCCGAGTTCCAAATTCTATGTTCCGGGTTCCAAATTCCGAGTTCGGAATTCTGGGTTCCAAGTCCGGAATTCCGGGTTCCGAGTTCGGAATTCCGGGTTCCAAATTCGGAATTCTAAATTCCAAGTTCCAAGTTCCAAGTTCTGAGTTCCAAGTTCCGAGTTTCAAATACCGAGTTCCAAGTTTTGGGTTCTAAGTTCTTAATTCCGGGTTCTGACTTCCGACCTCTAAATTCCGAGTTCCGAGTTCGGAATTCCGGGTTCCGAGTTCCGAATTCCAAGTTCTACATTCCAAATTCCGAATACCAAGTTCCGAATTCCGAGTTCTAAATTCTATGTTCCGAGTTCTAAATTCTGAGTTCCGAGTTCTAAATTCTGAGTTCCGAGTTCGGAATTCCGGGTTCCAAGTTCCGAGTTCCGAATTCCGAGTTCTAACTCCCGAGTTCCGAATTCCGAGTTCTAACTCCCGAGTTCCGAATTCCGAGTTCTGAATTCTGAGTTCCGAATTCCGAGTTCTAAATTCCGAGTTCTACATTCTGAGTTCCGAATTCCAAGTTCTTAATTCTGAATTCCAGGTTCCAAATTCCGAGTTCCGAATTCCAGGTTCCAAGTTCCGAGTTCGGAATTCCGAGTTCTAAGTTCCGAGTTTGGAATTCGGCGTTCTAAATTACGAGATAGGATGTCGGGGTTCTAAGTTCCGAGTTTAAAATTCCGAATTCAAAATTCTGAGTTCCAAATTCCGAGTACTAAATTCTAAGTTCAGATTTCTAAATTCACTGTTCCGAGTTCCAAATTCCGAGTTCGAAATTATGTGTCCCAAATTCCGAGTTTTAAGTTCCAAGTTCCAAATTCCGAGTTCCGAGTTCAGAATTCCGGGTTCCAAGTTCTGAGGTCGGAATTACGAGTTCCAAGTTCCAAGTTCGGAATTCGGGGTTCTAAACTCTTAATTCCGGGTTCAAAGTTCCGAGTTCTAAATTTCGAGTTCCGAGTTCTGAATTCCGAGTTCTAACTTCCGAATTCCGAGTTCCAAGTTCCGAGTTCCGAATTCCGAGTTCTAAATTCCGAGTTCCGAATTCCGAGTTCTAACTTCCGAGTTCTAACTTCCGAGTTCTGAATTCCGAGTTCTGAATTCCGAGTTCCGAATTCCGAGTTTTAAATTCCGAGTTCCGAATTCCGAGTTCTAAATTCCGAGTTCCGAATTCCGAGTTCTAACTTCCGAGTTCTAACTTCCGAGTTCTAAATTCTGAATTCCGAGTTCTAAATTCTGAATTCCGAGTTCCGAATTCCGAGTTCTAAATTCTGAATTCCGAGTTCTAAGTTCCGAGTTCTGAATTCCGAGTTCTGAATTCCGAGTTCTGAATTCTTAATTCCGGGTTCAAAGTTCCGAGTTCGAAGTTCCGAGTTCTAAGTTCCGAGTTCCGAAATCCGAGTTCCAAATTCCGAATTCCGGGTTCCAAATTCCGAATTCCGAGTTCCAAATTCCGAATTCCGAGTTCCAAATTCTTAATTCCGGGTTCAAATTTCCGAGTTCTAAATTTCGAGTTCTAAGTTCCGAGTTGCAAATTCCGAGTTCTAAATTCCGAGTTCCGAATTCCGAGTTCCAAATTCCGAGTTCCAAATTCCGAATTCCGAGTTCTAAATTCTGAATTCTGGGTTCCAAATTCCGGGTTTCAAATTCCGAGTTCTGAGTTAGGTGGCAGCTGGTCTGACACAGGTAGAGGGGACCTCAGTGGTAATCTTCCAGCAGGTTGGGCTGCGTGGCCATTTACTCGGAGAAGGTAAAAAGACAGAGTTAGTTCTGAGAGGATTTTATGGAGAGCAGAGAATGTTGAGCAGTATCAGAGTGTGTCTGACGACTGGAAAGTTCTGGGATAGACTCATCTTTGTGAGAGGCAGTTTTCCTTGGATCAGAAATGGCAGTCTTGGGCATAGAATATGTTACCTGGGTCTGTTGAAAGGTTAGCGTTGGTCAAGAAACAGATGTCTTTCCTAACAGGGTGATGATCTCTGCAGCAAGAGTGAACATCAGTTAGAGTGCTCTGGAATGAGCACTCCTCTGTCCTCCAAAGAGGGGTTTTAAAGTTGTGTTCTCCCTTTTAATGACTGCTTTAATAACTTAATCTAGGACCCAGTGCCCTACAAAGGAGGAGGTGTCCGTGTCAGCGGGTTGGGGTGGATGTCTGGTTTAACTCACCTGAATCTAATGTGCTTTAGCATTAGTGCAGCATGGCAGTGGCGCAGGGTGTGGGTGGCACAGCTCCAGGGGCTCCAGGTTGTGGCTTTAACCCTGACTCTGTTCATTGTGAGAAGTTTGGTGTGTTCTTCCTGTGTCCAAGTGAGCTTCCTCCCACCTCCACATGGTAGGTGAATTGGCTGTGCTTACTTGCCCGTAGGTGTGTGTCTCTAGGTGCAGTAGCACCCTTTCCAGGGAGTGTTCTTGCCTTGTGATGATTCAGGAAAGGCTCCAGAGAAAAATAAGAAAATAAATCTGTGACCAATTGCCTGATTGGAGTTAATAGGTTAGTATGATGCTTACCTTGGTCTTTTAGGGTACATGGATTCCCGCACTCCAGCTGCCAGATTGCTGTGTTTAAGAGATACGTCACATTAATATAGCTTGCATTTACACTCGTATTTCAAACAGAGGTTCCTGTAATGAAAGGGTAAATCAGATCATGCTGTTCATCAGTGTTGCTCAGTTCACCGATTCTTATCTGGATCTTATCTTATCTTAGTATCTGGATACTTCTTCATTAAAAACGTGAACGAGCGCGTTTTAAAATAAGAGCGGTGTTTCCTACGAGGGTCACAGGGGGGCAGTGTGCGAGCGCAGCACTCCAGCTCTGCCTCGTCTCTCTGCAGTGCAGGCCTGCTCAGAAGAGAGCGGGTAGCATGGCTGCTGATACCAGCGGTTTACACACCGTCCTCGACTTGAGGGAAAAGTTTACTCAGTTTTCATAAACAACCGACAGTCAGAGCAACCCCGAGAAACACCAAACCCGGTCTGCAGACTTAGCTTTAAACCTGTACAGACCAAAGGAGCAACACCTCCAACTGAGCTCAGCCTCTTTCTGACTGACCTGCAGAGGTTAAAGAGGTCAGAGAAGGTCAGATCAGTGAAGAGTGATACAGCTCTAACAATCACACCAAGCTCCAGTCAGAGGAGGGGGAGTTTTTTCAGGAGGAGTTTAGGGCAGTGAGAGCTGTTGAAGTTAACTGGCTTTTCTTTATTGATAACTACCAATGTGGAGAACTGGTAGCGTTATGTTTACCTGAACCTTCATGCTGCTAAATATCAGGTGTTCACCAGTAGATCAGCAGCAGTTCTAAACAGAGCTGTCGCAGTAATTACGCTACAAACTGATCGTATGATCAATGATTATGACCTCCATCATTTTGGAGGACATCGATAATGAAGCTTTGTTTATTTGCGTGTTTTTAAGACCTTTAACCAGGCGAGCTTTTCTGTTCTCCCCTCTACCAGACACACACACACACACACACACACACACAGACACAGACAGAGACCTTTCTGTTTATTAATAAAACTATTTTCGATCATCTATTATTCCATTACTTTTCCTAATGTTTTAGTTTTTGCTGTGGTATCGTTTCAGTATCGGTATTGAGATATTTAGGCAGGTATCGTATCTAAAGTCATAAGTTTGGTATCGTGACAACACTACTGTTTATAATGTAAATAGAAAAATATAAATAAGTAAATTACCTCTTACTTCTTATACTGAGAGCAGAAACCTCTGATAAAAAATAAATCTATCTATCTGTCTATCTGTCTGTTTGTCTGTCTGTAACCCTGTTAAAATTAGGAGCCTCTTTCTGAGCTCTTCTACAGAGGCTGTTCATTTGCCCCCCCACCTTCTCTCCCCCTCTTCACTTCTTGCTCTCTTCAAGTGTGAGTGTGTGTTGTGTCCAGAGCTGATGCTGTGTTGCTATTTTTTGTGAGCAGTTATTGAAGTTAAAAGCTGATTAAGGGTCCAAAGGGGATATAAAATCCCCCATTCCTCGTTTTTTCAGTGTTCTTTAGTCCTGAGTTTGATAAACTCTCATCAGTTTCTGTTCAGTTGTGAAGAGAAACACCGGTGAGTTCAGACAGTGCTGTTTAAGGAGGGATTATGAGTTAGTAAGTGTAGATTTCCAAGTGATAAGATGTTTAAAGTGTTGATAAGGGAGTTAAAAGATTATTAAACAGCCGGAGTATAAATGTGGGAGACAGACCTCGGCTAGTTCGTTTCAGCTGCTAAGCTGTAGGCTAACAGGCAGAGGCTAGCGGGATTAGCATCTTGTTTAAGTGTAAATCTACGATGTTAAGTGTTAAATCCTGCTGTTTACGGACTCAGAGACATGCTGAGATGAATATGCTTGTCGTACAGTCTTGCTGAACTTAGTGCTGTATCGTACAGGTTGTTTTGTTGACGGGAAAAGCGAGCTAATTTGTCCAAGATGGCGAGCCAACCTGAGACTACACTTCCCAGAGTACTGCGCGAGGGACGTCAGTAGCGGGAACACACACACACATACACACACATACATACACACACACACACACACACACACACACCTAGCTTAGTCTATCCGGGTAGTGAAGATTTAAACACACTTTTCTGACACTTTGAGACGATATTACTCCAGAAAGGAACATTGATTATAACAAAAGGGAAAAACTGTTGGTTCACATTTCAGACTAAAGGACTGTTATATTGTTGAAAGTTGAGTAAAATATCTCATGAATTCTTGACTCTGAACTTTATTATTTTACTACCATTTAAGCTTTTGTTGAGTGTTTTATGTGTTTTGGGTTTTGTTGTTAAATCTGAACTTGTGCATTTTTCCAGTACTGTTATTTTTTTTATAGAGCCTCATTGAACTACAGTTTCCTCTTATAACTCATTTATACCTCCTACTCCATTTTTATATGTTTTTTTCTTTCCTATTAGCCACTCACAACTATTCACACACACATAAGAAGAAGGTCACATCATTTCTGTAAATAAATATATGATTATATCTTTAACCCTGTACTCACTGGTCCATCGCATCTCTGTCCAAGCTCTCCTTAGAGTACCTAGTGAGATATCAACACTGGTCCAAACCCCTGAAGAATCCCAACCTATGGTTGATCTGTCCCTCAATAGAAATTCCTATTGTGGTGTAACGGTTGGTGTAGACACTGAGTTAGCTGACGTAGCTCCTGTGTTACATTTACGCGTGCTACGTATCTGTCTATCTACCTAACTAGACAGATTTGATCTAGTTGAAGAAATTGTAGGACAGTCAGGACATTTCTCTTTGTTTTATTTCAGAAACAGGTTTCTGTAATGAAAGAGAAAAGCATAAAATGCTGTTTATTGTTTAAATAAAAAAAAAATGTAAATAATTCATTATTGAATTAAATGACCCCTTGCCTCTTATACTAAGAGCAGAAAATTCAGAGGAATTCATCTATCCAACTATCTATCAATTTATCTAGCTAGCTATGTGTCTATCCACCCATCATTGTTTTTATCCAGTTGGTGAAATTGCAGCGCCCTCATTCCCCCAGAATCACCAGGTAGTTAACATGTCACATAGTCACAAGTCTCTACTGTGTATGGGCTGGTGATGAGTCAGCTACCAGTGACAGATACCAGATACCAGTACCAGATAATGTGCTGCATGAGGCTTGTCTGTCCTGGTTGTTCTTTAAACAGCCCAGCTGGTATCCTTTCCTTCAGCTCCCTCAGCTTGTCCCTCATCTTGAGAACGTAGGACAGGATGTTTAGCTTTTCAGTCTTTCTCAGAGCAAATGCTTCCGGGTAGCATAGACCCAGATTACTAAAATATGGCAATTTCCTCCCCGGCCTCTTGGTAAAGGGCGTATTATATCCATGGCAATCCGTGAAAATGACATGTCAATAACTGTCAGACTTATTAATGGCACCCTGTCTGACTTTTTCTCAGATGCTGTTAACTGACACTCTGGACAGACATTACAAAATTCAGCTATATCTAGCAGCTGACTTGGCCAGTAAAATCGACTTGCAAATCTGCTGTGTGTTTTAGCCTGACCCAATTGACCTGGCCACGGGTCCGAATGACCCAGCTTTAAAACTTCATCTCTGAGACATTTGGGAACCACTAATTGCTCAACACCATTTTTGACCTAGAGCTTGTTGTCTTTCAGAATGAGTTGACTTCCCTGAGCTTATTCTCTTTCCTTAGCACAGTCTAAAAACAAGGGTTTGAGTGTTTCATCCTGCCTTTGCAACATTGCTATGTCTGTGTATGTATGACCAGCTCCAGTGTCAATAAGGGCTTTAAATGTTTTGTGTCCTATTTTTATAGGTATGGTTATCTCACTACTGTCCTGTTCCTAAAAGCTTATTTCGGGTCTTGGAACATATCAGAGATGATTTGTCCTGGTAACAAGCTTAGGCCAATCTTAAATCTTTTGGCCAACCTGATTTTAGCTAGCTGTGTTTAAACAGTTTGGTGATTATCTGTTGCCTGACTATCTTTGCTTCTTTTGCTAGTACTCCAGCGCCCCTGTGTGGTGATAAATTCACTAGCGGCTTAGGACCACAACTGACCCCGCCCCCAGACTTACTTGTCTGTGCCTATTGGTACACTCTGTTGCTGGAATCACAGAGCAGGAACTCCTTCTCAGCTTGCCTTGCTGCCACGAAAGCTTCAGCTGCTTCCACTGTTTGTGTTATGGACGCCGGGCTGCGTTCAGTTATCCAACATCTGATGTCTGGACTCACAATTATAAACAAAAATTATGGTGTTCCCGATGTCCTCTTTCTTTTTTTTCTCTGGGAGTCATCCACTTTTCAGACAGTGATTTCAGTCTGTTATACAGTTCATGATAGTTATCCGTGGCAACATACACAGCTCTAGCTTTTCCCTCTAGCAGCGGGACTATATGTATTACTGTATTATCGCTTCTAGGCCATATTGCTGCTTATGTTGGTGAAATTGTAGGACAGTCAGGGTGTTTCTCTTTATTTCATTTCAAACACAGGTTCCTGTAATGAAAAAAAGAATACCTCTTATACTGAGAGCAGAAAACTCTAAGGAATCCATCTATCTAGCTATCTTTTTTTCTATCTTTCTATTTAGGTAGCTAGCTATGTGTCTGTTAACCAGTCAATGTTTTTATCCAGTTGGAGAAATTGTAGGACAGTCAGGGTGCTTATCTTTGTTTCATTTCAAACACAGGTTCATATAATGAAAAAGAAGTTAATGCTGTTTATCATATATATCGAAAAATATTGAGAATTTATTTAATTTAATTACCCTTACCTCTTATACTGAGAGCAGAAAACTCAGAAAATTTCATCTGTCTAACTATTTATCTTTCTATTTATCTAGCTAGCTAGCTATTTGTCTATTAACCCATCTTTTTTATCCATTTGGAGAATTTGTGGGACAGTCAGGGTGTTTGTCTTCGTTTCATTTCAAACACAGGTTCCTGTAATAAAAAAAATCAGATAATGCTGTTTATCATGCAAATAGAATAATATAAAAAATTACTTTTATTAAATTACCCCTTATCTTTTATACTGACAGCAGAAAACTCAGAGAAAATAATTTATGTAAATATTTTTCTTTTTAACTAGCTAACTATGTGTCTTTGAACCCATAATTTTTTATCCAGTTGGTGAAATTGTAGGACAGTCGGGGTGTTTGTCTTTGTTTCATTTCAAACACAGGTTCCTGTAATAAAAAACAAAATCAAATAATGCTGTTTATGATGTAAATATTATGAATTATTTTAATTGAATTACCTCTTACATCTTATATTGTGAGCACAAAACTCTGAGAAATTCATCTATATAACTATTTATCTGTCTATTTATCAGGCTAGCTAGCTATTTGTCTTTTAACCCGTCAATTTTTTTATCCAGTTGGTGAAATTGTAGGACAGTCAATGTATTTGTTTTTCTTTAATTTCAAACACAGGTTACTGTAATGAAAAAAAGAAATTAGATAATGCCTTTTATCATGTAAATAGAAATATATTGAGAATTTATTTAATTGAGTTACCCCGTACCTCTTTTACTGAGAGCACAAAACTCGGAGAATTTCATCTATCTAACTATTTTTCTGTTTATTTATCTAGCTAGCTAGCTATGTGTCTATTATCCCGTCATTTATTTATTTATTTATTTTTTATCCATTTGGATAATTTGTAGGACAGTCAGGGTGTTTGTCTTTGTTTCATTTCAAAGACAGGTTCCTGTAATGAAAATCAGATAATGCAGTTTATCATGTAAATAGAAAAATATTAAGAATGTATTTTATTGAATAACCCCTTACCTCTTTCACTAAGGGCACAAAACTCTGAGAAATGTATCTATATAACTATTGATCTGTCTTTGTCTAGCTAGCTAGCTATGTGTCTATTACCTCTTTTACTGAGGGCACAAAACCCATCTTTTAATTTTATCCGTTTGGAGAATTTGTAGTACAGTCAGGTTGTTTGTCTTTGTTTCATTTCAAACACAGGTTCATATAATGAAAAAGAAATCAGATAATGCTGTTTATCATGTAAATAGAAAAATATAAATAATTATTTTATTTAAATTATCTCTTATACCTATCTCTTATACTGAGAGCACACAATTCTGAGATTCATCTAACTATTTATCTGTCTATTTTTCTAGCTTCCTAGCTATGTGTCAATTAACCTATCATTGTTTTAATCCAATTGATGAAATAGTAAGACAGTTAGGGTGTTCCTGTAATGAAAAAAAGAAATCAGATAATGCAGTTAATGCTGTTTTTCATGTAAATAGAAATTTATTTCATTTAATTAGCCCTTACCTCTTATAGTGAGAGCAGAAAACTGAGAAATTTATCTATCTAACCATTTATCTGTCTATTTATCTATCTAGGTAGCTATTTGTCTATTAACCCTCTCAATTTTTTATCCAGTTGATGAAATTGTAGGACACTTAGGGTGTTTGTCTTTGTTTCATTTCAAACACAGGTTCCTGTAATAAAAAAAAGAAATCAGATAATGCAGTTAATGCTGTTTATCATGTAAATAGAAATATATTGAGAATTTATTTAATTTAATTAGCCCTTACCTTTTATACTGAGAGCAGAAAACTCTATTTATCTGTCAGTTTATCTAGCTAGCTAGCTATGTGTCTATTAACCCATCATTGTTCTTATCTAGTTGGTGAAATAGTAGGACATTCAGGGTGTTTTTCTTTGTTTCATTTCAAACACAGGTTCCTGAAATGGAAAAAAAATAGATAATGAAAAAACAGATAATGCAGTTAATGCTTTTTATCATGTAAATAGAAAAATATTGAGAATTTATTTAATTTAATTAGCCCTTACCTCTTATACTGAGAGCAGAAAGCTCAGACAAATTCATCTATCTAACTATTTATCTGTCTGTTTATCTAGCTAGCTAGCTATGTGTCTATAACCCTGTCATTTTTTTTTAATACATTTGGAGAATTTGTAGGACAGTCAGGTTGTTTGTCTTTGTTTCATTTCAAACACAGGTTCCTGTAATGAAAAAGAGGTAATCAGTTAATGCTGTTTATCATGTAAATAGAAAAATATTAAGAATGTTTTTAATTTAATTAGCCCTTACCTCTTATACTGAGAGCAGAAAACTCAGAGAAATGTATCTATCTAACTATTTATCTGTCTATTTAGCTAGCTAGCTAGCTATGTGTCTATTAACCCGTAATTTTTTTTATCCATTTAGAGAATTTGTTGGACAGTTATTGTGTTTGTCTTTGTTTCAGCTAGCTATGTTTCAATTAACCCATCTTTGTTTCATTTCAAACACAGGTTCCTGTAATGGAAAACAGAAATCAGATAATGCTGTTTATCATGCAAATAGAAAAATATGAAGAATTAATATAATTAAATGACCCCTTACCTATTAGCTATCTAGCTATGTGTCTATAAACCTGTCATTTATTTGTATACATTTGGAGAATTTGTAGGACAGTCAGGTTGTTTGTCTTTGTTTCATTTCAAACACAGGTTCCTGTAATGTAAAAAAAACAAGTCAGATAATGCAGTTTATGCTGTTTATCATGTAAATAGAAAAATTTATTATTTATTTAGAATTTATTTAATTGAATTAGCTCTTACCTCTTATACTGAGAGCAGAAAACTCAGATAAATTGATCTGTCTCAGTATTTATCTGTCTATTTATCTAGGTAGCTAGCTATGTGTCTATTAACCTGTCAATTTTTTTTTTACAGTTGGTAAAATTGTTGAACAGTTAGGGTGTTTGTCTTTGTTTCATTTCAAACACAGGTTCCTGTGATAAAAAAAAAGAATTCAGTTAATGCTGTTTATCATGTAAATAGAAAAGTATTGAGAATTAATTTAATTTAATTAGCACTTACCTCTTATACTGAGAGCAGACAACTCAGAGAAATTGATCTGTCTAACTATTTATCTGTCTATTTATCTAGGTAGCTAGCTATGTTTCAATTAACCCATCATTGTTTTTATCTAGTTGGTGAAATTATTGGACAGTCAGGTTGTTTGTTGTCTTTGTTTCATTTCAAACACAGGTTCCTGTAATAAAAAAGAGGGAATCAGTTAATGCTGTTTATCATGTAAATAGAAAAATATTAAGAATGTTTTTAATTAAATTAGCCCTTACCTCTTATACTGAGAGCAGAAAACTCAGAGAAATGTATCTATCTAACTATTTATCTGTCTATTTAGCTAGCTAACTAGCTATGTGTCTATTAACCTGTCAATTTTTCTTTGAGGTGGTAAAATTGTAGAACAGTTAGGGTGTTTGTCTTTGTTTCATTTCAAACACAGGTTCTTGTAATGAAAAAAAAATAGATAATGAAAAAACAGATAATGCAGTTAATTCTGTTGATCATGTAAATAGAAAAATTAAATGACCCCTTACCTATTATGCTGAGAGCACAAAATTCGGAGAAATTCATCTATCTAACTATTTATCTGTCAATTTATCTAGATAGCTATGTGTCTATAAACCCGTCTTTTTTTTTTTTTATCCACTTGGAGAATTTCTAGGACAGTTAGGTTGTTTGTCTTTGTTTCGTTTTAAACACAGGTTCCTGTAATGAAAAAAATCAGATAATTCTGTTAAACACATTCTGTTTAGCTATCTAGCTATGTGTCTGTTAACCTGTCATTGTTTTTATCCAGGTGGTGAAATTCTAGGACAGTCAGGGTGTTTGTCTTTGTTTCATTTCAAACTCGGAGTCCTGTTCTGAAAATAAGAAATGAGATAATGCTGTTTATCATGTAAATAGAAAAACATAAAGAATTATTTTAATTAAATGTCAACCTACCTCTTATACTGAACAGAAAACTCGGAGAAATTCATCTGCCTAACTCTTTATCTGTCTATTTATCTATCTTGCTATGTGTCTGTTAACTCGTCATTTTCTTTATCCATTTGGAGAATTTTTAAGACAGTTAGATAAATGACTGTATTGAATGAATTGTAGAACAGTCAGGATGTTTCTCTTTTTTATTTCAAGTATCTTTAGTCCATCTGTAGTTCAGCTGTCTCTCTGTCTCTCTCACTTTATCTATCTATGTACATTTTAGTCTGTTTGTCTACTTCTTCTGTCTTTTTTCTATCTTTATTTTCTTTGTAACTGTTTCTTACTTATCAATTTGTCTAACTTTCTAATCCTACATAGATCAATAGATTACATTTTTCACCACTAGCAAACTTTAACTGAGTCTGTCCACCATCCCAAAAACATCATCAGCTTCTCAACATTACAACTTTAACCCAGTTAAAATTAAAACACACATCAGCAGCAGACTTTAAAAACCCAGTCAGTTCAGCAACCTCAAGGTTAAAGCACACTGCCACGGCGGGCAGGATGAAAAGACTGTTTGTCCTACATTTGCTGTCCTGATGTGTGGAGAGGGTGCTGGTTACATGTCTGCAGCTGGAGGATCAGAGTAGCGACTGGGAGTTTAATGGAATGATTGATAATAGAACATTATTACATCATAAAGACACAGTTCTAAAGTTCCAGCAGCAGCTGTTTCTCTGACTTTTGAAAGATGCATTTGTGAACTGGTGCTCACCTGAGTTTACTCATGTATACACACCTGCACCAACACCTGAACACATTAAAATCACTCCTGTCATCAACAGGGTTCTTTCAGTAATCCAAAATCTGTCTTCAAATATGGGCCTAATAGTAATTTACTGTTACTATATATTACATTTCATGATATGGTATGCCAATATATCTATCTATATATATATCTGCCTGTATATATCTATCTTTATTGTTTTTAATTGATCAGTGAAATAATCAGCCTGGTCTCATGGGATATACGTACCACTGACCACTTTTTTGGTTTAAGATATAGGGGAACTGGGTACTTTCTACTGGTTAAGGGTGATTTATCTAGCTAGTAGGTAACAGCTAGCTAGGTGGCTAGGCTAATGCATCCTCTAACATAGCATCAGGTACACAGCAAGCTGTAGTTGAGGCCATTCTCATATAGTTTGGTGGTTAAATCAGAGGTTCTTCTAACATATCTTTTACCAAAAGCTTATACGAAGATAAGAGAACGGGAGACACTGTCTGCTCATTCATTAGCGTAGAGTGAGGTGTCAGCTGAGCTCGTACATTAGCTAGCTAGCGCTAGGTGGCTAATGAGGAGCGCTTGCTAGATAAAGCAGCTGGTGTTTTTCTGTGGTTGTCACGATGTGCTGGCTAGAGATCTCGTATGCTGTACTTACTGATTTCATACTGGATCGAATTGTGTGTAATTATGATATTTCTCTTTTTACAGCTTTGAACTTCTATTCATCATTGATTCTCATTATCTTTCTCTGCCTTATGCAGGGACCAGGTCGACACGTGGACAGGTGAGTGAATGGTAGAGTTTATGTTAGCTGGTTTTCTGGTTAGTTTTTATACTCCCTCAGTTAACAAATGTAAGCACAGTACAGAAACACACACCATTTGACCTTAGAATTACAGGATTTTACATGATGGGTTTTGTAAAAATGGACTAATTTGATTATTTGAGGTTAATCATCTGAATGTTAGAACTATCTGAGCTGGTTTCCCAGACTTGCATTAAACCTAGTCCTTGACTAAAAGAGAACTTCAGTGAAGATCACCACTGGAAAAAAGCTAGTTAGTGTCTGGGATTATGATCAATCCATGTCTGGGTAATCAGCCCTTTCTGATCTAAATCACCATGTGTGAAATAATGTGTAATGTGTTGAAATTATTGCACCACTGATTTATTGCACATATTTCAATGAATTGCATTACCGTTATTATTGCACATATGAAAAGTATAATTTGAGTATTTTTCTGATGAACCACAGTGTCACACATTGAGGGAGGAGTTTGATGGTCACAGGTAGGAATGACCTGTGGTGCCCTGTGGTGCATTTTGATGATGAGTCTTGCACTGAATGTGCTCCTGTGGGTTGGAGCCATTATCCGTAATGGCATGCAGCTTATACAGCATCCTCCCCTCTGACACTGCCTCAGTGAGTCCACCTCCACACCCACATCATCACTGGCCTTTTGGATCAGTTTGTTCAGTCTGTTGGTGTCTGCCACTCTCAGCCTGTCCCAGCATGCACTTGCACTTGCCACCACAGACTCATAGAAGATCCTGAGCATAGTCTGGCAGTTATTGAAGGACCTTAGAAAATAGAGACTCCTTCCTGTAGAGGGCGTCAGTGTTCTTAGCCCAGTCTAGTGAGTTGTCAATTTAAACTCCTAGATATTTGTAGTTCTCCACAGTGTCCACATTGACCCCCCTGATGGACACAGGGGTCGTCACCAGTGCCTTGTCCCTCCTTAACAGGTCATTTTGTAAAATACATTTTCATGAGTCGCTGAACATTAACAAAAATGGTTCAGCTTCCCATCCTCTATGAGGAAACATACATCATGTTGATTTGCATGTTCTGTGTATGTATGAAAATGTTTTTAAAAAAATAATTCCAGAAAATGCAAGAACATCTGAAGCTTCAGCTAGTGAACAATGCTTTGCGGATGTAAATGCACACCAAGTTATTGGTATGTATTTTTCACACCTAAAATGTTGTTCACAACAATTTGGAAGAGTGAAGCTGTTGAAAAGCCACCTGTCCTTATTTGTGCAGGTCTGTAATTAGCATGCCACTGTTATTCAGTATTTTCCTAATTCCAGAATGGGAACATTTGTGGCAATTTGTGTATCTTCCAAAAAGCTTTCCTTGAATGAACATATTGTCATCATGAAAAAGAAAAATTCTGTAGCATTGACCACTTCTCTTGCCCAGTTTGCACCCTAGATACAGTTGCTGTGTCTGTCGATGGAAACCGAACACTACATCATTTTAGCAAAACAAAGAGTTATTATTATGTTATTATTGATAACTGTAAACTGTCAGAATCTCTACGGAGTATCTCTATTATCTTTAATGTTTTCTTTAGAGGAACAGACATTTTTAATGGCATTTTTTTGGCTAGTGATAAAGATATAGCAACATTTGTTGAGTGCATTCGTAAGAAGGCCAAGCCAGTAAGATATTTGTCAAAACACTTTAGACTGTACATAGTGAAGCAGGATTTACTTTTTGTATATATTTGATAATGACATTGTGTTACAGGTACATGGAAAATGAATCTGTGGGACATCAACATGGGCTGCAGCCAGAGAGACCTCTAAAAAGACAAACATCATATGTGATGAAGAGGTCCTGGAGGTGGCAGTTTGCTTAAAGGTCTGAACATGTATTGGGGAGATATTTGCCAATCCTCCATTTTTGCAAGAAGAACTGGCCACAAAAACAAATGGAAAGTTCTTCTGCACTGATATAATGTGTGGATATTGGCCCTATCTGCAGAAGCCGGCTCAGACATTCCCAAAAATACAAAACCTGACTTAGACTTTTCTGCATGCAAAGGGGCGTTCTACAAAATGTGAGGTAATTGTGTATTGTCTAGCACACAGTTAAGTATTTTACCATATTGGTGGTGTTTTTAAACTTCAAATTTGTATTCTTGACATCTGATATAAATGCTGTAGGTGCAGCGGGGTGCCAGAAACCAAACAGGGGCAGGCACTACCATATTTAACAGCTTTTTGTCACGAATGGCTCTAACTACAAAATACATGAGTAAGGCTGGGAAGTGAAACTTTACTTACAGTGCTCATGCATTGTGCTTTTTTACCCTACTTTTCATTGATCATATTTGTTGACTAAGCCCTGGTGAAACAGTACATTTATCAGTTCCTTCATAATTACAGCTCGAGTGGATATGATCACATTGCATGTCAGGAGGAGGATCATCTTGCTGTTTTTTACAAGTATATCTTAACACCTGCCCTTTTAACTGATAGAGTGACTGATGGTAAACAAACTTCAAAATTATTTGTATAATTGCTTTCTCATTGCATAAGTGATGTGACTTTCTCTATCAAAATGTTGGAATACTTATTAGTCACCATAAAACGAAAAAAGAGCAAACTATAGATATATTCTCAGATTTTCTTGGCAAAACATTTATGGGTGTCGTCTTTTAATTTTACATCCCACGTTGTTTAGTCATTTACTGTTTTGTCTTTATCTCAATATGTTAGATTTACTTTTAATGTCAACCACCTTAACCTGACAAATATTCTTTACAGCTCCACATGACCCCAGATCAGATGATCCAGTGGGGTTGCAACATGTGATTGAAGGCCTATTCTTGGGCATGCAACAGAAAAGGGGGGATCTATATTGAGTAACTGGTAAGTAGCCATGTTCAGGTTGCCTCCCAGACATCATGAACTTGTGGAATTAATTTTTAAATGTGAAATCTGTGACAATAACATTAAGTTGTAGGTAATTCAGGTAATTCAAATACAGTTCAAATACATTTTTACATGGAGCAAAGTGCCCCTTCCACATCGTACACTTAAACCCTTACATAATCTTTATACTGTGTTTATACTCTAGTGAGCATGTTCATGTCAGGTCCGCGTCGCCGCACCCATCCCGAGCCGCAGACCACCGGCTTCATGTTCAAGGACTTTTACATTGACACCCGATTCCTGTTATCATGTTCTGATTTGGGTCACCTGAGAGCTGGGGTACAAAAGGGGAGCCAACGCTAAGGTCTGGGCCGAGAATTACTCTTGCGACGCCAAGCATTATGTTGGCCTCACGTTCATGAGACTTCTAGGAGAGTCTACGGGTTTCGGTAGTGTATGCTCTATCGGAGCTGTTTCACGTTCAGAGGGAGTTTGCTGTCTGGTTCACTGGTTGGTCGCCAGTGAGATTCGGCGTCCGGTTCCTTTGCACTCTAGTCACGTAAGTTTATCAGCGCCTGACGAGCGCGGTTTGGGTTCCTGTATTTGGCTTCCTCCCTCCGTTAGGGTAGCCCAGCCTCGCTTTGCTCCCTGGCTGCCTACCAGCCTCAGGTGGCCTTCAGGTTTTGCCCGCATTAGTTTGTCACGTTTGTCTTGTTTATCCCTCTGTTATTGCTGCACTCTTGTGTTTTCCCCTTGTTAATTTGAAAAAAACGTTATCATGCATCGCACCGTCCCTGCGAGTGTTCACCCGTCCATGTCTAGCTTAGCCAGCATGACAGTTCAATAAAACCACCCCATTGTTTCTGCACGTTTTCCATTTAATCAGTTCCACTGACCATATAGGTCTTGTTGTACAGTTACATACTGTAATCCATCTTTTTCCCTGTGTACTTTGCCAGCACACCTTTACCTTTTTCTTTAGTATTCAGGACCTCCACAAGACTATAATTTCCAGATGTTGTAGTGAACTAGCATGAGCAAGTCTGATTTGTAATGTAAGCCAAGAGTGATAGTTGGTCACAGGACGCTGTTGGCTGGATATTTGTGATTGGTGGACTATTCTCAGTGACACTGAGCTGTTTAAAAACTCCAGCAGCATTGCTGTGTGTCAGACTCACTCGCACTGGTGCAACACACACTAACACGTGTTGGGAACATAGCTCTTAGTCTATGCCCAGCATGCTCGTGAATGAGGGAAAGATCACACAGAGAGCTGTCCGCCTTGCGTAGAAGAGTTTTATTGTGTTGGTCTGCAGAGAACGGAGACTACATAACATACAGAGATGTCGGGTGTAGTCTGAAGGACACTTCAGGCTACATTGTTTATATTCACAAAACAGGGCGTCGTCTAGTCCTAACTTGGCTAGTTTCACTTCTGCCTCCTGTGTTTTGCGTGTTCTGATTGGTGCCTTTGTCGGCTGCATTTTATGTCTGCATTTTATATTTTCACAAACACTTCTGCTAATCTAATTACTTTGAACTACATGTACGCCCTGGGCTATGGTTCCTCTTTTCGTGAGCAAGTTTCAACTGCCATGTGCTGATCCAGTTACACCCAACATGTACATTTTGTTATCTTCCTTATATGACATTTCTTAGAATATACGCTGTTCTGCTTGTCTGGTTTCAGGGTTATATTGAGCAAGCAAGTTCCCTCTAGTCTCATGATTCAAACCCATAACTATAATTATAATCTCACAATTCCCCCTTTTGATCTCTTCACAGAGATCAACCATATAAAAGACATGGCACAGACTAGCGTAGAGGTGTGTGAGCGAAAACCCCTCAGGCAGATCCTTTCTGGCCTACAGCCTTATCAATCAAGAGAGGAAATTCTCACACGGCCATCCTGCCCCGATCAGCCACCTCTAAGGCACCTCTAGCGGGCTGTGTTATGCATAAACAACTTCCTCCACGCCCGAGTTGTCAGGGTCCAGAGTCCCCGATATCAGTGGCATCATGTAAGGCGGTGGTTGTTTGTTTTCAATTGTTGTGGTGATCAATCGAAGCACCAAAGCTAGCTAATTGACAGGTTGTCATCAGTGCTCTGCGACGTCAGGGTTCAGGTAGACTGCCTTCCCCCTTTTGCCACCTGGGGATTATTCTGCCCATTGTTGTTTGGTGGACTTATTTTGTCTTCAGATCCTTTTGGATGTCTTGCAGCTTGTGCATCGGAGGGTCTGCTGCGGCACACTGGGTCCAGTGGTACCACGTGTCACCTTTGCCTTGAAGACGGACCGCGTGGGTTGTTCTCTCCGTTACTCGATGTGGCCCGGTCCACCGTGGTTCCGACCACTTTCGCTTGAAAACCCTCAGTCGCACCCACTCGGCTGTTGGTTCCTCCGGTGATCCTGTCCTGGACTCCGACTGCTTCGTTCGTTCGCCTGCCTGTTGAGAAAAAACTGCAACAAGGTTGCTCAAGGCTTCAAAATACGCTCTGTGTGCTAGGGGTGAACATTCAGTCACTCCTACCAGCTTTGTTCCGGGTCCCGGAAATGCCCTCCCCGTTTGCAGCTCGTGAGGCGAGTGGCCTGTGGTTTGGCTTACAGCCAACCTAACTGCCATGAGGGCAAGAGGTAATGCATCTACCCAGGTCAATTTTGTCTGTGCACAGATTTTTGCCAATTTGTTTTTTAGGGTCTGATTCATCCTTTCAACCTTACCTTGGGATTGTGGATGATACACAGTGCCAAATCTATGTCTTAGTCCAAGTGAGGCTTCTACAAACTGGAGGTCTTTGTTTTTGAAATGAGTTCCATTGTCACTGCGAACTATTTCTGGAAAACCATGGCGAGGTATATACTGGTTGATCAAAAACTTTATGACAGAGGCGCTGTCTTCCCTTTTTGTGGGGACTGCCTCCACCCATCCTGAATAAGCATCTACCCCTACCAACAAGTATTTGTGTCCTCTGACACAGTCAATCATGTCTGTGTAATCAATGATCACCTCTCTGCCTGGGCCACTAGGACGGGGATACCGTCCCATTTCTGGTCTAACTGTTGGTTTGGCATTAAAAGCCTGACATTGAGTACATTCACTCACATGTAGTCTAACCATCTCTTTTAGATACGGATGCCACCATTGTTCCAACTCTCGTATCATTGAGGCAACGCTCAAATGCCCCATCCCATGTGCTTGAGTCAACACAGACTGCCTCAATCCTGGAGGTATTACCAACCGCCCATCCGGGCCCCTCCAGATCTTGTCTACATTTGTGCAACCCCTTGACTGTAACAACGTTTTTTCCTGAGGAGAAAATTTGTTTTGTTCTTCCTCTATTAGTCCCATGTCTAATTCAGGCATCAGTTGTTCGTGCTCTGAACACCTGATCAAATACTGACTGTGGTAATTGACCACCTTTTTTGCTGCTAAGTCGGCTGCATCATTACCTTGTTTAGTGGCTGAATTAGTTTTCTCATGGCCCTTGCATTTCACTACTGCAACCTGTGCTGGCAAAGCCAGGGCGTCTGTTAAATCTCTCATGTCGTGTATGTGTTTAATTGGCTCTCCCCCAGCCGTCAGAAATCCTGCCCTCAACCATTGAGGTAGATCCACGTGTACTGCCCCTACTACATAGGCGGAATCAGTATATATGTTGACCCTTTGTCCTTTCCCTTCCTGTAGAGCCGCTATCACTCCCCTTAGTTCGGCCCTTTGTGCTGATTGCGGCCCCGTCAGTTGTTCTGCTTTTACAGTCACGTGTCCTTGTGGTGTCTGTTCTACAACTGCGTAGCCTGCTTTCAGTCCTTCTGTGTCATGTCTGAAGCAACATCCATCTGTGTACAGATTGTGTGCTTCCTCTAATGGTTCAGTCATTAAGTCTGGTCTTACTTTTTCGTCTCTTTGCACTCGCTCCGCACACACATGTGGTTCCCCATCGCCCCACTGCTCTGCCATATTGATACCTTCGTGTGAGAAGGTGATGTTAGGTGCCAAAAGTACTTTACTAATTTTCTGTTGGCGGAGTGATGTCAGTGTGAATGCATGCGAGTTGATGTACGCTACTACGCCGTGTGTAGTCAGTATTTTTAGTGGATGTCCCATTACAATGTGTGCTGTTTTCGTCACTAATTTTGCTAGACCTGACGCGTGTTGTGTACACTGAGGGTGACGTTTTTCCATACTGTCCAGCAGAACACTGACATACCTGAGTATTCTCCTTTCTCCCCCTTTTTTCTGGAACAGGACACCGTTGAAAGAGGTGTCTGTTCCAGAAACATCCAAAAAGAAATCACTGGAGTCAAATCGGAATACCCAGGTATAATGTAACCGTGCCCCGTTTTTCCACTGGTAGGATCGGGGTATTCCATTTAGAAGAGGATGCTTCAAGAATACCCTTTTTCCACAGTCCTGCTATGGTGTCACGAATGCCCGCCTCAGCTTCGGGCTTGTGTTGATATTGATGTCGCCAGATTGGCGTCTGATCTAGTAAATGAAAGGAAATGGGATCACATGGAACTAGACCTACATCCGTTGGGCCAGTGGACCAGAGACTATCCGGTAGCGAGGCTAACAATCTAGCCGCGCCAGGGTGGTCCATATGTTCTCGCCCATGATGTCTAGAAATTTGGTCACATTTCAAGAGAACTTGATCTTGTGCGGCAACTAAGATACGATACACCCCAGCCTCTTGTGAGAACGAAACATACGGGATTTGCGTAGTCTGCCAATCTGTTAACGTTAGGGCATGTTTGATCATAGGACCCAAGTCCTTAGCCTGATGTTTGGGATTAACCGCTAATGAGATGTGGGGGGGCCGCTGAATCGGCCATCTCATACCACTCTAGCTGTTCTGGTGTAAACTGGACTGCTGCTGCTACCCCTTGGGGTCCTACATATATGTCTTTCGTGGTTACCTGCCAGACTTTACCTGCCAATGTGGCCTGAAAATTCTCCTCATACCACTCGGTTTGAGCTGGGTCATAAAATAGTGTGACATGGTACGGGTCAATGGGTGACGAGTAGGGATGCATCTGATAGATCCAGGGCTTCCACTGATAGAAACGAGACAGAATACCTGAGTGTGCCGGGGTCTCTGGCTGCAGCAGACCCCAATAAATGGATGCCTCTGGGTCCGCAACTGTTTGGACGAGGTACTGGCCTTGTCTTTGCGCCTGAGGCGTGCAGGGCAGCAGGGTCCCATTCGGCAGCCGCACGTCCAGGCCATCCGCAGAGCACAAGATCGTGGCTTGCAGTTTGATCAACAGGTCTCTACCTAGAAGATTAACTGGTACAACAGGTGAGACAACAAATGGATGCAACACAGTCTGTTTTCCTACACATGTTGTCAATGGTTTGGTGAACGGCGTGAACGAGTGTTCGTTTCCCCAGAGAACCCCATCAGTTGGATAGTTTTGTGTGAGAGACAAGTGGCTGGTGCATTCTGTATGGTGGACACCGTAGCACCGGTATCCACCAAGAAAGGCAGTGTTTGTCCATTGACCGTCATGGACACCACTGGTTCTGCCGTGGCAGTGGTGTCAGGGTCGCTCTCTGGGTCCCGTCAGTCTTGCAGGGGCCCCCCTTCCGGGTCCCAGACTGGGTATTGTCCTTGGCTGCTAGGGATAAGCTGTCCCCCATACCCTCCTCTAGGGTGTCCTCGACCTCTTGGGTTTTGCCCATAGCTGCCCCTCAGTGGTTGTCCCCCAGCTTCCCCCACGGCCTGGCTGTACCACGGACAAGTGCGGGCCCAGTGATTTGGATCATTACAAATAAAACAACACCCAGCGTTATTCTGTGGCGCTCCACCATATCCGCCCCTATAAAATCCTCTACCGCGTCCCCCTCGCCCCCCACGGCCGCCGCCACGCCGGCCACGTTCCCCATGATACTGTGGTGCCCAAGGTGGTATGGGATTTAAATCAGGAACTGGCAAAATCAGGTCTTTTTCTACCGACTGGGGTGCTACCGGACCTGCCGCTGCCGCATACATAATTTTCTTGTTCACTTTATCTTTATCTTTTTTATCATTGGCCTTCTGTCTGGCCTCACTGAGTTGCAGTTTGAGGAGTTGAGATTGTAACTGGGACATCTCTTTCTCCTCCTCTTCAGACTTAACCTGAGCGGCTGTCATGTGGTGTACCAAATGCTTTTCCCAGGTGCTAGAATCACACCCCTGTAGGTCAGGGTTATCTTTTATTTTAGTTTGTATGTCTGACGGCAAACCACCCAGCACTGCTGCCCGAAACCATTCAGTTTGAGCCCCAGCGGCTCCGGGATTACACCCTGTGTGGTGTATCCATGAATCCTTAGCCTCGCTAATGAACTGTCTAGGATTAATTTTAAGTTCCCATTTAAAGCGTGGTACTGCTCCGTAGTTGCTAGCTGGAAATTTTTTGGCGCATGGCTACACCTATGTTGGTACAGTGCGTCGTAAATGGCTCATTATCAGCGCATATAGATGCGAGAGCAGTTTCCTCTATTTCCCGTAAGTCTGCTGCAGTCATACATCTAGCGGCTACTGCCCGAAAGTCACCCATAGCTAGAGTCTGTCCAGCCGTCAATTTGTCCAATGCTCCTAACCATTTCCAACCCCCTTCTGCCGCAGGTGGCAGTTTATCAGACAGTGCCTGTAAGTCGCCCAACCCAAAAGGTTTATAACGCATAGGCTGCCCTGCCACCTGAATAAGAGGTGCTTGCATTGGGGCCTTCGTTGCCATTTGCGAAGTGCTTGCTACGGTACTCATTTCCCCCAATGTGTTCTTCCCCATAGATACTGCATTCTCTAATTCGCGTCTGGCTGCGGCCAATGCGCGTCTATCTGCGGCAAGTTCCTGACTCTTCAATCTGAATTTCCCCGCCCGTCACCATAAGGGTGGGATACATGCCGGACGGGTTTTGGGGAGGGGGTGCATATGGGGGCGGTAGTTTCTCTTCCGCCTTCATCTTAGTTTCTGGTTCACTCTTGTTACTCGGGTCCTTGTTCTGGACCGGTTCCCTATGTAAGTGCCTACAGGCGTGCCATGCTAAATCTAAAGCACACCAAATTCCTGCTTCCTTATCATACTTCTCTATTTCTGGAATAGATCTGACTTTTTTTCTAACACCCTTTATCTGCTGCCTCCTTTTTTACCGCGTCGCGTCTCTTTAGACAACGCACGCGTTCCTGTCTTAGTAAAGGGCTCAACGATTTACGATCGTTCAGGCCCTGTTTTTCACGTTTCAACATTTCCACAACCATATTACTCCATTTACCCTTTCTTTTACTTTTCTTTTTCACTTCTGGCTTTGAACAATGATACTCCAGTGTATTTTCCAACTGCAAACTCAACATTGTCCATTCTCTTCTATCACCCTCATTTCTTCCCCAACCATCATCATATATTTCTCGATCAAACTCGCCGTCCATTTTGGTTCGAGTTCCAACCACGTGGTTTTATTCACTTAATGTGATTTCGTTAATGCATAAAATATACCTTAGATAGGTCTTATGACCTAACAGAATTTAGGGAACCTTGTTCCCAGGGCCTCCAACCCACTTAGATAGGAAGGTCTTATGACCTAACAGAATTTAGGGAATCTTGTTCCCAGGGACTCCAACCCAAGTAGCGAATTTAGGGAATCTTGTTCCCAGGGACTCCAACCCAAGTAGCGAATTTAGGGAATCTTGTTCCCAGGGACTCCAACCCAAGTAGCGAATTTAGGGAACCTTGTTCCCAGGGACTCCAACCCAAGTAGCGAATTTAGGGAACCTTGTTCCCAGGGACTCCAACCCAGTTTACCGTCACGCCGGACGCACTGACACCTCGTCAGGTGTTCAGGGGGGCCAACCACGAACCCAAGAACCACACTCTTTGTGGCTTTTTCTTTTCCTTACTCTTATTTACCTTTTATACTCTTTCTTTTACAAAATTTAAAAGACCCCCTTTGGTTAATCAACAGAGACGGATCTAATTTGGATTTTGTAGTCAAATGTGCAGATTCTGTTAAAAAGGTTCTGCTTACCTTTTAATCGGGGCCCCGTCCGTCCCTAGGGATCAACCTGGAAGTCTGTTTGCCAATTCTCAGGTCTCTGTCGTCCTTCTCCTCATCACGTCGGGGTCACCAAATTGTTGGGAACATAGCTCTTAGTCTATGCCCAGCATGCTCGTGAATGAGGGAAAGATCACACAGAGAGCTGTCCGCCTTGCGTAGAAGAGTTTTATTGCGTTGGTCTGCAGAGAACGGAGACTACATAACATACAGAGATGTCGGGTGTAGTCTGAAGGACACTTCAGGCTACATTGTTTATATTCACAAAACAGGGCGTCGTCTAGTCCTAACTTGGCTAGTTTCACTTCTTCTTCCTGTGTTTTGCGTGTTCTGATTGGTGCCTTTGTCGGCTGCATTTTATGTCTGCATTTTATATTTTCACAAACGCTTCTGCTAATCTAATTACTTTGAACTACATGTAAGCCCTGGGCTATGGTTCCTCTTTTCGTGAGCAAGTTTCAACTGCCATGTGCTGATCCAGTTACACCCAACATGTACATTTTGTTATCTTCCTTATATGACATTTCTTAGAATATACGCTGTTCTGCTTGTCTGGTTTCAGGGTTATATTGAGCAAGCAAGTTCCCTCTAGTCTCATGATTCAAACCCATAACTATAATTATAATCTCACACACGCCACCACCCTGTTAGTGTTACTGGAGTGCTGAGAATAATCCACCACCCAGATAGTACCAGTTTATTGCACTGGTGTGACTGAATCAGACACAGAAGGGCTGTTGGAGTTTTCACTGTTTACTCTGTAGACAAACCGAGCTTGTCATTCTGCTTTGGAGACGTTTGCTTGTAATTGTACACACCTACCAACTTGGTAGGAGTGTCTAATCGAGTGGACAGTGAGTGGACACAACGTTTAAAAACTCTAGCAGCACTGCTGTTTCTGATGTATGCTACGATTACTTTTGTATTCGCTGACGTTATGACTTGGGATTCTGGTACGTTAATTTTGACATGAACCATTTTCGTGACTCTTCATTTAAACTCATTAAACTCAGACTTTCAAAGGAAAGAGGTCTATGTGCTTTTCATTTGTTTCAGACCATAGAAATGTGCAGATTCTGACCATGAAGACCATTAGACCTGACATTTTTTACCCCCTTTTTTGCCCACTTGCACTAAACTGTGCTTTCAACCTCACAGAGTGACCATGTTCCACAGAGTCAGGAGGAAGTGACTGAACGCCCGACTCCTCTGATTAACTGTCACAGTGGTTCTGCTTTTCTTCCTCCACAATGTAAAACCAGTCACACATTGCCTGTGTAGTCAGGACAGAAAGCTGCAGCACTAACATCAGATGTCAAATTATTAACACACACTGCAGGAGAACTGGAAATGGCGTGTGGAGTGAGAGAGAGAAGCAGGAGCTCTGATGCTGTGTGCATCGCCTTTCAGTTCAGTTACACTCCCCTGCCAACCAATTCAGTTCAGCTGGTGATATCCATGCATTGAGTTGATGACGACAAGTAAGTGCCAGCTAGTTGGCTGTTCAAGTTTGTTCCTTGTGAGAATTAACTCCATGTTAAAGAATAAAGAGAGAAAGAAAGTCGTTCGAGCTGCAGTAAAGTTCTTGTTCTGTGTGGAAAATGGCTTCCGCCTGAGGACATAGTAGTGCACTTCTCATGTTCGCCAAACATATAGGGAAGCTCTATATGTAACCGTGTGCATATTCTCTAGAACGTAATGTCCCTTAAATACTATTCCTGCTAGAACTGAATGTTAATACTTATTATTTATTAAGTGATCATTTCTTATCTGATTCAGTAGTTTAGAATATTTGTTCGAATATGATTTGATGGTTTTTTTTTTTTTATTATTTGTTATTTCAGACTGTGAGCAATGCTGAATGTCAAGTTGTACTGTGAAGTACTACTGGATTACAATACAGTTTAATAAGAAGAAATTATGTTCCCTCGTCTTTAGTCCTGTGTCCTTACCGATGCACCATCCTGTTTACTGTGAAACCCAATACGAGCTAGCCCTACCTATATCCTCTGAAACACTTAGACATGAAGAAGAACATTTTTGACAAGGTGATGCAGCTGGAGAGACTTATCGAGGAAGAGGCTCTACTTGTGGAAGAAATGAGACAACAGTGGAACCATCTTACAAGAACCTGCAGGGCTTTGAGGGACCAGGCTGGTGTACTAGCAGATGGCCTGAGCACACAGAGTGAGAACCTAAGTGAAATGAAAATACCCCCAAAAAGGCAGATCAGAATAATTTTCAGTTAGAATTAGTTTCAAACAAATGTAGGTGATTAAAAGCATACAGTGATTATAAATCCAGCATGAAGATGAAATTCCAGACTCTTATGAAAGAACCATGAAACTACAGGGGCCACTTTCCTGCACAGGGATTAAGTTTAGTCTTGGACTATATTTGGGTGTTCATCTGTGGGACAAGTTGGAATGGGAAGTGAACATGGACAAGCTGTACAAGAAGGGCCAAAGCCAGCGCTACTTTTGAAGGCTGAAGTTCTTTGGTGTGACAACCTAGCTGCTATGAACTTTCTACAAATCTGTGGTGCCAAGTATCATTTTTCTGTGCCATTGTGTGCTGGGCAGCAGTACTACAACAAAAGACCCAAACAGACTGAACAAGATCATTAGACTGACCGACTTAGTCCTGGGGGCTAAACTGGACACAGTGGAGATGGTGCTGGAGAGGGTAATGGGATGTTGGCAAAGGTGTCCGTGATCATGAAGAACCCAGTCCACAAAACACTACAGTGCCAGAGAGCGCACAATGGGCAGCAGACCTCGCTGCAGGAAAAACACTTTGACAGGTCATTTCTTTCTACAGCCATCAGATTGTACAAATCTACACTCCAATCCATCAAATTAATCTGTTACTCAGCATCATTGTACATCTGTATATCACCTGCACTGCATTCCCATCACTGCCTGTTCTGCTCTAGTCATCTTTTGCACAATACTGTGTGTAACAGCAGTTCTGCATTAAGTACTATGCAGTAATACTGCAACTGTAAACGACCTCATCCGTGGATTACTGTTACTATCACACAGTAACATTAACTGTGACAGTAACTGTGGCTATGACTGTGGCAATAACTGTAACTTCAATACCTATATATGAGGGTTAGGGTCCTCTATAACAGAAATATGCTACAAAGCCATTCAGGGAAACTGAATATCTCTGTACCAGTCCTTGGTGTGGTAACATCAGACAAAGCTGTAGAACACTAGAATAACCAGCTGTACTGAGTACTCCTCCTCTTCCCTGCCGCTTCTCCAACTAAAGTATAAAACATAGCCAAAGTCAAAGCATATAGTTGTGCAGTTGTGAGGACAACCCACTTGGAGGCCAGTAGACTCGACTTTTTTACTCAAACTCAATCACCTTACACCACTTCACACTAAACCTGCACAGTTCAACAACATTAGAGACTGAGTGCATGTGCGCATAATGGAGATATCTGTCAGGGAGTCCAGCAATGTGTGGGCGTCTCATGTAAAATGCATTTTGCAGCATGTAATGTCTGGATAAATGAGTGTAATTAGTTCTTTTAAAACATTAACAGCCCCCATCATCTAGCTCACTGCCTCTTCTGTTTTATTATAATCCTATTTTATTTGATTTATTACAATGGTCAGTGGCTTGTCTAGGCTGAGGTCTAAGCTAGACATAGGTTTTAATTTAAACTAATAAGATTATTTTGAATCTCTTCTGTCACATACGTGTTATTTGTGTAAAAATGATTTGACATGAGCACTACGAAGGACTGTCAATTCATGGAATCAAACGTATGGATGCAGTTACTGCACAGAACCTGGCCCCAGTTTGAACATAAGACAGCTCTCACTTGAACTAAATTTGTCCTCATTTCTGTGTAATAGAAGGGCAGGATGTCATGCTTTGTATGTTTTTTACAGACACTGATATGACCCCTACCGAGTGAAGCATTTCAGTGGTATTTATTTCATGGCATTATTTCCATTATTACATTCATGTCATGACATTTTCTATCTCTGTATTCTCTCCATCGCCTCGTGCCAGGTTTATTAGCATTACAATGGTTGTGAGCAGCCAGGCCTTCCATGTCTGCAGAAAAAGGCATATGCCTTGAGCTTAGGACCAGTCCCCCCCCTGCCCATTGTTATGGAGAGAATTGCAGAGAAGTGAAATTACACCTTATCCTCAAAATGGAGTTATGTAATAACTGAAAGTTTGGTAGAAGCACCACGCTCAAACTCTTCCCCTCCATTACTTCGCGCTATAAAACGCTCCTCTCCCTTTTCGTTCTTGTGACGAAACTTGCATCCCACCACCACCCCTGCTCCTCCTGATCCAATTTTACTCAACCTCTACCTGGCAAGGGGGGGTCTGGCTTTGAATTCCATCTGCTCGAAGCCCCCCAGAACTCCAGCCCAAATTTCTCGAGTTGCCTCCTTGCCTCAGCTAGCTTGGTCCGTACTCGCAAACTGATTTATACTTAAATCATCATAGCAGCCACATACATTAATGTATAAATGTCAACAGGTACAGCGGCTGAGATGAATGAGCAGAAAGACTCATGAATGGATGAGTGGGAACACTGACTGACAGTTCAGTTGCCAGCAGGCCTGGCAAAAGCAGATGAACTGAAAAATATAATAGTACCAGCAGGAATGACCTCCTGTATCACTCCTTTACACGCCAGAGATGAAGATGTCTGTTTCATCTAAACGGATTCCTTCTCTCTATATAGGAGTGCACTTTTCTATTCATTGAATGGCTTCTGTTAATAGTGAGTGAATTAGAGGCTGAATATTAAAGACATTGTATTAGACTCTTGAGTACAGAAAACGTGAACTCCATAGAGAGGGAGAGTGTCCTTTTTTTCACATTACTTTATGAATTGGTAGGTAAACAAAGTCCACTGAAATAAATTTCTCATTTCTATTGGATAGAAATGAGAAATAGGTGCTGGGCATTTCTCACCACCTATTGCAGGGCCTCCATCTGCCACACACCAACAGCATCAAGGGAATACTTACATAATTTAGTGTAATATTAGATACACACTGATGCACCTCCCCTTGACCCTGTACACCTCTGAGAGCAGCACTGAATTTAAGAGTCTTCTGTAGGTCTGCTGGTGGAAATGAAAGTGGTGTGCTTACACTTTTGTTGAGCATCTCCTGAAGATCACCTAGGAGTCCTTTAGAGGAAAACTCCAAGCACTGTTTCAGCTGAAGCGGTGACAATGTGCACCATCACAGGATGGATGGCATTAACCTCAAAATACACATAAGCTTCATTATGATGTTGCAAAAAAGTGTAGTGATGAAGGCAGTAGTGGAGAGTAAAGAACCTAGAACAGTCATAAATATCTTATAATAGACTATAAAAGACACAACTATTCATATGAAGTTGGTTCATCACATCACATTTGATGGCTCTGCTGTTTATCCCCATTATATTATTCCACTTACCCCCAAGAATCTTCCAAGAGCTTTTCAATAGTCATTCCCTCAGCTAGTTCTCCATGCTGCCAATGCAAAGGCTTTCATAAGGTCCTTCACGATCATCAAATCAGGTTTTTCAGGCAACACCTTATTGTGGGCCTCAGACATAGTATCCTCTCCAACAACACATGATTCCCTCATCAAAGACACAAAATATCAGTCCCAACGATAAAAGGAGAATGACTCAAATCTCTCCACCAATATTACACCAACTACTCTTCTGTGATCAACCTTAATAAAATCGTTCTTAAACAAACTTACATAACTGTTCTCCTCAACATCCCTCAGGAAAGAGCTCTTCACCATTAAAGCTTTGGTAACTTGGACATACTCTGCATTGGTGGGATACCTGCACATCAAGAGCAACAAAATGAATCAAATGTATCCAGTAATTCTGTTCATCTAATGGGGGGCATTTCACAAAGCAGGATTCCTCCGATTAGCGAGAAAATTTAAGCCCAGAGTCAAGCCTATCCAATACGTAAAGAGCTGAGGCACATTTTGTAAGGAGGTTCAGTTCCTAATCAACATCTGGCTCTAGGAAGTGGCCACTGCATCATCTGAAAATGCCATCCACTGCCACGTACCATATTACAAATGGCACCTGCCAATGAAAGACAGATGCGCTACGTTAAAAAAGGCACTTTAGCAGAGTTGCTTACGTTTTTTTTAGTTTTTACTTTTTTTTTTATTGAGCTGTTCTCCAGAAAGAAGCTGGAGTCTTGCCTCAGCACTGTGAATGACACTTTGGGTCTGTTTACTCCTGCCATAAAGAGCCGCACATCAAACAAGTTACAGCAGCTTCAAGAAAAATGACATTCACTGGCCTGATGGTGGCGTTACAGGAAAGCATTAAGCGTTTTTATTCAATAGCATCTGGTCTGTAGCATCTGTGTCCTACACACAAAATTCTTTTTTTTTTTGGTAATTTCTTGATCCTTCCTACTTCAAGAATTTTTTTTACCAATCCTCACATATCTGGTACCTGCAATATTTATAATTAATAATAATTATAATGAATAATGTCAACTTGTACCTTTTGAACACTTCAGCCCATTTTAACAAAATCTGTTCAGCACATTATTTTGAGGGGGTATGTCAAGTTTGGTGGACATTTGTCACAAGAAAGCGAGGTCAATAGTACATAACTCTTAGAAACCATTCATCCAGTCAACCTACAATTTTACATGCTGCATCTTTAGCCTATTCTATAATAGTCTGACCAGAGGACTTGATATGTCAATTATTGTGGTTGGTATTAGCCAATCACATTCAAGCATACATTTGACATGCTAAACATTCACCTATCAGGGTGCAACTTATGGGGATTTATCAATGTAGGCATATTCTGTAAACCAGTGAAGTTGCCAGAAATGCCTTACAATAATGCTGTCATATGCTGTTTCCTATATGTTACATTTACAGATACACCAACCTTTTTCAGTTCTGATACCAATACATAAATGTATTGATCGATACACAGTACCGATCCGATACCATTGTTAAATAAATAAACCGTATACCTCACCATGTGGGAGAGATTTAAAGCATCAGGATTGATGTAAACATTATCTCACTAACTTAATAACTAAAATAGTTATAAATGTATTAAATTGCTATTTATTTGTCACTAAAATAAGAAACAATTGTGCAGGACCTAGGCACAGCATTCACCTTACAATGTGTTCATTTATTTATAAGTATTTATAGGAGACAGTCACACATGTCAGATTTAGTTCTTTTCAAAGGATACAAAAGTCTTCATATGAGATATGACTATTAACAGAATGTTTTTTTTAGTTAATAATTGCAATAATTTTGATGATTGGTTATGTGTATTGATTTGTAACTATCATTATCATTGGGCCTGTTGTGCTGGTTCTTTAGGTCTCATTGGGCCTGTCGTGGTTGGAACTTTAAGCCACTTGCCTATTGTCTATTTTATATATTGGCATAAAGAAAATCCTAAAACTTAGGCCTACTTGAAGCCATAGCTGACACTCCTGTGACTCCAGTGTTGTGACTGTTTTTTTTCATGGTAATTCCTACTCCATCCACTATGTGGCAGTATATTGAAAGTAGACCAGGTTACAAGCCAAAAGGGAGGGAACTATGAAGCAGCAAGGTGGTTTAGATGTGGCTCCCTTCAGGCCTCACTGTAATGAAGATCCTTACTGGTGGAACTACAGGTTCTAACACTCACTGTAAGTTTGCTATCATTTAATCCTTTCTATATTCAGTCAAGCTTTGTGTATGTTTTATTCATGAGGTTTTGTGCTGTTCTGCTTTTGCAGAAAGCTTCACTTTTGTCTTGTTTTCTATTTGTTTGTTTCTCTATTTGCAGTTCTTAAAACTAACTTGCTCTTCTTATGGACATTGGGATAAACTTTACACACAGAAGACAAATGTATCACTCCTGAATTGACTCTCAGCAACTCAAACCAGGGATTTCCATGGTTCAGATTTTCTTTTCACAAGGAAACATCCAGGATTATAAACTGTTATCAGAAAGAAGGATGTCTGAAATACAAACCACTTTGTGAGAGCTTTCCAACTCCTATGTTTTGGATTGGTTCTATGGACTTCAAGTAAGTACCGTTAATAAGAGGGTGAGTACAGACAAAATTTCACCCACCTTCAAGCACTAGTGAGCAGTCCACAAGAAATCTGCAGGCTCTCTTAAGTACTTTTTTTGTAAATTGTGATCTGGCTATTCTAAGGGTAGTAGTATATTTCAGATGTGTCTCTACACTACAGCTGATTTTGGATTTATATGCTTTATGGATGTTTAACTGGAACAATATTACATTAAAAATGGTTAAAATAGGCATATTGTACGACAGTGTCACAGTAGTGATTTATTCATTATGAAAATGCACTACATGCATGTTTAGAACCTCTAAAGTGTTAAAGTGATTTTCATTTCTTCTCTGTTCTTCAGTAGGTTTGTTTGTCTTTATAAGTAACACCAGCAGCTCTTTATCTCTGAGAGTTTTGGTTTCTGCACATTTTTTTTGTCTTTTACCATCAACAGCACCTGTTGCAGGAATTCTGGCTATTCTGATTAAATATCCTTGTCAAAATGGAAAGACTGGAAATGTTGAGGAAATCTAGTGAGTGTAGTTTCTCTGTTCTCCATCATGGTTTTTTGTTGTTGTTTTTTAAGTCATGTTTGAGGTTTTAGGACATTGTTTGTGAGTGAGAGGAGGGGCAAAGTGAATATCTAATGATCCAATATCAAACTAAGTTGACTGAGCTTTCCAAACTCAAGGTTCTCAAACTCAAATGTGCTTGGATGTACAAACAAGTGACTGTAGTAAGACAGCCCGATTCATTTCTGTGAAGTTTAATTTACTAGTGTTTGCAAATGTAGCTTCTCTTAGTCTGAGAAATATGTGGAAATAGTACCACCAGTTAAAGTGATGAAATTGGGTATGACGTCCGGTCCTCTATCACAGAGAAAGGCTTCACCTCTGCTGCCTGGAATCTGTTGTGCTCTCCGGAAACATCAAGAAGGTGCTACACCAAGACCTTACCCAGTCACACCAGTCAGGTAAGTGATGATTTACTTTATTCAAATCTTTATACAGTCAAACAATTTTTAGTTGCTGGACCAGGAATAATGGAAAAATCAGCTGATCTAACATTAAGTCTAAATAAAAATAGTTTATTTCTAGTATCTTTTGGACCTAAAAGGAGAACTTCTGTTTTGTCACTGTTAAGAAGAAAGAAGCTATGTGACATCCAGAGTTTTATATACTTTACACAGTCCTCCATTCTCTTTAATCTAAAGTTATCAACATGTTGAGCTGATATATAGAGCTTTGTGTCATCTGCAATGGCAATGGAAATTATAACTGCCCAGTGGTAACATGTATAATGTAAATAATAGCAGTCCTAAAATAGAGTATTGTGGAACTCCATATCTTACTTGTGTAATTTGATGATAAATCTTTTATCTTTATAAACTGATAGTGTTCAGTTAGATATGATTTGAACCACGGTGGGGCTGTTCCTGTGATTCCAACCATTTTCTCTAATCTTTCTAGTAGAATAGTGTGAACTATTGTATCAAAGGCTGCACTGCGGTCTAGTAGGGCTTTCTAATTATGCAATGTCTAATTTTTAAATATTTCCAGAAATCACCTTTTTCGTCTAGCATTTACTGTTGAACAAGTTTACAAAATTACATAAATGTCCCCTCTTTATAGAGATCATTCACAGTGTGTATACCCTTGTCTACACCCTTTCCAAAAAACTTTCTGCTTCCCAATCTTCACCTCTGGGTTGAACCAGAATGATGCATAATGTTGTTTGTAGTGGGAAATCCTGTGCAATTTATGAACCTTTGCCCAGACCTCTTGAGAGTGCGTAGTGACTGGGTTTACTCCTTTGATGGCAGGATTCGCTCTTATGGCCACCGCTAGGGGTTCCAGCACAATTGTAAATAAGAGCAGTGGCATACAGCAACCCTAAAGCATCAGTTTTGACAAATATTATTTTTATCCATTTAGCAAAACCAGAACCAAAACCAAACCTCAACAGGTCCGAGTGTAAGGAGTCCCACTCGACCCTGTCGAAGGCCTTCTGAGCATCAAGCGATACAGTGGCCACTGGCATTTCGCATTGACTAGGAGGCATTTAACCACATTAGGTGCATGAGCCTTCTCAAATTATCAGTGGAAGACCTACCCTTTATAAAGCCTACTTGGTCTGAATGTATAATGTGTGGTAAGATTGTTTCCAATCTGAAGGTCAGTACCTTAGCCAGTATCTTACTATATACAATGATGAGGCTGATTGGTCTAAAGTTAGCCGGATCCATATGATCTGTTCCTTTATTAAGTATCAGAGTGTTTTTTAAGAGATGTTGGAAGTGAAAATATTCTTTATAGTACTCCACCGGAAACCCATTCGTTCCTGATGATTTCCCTGTTTTCATGCCAGTTTTAACCTCTTCTTGGGTTATTGGTGCATCAAGAATAGATGCTTGATCTAAACAGGTTCTCATAGAATTCTTTAAAGACATCATTATTACCTTTAGAAATTATGTGGACAGAGCATTGTTCTTTTAACTGTCTGGCCAAAAGTCTACCAGTTTTTTCTCCTGACTCATAAAAGTTTTTTTTTGCTTTTTTTATTGAAAATGTCCTAAATTCGAAACTTACATTTACAAATGTTTTTAAATAAGCTTTCAGAGTAATGTCTGGCCAACTCTTTTTCCATGCTATTTAGTTCTGCTGTCAATGTTTTAATTCTCTAATTGAGCTATTTTTCCCTTTTCTGTGCAATCCTTTTACCCCAATGTACACTTTAGATGCCTCCAAATCCATTGCTACGCTGTCTGTGCTACCCAAATTAAAACAATGATGGGTCCTCTGTAAGTTCTTTCGAAAATAACTCATCCTGTAGTAGAGATGTGTTAATTCTCCATCTACCTCTTCTAAGCCTGTCTGAATGTATATTCACACAAAGCTCAACAGGTGCATTCTAGGTGCATAATTCTAAATAGAACCAACATAGCCAAACAGGCCAACAAGAATCTTTTCTCCACAGCAGAGGAGAGAACATGAACAGAAAAATGTCTCCAGTAGCCAGCTGAGGATTCTCTTCTTGTTAAATTCATGTCCACAAAACTAACAACAAAGAGAAAAAAGGAAGAAAAAAAAGAAGAGAACTTAACTTAGGTCAGTGGAATGTCTGAGACGTCTACTAGGTTATAGCCTAAACTGCTCCACAAAGCTATCCAGATCAATCATACCTCTCAGTCTCCTTGTGCTAGTGGATGTTTTATAGTTTATTCTCCATCAGTAACTTGCTTCTCGATGAACTTGACAGCTTCTGTTGTGACGTCAAACTTTGTTTCTCCTCTTCCACGCAAACTGGAGCACTGCAGGAAAGACTAAAGGAAACCTCACTTTTTTTATGTCACGCAGCAGCTGTTTCACCAATCAGAAAGTTTTCCTCCTCTCAAACAGCTTCTTTGACATGTATGGAAACAAGGAAATGTTGCTTCCACTCCACACTACACCTCCTTTCTCTCTCGCAGCTTTTAAGACATTATCTCTCGCGGTTGAACGCAGAGAGGATCAATCTCTGAGGCTGGTCTTCATGCGGACGAGATCAGGGAGAGCAGTGTGCTCTTTCAATTTCGAATTTGTTGTTAATGTGCATGTGCAGGCCCTCTGACAGTATCTTTTCAATGCATACAATCAAGTTCTCCCCTTCAATGCCCTCTTTTAAGCCCAACGATCTGACATTATTGTGGCGGCTCCTATTTTCCAGATCTTCCACACGGCTCTCCAGAGTATCTATGCGCTTGCCATGCAGCTCATGGCCATTCACCATTTGTTGAGTGGCGTCTTCCAAGCTGGAGATTGCCCTTCCTCCTCTGCTAGTCGCCCCTGCATGCCGTTTTTCAGTTCTTCTGTAGTCTCCTTAATCATTGACACATCATAAGCAACTGTTTGCAGCGTCAAGCTCATTCTACTCACTTCGGCAAGGATGTGTTCCAAATTAGCATTCTGTGCCATTTCGGGCTAGCATCACCTGGTTCGGTAGCAGCTGCCCCTTCCCTCATGAAGGCTTAAAATATTTTTTAGATGAAGACATGTTTTATGGATGAACGGTTTTGAACAGTAGAAAGTTTGATAATGAAATACGTAACAGACAAATAGCTGAAAAGGAGAAATATTAGTCAGATTAGTTGGGATTTAAGTTAATGGGGCTTTGGACAACGTCTAACTCCCTCCTAGTCATTTCTTTTATATTCTTTAATATTAGCTTTGGCTTGTTTATCATAGTTTTAATCTTTGTGCTGTCTGCTATGTGTCTTACTTTACATTAATTTGCTTTACTAACTAACTTCTGTGTTTACTTTCGAGGAATATGGTGGCCATGGAGAGGCACTGGGAGCATCAGTGTGACCAGGGCCAGCCCAAGACTTTATGGGGCCCTAAGCAGATTTTCATTTGGGGCCCCCATACCACTACCTTAGCACCAGATGCTTCATCATTCCGTATGCTGCACTGTGTGTGTATCGTACCCATTAGCATTATTTGTAATTAGCTTACATCGTACACAAAAATGTTCTAAATAATTTTCACTTTAAATACAGAGTGATGTATACATGTTCAGTATCATTAACAGACAAGACACTGCATTTACAGTAAAGAAATTAATGAGATTTTTCTTAATTTTTTCTTCAACAGATGTAGAAAAGTGTGAGAAAGGCACCTATTATTGACAGGTCCCCTAACTCTGACCATCTCTGCATATTGCGCAATTCCCTTTCTCCCTGGGCCAGAAAAAAGAAAAACAAAAAGAAAGTGGAAGGCCTAAGGTGGGAGCTGATGTTTATTTATTTTTTTCTTTGAGCGATTTGCTGAGAGAGATATTGTTCAATGCTGAAGCAACTGGGTCTTTATCAACTACTCCAGACGGTGTTTCTCATTGTTGGATATTTTATTGTAAGACCCTATTAAATATCGGGCTCAAAGAGTAATGCTGTGGTACCTGTGGCCTGGAAGACCTCTAGTACACTAAATTCCAGACACCGTTTGGAAGAAAACAGATGCCAGGATCGAGGAAGCAAGCCATTCAGCTGACTCTTCGCGCTCCACTGCTGACTGCAGGTTTGACGTTCTGTCCTCTACCACCGAGAAAGGCTACACCTGTGCTGCCTGAGATCTGTCAGGTAAGTGATGATTTACTATATTCAAACCATTTGTTCTTCCCTTTCTCTGCTTGTATTAAAAAAGTAATATTAGTATCACTTGCTTACATTTCAAACAAACAGTATCGAGCATATACTGAGAACAGAAAATTGGTTTTAACAATCTTAGGGAAAAAAAAAGGAAACCTATGTATCAATTCTTACCAGTACTAGTAACTTCCACAAATAAATTTAAATTTAGACTGTTAAATATACAACCTAAGTCAGGTATGCCGGGCAGATTCTCAACCCCAGATCCCTACTACCTTAACCAGTAATATTTTTATAATAAAATTTTAATAATAAAATAAAAAAAACATTTGACAACAAATCCAACACTCTTATTAAAGCAAACATGGCTGTCACCTGGTGTAGCTGATTTAGAACATGAGTTAAAATATTAGTTGTAGAACAAAGGCTGGAAGTCTTCTACTCACTTCCACAGCCAGAACTAACAAAAAACTATTTCCTCAGTAAATGTTACAACCTGTACACTCGACCCGATTCCCTTTAAAATACTGACAGAATTACCCCCAATTAAAATCAGACCTCTTTTAACAAGAGTAAATTCATCCCTTACCTAAGGCCATGTACCCAAATGTACCTTTATTTTGCAGTTATAAAACCTTTAATTAAGAAACTAAATCTTGGTCCTGGTGTACTGTCAATTACAGACCCATCTCAAGCCTGACATTTCTGTCCAAGATATTAGAAAATGCTGTGGCCCAACAACTCTGCTTATACCGGAGTAAAAATGAAATGTATGAGAAATTCCAATCTGGATTCAGACAGCCCAAGTGAAGATTACAAACGATCTCTTTCTTTCCTTGATCAAGGCTACGTAGCCCTACTCGCCCTCAGTTTAGCCTTTGACACTATAGATAACACTATTCTCTTTGAAAGATTAGAGAACATGGTTGGAATCACAGAAACAGCCCTATTGTGGTTCAAATCATATCTAAACGAACCCTATCAGTCTGTATTTCTAAATTACACAGAAGTCCGATATGGAGTTCCACAATGCTCTATTTAAGGGCATCTATTATTTACATTATAGATGTTACCACAGGGCAGTTATAAGCAGACAGGATGTTAACTTACAGATGCAGATGACACTGCTCTATATATCAGCCAAACCTGATAGTAACTCTAGATTAAAGAAAATTGAGGACTGTGTGAAGGATGTACTCTGGATGCCACATGATTTCATTCTCCTTAACAGTTACAAAACAGAGGTTCTCTTTTTAGGTCCAAAAGGCACTAGAAGTAAACTCAGACTAAATGTTAGACTTGGCTGTTTTTTTGCATTATTCCGGGTCCAGCAGCTACAAATCTTGGTGTCTTATTTGATTCAGATCTATCATTTGAGCAACATATAGCTAAATAACTCGGACAGCCTATATTGCCAAACTAAGAAATTCCTTTTCTACAGGATGCAGAAAAGCTAGTACACACTTAACCTCACGGTTAGATTATTGCAACACACTTTTATCAGGCTGTTTCAGCAGGTACCTCAAAAAACTTTGTCATGGATCTTCTACTTCTTCGGACTCGTGACCACCGTCTTTCAGTTGTAACAATGAAACATTTTATTCCAATCAAAAGTACAGTGTGGAGGGAGTCTGCCAATTCTGGGTGCCCTTCTTCTCTCTCTCCCAGACAAAGGAATACCTTATGTTTTATACCCTACTAAACATCATATGTTGTTGGACTGTTCTCATATGCAGGATGTCTGCAATTCATCCACAAGGAATCATCATTAGCCCCCACCATTACTTACATGGTCTACGTGCTGCAGACACAGCTGGACCCCTTAACATCTCTTTTACGTTATGTTTGTTCAGTTCATGTACAGTTTCTCACATTCCTCACATTCCCACTCTCCTTTCCAAGTCTACCCCATGGGCCTCACTATATTCAGTTTCTATACATGTATTGACTTTCTTTTTTGTGTTACAGGTTCTCAGGAACCCCATCAACCCAACAAATGTATTTTCATCGGCAACTGTGTGGCTCACTGTCTGAACTGTGTGTTCTGCAACTCTGTAACATGTAAGTGATCCTTCAGTTTCCATAGATGTATTTACTTTCTTTGTCTTACAGGCTTGCTGGAGCCCATGACCCCACCCCCCTCCTCCATCCTAATGGTGGATCCAGCCAAGAAGGGTCTATGCATCTGCAACTGTGTGTGACTCGCTACTATCTGTCTGCAACTCTGTAACAGGTAAGTGATCATTCAGTTTCTGTACATGTATTGCCTTTTTGTTGTCTTACAGGCTTTCAGGACCAATGGCTCCCCCCTTCCTGATGGTGCATACAGCCAACAAGGGTCTGTCCATTGCAAATGTGTGTGTGGCTTGCTATCTATCTGTCTGCAAGTGTGTAACAGGTAGGTGATCATTCAGTTTCTCTACATGTATTGACTTTCTTTTTTTTGTCTTACAAGTTTTTCGGGCCGCATGAACCAGGGGTATGTGCATCTGCAACTGTGTGTGACTCGCTACGATCTGTCTGCAAGTGTGTAACAGGTTGGTGATCATTCAGTTTCTCTACATATATTAACTTTCTTTTTTGTGATAAAGGTTCTGAAGAAGTCCATCAACATCTTCTTTTCCCTGAAGGTGTATCCTTTGTTGTCTTACAAGCTTTCAGGACCAATGGCTTCCCCCTTCCTAATGGTGCATACAGCCAACAAGGGTCTGTCCATTGCAACTGTGTGTGTGGCTCGCTATCTATCTGTCTGCGAGTGTGTAACAGGTAGGTGATCATTCAGTTTCTCTACATGTATTGACTTTCTTTTTTTTGTCTTACAGGTTTTTTGGACCGCATGAACCAAGGGTCTGTGCATCTGAAACTGTGTGTGACTCGCTACTATCTCTCTGCAAGTGTGTAAAAGGTTGGTGATCTTTCAGTTTCTATACATGTATTGCCTTTTTGTTGTCTTACAGGCTTTCAGGACCAATGGCTCCCCTCTTCCTGATGGTGCATACAGCCAAAAAGGGTCTGTGCATCTGCAACTGTGTGTGTGGCTTGCTATCAATCTGTCTCTTTTTTGTGTTACAGGTTCTGAAGATCACCAACCTGTTATACACTCGCAGAGAGATAGTAGCGAGTCACACACAGTTGCAGATGCACAGACCCTTGGTTCATGCGGTCCGAAAAACCTGTAGGACAAAAAAAAGAAAGTCAATACATGTAGAGAAACTGAATGATCACCTACCTGTTACACACTCGCAGACAGATAGTAGCGAGTCACACACAGTTGCAGATGCACAGACCCTTGGTTCATGTGGTCCGAAAAACCTGTAAGAAGTAAAAAAGAAAGTCAATACAAGAATAGAAACTGAATGATCACCAACCTGTTACACACTTGCAGACAGATAGATAGCAAGTCACACACACAGTTGCAGATGCACAGACCCATGTTGGCGGTATGCACCATCAGGAAGGGGGGAGCCATTGGTCCTGAAAGCCTGTAAGACAACAAAAAGTCAATACATGTATAGAAACTGAATGATCACATACCTGTTACAGAGTTGCAGAATGATGGACAGCGAACCACACACAGTTGCAAATATATTTGTTAGAAGGATACACCTTCAGGAAAAAGAAGAGGTTGATGGACTTCTTCAGAACCAGTAACACAAAAAAGAAAGTCAATACATGTATAGAAACTGAATGATGACCTACCTGTTACACACTTGCAGACAGTGATAGCGAGCCACACACAGTTGCAATGGACAGACCCTTGTTGGCTGTATGCACCATCAGGAAGGGGGAAGCCATTGGTCCTGAAAGCCTGTAAGACAACAAAAAGTCAATACATGTATAGAATCTGAATGATCACCTACCTGTTACACACTCGCAGAGAGATAGTAGCGAGTCACACACAGTTGCAGATGCACAGACCCTTGGTTCATGCGGTCCGAAAAACCTGTAGGACAAAAAAAAAGAAAGTCAATACATGTAGAGAAACTGAATGATCACTTACCTGTTACATACTCGGAGACAGATAGCAGCGAGTCACAAGGTAGTAGCGAGTCACAAGGATGGACTTCATTCAGTTTCTATACATGTATTAACTTTCTTTTTTGTGTTACAGGTTCTGAAGAAGTCCATCAACCTCTTCTTTTCTCTGAAGGTGTATCCTTCTAACAAATATTTTTGCAACTGTGTGTGGTTCGCTGTCCATCATTCTGCAACTCTGTAACAGGTAAGTGATCATTTAGTTTCTTTACATGTATTGACTTTTTGTTGTCTTACAGGCTTTCAGGACTAATGGCTCCCCCCTTCCTGATGGTGCATACCGCCAACATGGGTCTGTGCATCTGCAAATGTGTGTGACGCGCTATCTATTTGTCTGCAAGTGTGTAACAGGTTGGTTATCATTCAGTTTCTCTACATGTATTGACTTTCTTTTTTTTTCTTACAGGTTTTTCAAGCCGTATGATTCCCAAGGGTCTGTGCATCTGCAACTGTGTGTGACTCGCTACTATCTGTCTGCAAGTGTGTAAAAGGTTGGTGATCTTTCAGTTTCTATACATGTATTGCTTTTTTGTTGTCTTACAGGCTTTCAGGACCAATGGCTCCCTCCTTCCTGATGGTGCATACAGCCAACAAGGGTCTGTCCATTGCAACTGTGTGTGTGGCTCGCTATCTATATGTCTGCAAGTGTGTAACAGGTTGGTGATCATTCAGTTTCTATACATGTATTGACTTTCTTTTTTTTATCCTACAGGTTTTTCGAACCGCATGAACCAAGGGTCTGTGCATCTGCAACTGTGTGTGACTAGCTACTATCTGCCTGTGAGTGTGAAACAGGTAGGTGATCATTCAGATGCTATACATATATTGAGTTTTTGTTGTCTTACAGGCTTTCAGGACCAAAGTCTCCCCCCTTCCTGATGGTGCATACCGCCAACATGGGTCTGTGCATCTTCAACTGTGTGTGACTCGCTATCTATCTGTCTGCAAGTGTGTAACAGGTTGGTGATCATTCAGTTTCTATACATGTATTAACTTTCTTTTTTTTGTCTTGCAGGTTTTTCGGACCGCATGAACCAAGGGTCTGTGCATCTGCAACTGTGTGTGACTCGCTACTATCTGCCTGCGAGTGTGTAACAGGTAGGTGATCATTCAGATGCTATACATATATTGAGTTTTTGTTGTCTTACAGGCTTTCAGGACCAATGGCTTCCCCCTTCCTGATGGTGCTTACAGCCAACAAGGGTCTGTCCATTGCAACTGTGTGTGTGGCTTGCTATCTATCTGTCTGCAAGTGTGTAACAGGTTGGTGATCATTCAGTTTCTCTACATGTATTGACTTTATTTTTTTTTTTCTTACAGGTTTTTCGGACCGCATGAACCAAGGGTCTGTGCATCGGCAACTGTGTGTGAATCGCTATGATCTGTCTACAAGTGTGTAACAGGTTGGTGATCATTCAGTTTCTCTACATGTATTAACTTTCTTTTTTGTGTTACAGGTTCTGAAGAAGTCCATCTACCTCTTCTTCTCCCTGAAGGTGTATCCTTCTAACAAATATTTTTGCAACTGTGTGTGGTTCGCTGTCCATCATTCTGCAACTCTGTAACAGGTAAGTGATCATTCAGTTTCTATACATGTATTGACTTTTTGTTGTCTTACAGGCTTTCAGGACTAATGGCTCCCCCCTTCCTGATGGTGCATACCGCCAACATGGGTCTGTGCATCTGCAACTGTGTGTGACTTGCTACTATCTGTCTGCGAGTGTGTAACAGGTAGGTGATCATTCAGTTTCTCTACATGTATTGACTTTCTTTTTTTTGTCTTACAAGTTTTTCGGACTGCATGAACCAGGGGTCTGTGCATCTGCAACTGTGTGTGACTCGCTATGATCTATCTGCAAGTGTGTAACAGGTTGGTGATCATTCAGTTTCTCTACATGTATTAACTTTCTTTTTTGTGTTACAGGTTCTGAAGAAGTCCATCTACCTCTTCTTCTCCCTGAAGGTGTATCCTTCTAACAAATATATTTGCAACTGTGTGTGGTTCGCTGTCCATCATTCTGCAACTCTGTAACAGGTAAGTCATTATTCAGTTTCTATACATGTACTGACTTTCTTTTTTGTGTTGCAGGTTCTCAAGAAGTCCATCAACCTCTTCTTCTCCCTGAAGGTGTATCCTTCTAACAAATATATTTGCAACTGTGTGTGGTTCGCTGTCCATCATTCTGCAACTCTGTAACAGGTAAGTGATCATTCAGTTTCTTTACATGTATTGACTTTTTGTTGTCTTACAGGCTTTCAGGACTAATGGCTCCCCCCTTCCTGATGGTGCATACCGCTAACATGGGTCTGTGCATCTGCAAATGTGTGTGACGCGCTATCTATCTGTCTGCAAGTGTGTAACAGGTTGGTTATCATTCAGTTTCTCTACATGTATTGACTTTCTTTTTTTTGTCTTACAGGTTTTTCAAGCCGCATGAACCAAGGGTCTGTGCATCTGCAACTGTGTGTGACTCGCTACTATCTGTCTGGAAGTGTGTAAAAGGTTGGTGATCTTTCAGTTTCTATACATGTATTGCCTTTTTGTTGTCTTACAGGCTTTCAAGACTAATGGCTCCCCCCTTCCTGATGGTGCATACCGCCAACATGGGTCTGTGCATCTGCAACTGTGTGTGACTCGCTATCTATCTGTCTGCAAGTGTGTAACAGGTAGGTGATCATTCAGTTTCTATACATGTATTAACTTTCTTTTTTGTGTTACAGGTTCTCAAGAAGTCCATTAACCTCTTCTTCTCCCTGAAGGTGTATCATTTTAACAAATATATTTGCAACTGTGTGTGACTCGCTACTATCTGTCTGCAAGTGTGTAAAAGGTAGGTGATCTTTCAGTTTCTATACATGTATTGCCTTTTTGTTGTCTCACAGTCTTTCAGGACCAATGGCTCCCCCCTTCCTGATGGTGCATACAGCCAACAAGGGTCTGTCCATTGCAACTGTGTGTGTGGCTCGCTATCTTCCTGTCTGCAAGTGTGTAACAGGTTGGTGATCTTTCAGTTTCTCTACATGTATTGACTTTCTTTTTTGTGTTACAGGTTCTGAAGAAGTCCATCAACCTCTTCTTTTCCCTGAAGGTGTATCCTTCTAACAAATATATTTGCAACTGTGTGTGGTTCGCTGTCCATCATTCTGCAACTCTGTAACAGGTAAGTGATCATTCAGTTTCTTTACATGTATTGACTTTTTGTTGTCTTACAGGCTTTCAGGACTAATGGCTCCCCCCTTCCTGATGGTGCATACCGCCAACATGGGTCTGTGCATCTGCAAATGTGTGTGACGCGCTATCTATCTGTCTGCAAGTGTGTAACAGGTTGGTGATCTTTCAGTTTCTCTACATGTATTGACTTTCTTTTTTTTGTCTTACAGGTTTTTCGGACCGCATAAACGAAGGGTCTGTGCATCTGCAACTGTGTGTGACTCGCTACTATCTGTCTGCAAGTGTGTAACAGGTAGGTGATCATTCAGTGTCTATACATGTATTGACTTTCTTTTTTTTGTCCTACAGGTTTTTCGGACCGCATGTACCAAGGGTCTGTGCATCTGCAACTGTGTGTGACTAGCTACTATCTGTCTGCGAGTGTGTAACAGATAGGTGATCATTCAGATGCTATACATATATTGAGTTTTTTTTGTCTTACAGGCTTTCAGGACCAATGGCTTCCCCCTTCCTGATGGTGCTTACAGCCAACAAGGGTCTGTCCATTGCAACTGTGTGTGTGGCTCGCTTTCTATCTGTCTGCAAGTGTGTAACAGGTAGGTGATCATTCAGTTTCTCTACATGTATTAACTTTCTTTTTTGTGTTACAGGTTCTGAAGAAGTCCATCAACCTCTTCTTTTCCCTGAAGGTGTATCCTTCTAACAAATATATTTCTAACTGTGTGTGGTTCGCTGTCCATCATTCTGCAACTCTGTAACAGGTAAGTGATCATTCAGTTTCTATACATGTATTGACTTTTTGTTATCTTACAGGCTTTCAGGACCAATGGCTCCCTACTTCCTGATGGTGCATACAGTCAACAAGGGTCTGTCCATTGCAACTGTGTGTTTGGCTCGCTATCTATCTGTCTGCAAGTGTGTAACAGGTTGGTGATCATTCATTTTCTCTACATGTATTGACTTTCTTTTTTTTGTCTTACAGGTTTTTCGGACCGCACGAACCAAGGGTCTGTGCATCTGCAACTGTGTGTGACTCGCTACTATCTGTCTGCGAGTGTGTAACAGGTAGGTGATCATTCATTTTCTACACATGTATTGACTTTCTTTTTTGTGTTACAGGTTCTCAAGAAGTCCATCAACCTCTTCTTCTCCCTGAAGGTGTATCCTTCTAACAAATATTTTTGCAACTGTGTGTGGTTCGCTGTCCATCATTCTGCAACTCTGTAACAGGTAAGTGATCATTCAGTTTCTATACATGTATTGACTTTTTGTTGTCTTACAGGCTTTCAGGACTAATGGCTCCCCCCTTCCTGATGGTGCATACCGCCAACATGGGTCTGTGCATCTGCAACTGTGTGTGACTAGCTACTATCTGTCTGCGAGTGTGTAACAGGTAGGTGATCATTCAGTTTCTCTACATGTATTAACTTTCTTTTTTTTGTCTTACAAGTTTTTCGGACCGCATGAACCAGGGGTCTGTGCATCTGCAACTGTGTGTGACTCGCTACTATCTGTCTGCAAGTGTGTAACAGGTAGGTGATCATTCAGTTTCTCTACATGTATTTTTTATTTTTTTTCCTACAGGTTTTTCGGACCGCATGAACCAAGGGTCTGTGCATCTGCAACTGGGTGTGACTCGCTACTATCTCTCTGCGAGTGTGTGACAGGTAGGTGATCATTCAGATTCTATGTATGTATTGCCTTTTTGTTGTCTTACAGGCTTTCAGGACCAATGGCTTCCCCCTTCCTGATGGTGCATACAGCCAACAAGGGTTTGTCCATTGCAACTGTGTGTGTGACTCGCTACGATCTGTCTGCAAGTGTGTAACAGGTTGGTGATCATTCAGTTTCTCTAAATGTATTAACTTTCTTTTTTTTGTCTTACAAGTTTTTCGGACCGCATGAACCAAGGGTCTGTGCATCTGCAACTGTGTGTGACTAGCTACTATCTGTCTGCGAGTGTGTAACAGGTAGGTGATCATTCAGTTTCTCTACATGTATTAACTTTCTTTTTTTTGTCTTACAAGTTTTTCAGACCGCATGAACCAAGGGTCTGTGCATCTGCAACTGTGTGTGACTCGCTACTATCTGTCTGCAAGTGTGTAACAGGTTGGTGATCATTCAGTTTCTCTACATGTATTAACTTTCTCTTTTGTGTTACAGGTTCTGAAGAAGTCCATCAACCTCTTCTTTTCCCTGAAGGTGTATCCTTCTAACAAATATTTTTGCAACTGTGTGTGGTTCGCTGTCCATCATTCTGCAACTCTGTAACAGGTAAGTGATCATTCAGTTTCTATACATGTATTGACTTTTTGTTGTCTTACAGGCTTTCAGGACTAATGGCTCCCCCCTTCCTGATGGTGCATACCGCCAACATGGGTCTGTGCATCTGCAACTGTGTGTGACTCGCTACTATCTGTCTGCGAGTGTGTAACAGGTTGGTGATCTTTCAGTTTCTCTACATGTATTGACTTTCTTTTTTTTGTCTTACAGGTTTTTCGGACCGCATAAACGAAGGGTCTGTGCATCTGCAACTGTGTGTGACTCGCTACTATCTGTCTGCAAGTGTGTAACAGGTAGGTGATCATTCAGTGTCTATACATGTATTGATTTTCTTTTTTTTGTCCTACAGGTTTTTCGGACCGCATGTACCAAGGGTCTGTGCATCTGCAACTGTGTGTGACTAGCTACTATCTGTCTGCGAGTGTGTAACAGGTAGGTGATCATTCAGTTTCTATACATGTATTAACTTTCTTTTTTGTGTTACAGGTTCTGAAGAAGTCCATCAACCTCTTCTTCTCCCTGATGGTGTATCCTTCTAACAAATATATTTGCAACTGTGTGTGGTTCGCTGTCCATCATTCTGCAACTCTGTAACAGGTAGGTGATCATTCAGTTTCTCTACATGTATTGACTTTCTTTTTTTTTTCTTACAGGTTTTTCGGACCGCATGAACCAAGGGTCTGTGCATCGGCAACTGTGTGTGAATCGCTATGATCTGTCTACAAGTGTGTAACAGGTTGGTGATCATTCAGTTTCTATACATGTATTAACTTTCTTTTTTGTGTTACAGGTTCTGAAGAAGTCCGTCAACCTCTTCTTCTCCCTGAAGGTGTATCCTTTTAACAAATATATTTGCAACTGTGTGTGGTTCGCTGTCCATCATTCTGCAACTCTGTAACAGGTATGTGATCATTTAGTTTCTGTACATGTATTGACTTTTTGTTGTCTTACATGCTTTCAGGACTAATATCTCCCCCCTTCCTGATGGTGCATACCGGCAACATGGTTCTGTGCATCTGCAACTGTGTGTGACTCGCTATCTATCTGTCTGCAAGTGTGTAACAGGTTGGTGATCATTCAGTTTCTATACATGTATTGACTTTTTGTTGTCTCACAGGCTTTCAGGACTAATGGCTCCCCCCTTCCTGATGGTGCATACAGCCAACAATGGGTCTGTCCATTGCAATTGTGTGTTTGGCTCGCTATCTATCTGTTTGCAAGTGTGTAACAGGTTGGTGATCATTCAGTTTCTCTACATGTATTGACTTTCTTTTTTTTGTCTTACAGGTTTTTCGGACCGCATGAACCAAGGTTCTGTGCATCTGCAACTGTGTGTGACTCGCTACTATCTGTCTGCGAATGTGTAACAGGTAGGTGATCATTCAGTTTCTCTACATGTATTGAATTTCTTTTTTTTTGTCCTACAGGTTTTTCGGACCGCATGAACCAAGGGTCTGTGCATCTGCAACTGTGTGTGACTCGCTACTATCTCTCTGCAAGTGTGTAACAGGTAGGTGATCATTCAGATTCTATACATGTATTGCCTTTTTGTTGTCTTACAGGCTTTCAGGACCAATGGCTTCCCCCTTCCTGATGGTGCATACAGCCAACAAGGGTCTGTCCATGGCAACTGTGTGTTTGGCTCGCTATCTATCTGTCTACAAGTGTGTAACAGGTTGGTGATCATTCAGTTTCTCTACATGTATTGACTTTCTTTTTTTTGTCTTACAGGTTTTGCAACTGTGTGTGTCCATTGCAACTGTGTGTGTGGCTCGCTATCTATCTGTCTGCAAGTTTGTAACAGGTTGGTGATCATTCAGTTTCTCTACATGTATTGACTTTCTTTTTTTTTGTTACAGGTTCTGAAGAAGTCCATCAACCGGTTCTTCTTCCTGAAGGTGTATCCTTCTAAGAAATATATTTGCAACTGTGTGTGGTTCGCTGTCCATCATTATGCAAGTCTGTAACAGGTAAGTGATCATTCAGTTTCTATACATGTATTGACTTTTTTGTTATCTTACAGGCTTTCAGGACCAATGGCTCCCCACTTCCTGATGGTGCATACAACCAACAAGGGTCTGTCCATTGCAAATTTGTGTTTAGCTCGCTATCTATCTGTCTGCAAGTTTGTAACAGGTAGGTGATCATTCAGTTTCTCTACATGTATTGACTTTCTATTTTTTGTCTTGCAGGTTTTTCAAGCCGCATGAACCAAGGGTCTGTGCATCTGCAACTGTGTGTGACTCGCTACTATCTTTCTGCAAGTGTGTAAAAGGTTGGTGATCTTTCAGTTTCTATACATGTATTGCCTTTTTGTTGTCTTACAGGCTTTCAGGACCAATGGCTCCCTCCTTCCTGATGGTGCATACAGCCAACAAGGGTCTGTCCATTGCAACTGTGTGTGTGGCTCGCTATCTATATGTCTGCAAGTGTGTAACAGGTTGGTGATCATTCAGTTTCTCTACATGTATTGACTTTCTTTTTTTTTGTCTTACAGGTTTTTCGGACCGCATGAACCAAGGGTCTTTGCATCTGCAACTGTGTGTGACTCGCTACTATCTGTCTGCAAGTGTGTAACAGGTAGGTGATCATTCAGTTTCTATACATGTATTGACTTTATTTTTTTTTCTTACAGGTTTTTCGGACCGCATGAACCAAGGGTCTGTGCATCTGCAACTGTGTGTGACTCGCTACTATCTCTCTGCAAGTGTGTAAAAGGTTGGTGATCTTTCAGTTTCTATACATGTATTAACTTTCTTTTTTGTTTTACAGGTTCTGAAGAAGTCCATCAACCTCTTCTTCTCCCTGATGGTGTATCCTTCTAACAAATATATTTGCAACTGTGTGTGGTTCGCTGTCCATCATTCTGCAACTCTGTAACAGGTAAGTGATCATTCAGTTTCTCTACATGTATTGACTTTCTTTTTTTTTTCTTACAGGTTTTTCGGACCGCATGAACCAAGGGTCTGTGCATCGGCAACTGTGTGTGAATCGCTATGATCTGTCTACAAGTGTGTAACAGGTTGGTGATCATTCAGTTTCTATACATGTATTAACTTTCTTTTTTGTGTTACAGGTTCTGAAGAAGTCCGTCAACCTCTTCTTCTCCCTGAAGGTGTATCCTTTTAACAAATATATTTGCAACTGTGTGTGGTTCGCTGTCCATCATTCTGCAACTCTGTAACAGGTAAGTGATCATTCAGTTTCTGTACATGTATTGACTTTTTGTTGTCTTACAGGCTTTCAGGACTAATATCTCCCCCCTTCCTGATGGTGCATACCGCCAACATGGTTCTGTGCATCTGCAACTGTGTGTGACTCGCTATCTATCTGTCTGCAAGTGTGTAACAGGTAGGTGATCATTCAGTTTCTCTACATGTATTGACTTTCTTTTTTTTGTCTTACAGGTTTTTTGGACCGCATGAACCAAGGGTCTGTGCATCTGCAACTGTGTGTAACTCACTACTATCTGTCTGCAAGTGTGTAACAGGTTGGTGATCATTCAGTTTCTATACATGTATTGACTTTTTGTTGTCTTACAGGCTTTCAAGACCAATGGCTCCCCCCTTCCTGATGGTGCATACAGCCAACAAGGGTCTGTCCATTCCAACTGTGTGTGTGGCTCGCTATCAATCTGTCTGCAAGTGTTTAACAGGTAGGTGATCGTTCAGTTTCTAAACATGTATTAACTTTCTTTTTTTGTCTTACAAGTTTTTCGGACCGCATGAACCAGGGGTCTGTGCATCTGCAACTGTGTGTGGTTCGCTACTATCTGTCTGCAAGTGTGTAACAGGTAGGTGATCATTCAGTTTCTATACATGTATTAACTTTCTTTTTTGTTACAGGTTCTGAAGAAGTCCATCAACCTCTTCTTCTCCCTGAAGGTGTATCCTTCTAACAAATATATTTGCAACTGTGTGTGGTTCGCTGTCCATCATTCTGCAACTCTGTAACAGGTAAGTGATCATTCAGTTCCTATACATGTATTGCCTTTTTGTTGTCTTACAGGCTTTCAGGACCAATGGCTCCCCCCTTCCTGATGGTACATACAGCCAACAAGGGTCTGTCCATTGCAACTGTGTGTGTGGCTCGCTATTAATCTGTCTGTGAGTGTGTAACAGGTAGGTGATCATTCAATTTCTCTACATGTATTGACTTTCTTTTTTTTTTGTCTTACAGGTTTTTTGGACCGCATGAACCAAGGGTCTGTGCATCTGCACCTGTGTGTGGCTCGCTACTATCTGTCTGCAAGTGTGTAACAGGTAGGTGATCATTCAGTTTCTCTACATGTATTGACTTTCTTTTTCTTTGTCTTACAGGTTTTTTGGACAGCATGAACCAAGGGTCTGTGCATCTGCACCTGTGTGTGGCTCGCTACTATCTGTCTGCAAGTGTGTAACAGTTTGGTGATCATTCAGTTTCTCTACATGTATTGACTTTCTTTTTTTGTCTTACAGGTTTTTTGGACCGCATGAACCAAGGGTCTGTGCATCTGCAACTGTGTGTGACTCGCTACTATCTGTCTGCGAGTGTTTAACAGGTAGGTGATCATTCAGTTTCTCTACATGTATTAACTTTCTTTTTTTTGTCTTACAAGTTTTTCGGACCGTATGAACCAAGGGTCTGTGCATCTGCAACTGTGTGTGACTCGCTACTATCTGTCTGCGAGTGTGTAACAGGTTGGTGATCATTCAGTTTCTCTACATGTATTAACTTTCTTTTTTGTGTTACAGGTTCTGAAGAAGTCCATCAACCTCTTCTTTTCCCTGAAGGTGTATCCTTCTAACAAATATTTTTGCAACTGTGTGTGGTTCGCTGTCCATCATTCTGCAACTCTGTAACAGGTAAGTGATCATTCAGTTTCTATACATGTACTGACTTTCTTTTTTGTGTTACAGCTTCTCAAGAAGTCCATCAACCTCTTCTTCTCCCTGATGGTGTATCCTTCTAAAAAATTTATTTGCAACTGTGTGTGGTTCGCTGTCCATCATTCTGCAACTCTGTAACAGGTAAGTGATCATTCAGTTTCTATACATGTACTGACTTTTTGTTGTCTTACAGGCTTTCAAGACTAATGGCTCCCCCCTTCCTGATGGTGCATACCGCCAACATGGGTCTGTGCATCTTCAACTGTGTGTGACTCGCTATCTATCTGTCTGCAAGTGTGTAACAGGTAGGTGATCATTCAGTTTCTCTACATGTATTAACTTTCTTTTTTGTGTTACAGGTTCTCAAGAAGTCCATTAACCTCTTCTTCTCCCTGAAGGTGTATCATTTTAACAAATATATTTGCAACTGTGTGTGACTCGCTATCTATCTGTCTGCAAGTGTGTAACAGGTAGGTGATCATTCAGTTTCTCTACATGTATTGACTTTCTTTTTTTTGTCTTACAGGTTTTTCGGACCGCATAAACGAAGGGTCTGTGCATCTGCAACTGTGTGTGACTCGCTACTATCTGTCTGCAAGTGTGTAACAGGTAGGTGATCATTCAGTGTCTATACATGTATTGATTTTCTTTTTTTTGTCCTACAGGTTTTTCGGACCGCATGTACCAAGGGTCTGTGCATCTGCAACTGTGTGTGACTAGCTACTATCTGTCTGCGAGTGTGTAACAGGTAGGTGATCATTCAGTTTCTATACATGTATTAACTTTCTTTTTTGTGTTACAGGTTCTGAAGAAGTCCATCAACCTCTTCTTCTCCCTGATGGTGTATCCTTCTAACAAATATATTTGCAACTGTGTGTGGTTCGCTGTCCATCATTCTGCAACTCTGTAACAGGTAGGTGATCATTCAGTTTCTCTACATGTATTGACTTTCTTTTTTTTTTCTTACAGGTTTTTCGGACCGCATGAACCAAGGGTCTGTGCATCGGCAACTGTGTGTGAATCGCTATGATCTGTCTACAAGTGTGTAACAGGTTGGTGATCATTCAGTTTCTATACATGTATTAACTTTCTTTTTTGTGTTACAGGTTCTGAAGAAGTCCGTCAACCTCTTCTTCTCCCTGAAGGTGTATCCTTTTAACAAATATATTTGCAACTGTGTGTGGTTCGCTGTCCATCATTCTGCAACTCTGTAACAGGTAAGTGATCATTTAGTTTCTGTACATGTATTGACTTTTTGTTGTCTTACATGCTTTCAGGACTAATATCTCCCCCCTTCCTGATGGTGCATACCGGCAACATGGTTCTGTGCATCTGCAACTGTGTGTGACTCGCTATCTATCTGTCTGCAAGTGTGTAACAGGTTGGTGATCATTCAGTTTCTATACATGTATTGACTTTTTGTTGTCTCACAGGCTTTCAGGACTAATGGCTCCCCCCTTCCTGATGGTGCATACAGCCAACAATGGGTCTGTCCATTGCAATTGTGTGTTTGGCTCGCTATCTATCTGTTTGCAAGTGTGTAACAGGTTGGTGATCATTCAGTTTCTCTACATGTATTGACTTTCTTTTTTTTGTCTTACAGGTTTTTCGGACCGCATGAACCAAGGTTCTGTGCATCTGCAACTGTGTGTGACTCGCTACTATCTGTCTGCGAATGTGTAACAGGTAGGTGATCATTCAGTTTCTCTACATGTATTGAATTTCTTTTTTTTTGTCCTACAGGTTTTTCGGACCGCATGAACCAAGGGTCTGTGCATCTGCAACTGTGTGTGACTCGCTACTATCTCTCTGCAAGTGTGTAACAGGTAGGTGATCATTCAGATTCTATACATGTATTGCCTTTTTGTTGTCTTACAGGCTTTCAGGACCAATGGCTTCCCCCTTCCTGATGGTGCATACAGCCAACAAGGGTCTGTCCATGGCAACTGTGTGTTTGGCTCGCTATCTATCTGTCTACAAGTGTGTAACAGGTTGGTGATCATTCAGTTTCTCTACATGTATTGACTTTCTTTTTTTTGTCTTACAGGTTTTGCAACTGTGTGTGTCCATTGCAACTGTGTGTGTGGCTCGCTATCTATCTGTCTGCAAGTTTGTAACAGGTTGGTGATCATTCAGTTTCTCTACATGTATTGACTTTCTTTTTTTTTGTTACAGGTTCTGAAGAAGTCCATCAACCGGTTCTTCTTCCTGAAGGTGTATCCTTCTAAGAAATATATTTGCAACTGTGTGTGGTTCGCTGTCCATCATTATGCAAGTCTGTAACAGGTAAGTGATCATTCAGTTTCTATACATGTATTGACTTTTTTGTTATCTTACAGGCTTTCAGGACCAATGGCTCCCCACTTCCTGATGGTGCATACAACCAACAAGGGTCTGTCCATTGCAAATTTGTGTTTAGCTCGCTATCTATCTGTCTGCAAGTTTGTAACAGGTAGGTGATCATTCAGTTTCTCTACATGTATTGACTTTCTATTTTTTGTCTTGCAGGTTTTTCAAGCCGCATGAACCAAGGGTCTGTGCATCTGCAACTGTGTGTGACTCGCTACTATCTTTCTGCAAGTGTGTAAAAGGTTGGTGATCTTTCAGTTTCTATACATGTATTGCCTTTTTGTTGTCTTACAGGCTTTCAGGACCAATGGCTCCCTCCTTCCTGATGGTGCATACAGCCAACAAGGGTCTGTCCATTGCAACTGTGTGTGTGGCTCGCTATCTATATGTCTGCAAGTGTGTAACAGGTTGGTGATCATTCAGTTTCTCTACATGTATTGACTTTCTTTTTTTTTGTCTTACAGGTTTTTCGGACCGCATGAACCAAGGGTCTTTGCATCTGCAACTGTGTGTGACTCGCTACTATCTGTCTGCAAGTGTGTAACAGGTAGGTGATCATTCAGTTTCTATACATGTATTGACTTTATTTTTTTTTCTTACAGGTTTTTCGGACCGCATGAACCAAGGGTCTGTGCATCTGCAACTGTGTGTGACTCGCTACTATCTCTCTGCAAGTGTGTAAAAGGTTGGTGATCTTTCAGTTTCTATACATGTATTAACTTTCTTTTTTGTTTTACAGGTTCTGAAGAAGTCCATCAACCTCTTCTTCTCCCTGATGGTGTATCCTTCTAACAAATATATTTGCAACTGTGTGTGGTTCGCTGTCCATCATTCTGCAACTCTGTAACAGGTAAGTGATCATTCAGTTTCTCTACATGTATTGACTTTCTTTTTTTTTTCTTACAGGTTTTTCGGACCGCATGAACCAAGGGTCTGTGCATCGGCAACTGTGTGTGAATCGCTATGATCTGTCTACAAGTGTGTAACAGGTTGGTGATCATTCAGTTTCTATACATGTATTAACTTTCTTTTTTGTGTTACAGGTTCTGAAGAAGTCCGTCAACCTCTTCTTCTCCCTGAAGGTGTATCCTTTTAACAAATATATTTGCAACTGTGTGTGGTTCGCTGTCCATCATTCTGCAACTCTGTAACAGGTAAGTGATCATTCAGTTTCTGTACATGTATTGACTTTTTGTTGTCTTACAGGCTTTCAGGACTAATATCTCCCCCCTTCCTGATGGTGCATACCGCCAACATGGTTCTGTGCATCTGCAACTGTGTGTGACTCGCTATCTATCTGTCTGCAAGTGTGTAACAGGTAGGTGATCATTCAGTTTCTCTACATGTATTGACTTTCTTTTTTTTGTCTTACAGGTTTTTTGGACCGCATGAACCAAGGGTCTGTGCATCTGCAACTGTGTGTAACTCACTACTATCTGTCTGCAAGTGTGTAACAGGTTGGTGATCATTCAGTTTCTATACATGTATTGACTTTTTGTTGTCTTACAGGCTTTCAAGACCAATGGCTCCCCCCTTCCTGATGGTGCATACAGCCAACAAGGGTCTGTCCATTCCAACTGTGTGTGTGGCTCGCTATCAATCTGTCTGCAAGTGTTTAACAGGTAGGTGATCGTTCAGTTTCTAAACATGTATTAACTTTCTTTTTTTGTCTTACAAGTTTTTCGGACCGCATGAACCAAGGGTCTGTGCATCTGCAACTGTGTGTGGTTCGCTACTATCTGTCTGCAAGTGTGTAACAGGTAGGTGATCATTCAGTTTCTATACATGTATTAACTTTCTTTTTTGTTACAGGTTCTGAAGAAGTCCATCAACCTCTTCTTCTCCCTGAAGGTGTATCCTTCTAACAAATATATTTGCAACTGTGTGTGGTTCGCTGTCCATCATTCTGCAACTCTGTAACAGGTAAGTGATCATTCAGTTCCTATACATGTATTGCCTTTTTGTTGTCTTACAGGCTTTCAGGACCAATGGCTCCCCCCTTCCTGATGGTACATACAGCCAACAAGGGTCTGTCCATTGCAACTGTGTGTGTGGCTCGCTATTAATCTGTCTGTGAGTGTGTAACAGGTAGGTGATCATTCAATTTCTCTACATGTATTGACTTTCTTTTTTTTTTGTCTTACAGGTTTTTTGGACCGCATGAACCAAGGGTCTGTGCATCTGCACCTGTGTGTGGCTCGCTACTATCTGTCTGCAAGTGTGTAACAGGTAGGTGATCATTCAGTTTCTCTACATGTATTGACTTTCTTTTTCTTTGTCTTACAGGTTTTTTGGACAGCATGAACCAAGGGTCTGTGCATCTGCACCTGTGTGTGGCTCGCTACTATCTGTCTGCAAGTGTGTAACAGTTTGGTGATCATTCAGTTTCTCTACATGTATTGACTTTCTTTTTTTGTCTTACAGGTTTTTCGGACCGCATGAACCAAGGGTCTGTGCATCTGCAACTGTGTGTGACTCGCTACTATCTGTCTGCGAGTGTTTAACAGGTAGGTGATCATTCAGTTTCTCTACATGTATTAACTTTCTTTTTTTTGTCTTACAAGTTTTTCGGACCGTATGAACCAAGGGTCTGTGCATCTGCAACTGTGTGTGACTCGCTACTATCGGTCTGCGAGTGTGTAACAGGTTGGTGATCATTCAGTTTCTCTACATGTATTAACTTTCTTTTTTGTGTTACAGGTTCTGAAGAAGTCCATCAACCTCTTCTTTTCCCTGAAGGTGTATCCTTCTAACAAATATTTTTGCAACTGTGTGTGGTTCGCTGTCCATCATTCTGCAACTCTGTAACAGGTAAGTGATCATTCAGTTTCTATACATGTACTGACTTTCTTTTTTGTGTTACAGCTTCTCAAGAAGTCCATCAACCTCTTCTTCTCCCTGATGGTGTATCCTTCTAAAAAATTTATTTGCAACTGTGTGTGGTTCGCTGTCCATCATTCTGCAACTCTGTAACAGGTAAGTGATCATTCAGTTTCTATACATGTACTGACTTTTTGTTGTCTTACAGGCTTTCAAGACTAATGGCTCCCCCCTTCCTGATGGTGCATACCGCCAACATGGGTCTGTGCATCTTCAACTGTGTGTGACTCGCTATCTATCTGTCTGCAAGTGTGTAACAGGTAGGTGATCATTCAGTTTCTCTACATGTATTAACTTTCTTTTTTGTGTTACAGGTTCTCAAGAAGTCCATTAACCTCTTCTTCTCCCTGAAGGTGTATCATTTTAACAAATATATTTGCAACTGTGTGTGACTCGCTATCTATCTGTCTGCAAGTGTGTAACAGGTAGGTGATCATTCAGTTTCTCTACATGTATTGACTTTCTTTTTTTTGTCCTACAGGTTTTTCGGACCACATGAACCAAGGGTCTGTGCATCTGCAACTGTGTTTGACTCGCTACTATCTCTCTGCGAGTGTGTAACAGGTAGGTGATCATTCAGATTCTATGTATGTATTGCCTTTTTGTTGTCTTACAGGCATTCAGGACCAATGGCTTCCCCCTTCCTGATGGTGCATACAGCCAACAAGGGTCTGTCCATGGCAACTGTGTGTGTGGCTCGCTATCTATCTGTCTGCAAGTGTGTAACAGGTAGGTGATCATTCAGTTTCTCTACATGTATTGACTTTCTTTTTTTTGTCTTACAAGTTTTTCGGACCGCATGAACCAGGGGTCTGTGCATCTGCAACTGTGTGTGACTCGCTATGATCTGTCTGCAAGTGTGTAACAGGTTGGTGATCATTCAGTTTCTCTACATGTATTAACTTTCTTTTTTGTGTTACAGGTTCTGAAGAAGTCCATCAACCTCTTCTTTTCCCTGAAGGTGTATCCTTCTAACAAATATATTTGCAACTGTGTGTGGTTCGCTGTCCATCATTCTGCAACTCTGTAACAGGTATGTGATCATTCAGTTTCTATACATGTATTGACTTTTTGTTGTCTTACAGGCTTTCAGGACCAATGGCTCCCCCCTTCCTGATGGTGCATACCGCCAACATGGGTCTGTGCATCTGCAACTGTGTGTGTGACTTGCTATCTATCTGTCTGCAAGTGTGTAACAGGTTGGTGATCATTCAGTTTCTATTCTTGTATTGACTTTATTTTTTTCTTCTTACAGGTTTTTCGGACCACATGAACCAAGGGTCTGTGCATCTGCAACTGTGTGTGACTCGCTACTATCTGTCTGCGAGTGTGTAACAGGTAGGTGATCATTCAGTTTCTCTACATGTATTGACTTTCTTTTTTTTGTCCTACAGGTTTTTCGGACCGCATGAACCAAGGGTCTGTGCATCTGCAACTGTGTGTGACTCGCTACTATCTCTCTGCGAGTGTGTAACAGGTAGGTGATAATTCAGATTCTATACATGTATTAACTTTCTTTTTTGTGTTACAGGTTCTGAAGAAGTCCATCAACCTCTTCTTTTCTCTGAAGGTGTATCCTTCTAACAAATATATTTGCAACTGTGTGTGGTTCGCTGTCCATCATTCTGCAACTCTGTAACAGGTAAGTCATTATTCAGTTTCTATACATGTATTGACTTTCTTTTTTGTGTTGCAGGTTCTCAAGAAGTCAATCAACCTCTTCTTCTCCCTGAAGGTGTATCCTTCTAACAAATATATTTGCAACTGTGTGTGGTTCGCTGTCCATCATTCTGCAACTCTGTAACAGGTAAGTGATCATTTAGTTTCTTTACATGTATTGACTTTTTGTTGTCTTACAGGCTTTCAGGACTAATGGCTCCCCCCTTCCTGATGGTGCATACCGCCAACATGGGTCTGTGCATCTGCAAATGTGTGTGACGCGCTATCTATCTGTCTGCAAGTGTGTAACAGGTTGGTTATCATTCAGTTTCTCTACATGTATTGACTTTCTTTTTTTTTCTTACAGGTTTTTCAAGCCGTATGAATCCCAAGGGTCTGTGCATCTGCAACTGTGTGTGACTCGCTACTCTCTGTCTGCAAGTGTGTAAAAGGTTGGTGATCTTTCAGTTTCTATACATGTATTGCCTTTTTGTTGTCTTACAGGCTTTCAGGACCAATGGCTCCCTCCTTCCTGATGGTGCATACAGCCAACAAGGGTCTGTCCATTGCAACTGTGTGTGTGGCTCGCTATCTATATGTCTGCAAGTGTGTAACAGGTTGGTGATCATTCAGTTTCTCTACATGTATTGACTTTCTTTTTTTTGTCTTACAGGTTTTTCGGACCGCATGAACCAAGGGTCTGTGCAATTTCAACTATGTGTGACTCGCTACTATCTGTCTGCAAGTGTGTAACAGGTAGGTGATCATTCAGATGCTATACATATATTGAGTTTTTGTTGTCTTACAGGCTTTCAGGACCAATGGCTTCTCCCTTCCTGATGGTGCTTACAGCCAACAAGGGTCTGTCCATGGCAACTGTGTGTGTGGCTCGCTATCTATCTGTCTGCAAGTGTGTAACAGGTTGGTGATCATTCAGTTTCTCTACATGTATTGACTTTATTTTTTTTTTTCTTACAGGTTTTTCGGACCGCATGAACCAAGGGTCTGTGCATCGGCAACTGTGTGTGAATCGCTATGATCTGTCTACAAGTGTGTAACAGGTTGGTGATCATTCAGTTTCTATACATGTATTAACTTTCTTTTTTGTGTTACAGGTTCTGAAGAAGTCCGTCAACCTCTTCTTCTCCCTGAAGGTGTATACTTTTAACAAATATATTTGCAACTGTTTGTGGTTCGCTGTCCATCATTCTGCAACTCTGTAACAGGTAAGTGATCATTCAGTTTCTATACATGTATTGCCTTTTTGTTGTCTCACAGGCTTTCAGGACCATTGGCTTCCCCCTTCCTGATGGTGCATACAGCCAACAATGGTCTGTCCATTGCAACTGTGTGTGTGGCTTGCTATCTATCTCTCTGCAAGTGTGTAACAGGTTGGTGATCATTCAGTTTCTCTACATGTATTAACTTTCTTTTTTGTGTTACAGGTTCTCAAGAAGTCCATCAACCTCTTCTTTTCCCTGAAGGTGTATCCTTCTAACAAATATATTTGCAACTGTGTGTGGTTCGCTGTCCATCATTCTGCAACTCTGTAACAGGTAAGTCATTATTCAGTTTCTATACATGTACTGACTTTCTTTTTTGTGTTGCAGGTTCTCAAGAAGTCCATCAACCTCTTCTTCTCCCTGAAGGTGTATCCTTCTAACAAATATATTTGCAACTGTGTGTGGTTCGCTGTCCATCATTCTGCACCTCTGTAACAGGTAAGTGATCATTCAGTTTCTTTACATGTATTGACTTTTTGTTGTCTTACAGGCTTTCAGGACTAATGGCTCCCCCCTTCCTGATGGTGCATACCGCTAACATGGGTCTGTGCATCTGCAAATGTGTGTGACGCGCTATCTATCTGTCTGCAAGTGTGTAACAGGTTGGTTATCATTCAGTTTCTCTACATGTATTGACTTTCTTTTTTTTGTCTTACAGGTTTTTCAAGCCGCATGAACCAAGGGTCTGTGCATCTGCAACTGTGTGTGACTCGCTACTATCTGTCTGGAAGTGTGTAAAAGGTTGGTGATCTTTCAGTTTCTATACATGTATTGCCTTTTTGTTGTCTTACAGGATTTCAAGACTAATGGCTCCCCCCTTCCTGATGGTGCATACCGCCAACATGGGTCTATGCATCTGCAACTGTGTGTGACTCGCTATCTATCTGTCTGCAAGTGTGTAACAGGTAGGTGATCATTCAGTTTCTATACATGTATTAACTTTCTTTTTTGTGTTACAGGTTCTCAAGAAGTCCAATAACCTCTTCTTCTCCCTGAAGGTGTATCATTTTAACAAATATATTTGCAACTGTGTGTGACTCGCTATCTATCTGTCTGCAAGTGTGTAACAGGTAGGTGATCATTCAGTTTCTCTACATGTATTGACTTTCTTTTTTTTGTCCTACAGGTTTTTCGGACCGCATGAACCAAGGGTCTGTGCATCTGCAACTGTGTGTGACTCGCTACTATCTCTCTGCGATTGTGTAACAGGTAGGTGATCATTCAGATTCTATGTATGTATTGCCTTTTTGTTGTCTTACAGGCTTTCAGGACCAATGGCTTCCCCCTTCCTGATGGTGCATACAGCCAACAAGGGTTTGTCCATTGCAACTGTGTGTGTGACTCGCTACGATCTGTCTGCAAGTGTGTAACAGGTTGGTGATCATTCAGTTTCTCTAAATGTATTAACTTTCTTTTTTTTGTCTTACAAGTTTTTCGGACCGTATGAACCAAGGGTCTGTGCATCTGCAACTGTGTGTGACTCGCTACTATCTGTCTGCGAGTGTGTAACAGGTTGGTGATCATTCAGTTTCTCTACATGTATTAACTTTCTTTTTTGTGTTACAGGTTCTGAGTAAGTCCATCAACCTCTTCTTTTCCCTGAAGGTGTATCCTTCTAACAAATATTTTTGCAACTGTGTGTGGTTCGCTGTCCATCATTCTGCAACTCTGTAACAGGTAAGTGATCATTCAGTTTTTATACATGTACTGACTTTCTTTTTTGTGTTACAGCTTCTCAAGAAGTCCATCAACCTCTTCTTCTCCCTGATGGTGTATCCTTCTAAAAAATTTATTTGCAACTGTGTGTGGTTCGCTGTCCATCATTCTGCAACTCTGTAACAGGTAAGTGATCATTCAGTTTCTATACATGTACTGACTTTTTGTTGTCTTACAGGCTTTCAAGACTAATGGCTCCCCCCTTCCTGATGGTGCATACCGCCAACATGGGTCTGTGCATCTGCAACTGTGTGTGACTCGCTATCTATCTGTCTGCAAGTGTGTAACAGGTAGGTGATCATTCAGTTTCTCTACATGTATTAACTTTCTTTTTTGTGTTACAGGTTCTCAAGAAGTCCATTAACCTCTTCTTCTCCCTGAAGGTGTATCATTTTAACAAATATATTTGCAACTGTGTGTGACTCGCTATCTATCTGTCTGCAAGTGTGTAACAGGTAGGTGATCATTCAGTTTCTCTACATGTATTGACTTTCTTTTTTTTGTCCTACAGGTTTTTCGGACCACATGAACCAAGGGTCTGTGCATCTGCAACTGTGTTTGACTCGCTACTATCTCTCTGCGAGTGTGTAACAGGTAGGTGATCATTCAGATTCTATGTATGTATTGCCTTTTTGTTGTCTTACAGGCATTCAGGACCAATGGCTTCCCCCTTCCTGATGGTGCATACAGCCAACAAGGGTCTGTCCATGGCAACTGTGTGTGTGGCTCGCTATCTATCTGTCTGCAAGTGTGTAACAGGTAGGTGATCATTCAGTTTCTCTACATGTATTGACTTTCTTTTTTTTGTCTTACAAGTTTTTCGGACCGCATGAACCAGGGGTCTGTGCATCTGCAACTGTGTGTGACTCGCTATGATCTTTCTGCAAGTGTGTAACAGGTTGGTGATCATTCAGTTTCTCTACATGTATTAACTTTCTTTTTTGTGTTACAGGTTCTGAAGAAGTCCATCAACCTCTTCTTTTCCCTGAAGGTGTATCCTTCTAACAAATATATTTGCAACTGTGTGTGGTTCGCTGTCCATCATTCTGCAACTCTGTAACAGGTATGTGATCATTCAGTTTCTATACATGTATTGACTTTTTGTTGTCTTACAGGCTTTCAGGACCAATGGCTCCCCCCTTCCTGATGGTGCATACCGCCAACATGGGTCTGTGCATCTGCAACTGTGTGTGTGACTTGCTATCTATCTGTCTGCAAGTGTGTAACAGGTTGGTGATCATTCAGTTTCTATTCTTGTATTGACTTTCTTTTTTTCTTCTTACAGGTTTTTCGGACCACATGAACCAAGGGTCTGTGCATCTGCAACTGTGTGTGACTCGCTACTATCTGTCTGCGAGTGTGTAACAGGTAGGTGATCATTCAGTTTCTCTACATGTATTGACTTTCTTTTTTTTGTCCTACAGGTTTTTCGGACCGCATGAACCAAGGGTCTGTGCATCTGCAACTGTGTGTGACTCGCTACTATCTCTCTGCGAGTGTGTAACAGGTAGGTGATAATTCAGATTCTATACATGTATTAACTTTCTTTTTTGTGTTACAGGTTCTGAAGAAGTCCATCAACCTCTTCTTTTCTCTGAAGGTGTATCCTTCTAACAAATATATTTGCAACTGTGTGTGGTTCGCTGTCCATCATTCTGCAACTCTGTAACAGGTAAGTCATTATTCAGTTTCTATACATGTATTGACTTTCTTTTTTGTGTTGCAGGTTCTCAAGAAGTCAATCAACCTCTTCTTCTCCCTGAAGGTGTATCCTTCTAACAAATATATTTGCAACTGTGTGTGGTTCGCTGTCCATCATTCTGCAACTCTGTAACAGGTAAGTGATCATTTAGTTTCTTTACATGTATTGACTTTTTGTTGTCTTACAGGCTTTCAGGACTAATGGCTCCCCCCTTCCTGATGGTGCATACCGCCAACATGGGTCTGTGCATCTGCAAATGTGTGTGACGCGCTATCTATCTGTCTGCAAGTGTGTAACAGGTTGGTTATCATTCAGTTTCTCTACATGTATAGACTTTCTTTTTTTTTCTTACAGGTTTTTCAAGCCGTATGAATCCCAAGGGTCTGTGCATCTGCAACTGTGTGTGACTCGCTACTCTCTGTCTGCAAGTGTGTAAAAGGTTGGTGATCTTTCAGTTTCTATACATGTATTGCCTTTTTGTTGTCTTACAGGCTTTCAGGACCAATGGCTCCCTCCTTCCTGATGGTGCATACAGCCAACAAGGGTCTGTCCATTGCAACTGTGTGTGTGGCTCGCTATCTATATGTCTGCAAGTGTGTAACAGGTTGGTGATCATTCAGTTTCTCTACATGTATTGACTTTCTTTTTTTTGTCTTACAGGTTTTTCGGACCGCATGAACCAAGGGTCTGTGCAATTTCAACTGTGTGTGACTCGCTACTATCTGTCTGCAAGTGTGTAACAGGTAGGTGATCATTCAGATGCTATACATATATTGAGTTTTTGTTGTCTTACAGGCTTTCAGGACCAATGGCTTCTCCCTTCCTGATGGTGCTTACAGCCAACAAGGGTCTGTCCATGGCAACTGTGTGTGTGGCTCGCTATCTATCTGTCTGCAAGTGTGTAACAGGTTGGTGATCATTCAGTTTCTCTACATGTATTGACTTTATTTTTTTTTTTCTTACAGGTTTTTCGGACCGCATGAACCAAGGGTCTGTGCATCGGCAACTGTGTGTGAATCGCTATGATCTGTCTACAAGTGTGTAACAGGTTGGTGATCATTCAGTTTCTATACATGTATTAACTTTCTTTTTTGTGTTACAGGTTCTGAAGAAGTCCGTCAACCTCTTCTTCTCCCTGAAGGTGTATACTTTTAACAAATATATTTGCAACTGTTTGTGGTTCGCTGTCCATCATTCTGCAACTCTGTAACAGGTAAGTGATCATTCAGTTTCTATACATGTATTGCCTTTTTGTTGTCTCACAGGCTTTCAGGACCATTGGCTTCCCCCTTCCTGATGGTGCATACAGCCAACAATGGTCTGTCCATTGCAACTGTGTGTGTGGCTTGCTATCTATCTGTCTGCAAGTGTGTAACAGGTTGGTGATCATTCAGTTTCTCTACATGTATTAACTTTCTTTTTTGTGTTACAGGTTCTGAAGAAGTCCATCAACCTCTTCTTTTCCCTGAAGGTGTATCCTTCTAACAAATATATTTGCAACTGTGTGTGGTTCGCTGTCCATCATTCTGCAACTCTGTAACAGGTAAGTCATTATTCAGTTTCTATACATGTACTGACTTTCTTTTTTGTGTTGCAGGTTCTCAAGAAGTCCATCAACCTCTTCTTCTCCCTGAAGGTGTATCCTTCTAACAAATATATTTGCAACTGTGTGTGGTTCGCTGTCCATCATTCTGCACCTCTGTAACAGGTAAGTGATCATTCAGTTTCTTTACATGTATTGACTTTTTGTTGTCTTACAGGCTTTCAGGACTAATGGCTCCCCCCTTCCTGATGGTGCATACCGCTAACATGGGTCTGTGCATCTGCAAATGTGTGTGACGCGCTATCTATCTGTCTGCAAGTGTGTAACAGGTTGGTTATCATTCAGTTTCTCTACATGTATTGACTTTCTTTTTTTTGTCTTACAGGTTTTTCAAGCCGCATGAACCAAGGGTCTGTGCATCTGCAACTGTGTGTGACTCGCTACTATCTGTCTGGAAGTGTGTAAAAGGTTGGTGATCTTTCAGTTTCTATACATGTATTGCCTTTTTGTTGTCTTACAGGCTTTCAAGACTAATGGCTCCCCCCTTCCTGATGGTGCATACCGCCAACATGGGTCTGTGCATCTGCAACTGTGTGTGACTCGCTATCTATCTGTCTGCAAGTGTGTAACAGGTAGGTGATCATTCAGTTTCTATACATGTATTAACTTTCTTTTTTGTGTTACAGGTTCTCAAGAAGTCCAATAACCTCTTCTTCTCCCTGAAGGTGTATCATTTTAACAAATATATTTGCAACTGTGTGTGACTCGCTATCTATCTGTCTGCAAGTGTGTAACAGGTAGGTGATCATTCAGTTTCTCTACATGTATTGACTTTCTTTTTTTTGTCCTACAGGTTTTTCGGACCGCATGAACCAAGGGTCTGTGCATCTGCAACTGTGTGTGACTCGCTACTATCTCTCTGCGATTGTGTAACAGGTAGGTGATCATTCAGATTCTATGTATGTATTGCCTTTTTGTTGTCTTACAGGCTTTCAGGACCAATGGCTTCCCCCTTCCTGATGGTGCATACAGCCAACAAGGGTTTGTCCATTGCAACTGTGTGTGTGACTCGCTACGATCTGTCTGCAAGTGTGTAACAGGTTGGTGATCATTCAGTTTCTCTAAATGTATTAACTTTCTTTTTTTTGTCTTACAAGTTTTTCGGACCGCATGAACCAAGGGTCTGTGCATCTGCAACTGTGTGTGACTAGCTACTATCTCTCTGCGAGTGTGTAACAGGTAGGTGATCATTCAGTTTCTCTACATGTATTAACTTTCTTTTTTTTGTCTTACAAGTTTTTCAGACCGCATGAACCAAGGGTCTGTGCATCTGCAACTGTGTGTGACTCGCTACTATCTGTCTGCGAGTGTGTAACAGATAGGTGATCATTCAGATGCTATACATATATTGAGTTTTTGTTGTCTTACAGGCTTTCAGGACCAATGGCTTCCTCCTTCCTGATGGTGCTTACAGCCAACAAGGGTCTGTCCATTGCAACTGTGTGTGTGGCTCGCTATCTATCTTTCTGCAAGTGTGTAACAGGTAGGTGATCATTCATTTTCTATACATGTATTGACTTTCTTTTTTATGTTACAGGTTCTCAAGAAGTCCATCAACCTCTTCTTCTCCCTGAAGGTGTATCCTTCTAACAAATATTTTTGCAACTGTGTGTGGTTCGCTGTCCATCATTCTGCAACTCTGTAACAGGTAAGTGATCATTCAGTTTCTATACATGTATTGACTTTTTGTTGTCTTACAGGCTTTCAGGACTAATGGCTCCCCCCTTCCTGATGGTGCATACCGCCAACATGGGTCTGTGCATCTGCAACTGTGTGTGACTCGCTACTATCTGTCTGCGAGTGTGTAACAGGTAGGTGATCATTCAGTTTCTCTGCATGTATTGACTTTCTTTTTTTTGTCTTACAAGTTTTTCGGACCGCATGAACCAGGGGTCTGTGCATCTGCAACTGTGTGTGACTCGCTACTATCTGTCTGCAAGTGTGTAACAGGTTGGTGATCATTCAGTTTCTCTACATGTATTAACTTTCTTTTTTGTGTTACAGGTTCTGAAGAAGTCCATCAACCTCTTCTTTTCCCTGAAGGTGTATCCTTCTAACAAATATATTTGTAACTGTGTGTGGTTCGCTGTCCATCATTCTGCAACTCTGTAACAGGTAAGTGATCATTCAGTGTCTATACTTGTATTGACTTTTTGTTGTCTTACAGGCTTTCAGGACTAATGGCTCCCCCCTTCCTGATGGTGCATACCGCCAACATGGGTCTGTGCATCTGCAACTGTGTGTGATTCGCTACCTATCTGTCTGCAAGTGTGTAACAGGTAGGTGATCATTCAGTGTCTATACATGTATTGATTTTCTTTTTTTTGTCCTACAGGTTTTTCAGACCGCATGTACCAAGGGTCTGTGCATCTGCAACTGTGTGTGACTAGCTACTATCTGTCTGCGAGTGTGTAACAGGTAGGTGATCATTCAGATGCTATACATATATTGAGTTTTTGTTGTCTTACAGGCTTTCAGGACCAATGGCTTCCCCCTTCCTGATGGTGCTTACAGCCAACAAGGGTCTGTCCATTGCAACTGTGTGTGTGGCTCGCTATCTATCTGTCTGCAAGTGTGTAACAGGTAGGTGATCATTCAGTTTCTCTACATGTATTAACTTTCTTTTTTGTGTTACAGGTTCTGAAGAAGTCCATCAACCTCTTCTTTTCCCTGAAGGTGTATCCTTCTAACAAATATATTTGCAACTGTGTGTGGTTCGCTGTCCATCATTCTGCAACTCTGTAACAGGTAAGTGATCATTCAGTTTCTATACATGTATTGACTTTTTGTTGTCTTGCAGGCTTTCAGGACTAATGGCTCCCCCCTTCCTGATGGTGCATACCGCCAACATGGGTCTGTGCATCTGCTACTGTGTGTGACTCGCTATCTGTCTGCAAGTGTGTAACAGGTAGGTGATCATTCAGTTTCTATACATGTATTAACTTCCTTTTTTGTGTTACAGGTTCTGAAGAAGTCCATCAACCTCTTCTTCTCTCTGATGTTGTATCCTTCTAACAAATATATTTGCAACTGTGTGTGGTTCGCTGTCCATCATTCTGCAACTCTGTAACAGGTAAGTGATCATTCAGTTTCTCTACATGTATTGACTTTTTGTTTTCTTACAGGCTTTCAGGACCAATGGCTCCCTACTTCCTGATGGTGCATACAGCCAACAAGGGTCTGTCCATTGCAACTGTGTGTGTGGCTCGCTATCTATCTATCTGCAAGTGTGTAACAGGTAGGTGATCATTCAGTTTCTATACATGTATTAACTTTCTTTTTTGTGTTACAGGTTCTGAAGAATTCCATCAACCTCTTCTTCTCCCTGATGGTTTATCCTTCTAACAAATATATTTGCAACTGTGTGTGGTTCGCTGTCCATCATTCTGCAACTCTGTAACAGGTAGGTGATCATTCAGTTTCTCTACATGTATTGACTTTCTTTTTTTTTTCTTACAGGTTTTTCGGACCGCATGAACCAAGGGTCTGTGCATCGGCAACTGTGTGTGAATCGCTATGATCTGTCTACAAGTGTGTAACAGGTTGGTGATCATTCAGTTTCTATACATGTATTAACTTTCTTTTTTGTGTTACAGGTTCTGAAGAAGTCCGTCAACCTCTTCTTCTCCCTGAAGGTGTATCCTTTTAACAAATATATTTGCAACTGTGTGTGGTTCGCTGTCCATCATTCTGCAACTCTGTAACAGGTAAGTGATCATTCAGTTTCTGTACATGTATTGACTTTTTGTTGTCTTACATGCTTTCAGGACTAATATCTCCCCCCTTCCTGATGGTGCATACCGCCAACATGGTTCTGTGCATCTGCAACTGTGTGTGACTCGCTATCTATCTGTCTGCAAGTGTGTAACAGGTTGGTGATCATTCAGTTTCTCTACATGTATTGACTTTCTTTTTTTTGTCTTACAGGTTTTTCGGACCGCATGAACCAAGGTTCTGTGCATCTCCAACTGTGTGTGACTCGCTACTATCTGTCTGCGAGTGTGTAACAGGTTGGTGATCATTCATTTTCTATACATGTATTGACTTTTTTTTTGTGTTACAGGTTGTCAAGAAGTCCATCAACCTCTTCTTCTCCCTGAAGGTGTATCCTTCTAACAAATATATTTGCAACTGTGTGTGGTTCGCTGTCCATCATTCTGCAACTCTGTAACAGGTAAGTCATCATTCAGTTTCTATACATGTACTGACTTTCTTTTTTGTGTTGCAGGTTCTCAAGAAGTCCATCAACCTCTTCGTCTCCCTGATGGTGTATCCTTCTAAGAAATGTATTTGCAACTGTGTGTGGTTCGCTGTCCATCATTCTGCAACTCTGTAACAGGTAAGTGATCATTCAGTGTCTATACTTGTATTGACTTTTTGTTGTCTTACAGGCTTTCAGGACTAATGGCTCCCCCCTTCCTGATGGTGCATACCGCCAACATGGGTCTGTGCATCTGCAACTGTGTGTGATTCGCTACCTATCTGTCTGCAAGTGTGTAACAGGTTGGTGATCATTCAGTTTCTATACATGTATTGACTTTATTTTTTTTGTCTTACAGGTTTTTCGGACCGCATGAACCAAGGGTCTGTGCATCTGCAACTGTGTGTGACTCGCTACTATCTGTCTGCGAGTGTGTAACAGGTAGGTGATCATTCAGTTTCTCTACATGTATTGACTTTCTTTTTTTTGTCTTACAGGATTTTCTGACCGCATGAACCAAGGTTCTGTGCATCTGCAACTGTGTGTGACTCGCTACTATCTCTCTGCAAGTGTGTAACAGGTAGGTGATCATTCAGATTCTATACATGTATTGCCTTTTTGTTGTCTTACAGGCTTTCAGGACCAATGGCTTCCCCCTTCCTGATGGTGCATACAGCCAACAAGGGTCTGTCCATTGCAACTGTGTGTGACTCGCTATCTATCTGTCTGCAAGTGTGTAACAGGTTGGTGATCATTCAGTTTCTATACATGTATTGACTTTTTGTTGTCTCACAGGCTTTCAGGACTAATGGCTCCCCCCTTCCTGATGGTGCATACAGCCAACAATGGGTCTGTCCATTTCAACTGTGTGTTTGGCTCGCTATCTATCTGTTTGCAAGTGTGTAACAGGTTGGTGATCATTCAGTTTCTCTACATGTATTGACTTTCTTTTTTTTGTCTTACAGGTTTTTCGGACCGCATGAACCAAGGTTCTGTGCATCTGCAACTGTGTGTGACTCGCTACTATCTGTCTGCGAATGTGTAACAGGTAGGTGATCATTCAGTTTCTCTACATGTATTGAATTTCTTTTTTTTTGTCCTACAGGTTTTTCGGACCGCATGAACCAAGGGTCTGTGCATCTGCAACTGTGTGTGACTCGCTACTATCTCTCTGCAAGTGTGTAACAGGTAGGTGATCATTCAGATTCTATACATGTATTGCCTTTTTGTTGTCTTACAGGCTTTCAGGACCAATGGCTTCCCCCTTCCTGATGGTGCATACAGCCAACAAGGGTCTGTCCATGGCAACTGTGTGTGGCTCGCTATCAATCTGTCTGCAAGTGTGTAACAGGTTGTTGATCATTCAGTTTCTATACATGTATTGACTTTATTTTTTTTGTCTTACAGGTTTTGCAACTGTGTGTGTCCATTGCAACTGTGTGTGTGGCTCGCTATCTATCTGTCTGCAAGTGTGTAACAGGTAGGTGATCATTCAGATTCTATACATGTATTGCCTTTTTGTTGTCTTACAGGCTTTCAGGACTAATGGCTCCCCCCTTCCTGATGGTGCATACCGCCAACATGGGTCTGTGCATCTGCAAATGTGTGTGACGCGCTATCTATCTGTCTGCAAGTGTGTAACAGGTTGGTGATCATTCAGTTTCTCTACATGTATTGACTTTCTTTTTTTTTGTCTTACAGGTTTTTCGGACCGCATGAACCAAGGGTCTGTGCATCTGCAACTGTGTGTGACTCGCTACTATCTGTCTGCAAGTGTGTAACAGGTAGGTGATCATTCAGTTTCTCTACATGTATTGACTTTCTTTTTTTTTTCTTACAGGTTTTTCGGACCGCATGAACCAAGGGTCTGTGCATCGGCAACTGTGTGTGAATCGCTATGATCTGTCTTCGAGTGTGTAACAGGTAGGTGATCATTCAGATGCTATACATATATTGAGTTTTTGTTGTCTTACAGGCTTTCAGGACCAATGGCTTCCCCCTTCCTGATGGTGCATACAGCCAACAAGGGTCTGTCCATTGCAACTGTGTGTGGCTCGCTATCTATCTATCTGCAAGTGTGTAAAAGGTAGGTGATCATTCAGTTTCTATACATGTATTAACTTTCTTTTTTGTGTTACAGGTTCTGAAGAAGTCCATCAACCTCTTCTTCTCCCTGATGGTGTATCCTTCTAACAAATATATTTGCAACTGTGTGTGGTTCGCTGTCCATCATTCTGCAACTCTGTAACAGGTAGGTGATCATTCAGTTTCTCTACATGTATTGACTTTCTTTTTTTTTTCTTACAGGTTTTTCGGACCGCATGAACCAAGGGTCTGTGCATCGGCAACTGTGTGTGAATCGCTATGATCTGTCTACAAGTGTGTAACAGGTTGGTGATCATTCAGTTTCTATACATGTATTAACTTTCTTTTTTGTGTTACAGGTTCTGAAGAAGTCCGTCAACCTCTTCTTCTCCCTGAAGGTGTATCCTTTTAACAAATATATTTGCAACTGTGTGTGGTTCGCTGTCCATCATTCTGCAACTCTGTAACAGGTAAGTGATCATTCAGTTTCTGTACATGTATTGACTTTTTGTTGTCTTACAGGCTTTCAGGACTAATATCTCCCCCCTTCCTGATGGTGCATACCGCCAACATGGTACTGTGCATCTGCAACTGTGTGTGACTCGCTATCTATCTGTCTGCAAGTGTGTAACAGGTAGGTGATCATTCAGTTTCTCTACATGTATTGACTTTCTTTTTTTTGTCTTACAGGTTTTTTGGACCGCATGAACCAAGGGTCTGTGCATCTGCAACTGTGTGTAACTCACTACTATCTGTCTGCAAGTGTGTAACAGGTTGGTGATCATTCAGTTTCTATACATGTATTGACTTTTTGTTGTCTTACAGGCTTTCAAGACCAATGGCTCCCCCCTTCCTGATGGTGCATACAGCCAACAAGGGTCTGTCCATTCCAACTGTGTGTGACTCGCTATCAATCTGTCTGCAAGTGTTTAACAGGTAGGTGATCGTTCAGTTTCTAAACATGTATTAACTTTCTTTTTTTGTCTTACAAGTTTTTCGGACCGCATGAACCAAGGGTCTGTGCATCTGCAACTGTGTGTGGTTCGCTACTATCTGTCTGCAAGTGTGTAACAGGTAGGTGATCATTCAGTTTCTATACATGTATTAACTTTCTTTTTTGTTACAGGTTCTGAAGAAGTCCATCAACCTCTTCTTCTCCCTGAAGGTGTATCCTTCTAACAAATATATTTGCAACTGTGTGTGGTTCGCTGTCCATCATTCTGCAACTCTGTAACAGGTAAGTGATCATTCAGTTTCTATACATGTATTGCCTTTTTGTTGTCTTACAGGCTTTCAGGACCAATGGCTCCCCCCTTCCTGATGGTACATACAGGCAACAAGGGTCTGTCCATTGCAACTGTGTGTGTGGCTCGCTATCTATCTGTCTGTGAGTGTGTAACAGGTAGGTGATCATTCAATTTCTCTACATGTATTGACTTTCTTTTTCTTTGTCTTACAGGTTTTTTGGACAGCATGAACCAAGGGTCTGTGCATCTGCACCTGTGTGTGGCTCGCTACTATCTGTCTGCAAGTGTGTAACAGGTTGGTGATCATTCAGTTTCTCTACATGTATTGACTTTCTTTTTTTGTCTTACAGGTTTTTCGGACCGCATGAACCAAGGGTCTGTGCATCTGCAACTGTGTGTGACTCGCTACTATCTGTCTGCGAGTGTTTAACAGGTAGGTGATCATTCAGTTTCTCTACATGTATTAACTTTCTTTTTTTTGTCTTACAAGTTTTTCGGACCGTATGAACCAAGGGTCTGTGCATCTGCAACTGTGTGTGACTCGCTACTATCTGTCTGCGAGTGTGTAACAGGTTGGTGATCATTCAGTTTCTCTACATGTATTAACTTTCTTTTTTGTGTTACAGGTTCTGAAGAAGTCCATCAACCTCTTCTTTTCCCTGAAGGTGTATCCTTCTAACAAATATTTTTGCAACTGTGTGTGGTTCGCTGTCCATCATTCTGCAACTCTGTAACAGGTAAGTGATCATTCAGTTTCTATACATGTACTGACTTTCTTCTTTGTGTTACAGGTTCTTAAGAAGTCCATCAACCTCTTCTTCTCCCTGATGGTGTATCCTTCTAAAAAATTTATTTGCAACTGTGTGTGGTTCGCTGTCCATCATTCTGCAACTCTGTAACAGGTAAGTGATCATTTCAGTTTCTATACATGTACTGACTTTTTGTTGTCTTACAGGCTTTCAAGACTAATGGCTCCCCCCTTCCTGATGGTGCATACCGCCAACATGGGTCTGTGCATCTGCAACTGTGTGTGACTCGCTATCTATCTGTCTGCAAGTGTGTAACAGGTAGGTGATCATTCAGTTTCTCTACATGTATTAACTTTCTTTTTTGTGTTACAGGTTCTCAAGAAGTCCATTAACCTCTTCTTCTCCCTGAAGGTGTATCATTTTAACAAATATATTTGCAACTGTGTGTGACTCGCTATCTATCTGTCTGCAAGTGTGTAACAGGTAGGTGATCATTCAGTTTCTCTACATGTATTGACTTTCTTTTTTTTGTCCTACAGGTTTTTCGGACCGCATGAACCAAGGGTCTGTGCATTTGCAACTGTGTGTGACTAGCTACTATCTGCCTGTGAGTGTGAAACAGGTAGGTGATCATTCAAATGCTATACATATATTGAGTTTTTGTTGTCTTACAGGCTTTCAGGACCAATGGCTTCCCCCTTCCTGATAGTGCTTACAGCCAACAAGGGTCTGTCCATGGCAACTGTGTGTGTGGCTCGCTATCTATCTGTCTGCAAGTGTGTAACAGGTTGGTGATCATTCCGTTTCTCTACATGTATTGACTTTATTTTTTTTTTTCTTACAGGTTTTTCGGACCGCATGAACCAAGGGTCTGTGCATCGGCAACTGTGTGTGAATCGCTATGATCTGTCTACAAGTGTGTAACAGGTTGGTGATCATTTAGTTTCTATACATGTATTAACTTTCTTTTTTGTGTTACAGGTTCTGAAGAAGTCCGTCAACCTCTTCTTCTCCCTGAAGGTGTATACTTTTAACAAATATATTTGCAACTGTTTGTGGTTCGCTGTCCATCATTCTGCAACTCTGTAACAGGTAAGTGATCATTCAGTTTCTATACATGTATTGCCTTTTTGTTGTCTCACAGGCTTTCAGGACCATTGGCTCCCCCCTTCCTGATGGTGCATACAGCCAACAATGGTCTGTCCATTGCAACTGTGTGTGTGGCTTGCTATCTATCTGTCTGCAAGTGTGTAACAGGTTGGTGATCATTCAGTTTCTCTGCATGTATTAACTTTCTTTTTTGTGTTACAGGTTCTGAAGAAGTCCATCTACCTCTTCTTTTCCCTGAAGGTGTATCCTTCTAACAAATATATTTGTAACTGTGTGTGGTTCGCTGTCCATCATTCTGCAACTCTGTAACAGGTAAGTGATCATTCAGTTTCTATACATGTATTGGCGTTTTGTTATCTTACAGGCTTTCAGGACCAATGGCTCCCTACTTCCTGATGGTGCATACAGTCAACAAGGGTCTGTCCATTGCAACTGTGTGTTTGGCTCGCTATCTATCTGTCTGCAAGTGTGTAACAGGTTGGTGATCATTCATTTTCTCTACATGTATTGACTTTCTTTTTTTTGTCTTACAGGTTTTTCGGACCGCACGAACCAAGGGTCTGTGCATCTGCAACTGTGTGTGACTCGCTACTATCTGTCTGCGAGTGTGTAACAGGTAGGTGATCATTCATTTTCTATACATGTATTGACTTTCTTTTTTGTGTTACAGGTTCTCAAGAAGTCCATCAACCTCTTCTTCTCCCTGAAGGTGTATCCTTCTAACAAATATTTTTGCAACTGTGTGTGGTTCGCTGTCCATCATTCTGCAACTCTGTAACAGGTAAGTGATCATTCAGTTTCTATACATGTATTGACTTTTTGTTGTCTTACAGGCTTTCAGGACTAATGGCTCCCCCCTTCCTGATGGTGCATACCGCCAACATGGGTCTGTGCATCTGCAACTGTGTGTGACTCGCTACTATCTGTCTGCGAGTGTGTAACAGGTAGGTGATCATTCAGTTTCTCTGCATGTATTGACTTTCTTTTTTTTGTTTTACAAGTTTTTCGGACCGCATGAACCAGGGGTCTGTGCATCTGCAACTGTGTGTGACTCGCTACTATCTGTCTGCAAGTGTGTAACAGGTTGGTGATCATTCAGTTTCTCTACATGTATTAACTTTCTTTTTTGTGTTACAGGTTCTGAAGAAGTCCATCAACCTCTTCTTTTCCCTGAAGGTGTATCCTTCTAACAAATATATTTGTAACTGTGTGGTTCGCTGTCCATCATTCTGCAACTCTGTAACAGGTAAGTAATCATTCAGTGTCTATACTTGTATTGACTTTTTGTTGTCTTACAGGCTTTCAGGACTAATGGCTCCCCCCTTCCTGATGGTGCATACCGCCAACATGGGTCTGTGCATCTGCAACTATGTGTGACTCGCTACTATCTGTCTGCAAGTGTGTAAAAGGTTGGTGATCTTTCAGTTTCTATACATGTATTGCCTTTTTGTTGTCTCACAGGCTTTCAGGACCATTGGCTCCCCCCTTCCTGATGGTGCATACAGCCAACAATGGTCTGTCCATTGCAACTTTGTGTGGCTCGCTATCTATCTGTCCGCAAGTGTGTAACAGGTTGGTGATCATTCAGTTTCTCTACATGTATTAACTTTCTTTTTTGTGTTACAGGTTCTCAAGAAGTCCATCTACCTCTTCTTCTCCCTGAAGGTGTATCCTTCTAACAAATATATTTGCAACTGTGTGTGGTTCGCTATCCATCATTCTGCAACTCTGTAACAGGTAAGTGATCATTCAGTTTCTATACATGTATTGACTTTTTGTTGTCTTACAGGCTTTCAGGACTAATGGCTCCCCCCTTCCTGATGGTGCATACAGCCAACAAGGGTCTGTGCATCTGCATCTGTGTGTGTGGCTCACTATCTATCTGTCTGCAAGTGTGTAACAGGTAGGTGATCATTCAGTTTCTATACATGTATTGACTTTTTGTTGTCATACAGGCTTTCAGGACCAATGGCTCCCCCCTTCCTGATGGTGCATACAGCCAACAAGGGTCTGTCCATGGCAACTGTGTGTGTGGCTCGCTATCTATCTGTCTGCAAGTGTGTAACAGGTTGGTGATCATTCAGTTTCTATACATGTATTGACTTTCTTTTTTTTGTCTTACAAGGTTTTCGGACCGCATGAACCAGGGGTCTGTGTATCTGCAACTGTGTGTGACTCGCTACGATCTGTCTGCAAGTGTGTAACAGGTTGGTGATCATTCAGTTTCTCTACATGTATTGACTTTTTGTTGTCTTACAGGCTTTCAGGACCAATGGCTCCCCCCTTCCTGATGGTGCATACCGCCAACATGGATCTGTGCATCTGCAACTGTGTGTGTGACTTGCTATCTATCTGTCTGCAAGTGTGTAACAGGTTGGTGATCATTCAGTTTCTATTCATGTATTGACTTTGTTTTTTCTTCTTACAGGTTTTTCGGACCGCATGAACCAAGGGTCTGTGCATCTGCAACTGTGTGTGACTCGTTACTATCTGTCTGCAAGTTTGTAACAAGTAGGTGATCATTCAGTTTCTCTACATGTATTGACTTTCTTTTTATTGTCCTACAGGTTTTTCGGACCGCATGAACCAAGGGTCTGTGCATCTGCAACTGTGTGTGACTCGCTACTATCTGTCTGCGAGTGTGTAACAGGTAGGTGATCATTCAGATGCTATACATATATTGAGTTTTTGTTGTCTTGCAGGCTTTCAGGACCAATGGCTTCCCCCTTCCTGATGGTGCTTACAGCCAACAAGGGTCTGTCCATTGCAACTGTGTGTGTGGCTCGCTATCTATCTGTCTGCGAGTGTGTAACAGGTAGGTGATCATTCAGTTTCTCTACATGTATTAACTTTCTTTTTTGTGTTACAGGTTCTGAAGAAGTCCATCAACCTCTTCTTTTCCCTGAAGGTGTATCCTTCTAACAAATATTTTTGCAACTGTGTGTGGTTCGCTGTCCATCATTCTGCAACTCTGTAACAGGTAAGTGATCATTCAGTTTCTGTACATGTATTGTCTTTTTGTTGTCTTACAGGCTTTCAGGACTAATGTCTCCCCCCTTCCTGATGGTGCATACCGCCAACATGGGTCTGTGCATCTGCAACTGTGTGTGACTCGCTATCTATCTGTCTGCAAGTGTGTAACAGGTTGGTGATCATTCAGTTTCTATACATGTATTGACTTTCTTTTTTTTGTCTTACAGGTTTTTCGGACCGCATGAACCAAGGGTCTGTGCATCTGCAACTGTGTGTGACTCGCTACTATCTGTCTGCAAGTGTGTAAAAGGTTGGTGATCTTTCAGTTTCTATACATGTATTGCCTTTTCGTTGTCTCACAGGCTTTCAGGACCAATGGCTCCCCCCTTCCTGATGGTGCATACAGCCAACAAGGGTCTGTCCATTGCAACTGTGTGTGTGGCTTGCTATCTATCTGTCCGCAAGTGTATAACAGGTTGGTTATCATTCAGTTTCTATACATGTATTGCCATTTTGTTGTCTTACAGGCTTTCAGGACCAATGGCTCCCCCCTTCCTGATGGTGCATACAGCCAACAAGGGTCTGTCCATTGCAACTGTGTGTGTGGCTTGCTATCTATCTGTCCGCAAGTGTGTAACAGGTAGGTGATCATTCAGTTTCTCTACATGTATTGACTTTCTTTTTTTTGTCTTACAGTTTTTCGGGCCGCATGAACCAAGGGTCTGTGCATCTGCAACTGTGTGTGATTCGCTACTCTCTGTCTGCGAGTGTGTAACAGGTAGGTGTTCAATCAGTTTCTCTACATGTATTGACTTCCTTTTTTTTGTCCTACAGGTTTTTGGACCGCATGAACCAAGGGTCTGTGCATCTGCAACTGTGTGTGACTCGTTACTATCTCTCTGCGAGTGTGTAACAGGTAGTTGATCATTCAGATTCTATACATGTATTGCCTTTTTGTTGTCTTACAGGCTTTCAGGACCAATGGCTTCCCCCTTCCTGATGGTGCATGAAGCCAACAAGGGTCTGTCCATTGCAACTGTGTGTGTGACTCGCTACTATCTGTCTACAAGTGTGTAACAGGTAGGTTATCATTCAGTTTCTCTATATGTATTGACTTTCTTTTTTGTGTTACAGGTTCTGAAGAAGTCAATCAACCTCTTCTTTTCCCTGGAGTTGTATCCTTCTAACAAATATATTTTCATCTGTGTGTGGTTCGCTGTCCATCATTCTGCAACTCTGTAACAGGCAAGTGATCATTCAGTTTCTATACATGTATTGTCTTTTTGTTGTCTTACAGGCTTTCAGGACTAATGTCTCCCCCCTTCCTGATGGTGCATACAGCCAACATGGGTCTGTGCATCTGCAACTGTGTGTGACTCGCTACTATCTGTCTGGGAGTGTGTAACAGGTAGGTGATCATTCAGTTTCTCTCTATGTATTGACTTTCTTTTTTGTGTTACAGGTTCTGAAGAAGTCAATCAACCTCTTCTTTTCCCTGGAGTTGTATCCTTCTAACAAATATATTTTCATCTGTGTGTGGTTCGCTGTCCATCATTCTGCAGCTCTGTAACAGGTAAGTCATCATTCAGTTTCTATACATGTACTGACTTTCTTTTTTGTTTTGCAGGTTCTCAAGAAGTCCATCAACCTCTTCTTCTCCCTGAAGGTGTATCCTTCTAACAAATATATTTGCAACTGTGTGTGGTTCGCTGTCCATCATTCTGCAACTCTGTAACAGGTAAGTGATCATTCAGTTTCTATACATGTATTGCCTTTTTTTTGTCTTACAGGCTTTCAGGACTAATGCCCCCCCCATTCTGCATACAGCCAACAAGGATCTGTCCAATGCAACTGTGTGTGTGGCTTACTATCTATCTGTCTGCATGTGTGTAACAGGTTGGTGATCATTCAGTTTCTATACATGTATTGACTTTCTTTGTTTTGTCATACAGGTTTTTCAGACCGCATGAACCAAGGGTCTGTGCATCTGCAACTGTGTGTGACTCGCTACTATCTGTCTGCAAGTGTGTAAAAGGTTGGTGATCATTCAGTTTCTATACATGTATTGACTCTTTGTTGTCTTACAGGCTTTCAGGACCAATGGCTCCCCCCGTCCTGATGGTGCATACAGCCAACAAGGATCTTTCCATTGCAACTGTGTGTGTGGCTCGCTATCTATCATTCTGCAAGTGTGTAACAGGTTGTTGATCATTCAGTTTCTCTAAATGTATTGACTTTTTGTTGTCTTACAGGCTTTCAGGACCAATGGCTCCCCCCTTCCTGATGGTGCATACAGCCAACAAGGATCTTTCCATTACAACTGTGTGTGTGGCTCGCTATCTATCTGTCTGCAAGTGTGTAAAAGGTTGGTGATCATTCAGTTTCTATACATGTATTGATTTTTTGTTTTCATACAGGCTTTCAGGACCAATGGCTCCCCCCTTCCTGATTGTGCATACAGCCAACAAGGGTCTGTGCATCTGCAACTGTGTGTGTGGCTCACTATCTATCTGTCTGCAAGTGTGTAACAGGTAGGTGATCATTCAGTTTCTATACATGTATTGACTTTTTGTTGTCATACAGGCTTTCAGGACCAATGGCTCCCCCCTTCCTGATGGTGCATACAGCCAACAAGGGTCTATCCATTGCAACTGTGTGTGTGGCTTGCTATCTATCTGTCTGCGAGTGTGTAACAGGTAGGTGATCATTCAGTTTCTCTACATGTATTGACTTTCTTTTTTTTGTCTTACAGGTTTTTTGGACCGCATGGACCAAGGGTCTGTGCATCTGCAACTGTGTGTGACTCGCTACTATCTGTCTGCAAGTGTGTAACAAATAAGTGATCTTTCAGTTTCTATACATGTAATGACTTTTTGTTGTCTTACAGGCTCTCAGGACCAATGGCTCCCCTCTTTCTGATGGTGCATACAGCCAACAAGGGTCTGTCCATTGCAATTGTGTGTGTGGCTCGCTATCAATCTGTCTGCAAGTGTGTAACAGGTTGGTGATCGTTCAGTTTCTATACATGTATTAACTTTCTTTTTTGTGTTACAGGTTCTGAAGAATTTCATCAACCTCTTCTTCTCCCTGAAGGGGTGTATCCTCCTAACAAATATATTTTCATCTGCAACTCTGTGTCGACCCCAAACCCAATAGAAAACCTCTGGAAAATCCTTGGTGATAAAGTTATGGCCAAGAAACTCACTACAGTCACCGAACTGTGGAAGAAACTGCAAGAAGAGTGGACCAAAATCACACCAGAGCAGTGTGAGAGACTAGTGATGTCCTGTGGCCGCAGATGTGCTGAAGTCATTCAAAGCACATGCCTGTACACTTCCTACTGACTGGTTACTGTTGTAACCTTCAGAAAATGTAGTTGTAATCTTTCTCTGTGCTACAGTCATTGCTGTTCTCTAATTTTGATTATTGTGTTTTTGTGAAATAAAGATTTGTTGTTGAATACTTTGGTTATTTTGTTAAACGCTGTTCTAGTGGTATGGTATATCCCTAACAAAAAATCCTTCAAATGTTGACCAATGAAGATTGCATTATTTCTGCAAAAATCAAGTGTTTGATTCTCACATTGTTCTCTAATTTTGATATCCAGTGTACAGCTTTAAACACGCCTGTTGAAGCCCCGCCTTCTCACCGACACGATTGGTCTACATGTACAGGGGTCTACAGCAACGATTGGTCAAACTGCTTCTCACCACAGTAGATTGGCCGCAGCCTAAAACACAAATGTAAATAAACACAAATGAGCTTGTCTGTATCTGAGTTTTTTATTTTATTTAGGAATTTGTTTATATATTTGGCCCTGTAAGCAGAGTAAGGCTATTTATTAATTTGTTAAATGAGTAAATGTACATGCTTTAATGTTCATAAGCAAACTTGCTAGAGATATTAAACATTACATATTAATGTCCTTCTCTTACTAAAATGACACTCAATGGAGTAATAGTCATACTGTTCAGTAATGACAAACACTTCAATTAAAATAAAACCTTTATTCATTTTTAAGCTTCTCAAGCTGCAGCAGATTAGGGCTGCAACAAACAATTATTTTTACAATCGAATAATGTGATAATTATTGAAATAAATAACATATTTAGCTTGAGGTAGTTTAAGGTATTTGCTAAGTAACAATTAAGTTAATAAAAAATTAATAACTTAGTCAGAAATTCAGTGTGTTTACCCCGCTAATACAAAAGTTATATAATATAAAGGATTAATAAAACTCCAATACCTTTTCTCTTTTAAATTGTAAACCCAAGCATTTGTAATGTAGCAGCAATAAAATCTAACATAAATAGATCAGTTTTCATATACATTTTTGGATGAACAACAAAATAAAAGTGGAAGTGGGAATTAATGTAAGACAAAAAGTCAATAAGTATTTTATGTTGCAGATTTGTTTGTATTAGTGACTTTTATTTTGTGGGGTCTGGCTAGAGCCACAAAGTAGTCGAGAGACTTTAGCTCGTTACCGGAGAGCGGGACTTAATATGTAAGCAGCAACCTGATTGGTTGTTTTTGTTGAAGGGCGGGACATAAAGTAGGACCAGAGAGTGATCCATATTGAGGCCATGGGACAGCAGGGAGGCACTCCACCAATGAAGCTTCTCTCTAGGACTGAATCAGGAGCAGTGGGTGTTCAGAAGGCAGTCTGAATCAAGAAGCACAACAAGAAGATTCAGAACCTGATTTCTCAACATCTTCAGTTGAGTCATGAATGACTTTTCCTGATCTGTTTCTTAAACTGGTTGTTTTTGGACCTAAATCTACATCTACAGAGGAGCTTTACTACCTCTGCTCTGAAGGAGGAGTATATTAAATGAGGGAGGATCATAGATGAAGGGTTTCTAGGTTGAGCTGGTGTGTGGTTTACCTGCTGAGGAGTACTGATAGACGTGGAGATGCAGATTAGGGCTGCAACTAACGATTGTTTTAATAATCAATTAATCTGTCGAAAAAAAATAATTTCCATGTCTTTATTTAAAAATAAAACATTGAATAACAGAGCAAATAAGTGCGTACAATAATTCAATAATAATAGATGACATTATTAAATTAATTAAATAAATAAAAATAAAATAAATGAAATAATAAAGAAAAATAAGTGCATTGCTGATGCAAACACTGCACTGTATTGGAGTGAGGAGTGAGACAGGATGAATTGCCTTTAGTTTGTATGTTGTTGTTTTTTAACTCAGACTTAAAACTTGAAGCTTAATCATTATTTACCACCATTGTGTTCAAGTTACATGTTTTTATAAAGCACATTTCAACACTGCTTAAGCGAATTACACAGATAATAAAAGTAACACACACACACAGACACACTCTATCACTGTCATTGTCCAGTTAAGCAAAAAAACAGCATATGCCGTGTTATACCGGTTCACATAGTGTGAGAGCACCGTTACGTTTCCTCACTTCAAAACAGAACTAACTGGGGTTTTTGTAGTGACTGTGCTCCCACATTGGTGAGGATTTAAGCTGAACTTCTTTTCTGCATCATTCATGTTTAATTTTTTGGAATATATTTACTTCTTGATGTTAAATTTATTTTAAAGATTACGTCTCCGCTCTGGCTCGCTTCGTTCATCTCCCTCTTATTTATTTATTTTTTCCAGAGTAGACAAAGCGCCGCAGGTAACGTAAGCGGATATGACCTGATATGACAAGGCGAGTAACACATACATCGTGCGACACAACGAATCCATAATGAAATTCGTTGCCAACACTTTTAATAATCGATTATTATCAATTTTATAGATTCGATGTAGCAGCTCTAATGCAGACATTTGCTCCAAGTCAGCCGTTTTGTAGGCGCTATTGTCCTTCTAAAGCTGTACTGGTCTGCAGAGGAATGATTTCTTGAATTCTGAAACAAAAATTCAAATGTTTAATTATTATTATTAATTATTTTGCACAGTTTAAAATATTACTATTTATTTTTACATATAAGTTGACCATTTCTGTACAAGATGTTAAGGTTGTATAGAGGCCAAACCTTAATCCACTGCATTCAACCGATACTCACTTCATAATCAATGCTAAACGAGTCTGCTTTCACTAAAGCTTTCTCTTCTTTTAAGCATATCATGAGTTTTAACTCTTTAAACAGTTTAAGAACTAGAGCTCAAGCTGTACGCACCTCTCCTCAGCCATGCCGCAGAAGACTGGTGTTCTGCCGATTTGTGCTACCCATCCAAATGTGATCTGCGCAAGCGCGGACCCACAACCCACCAACAAATGCTTTCATGTGTTTTTTATGATAAATCTGTTTTTCTCACGTGCAAAATACAATCTCAGCAGACATGTAGAAAGTACTAGAGACCCAGACTTGAGTAAAAGTACAAGTGCTCTATCAAAAAAGTGACTTGAGTAGAAGTCTCCAGACTTAAGTAACTAAATGCAATACTTAAATACTTCCACTTAAGTACTGAAAGTAAAAGTACAGTATTGTGTTCTGTAGTTCTTACAGAAAGCAGTCAAAAGTCTGAGTATCAGTGTTTTTATTATTTCAAATGCTCAGACTTAAGGACTGTCAGTTCCTCTGGCTGTAGTAGAAGGACAGAACTGTAGAAGATGGAGTTCATGAACACGAGTCTTCAGTTAACTCTCTAAACAAACTCGCCCAAAAGAGAGAAAGCTGAACAAAACTGACTCAACCTGCCACATACAAGAGTTTCATCTGTAAAAGCAGTGAGGAGAGCAGCTTAAAACCCTGAGCTTCACTCTCTGTAAACTAGACTATACCTAAAAGATCTCTGGCCATTCGGCCACATACGAGTATTTGAAGGTGGGGAAGGTGGTGTTTCTTCTAGGCAGCTTTACCTGTAAATATACACTATGGTAACATTGACAGAAAACGTGATCCACGCACAAACCATTCCTGGTTAGTGCGAGAAACATGAGTAATGACCAACTAATTTTTTATACCTCTGGAATATCGGATCGGTGCATCCTTAGTCGTCATCAGTAGGTGCCTACGAGTAGGCTGTTGTATCGTCCATCTGGTGGAGCTCAAGGTCATCTGCATCAACTCAAAACTGTGATTTTGTTGAACTCCTCTTTGAAGCTCTGTGGTACATTATAGACCCTCTAGTAGTCAGTATTGGTCAGTGTCTGGTCTTCAATATCTGACCCAAAGTCAGCTAAATACTGAGCTGCTGTTCTGTCTCTCTTTGAATAGTGTACCATGTCTTTAGCATCAGTTTGAAACTCTTGAACCTCTTCTGGAATCAACACGGTTAGCTGTTTGCAAGGGGGTACACATCTCTCCCCATGGAAATAAGCATCTGCCATTACCTGGTCAGTCTGGGTTTGGTGTTCTGTAACTGTGTTCTGTGTGTTTGAGGACTTTCCCTGTATCTAGATAGTAGACTAGGTATGATGGACTGTTCTTGTCGCTCTACAAAGATTCTCTTTCAGGTTTTGACTCTAGCTTCTATCTGTCATGTTTGTAAGTGTTGTATACTGATCCAAATACTCATCTTTAAAAGGTTTGTCTTTAAGAATATAAGCATCTCTCGCATTGAATGTGGGCTGTTAAATATATGATCTCTAGACTCTAAAGCTGTCACTGTCAAAAGAGCATACAGTGACTTATTCAGTTTACAGAAAACCTTTTTACCTCTACTTGATTTTTCTTCAAATCCCTCTGATTGCTCCATATACATCTCACAATCAGTTGGCGTGAGCGGCTGTTGTAACGTCCTCTTCGGACAGCGTGTGCTATGTCTGTCTTTCTCCGTTCAGGCTCCATCTTGAGCATCAGATTGAACATTTTTAACCTCTTCTGGGGGTGGATTAAAATAGTTAGCTGTTGGTATCACACAAAGTCATTCTACCTGCTGCTTTGTGAGAATCAACAGAATCACTACTTGTTACACTGTGACTTTTGTTCACATGGGGTTGACCTTGGCAGACATGATAAATTGTTCTAGTGCTTTTGATGTGAACTTTTGACTCCTCTTTACTGCTTCCTGACTTTGATCAAAGTCAGTATATAGGAAATGGTTCTGTGTTCTTAGATTCTTCATCTTGAATGTTGTTGACCTCTTTTTCACCTCCATGAGTAAGTGATTATCTCTGGCAGCAATGATGAGCTCCTCAACCCAGATCAGTATTATCCTCCTGTTTTCAGGGTGTTCGTTATAGACACAATGGTCGACTGGGTTCTGTGTAAAGCCATTTTCATCTGGATAATCGTGTTTCAGGTTCTTCCAGATGGTTTGAGAGCATACAGTGACTTATTCAGTTTACATAAAACCTTTTCACCTGTGTTTGCCTTTTAAATCCCTCTGCTTGTTCCATTGATCTCCATCAATCTGTGCATGCAAGTAGGCTGTTGTAACATCCATCTAGTGGAGCTCAAGGTCATCTGCATCAACCCAGTACTGTGATTTTGTTGAACTCCTCTTTTGAAGCTCTGTGGTACATTACAGATCCTGTAACAGTAATCAGTATTGGTCAGTATCTGGTCTTCAATATCTGACACACAGTCAGCTAAATGCTGAGGTGCTTTCTATTTCTCTTTGAATAGTGTGTACCATGTATTTAGCATCAGTTTGAGACTCTTGAACATCTTCAGGAATCTGATCACCACTATTGGCTGCTGGCTAGAGGGTACACATCTCTCCCCATGGAAATAATCAGCTGGTATTGACAAATCAGTCTGTGCTGGTGTTCTGTAACATACTCTGTAAGAAATTTTACCAGTCTGTGTTTGAGGACTTTCCCTGTGTCTGGATAGTAGACTAGGTTTGATGGACTGTTCTTGTCGTACCCTACAAAGATTCCCTTTCACACTTTGACTCTAGCTTCTATCTGTCATGTTTGGAAGTGTAGTATACTGATCCAAATACTCACATGTTCGCATAGTTAGGCTTTCTCATAACCATATTTGCTGTGGGTCAATATTCAGTTATTTTACGATCGAATGAAGTGGTGTCTAATGTGGATGTGTCTTCATCTTTGTCGTCATACAGGGTTCTTGTAAAGAGCAATTGCGTCTTGGTTGTCTTCAGGAATTTTCACAAGCATATTGGTAATTACTGTCCATGGCATTTAGTAGCTGCGCAAGATGCAAACTTTCCTGAGTGGTAACTGCCAGCGCCATATGTTCTGCTTCACATGTAGACCGAGCAGAGAGTAAGAGGACAGTCTTTAGTTGGACTAAGACCAGAGTCTGTTGTTCTTCATCTGTCTTCTGTATTTGATGCTGAATCTGCATCACTGTGTGCCTCAAGTTTCAGTTTCTCTCCACTCTTCTGGTAACACAGTCCATGATCAGTTGAAACCTCTAAGTACCTCATTACATGCTTGACTGCAGTCCAGTGTTGTACTTGTCTGAGCCAAATGAACTGTGACAATTTACTGACTGTCCAACTTGGATCAGGTCTTGTACATGTTGTAACAATTACAGTTTTGTAAGTAGTCTTGAAATCAAAAAGAAAGGAATGCAGAGAGAACCATCCACTAAGTGTTATTTTGTTTACTGCACCACAAACCCACTGAAAACACAACAAAACATACAAACTGAGGTGTTTGTACTTCACATGTCCTTCTTTCCTTGTGAAAGGAAAGTCTTCTACTGTGAGTCCATTTAGGAATGCTGTCTTTGTCCCACTGAGTCCTCTGTGTGTAAAGTTTATCCCAATGTCCATCTGAGGAACAAGTTCAATGTTAGGAATAAAACCTACACAAAACTTTGCTGAATATGTAAAAATGGAACCATGGAAAAACTTGCTATGAGTATTAGAACGTAAAGTTCCTCGAATAGTGTCTTCATTTCAGTGAGTCCTGAATTTAGCCACATTACTAAGCTTCCTTGCTACATTACCCCCCCCCCCCCCGTCTCTTCCCATAAGTCATATCTGCTGCTTTGTGAGATCTTGTAGGATCAACAGAATCTCTACTTGTTACACTGTGACTTTTGTTCTCATGGGGTTGACCTTGGCAAACCAAATTATTCTAGTACTTTTAATGTGAACTTCTTTTGACTCCTCTTTACTCCTCCTTGAGTTTGATCAAAATCAGTATATAGGCAATGGTTCTGTGTTCTTAGATTCTTCATCTTGAATGTTGTTGACCTGTTTCACCTCCATGAGTAAGTCATTATCTCTGGCAGCAATGATGAGCTCCTCAACCCAGATTAACAGTATTATCCTCCTGTTTTCAGGGTGTTTGTTATAGACACAACGGTCAGCTGGGTTCTGTGTAAAGCCATTTTCATCTGGATAATCGTGTTTCAGGTTCTTCCAGATGGTTTGAGAGCATTCAGTGATTCAGTTTACAGAAAACCTTTTCACCTGTATTTGTCTTTCCTTTAAATTCCTCTAGTTGCTCCATATACATCTCTCTGTCAATTTGTGCATGCAAGTAGTAGTGTAACGTCCATCTGGTGGAGCTGAATGTCATACTGTGCTGTCATCTGCATCAACTCCAAACTGTGATTTTGTTGAACTCCTTGCCTCTGACACAGTCAGCTAAATACTGAGATGCTTTCCTGTCTTTCTTTGGATAGTGTGTACCATGTCTGTCTCCCTCTGTTAAGCGCCATGAGCATCAGTTTGAGCATCAGGGGTACACATCTCTCCCCATGGAAATCAGCTGCCATTACCTGATCAGTCTGGGTTTGGTTTTCTGTAACACACTCCATAAGAAATTCCACAAGCCTGTGTTTAAGGACTTTTGTTGTGTCTGGATAGTAGACTAGGTATGATGGACTGTTCTTGTCATACCCTACAAGGATTCCCTTTCTCATAACCATATCTACTGTGGGTCAGTGTTCAGTTATTTTACACTCTGATCGAATTAAGTGGTGTCTAATGTGGACGTGTCTTCTTGTTTGTCCAACTTGGATCAGGTCTTGTACACGTTGTAACGATTACAGTTTTGTCATCTTGAAACTAAAAAGAAAGGAATGCAGAGAGAACCATCTACTAAGTGTTATTTTGTTTATTGCACCACAAACCCACTGAAAACATAACAAAACATACAAACATCCACCAGTTCTTTTAATGGTTCTTTCATACTTTGTCTATTGGAACAAACCAAAAACAGGAGTTGGATAGCTCTCACCAGAGTGTATCTACAACCCTCTTTTGCACACTGGATCTATAGGATCAGCTAGTACTTTGAAACTCTTTGCTGTTTCGATGCAGTTCTGCTTTGAAAGCTTGTGATGTAATTGGACCCAGAGGGTCGAGCAACTATCCCTACTTTATAGTCTTAATATTAGCTTTGTCTTATTTATCTCGTAATCCCTGTTCTATCTGCTACATGTGTCACTGTACAGTACTTTTTCTCACTAACTGACGTTTGCATTTTTGTATCTGTGTGTACACTCTCGAGAAACATGGCGACCGCAGAGGAACAAGATCTCCAGATGCTCTGCATGGATCTCGTCCTGCGTGAACGGCAGATCTAGTTGCTGTTGTAGAGACAGACCAAACTCCACAGATGGAAGACAAGGCTGGAGGCAGCCCGGGACGCCTCCAACATGGTCTTCAAAATACCAGAGAGTCGTCGTCTCCATTGTGTTTTCTTATTGTTGGAAATTCTACTGTAAAACACTTCAATTTTGGGCCCAAAGAGTAATGCCACGGTCTCCTGTTTTCTAGGTGCTCGTGTCCTTGAGTTCTCCAGGCTTCCCTTGGTGCTTCGGCAGCGTGACGCCTTCAGCATCATCGTTCTCCACTATTCTCCACCTGACGCCCTGAAGGAGCACTGCCGCACACATCTGGACACCTTTTGGAAAAAGACCTCCTCAGGTCCGTCGTTCATGCTTAGTGAATTGGATAGTTGGCAGGTAAGTCATTTAGTGTGTGTGTGTGTGTGGGGTTAAGATTATTATAATTATCCTCCTAATTTCAGTGTGCTTGTTTTGGATGCAATGGTCATCTAGGTTCTGTTGAGCCATTTTCACCTAGATAATAATGCACCCTCGTTCCAGGTTCTTCCAGAGAGTCAGCATGACCAGGGAAAGGCCGCCTTCACCCCTACAGCCTCCTTAAACTCTGCTAACCGGTTAAGTGTCCTCAGCACTTTGTCTTTGGCGAAGGATAACTACTAAGGGCGGTGTTTTCATTGTTGGAGATTGTGTTCTAAAACACTAATTAATGTGTCACAAAGGGTAACTCCAAGGTGCCAGTGTCCTGAATGACCCCTACTGCATGCTTCCAGACACCATATGGAAGAAGAACGCTGCCAGGATCGTCGTCTCTAGCCCCATGCCCATCTACTGACGAGGGAGCAAGCTGTTCAACTGACTCTTCATGCTCCACTGCTGGCTGCAGGTTTGGCATCCGGTCCCCTTCTGCAAAGAAAGTCTTCATCTGTGCTGCCTGGGGTCTGTTGTGCTCTCCGGGAACATTGAGAAGGTGCTATGCCAGGACTGACTGGCCCTGCCCAGTCACACCAGTCAGGTAAGTGATTTACATGATTTACTTTATTCCAATCATTTATTCTGCCATTTCTCTGCTTGTAAGTCATTGTCACTTGCTCATGATATTTCTGACAAACCCTGCAGTATCTAACCTGTGTCGGTTCCTCACATTGTAACCAATAATTACCAATGAAGTTATTAGTGATGGCCACCTTAGTTCACCATGTCTTCTGAATCCATAGCCCTGAATGAATCCACTCCCCCAGGTTTTAACTATTACAGTTTCCTTCGCAGGTCTGGTCGTGTTGGCGATGTAGACACAATTTATGATAAAAAGCTAAATCTTTTTATCTATTTCATCTGCAACAGTGTGTAGCTGTCTGCCTGTCCTTCTCTGTTATTGGCCATCTGCAACTTACTGTGTGTCAGTGTGTCTGTCTGTCCATCAACCTTATCAGAGGTAGCTTTGTTTACAAATAAGGCATATAATGTCCCTACCAAGTCACCATAAAGATCTGATTAATGTAACTGCCTGCGCCACACTCCCTAACCACAGCTGTTTGTATTAATGAATGGTGCACTAGCTCCAAAGCATACCTGCTTCAGATACTGAAAAGAACTTGTCTAGCACAGTTCCATCACAGTTTTTAGAACTGGTTTTGTCAAGGCTCCGTCTGTCTATCCATCTGCAACTCTGTGGCTGGCTGTCTTTCTGACTATATTTGGCTGTGTGTATGTCCAACACTCTTTGGCTGTCTATAAATCTGCAATTCATTCTGTTTAAACTCTGATGGCTGGCTGTTTATCAATGTGAAACTTACTATCTGTCTGCAACTCTGGCTGTCTGTATCCATCTGCAACTGTGTCTGACGATCCGTCTGCCACTGTGTGACTGTCTGCATGTCCATGCATGTGCAGTTCAGTGGCTTGCTGTCTAACCATGTGCAATGGCTGGCTGTCTTTCTGACTGTGTGACTGTTTCTGACTGTTTGGCAGTGTGTATGTCGATCTGCAACTCTGGCTGTCTTCATCTACAACACTGTCTATTTATAAATCTGCACATCGTTTTGTTTAGACTCTGGCTTCAACTCTGACTGACTGTCTGTCCATCTGCAACTGGTTGACTGTGTGGCTGTCCATTTTAAACTGTGTCTGTCTACCACTGTGTGTCGCTGTCTGTCCATCTGCAACTCTGGCTGGCTGTCTCTGTGACGTGGTAGTGTGGCTTCACCAGAAGGACACAGCCAAATACGTCCAGATATGCTCCAGTGATGTTTATTGAATTTGTGCAAAAAAAGTCAAAGGGAAGTATAGACAAAGTCAAAACGGAACATGAAAGAGCCAAGTCGCACATTCTTTACATGATAAGGCCTCAGTGGCCTTCCTCTGAGAGCTGCGAAGCCTCACATCTATCATGATTTCAGCTTAATCTGCACCAACTGACACCCTATTTTTTTTTTTTCCTACACGGTCCTTCTAAGCCAGGTGCTCATCCTTTGCTTAGCCTGGAGTGAACCAAGTGCCCACTATAGGGGTGGTCGTCACATCCTAAAATGACAATACAACATTATTTACATGTCTTGTTTACATGGCCATGCTGATTTATACTGGTAAGTTAAGCTAGATGTAATTAATTGCCTTATCCTAATGTTATTGTGTTTTTTCCCCTTTATAGGTTAACTGTGGATCCTGCCGGCTCCTAGAAGACCCACTTGCCAGCGCTCTCATTCCTTTAGGATCAGCAGGTCAATAGCATGCTTAGTAATTGTCTCCATGTATGGGCTGGTGAGGGGTCCGCTACCAGTGACTGCATCACACTGTCTGCAACTCTGGTTGGCTGGCTGTCAGTCCATGTGCAGTTGTGCATGGCTATCTGCATTTCCATGTACAATGCTCACTGGCTGTCTTCATGTGTATCTCTGGTTGGCTGCCTGCTCTATAGCATCTCTGGCTGTATCTCCATTTAAAACTCTGGTTGCCTTTTCATTTACAACTGTGTGGCTGTCCGCTTGGCCATGTGTGTGCAATTCAGTGGCTGGCTGTCTATCGATGGCAACTCTGGCAGTCTTTCTGACTATGCATCTGCAATCATGTTTGACTGTGTGTATGTCCCTCTGCAATGCTGTCCATCAACAACACACTCTGGATGTCTGTCCATCTACACCTCTCTCTGGCTGTCTATAAATCTGCAATTCATTCTGTTTGGACTCTGGTCCAACTGTTAAACATGTTAAACTCACTATCCGTCTGCAACTGTATGGCTGTATCCATCTGCAGCTGTGCTTTGCTGGCTGCAATGATGGATGTCTTTCTGACTATGCGTCTGCATCTCTGTGGCTGTATGCTGCTCTGGCTGCTCTGCTCTTTGTCAATCTATACCTCTCTGACTATGCATCTGCAATTCATTCTGTTTAGACTCTGGCTGCAATGCTGTCTGACTGTCTGTCTGTTTTTCTGCAACTCTGACTGTCTGCAACTTAGTCTTTAAATCTGCAGCTCTGTGGTTGTTTTTCTGTCCATCTGCAACTCGTTCTATTTTACCCACCTACAAGTCTGTAGCTCGCTGTCTGTCCACTTGCAGCTCTGGCTGGCTGTGATGTGGTAATGTGGCTTCAAACAGATGCGAAGGAAGCTTCACCACAAGGACACAGCTGAATACTTCCAGGTAAGTTCCAGTGATATTGAATTTATCAAACAAGTCAAAAGAAAGTGTATATACAAAGCTGTCCATCTGCTGCTGTGTCAGTGACACGCAATTACAGTATTTTTAATGTCAAAGTATTTTTAAAATTAAAAGAATATTACATACAAGGATATGTATTACATTTGTAAGGATTTATAACCTCAAGATTGGATTAATGTAATGCTGCTCTGGTAGGAAGTTATATACAAATCATTAAATAAGCTCAGGGTCATTAAATAAGTTCAGAATGCAGCGGCTTGGCTGCTCACTATAGCTTGAAATTGTGACCACATCTGTCTGTTCTTCCACCCCTGCACTGGATTCCAGTTAAATTCCACGTTGATTATAAAATACTCCTTCTGACTTGAGTCTCTCGATTGTTTGTCCCCACAGCATCTTGGAGAAGTTCTTATACCCTACAACCGATAACGTACATATCAGTTTCCCACTTCAGAAGAAGCAACTCTGGGGGAGGAGCCTCCAACTCTGGAATAAACGTCCTGTTGCTGTTCTGGACACACTTTTAGTATTCTAATCATGCTGCTGTAGCCTGTTTTCATACTAACACTGTTTTGTGCTGCTCTGATTACAGGTTCTGATTATTATTGTCTTTCTAATCTACGTTTACAGGTTGTACATCAGTCTACTCGTACTCTTAAATCCCTTTCTTAATTTTCTTTTTTCTTCTCTCTCCCCATGTGCTGAGCTGTTTGGTGCTGACGTGAGTCCATTCTGGGTCAGCCTTTTCCCACTGTAAACCCCCCCTATTTGGCTGCGCTCCTCCTAATCCCCCTCTCTCCCTCTCTCTATCCACTGATATGCTGTCCTGCTCTGCGTCTTCATATCGCGTTATTCTCACCTCACTGCATAGCTGTGCACATGACTGTTTACCCACACTTTCACATTGCTCATTTATGGCTTGATGTCACATTTGCAGCAGCTCTTATAATGTACTAGTGTTTCTTTTGTTGATTTTTATTCTTGTTCTGTCGTGTTGTGCTGTCCGGTGTTGACCAGAGGAGGATGGGTTACCCTTTTGAGTCTTGGTTCGTCTCATGGTTTTTCTCTTCAACTTGTGTACATATGGGATTTTAATTTTTTTTTTTAATTACCACAAATGTCTAAAACCCTGCTTTCACTTTGTCATTGTGTAGAGTTGTGTAGAACTCCGTCTATTGTAGAATAAGTCTGTAACAATCAATAATCAGTGTATTCTGTACAGTTCTCTTACTTCAAATGACCTGAGTGGCACTGTCATTGTTAGGATTTTAAGGTGCATGTGATCAGATGATATGACCATCTGAAGAGTCAATGGCAACGGCTGGTAAACAGTCATCCTGACTCCATCGTACGTTGACAACACAGCCTAAGGTATGAGCCAAGCGCCGCCTTGACTGCCTGCGATGACGCTGACACGCCACACTTTGAAACTTTGAGCTCTGAAGGGCAAAGACTGTGACAGGAGAATTCCTGACTCTGCATCCTGTGAACAACCGCATTGGACTGATTGGACTGCTCGCTTCCCGCCCTACAAGATCTGACCCAGGACACTTTGTTTCGGTTGTGGTGGAACAGAAATGGACTTGTAGGTTGGGAATGCACCCAGAACAGGATTGAACTCTGGACTATTTAGAACACTTTCTGAGTAAAATGGCTCAGAACATTGTGCACCCTTGACCACCTTTCAGGCCCCCCTGGAATCTGGTTCCTATCCTTTTTACACACAAGGACAATGCACCACCTAATGTTTAGTTAGTCAATCATACCGATGTCTCTTGTGAGTTTCTGTGTTCAAAACAAAGTGTTTCAAGTGTTTCATTTCAACTGGCTGAGCTGTTCTCATGTTCAAGACTCTTACCAACACTACTTTAGGAAATGACCGCATGTGGTTGTCCTGTGTAGCTTTTACAGCCACAGTGCTTCAGGACTGAAATAAGGGGTGAGGACACCAGTCTTACGGGATGATGGAAATCCATGTTTGGTAAATGGAAAATGTTTATGGACTCTGTGTTGATCATATGGATTGCAGTGCTTGTGCTCGGTGGCTGCTGTATTATCCTGTGCATTTGATGCCTCATTCTCTGAGTGGTAGATGTGTCTGTTTCTTTAAAAATGTGTTTTGGCCACAATTCTGTCTGTACTGTAATGACCTTGATGAATTCTACCCGTGTCATTTGTACAGTAAGACCTGTGGCAAGAGGCCTGAGCTTAGGGAAGGACATTTTTTTTGTATCCAATCCTTTGAGTATGTTTATGTAGTCAGGACTTTCCCTGTAAACCAAGACCTTGTTTTATCGAAGATGTTTTAAATTGGCTTGAAACCTTGTTGTTGTTGTTGTTGTTGTTGTTGTTGTTTTCTCTTTTTTCTTTTTTCCAGCTTTCCATGATCTGACTCCCACCTTGCGTATTGGATCTCCTAACCCCTTGTTTTTTTCCCCCTCCTTTCTGTTTTCTCTCTCTCCCTTTCCCTACCATGTATTGAAATGCCCAGTTCCAGCTGTTCCATCCTTGTACCACCAGATCTGGCTCTCTACTACCCTACTGCCCACTGTCCTGATCTGGAGCCTCGTGTTGATTCATCCTCACCTCACTGCATGACCATGCATACCTGTCTGAACTTCAACATTTCCCTCACGTTTTCATCTTTAATGGCTTGACGGCGCATTTCCATAATCTCTTAATTCAGTATTGATTTGTTTTTATTCCTGGGTTTTATTCTAGGTATTTAAACCAGATCTCTGTAAAGCTGCTTTGTGACTACACTCGTTGTGAAAAGTGTTTCATAAATAAACTTGAATACATTTTTAAAGGCTTTTTTTTTCCTTTTATCAATTTAGTTTTTGCCTGTTTCAAGATCACTCTCTTTTCCTATTATTTATTACTTGTTGACACTTTGAACATATAGCCGAGTGATTACGCCAACTGCTTGTACCTTCCTGCTTTAGAGAAACTGGGGCTGTCAAAGCTTGTTTATCATATATACTCTTCTATATTCTGAAAGCAGTGTGTGCAGTCTTTAACCCCTTATTTTCCACTTATAATATTAATAATACATTTAACATTTGCTGTTACTTTAAATCATTCTTTGTGTATTATTATTATTATTATAGTAGTCTAGTGGTTATAGATTTAGTCTCTTTGTATGCCAAGCTATGTAGAAGAAATATTAAACCCTAACTGTTCACTTATGCTTATAGAGGTGTCTGACAGATTACTCACAACATGAAGATCTTACTCGGTCTAAGGGCCAGAGCTTTTTTCACAGCATTTTAATTATGAATTACTTCAGTTGACCATATATTAATTAATTAATTCAGAGTGGGAGTAAAACGGGAACACACATTTACTTACACTGCTATGGTAAATTTATCTTCACCCCTTATCTCGTGTTTGTTATATCCTCTCTAATCTTCTCATCCTGAACTGAATTTAGAGCATCTATTAACCGATTTTGGAAAACCTTAAAGTAAGCTATGAAATACTTGGAAATCGACTCCAAGGTCGAAGGTGGGATGAGAAGAACCAGATCTCAAAACAAAAAATATGTGAAAAAACTGGATGTAGTTCAGTTCATGACAGTCATCCGTCTCCTCACTTGAAGTGAATGTGTAAATGCACTGGAACTAAAGAAACAAACTGTAGCTGGTCTCTGTGGCCTAGACCTTGCAAAGGCCATGGGAGGGTGCAGGCAGATTGCCTCTCCAAGGTCAAGTGAGATGAGGGTTCCGGACACCAGGAGATAAGAACTAATACTGCATTTTAAAACTGCCGTTACATTTAATATATGCCGAAGTTGATCGTTTAGACATTACAGTCTATAAGACGTCTAAATTAAACAGCCCATAATGTTGCGTATTAATGGTCTTCAAATGCTGCAATGGAGTTTCAGTTCATAGTTTCTAAAATGTAGATTTTAAAATGAAATTCAGGAAAACAACTTTTTTTTGGAAACTTTTTTTTTGATTTTTTTTTTTTTGTCATTTATCATGTTTCAGATCAAATTCTATATCTTTGTCTTTTTCCACATGTTGTCCACATCTGTCTTTTTCTGGTGTTTTCCTTCATGTTAATGAAGTTTTAATAATGTTTTAGGAAGTCAGTGTGTTTTAACTCCTTATCCTTTGATCTGGATCTGGATTCTCGTTGGGAAATGAGGACTGTTTACACTCATTATGGAACTTGTAAAGGTGAAGGTCACTTTAGGTCAGTCTGAAACCACGTTAAGGTCATTTTTCCAGGCCTCCTCATACTGTGGTTATTAGCACAACAAAACGGAGACAGTTCAGGGTAAAGAGACATAAGTAGACAATTCAGTCCAGTTTCACAGAGATTACACAGATTCAGGATGAAGAGCGACACAGCAGCGCCACCTACAGGTCAGATATCATATCTGCAGCAGCAGCTCCAGTCATAGACTGAGAAGAAGAAGCCAACGATCATTTCCTCACTTATTAACGAGGCTAATTGTCTCATCTTAAGGCATTTTAGCACATTTAAATATGTAAATATTACCATTGTTATTATTATTAATAAGTATTGACAACCAGAATAATCTATTCCTTTATGTATTACAGATGTGATGTTTTCATGATACAGTTGTTTTCAAAAATAATATAACAATAATAATAATAATAAATAATTGATTAGTTACTGTCATGCCTGGTCAGACGTGGCAGTGAACACAAGGAAACACTTGCAGGGATGGACGATGTAAGACTTTAATGTAAACTGGGCAAAAGTAAACAGAAACAACAAAGCAAAGCACAACCGGGGGTACAGCAATCCAAGGGCCTGACAGTTACAATTATTGCACTGTATTTACACAATTAATTTATATAATTTATTTTACTATTAATAATAACGGTTATGTTTACAGTTTTACATATTTGAATATATTTATATTGCCATTATTGTTAATTTAGAATGAACAACAACAACAGTAATAATAATGATGTCCTTTATTCATTACTTGAAAGTCATTGTACTGGTCCTTGGCAAATAAAGAATTCTGATGGAGCTGGTTAACAACGGTAACTAAGGGGCGGGGCAGGTCAACTGTAACATCACTAGGTTCCAGTACTTTTTTCAATGTGGAGAGCGTGAGAGACAGACATCACCTCATTAGTTAGACTGGAAATGGAGGAGAAGAAGGAGAAAGATGTGAGTGGAGCTCAGAGCTCATAAACACAACACTACTGATCAACATGTGTAATTAAGATCATCGTTAAGCTAATTATAATATACAGTGTTTACCATCAGTACATTTATTCATCATTAACTAGAGAGTGATTGTGGCTCAGTAATGTTGCTGTAATATGTGTTTGTTGCTAAGGTGTTGCTATGTCATATCGTTGGTACATTAGCCCATTCAAAATGTCTGGCTAATAGGTCTGTGTCCACAAACTTTTGTCCAATTGATGCTTGGTCCAGAAGCTCCTCCATGCACAGACAGGACTGGAGAGCAGTGGAGATAAAGGGCACCGCTCCCGTTCTCTCAGCTGTGTGTGGGAGAGCTGCCCATTGTGACATCATCTCTGAACATTCCGCCATTCATTCCTATGGGGAGAAAATGTAGGATCATTTTAGGAGAACTGTCAGTGGATCAGTTCTACGATGGGAGGGTTTTGGCCACAGTCATTTCTTTGGATGCTCCTGTTGCACATATGCAAAAAAATACTAAAATAATAAAACTTATGAAGAACAATAGTGTGATGGTGACATTCACACTAATTAACATATTTATCATTTATTTACATAGTTAGAAATATATAGGTTAGCATTTATAACTGCATTCCTAATTCCTAATTAAGTAATTAGTAAATGAGAGGAGGTTGTTAAACTGTGTGAACATAATGTGAAGGGAATGTTAAGAGTGAAGAGCTCAGCAGATGAGAAATGCATTAGACTGAGTTCAGTAGAACAGACTGGTGGAACCGTGTTAAGCAGAGTCCTGCTGTAGCTGTGATACTGAGCTCTGCTCTACACTTCGAGAAATGAGAGGAATCCTGCAGGAATAGTTACAATGCTGGTAGATTGTCTTTGCTTTGTAAATATAATAACATTGGAGGAACATCAGAGGAACATTAGAGAGACGTTCAGGCAGGTTGAAGACAAGGTTGAGTCCAACATGCCAGCAGTGCAGCTTTCTTCAACAGCTGGAGCACTTTCCAGGTGTTGCATGAGGGCAAGGTCGACAGCGTTACAGTTTCTAGGTCTTGTTCTGAACTGTGATGATGGTTAGATGTAGATCTGGACCGGCTTGTTTGCTACTTAACACACAACCCATGTGTTGGTAGAGTAACGCTGTAGATGCTGTGTATTAAATGGACTGTGTGAACTGTTCCCACAGCTCGTTCAGAAAACAGCAGGGTCGACCTGTCCGACCCTTACACTGTAAGGTAACGTCAAAAATGATAAACTTAAAAAATCAAGTGCACCAAACGTATTTAAGTGTGTTGAGGAAAATACGATTTTTAAATTCTCAGTAATCAGGTAATAGTTTACTTAGTTTCAGGTTTATAATCGTTTCCAGTAATCTACAGTGTCAAGAAAAACTATCTGAACTGAATTTGATGGTGTTCTGCATTAATTTCAAGTCAAGTCAAACGTATTGACAAATATAATGTGCCTAAAATAATAACATAAAAAACATGATCTTGCAGGTCTTTATTGAACACACTCATTCAACATTTAAAGTGGTAGTGGGAAAGTAAGTAAACCCTTGGAATTAATAGCTAGTTGAAATAGCTGTTGTGGAGTGTCAGAGAGCTCTTTCACAAACTTCAGCCATGCAGCAATGTTCTTTTTAGTAAGCAGTGGCTTCCTTTGTGGTGTCCTGCCATAGACACCCTGCATGTTCGAGGTTTTACGGACTGTGGACTCATGAACACAGATGTTAGTCTGTACCAATAATGCCTTCAAATCTTGGGCTCTCACTCAGGGTTGTTTCATTACCTCATTGATGAGTCTCCGTTGTGCTCTTGGGGTCATTTTGACTGGGCGCCCACTTCAGGCAGAGTAGCCACAGTTCCAAATTGTCTCCATTTGTAGATTGTTTGTCTCACTGTAGACTGGAGGATTTCTAAAGTCTTTGAAATCACTTTGAAACCCTTTCCAGCTTAATGTAAATCAACAATTTCTGATCGTAGATCCTCTGAAAGCTCTTTTTGGCGAGGCATGTCTCACATACATATTCTTCTTGTGCAGAGCAAACTCAAAATGTTTGAGTGGGTTTTATCAGTCAGAGTAGCTCTAGTCCACACCTCCAAACTCATTTTCTTATGAGGACTCCTTCAGTCACCTTTTTTGAGATCATTAACTCAAGGGTTCACAAACTTTCTCCACTAGCACTGAGGTTTTTATACTTGTTCTGAATGAAGACATAAATGATCAGACTATTTGTGTTATTATATTAGGCACATTATATTTGTTAATATGCTTGACTTGGATTAGGATCAGATCACATTTTATGACAAATTAAATGAATGCAGAAAACCATAAAATTCCAAAGAGTTCACATACTTTTCTAGCTACTGTAATCTCACACAGACTTCAGAATTCAAGTTCACTGAACTCATTTAATTGTGTTGCAGAAAACATTTTACTGTACTATAATATCTGTTGATTGAAGTTGACTTTACTTATTATTTCAATAATACAAACTCAGGCCAGTTAAACATTTTAATTCTTATGTTGCAGCAAATCATGTTTTAATCCTATATATTTAAAACTGACCACACACACACACACACACACACACATACACACATACACATACACAACCAAATGGTATATAAAATAATCCAATTAATTAACCTTTGCACTATTGGTTAAAGTATATTTCTTCTTTAATACTTCTTAAATTTTTTAGCATAAATGTTAATATTGGCAGATTGGCAGACTATTATTCATTTTAAAGAGCAATGTTTTTTATTAATTTATTAATTGGGCCATATTTTACATTCTCAACAGCTATAAACAATATTTTTGTGAGAAAGCAGGCCCATATTTACAGACATGTGGAAGTGGTTTAAGAGTCAGGACACTGACATCTGCCCCTTCAATATCTGCTCAGGCATCAAACACTGAAAGGTGGACACTGAATAATGTGGTGGTGTGGTTTGGCCTTTAACTCAGTCTTGGCTCAACAGATCAGGAGAGTTTGTTTGTGAAAGACAGTACCCTTGCTGAGAAACTGGTTCCAAGCCCTGAAAAGACTTTTTGGATTCCAGAAAGAGAGACACATTAAATCCTGTTAGTAAGAATGACCAACTCCCGTATCACTCACCTCAACTCACACCAAGTAACAATACGATTTGAAATAACACCCCAGAAAAAAGTGGCAACTGTGATAAAAGCAAAGCCAGGCCACTACTAGCTTATGTTATTTAGCTGGCTACTTGGCCCCTTGTGGCCACTACAGTCAAAATAATTAATATTAAATTAACAAAACACAACGTCATATTCACATCAAATAATATATGACATTTCAATACTTACTTCTGTCTTGAGCCAAACAATCCAAACGACATCTCCGGTTCAAGTTCAAACCAGGACAAAACCGTCCTTCCCTTGTTCTGATAAAACTTTGTATATTATTAGAATGCAAAATAAACAGCAATACATTGAAAAAAAAAAACACTATATTAGAACAGTTATTTTTTGCAAACACAAATAAAGTAAAAGAAACTGTGTATGATATTAGAATGCAAAACTTTTAGAATAACAGCAAATAAAGTAAAAAAATTGGATGTTATTAGAATGCAAAATAAACACAAATACAGTAAAAACAGTGTAAAATATATGAATGCAAAATAAACACAAATACAGTAAAAAAAAAGCCACTCTATTAGAATAACTGTAAAGACAAATACAGTAAAAACACTATATTATTAGAATGCATTAAAATGAGTGTACTATTAAACTGCAAAATAACAAAACACTGAAAAAATGCTGTATTAGAACAATTAAAACCACTCTTTTTTTTGCTGAATGTATAATGCAGGCAGGACCAAGCGAAAGGAGTGATTGGGCCAGCCCAGTGTCAATCGGGCCACAGATCTACTGGTTTTATTGGCTGGTCAGACCAATACATAAATAATAAAAAGTGTTGAGACTGTCGGCCCAAACAACGCGTCGGCTCACAGGGAAAACGCCTGGTATGCCAGATGGCCAGTCTGTCCCTGGACAAGTTGTACATTTGACTTTTCCTAACCAAGTACTTTATACATTTTATATTTGTTGGACGAACAAATGAACATTTCATGACAATATTTTTCTAATCTGATGTTCAGATAACAAAAGCTACATAGACCAGCAGAAACACTCATGTGCATGATCTATGTTCAGACAGCAGTCCTGTCAGAAACTGAGCAATGTTGAATGAGTTGGGAAACTGTAGAGGACTATTATAAACGGCTCCTAAGAGTGAGGCCTTGTAAAATTCTGTAAAATTAATTTACCTTCTCAATTAAAAAAAGTAACTGATAAGTCCTGCTAGTGAATAAACCTTATTTTACTGAACAAGCTAGTATGTTTTAACCAACTGACCCCACTAATAACTTCTGAAAAAACTGATAACTTTAGTAACTTTAACAGAAATTCTAACAGGAAAGAAAAATGAGATCTAGCTCAAACTGAGCCAATGTTCACTAAGTGCTTGTTCACTTGATGAACACTTTAATTGTGCAAACTCAAAAAGTCTGCTGTAATTTAAAGATTAGCCATTCTTGATTCAGCTATTACATTCTGGGTGGCCGTTAAAACAAAATACAATCAACTAATCAATCAACCAATCAACCTTTATTTCCACTCAGAAAATACAGTTTTTACAATAGATGAGGATTGAAAGAGAAAAATCTATTTTATTTGATATATTTCATCTAAAAGGAACGAAGGTAAATAAATTAAAAACATTAAAAAGAAAATCAAGATAATAGAAGATTAAGAGTAAATGATATGATAAAATTAATAAACTAATATTTAATTAGTAAGGTATAAAATATTAATTAATATTAAGATATTAAGAAAAACAATATTAAAAAAGATTAATAAACAAAACGGACACAAATAAAACCAGAATATGGAGATAAAATATAAAATATGACAGTACAAGTCAACTTTTAAAAAATAACATTTAAAAATAAAGTAGATCAAAGTAACAACCAACAGAAACTTAAAGTATAAGAATGAAATGAAATAAATGAATAAAATACAAGAACTAAAATAAATAAACTAATACATTATTTGGTTAGAAATGAAATAATTTAGTATCCATAGCAACCACTTGTCTGCTTTTCTGGAGGAACTGTCTCTCCTCTAGATCTGAATCGGGTCTCTGGAGCTCGCCGCTTGCCACTAACCCTTGTGTGAAATCCTGACTCCTGACCTGGAGCTTGGAGGAATCACTGTCTCCGTGTTCAGCTTGTTTTCCTCTTTCTGTCTCTTTCTAGCGCTTATTTTTAATAGATCTGTTTAGTGATCTACTGCGTCGTACGTTTACTAACTGCTGTTAGATCGTGTTTACAGTCCACAGGTTTATCAGAACTCAACAAAAAGCGGAGATGCAGTTTTACCTACAACAGCGTTTATTTCAGTGCCCAAATCAACTGCAGGCGGTAAGTTTTACTTTATTAAGGCTGTTTCTGGACTTTTTGAGTGTGAGAAGTGTGGCATGTTTAGTCTAGACCCTTTTTCCTCCTCTAGTGATGATGATGGTGTTTGTACTGAATGTGAGCTCGTAGCTCTGTGGAGGAGAAAGTGGAGCAGTTAGAGGTGGAGCATCATGGCTTTACTAAAGGATAGAGAGCAGGAGTCACTGCTAGCAGCCCCGGATGCCTTAGGGAGAGCTAGCACCCCCCACTCCGGCGTTAGAGCCTCACAGCGGGGCGAATGGGGGACGTCTCGGCGGCATAGCCGGAAAGCTAAGGCTAATGCTAGCGCTAAGGCCGAAGCTAGCCCACCGGAACACCGCGCTCCCCCCGATTCGTGTGTCAGACAGGTTTGCCCCGCTCAGCGAAACACCCGCTGAGGAGCCTGTTCAGAGACCTCTGGTCAGAGGAGACTCTACTGCTCCACACGTGAAGAGAGCTCGTCCTTAAGGGGCTCCAGCAGTGACCGTTAGCTGTTTACTGGGAGCCAGAGCACCAGACATTAGCGGCAACCTTAAGCGGCAGCAAACAGGAGCTATTCGAGGATAGTTATTGTTGAAATGGCTCTTCAGTCACTTCGCGCATTCGTTGAATGTGTGGAGGAAATCAGTCAGAGTCGAAGTTCTTCTCAAAACACCAAGTTTATTCAAACAGAAGCTTTCTGGAGATGTCAAGTCACCGCGCAGTGAGATGAGATCCAAAGTCTGTAAATAACTCCATCCATTATATACCAGAGGACCCCGCCTTGACCGCATTCAGCGCCTTCAATTCCAGACCTTATACAGAGTTATTTGTCTCTCTTGTGCTGTTTTAACATGTTTTCTACATTTATTCACGACTGTCTACGTATGCGTGGCGCGTATCTGCCTGCGGCCAAAGTGCTTCCTCTTTTGCTTCCCCGCAACTGCGAGCTCTATTCTGCAGACCCAGTTCCTCCATCTGACTCCAGTGTGTTAACCTGTCTTATGAACTTCTGTCTCTTTGTTAGTTTCATGCTTTTACTGCTTAATGCTTACTCTTAAAGCTTAGTACTGACTATCTTAATGCTTAATGCTTCCTCTTACTGCTTAATGTTTAATATTCCCATTTCAACATTATTCATGTAGGGGCCAACGATATTCGTCTGCTGCAGTCAGAAGTAAGTAGGGATAACATTAAAGAGGTGGTTAAACTGGCCCAGATGATGTCCGATGCCGTAATTTGCTCTGGCCCCATCCCAATGAGCCGATTTGCTCAATCACTGGATGTCCAAGGGGTGTTCGGAAAATCATGTGGGCTTCATAGATAATTGGTTAAAGGGCAAGCCTAGTTTTTTAGGTAGGGATGGCGTCCACCCCACGCGGGAGGGTGCTGCCCTACTTTCGTGCAGCATAGCACATAGTCTGCTAGTTAGTCGGCAGAGTAGTGTAAAGTTCCTAGTTAATTAATAAGTTAGTTCCTAGTTCCCAAAGTTAGTGTAAAGTTCCTAGTTCTAAATTTCGAGTTCCGAATTCCGAGATTCGAGTTTTGAACTCTGAGTTCTAAGTTCCGAGTTCTCAGTTCCGAATTCCGAGTTCTATATTCCGAATTCCGAGTTCTAAGTTCCGAGTTCTTAATTTCTGAATTCCGAGTTCTAAATTCTGAGTTCCGAATTCTAAGTTCCAAGTTCTACATTCTGAGTTTCAAATTCCGAATTCCGAGTTCTCAGTTCTAAAATCCGAGTTCCGATTTTCGAGTTCCGAATTTCGAGCTCAATTCTGAATTCCAGGTTCTAAGTTCCGAGTTCTACATTCTGAGTTCCGAGTTCTACATTCTGAGTTCCAAGTTCTACATTCCGTGTTCCGAATTCCGAGTTCTGAGTTCCAAATTCAGAGTTCTGAGTTCTACATTTTGAGTTCCAAGTTCTACATTCCGTGTTCCGAATTCCGAGTTCCGAATTCTGAGTTCCAAGTTCACAGTTCTAAATTCAGAGTTCCAAATTCCGAGTTCTACATTCTGAGTTCCAAGTTCTACATTCCGAGTTCCGAATTCCAAGTTCACAGTTCTAAATTCAGAGTTCCAAATTCAGAGTTCCAAATTCCGAGTTCTACATTCTGAGTTCCAAGTTCTACATTCCGAGTTCCGAATTCCAAGTTCAGAGTTCTAAATTCAGAGTTCCAAATTCCGAGTTCTGAGTTCTAAATTCCGAGTTCTAAGTTCCGAGTTGCAAATTCTGAGTTCTAAATTCCGAGTTCCAAATTCCGAATTCCGAGTTCCAAATTCTAAGTTCCGGGTTCCAAATTTCGAGTTGCAAATTCCGAGTTCCAAATTCTATGTTCCGGGTTCCAAATTCCGAGTTTGGAATTCCGAGTTCCAAGTTCCGAGTTCGGAATTCCAAATTCCGAGTTCGGAATTCCGGATTTCAAGTTCCGAGTTCAGAATTCCGGGTTCCAAGTTCCGAGTTCGGAATTCCGGGTTCCAAGTTCCGAGTTCGGAATTCCGAGTTCCAAATTCTAAGTTCCGAGTTCGGAATTCCGAGTTCGGAATTCCGAGTTCGGAATTCCGAGTTCGGAATTCCGAGTTTGGAATTCCGAGTTTGGAATTCCGAGTTCCAAATTCCGAGTTTGGAATTCCGAGTTCCAAATTCCGAGTTTGGAATTCCGAGTTCCAAATTCCGAGTTTGGAATTCCGAGTTCCAAATTCCGAGTTTGGAATTCCGGGTTCCGAGTTCCGAGTTCGGAATTCCGGGTTCAGAGTTCCGAGTTTGGAATTCCGGGTTCCAAATTCCGAATTCAAAATTCAGAGTTCCAAGTTCTGAGTTCTAAATTCCGAGTTCTAAGTTCCGAGTTGCAAATTCTGAGTTCTAAATTCCGAGTTCCTAATTCCGAGTTTCAAATTCCGAATTCCGAGTTCCAAATTCTATGTTCCGGGTTCTAAATTCCGAGTTCTAAATTCCGAGTTCTAAGTTCCAAGTTCCGAATTCCGAGTTCCACATTCTGAATTCCGAGTTCTAAATTTTGAATTCCGGGTTCCAAATTCCGAGTTCCGAATTCGGAGTTCTAAATTCTTAATTCTGAGTTGCAAATTCTGAGTTGCAAATTCTGAGTTGCAAATTCCGAGTTCTAAATTCCGAGTTCCGAGTTCGGAATTCCAGGTTTCAAGTTCCGAGTTCGGAATTCCGAGTTCTAAGTTCCGAGTTCGGAATTCGGGGTTCTAAACTCTTAATTCCGAGTTCCCAATTCCGAGTTCCCAATTCCGAGTTCCCAATTCCGAGTTCCAAATTCCGAGTTCCAAATTCTAAGTTCCGAGTTCTAAATTCAGTTTTGAATCCTGAGTTCTAAGTTCCGAGTTCGGAATTCCGGGTTCTAAGTTCTGAGTTCCAAATACCGAGTTCCAAATTTCGGGTTCTAAGTTCTTAATTCCGGGTTCTGACTTCCGACCTCTAAATTCCGAGTTCCGAGTTCGGAATTCCGGGTTCCAAGTTCCGAGTTCGGAATTCGGGGTTCTAAATTACGAGAAAAGAATTTGGGGTTCTAAGTTCCTAGTTTAAAATTCCGTATCCAAATTCTGAGTTCTAAATTCCGTGTCCCAAATTCCGAGTTTTAAGTTCCGAGTTCCAACTTCCGAGTTCCAACTTCCGAGTTCCGAATTCCGAGTTCTACATTTTGAGTTCTAAATTCTGACTTCCGAATTCTACATTCCGAGTTGGAGTTCGGAATTTAGAACTTGGCATTCGGAACTTGGAATTAAGAATTTGGAACTCGAAATTCGGAACTCAAAATTCGGAACTCGAAAATCCGAATTTACAATTCTGAATTTAGAACTCTGAATTCGGAACTCGGAATTTAGATCTCGGAATTCGGAACTCGGAATTTAGACCTTGGAATTTGGAACTCAGAATTCGGAACTCGGAATTTAGAATTCGAAAGACGGAATTCGAAAGTCGGAATTCGGAACCCGGAATTCTGAACTCGGAATTTAGAACTCAGAACTTTAACCTGAGTTTAATTACACTTATGCAAGTATGTTTTTAATCATAAAATGTTAATCTCATTGTTTTTCACATTGTTATAGGTTGACGTTTCACATGTAAGGTGTTGGACATGATATATCTTGTTTTATTCTTAAAAACCTGCTGTATTACAGGTATGTGTTCTGTTACTAGGCAAGTTTCTGCTTGTAAAGTAATCTCTAATCTGAAAATAAACAAAATCTTGTGGTTTTCAGTTTTGCTTTGATGCATTTTGATGATGATTGCAAGCAATGTTCACAATTTTAGTCAAATTAACTTTAATCGGAGCAAACTGATCATTTATTAATGAGCTACACTGAACACATTAGTCTTGGGACTTATTTGTACTTAATGACAATTTTGATTGGAAATTAAATAAGTCTGCTATCTGACTTTGGTGCATTACTGTAGGGCTGTATGTCAAAACAATAACTATTATTGTGTTTTAGATCAAGGATGGAAAGACAGGCAATGAGTTGCAGGAAGCTGTGACTGCAGCACCATGTCTGGTAAGTCTCGCAGGATGCAGCTGTAAGACAGCGCTGACCACAAAACTGGAAGAATGGTGTGTGCTTCAGAGGACAGTTAAGCATACAGACATTACTTACAAGCTTTCTTAGACATGGTATGGTATAAACATGTTAATTAATGCCCACATGTTTAATCTTTTGTCTCTTTTATTAACTTAACTGTGTGTTTGTTAAGTGTGTGTTTTATTTGTTTGTTTGCTTTTGTTGGGTTTTTCCACTCTTTTTCTCCCCAAATGAAATAGTGGTTTTATAATGTAATTCGCCTTCATATTATCCTACATTTCCCTTAAATATCCTAATGTTAAAATCTGACTGTGATGCAAAGTATAATATATTCGCATATATAAATATATTTGTTGTTTTTTTTTTTTACTAGAGGCAGTCATCCTGGAAGAAATCTTCATCTTCACAACTGACTGTGACTCCATTCCTCCTCTGGGCTGTTCCCCATGACCCTCTTGAGAGTTTGAAGAAAACTACATATCCACCTTACATAACGACTTTACATTAGCCATGGACTTTGAAATGCAATGGTGCAGGGTTTGGAAAAGCATGAATAGGTTTGTGTCCTCCAACACAATAGCTGCAAATTCTCAGTTATGTATTCTATCTTGGAGTTTCTATTTTTATGCTTTTCCTAAAATTAAAACTCAGTAAAGAACTTACAACTGGTTAGTGATTTTCATGTTCAGAGCAGACTGAAAATTGTTTTTTTTTCTTGTTACAATAAAAAAATCAAATGTTGGTGTACTAGTATAAGAATGAGGATGGTAATGCATCTAAAATATTTTTCATTTTACAATGGATTATTAATACATAAAATTTTTAGATTTTCTATTTCTGATTGTTTTATTAGTATATTCAGAATTTCAAAATTGATATTAATAGTTAATTGTAATAATGACATTTTGAGGCATTATTTGGTACTTTTTTTTAGTCCCCATTAACTAGCCCTCAACTAAAGGTTGTGAAATTAGCTGGTTGTTGATTGTATGTTGATTGTAACAGAAGCACTTTAAGAATTACTAAAAGCAATCACAGCTGAATGTGTTATTGACGTGTGGCTGACAGGGGGCGCATGGTGGGCCCAAAGGAGAGGCAGAAAAAAGGCTTACAAAAGAGTAAACTTAAACCACCCCGAAGAAGAATTTATTCAGAACAGCAAGCTAATGAACTGAATCTAGCACAATGGGGAACCAGCGGGACACTTTCAGTCGGCCGAAGGGCTGGACAGGGTGGCCAGAGGACCTGGGAGACGGCCGCAGATTGGCCCGGGCAGCTGGGGTCAGTGGAGGTCGGCTGTGAGGTAGCGATAGCGAAAGAAGCCAGAAAAAAATCCAGATAAAAAAGGAACAGAGTTGGAGAGAGAAAACTCACACCATTAACCCAGCCTGAACATGGAGCATTGTGCTCACCCGACTGTTGAGGAGGCGGTAGTTTTAGGAGGTTGCTGCTGCAGCCAGGAATGGAGGACAGGTGCTGTCCTTAGCGGTTTCCAGCCGCACACCCTTCAACAGCTCCACCCCCTGGACATGCGGCCCTGCTTGGCGTCCAAAACAGTGGTGCTGATCCAGATTCACATTTTTGTTCAGCTCGCTACACATTTCAGTCAATAAGGTGATCAGGTGAAATGCGCGTGGCCGTCGCAGTCGCACTGCACAAAATGAAGCCTTGGAGAGCTGAATGGAGCATTTTGCTTTATTTTCTGTGCACAGAAGCTTCAAATATTGTAAATAAGTTCAATTAATAGTTCATACTGTGTATAAGTGCAGTTAATTGTGGTTGGAGTTGATATTTGTGTTCATAGAGAATTAAAACTGGAAATAACCTGAGATTTATCAACTATTATAGGTTAGGGTTTTTTTTTTACTGCTGTTCAAATTGGACCTTTCTACGTTGGATGGCGAGCCTCCCTGAACTCGTATCCAGGAAAGCTGTTCACAAGCACTGTGGATGCTGATTTGTGAAGGTTTTAGTTTTGTTTTTTTATTTTGCAGGTTGCAAGTCCTCATCCCCAGTGCGGTAGGAGGAAGCTCTTACCTTTTCCACAGACTGAACCTCTTGCACTTACACACATCCAACTGCAGCCTGTGAAACACAAGGACATTGCTGAACTAACCACTGTGGGGCGGACCGGCTGGGCCTACCTAATAATATAATGTTCATATTCAAAAGATTACCCTATTTATTTTATTAGTTATTTGTGTTAATGGTGAAAATCTATGGTCTTAACTGGAAAAGTTTAAATGGAATTTTGCTAGACTTTATACAATTATGAATAAATTGCCCTAAAAACAACTTAGATTAACTTATTAACTTAATTACTTATTTAACATTACTAGCTGCTGATAATTATGACAAACACTGTATCTTTAAATGTATTTCTAAAAATGTTTTCTTTTATTTACATTTTATTTACTTTAATTTAGTAATGATAAACCTATTACTGTGAAAGCTAACAACTCAAGAAAGTAAATGTGGTCAGATAAAATGACTGAGCTCAACTAATTGTGATCAGGTAATTGGCTTAAAATGTTGTAGAAATTACAATGTGTATTGTACTGTAGCAGAAATTAGTGCTATAGCAAACCAAGAATTATTTATTAATTACTAAATGTCCAATCATTGATTTTATTAATGTATTCCTGAATTAAATTGAGATTTACCTGAGATTTTCACCCAGGACTGTAGAATTTACTTCACTGATTGTCTTAGTTTAGACTCCAAATGAATAAAGCTTACCTTCATTCATATTTCAGTTCAGAATTAAATTCGGTCTCAATTCTGAAGGCAGTTCTATCAGCCAGGGACCAAATCTCTTTGTATACACTCACACAAGAGATGCCAGTTTATAATGAAAAAAGCGTTTATTGAATAAACCTGTAATAAGAGAGAGAGGATTTCAAGTTCACAGCATTGGAGATAGATATGAGTTCAGTGTCAAAGTCAGCTTTATTGTAAAAACTGCGGTATATACAGAACACACACAGGACTGAAATTGCGTTACTCTCAGACCCACGGTGCAACAAAATAAACATCAAACATGTAAACATTAAATAACACAAAGCAAAGAAATGGTATTATGCTGGTTTTAGGAATGTAAGAGTTTAAGTGTTTGTATGGATAAATAGAGCTCCCTGACATTGATCTCAGAGGTAAAGTGGAATATGCAGCTGTGTACTTATAAAGTGTATGAATAAAGTGTATGTACAGAGCTCCCTGAAATAACGTAAAAGGGAAGTGACATATGCAGCAGATTAAAAATCTGAGGATGGTGCGGCAGGACGCAGTGCAGGCGCCGTACCACACAGTGATGCAGCGGGTCAGGATGCTCTCGATGGCGCCTAGAAGGTGCACATGATGGGGGTTGGGGCTCTGGCTCTTCTCAGCTTGCGAAGGAAGTAGAGGTGCTGTGAGCTTTCCTGACCAGTGAAGCTGAGTTGATGCTCCAGGACAGGTCCTCTGAGACGTGCACTCCCAGAAACTTGGTGCTGCTCACTCTCTCCACCGCTGTGCTGTTGATGGGCAGAGGAGCATGCTGGGAGTGCATTTTCCTGAAGTCCACAACAACCTCCTTTGTCTTCTCAACGTTCAGAGAGAGATTGTTGTAACAAAACTCTAACAGGACATTATCCCTGAGATTGTTGTTAGAAAAAGAAGGTTGTTTGAAAAAGTACAATGACTGTTATATTAGATCACATGGACAGCTACTGCTATTGGCTAGAACCAGACTGGTCCGACTGATCTCGCACCTCGAGAATACACATGTGGAAAAGCTTCATTTGGTTAAACATGCATGAACTAGAGATCACATCAAAAAGATAAAGAAACAGTGGGACTGTTAAACAAACTTGAGGACAAGCAGCACCGACATGAGTGTGTTTGATTCACTCTGTGTGCCTGGATGCCTCACACCAACCCAAAGATTGTTACCCTCAGAAATATGCAAAGCAAATAGTCACACTGTGGACTAATAAGACTTCAGAAACAAGTAAGAATACAAAACTGAGAAGAGTAATAAACTGTCTTAAACAAATAAGAGTTTGAATAAGAGAAATATATTGATTATGTTGGTGAAATCACTAGAAAAGAGCTGGAAAAAACGGAGAATCTATAATGAGAAACTAATTATATAAAGAGGTTATTTTCCTTCCTCTTCAGCTAGACCTGTTACAGTATGCAAGGAAATACTCCCTCAGAGCTGAAGGAAGAAACCTTGGGAAGACTCACAAGGGGGACCCATCCTCTTCTGGTCAGAACTATTTATAAATTATTGATAAAAATGACCAAACCATCTATACTGTTGAACTGCTCTGATCATAATCATAATATAATAATCATGGTGTAGTAGAACTTAATATAGTCATGGCAGTGATGGTCAGAGTAATGATAGTTAATAGTGGTGATATTAATAGTAGCACATAGTTAAGAGTCCATTTAGGTTTTAACATGGTCATTAGACAGGTAGCAGTGGTAGGAGGGTGTGCAGCTGGTCTGGTATGGGTGGTGGTGGTGGGGGGCCTGCTGGTCGAACTGGTAGGTGACAGCTGGTCTGACACAGGTAGAGGGGACCTCAGTGGGAATCTTCCAGCAGGTTGGGCTGCGTGGCCATTTACTCGGAGAAGGTAAAAAGACAGAGTTAGTTCTGAGAGGATTTTATGGAGAGCAGAGAATGTTGAGCAGTATCAGAGTGTGTCTGATGACTGGAAAGTTCTGGGATAGACTCATCTTTGTGAGAGGCAGTTTTCCTTGGATCAGAAATGGCAGTCTTGGGCATAGAATATGTTACCTGGGTCTGTTGAAAGGTTAGCGTTGGTGAAGAAACAGATGTCTTTCCTAACAGGGTGATGATCTCTGCAGCAAGAGTGAACATCAGTTAGAGTGCTCTGGAATGAACACTCCTCTGTCCTCCAAAGAGGGGTTTTAAAGTTGTGTTCTCCCTTTTAATGACTGCTTTAATAACTTAATCTAGGACCCAGTGCCCAACAAAGGAGGAGGTGTCCGTGTCAGCGGGTTGGGGTGGATGTCTGGTTTAACTCACCTGAATCTAATGTGCTTTAGCATTAGTGCAGCATGGCAGTGGCGCAGGGTGTGGGTGGCACAGCTCCAGGGGCTCCAGGTTGTGGCTTTAACCCTGACTCTGGTCATTGTGAGAAGTTTGGTGTGTTCTTCCTGTGTCCAAGTGAGCTTCCTCCCACCTCCACATGGTAGGTGAATTGGCTGTGCTTACTTGCCCGTAGGTGTGTGTCTCTAGGTGCAGTAGCACCCTTTCCAGGGAGTGTTCTTGCCTTGTGATGCTTCAGGAAAGGCTCCAGAGAAAAATAAGAAAATAAATCTGTGACCAATTGCCTGATTGGAGTTAATAGGTTAGTATGATGCTTACCTTGGTCTTTTAGGGTACATGGATTCCCGCACTCCAGCTGCCAGATTGCTGTGTTTAAGAGATACGTCACATTATTATAGCTTGCATTTACACTCGTATTTCAAACAGAGGTTCCTGTAATGAAAGGGTAAATCAGATCATGCTGTTCATCAGTGTTGCTCGGTTCACCGATTCTTATCTGGATCTTATCTTATCTTAGTATCTGGATACTTCTTCATTAAAAACGTGAACGAGCGCATTTTAAAATAAGAGCGGTGTTTCCTACGAGGGCCACAGGGGGGCAGTGTGCGCGCGCAGCACTCCAGCTCTGCCTCGTCTCTCTGCAGTGCAGGCCTGCTCAGAAGAGAGCGGGTAGCATGGCTGCTGATACCAGCGGTTTACACACCGTCCTCGACTTGAGGGAAAAGTTCACTCGCGAAGTGAAATATGGAATTATTTTTCATAAATAACCGACAGTCAGAGCAACCCCGAGAAACACCAAACCCGGTCTGCAGACTATGCTTTAAACCTGTACAGACCAAAGGAGCAACACCTCCAACTGAGCTCAGCCTCTTTCTGACTGACCTGCAGAGGTTAAAGAGGTCAGAGAAGGTCAGATCAGTGAAGAGTGATACAGCTCTAATAATCACACCAAGCTCCAGTCAGAGGAGGGGGAGTTTTTTCAGGAGGAGTTTAGGGCAGTGAGAGCTGTTGAAGTTAACTGGCTTTTCTTTATTGATAACTACCAATGTGGAGAACTGGTAGCGTTATGTTTACCTGAACCTCCATGCTGCTAAATATCAGGCGTTCACCAGTAGATCAGCAGCAGTTCTAAACAGAGCTGTCGCAGTAATTACGTTACAAACTGATCGTATGATCAATGATTATGACCTCCATCATTTTGGAGGACATCGATAATGAAGCTTTGTTTATTTGCGTGTTTTTAAGACCTTTAACCAGGCGAGCTTTTCTGTTCTCCCCTCTACCAGACACACACACACACACACACACACACACACACACACACACACACACACTGAGACCTTTCTGTTTATTAATAAAACTATTTTTGATCATCTATTATTCCATTACTTTTCCTAATGTTGTAGTTTTTGCTGTGGTATCGTTTCAGTATCGGTATTGAGATATTTAGGCAGGTATCGTATCTAAAGTCATAAGTTTGGTATCGTGACAACACTACTGTTTATCATGTAAATAGAAAAATATAAATAAGTAAATTACCTCTTACTTCTTATACTGAGAGCAGAAACCTCTGATAAAAATGAATCTATCTGTCTATCTCTATCTGTCTGTCTGTCTATCTGTCTGTCTGTCTGTAACCCTGTTAAAATTAGGACCCTCTTTCTGAGCTCTTCTACAGAGGCTGTTCATTTGCCCCGCCCACCTTCTCTCCCCCTCTTCACTTCTTGCTCTCTTCAAGTGTGAGTGTGTGTTGTGTCCAGAGCTGATGCTGTGTTGCTATTTTTTGTGAGCAGTTATTGAAGTTAAAAGCTGATTAAGGGTCCAAAGGGGATATAAACCCCCCATTCCTCGTTTTTTCAGTGTTCTTTAGTCCTGAGTTTGATAAACTCTCATCAGTTTCTGTTCAGTTGTGAAGAGAAACACCGGTGAGTTCAGACAGTGCTGTTTAAGGAGGGATTATGAGTTAGTAAGTGTAGATTTCCAAGTGATAAGATGTTGAAAGTGTTGATAAGGGAGTTAAAAGATTATTAAACAGCCGGAGTATAAATGTGGGAGACAGACCTCGGCTAGTTCGTTTCAGCTGCTAAGCTGTAGGCTAACAGGCAGAGGCTAGCGGGATTAGCATCTTGTTTAAGTGTAAATCTACGATGTTAAGTGTTAAATCCTGCTGTTTACGGACTCAGAGACATGCTGAGATGAATATGCTTGTCGTACAGTCTTGCTGAACTTAGTGCTGTATCGTACAGGTTGTTTTGTTGACGGGAAAAGCGAGCGAATTTGTCCAAGATGGCGAGCCAACCCGAGACTACACTTCCCAGAGTACTGCGCGAGGGACGTCAGTAGCGGGAACACACACACACATACACACACATACACACACACACACACACACCTAGCTTAGTCTATCCGGGTAGTGAAGATTTAAACACTTTTCTGACACTTTGAGACGATATTACTCCAGAAAGGAACATTGATTATAACAAAAGGAAAAAACTGTTGGTTCACATTTCAGACTTAAAGGACTGTTATATTGTTGAAAGTTGAGTAAAATATCTCATGAATTCTTGACTCTGAAGTTTATTATTTTACTACCATTTAAGCTTTTGTTGTTAAATCTGAACTTGTGCATTTTTCCAGTACTGTTATTTTTTTTTATAGAGCCTCATTGAACTACAGTTTCCTCTTATAACTCATTTATACCTCCTACTCCATTTTTATATGTTTTTTCTTTCCTATTAGCCACTCACAACTATTCACACACACATAAGAAGAAGGTCACATCATTTCTGTGAATAAATATATGATTGTATCTTTAACCCTGTACTCACTGGTCCATCGCATCTCTGTCCAAGCTCTCCTTAGAGTACCTAGTGAGATATCAACACTGGTCCAAACCCCTGAAGAATCCCAACCTATGGTTGATCTGTCCCTCAATAGAAATTCCTATTGTGGTGTAACGGCTGGTGTAGACACTGAGTTAGCTGACGTAGCTCCTGTGTTACATTTACGCGTGCTACGTATCTGTCTATCTACCTAACTAGACAGATTTGATCCATTTGAAGAAATTGTAGGACAGTCAGGACATCTCTCTTTGTTTTATTTCAGAAACAGGTTTCTGTAATGAAAGAGAAAAGCAGAAAGCATGCTGTTTATTGTTTAAATAGAAAAATGTAAAGAATTATTTGAATTAAATGACCCCTTGCCTCTTATACTAAGAGCAGAAAATTCAGAGGAATTCATCTATCCAACTATCTATCTATTTATCTAGCTAGCTATGTGTCTATCCACCCGTCATTGTTTTTATCCAGTTGGTGAAATTGCAGCGCCCTCATTCCCCCAGAATCACCAGGTAGTTAACATGTCACATAGTCACAAGTCTCTACTGTGTATGGGCTGGTGATGAGTCAGCTACCAGTGACCGATACCAGATACCAGTACCAGATAATGTGCTGCATGAGGCTTGTCTGTCCTGGTTGTTCTTTAAACAGCCCAGCTGGTATCCTTTCTTTCAGCTCCCTCAGCTTGTCCCTCATCTTGAGAACGTAGGACAGGATGTTTAGCTTTTCAGTCTTTCTCAGAGCAAATGCTTCCGGGTAGCATAGACCCAGATTACTAAAATATGGCAATTTCCTCCCCGGCCTCTTGGTAAAGGGTGTATTATATCCATGGCAATCCGTGAAAATGGCATGTCAATAACTGTCAGACTTATTAATGACACCCTGTCTGACTTTTTCTCAGATGCTGTTAACTGACACTCTGGACAGACATTACTAAATTCAGCTATATCTAGCAGCTGACTTGGCCAGTAAAATCGACTTGCAAATCTGCTGTGTGTTTTAGCCTGACCCAATTGACCTGGCCACGGGTCCGAATGACCCAGCTTTAAAACTTCATCTCTGAGACATTTGGGAACCAGTAATCGCTCAACACCATTTTTTGACCTAGAGCTTGTTGTCTTTCAGAATGAGTTGACTTCCCTGAGCTTATTCTCTTTCCTTAGCACAGTCCAAAAACAAGGGTTTGAGTGTTTCATCCTGCCTTTGCAACATTGCTATGTCACCAGGTAAGGCAAATGTTTCACTTATGGGTGTATCCAATTGTTCCACTATTTTTGTGCCTCAAATTTTTTCCTGTCCTTTTTGTTTTCTTGCATTTTGGTTTGACAGCATATGGTAATTCTTTTAAAACTCGACTGTTTTGTTTGCAGTTTAAACCTTTCTAGCCTACAACCTTGTTACAGCCGTAACCTCTGCAGTTCTCTGCTCAGTGTTTAAAAGATATACCAGAATCGGGATATATTTCTACCTAAAACGACAGCATGAGCAGATTTTTGCATTATGTCTACCTTTAATATGTAGCTTTGGTTGTTGATGTTAACCGTGAGTTTAGTTGTGGGGTATACCTGTTCATCTCTATGTATACACCTGACCCCAAGTTTACCTGTACTCTCAAACTGGGATTCTGGAAGACACTGTGGTGTTATCATGGTGTGACTAGCTCCAGTGTCAATAAGGGCTTTAAATGTTTTGTGTCCTATTTTTACAGGTATGGTTATCTCACTACTGTCCTGTTCCTGAAAGCTTATTTCGGGTCTTGGAACATATCAGAGATGATTTGTCCTGGTAACAAGCTTAGGCCAATCTTAAATCTTTTGGCCAACCTGATTTTAGCTAGCTGTGTTTAAACAGTTTGGCGATTATCTGTTGCCTGACTATCTTTGCTTCTTTTGCTAGTACTCCAGCGCCCCTGTGTGGTTGATAAATTCACTAGCGGCTTAGGACCACAACTGACCCTGCCCCCAGACTTACTTGTCTGTGCCTATTGGTACACTCTGTTGCTGGAATCACAGAGCAGGAACTCCTTCTCAGCTTGCCTTGCTGCCACGAAAGCTTCAGCTGCTTCCACTGCTTGTGTTATGGATGCCGGGCTGCATACAGTTATCCAACGTCTGAGGTCTGGACTCACAATTCTAAGGTATTGTTTGAAAATGATGGTGTTCCCGATGTCCTCTTTCTTTTTTTTTCTCTAGGAGTCATCCACTTTTCAGACAGTGATTTCAATCTGTTATACAGTTCACGATAGTTATCCATGGCAACATACGCAGCTCTAGCTTTTCCCTCTAGCAGAGGGACTACATGTATTACCGAATTATCGCTTCTAGGCCATATTGCTACTTATGTTGGTAAAATTGTAGGACAGTCAGGGTGTTTCTCTTTATTTCATTTCAAACACAGGTTCCTGTAATGAAAAAAAGATTACCTCTCATACTGAGAGCAGAAAACTCGAAGGAATCCAGCTATCTAGCTATCTAGCTAGCTATCTTTCTTTCTATCTTTCTATTTATCTAGGTAGCTAGCTATGTGTCTGTTAACCGGTCAATGTTTTTATCCAGTTGTAGAAATTGTAAGACAGTCAGGGTGTTTGTCTTTCTTTCATTTCAAACACAGGTTCCTGTAATGAAAAAAGAATTAGATAATGCTGTTTATCATGTAAATAGAAACATATTAAGAATGTATTTAATTGAATTACCCTTTACCTCTTTTACTGAGGGCACAAAACAAAACACGAAGAAATTCATTTATCCAACTATTTATCTGTCTATTTATCTAGGTAGCTAGCTATGTGTCAATGAACCCGTCTTTGTTTGTATCCAATTGATGAAATAGTAGGACAGTCAGGGTGTTTTTCTTTGTTTCATTTCATTTACAGGTGCCTGTAATGAAAAAAAAGAAATCAGATAATCCTGTTTATTATGCAAATTGAAAAATATAAAGAATAACTTTAATTAAATTACCTCTTACCTCTTATACTGAGAGCACAAAATTCAGAGAAATTCATCTATCTAACTATTTACCTGCCTGTTTATCTAGCTAGCTAGCTATGTGTCTATTAACCTGTTATTTTTTTATCCATTTGGAGAATTTGTAGGACAGTCAGGGTGTTTGTCTTTGTTTCATTTCAAACACAGGTTCCTGTAATGAAAAAAAAAATCAGATAATGCTGTTTATCATTTACATTTATGGCATTTAGCAGACGCTCTTATCCAGAGTGACTTACAAAGTGCTTTGCTATTTACCCAAGAAAATGTAAATAGAAAAATATTAAGAATTTTTTTATTGAATTACCTCTTACCTCTTATACTGAGGGCACAAAATTCGGAGAAATTCATATATCTAACTATTTTTCTAGCTAGCTAGCTATGTGTCTTTTAACCTGTCAGTTTTTTTATCCAGTTGGAGAATTTGTAGGACAGTCAGGGTATTTGTCTTTGTTTCATTTTTAAACACAGGTTCTTGTAATGGAAAGAAAAAATCAGATACTGCTGTTAATCATGTAAATAGCAAAATATTAAGAAGTATTTTAATTAAATTACCCCTTACCTCTTATACTGAGAGTAGAAAACCATCTAATGTTTCTTTTAACCTTCTCAATTTTTTTTATCCAGTTGGTAAAATTGTAGGACAGTTAGGGTGTTTGTCTTTGTTTCATTTCAAACACAGGTTCCTGTAATAAAAAAGAGGGATTTAGTTAATGCTGTTTATCATGTAAATAGAAAAATATGAAGAATTTTTTTAATTAAATTAGCCCTTACCTCTTATACTGAGAGCAGAAAACTCAGAGAAATGTGTCTATCTAACTATTTATCTGTCAATTTATCTATCTAGCTAGCTATGTGTCTATAAAGCCGTCATTTTTTGTTTATTTATCCAGTTGGAGAATTTGTAGGACAGTTAGGGTGTTTGTCTTTGTTTCATTTCAAACACAGGTTCCTGTAATGAAAAAAATCAGATAATGCTGTTAATCATGTAAATAGAAAAATATTAATAATTATTTTATTTAAATTAGCTCTTATCTCTTATACTGAGAGCACAAAATTCTGAGAAATTCATCTGTCTATCTATTTATCTGTCTAATTTTCTAGCTTCCTAGCTATGTGTCAATTAACCCGTCATTGCTTTAATCCAATTGATGAAATAGTAAGACAGTCAGGGTGTTTTTCTTTGTTTCATTTCATTTACAGGTGCCTGTAATGAAAAAAAGAAATCAGATAATGCTGGTTATCATGTAAATAGAAAAATATTGAGAATTTATTTAATTTAATTAGCCCTTACCTCTTATACTGAGAGCAGAAAACTCTGAGAAATTCATCTATCTGACTATCTGTCAATTTATCCAGCTAGCCAGCTATGTTTCAATTAACATGTCATTGTTTTTATCTAGTTGGTGAAATTATTGGACAGTCAGGGTGTTTTTCTTTGTTTCATTTCAAACACAGGTTCCTGTAATGAAAAAAAAATCAGATAATGCTGTTTATCATGCAAATGGAAAAATATAAAGAATTAATATAATTAAATGACCCCTTACCTCTTATACTGAGAGCAGAAAACTCGGAGAATTTCATCTAACTATTTGTCTGTCTATTTATCTAGCTAGCTAGCTATGTGTCTATTAACCAGTCATTGTTTTTATCCAGTTGGTAAAATTGTAGGACCATTAGGGTGTTTGTCTTTGTTTCATTTCAAACACAGGTTCCTGTAATGAAAAAAAGAAATCAGAGAATGCAGTTAATGCTGTTTATCATGTAAATAGAAAAATATTAAGAATTATTTTAAGTGACTTAACCCTTACCTCTTATACTGAAAGCACAAACCTCTGAGAAATTCATCTATCTGACTATTTATCTGTCAGTTTATCTACCTAGCTATGTTTCAATTAACCCGTCATTGTTTTTATCTTCCTCTTATACTGAGGTCACAAAACTCTATTTCATCTATCTATTTCATCTAACTATTTCTCTGACAATTTGTCTAGCTAGCTAGCTATGTGTCTTTTAACCTATCAATTTTTTTGTCTAGTTGGAGAATTTGTAGGACAGTCAAGGTGTTTGTCTTTGTTTTATTTCAAACACAGGTTCCTGTAATGAAAGAAAATAAATCAATTAATGCTGTTTATCATGTAAATAGAAAAATATTAATAATTATTTTAAGTGAATTAGCCCTTACCTCTTATACTGAGAGCAGAAAACTCAGATAAATTGATCTATCTAACTGTTAATCTGTCAATTTGTCTAGCTAGCTAGCTATGTGTCTTTTAACCTTCTCAATTTTTTTATCCAGTTGGTAAAATTGTAGGACAGTTAGGGTGTTTGTCCTTGTTTCATTTCAAACACAGGTTCCTGTAATAAAAAAGAGGGAATCAGTTAATGCTATTTATCATGTAAATAGAAAAATATTAAGAATTATTTTAATTAAATGACCCTTTACCTCTTATACTCAGAATAGAAAACTCAGAGAAATTCATCTATCCAACTATTTATCTGTCAATTTATCTAGCTAACTAGCTATGTGTCTATAAACCCGTCATTTTTTTTGTTATCCACTTGGAGAATTTGTAGGACAGTTAGGTTGTTTGTCTTTGTTTCGTTTTAAACACAGGTTCCTGTAATGAAAAAAATCAGATAATTCTGTTAAACACATTCTGTTTAGCTATCTAGCTATGTGTCTGTTAACCTGTCATTGTTTTTATCCAGGTGGTGAAATTCTAGGACAGTCAGGGTGTTTGTCTTTGTTTCATTTAAAACACGGAGTCCTGTTCTGAAAATAAGAAATGAGATAATGCTGTTTATCATGTAAATAGAAAAATATAAAGAATTATTTGAATTAAATGTCAATTCATCTGCCTAACTCTTTATCTGTCTATTTATCTATCTTGCTATGTGTCTGTTAACCCGTTATTTTTTAATCTATTTGGAGAATTTTTAAGACAGTTAGATAAATGACTGTATTGAATGAATTGTAGAACAGTCAGGATGTTTCTCTCTTTTTATTTCAAGTATCTTTAGTCCATCTGTAGTTCAGCTGTCTCTCTCTCTCTCTCTCTTTATCTATCTATATACATTTTAGTCTGTATGTTTGTCTACTACTTCTGTCTGTCTTTTGTCTATTTTTATTTTCTTTGTAACTGTTTCTTACTTACTATCAATTTTTCTAACTTTCTAATCCTACATAGATCAATAGATAAAATCTTTCACCACTAGCAAACTTTAATAACTGAGTCTGTCCACCATCCCAAAAACATCATCAGCTTCTCAACATTACAACTTTAACCCAGTTAAAATGAAAACACACATCAGCAGCAGACTTTAAAAACCCAGTCAGTTCAGCAACCTCAAGGCTAAAGCACACTGCCACGGCGGGCAGGAATAATGAAAAGACTGTTTGTCCTACATTTGCTGTCCTGATGTGTGGAGAGGGTGCTGGTTACATGTCTGCAGCTGGAGGATCAGAGGAGCGACTGGGAGTTTAATGGAATGATTGATAATAGAACATTATTACATCATAAAGACACAGTTCTAAAGTTCCAGCAGCAGCTGTTTCTCTGACCTTTGAAAGATGCATTTGTGAACTGGTGCTCACCTGAGTTTACCCATGTATACACACCTGCACCAACACCTGAACACATTAAAATCACTCCTGTCATCAACAGGGTTCTTTCAGTAATCCAAAATCTGTCTTCAAATATGGGCCTAATAGTAATTTACTGTTACTATATATTACATTTCATGATTTTATATGTTATGCCAATATATCTATCTATATATCTATCTGCCTGTATATATCTATCTTTATTGTTTTTAATTGATCAGTGAAATAATCAGCCTGGTCTCATGGGATATACGTACCTCTGACCACTTTTTAGGTTTAAGATATAGGGGAACTGGGTCCTTTCTACTGATTAAGGGTGATTTATCTAGCTAGTAGGTAACAGCTAGCTAGGTGGCTAGGCTAATGCAGCCTCTAACATAGCATCAGGTACACAGTGAGCTGTAGTTGTGGCCATTCTCATATAGTTTGGTGGTTAAATCAGAGGTTCTTCTAACATATCTTTTACCAAAAGCTTATATGAAGATAAGGGAACGGGAGACACTGTCTGCTCATTCATTAGCGTAGAGTGAGGTGTCAGCTGAGCTCGTACATTAGCTAGCTAGCGCTAGGTGGCTAATGAGGAGCGCTTGCTAGATAAAGCAGCTGGTGTTTTTCTGTGGTTGTCACGATGTGCTGGCTAGAGATCTCGTATGCTGTACTAACTGATTTCATACTGGATCTAATTGTGTGTAATTATGATATTTCTCTTTTTTTTACAGCTTTGAACATCTATTCATCATTGATTCTCATTATCTTTCTCTGCCTCTTGCAGGGACCAGGTCGACACGTGGACAGGTGAGTTAATGCTAGAGTTTATATTAGCTGGTTTTCTGGTTAGTTTTTATACTCCCTCAGTTAACAAATGTAAGCACAGTACAGAAACACACACCATGTGACCTTAGAATTACAGGATTTTACATGATGGGTTTTGTAAAAATGGACTAATTTGATTATTTGAGGTTAATCATCTGAATGTTAGAACTATCTGAGCTGGTTTCCCAGACTTGTGTTAAACCTAGTCCTTGACTAAAAGAGAACTTCAGTAAAGATCACCACTGGAAAAAAGCTAGTTAGTGTCTGGGATTATGATCAATCCATGTCTGGGTAATCAGCCCTTTCTGATCTGAATCATCATGTGTGAAATAATGTGTAATGTGTTGAAATTATTGCACAACTGATTTATTGCACATATTTCAATGAATTGCATTACCGTTATTATTGCACATATGAAAAGTATAATTTGAGTATTTTTCTGATGAACCACAATGTCACACATTGAGGGAGGAGTTTGATGGTCACAGGTAGGAATGACCTGTGGTGCTCTGTGGTGCATTTTGATGATGAGTCTTGCACTGAATGTGCTCCTGTGGGTTGGAGCCATTATCCGTAATGGCATGCAGCTTATACAGCATCCTCCCCTCTGACACTGCCTCAGTGAGTCCACCTCCACACCCACATCATCACTGGCCTTTTGGATCAGTTTGTTCAGTCTGTTGGTGTCTGCCACTCTCAGCCTGTCCCAGCATGCACTTGCCACCACAGACTCATAGAAGATCCTGAGCATAGTCTGGCAGTTATTGAAGGACCTTAGAAAATAGAGACTCCTTCCTGTAGAGGGCGTCAGTGTTCTTAGCCCAGTCTAGTGAGTTGTCAATTTAAACTCATAGATATTTGTAGTTCTCCACAGTGTCCACATTGACCCCCCTGATGGACACAGGGGTCGTCACCAGTGCCTTGTCCCTCCTTAACAGGTCATTTTGTAAAATACATTTTCATGAGTCGCTGAACATTAACAAAAATGGTTCAGCTTCCCATCCTCTATGAGGAAACATACATCATGTTGATTTGCATGTTCTGTGTATGTATGAAAATGTTTTTAAAAAAATAATTCCAGAAAATACAAGAACATCTGAAGCTTCAGCTAGTGAACAATGCTTTGCGGATGTAAATGCACACCAAGTTATTGGTATGTATTTTTCACACCTAAAATGTTGTTCACAACAATTAGGAAGAGTGAAGCTGTTGAAAAGCCACCTGTCCTTATTTGTGCAGGTCTGTAATTAGCATGCCACTGTTATTCAGTATTTTCCTAATTCCAGAATGGGAACATTTGTGGCAATTTGTGTATCTTCCAAATATATCTTCCAAAAAGCTTTCCTTGAATGAACATATTGTCATCATGAAAAAGAAAAATTCTGTAGCATTGACCACTTCTCTTGCCCAGTTTGCACCCTAGATACAGTTGCTGTGTCTGTCGATGGAAACCGAACACTACATCATTTTAGCAAAACAAAGAGTTGTGTTATTATTGATAACTGTAAACTGTCAGAATCTCTAGGGAGTATCTCTATTATCTTTAATGTTTTCTTTAGAGGAACAGACATTTTTTGATGGCATTTTTTTGGCTAGTGATAAAGATATAGCAACATTTGTTGAGTGCATTCGTAAGAAGGCCAAGCCAGTACTTTAGACTGTACATAGTGAAACAGGATTTACTTTTTGTATATATTTGATAATGACATTGTGTTACAGGTACATGGAAAATGAATCTGTGGGACATCAACATGGGCTGCAGCCAGAGAGACCTCTAAAAAGACAAACCTCATATGTGATGAAGAGGTCCTGGAGGTGGCAGTTTGCTTAAAGGTCTGAATATGTATTGGGGAGATATTTGCCAATCCTCCATTTTTGCAAGAAGAACTGGCCACAAAAACAAATGGAAAGTTCTTCTGCACTGATATAATGTGTGGATATTGGCCCTATCTGCAGAAAACCTGACTTAGACTTTTCTGCATGCAAAGGGGCGTTCTACAAAATGTGAGGTAATTGTGTATTGTCTAGCACACAGTTAAGTATTTTACCATATTGGTGGTGTTTTTAAACTTCAAATTTGTATTCTTGACATCTGATATAAATGCTGTAGGTGCAGCGGGGTGCCAGAAACCAAACAGGGGCAGGCACTACCATATTTAACAGCTTTTTGTCACGAATGGCTCTAACTACAAAATACATGAGTAAGGCTGGGAAGTGAACCTTTACTTACAGTGCTCATGTATTGTGCTTTTTTACCCTACTTTTCATTGATCATATTTGTTGACTAAGCCCTGGTGAAACAGTACATTTATCAGTTCCTTCATAATTACAGCTCGAGTGGATATGATCACATTGCATGTCAGGAGGAGGATCATCTTGCTGTTTTTTACAAGTATATCTTAACACCTGCCCTTTTAACTGATAGAGTGACCATGGCAAACAAACTTCAAAATTATTTGTATAATTGCTTTCTCATTGCATAAGTGATGTGACTTTCTCTATCAAAATGTTGGAATACTTATTAGTCACCATAAAACGAAAAAAGAGCAAACTATAGATATATTCTCAGATTTTCTTGGCAAAACATTTATGGGCGTCGTCTTTTAATTTTACATCCCACGTTGTTTAGTCATTTACTGTTTTGTCTTTATCTCAATATGTTAGATTTACTTTTAATGTCAACCACCTTAACCTGACAAATATTCTTTACAGCTCCACATGACCCCAGATCAGATGATCCAGTGGGGTTGCAACATGTGATTGAAGGCCTATTCTTGGATATGCAACAGAAAAGGGGGGATCTATATTGAGTAACTGTAGCCATGTTCAGGTTGCCTCCCAGACATCATGAACTTGTGGAATTAATTTTTAAATGTGAAATCTGTGACAATAACATTAAGTTGTAGGTAATTTAGGTAATTCAAATACAGTTCAAATACATTTTTACATGGAGCAAAGTGCCCCTTCCACATCGTACACTTAAACCCTTACATAATCTTTATACTGTGTTTATACTCTAGTGAGCATGTTCATGTCAGGTCCGCGTCGCCGCACCCATCCCGAGGGCGGTCCCGAGCCGCAGACCACAGGCTTCATGTTCAAGGACTTTTACGTTGACACCCGATTCCTGTTATCATGTTCTGATTTAGGTCACCTGAGAGCTGGGGTACAAAAGGGGAGCAAACGCTAAGGTCTGGGCCGAGAATTACTCTTGCGACGCCAAGCATTATGTTGGCCTCACGTTCATGAGACTTCTAGGAGAGTCTACGGGTTTCGGTAGTGTATGCTCTATCGGAGCTGTTTCACGTTCAGAGGGAGTTCGCTGTCTGGTTCACTGGTTGGTCGCCAGTGAGATTCGGCGTCCGGTTCCTTTGCACTCTAGTCACGTAAGTTTATCAGCGCCTGACGAGCGCGGTTTGGGTTCCTGTATTTGGCTTCCTCCCTCCGTTAGGGTGGCCCAGCCTCGCTTTGCTCCCTGGCTGCCTACCAGCCTCAGGTGGCCTTCAGGTTTTGCCCGCATTAGTTTGTCACGTTTGTCTTGTTTATCCCTCTGTTATTGTTGCACTCTTGTGTTTTCCCCTTGTTAATTTGAATAAAACGTTATCATGCATCGCACCGTCCCTGCGAGTGTTCACCCGTCCATGTCTAGCTTATCCAGCATGACAGTTCAATAAAAGAACCCCATTGTTTCTGCACGTTTTCCATTTGATCAGTTCCACTGACCATATAGGTCTTGTTGTACAGTTACATACTGTAATCCATCTTTTTCCCTGTGTACTTTGCCAGCACACCTTTACCTTTTTCTTTAGTATTCAGGACCTCCACAAGACTATCATTTCCAGATGTTGTAGTGAAGAAACTAGCATGAGCAAGTCCGATTTGTAATGTAAGCCAAGAGTGATAGTTGGTCACAGGAGGCTGTTGACTGGATATTTGTGATTGGTGGACTATTCTCAGTGACACTGAGCTGTTTAAAAACTCCAGCAGCACTGCTGTGTGTCTGACTCACTCGCACTGGTGCAACACACACTAACACGCCACCACCCTGTCAGTGTTACTGCAGTGCTGAGAATAATCCGCCACCCAGATAGTACCAGTTTATTGCACTGGTGTGACTGAATCAGACACAGAAGTGCTGTTGGAGTTTTCACTGTTCACTCTATAGACAAACCGAGCTTGTCATTCTGCTTTGGAGACGTTTGCTTGTAATTGTACACACCTACCAACTTGGTAGGAGTGTCTAATCGAGTAGACAGTGAGTGGACACAACGTTTAAAAACTCTAGCAGCACTGCTGTTTCTGATGTATGCTTCGATTACTTTTGTATTCGCTGACGTTATGACTTGGGATTCTGGTACGTTAATTTTGACATGAACCATTTTCGTGACTCTTCATTTAAACTCATTAAACTCAGACTTTCAAAGGAAAGAGGTCTATGTGCTTTTCATTTGTTTCAGACCATAGAAATGTGGAAATTCTGACCATGAAGACCATTAATAGAACTTAATGTTAATACTTATTATTTATTAAGTGATCATTTCTTATCTGATTCAGCAGTTTAGAATATTTGTTTGAATATGATTTGATGTTTTTTTTTTTAATTATTATTTGTTATTTCAGACTGTGAGCAATGCTGAATGTCAAGTTGTACTGTGAAGTACTACTGGATTACAATACAGTTTAATAAGAAGAAATTATGTTCCCTCGTCTTTAGTCCTGTGTCCTTACCGATGCACCATCCTGTTTACTGTGAAACCCAATACGAGCTAGCCCTACCTATATCCTCTGAAACACTTAGACATGAAGAAGAACGTTTTTGACAAGGTGATGCAGCTGGAGAGACTTATCGAGGAAGAGGCTCTACTGGTGGAAGAAATGAGACAACAGTGGAACCATCTTACAAGAACCTGCAGGGCTTTGAGGGACCAGGCTGGTGTACTAGCAGATGGCCTGGCCACATAGAGTGAGAACCTAAGTGAAATGAAAATACCCCCAAAAAAGCAGATCAGAATCATTTTCAGTTAGAATTAGTTTCAAACAAATGTAGGTGATTAAAATCATACAGTGATTATAAATCCAGCATGAAGATGAAATTCCAGACTCTTATGAAAGAACCATGAAACTACAGGGGCCGATTTCCTGCACAGGGATTAAGTTTAGTCTTGGACTATATTTGGGTGTTCATCTGTGGGACAAGTTGGAATGGGAAGTGAACATGGACAAGCTGTACAAGAAGGGCCAAAGCCAGCGCTACTTTTTGAAGGCTGAAGTTCTTTGGTGTGACAACCTAGCTGCTATGAACTTTCTACAAATCTGGTGCCAAGTATCATTTTTCTAATGGACACAGTGGAGATGGTGCTGGAGAGGGTAATGGGATGTTGGCAAAGGTGTCCGTGATCATGAAGAACCCAGTCCACAAAACACTACAGGGACAGAGAGCACACAATGGGCAGCAGACCTCGCTGCAGGAAAAACACTTTGACAGGTCATTTCTTTCTACAGCCATCAGATTGTACAAATCTACACTCCAATCCATCAAATTAATCTGTTACTCAGCATCATTGTACATCTGTATATCACCTGCACTGCATTCCCATCACTGCCTGTTCTGCTCTAGTCATCTTTTGCACAATACTGTGTGTTACAGCAGTTCTGCATTAAGTACTATGCAGTAATACTGCAACTGTAAACGACCTCATCCGTGGATTACTGTTACTATCACACAGTAACATTAACTGTGACAGTAACTGTGGCTAGGACAGTGGCAATAACTGTAACTTCAATACCTATATATGAGGGTTAGGGTCCTCTATAACAGAAATATGCTACAAAGCCATTCAGGGAAACTGAATATCTCTGTACCAGTCCTTGGTTTGGTAACATCAGACAAAGCTGTAGAACACTAGAATAACCAGCTGTACTGAGTACTCCTCCTCTTCCCTGCCCACTTCTCCAACTAAAGTATAAAACATAGCCAAAGTCAAAGCATATAGTTGTGCAGTTGTGAGGACAACCCACTTGGAGGCCAGTAGACTCGACTTTTTTACTCAAACTCAATCCCCTTACACCACTTCACACTAAACCTGCACAGTTCAACAACATTAGAGACTGAGTGCATGTGCGCATAATGGAGATATCTGTCAGGGAGTCCAGCAATGTGTGGGTATCTCATGTAAAATGCATTTTGCAGCATGTAATGTCTGGATAAATGAGTGTAATTAGTTCTATTAAAACATTAACAGCCCCCATCATCTAGCTCGCCTCTTCTGTTTTACATTTATTATAGTCCTATTTTATTCGATTTATTACAATGGTCAGTGGCTTGTCTAGGCTGAGGTCTAAGCTAGACATAGGTTTTAATTTAAACTAATAAGATTATTTTTAATCTCTTCTGTCACATACGTGTTATTTGTGTAAAGATGACTGACATGAGCACTACGAAGGACTTTCAATTCATGGATGCAAACGTATGGATGCAGTTACTGCACAGAACCTGGCCCCAGTTTGAACATAAGACAGCTCTCACTTGAACTAAATTTGTCCTCATTTCTGTGTAATAGAAGGGCAGGATGTCATGCTTTGTATGTTTTTTACAGACACTGATATGACCCCTACCGAGTGAAGCATTTCAGTGGTATTTATTTCATGGCATTATTTCCATTATTACATTCATGTCATGACATTTTCTATCTCTGTATTCTCTCCATCGTCTCGTGCCAGGTTTATTAGCATTACAATGGTTGTGAGCAGCCAGGCCTTCCATGTCTGCAGAAAAAGGCATATGCCTTGAGCTTAGGACCAGTCCCCCCCCTGCCCATTGTTATGGAGAGAATTGCAGAGAAGTGAAATTACACCTTATCCTCAAAATGGAGTTATGTAATAACTGAAAGTTTGGGAGAAGCACCATGCTCAAACTCTTCCCCTCCATTACTTCGCGCTATAAAACGCTCCTCTCCCTTTTCGTTCTTGTGACGAAACTTGCATCCCACCACCACCCCTGCTCCTCCTGATCCAATTTTACTCAACCTCTACCTGGCAAGGGGGGGTCTGGCTTTGAATTCCATCTGCTCGAAGCCCCCCAGAACTCCAGCCCAAATTTCTCCAGTTGCCTCCTTGCCTCAGCTAGCTTGGTCCGCACTCGCAAACTGATTTATACTTAAATCATCATAGCAGCCACATACATTAATGTATAAATGTCAACAGGTACAGCGGCTGAGATGAATGAACTGAAAGACTCATGAATGGATGAGTGGGAACACTGACTGACAGTTCAGTTGCCAGCAGGCCTGGCAAAAGCAGATGAACCAAAAAATATAATAGTACCAGCAGGAATGACCTCCTGTATCACTCCTTTACACGCCAGAGATGAAGATGTCTGTTTCATCTAAACGGATTCCTTCTCTCTATATAGGAGTGCACTTTTCTAGAGGCTGAATATTAAAGACATTGTATTAGACTCTTGAGTACAGAAAACGTGAACTCCATAGAGAGGGAGAGTGTCCTTTTTTTCACATTACTTTATGAATTGGTAGGTAAACAAAGTCCACTGAAATAAATTTCTAATTTCTATTGGATAGAAATGAGAAATAGGTGCTGGGCATTTCTCACCACCTATTGCAGGGCCTCCATCTGCCACACACCAACAGCATCAAGGGAATACTTACATAATTTAGTGTAATATTAGATACACACTGATGCACCTCCCCTTGACCCTGTTCACCTCTGAGAGCAGCACTGAATTTAAGAGTCTTCTGTAGGTCTGCTGGTGGAAATGAAAGTGGTGTGCTTACACTTTTGTTGAGCATCTCCTGAAGATCACCTAGGAGTCCTTTAGAGGAAAACTCCAAGCACTGTTTCAGCTGAAGCGGTGACAATGTACACCATCACAGGATGGATGGCATTAACCTCAAAATACACATAAGCTTCATTATGATGTTGCAAAAAAGTGTAGTGATGAAGGCAGTAGTGGAGAGTAAAGAACCTAGAACAGTCCTAAATATCTTATAATAGACTATAAAAGACACAACTATTCATATGAAGTTGGTTCATCACATCACATTTGATGGCTCTGCTGTTTATCCCCATTATATTATTCCACTTACCCCCAAGAATCTTCCAAGAGCTTTTTAATAGTCATTCCCTCAGCTAGTTCTCCATGCTGCCAATGCAAAGGCTTTCATAAGGTCCTTCACGATCAACAAATCAGGTTTTTCAGGCAACACCTTATTGTGGGCCTCAGACATAGTATCCTCTCCAACAACACATGATTCCCTCTTCAAAGACACAAAATATCAGTCCCAACGATAAAAAGAGAATTACTTAAATCTCTCCACCAATATTACACCAACTACACTTCTGTGATCAACCATAATAAAATCGTTCTTAAACAAACTTACATAACTGTTCTCCTCAACATCCCTCAGGAAAGAGCTCTTCACCATTAAAGCTTTGGTAACTTGGACATACTCTGCATTGGTGGGATAGCTGCACATCAAGAGCAACAAAATGAATCAAATGTATCCAGTAATTCTGTTCATCTAATGGGGGGCATTTCACAAAGCAGGATTCCTCCGATTAGCGAGAAAATTTAAGCCCAGAGTCAAGCCTATCCAATATGTAAAGAGCTAAGGCACATTTTGTAAGGAGGTTCAGTTCCTAATCAACATCTGGCTCTAGGAAGTGGCCACTGCATCATCTGAAAATGCCATCCACTGCCACGTACCATATTACGAATGGCACCTGCCAATGAAAGACAGATGCGCTACGTTAAAAAAGGCACTTTAGCAGAGTTGCTTACTTTTTTTTTAGTTTTTACTTTTGGGGTTCTATTGAGCTGTTCTCCAGAAAGAAGCTGGAGTCTTGCCTCAGCACTGTGAATGACACTTTGGGTCTGTTTACTCCTGCCATAAAGAGCTGTAAATCCCAGAAACATCAAACAAGTTACAGCAGCTTCAAGAAAAATGACATTCACTGGCCTGATGGTGGCGTTACAGGAAAGCATTAAGCGTTTTTATTCAATAGCATCTGGTCTGTAGCATCTGTGTCCTACACACAAAATTCTTTTTTTTTTGGTAATTTCTTGATCCTTCCTACTTCAAGAATTTTTTTGACCAATCCTCACATATCTGGTAGCAAAATACCTGCAATATTTATAATTAATAATAATTAGAATGAATAATGTCAACTTGTACCTTTTGAACACTTAAGCCCATTTTAATAAAATCTTTTCAGCACATTATTTTGAGGGGGTATGTCAAGTTTGGTGGACATTTGTCACAAGAAAGCGAGGTCAATAGTACATAACTCTTAGAAACCATTCATCCAGTCAACCTACAATTTTACATGCTGCATCTTTAGCCTATTCTATAATAGTCTGACCAGAGGACTTGATATGTCAATTATTGTGGTTGGTATTAGCCAATCACATTCAAGCATACATTTGACATGCTAAACATTCACCAATCAGGGTGCAACTTATGGGGATTTATCAATGTAGGCATATTCTGTAAACCAGTGAAGTTGCCAGAAATGCCTTACAATAATGCTGTCATATGCTGTTTCCTATATGTTACATTTACAGATACACCAACCTTTTTCAGTTCCGATACCAATACATAAATGTATTGATCGATACACAGTACCGATCCGATACCATTGTTAAATAAATAAACCGTATACCTCACCATGTGGGAGAGATTTAAAGCATCAGGATTGATGTAAACATTATCTCACTAACTTAATAACTAAAATAGTTATAAATGTATTAAATTGCTATTTATTTGTCACTAAAATAAGAAACAATTGTGCAGGACCTAGGCACAGCATTCACCTTACAATGTGTTCATTTATTTATAAGTATTTATAGGAGACAGTCACACATGTCAGATTTAGTTCTTTTCAAAGGATACAAAAGTCTTCATATGAGATATGACTATTAACAGAATGTTTTTTTTAGTTAATAATTACAATAATTTTGATGATTGGTTATGTGTATTGATTTGTAACTATCATTATCATTGGGCCTGTTGTGCTGGTTCTTTAGGTCTCATTGGGCCTGTCGTGGTTGGAACTTTAAGCCACTTGCCTATTGTCTATTTTATATATTGGCATAAAGAAAATCCTAAAACTTAGGCCTACTTGAAGCCATAGCTGACACTCCTGTGACTCCAGTGTTGTGACTGTTTTTTTTCATGGTAATTCCTACTCCATCCACTATGTGGCAGTATATTGGAAGTAGACCAGGTTACAAGCCAAAAGGGAGGGAACTATGAAGCAGCAAGGTGGTTTAGATGTGGCTCACTTCAGGCCTCACTGTAATGAAGATCCTCCTGGTGGAACTACAGGTTCTAACACTCACTGTAAGTTTGCTATCATTTAATCCTTTCTATATTAAGTCAAGCTTTTTGTATGTTTTATTCATGAGGTTTTGTGCTGTTCTGCTTTTGCAGAAAGCTTCACTTTTGTCTTGTTTTCTATTTGTTTGTTTCTCTATTTGCAGTTCTTAAAACTAACTTGCTCTTCTTATGGACATTGGGATAAACTTTACACACAGAAGACAAATGTATCACTCCTGAATTGACTCTCAGCAACTCAAACCAGGGATTTCCATGGTTCAGATTTTCTTTTCACAAGGAAACATCCAGGATTATAAACTGTTATCAGAGAGAAAGATGTCTGAAATGCAAACCAATTTGGGAGAGCCTGGCACAGCATTCACCTTACAATTTATTCATTTATTTATAAGTATTTATAGGAGACAGTCACACATGCCAGATTTAGTTCTTTTCAAATTATACAAAAGTCTTCATATGAGATATGACTGTCAACAGAATGTTTTTTTTTTAGTTGAAAATGCAATAATTTTGATGATTGGTTATGTGTATTGATTTGTAACTATCATTATCATTGGGCCTGTTGTGCTGGTTCTTTAGGTCTCATTGGGCCTGTTGTGGTTGGAACTTTAAGCCACTTGCCTATTGTCTATTTTCTATATTTGCATAAAAAATCCTAAAACTTAGGCCTACTTGAAGCCATAGCTGACACTCGTGTGACTCCAGTGTTGTGACTGTTTTTTTTTTCATGGTAATTCCTACTCCATCCACTATGTGGCAGTATATTGGAAGTATGCCAGGTTACAAGCCAAAAGGGAGGGAACTGAAGCAGCAAGGTGGTTTAGATGTGGCTCCCTTCAGGTCTCACTGTAATGAAGATCCTTACTGGTGGAACTATAGGTTCTAACACTCACTGCAAGTTTGCTATCATTTAATTCTTTCTATATTCAGTCAAGCTTTGTGTATGTTTTTATTCATGAGGTTTTGTGCTGTTCTGCTTTTGCAGAAAGCTTCACTTTTGTCTTCTTTTCTGTTTGTTTGTTTCTCTATTTGCAGTCCTTACAACTAACTTGCTCTTCTTATGGACATTGGGATAAACTTTACACACAGAAGACAAATGTATCACTCCTGAATTGACTCTCAGCAACTCAAACCAGGGATTTCCATGGTTCAGACATTCCTTTCACAAGGAAACATCCAGGATTATAAACTGTTATCAGAAAGAAGGATGTCTGAAATACAAACCACTTTGTGAGAGCTTTCCAACTCCTATGTTTTGGATTGGTTCTATGGACTTCAAGTAAGTACCGTTAATAAGATGGTGAGTACAGACAAAATTTCACCCACCTTCAAGCACTAGTGAGCAGTCCACAAGAAATCTGCAGGCTCTCTTAAGTACTTTTTTTGTAAATTGTGATCTGGCTATTCTAAGGGTAGTAGTATATTTCAGATGTGTCTCTACACTACAGCTGATTTTGGATTTATATGCTTTATGGATGTTTAACTGGAACAATATTACATTAAAAATGGTTAAAATAGGCATATTGTACGACAGTGTCACAGTAGTGATTTATTCATTATGAAAATGCACTACATGCATGTTTAGAAGTGTTAAAGTGATTTTCATTTCTTCTCTGTTCTTTAGTAGGTTTGTTTGTCTTTATAAGTAACACCAGCAGCTCTTTATCTCTGAGAGTTTTTGGTTTCTGCACATTTATTTTTGTCTTTTACCATCAACAGCACCTGTTGCAGGAATTCTGGCTATTCTGATTAAATATCCTTGTCAAAATGGAAAGACTGGAAATGTTGAGGAAATCTAGTGAGTGTAGTTTCTCTGTTCTCCATCGTGGTTTTTTGTTGTTTTTTTTAAGTCATGTTTGAAGTTTTAGGACATTGTTTGTGAGTGAGAGGAGGGGCAAAGTGAATATCTAATGATCCAATATCAAACTAAGTTGACTGAGCTTTCCAAACTCAAGGTTCTCAAACTCAAATGTGCTTGGATGTACAAACAAGTGACTGTGTGTTTTTTTTTTAGTTCATTAGTAAGACAGCCCGATTCATTTCTGTGAAGTTTAATTTACTAGTGTTTGCAAATGTAGCTTCTCTTAGTCTGAGAAATATGTGGAAATAGTACCACCAGTTAAAGTATTGAAATTGGGTATGACGTCCGGTCCTCTATCACAGAGAAAGGCTTCACCTCTGCTGCCTGGAATCTGTTGTGCTCTCCGGAAACATCAAGAAGGTGCTACACCAAGACCTTACCCAGTCACACCAGTCAGGTAAGTGATGATTTACTTTATTCAAATCTTTATACAGTCAAACAATTTTTAGTTGCTGGACCAGGAATAATGGAAAAATCAGCTGATCTAACATTAAGTCTAAATAAAAATAGTTTATTTCTAGTGTCTTTTGGACCTAAAAGGAGAACTTCTGTTTTGTTACTGTTAAGAAGAAAGAAGTTATGTGACATCCAGAGTTTTATATCCTTTACACAGTCCTCCATTTTCTTTAATCTAAAGTTATCAACATGTTGAGCTGATATATAGTGGGGAGAACAAGTATTTGATACACTGCTGATTTTTCAGGTTTTCCCACTTGCAAAGCATGTAGAAGACTGTAATTTTTATCATAGGTACTCTTCAACTGTGAGTGATGGAATCTAAAACAAAAATCCAGAAAAATACATTGTATGATTTTTAAATAATTAATTTCCATTTTATTGTGGGAAATAAGTATTTGATACACCAGAAAAAGAAACTTAATGTTTGGTACAGAAACCTTTGTTTGCAATTACAGAGATGAGACGTTTCCTGTAGTTCTTGACAAGGTTTGCACACACTGCAGCAGGGATTTTGGCCCACTCCTCCATACAGATCTCCTCCAGAGCCTTCAGGTTTCGTGGCTGTCGCTGGGCCACACGGACTTTAAGCTCCCTCCAAAGATTTTCTATTGGATTCAGGTCTGGAGACTGGCTAGGCCACTCCAGGACCTTAAGATGTTTCCTACGGAGCCACTCTTTAGTTGCCCTGGCTGTGTGTTTTGGGTCGTTATCATGCTGGAAGACCCAGCCACGACCCATCTTCAGTGCTCTTACTGAGGGAAGGAGGTTGTTGGCCAAAATCTCACGATACATGGCCCCATCCATCCTTCCCACAATACGGTGCAGTCGTCCTGTCCCCTTTGCAGAAAAGCATCCCCAAAGAATGATGTTTCCACCGCCATGCTTCACGGTTGGGATGGTGTTCTTGGGGTTGTACTCATCATTCTTCTTCCTCCAAACATGACGAGTGGAGTTTAAACCAAAAAGTTCTATTTTTGTCTCATCAGACCACATGACCTTCTCCCATTCCTCCTCTGGATCATTCAGATGGTCATTTGCAAACTTCAGACGGGCTTTGACATGCGTTGGCTTGAGGAAGGGCACCTTGCGTGCACTGCAGGATTTTAATCCTTGACGGCGTAGAGTGTTACTGATTGTTTTCTTTGAGACTGTGGTCCCAGCTCTATTCAGGTCATTGACCAGGTCCTGCCGTGTAATTCTGGGCTCATTCCTCACCTTCCTCAAGATCATTGATGCTCCACGAGGTGAGATCTTGCATGGCGCCCCAGACCGAGGGAGATTATCCGTTATTTTGCATTTCTTCCATTTTCTAATAATTGCACCAACAGTTGTTGCCTTCTCACCAAGCTGCTTGCCTATTGTCCTGTAGCCCATCCCAGCCTTGTGCAGGTCTACAATTTTATCCCTGATGTCCTTACAAAGCTCTCTGGTCTTGGGCATTGTGGAGATGCTGGAGTCTGACTGATTGAGTGTGTGGACAGGTGTCTTTTATACAGGTAACGAGTTCAAACAGGTGCAGTTAATACAGGTAATGAGTGGAGAACAGGAGGGCTTCTTAAAGAAGAAGTAACATGTCTGTGAGAGCCAAAATTCTTACTGGTTGATAGATGATCAAATACTTATTTCCCACAATAAAATGGAAATTAATTATTTAAAAATCATACAATGTATTTTTCTGGATTTTTGTTTTAGATTCCATCACTCACAGTTGAAGAGTACCTATGATAAAAATTACAGTCTTCTACATGCTTTGCAAGTGGGAAAACCTGAAAAATCAGCAGTGTATCAAATACTTGTTCTCCCCACTGTATAGAGCTGTGTGTCATCTGCAATGGCAATGGAAATTATAACTGCCCAGTGGTAACATGTATAATGTAAATAATAGCAGTCCTAAAATAGAGTATTGTGGAACTCCATATCTTACTTGTGTAATTTGATGATAAATCTTTTATCTTTATAAACTGATAGTGTTCAGTTAGATATGATTTGAACCACGGTGGGGCTGTTCCTGTGATTCCAACCATTTTCTCTAATCTTTCTAGTAGAATAGTGTGAACTATTGTATCAAAGGCTGCACTGCGGTCTAGTAGGGCTTTCTAATTATGCAATGTCTAATTTTTAAATATTTCCAGAAATCACCTTTTTCGCTCTAGCATTTACTGTTGAACAAGTTTACAAAATTACATAAATGTCCCCTCTTTATAGAGATCATTCACAGTGTGTATACCCTTGTCTACACCCTTTCCAAAAAACTTTCTGCTTCCCAATCTTCACCTCTGGGTTGAACCAGAATGATGCATAATGTTGTTTGTAGTGGGAAATCCTGTGCAATTTATGAACCTTTGCCCAGACCTCTTGAGAGTGCGTAGTGACTGGGTTTACTCCTTTGATGGCAGGATTCGCTCTTATGGCCACCGCTAGGGGTTCCAGCGCAATTATAAATAAGAGCAGTGGCATACAGCAACCCTAAAGCATCAGTTTTGACAAATATTATTTTTTTCCCTTTAGCAAAACCAGAACCAAAACCAAACCTCAACAGGTCCGAGTGTAAGGAGTCCCACTCGACCCTGTCGAAGGCCTTCTGAGCATCAAGCGATACAGTGGCCACTGGCATTTCGCATTGACTAGGAGGCATTTAACCACATTAGGTGCATGAGCCTTCTCAAATTATCAGTGGAAGACCTACCCTTTATAAAGCCTACTTGGTCTGAATGTATAATGTGTGGTAAGATTGTTTCCAATCTGAAGGTCAGTACCTTACTATATACAATGATGAGGCTGATTGGTCTAAAGTTAGCCGGATCCATATGATCTGTTCCTTTATTAAGTATCAGAGTGTTTTTTAAGAGATGTTGGAAGTGAAAATATTCTTTATAGTACTCCACCGGAAACCCATTCGTTCCTGATGATTTCCCTGTTTTCATGCCAGTTTTAACCTCTTCTTGGGTTTTTGGTGCATCAAGAATAGATGCTTGATCTAAACAGGTTCTCATAGAATTCTTTAAAGACATCATTATTACCTTTAGAAATGATGTGGACAGAGCATTGTTCTTTTAACTGTCTGGCCAAAAGTCTACCAGTTTTTTCTCCTGACTCATAAAATTTTGTCTGAACGTTTTTTTTTGTTTTTTTTTATTGAAAATGTCCTAAATTCGAAACTTACATTTACAAATGTTTTTAAATAAGCTTTCAGAGTAATGTCTGGCCAACTCTTTTTCCATGCTATTTAGTTCTGCTGTCAATGTTTTAATTCTCTAATTGAGCTATTTTTCCCTTTTCTGTGCAATCCTTTTACCCAAATGTACGCTTCAGATGCCTCCAAAACCATTGCTACGCTGTCTGTGCTACCCAAATTAAAACAATGATGGGTCCTCTGTAAGCTCTTTCGAAAATAACTCATCCTGTAGTAGAGATGTGTTCATTCTCCATCTACCTCTTCTAAGCCTGTCTGAATGTATATTCACACAAAGCTCAACAGGTGCATTCTAGGTGCATAATTCTAAATAGAACCAACATAGCCAAACAGGCCAACAAGAATCTTTTCTCCACAGCAGAGGAGAGAACATGAACAGAAAAATGTCTCCAGTAGCCAGTTGAGGATTCTCTTCTTGTTAAATTCATGTCCACAAAACTAACAACAAAGAGAAAAAAGGAAGAAAAAAAAGAAGAGAACTTCACTTAGGTCAGTGGAATGTCTGAGACGTCTACTAGGTTATAGCCTAAACAGCTCCACAAAGCTATCCAGATCAATCATACTTCTCAGTCTCCTTGTGCTAGTGGATGTTTTATAGTTTATTCTCCATCAGTAACTTGCTTCTCGATGAACTTGACAGCTTCTGTTGTGACGTCAAACTTTGTTTCTCCTCTTCCACGCAAACTGGAGCGCTGCAGGAAAGACTAAAGGAAACCTCACTTTTTTTATGTCATGCAGCAGCTGTTTCACCAATCAGAAAGTTTTCCTCCTCTCAAACAGCTTCTTTGACATGTAAGGAAACAAGGAAATGTTGCTTCCACTCCACACTACACCTCCTTTCTCTCTCGCAGCTTTTAAGACATTATCTCTCGCGGTTGAACGCAGAGAGGATCAATCTCTGAGGCTGTCTTCATGTGGACGAGATCAGGGAGAGCAGTGTGCTCTTTTAATTTCGAATTTGTTGTTAATGTGCATGTGCAGGCCCTCTGACAGTATCTTTTCAATGCATACAATCAAGTTCTCCCCTTCAATGCCCTCTTTTAAGCCCAACGATCTGACATTATTGTGGCGGCTCCTATTTTCCAGATCTTCCACACGGCTCTCCAGAGTATCTATGCGCTTGCCATGCAGCTCATGGCCATTCACCATTTGTTGAGTGGCGTCTTCCAAGCTGGAGATTGCCCTTCCTCCTCTGCTAGTCGCCCCTGCATGCCGTTTTTCAGTTCTTCTGTAGTCTCCTTAATCATTGACACATCATAAGCAACTGTTTGCAGCGTCAAGCTCATTCCATTCACTTCGGCAAGGATGTGTTCCAAATTAGCATTCTGTCCCGTTTCGGGCTAGCATCACCTGGTTTGGTAGCAGCTGCCCCTTCCCTCATGAAGGCTTAAAATATTTTGAAGATGAAGACATGTTCTTATGGATGAACGGTTTCGAACGGTAGAAAGTTTGATAATGAAATACGTAACAGACAAATAGCTGAAAAGGAGAAATATGCAGATTAGTTGGGATTTAAGTTAATGGGGCTTAGGACAACGTCTAACTCCCTCCTAGTCATTTCTTTTATATTCTTTAATATTAGCTTTGGCTTGTTTATCATAGTTTTAATCCTTGTGCTGTCTGCTATGTGTCTTACTTTACATTAATTTGCTTTAGTAACTAACTTCTGTGTTTACTTTTGAGGAATATGGTGGCCATGGAGAGGCACTGGGAGCATCAGCGTGACCAGGGCCAGCCCAAGACTTTATGGGGCCCTAAGCAGATTTTCATTTGGAGCCCCCATACCACTACCTTAGCACCAGATGCTTCATCATTCCGTATGCTGCACTGTGTGTGTATCGTACCCATTAGCATTATTTGTAATTAGCTTACATCGTACACAAAAATGTTCTAAATAATTTTCACTTTAAATACAGAGTGATGTATACATGTTCAGTAACATTAGCAGACAAGTCACTGCATTTACAGTAAACAAGTTAATGAGATTTTTCTTAATTTTTTCTTCAACAGATGTAGAAAAGTGTGAGAAAGGCACCTATTATTGACAGGTCCCCTAACTCTGACCATCTCTGCATATTGCGCAATTCCCTTTCTCCCTGGGCCAGAAAAAAGAAAAACAAAAAGAAAGTTGAAGGCCTAAGGTGGGAGCTGATGTTTATTTATTTTTTCCTTTGAGCGATTTGCTGAGAGAGATATTGTTCAATGCTGAAGCAACTGGGTCTTTATCAACTTTGTCTATGGCTCTGCATGCTCCAGCAGAGAGGGCAACTACTCCAGATGGTGTTTCTCATTGTTGGAGATTTTATTGTAAGACCCTATTAAATATCGGGCTCAAAGAGTAATGCTGTGGTACCTGTGGCCTGGAAGACCTCTAGTACACTAAATTCCAGACACCGTTTGGAAGAAAACAGACGCCAGGATCGAGGAAGCAAGTCATTCAGCTGACTCTTCGCGCTCCACTGCTGACTGCAGGTTTGACGTTCTGTCCTCTACCACCGAGAAAGGCTACACCTGTGCTGCCTGAGATCTGTCAGGTAAGTGATGATTTACTATATTCAAACCATTTGTTCTTCCCTTTCTCTGCTTGTATTAAAAAAGTAATATTAGTATCACTTGCTTACATTTCAAACAAACCTTGCAGTATCGAGCATATACTGAGAACAGAAAATTGGTTTTAACAATCTTAGGGAAAAAAAAGGAAACCTACGTATCAATTCTTACCAGTACTAGTAACTTCCACAAATAAATTTAAATTTAGACTGTTAAATATACAACCTAAGTCAGGTATGCCGGGCAGATTCTCAACCCCAGATCCCTACTACCTTAACCAGTAATATTTTTATAATAAAATTTTAATAATAAAATAAAAAAAACATTTGACAACAAATCCAACACTCCTTATTAAAGCAAACAATGCTGTCACCTGGTGTAGCTGATTTAGAACATGAGTTAAAATATTAGTTGTAGAACAAAGGCTGGAAGTCTTCTACTCACTTCCACAGCCAGAACTAACAAAAAACTATTTCCTCAGTAAATGTTACAACCTGTACACTCGACCCGATTCCCTTTCAAATACTGACAGAATTACTCCCAATTATAATCAGACCTCTTTTAACAATAGTAAATTCATCCCTTACCTAAGGCCATGTACCCAAATGTACCTTTATTTTGCAGTTATAAAACCTTTAATTAAGAAACTAAATGAATCATCATTAGCCCCCACCATTACTTACATGGTCTACGTGCTGCAGACACAGCTGGACCCCTTAACATCTCTTTTACGTTATGTTTGTTCAGTTCATGTACAGTTTCTCACATTCCTCACATTCCCACTCTCCTTTCCAAGTCTACCCCATGGGCCTCACTATATTCAGTTTCTATACATGTATTGACTTTCTTTTTTGTGTTACAGGATCTCAGGAACCCCATCAACCCAACAATTGTATTTTCATCGGCAACTGTGTGGCTCAATGTCTGAACTGTGTGTTCTGCAACTCTGTAACATGTAAGTGATCCTTCAGTTTCCATAGATGTATTGACTTTCTTTGTCTTACAGGCTTTCTGGAGCCCATGACCCCACCCCCCTCCTCCATCCTAATGGTGGATCCAGCCAAGAAGGGTCTATGCATCTGCAACTGTGTGTGACTCGCTATCTCTCTGCAACTCTGTAACAGGTAAGTGATCATTCAGTTTCTATACATGTATTGACTTTTTGTTATCTTACAGGCTTTCAGGACCAATGGCTCCCCCCTTTATGATGGTGCATACAGCCAACAAGGGTCTGTCCATTGCAACTGTGTGTGTGGCTTGCTATCTGTCTGTCTGCAAGTGTGTAACAGGTTGGTGATCATTCAGTTTCTTTACATGTATTGACTTTCTTTTTTTTTTTTGTCTTACAGGTTTTTCGGACCGCATGAACCAAGGGTCTTTCCATTGCAACTATGTGTGTGGCCAGCTATCTTTCTGTCTGCAAGTGTGTAACAGGTTGGTCATCATTCAGTTTCTATACATGTATTGACTTTCTTTTTTGTGTTACAGATTCTCAAGAAGTCCATCAACCTCTTCTTCTCCCTGAAGGTGTATCCTTCTAACAAATATTTTCATCTGTAACTGTGTGTGGTTCGCTGTCCATCATTCTGCAACTCTGTAACAGGTAAGTCATCATTCATTTTTTATACATGTATTGACTTTTTGTTGTCTCGCAGGCTTTCAGGACTAATGGCTCCCCCCTTCCTGATGGTGCATACCGCCAACATGGGTCTGTGCATCTGCAACTGTGTGTGACGTGCTATCTATCTGTCTGCAAGTGTGTAACAGGTAGGTGATCATTCAGTTTCTCTACATGTATTGACTTTCTTTTTTTTGTCTTACAGGTTTTTCAAGCCGCATTAACCAAGGGTCTGTGCATCTGCAACTGTGTGTGGCTCGCTATTAATCTGTCTGCAAGTGTGTAACAGGTTGGTGATCATTCAGTGTCTATACATGTATTGCCTTTTTGTTGTCTTAGAGGCTGTCAGGACCAATGGCTCCCCCCTTCCTGATGGTGCATACAGTCAAAAAGTGTCTGTCCATTGCAACTGTATGTGGTTCGCTATTAATCTGTCTGCAAGTGTGTAACAGGTAGGTCATCATCCAGTTTCTATACATGTATTGACTTTTTTTTTTGTGTTACAGATTCTCAAGAAGTTCATCAACGTCTTCTCCCTGAAGGTGTGTCCTTCTAACAAATGTTTTCATCTGTAACTGTGTGTCGTTCGCCGTCCAATATTCTGCAACTCTGTAACAGGTAAGTGATCATTCAGTGTCTATACATGTATTGCCTTTTTGTTGTCTTACAGGCTTTCAGGACCAATGGCTCCCCCCTTCCTGATGGTTCATACAGTCAACAAGGGTCTGTCCATTGCAACTGTGTGTGGCTCGCTATTAATCTGTATGCAAGTGTGTAACAGGTAGGTCATCATCCAGTTTCTATACATGTATTGACTTTCTTTGTTTGTCTTACAGGTTTTTCTGACCGCATGACCGCCTCCCTCCCTTCCTGATGGAGGATCTTTCCTTCAAGGGTCTGTGCATCTGCAACTGTGTGTGGCTCGCTATTAATCTGTCTGCAAGTGTGTAACAGGTAGGTCATCATTCAGTTTCTATACATGTATTGACTTTCTTTGTTTGTCTTACAGGTTTTTCGGACAGCATGACCGCCTCCCTCCCTTCCTGATGGTGGATCTCTCCTTCAGGGGTCTGTGTATCTGCAACTGTGTGTGGCTTGCTATTAATCTGTCTGCAAGTGTGTAACAGGTTGGTGATCATTCAGTTTCTATACATGTATTGACTTTCTTTTTTGTGTTACAGATTCTTAAGAAGTTCATCAACCTCTTCTTCTCCCTGAAGGTGTATCCTTCTAACAAATATTTTCATCTGTAACTTTGTGTTGCTCGCTGTCCATCATTCTGCAACTCTGTAACAGGTAAGTGATCATTCAGTGTCTATACATGTATTGCCTTTTTGTTGTCTTACAGGCTTTTAGGACCAATGGCTCCCCCTTCCTGATGTTGCACACAGCCAACAAGGGTCTGTCCATTGCACCTGTGTGTGACTCGCTACTATCTGTCTACAAGTGTGTAACAGGTAGGGGATCATTCAGTTTCTAAACATGTATTGACTTTCTTTTTTGTGTTACAGATTCTCAAGAAGTTCATCTTCTCCCTGAAGGTGTATCCTTCTAACAAATATTTTCATCTGTAACTTTGTGTTGCTCGCTGTCCATCATTCTGCAACTCTGTAACAGGTAAGTGATAATTCAGTGTCTATACATGTATTGCCTTTTTGTTGTCTTACAGGCTTTCAAGACCAATGGCTCCCCCCTTCCTGATGTTCTATTGCAACTGTGTGTGACTCGCTATCAATCTGTCTGCAAGTGTGTAAAAGGTTGGTGATCATTCAGTTTCTATACATGTATTGACTTTCTTTGTTTGTCTTACAGGTTTTTCGGACAGCATGACTGCCTCCCTCCCTTCCTGATGGTGGATCTGTCCTTCAAGGGTCTGTGCATCTGCACCTGTGTGTGAGTCGCTACTATCTGTCTGCAAGTGTGTAACAGGTTGTTGATCATTCAGTTTCTGTACATGTATTGCCTTTTTATTGTCCTAAAGACTTTCAGGACCAGTGGCCCTCCCCTTGCTGATGGTCGATACAGTCAACAAGGGCTGTCCATTGCAACTGTGTGTGGCTCGCTATTGATCTGTCTGCAAGTGTGTAACAGGTAGGTCATCATTCAGTTTCTATACATGTATTGACTTTCTTTGTTTGTCTTACAGGTTTTTCGGACAGCATGACCGCCTCCCTCCCTTCCTGATGGTGGATCTGTCCTTCAAGGGTCTGTGCATCTGCAACTGTGTGTGAGTTGCTACTATCTGTCTGCAAGTATGTAACAGGTAGGTCATCATTCAGTTTCTATACATGTATTGACTTTCTTTTTTGTGTTACAGGTTCTCAAGAAGTTCATCAACCTCTTGTTCTCCCTGAAGGTGTATACTTCTAACAAATATTTTCATCTGTAATTGTGTGTGGTTCGCTGTCCATCATTCTGCAACTCTGTAACACATAAGTGATCATTCAGTGTCTATACATGTATTGCCTTTTTGTTGTCTTACAAGCTTTCAGGACCAATGGCTCCCCCCTTCCTGATGGTCTATACAGTCAACAAGGTTCTGTCCATTGCAACTGTGTGTGGCTCGCTATTAATTTGTCTGCAAGTGTGTAACAGGTAGGTCATCATTCAGTTTCTATACATTTATTGACTTTCTTTGTTTGTCTTACAGGTTTTTCGGAAAGCATGACCGCCTCCCTCCCTTCCTGATGGAGGATCTGTCCTACAAGAGTCTGTGCATCTGCAACTGTGTGTGAGTTGCTACTATCTGTCTGCAAGTGTGTAACAGGTTGGTGATCATTCAGTTTCTATACATGTATTGACTCTCTTTTTTCTGTTACAGGTTCTCAAGAAGTCCATCAACCTCTTCTTCTCCCTGAAGGTGTATCCTTCTAACAAATATTCTCATCTGTAACTGTCTGTGGTTCGCTAACCATCATTCTGCAACTCTGTAACAGGTAAGTGATCATTCAGTGTCTATACATGTATTGCCTTTTTGTTGTCTTACAGGCTTTCAGAACCATCGGCTCCCACCTTCCTCATGTTGCACACAGACAACAACGGTCTGTCCATTGCAACTGTTTGTGGCTTGCTATTAATCTGTCTGCAAGTGTGTAACAGGTAGGTCATCATTCAGTTTCTATACATGTATTGACTTTCTTTGTTTGTCTTACAGGTTTTACGGACAGCATGACCGCCTCCCTCCCTTCCTGATGGAGGATCTGTCCTTCAAGGGTCTGTGCATCTGCAACTGTGTGTGGCTCGCTATTAATCTGTCTGCAAGTGTGTGACAGGTAGGTCATCATTCAGTTTCTATACATGTATTGACTTTCTTTTTTGTGTTACAGATTCTCAAGAAGTCCATCAACCTCTTCTTCTCCCTGAAGGTGTATCCTCCAAATATTTTAATCTGTAACTGTGTGAGGTTTGATGTTCATCATTCTGCAACTCTGTAACAGGTAAGTGATTGTTCAGTGTCTATACATGTATTGCCTTTTTGTTGTCTTACAGACTTTCAGGACCAGTGGCCCTCCCCTTCCTGATGGTCCATACAGTCAACAAGGGTCTGCCCATTGCAACTGTGTGTGGCTCGCTATTAATCTGTCTGCAAGTGTGTAACAGGTAGGTCATCATTCAGTTTCTATACATGTATTGACTTTCTTTGTTTGTCTTACAGGTTTTTCAGACAGCCTGACCACCTCCCTCCCTTCCTGATGGTGGATCTGTCCTTCTAGGGTCTGTGCATCTGCAACTGTGTGTGAGTTGCTACTATCTGTCTGCAAGTGTGTAACAGGTTGGTGATCATTCAGTTTCTATACATGTATTGACTTTCTTTTTTCTGTTACAGGTTCTCACGAAGTCCATCAACCTCTTCTTCTCCCTGAAGGTGTATCCTTCTAACAAATATTCTCATCTGTAACTGTCTGTGGTTCGCTAACCATCATTCTGCAACTCTGTAACAGGTAAGTGATTGTTCAGTGTCTATACATATATTGCCTTTTTGATGTCTTACAGGCTTTCAGGACCAATGGCTCCCCCCTTCCTGATGGTCCATACAGTCAACAAGGTTCTGTCCTTTGCAACTGTGTGTGGCTCGCTATTAATCTGTCTGCAAGTGTGTTACAGGTAGGTCATCATTCAGTTTCTATACATTTATTGACTTTCTTTATTTGTCTTACAGGTTTTTCGGAAAGCATGACCGCCTCCCTCCCTTCCTGATGGAGGATCTGTCCTTCAAGGGTCTGTGCATCTGCAACTGTGTGTGGCTCGCTATTAATCTGTCTGCAAGTGTGTAACAGGTAGGTCATCATTCAGTTTCTATACATGCATTGACTTTCTTTTTTGTGTTACAGATTCTCAAGAAGTCCATTAACCTCTTCTTCTCCCTGAAGGTGTATCCTTCTAACAAATATTTTCATCTGCAACTGTGTGTGGTTCGCTGTCCATCATTCTGCAACTCTGTAACAGGTAAGTGATCATTTAGTGTCTATACATGTATTGCCTTTTTGTTGTCTTACAGACTTTCAGGACCAGTGGCCCTCCCCTTCCTGATGGTCTATACAGTCAACAAGGGTTTGTCCATTGCAACTGTGTGTGGCTCGCTATTAATCTGTCTGCAAGTGTGTAACAGGTAGGTCATCATTCAGTTTCTATACATGTATTGACTTTCTTTGTTTGCTTTACAGGTTTTTCAGACAGCCTGACCACCTCCCTCCCTTCCTGATGGTGGATCTGTCCTCCTAGGGTCTGTGCATCTGCAACTGTGTGTGAGTTGCTACTATCTGTCTGCAAGTGTGTAACAGGTTGGTGATCATTCAGTTTCTATACATGTATTGACTTTCTTTTTTCTGTTACAGGTTCTCAAGAAGTCCATCAACCTCTTCTTCTCCCTGAAGGTGTATCCTTCTAACAAATATTCTCATCTGTAACTGTCTGTGGTTCGCTAACCATCATTCTGCAACTCTGTAACAGGTAAGTGATTGTTCAGTGTCTATACATATATTGCCTTTTTGATGTCTTACAGGCTTTCAGGACCAATGGCTCCCCCCTTCCTGATGGTCCATACAGTCAACAAGGTTCTGTCCTTTGCAACTGTGTGTGGCTCGCTATTAATCTGTCTGCAAGTGTGTAACAGGTAGGTCATCATTCAGTTTCTATACATGTATTGACTTTCTTTGTTTGTCTTACAGGTTTTACGGACAGCATGACCGCCTCCCTCCTCTCCTGATGGAGGATCTGTCCTTCAAGGGTCTGTGCATCTGCAACTGTGTGTGGCTCGCTATTAATCTGTCTGCAAGTGTGTAACAGGTAGGTCATCATTCAGTTTCTATACATGTATTGACTTTCTTTTTTGTGTTACAGATTCTCAAGAAGTTCATTAACCTCTTCTTCTCCCTGAAGGTGTATCCTCCAAATATTTTAATCTGTAACTGTGTGAGGTTTGATGTTCATCATTCTGCAACTCTGTAAGTGATTGTTCAGTGTCTATACATGTATTGCCTTTTTGTTGTCTTACAGACTTTCAGGACCAGTGGCCCTCCCCTTCCTGATGGTCCATACAGTCAACAAGGGTCTGCCCATTGCAACTGTGTGTGGCTCGCTATTAATCTGTCTGCAAGTGTGTAACAGGTAGGTCATCATTCAATTTCTATACATGTATTGACTTTCTTTGTTTGTCTTATAGGTTTTTCAGACAGCATGACCGCCTCCCTCCCTTCCTGATGGTGGATCTGTCCTTCTAGGGTCTGTGCATCTGCAACTGTGTGTGAGTTGCTACTTTCTGTCTGCAAGTGTGTAAAAGGTTGTTGATCATTCAGTTTCTATACATGTATTGACTTTCTTTTTTCTGTTACAGGTTCTCAAGAAGTCCATCAACCTCTTCTTGTCCCTGAAGGTGTATCCTTCTAACAAATATTCTCATCTGTAACTGTCTGTGGTTCGCTAACCATCATTCTGCAACTCTGTAACAGGTAAGTGATCTTTCAGTGTCTATACATGTATTGCCTTTTTGTTGTCTTACAGGCTTTCAGGACCAATGGCTCCCCACTTCCTGATGTTGCATACAGCCAACAAGGGATTGTCCATTGCAACTGTGTGTGACTCGCTACTATCTGTCTGCAAGTGTGTAACAGATAAGTCATCATTCAGTTTCTATACATTTATTGACTTTCTTTGCTTGTCTTACAGGTTTTTCAGACAGCATGACTGCCTCCCTCCCTTCCTGATGGTGGATCTGTCCTTCTAGGGTCTGTGCATCTGCAACTGTGTGTGAGTTGCTACTATCTGTCTGCAAGTGTGTAACAGGTTGGTGATCATTCAGTTTCTATACATGTATTGACTTTCTTTTTTCTGTTACAGGTTCTCAAGAAGTCCATCAACCTCTTCTTCTCCCTGAAGGTGTATCCTTCTAACAAATATTCTCATCTGTAACTGTCTGTGGTTCGCTAACCATCATTCTGCAACTCTGTAACAGGTAAGTGATTATTCAGTGTCTATACATGTATTGCCTTTTTGTTGTCTTACAGGCTTTCAGAACCAACGGCTCCCACCTTCCTCATGTTGCACACAGACAACAACGGTCTGTCCATTGCAACTGTCTGTGGCTTGCTATTAATCTGTCTGCAAGTGTGTAACAGGTAGGTCATCATTCAGTTTCTATACATGTTTTGACTTTCTTTGTTTGTCTTACAGGTTTTACGGACAGCATGACCGCCTCCCTCCCTTCCTGATGGAGGATCTGTCCTTCAAGGGTCTGTGCATCTGCAACTGTGTGTGGCTCGCTATTAATCTGTCTGCAAGTGTGTAACAGGTAGGTCATCATTCAGTTTCTATACATGTATTGACTTTCTTTTTTGTGTTACAGATTCTCAAGAAGTTCATTAACCTCTTCTTCTCCCTGAAGGTGTATCCTCCAAATATTTTAATCTGTAACTGTGTGAGGTTTGATGTTCATCATTCTACAACTCTGTAACAGGTAAGTGATTGTTCAGTGTCTATACATGTATTGCCTTTTTGTTGTCTTACAGACTTTCAGGACCAGTGGCCCTCCCCTTCCTGATGGTCCATACAGTCAACAAGGGTCTGCCCATTGCAACTGTGTGTGGCTCGCTATTAATCTGTCTGCAAGTGTGTAACAGGTAGGTCATCATTCAATTTCTATACATGTATTGACTTTCTTTGTTTGTCTTATAGGTTTTTCAGACAGCATGACCGCCTCCCTCCCTTCCTGATGGTGGATCTGCCCTTCTAGGGTCTGTGCATCTGCAACTGTGTGTGAGTTGCTACTATCTGTCTGCAAGTGTGTAAAAGGTTGTTGATCATTCAGTTTCTATACATGTATTGACTTTCTTTTTTCTGTTACAGGTTCTCAAGAAGTCCATCAACCTCTTCTTCTCCCTGAAGGTGTATCCTTCTAACAAATATTCTCATCTCTAACTGTCTGTGGTTCGCTAACCATCATTCTGCAACTCTGTAACAGGTGAGTGATCTTTCAGTGTCTATACATGTATTGCCTTTTTGTTGTCTTACAGGCTTTCAGGACCAATGGCTCCCCACTTCCTGATGTTGCATACAGCCAACAAGGGATTGTCCATTGCAACTGTGTGTGACTCGCTACTATCTGTCTGCAAGTGTGTAACAGATAAGTCATCATTCAGTTTCTGTACATGTATTGACATTCTTTGTTTGTCTTACAGGTTTTTCAGACAGCATGACTGCCTCCCTCCGTTCCTGATGTTGGATCTGTCCTTCAAGGGTCTGTGCATCTTCAACTATGTGTGAGTCGCTACTATCTGTATGCAAGTGTGTAACAGGTTGGTGAGCATTCAGTTTCTATACATGTATTGACTTTCTTTTTTGTGTTACAGGTTCTCAAGAAGTCCATTAACCTCTTCTTCTCCCTGAAGGTGTATCCTTCTAACAAATATTCTCATCTCTAACTGTCTGTGGTTCGCTAACCATCATTCTGCAACTCTGTAAAGGGTAAGTGATTATGCAGTGTCTATACATGTATTGCCTTTTTGTTGTCTTACAGGCTTTCAGAACCAACGGCTCCCACCTTCCTCATGTTGCACACAGAAGACAACAGTCTGTCCATTGCAACTGTTTGTGGCTTGCTATTAATCTGTCTGCAAGTGTATAACAGGTAGGTCATCATTCAGTTTCTGTACATGTATTGACATTCTTTGTTTGTCTTACAGGTTTTTCAGACAGCATGACTGCCTCCCTCCGTTCCTGATGTTGGATCTGTCCTTCAAGGGTCTGTGCATCTTCAACTATGTGTGAGTCGCTACTATCTGTCTGCAAGTGTGTAACAGGTTGGTGAGCATTCAGTTTCTATACATGTATTGACTTTCTTTTTTGTGTTACAGGTTCTCAAGAAGTCCATTAACCTCTTCTTCTCCCTGAAGGTGTATCCTTCTAACAAATATTTTCATCTACAACTGTGTGTGGTTCGCTGTCCATCATTCTGCAACTCTGTAACAGGTAAGTGATCATTCAGTGTCTATACATGTATTGCCTTTTTGTTGTCTTACAGACTTTCAGGACCAGTGGCCCTCCCCTTCCTGATGGTCCATACAGTCAACAAGGGTCTGTCCATTGCAACTGTGTGTGGCTCGCTATTAATCTGTCTGCAAGTGTGTAACAGGTAGGTCATCATTCAGTTTCTATACATGTATTGACTTTCTTTGTTTGTCTTACAGGTTTTTCAGACAGCCTGACCACCTCCCTCCCTTCCTGATGGTGGATCTGTCCTTCTAGGGTCTGTGCATCTGCAACTGTGTGTGACTTGCTACTATCTGTCTGCAAGTGTGTAACAGGTTGGTGATCATTCAGTTTCTATACATGTATTGACTTTCTTTTTTCTGTTACAGGTTCTCAAGAAGTCCATCAACCTCTTCTTCTCCCTGAAGGTGTATCCTTCTAACAAATATTCTCATCTGTAACTGTCTGTGGTTCGCTAAACATCATTCTGCAACTCTGTAACAGGTAAGTGATCATTCAGTGTCTATACATGTATTGCCTTTTTGTTGTCTTACAGGCTTTCAGAACCAACGGCTCCCACCTTCCTCATGTTGCACACAGACAACAACGGTCTGTCCATTGCAACTGTTTGTGGCTTGCTATTAATCTGTCTGCAAGTGTGTAACAGGTAGGTCATCATTCAGTTTCTATACATGTATTGACTTTCTTTGTTTGTCTTACACGTTTACGGACAGCATGACCGCCTCCCTCCCTTCCTGATGGAGGATTTGTCCTTCAAGGGTCTGTGCATCTGCAACTGTGTGTTGCTCGCTATTAATCTGTCTGCAACTGTGTAACAGGTAGGTCATCATTCAGTTTCTATACATGTATTGACTTTCTTTGTTTGTCTTACAGGTTTTACGGACAGCATGACCGCCTCCCTCCCTTCCTGATGGAGAATCTGTCCTTCGAGGGTCTATGCATCTGCAACTGTTTGTGGTTCGCTATTAATCTGTCTGCAAATGTGTAACAGGTAGGTCATCATTCAGTTTCTATACATGTATTGACTTTCTTTGTTTGTCTTACAGGTTTTACGGACAGCATGACCGCCTCCCTCCCTTCCTGATGGAGGATCTGTCCTTCAAGGGTCTGTGCATCTGCAACTGTGTGTGGCTCGCTATTAATCTGTCTGCAAGTGTGTAACAGGTAGGTCATCATTCAGTTTCTATACATGTATTGACTTTCTTTTTTCTGTTTCAGATTCTCAAGAAGTTCATTAACCTCTTCTTCTCCCTGAAGGTGTATCCTCCAAATATTTTAATCTGTAACTGTGTGAGGTTTGATGTTCATCATTCTGCAACTCTGTAACAGTTAAGTGATTGTTCAGTGTCTATACATGTATTGCCTTTTTGTTGTCTTACAGACTTTCAGGACCAGTGGCCCTCCCCTTCCTGATGGTCCATACAGTCAACAAGGGTCTGCCCATTGCAACTGTGTGTGGCTCGCTATTAATCTGTCTGCAAGTGTGTAACAGGTAGGTCATCATTCAATTTCTATACATGTATTGACTTTCTTTGTTTGTCTTACAGGTTTTTCAGACAGCCTGACCACCTCCCTCCCTTCCTGATGGTGGATCTGTCCTTCTAGGGTCTGTGCATCTGCAACTGTGTGTGAGTTGCTACTATCTGTCTGCAAGTGTGTAACAGGTTGGTGATCATTCAGTTTCTATACATGTATTGACTTTCTTTTTTCTGTTACAGGTTCTCAAGAAGTCCATCAACCTCTTCTTCTCCCTGAAGGTGTATCCTTCTAACAAATATTCTCATCTGTAACTGTCTGTGGTTCGCTAACCATCATTCTGCAACTCTGTAACAGGTAAGTGATTATTCAGTGTCTATACATGTATTGCCTTTTTGTTGTCTTACAGGCTTTCAGAACCAACGGCTCCCACCTTCCTCATGTTGCACACAGACAACAACGGTCTGTCCATTGCAACTGTCTGTGGCTTGCTATTAATCTGTCTGCAAGTGTGTAACAGGTAGGTCATCATTCAGTTTCTATACATGTTTTGACTTTCTTTGTTTGTCTTACAGGTTTTACGGACAGCATGACCGCCTCCCTCCCTTCCTGATGGAGGATCTGTCCTTCAAGGGTCTGTGCATCTGCAACTGTGTGTGGCTCGCTATTAATCTGTCTGCAAGTGTGTAACAGGTAGGTCATCATTCAGTTTCTATACATGTATTGACTTTCTTTTTTGTGTTACAGATTCTCAAGAAGTTCATTAACCTCTTCTTCTCCCTGAAGGTGTATCCTCCAAATATTTTAATCTGTAACTGTGTGAGGTTTGATGTTCATCATTCTACAACTCTGTAACAGGTAAGTGATTGTTCAGTGTCTATACATGTATTGCCTTTTTGTTGTCTTACAGACTTTCAGGACCAGTGGCCCTCCCCTTCCTGATGGTCCATACAGTCAACAAGGGTCTGCCCATTGCAACTGTGTGTGGCTCGCTATTAATCTGTCTGCAAGTGTGTAACAGGTAGGTCATCATTCAATTTCTATACATGTATTGACTTTCTTTGTTTGTCTTATAGGTTTTTCAGACAGCATGACCGCCTCCCTCCCTTCCTGATTGTGGATCTGTCCTTCTAGGGTCTGTGCATCTGCAACTGTGTGTGAGTTGCTACTATCTGTCTGCAAGTGTGTAAAAGGTTGTTGATCATTCAGTTTCTATACATGTTTTGACTTTCTTTTTTCTGTTACAGGTTCTCAAGAAGTCCATCAACCTCTTCTTCTCCCTGAAGGTGTATCCTTCTAACAAATATTCTCATCTCTAACTGTCTGTGGTTCGCTAACCATCATTCTGCAACTCTGTAACAGGTAAGTGATTGTTCAGTGTCTATACATATATTGCCTTTTTGATGTCTTACAGGCTTTCAGGACCAATGGCTCCCCCCTTCCTGATGGTCCATACAGTCAACAAGGTTCTGTCCTTTGCAACTGTGTGTGGCTCGCTATTAATCTGTCTGCAAGTGTGTTACAGGTAGGTCATCATTCAGTTTCTATACATTTATTGACTTTCTTTATTTGTCTTACAGGTTTTTCGGAAAGCATGACCGCCTCCCTCCCTTCCTGATGGAGGATCTGTCCTTCAAGAGTCTGTGCATCTGCAACTGTGTGTGAGTTGCTACTATCTGTCTGCAAGTGTGTAACAGGTTGGTGATCATTCAGTTTCTATACATGTATTGACTTTCTTTTTTCTGTTACAGGTTCTCAAGAAGTCCATCAACCTCTTCTTCTCCCTGAAGGTGTATCCTTCTAACAAATATTCTCATCTGTAACTGTCTGTGGTTCGCTAACCATCATTCTGCAACTCTGTAAAGGGTAAGTGATCATTCAGTGTCTATACATGTATTGCCTTTTTGTTGTCTTACAGGCTTTCAGAACCAACGGCTCCCACCTTCCTCATGTTGCACACAGAAGACAACAGTCTGTCCATTGCAACTGTTTGTGGCTTGCTATTAATCTGTCTGCAAGTGTATAACAGGTAGGTCATCATTCAGTTTCTGTACATGTATTGACATTCTTTGTTTGTCTTACAGGTTTTTCAGACAGCATGACTGCCTCCCTCCGTTCCTGATGTTGGATCTGTTCTTCAAGGGTCTGTGCATCTTCAACTATGTGTGAGTCGCTACTATCTGTCTGCAAGTGTGTAACAGGTTGGTGAGCATTCAGTTTCTATACATGTATTGACTTTCTTTTTTGTGTTACAGGTTCTCAAGAAGTCCATTAACCTCTTCTTCTCCCTGAAGGTGTATCCTTCTAACAAATATTTTCATCTACAACTGTGTGTGGTTCGCTGTCCATCATTCTACAACTCTGTAACAGGTAAGTGATTGTTCAGTGTCTATACATGTATTGCCTTTTTGTTGTCTTACAGACTTTCAGGACCAGTGGCCCTCCCCTTCCTGATGGTCCATACAGTCAACAAGGGTCTGCCCATTGCAACTGTGTGTGGCTCGCTATTAATCTGTCTGCAAGTGTGTAAGAGGTAGGTCATCATTCAATTTCTATACATGTATTGACTTTCTTTGTTTGTCTTATAGGTTTTTCAGACAGCATGACCGCCTCCCTCCCTTCCTGATGGTGGATCTTTCCTTCTAGGGTCTGTGCATCTGCAACTGTGTGTGAGTTGCTACTATCTGTCTGCAAGTGTGTAAAAGGTTGTTGATCATTCAGTTTCTATACATGTATTGACTTTCTTTTTTCTGTTACAGGTTCTCAAGAAGTCCATCAACCTCTTCTTCTCCCTGAAGGTGTATCCTTCTAACAAATATTCTCATCTCTAACTGTCTGTGGTTCGCTAACCATCATTCTGCAACTCTGTAACAGGTAAGTGATCTTTCAGTGTCTATACATGTATTGCCTTTTTGTTGTCTTACAGGCTTTCAGAACCAACGGCTCCCACCTTCCTCATGTTGCACACAGACAACAACGGTCTGTTCATTGCAACTGTCTGTGGCTTGCTATTAATCTGTCTGCAAGTGTGTAACAGGTAGGTCATCATTCAGTTTCTATACATGTATTGACTTTCTTTGTTTGTCTTACAGGTTTTACGGACAGCATGACCGCCTCCCTCCCTTCCTGATGGAGGATCTGTCCTTCAAGGGTCTGTGCATCTGCAACTGTGTGTGACTCGCTATTAATCTGTCTGCAAGTGTGTAACAGGTAGGTCATCACTCAGTTTCTATACATGTATTGACTTTCTTTGTTTGTCTTACAGGTTTTACGGACAGCATGACCGCCTCCCTCCCTTCCTGATGGAGGATCTGTCCTTCAAGGGTCTGTGCATCTGCAACTGTGTGTGGCTCGCTATTAATCTGTCTGCAAGTGTGTAACAGGTAGGTCATCATTCAGTTTCTATACATGTATTGACTATTTTTTTTTGTGTTACACGTTCTCAAGAAGTTCATCAACCTCTTGTTCTCCCTGAAGTTGTATCCTTCTAACAAATATTTTCATCTGTAACTGTGTGTGGTTCGCTGTCCATCATTCTGCAACTCTGTAACAGGTAAGTGATTGTTCAGTGTCTATACATGTATTGCCTTTTTGTTGTCTTACAGACTTTCAGGACCAGTGGCCCTCCCCTTCCTGATGGTCCATACAGTCAACAAGGGTCTGTCCATTGCAACTGTGTGTGGCTCGCTATTAATCTGTCTGCAAGTGTGTAACAGGTAGGTCATCATTCAGTTTCTATACATGTATTGACTTTCTTTGTTTGTCTTACAGGTTTTTCAGACCACCTCCCTCCCTTCCTGATGGTGGATCTGTCCTTCTAGGGTCTGTGCATCTGCAACTGTGTGTGAGTTGCTACTATCTGTCTGCAAGTGTGTAACAGGTTGGTGATCATTCAGTTTCTATACATGTATTGACTTTCTTTTTTCTGTTACAGGTTCTCAAGAAGTCCATCAACCTCTTCTTCTCCCTGAAGGTGTATCCTTCTAACAAATATTCTCATCTGTAACTGTCTATGGTTCGCTAACCATCATTCTGCAACTCTGTAACAGGTAAGTGATCATTCAGTGTCTATACACATATTGCCTTTTTGATGTCTTACAGGCTTTCAGGACCAATGGCTCCCCCCTTCCTGATGGTCCATACAGTCAACAAGGTTCTGTCCATTGCAACTGTGTGTGGCTCGCTATTAATCTGTCTGCAAGTGTGTAACAGGTAGGTCATCATTCAGTTTCTATACATGTATTGACTTTCTTTGTTTGTCTTACAGGTTTTACGGACAGCATGACCGCCTCCCTCCCTTCCTGATGGAGGATCTGTCCTTCAAGGGTCTGTGCATCTGCAACTGTGTGTGGCTCGCTATTAATCTGTCTGCAAGTGTGTAACAGGTAGGTCATCATTCAGTTTCTATACATGTATTGACTTTCTTTGTTTGTCTTACAGGTTTTACGGACAGCATGACCGCCTCCCTCCCTTCCTGATGGAGGATCTGTCCTTCAAGGGTCTGTGCATCTGCAACTGTGTGTGGCTCGCTATTAATCTGTCTGCAAGTGTGTAACAGGCAAGTCATCATTCAGTTTCTATACATGTATTGACTTTCTTTGTTTGTCTTACAGGTTTTACGGACAGCATGATCGCCTCCCTCCCTTCCTGATGGAGGATCTGTCCTTCAAGGGTCTGTGCATCTGCAACTGTGTGTGGCTCGCTATTAATCTGTCTGCAAGTGTGTAACAGGTTGGTGATCATTAAGTTTCTATACATGTCTTGACTTTCTTTTTTGTGTCACAGATTCTCAAGAAGTTCATCAACCTCTTCTTCTCCCTGAAGGTGTATCCTCCAAATATTTTAATCTGTATCTGTGTGAGGTTTGATGTTCATCATTCTGCAACTCTGTAACAGGTAAGTGATCGTTCAGTGTCTATACATGTATTGCCTTTTTGTTGTCTTACAGGCTTTCAGAACCAACGGCTCCCACCTTCCTGATGTTGCACACAGACAACAACGGTCTGTCCATTGCAACTGTTTGTGGCTTGCTATTAATCTGTCTGCAAGTGTGTAACAGGTAGGTCATCATTCAGTTTCTATACATGTATTGACTTTCTTTGTTTGTCTTACAGGTTTTTCAGACCACCTCCCTCCCTTCCTGATGGTGGATCTGTCCTTCTAGGGTCTGTGCATCTGCAACTGTGTGTGAGTTGCTACTATCTGTCTGCAAGTGTGTAACAGGTTGGTGATCATTCAGTTTCTATACATGTATTGACTTTCTTTTTTCTGTTACAGGTTCTCAAGAAGTCCATCAACCTCTTCTTCTCCCTGAAGGTGTATCCTTCTAACAAATATTCTCATCTGTAACTGTCTATGGTTCGCTAACCATCATTCTGCAACTCTGTAACAGGTAAGTGATCATTCAGTGTCTATACACATATTGCCTTTTTGATGTCTTACAGGCTTTCAGGACCAATGGCTCCCCCCTTCCTGATGGTCCATACAGTCAACAAGGTTCTGTCCATTGCAACTGTGTGTGGCTCGCTATTAATCTGTCTGCAAGTGTGTAACAGGTAGGTCATCATTCAGTTTCTATACATGTATTGACTTTCTTTGTTTGTCTTACAGGTTTTACGGACAGCATGACCGCCTCCCTCCCTTCCTGATGGAGGATCTGTCCTTCAAGGGTCTGTGCATCTGCAACTGTGTGTGGCTCGCTATTAATCTGTCTGCAAGTGTGTAACAGGTAGGTCATCATTCAGTTTCTATACATGTATTGACTTTCTTTGTTTGTCTTACAGGTTTTACGGACAGCATGACCGCCTCCCTCCCTTCCTGATGGAGGATCTGTCCTTCAAGGGTCTGTGCATCTGCAACTGTGTGTGGCTCGCTATTAATCTGTCTGCAAGTGTGTAACAGGCAAGTCATCATTCAGTTTCTATACATGTATTGACTTTCTTTGTTTGTCTTACAGGTTTTACGGACAGCATGATCGCCTCCCTCCCTTCCTGATGGAGGATCTGTCCTTCAAGGGTCTGTGCATCTGCAACTGTGTGTGGCTCGCTATTAATCTGTCTGCAAGTGTGTAACAGGTTGGTGATCATTAAGTTTCTATACATGTCTTGACTTTCTTTTTTGTGTCACAGATTCTCAAGAAGTTCATCAACCTCTTCTTCTCCCTGAAGGTGTATCCTCCAAATATTTTAATCTGTATCTGTGTGAGGTTTGATGTTCATCATTCTGCAACTCTGTAACAGGTAAGTGATCGTTCAGTGTCTATACATGTATTGCCTTTTTGTTGTCTTACAGGCTTTCAGAACCAACGGCTCCCACCTTCCTGATGTTGCACACAGACAACAACGGTCTGTCCATTGCAACTGTTTGTGGCTTGCTATTAATCTGTCTGCAAGTGTGTAACAGGTAGGTCATCATTCAGTTTCTATACATGTATTGACTTTCTTTGTTTGTCTTACAGGTTTTTCGGACAGCATGACCGCCTCCCTCCCTTCCTGATGGAGGATCTGTCCTTCGAGGGTCTGTGCATCTGCAACTGTTTGGGGTTCGCTATTAATCTGTCTGCAAGTGTGTAACAGGTAGGTCATCATTCAGTTTCTATACATGTATTGACTTTCTTTGTTTGTCTTACAGGTTTTACGGACAGCATGCCCGCCTCCCTCCCTTCCTGATGGAGGATCTGTCCTTCAAGGGTCTGTGCAGCTGCAACTGTGTGTGGCTCGCTATTAATCTGTCTGCAAGTGTGTAACAGGTAGGTCATCATTCAGTTTCTATACATGTATTGACTTTCTTATTTATGTTATACATTCTCAAAAAGTTCATCAACCTCTTGTTTTCCCTGAAGTTGTGTCCTGCTTAGTGATATTTTCATCTGTAACTGTGTGTGGTTCGCTGTCCATCATTCTGCAACTCTAACAGGTAAGTGATCTTTCAGTGTCTATACATGTATTGCCTTTTTTTTGTCTTACAGGCTTTCAGGACCAATGGCTCCCCACTTCCTGATGTTGCATACAGCCAACAAGGGACTGTCCATTGCAACTGTGTGTGACTCGCTACTATCTGTCTGCAAGTGTGTAACAGATAAGTCATCATTCAGTTTCTGTACATGTATTGACATTCTTTGTTTGTCTTACAGGTTTTTCAGACAGCATGACTGCCTCCCTCCGTTCCTGATGTTGGATCTGTCCTTCAAGGGTCTGTGCATCTTCAACTATGTGTGAGTCGCTACTATCTGTCTGCAAGTGTGTAACAGGTAGGGGATCATTAAGTTTCTAAACATGTATTGACTTTCTTTTTTGTGTTAGAGATTCTCAAGAAGTTCATCAACCTCTTGTTCTCCCTGAAGTTGTGTCCTTCTTGCAGATATTTTCATCTGTAACTGTGTGTGGTTCGCTGTCCATCATTCTGCATCTCTGTAACAGGTAAGTGATCATTTAGTGTCTATACATGTATTGCCTTTTTGTTGTCTTACAGGCTTTCAGGACCAATGGCTCCCCACTTCCTGATGTTGCATACAGCCAACAAGGGACTGTCCATTGCAACTGTGTGTGACTCGCTACTATCTGTCTGCAAGTGTGTAACAGATAAGTCATCATTCAGTTTCTGTACATGTATTGACATTCTTTGTTTGTCTTACAGGTTTTTCAGACAGCATGACTGCCTCCCTCCGTTCCTGATGTTGGATCTGTCCTTCAAGGTTCTGTGCATCTTCATCTATGTGTGAGTCGCTACTATCTGTCTGCAAGTGTGTAACAGATTGGTGAGCATTCAGTTTCTATACATGTATTGACTTTCTTTTTTGTGTCACAGGTTCTCAAGAAGTCCATTAACCTCTTCTTCTCCCTGAAGGTGTATCCTTCTAACAAATATTTTCATCTGCAACTGTGTGTGGTTCGCTGTCCATCATTCTGCAACTCTGTAACAGGTAAGTGATCATTCAGTGTCTATACATATATTGCCTTTTTGATGTCTTACAGGCTTTCAGGACCAATGGCTCCCCCCTTCCTGATGGTCCATACAGTCAACAAGGTTCTGTCCATTGCAACTGTTTGTGGCTTGCTATTAATCTGTCTGCAAGTGTGTAACAGGTAGGTCATCATTCAGTTTCTATACATGTATTGACTTTCTTTGTTTGTCTTACAGGTTTTACGGACAGCATGACCGCCTCCCTCCCTTCCTGGTGGAGGATCTGTCCTTCGAGGGTCTGTGCATCTGCAACTGTTTGTGGTTCACTATTAATCTGTCTGCAAGTGTGTAACAGGTAAGTCATCATTCAGTTTCTATACATGTATTGACTTTCTTTGTTTGTCTTACAGGTTTTATGGACAGCATGACCGCCTCCCTCCCTTCCTGATGGAGGATCTGTCCTTCAAGGGTCTGTGCATCTGCAATTGTGTGTGGCTCGCTATTAATCTGTCTGCAAGTGTGTAACAGGTAGGGGATCATTAAGTTTCTAAACATGTATTGACTTTCTTTTTTGTGTTACAGATTCTCTAGAAGTTCATTAACCTCTTCTTCTCCCTGAAGGTGTATCCTCCAAATATTTTAATCTGTAACTGTGAGAGGTTTGATGTTCATCATTCTGCAACTCTGTAACAGGTAAGTGATTGTTCAGTGTCTATACATGTATTGCCTTTTTGTTGTCTTACAGACTTTCAGGACCAGTGGCCCTCCCCTTCCTGATGGTCCATACAGTCAATAAGGGTCTGTCAATTGCAACTGTGTGTGGCTCGCTATTAATCTGTCTGCAAGTGTGTAACAGGTAGGTCATCATTCAGTTTCTATACATGTATTGACTTTCTTTGTTTGTCTTGCAGGTTTTTCGGACAGCATGACCGCCTCCCTCCCTTCCTGATGGTGGATCTGTCCTTCTAGGTTCTGTGCATCTGCAACTGTGTGTGAGTTGCTACTATCTGTCTGCAAGTGTGTAACAGGTTCGTGATCATTCAGATTCTATACATGTATTGACTTTCTTTTTTCTGTTACAGGTTCTCAAGAAGTCCATCAACCACTGCTTCTCCCTGAAGGTGTATCCTTCTAACAAATATTCTCATCTGTAACTGTCTGTGGTTCGCTAACCATCATTCTGCAACTCTGTAACAGGTAAGTGATCATTCAGTGTCTATACATTTATTGCCTTTTTGTTGTCTTGCAGGCTTTCAGAACCAACGGCTCCCACCTTCCTGATGTTGCACACAGACAACACCGGTCTGTCCATTGCAACTGTTTGTGGCTTGCTATTAATCTGTCTGCAAGTGTGTAACAGGTAGGTCATCATTCAGTTTCTATACATGTATTGACTTTCTTTGTTTGTCTTACAGGTTTTACGGACAGCATGACCGCCTCCCTCCCTTCCTGATGGAGGATTTGTCCTTCAAGGGTCTGTGCATCTGCAACTGTGTGTGGCTCGTTATTAATCTGTCTGCAAGTGTGTAACACGTAGGTCATCATTCAGTTTCTATACATGTATTGACTTTCTTTGTTTGTCTTACAGGTTTTTTGGACAGCATGACCGCCTCCCTCCCTTCCTGATGGAGGATCTGTCTTTTAAGGGTCTGTGCATCTGCAACTGTGTGTGAGTTGCTACTATCTGTCTGCAAGTGTGTAACAGGTTGGTGATCATTAAGTTTCTATACATGTATTGACTTTCTTTTTTGTGTTACAGATTCTCAAGAAGTTCATTAACCTCTTCTTCTCCATGAAGGTGTATCCTCCAAATATTTTAATCTGTAACTGTGTGAGGTTTGATGTTCATCATTCTGCAACTCTGTAACAGGTAAGTGATCGTTCAGTTTCTATACATGTATTGCCTTTTTGTTGTCTTACAGACTTTCAAGACCAGTGGCCCTCCCCTTCCTGATGGTCCATACAGTCAATAAGGGACTGTCCATTGCAACTGTGTGTGACTCGCTACTATCTGTCTGCAAGTGTGTAACAGATAAGTCATCATTCAGTTTCTGTACATGTATTGACATTCTTTGTTTGTCTTACAGGTTTTTCAGACAGCATGACTGCCTCCCTCTGTTCCTGATGTTGGATCTGTCCTTCAAGGGTCTGTGCATCTTCAACTATGTGTGAGTCGCTATTAATCTGTCTGCAAGTGTGTAACAGGTAAGTCATCATTCAGTTTCTATACATGTATTGACTTTCTTTGTTTGTCTTACAGGTTTTACGGACAGCATGATCGCCTCCCTCCCTTCCTGATGGAGGATCTGTCCTTCAAGGGTCTGTGCATCTGCAACTGTTTGTGGCTCGCTATTAATCTGTCTGCAAGTGTGTAACAGGTTGTTGATCATTCAGTTTCTATACATATATTGACTTTCTTTTTTGTGTCACAGATTCTCAAGAAGTTCATTAACCTCTTCTTCTCCCTGAAGGTGTATCCTCCAAATATTTTAATCTGTAACTGTGAGAGGTTTGATGTTCATCATTCTGCAACTCTGTAACAGGTAAGTGATCGTTCAGTGTCTATACATGTATTGACCTTTTGTTGTCTTACAGAGTTTCAGGACCAGTGGCCCTCCCCTTCCTGATGGTCCATACAGTCGACAAGGGTCTGTCCATTGCAACTGTGTGTGGCTCGCTATTAATCTGTCTGCAAGTGTGTAACAGGTAGGTCATTATTCAGTTTCTATACATGTATTGACTTTCTTTGTTTGTCTTACAGGTTTTTCAGACAGCATGACCGCCTCCCTTCCTTCCTGATGGTGGATCTGTCCTTCTAGGGTCTGTGCATCTGCAATTGTGTGTGAGTCGCTATTATCTGTCTGCAAGTGTGTAACTGGTAGGGGATCATTAAGTTTCTAAACATGTATTGACTTTCTTTTTTGTGTTACAGATTCTCAAGAAGTTCATCAACCTCTTGTTCTCCCTGAAGTTGTGTCCTTCTTGCAGATATTTTCATCTGTAACTGTGTGTGGTTCGCTGTCCATCATTCTGCATCTCTGTAACAGGTAAGTGATCATTCAGTGTCTATACATGTATTGCCTTTTTGTTGTCTTACAGGCTTTCAGGACCAATGGCTCCCCACTTCCTGATGTTGCATACAGCCAACAAGGGACTGTCCATTGCAACTGTGTGTGACTCGCTACTATCTGTCTGCAAGTGTGTAACAGATAAGTCATCATTCAGTTTCTGTACATGTATTGACATTCTTTGTTTGTCTTACAGGTTTTTCAGACAGCATGACTGCCTCCCTCCGTTCCTGATGTTGGATCTGTCCTTCAAGGTTCTGTGCATCTTCATCTATGTGTGAGTCGCTACTATCTGTCTGCAATTGTGTAACAGGTTCGTGATCATTCAGATTCTATACATGTATTGACTTTCTTTTTTCTGTTACAGGTTCTCAAGAAGTCCATCAACCTTCTTCTCCCTGAAGGTGTATCCTTCTAACAAATATTCTCATCTGTAACTGTCTGTGGTTCGCTAACCATCATTCTGCAACTCTGTAACAGGTAAGTGATCATTCAGTGTCTATACATGTATTGCCTTTTTGTTGTCTTACAGGCTTTCAGAACCAACGGCTCCCACCTTCCTCATGTTGCACACAGACAACAACGGTCTGTCCATTGCAACTGTTTGTGGCTTGCTATTAATCTGTCTGCAAGTGTGTAACAGGTAGGTCATCATTCAGTTTCTATACATGTATTGACTTTCTTTGTTTGTCTTACAGGTTTTATGGACAGCATGACCGCCTCCCTCCCTTCCTGATTGAGGATTTGTCCTTCAAGGGTCTGTCCATTGCAACTGTTTTTGGCTTGCTATTAATCTGTCTGCAAGTGTGTAACAGGTAGGTCATCGTTCAGTTTCTATACATGTATTGACTTTCTTTGTTTGTCTTACAGGTTTTTCAGACAGCATGACTGCCTCCCTCCGTTCCTGATGTTGGATCTGTCCTTCAAGGGTCTGTGCATCTTCAACTATGTGTGAGTCGCTACTATCTGTCTGCAAGTGTGTAACAGGTTGGTGAGCATTCAGTTTCTATACATGTATTGACTTTCTTTTTTGTGTTACAGGTTCTCAAGAAGTCCATTAACCTCTTCTTCTCCCTGAAGGTGTATCCTTCTAACAAATATTTTCATCTGCAACTGTGTGTGGTTCGCTGTCCATCATTCTGCAACTCTGTAACAGGTAAGTGATCATTCAGTGTCTATACATATATTGCCTTTTTGATGTCTTACATGCTTTCAGGACCAATGGCTCCCCCCTTCCTGATGGTCCATACAGTCAACAAGGTTCTGTCCATTGCAACTGTTTTTGGTTCGCTATTAATCTGTCTGCAAGTGTGTAACAGGTAAGTCATCATTCAGTTTCTATACATGTATTGACTTTCTTTGTTTGTCTTACAGGTTTTACGGACAGCATGACCGCCTCCCTCCCTTCCTGATGGAGGATCTGTCCTTCAAGGGTCTGTGCATCTGCAACTGTGTGTGGCTCGCTATTAATCTGTCTGCAAGTGTGTAACAGCTAAGTGATCATTCAGTTTCTATACATATATTGCCTTTTTAATGTCTTACAGGCTTTCAGGACCAATGGCTCCCCCCTTCCTGATGGTCCATACAGTCAACAAGGTTCTGTCCATTGCAACTGTTTGTGGCTTGCTATTAATCTGTCTGCAAGTGTGTAACAGGTAGGTCATCATTCAGTTTCTATACATGTATTGACTTTCTTTGTTTGTCTTACAGGTTTTACGGACAGCATGACCGCCTCCCTCCCTTCCTGATGGAGGATCTGTCCTTCGAGGGTCTGTGCATCTGCAACTGTTTGTGGTTCACTATTAATCTGTCTGCAAGTGTGTAACAGGTAAGTCATCATTCAGTTTCTATACATGTATTGACTTTCTTTGTTTGTCTTACAGGTTTTATGGACAGCATGACCGCCTCCCTCCCTTCCTGATGGAGGATCTGTCCTTCGAGGGTCTGTGCATCTGCAACTGTGTGTGGCTCGCTATTAATCTGTCTGCAAGTGTGTAACAGGTAGGGGATCATTAAGTTTCTAAACATGTATTGACTTTCTTTTTTGTGTTACAGATTCTCAAGAAGTTCATTAACCTCTTCTTCTCCCTGAAGGTGTATCCTCCAAATATTTTAATCTGTAACTGTGAGAGGTTTGATGTTCATTTTGCAACTCTGTAACAGGTAAGTGATCGTTCAGTGTCTATACATGTATTGACTTTCTTTTTTCTTTTACAGGTTCTCAAGAAGTCCATCAACCTTCTTCTCCCTGAAGGTGTATCCTTCTAACAAATATTCTCATCTGTAACTGTCTGTGGTTCGCTAACCATCATTCTGAAACTCTGTAACAGGTAAGTGATCATTCAGTGTCTATACATGTATTGCCTTTTTGTTGTCTTACAGGCTTTCAGAACCAACGGCTCCCACCTTCCTCATGTTGCACACAGAAGACAACAGTCTGTCCATTGCAACTGTTTGTGGCTTGCTATTAATCTGTCTGCAAGTGTGTAACAGGTAGGTCATCATTCAATTTCTATACATGTATTGACTTTCTTTGTTTGTCTTACAGGTTTTACGGACAGCATGACCGCCTCCCTCCCTTCCTGATGGAGGATTTGTCCTTCAAGGGTCTGTGCATCTGCAACTGTGTGTTGCTCGCTATTAATCTGTCTGCAAGTGTGTAACAGGTAGGTCATCATTCAGTTTCTATACATGTATTGACTTTCTTTTTTGTGTTACAGGTTCTCAAGAAGTCCATTAACCTCTTCTTCTCCCTGAAGGTGTATCCTTCTAACAAATATTTTCATCTGCAACTGTGTGTGGTTCGCTGTCCATCATTCTGCAACTCTGTAACAGGTAAGTGATCATTCAGTGTCTATACATGTATTGCCTTTTTGTTGTCTTACAGACTTTCAGGACCAGTGGCCCTCCCCTTCCTGATGGTCCATACAGTCAACAAGGGTCTGTCCATTGCAACTGTGTGTGGCTCGCTATTAATCTGTCTGCAAGTGTGTAACAGGTAGGTCATCATTCAGTTTCTATACATGTATTGACTTTCTTTGTTTGTCTTACAGGTTTTTCAGACAGCCTGACCACCTCCCTCCCTTCCTGATGGTGGATCTGTCCTTCTAGGGTCTGTGCATCTGCAACTGTGTGTGAGTTGCTACTATCTGTCTGCAAGTGTGTAACAGGTTGGTGATCATTCAGTTTCTATACATGTATTGACTTTCTTTTTTCTGTTATAGGTTCTCAAGAAGTCCATCAACCTCTTCTTCTCCCTGAAGGTGTATCCTTCTAACAAATATTCTCATCTGTAACTGTCTGTGGTTCGCTAACCATCATTCTGCAACTCTGTAACAGGTAAGTGATCATTCAGTGTCTATACACATATTGCCTTTTTGATGTCTTACAGGCTTTCAGGACCAATGGCTCCCCCCTTCCTGATGGTCCATACAGTCAACAAGGTTCTGTCCATTGCAACTGTGTGTGGCTCGCTATTAATCTGTCTGCAAGTGTGTAACAGGTAGGTCATCATTCAGTTTCTATACATGTATTGACTTTCTTTGTTTGTCTTACAGGTTTTACGGACAGCATGACCGCCTCCCTCCCTTCCTGATGGAGGATCTGTCCTTCGAGGGTCTGTGCATCTGCAACTGTTTGTGGTTCGCTATTAATCTGTCTGCAAGTGTGTAACAGGTAGGTCATCATTCAGTTTCTATACATGTATTGACTTTCTTTGTTTGTCTTACAGGTTTTACGGACAGCATGACCGCCTCCCTCCCTTCCTGATGGAGGATCTGTCCTTCAAGGGTCTGTGCAGCTGCAACTGTGTGTGGCTCGCTATTAATCTGTCTGCAAGTGTGTAACAGGTAGGTCATCATTCAGTTTCTATACATGTATTGACTTTCTTTTTTATGTTACACATTCTCAAGAAGTTCATCAACCTCTTGTTCTCCCTGAAGTTGTGTCCTTCTTACAGATATTTTCATCTGTAACTGTGTGTGGTTCGCTGTCCATCATTCTGCAACTCTGTAACAGGTAAGTGATCATTCAGTGTTTATACATGTATTGCCTTTTTGTTGTCTTACAGGCTTTCAGGACCAATGGCTCCCCACTTCCTGATGTTGCATACAGCCAACAAGGGACTGTCCATTGCAACTGTGTGTGACTCGCTACTATCTGTCTGCAAGTGTGTAACAGATAAGTCATCATTCAGTTTCTGTACATGTATTGACATTCTTTGTTTGTCTTACAGGTTTTTCAGACAGCATGACTGCCTCCCTCCGTTCCTGATGTTGGATCTGTCCTTCAAGGGTCTGTGCATCTTCAACTATGTGTGAGTCGCTACTATCTGTCTGCAAGTGTGTAACAGGTTGCTGAGCATTTAGTTTCTATACATGTATTGACTTTCTTTTTTGTGTTACAGGTTCTCAAGAAGTCCATTAACCTCTTCTTCTCCCTGAAGGTGTATCCTTCTAACAAATATTTTCATCTGCAACTGTGTGTGGTTCGCTGTCCATCATTCTGCAACTCTTTAACAGGTAAGTGATTGTTCAGTGTCTATACATGTATTGCCTTTTTGTTGTCTTACAGGCTTTCAGGACCAATGGCTCCCCCCTTCCTGATGGTCCATACAGTCAACAAGGTTCTGTCCATTGCAACTGTTTGTGGTTCGCTATTAATCTGTCTGCAAGTGTGTAACAGGTAAGTCATCATTCAGTTTCTATACATGTATTGACTTTCTTTGTTTGTCTTACAGGTTTTACGGACAGCATGACCGCCTCCCTCCCTTCCTGATGGAGGATCTGTCCTTCAAGGGTCTGTGCATCTGCAACTGTGTGTGGCTCGCTATTAATCTGTCTGCAAGTGTGTAACAGGTAGGTCATCATTCAGTTTCTATACATATATTGACTTTCTTTTTTGTGTTACAGATTCTCAAGAATTTCATTAACCTCTTCTTCTCCCTGAAGGTGTATCCTACAAATATTTTAATCTGTAACTGTGTGAGGTTTGATGTTCTTCATTCTGCAACTCTGTAACAGGTAAGTGATTGTTCAGTGTCTATACATGTATTGCCTTTTTGTTGTCTTACAGACTTTCAGGACCAGTGGCCCTCCCCTTCCTGATGGTCCATACAGTCAACAAGGGTCTGTCCATTGCAACTGTGTGTGGCTCGCTATTAATCTGTCTGCAAGTGTGTAACAGGTAGGTCATTATTCAGTTTCTATACATGTATTGACTTTCTTTGTTTGTCTTACAGGTTTTTCAGAGAGCATGACCGCCTCCCTCCCTTCCTGATGGTGGATCTGTCCTTCTAGGGTCTGTGCATCTGCAATTGTGTGTGAGTCGCTACTATCTGTCTGCAAGTGTGTAACAGGTAGGGGATCATTAAGTTTCTAAACATGTATTGACTTTCTTTTTTGTGTTAGAGATTCTCAAGAAGTTCATCAACCTCTTGTTCTCCCTGAAGTTGTGTCCTTCTTGCAGATATTTTCATCTGTTACTGTGTGTGGTTCGCTGTCCATCATTCTGCATCTCTGTAACAGGTAAGTGATCATTCAGTGTCTATACATGTATTGCCTTTTTGTTGTCTTACAGGCTTTCAGGACCAATGGCTCCCCACTTCCTGATGTTGCATACAGCCAACAAGGGACTGTCCATTGCAACTGTGTGTGACTCGCTACTATCTGTCTGCAAGTGTGTAACAGATAAGTCATCATTCAGTTTCTGTACATGTATTGACATTTTTTGTTTGTCTTACAGGTTTTTCAGACAGCATGACTGCCTCCCTCCGTTCCTGATGTTGGATCTGTCTTTCAAGGTTCTGTGCATCTTCATCTATGTGAGTCGCTACTATCTGTCTGCAAGTGTGTAACAGATTGGTGAGCATTCAGTTTCTATACATGTATTGACTTTCTTTTTTGTGTTACAGGTTCTCAAGAAGTCCATTAACCTCTTCTTCTCCCTGAAGGTGTATCCTTCTAACAAATATTTTCATCTGCAACTGTGTGTGGTTCGCTGTCCATCATTCTGCAACTCTGTAACAGGTAAGTGATCATTCAGTTTCTATACATATATTGCCTTTTTAATGTCTTACAGGCTTTCAGGACCAATGGCTCCCCCCTTCCTGATGGTCCATACAGTCAACAAGGTTCTGTCCATTGCAACTGTGTGTGGCTTGCTATTAATCTGTCTGCAAGTGTGTAACAGGTAGGTCATCATTCAGTTTCTATACATGTATTGAATTTCTTTGTTTGTCTTACAGGTTTTACGGACAGCATGACCGCCTCCCTCCCTTCCTGATGGAGGATCTGTGCTTCGAGGGTCTGTGCATCTGCAACTGTTTGTGGTTCACTATTAATCTGTCTGCAAGTGTGTAACAGGTAAGTCATCATTCAGTTTCTATACATGTATTGACTTTCTTTGTTTGTCTTACAGGTTTTATGGACAGCATGACCGCCTCCCTCCCTTCCTGATGGAGGATCTGTCCTTCAAGGGTCTGTGCATCTGCAATTGTGTGTGGCTCGCTATTAATCTGTCTGCAAGTGTGTAACAGGTAGGGGATCATTAAGTTTCTAAACATGTATTGACTTTCTTTTTTGTGTTACAGATTCTCAAGAAGTTCATTAACCTCTTCTTCTCCCTGAAGGTGTATCCTCCAAATATTTTAATCTGTAACTGTGAGAGGTTTGATGTTCATCATTCTGCAACTCTGTAACAGGTAAGTGATTGTTCAGTGTCTATACATGTATTGCCTTTTTGTTGTCTTACAGACTTTCAGGACCAGTGGCCCTCCCCTTCCTGATGGTCCATACAGTCAATAAGGGTCTGTCCATTGCAACTGTGTGTGGCTCGCTATTAATCTGTCTGCAAGTGTGTAACAGGTAGGTCATCATTCAGTTTCTATACATGTATTGACTTTCTTTGTTTGTCTTGCAGGTTTTTCGGACAGCATGACCGCCTCCCTCCCTTCCTGATGGTGGATCTGTCCTTCTAGGTTCTGTGCATCTGCAACTGTGTGTGAGTTGCTACTATCTGTCTGCAAGTGTGTAACAGGTTCGTGATCATTCAGATTCTATACATGTATTGACTTTCTTTTTTCTGTTACAGGTTCTCAAGAAGTCCATCAACCACTTCTTCTCCCTGAAGGTGTATCCTTCTAACAAATATTCTCATCTGTAACTGTCTGTGGTTCGCTAACCATCATTCTGCAACTCTGTAACAGGTAGGTGATCATTCAGTGTCTATACATTTATTGCCTTTTTGTTGTCTTGCAGGCTTTCAGAACCAACGGCTCCCACCTTCCTGATGTTGCACACAGACAACAACGGTTTGTCCATTGCAACTGTTTGTGGCTTGCTATTAATCTGTCTGCAAGTGTGTAACAGGTAGGTCATCATTCAGTTTCTATACATGTATTGACTTTCTTTGTTTGTCTTACAGCTTTTACGGACAGCATGACCGCCTCCCTCCCTTCCTGATGGAGGATTTGTCCTTCAAGGGTCTGTGCATCTGCAACTGTGTGTTGCTCGTTATTAATCTGTCTGCAAGTGTGTAACAGGAAGGTCATCATTCAGTTTCTATACATGTATTGACTTTCTTTGTTTGTCTTACAGGTTTTACGGACAGCATGACCGCCTCCCTCCCTTCCTGATGGAGGATCTGTCCTTCGAGGGTCTGTGCATCTGCAACTGTTTGTGGTTCGCTATTAATCTGTCTGCAAGTGTGTAACACGTAGGTCATCATTCAGTTTCTATACATGTATTGACTTTCTTTGTTTGTCTTACAGGTTTTTTGGACAGCATGACCGCCTCCCTCCCTTCCTGATGGAGGATCTGTCCTTTAAGGGTCTGTGCATCTGCAACTGTGTGTGAGTTGCTACTATCTGTCTGCAAGTGTGTAACAGGTTGGTGATCATTAAGTTTCTATACATGTATTGACTTTCTTTTTTGTGTTACAGATTCTCAAGAAGTTCATTAACCTCTTCTTCTCCATGAAGGTGTATCCTCCAAATATTTTAATCTGTAACTGTGTGAGGTTTGATGTTCATCATTCTGCAACTCTGTAACAGGTAAGTGATCGTTCAGTTTCTATACATGTATTGCCTTTTTGTTGTCTTACAGACTTTCAAGACCAGTGGCCCTCCCCTTCCTGATGGTCCATACAGTCAATAAGGGACTGTCCATTGCAACTGTGTGTGACTCGCTACTATCTGTCTGCAAGTGTGTAACAGATAAGTCATCATTCAGTTTCTGTACATGTATTGACATTCTTTGTTTGTCTTACAGGTTTTTCAGACAGCATGACTGCCTCCCTCTGTTCCTGATGTTGGATCTGTCCTTCAAGGGTCTGTGCATCTTCAACTATGTGTGAGTCGCTACTATCTGTCTGCAAGTGTGTAACAGGTTGCTGAGCATTTAGTTTCTATACATGTATTGACTTTCTTTTTTGTGTTACAGGTTCTCAAGAAGTCCATTAACCTCTTCTTCTCCCTGAAGGTGTATCCTTCTAACAAATATTTTCATCTGCAACTGTGTGTGGTTCGCTGTCCATCATTCTGCAACTCTTTAACAGGTACGTGATTGTTCAGTGTCTATACATGTATTGCCTTTTTGTTGTCTTACAAGCTTTCAGGACCAATGGCTCCCCCCTTCCTGACGGTCCATACAGTCAACAAGGTTCTGTCCATTGCAACTGTTTGTGGTTCGCTATTAATCTGTCTGCAAGTGTGTAACAGGTAAGTCATCATTCAGTTTCTATACATGTATTGACTTTCTTTGTTTGTCTTACAGGTTTTACGGACAGCATGACCGCCTCCCTCCCTTCCTGATGGAGGATCTGTCCTTCAAGGGTCTGTGCATCTGCAACTGTGTGTGGCTCGCTATTAATCTGTCTGCAAGTGTGTAACAGGTAGGTCATCATTCAGTTTCTATACATGTATTGACTTTCTTTGTTTGTCTTACAGGTTTTACGGACAGCATGATCGCCTCCCTCCCTTCCTGATGGAGGATCTGTCCTTCAAGGGTCTGTGCATCTGCAACTGTGTGTGGCTCGCTATTAATCTGTCTGCAAGTGTGTAACAGGTTGTTGATCATTCAGTTTCTATACATATATTGACTTTCTTTTTTGTGTCACAGATTCTCAAGAAGTTCATTAACCTCTTCTTCTCCCTGAAGGTGTATCCTCCAAATATTTTAATCTGTAACTGTGAGAGGTTTGATGTTCATCATTCTGCAACTCTGTAACAGGTAAGTGATCGTTCAGTGTCTATACATGTATTGACCTTTTGTTGTCTTACAGAGTTTCAGGACCAGTGGCCCTCCCCTTCCTGATGGTCCATACAGTCAACAAGGGTCTGTCCATTGCAACTGTGTGTGGCTCGCTATTAATCTGTCTGCAAGTGTGTAACAGGTAGGTCATTATTCAGTTTCTATACATGTATTGACTTTCTTTGTTTGTCTTACAGGTTTTTCAGACAGCATGACCGCCTCCCTCCCTTCCTGATGGTGGATCTGTCCTTCTAGGGTCTGTGCATCTGCAATTGTGTGTGAGTCGCTACTATCTGTCTGCAAGTGTGTAACTGGTAGGGGATCATTAAGTTTCTAAACATGTATTGACTTTCTTTTTTGTGTTACAGATTCTCAAGAAGTTCATCAACCTCTTGTTCTCCCTGAAGTTGTGTCCTTCTTGCAGATATTTTCATCTGTAACTGTGTGTGGTTCGCTGTCCATCATTCTGCATCTCTGTAACAGGTAAGGGATCATTCAGTGTCTATACATGTATTGCCTTTTTGTTGTCTTACAGGCTTTCAGGACCAATGGCTCCCCACTTCCTGATGTTGCATACAGCCAACAAGGGACTGTCCATTGCAACTGTGTGTGACTCGCTACTATCTGTCTGCAAGTGTGTAACAGATAAGTCATCATTCAGTTTCTGTACATGTATTGACATTCTTTGTTTGTCTTACAGGTTTTTCAGACAGCATGACTGCCTCCCTCCGTTCCTGATGTTGGATCTGTCCTTCAAGGGTCTGTGCATCTTCAACTATGTGTGAGTCGCTACTATCTGTCTGCAAGTGTGTAACAGGTTGCTGAGCATTTAGTTTCTATACATGTATTGACTTTCTTTTTTGTGTTACAGGTTCTCAAGAAGTCCATTAACCTCTTCTTCTCCCTGAAGGTGTATCCTTCTAACAAATATTTTCATCTGCAACTGTGTGTGGTTCGCTGTCCATCATTCTGCAACTCTTTAACAGGTAAGTGATTGTTCAGTGTCTATACATGTATTGCCTTTTTGTTGTCTTACAAGCTTTCAGGACCAATGGCTCCCCCCTTCCTGACGGTCCATACAGTCAACAAGGTTCTGTCCATTGCAACTGTTTGTGGTTCGCTATTAATCTGTCTGCAAGTGTGTAACAGGTAAGTCATCATTCAGTTTCTATATATGTATTGACTTTCTTTGTTTGTCTTACAGGTTTTACGGACAGCATGACCGCCTCCCTCCCTTCCTGATGGAGGATCTGTCCTTCAAGGGTCTGTGCATCTGCAACTGTGTGTGGCTCGCTATTAATCTGTCTGCAAGTGTGTAACAGGTAGGTCATCATTCAGTTTCTATACATGTATTGACTTTCTTTGTTTGTCTTACAGGTTTTACGGACAGCATGATCGCCTCCCTCCCTTCCTGATGGAGGATCTGTCCTTCAAGGGTCTGTGCATCTGCAACTGTGTGTGGCTCGCTATTAATCTGTCTGCAAGTGTGTAACAGGTTGTTGATCATTCAGTTTCTATACATATATTGACTTTCTTTTTTGTGTCACAGATTCTCAAGAAGTTCATTAACCTCTTCTTCTCCCTGAAGGTGTATCCTCCAAATATTTTAATCTGTAACTGTGAGAGGTTTGATGTTCATCATTCTGCAACTCTGTAACAGGTAAGTGATCGTTCAGTGTCTATACATGTATTGACCTTTTGTTGTCTTACAGAGTTTCAGGACCAGTGGCCCTCCCCTTCCTGATGGTCCATACAGTCAACAAGGGTCTGTCCATTGCAACGGTGTGTGGCTCGCTATTAATCTGTCTGCAAGTGTGTAACAGGTAGGTCATTATTCAGTTTCTATACATGTATTGACTTTCTTTGTTTGTCTTACAGGTTTTTCAGACAGCATGACCGCCTCCCTCCCTTCCTGATGGTGGATCTGTCCTTCTAGGGTCTGTGCATCTGCAATTGTGTGTGAGTCGCTACTATCTGTCTGCAAGTGTGTAACTGGTAGGGGATCATTAAGTTTCTAAACATGTATTGACTTTCTTTTTTGTGTTACAGATTCTCAAGAAGTTCATCAACCTCTTGTTCTCCCTGAAGTTGTGTCCTTCTTGCAGATATTTTCATCTGTAACTGTGTGTGGTTCGCTGTCCATCATTCTGCATCTCTGTAACAGGTAAGGGATCATTCAGTGTCTATACATGTATTGCCTTTTTGTTGTCTTACAGGCTTTCAGGACCAATGGCTCCCCACTTCCTGATGTTGCATACAGCCAACAAGGGACTGTCCATTGCAACTGTGTGTGACTCGCTACTATCTGTCTGCAAGTGTGTAACAGATAAGTCATCATTCAGTTTCTGTACATGTATTGACATTCTTTGTTTGTCTTACAGGTTTTTCAGACAGCATGACTGCCTCCCTCCGTTCCTGATGTTGGATCTGTCCTTCAAGGGTCTGTGCATCTTCAACTATGTGTGAGTCGCTACTATCTGTCTGCAAGTGTGTAACAGGTTGCTGAGCATTTAGTTTCTATACATGTATTGACTTTCTTTTTTGTGTTACAGGTTCTCAAGAAGTCCATTAACCTCTTCTTCTCCCTGAAGGTGTATCCTTCTAACAAATATTTTCATCTGCAACTGTGTGTGGTTCGCTGTCCATCATTCTGCAACTCTTTAACAGGTAAGTGATTGTTCAGTGTCTATACATGTATTGCCTTTTTGTTGTCTTACAAGCTTTCAGGACCAATGGCTCCCCCCTTCCTGACGGTCCATACAGTCAACAAGGTTCTGTCCATTGCAACTGTTTGTGGTTCGCTATTAATCTGTCTGCAAGTGTGTAACAGGTAAGTCATCATTCAGTTTCTATACATGTATTGACTTTCTTTGTTTGTCTTACAGGTTTTACGGACAGCATGACCGCCTCCCTCCCTTCCTGATGGAGGATCTGTCCTTCAAGGGTCTGTGCATCTGCAACTGTGTGTGGCTCGCTATTAATCTGTCTGCAAGTGTGTAACAGGTAGGTCATCATTCAGTTTCTATACATGTATTGACTTTCTTTGTTTGTCTTACAGGTTTTACGGACAGCATGATCGCCTCCCTCCCTTCCTGATGGAGGATCTGTCCTTCAAGGGTCTGTGCATCTGCAACTGTGTGTGGCTCGCTATTAATCTGTCTGCAAGTGTGTAACAGGTTGTTGATCATTCAGTTTCTATACATATATTGACTTTCTTTTTTGTGTCACAGATTCTCAAGAAGTTCATTAACCTCTTCTTCTCCCTGAAGGTGTATCCTCCAAATATTTTAATCTGTAACTGTGAGAGGTTTGATGTTCATCATTCTGCAACTCTGTAACAGGTAAGTGATCGTTCAGTGTCTATACATGTATTGACCTTTTGTTGTCTTACAGAGTTTCAGGACCAGTGGCCCTCCCCTTCCTGATGGTCCATACAGTCAACAAGGGTCTGTCCATTGCAACTGTGTGTGGCTCGCTATTAATCTGTCTGCAAGTGTGTAACAGGTAGGTCATTATTCAGTTTCTATACATGTATTGACTTTCTTTGTTTGTCTTACAGGTTTTTCAGAGAGCATGACCGCCTCCCTCCCTTCCTGATGGTGGATCTGTCCTTCTAGGGTCTGTGCATCTGCAATTGTGTGTGAGTCGCTACTATCTGTCTGCAAGTGTGTAACTGGTAGGGGATCATTAAGTTTCTAAACATGTATTGACTTTCTTTTTTGTGTTAGAGATTCTCAAGAAGTTCATCAACCTCTTGTTCTCCCTGAAGTTGTGTCCTTCTTGCAGATATTTTCATCTGTTACTGTGTGTGGTTCGCTGTCCATCATTCTGCATCTCTGTAACAGGTAAGTGATCATTCAGTGTCTATACATGTATTGCCTTTTTGTTGTCTTACAGGCTTTCAGGACCAATGGCTCCCCACTTCCTGATGTTGCATACAGCCAACAAGGGACTGTCCATTGCAACTGTGTGTGACTCGCTACTATCTGTCTGCAAGTGTGTAACAGATAAGTCATCATTCAGTTTCTGTACATGTATTGACATTCTTTGTTTGTCTTACAGGTTTTTCAGACAGCATGACTGCCTCCCTCCGTTCCTGATGTTGGATCTGTCCTTCAAGGTTCTGTGCATCTTCATCTATGTGTGAGTCGCTACTATCTGTCTGCAAGTGTGTAACAGATTGGTGAGCATTCAGTTTCTATACATGTATTGACTTTCTTTTTTGTGTTACAGGTTCTCAAGAAGTCCATTAACCTCTTCTTCTCCCTGAAGGTGTATCCTTCTAACAAATATTTTCATCTGCAACTGTGTGTGGTTCGCTGTCCATCATTCTGCAACTCTTTAACAGGTACGTGATTGTTCAGTGTCTATACATGTATTGCCTTTTTGTTGTCTTACAAGCTTTCAGGACCAATGGCTCCCCCCTTCCTGACGGTCCATACAGTCAACAAGGTTCTGTCCATTGCAACTGTTTGTGGTTCGCTATTAATCTGTCTGCAAGTGTGTAACAGGTAAGTCATCATTCAGTTTCTATACATGTATTGACTTTCTTTGTTTGTCTTACAGGTTTTACGGACAGCATGACCGCCTCCCTCCCTTCCTGATGGAGGATCTGTCCTTCAAGGGTCTGTGCATCTGCAACTGTGTGTGGCTCGCTATTAATCTGTCTGCAAGTGTGTAACAGGTAGGTCATCATTCAGTTTCTATACATGTATTGACTTTCTTTGTTTGTCTTACAGGTTTTACGGACAGCATGATCGCCTCCCTCCCTTCCTGATGGAGGATCTGTCCTTCAAGGGTCTGTGCATCTGCAACTGTGTGTGGCTCGCTATTAATCTGTCTGCAAGTGTGTAACAGGTTGTTGATCATTCAGTTTCTATACATATATTGACTTTCTTTTTTGTGTCACAGATTCTCAAGAAGTTCATTAACCTCTTCTTCTCCCTGAAGGTGTATCCTCCAAATATTTTAATCTGTAACTGTGAGAGGTTTGATGTTCATCATTCTGCAACTCTGTAACAGGTAAGTGATTGTTCAGTGTCTATACATGTATTGACCTTTTGTTGTCTTACAGAGTTTCAGGACCAGTGGCCCTCCCCTTCCTGATGGTCCATACAGTCAACAAGGGTCTGTCCATTGCAACTGTGTGTGGCTCGCTATTAATCTGTCTGCAAGTGTGTAACAGGTAGGTCATTATTCAGTTTCTATACATGTATTGACTTTCTTTGTTTGTCTTACAGGTTTTTCAGACAGCATGACCGCCTCCCTCCCTTCCTGATGGTGGATCTGTCCTTCTAGGGTCTGTGCATCTGCAATTGTGTGTGAGTCGCTACTATCTGTCTGCAAGTGTGTAACTGGTAGGGGATCATTAAGTTTCTAAACATGTATTGACTTTCTTTTTTGTGTTACAGATTCTCAAGAAGTTCATCAACCTCTTGTTCTCCCTGAAGTTGTGTCCTTCTTGCAGATATTTTCATCTGTAACTGTGTGTGGTTCGCTGTCCATCATTCTGCATCTCTGTAACAGGTAAGGGATCATTCAGTGTCTATACATGTATTGCCTTTTTGTTGTCTTACAGGCTTTCAGGACCAATGGCTCCCCACTTCCTGATGTTGCATACAGCCAACAAGGGACTGTCCATTGCAACTGTGTGTGACTCGCTACTATCTGTCTGCAAGTGTGTAACAGATAAGTCATCATTCAGTTTCTATACATGTATTGACTTTCTTTGTTTGTCTTACAGGTTTTACGGACAGCATGACCGCCTCCCTCCCTTCCTGATGGAGGATCTGTCCTTCAAGGGTCTGTGCATCTGCAACTGTGTGTGGCTCGCTATTAATCTGTCTGCAAGTGTGTAACAGGTAGGTCATCATTCAGTTTCTATACATGTATTGACTTTCTTTGTTTGTCTTACAGGTTTTACGGACAGCATGATCGCCTCCCTCCCTTCCTGATGGAGGATCTGTCCTTCAAGGGTCTGTGCATCTGCAACTGTGTGTGGCTCGCTATTAATCTGTCTGCAAGTGTGTAACAGGTTGTTGATCATTCAGTTTCTATACATATATTGACTTTCTTTTTTGTGTTACAGATTCTTAAGAAGTTCATTAACCTCTTCTTCTCCCTGAAGGTGTATCCTACAAATATTTTAATCTGTATCTGTGTGAGGTTTGATGTTCATCATACTGCAACTCTGTAACAGGTAAGTGATTGTTCAGTGTCTATACATGTATTGCCTTTTTGTTGTCTTACAGACTTTCAGGACCAATGGCTCCCCCCTTCCTGATGGTCCATACAGCCAACAAGGGACTGTCCATTGCAACTGTGTGTGACTCGCTACTATCTGTCTGCAAGTGTGTAACAGATAAGTCATCATTCAGTTTCTGTACATGTATTGACATTCTTTGTTTGTCTTACAGGTTTTTCAGACAGCATGAATGCCTCCCTCCGTTCCTGATGTTGGATCTGTCCTTCAAGGTTCTGTGCATCTTCAACTATGTGTGAGTCGCTACTATCTGTCTGCAAGTGTGTAACAGGTTGGTGAGCATTCAGTTTCTATACATGTATTGACTTTCTTTTTTGTGTTACAGGTTCTCAAGAAGTCCATTAACCTCTTCTTCTCCCTGAAGGTGTATCCTTCTAACAAATATTTTCATCTGCAACTGTGTGTGGTTCGCTGTCCATCATTCTGCAACTCTGTAACAGGTAAGTGATCATTCAGTGTCTATACATGTATTGCCTTTTTGTTGTCTTACAGGCTTTCAGAACCAACGGCTCCCACCTTCCTGATGTTGCACACAGACATCAACGGTCTGTCCATTGCAACTGTTTGTGGCTTGCTATTAATCTGTCTGCAAGTGTGTAACAGGTAGGTCATCTCTCAGTTTCTATACATGTATTGACTTTCTTTGTTTGTCTTACAGGTTTTTCGGACAGCATGACCGCCTCCCTCCCTTCCTGATGGAGGATCTGTCCTTCGAGGGTCTGTGCATCTGCAACTGTTTGTGGTTCGCTATTAATCTGTCTGCAAGTGTGTAACAGGTAGGTCATCATTCAGGTTCTATACATGTATTGACTTTCTTTGTTTGTCTTACAGGTTTTACGGACAGCATGACCGCCTCCCTCCCTTCCTGATGGAGGATCTGTCCTTCAAGGGTCTGTGTATCTGCAACTGTGTGTGGCTCGCTATTAATCTGTCTGCAAGTGTGTAACAGGTAGGTCATCATTCAGTTTCTATACATGTATTGACTTTCTTTTTTGTGTTACACATTCTCAAGAAGTTCATCAACCTCTTGTTCTCCCTGAAGTTGTGTCCTTCTTACAGATATTTTCATCTGTAACTGTGTGTGGTTCGCTGTCCATCATTCTGCAACTCTGTAACAGGTAAGTGATCATTCAGTGTCTATACATGTATTGCCTTTTTTTTGTCTTACAGGCTTTCAGGACATATGGCTCCCCACTTTCTGATGTTGCATACAGCCAACAAGGGACTGTCCATTGCAACTGTGTGTGGCTCGCTATTAATCTGTCTGCAAGTGTGTAACAGGTAGGTCATCATTCAGTTTCTATACATTTATTGACTTTCTTTGTTTGTCTTACAGGTTTTTCGGAAAGCATGACCGCCTCCCTCCCTTCCCGATGGAGGATCTGTCCTTCAAGAGTCTGTGCATCTGCAACTGTGTGTGAGTTGCTACTATCTGTTTGCAAGTGTGTAACAGGTTGGTGATCATTCAGTTTCTATACATGTATTGACTTTCTTTTTTCTGGTATAGGTTCTCAAGAAGTCCATCAACCTCTTCTTCTCGCTGAAGGTGTATCCTTCTAACAAATATTCTCATCTGTAACTGTCTGTGGTTCGCTAACCATCATTCTGCAACTCTGTAACAGGTAAGTGATCATTCTTTTCTATACATGTATTGACTTTCTTTGTTTGTCTTACAGGTTTTACGGACAGCATGACCGCCTCCCTCCCTTCCTGATGGAGGATCTGTCCTTCAAGGGTCTGTGCATCTGCAACTGTGTGGCTCGCTATTAATCTGTCTGCAAGTGTGTAACAGGTAGGTCATCATTCAGTTTCTATACATGTATTGACTTTCTTTGTTTGTCTTACAGGTTTTACGGACAGCATGACTGCCTCCCTCCGTTCCTGATGTTGGATCTGTCCTTCAAGGTTCTGTGCATCTTCAACTATGTGTGAGTCGCTACTATCTGTCTGCAAGTGTGTAACAGGTTGGTGAGCATTCAGTTTCTATACATGTACTGACTTTCTTTTTTGTGTTACAGGTTCTCAATTAGTCCATTAACCTCTTCTTCTCCCTGAAGGTGTATCCTTCTAACAAATATTTTCATCTGCAACTGTGTGTGGTTTGATGTTCATAATTCTGCAACTCTGTCACAGGTAAGTGATCATTCAGTGTCTATACATGTATTGCCTTTTTGTTGTCTTACAGGCTTTCAGGACCAATGGCTCCCCCTTCCTGATGGTGCATACAGTCAACAAGGGTCTGTCCATTGCAACTGTGTGTGGCTCGCTATTAATCTGTCTGCAAGTGTGTAACAGGTAGGTCATCATTCAGTTTCTATACATGTATTGACTTTCTTTGTTTGTCTTACAGGTTTTTCGGACAGCATGACCGCCTCCCTCCCTTCCTGATGGTGGATCTGTCCTTCAAGGGTCTGAGCATCTGAAACTATGTGTGAGTCGCTACTACCTGTCTGCAAGTGTGTAACAGGTTGGTGATCATTCAGTTTCTATACATGTATTGACTTTCTTTTTTGAGTTACAGGTCCTCAAGAAGTCCATCAACCTCTTTTTCTCCCTGAAGGTGTATCCTTCTAACAAATATTTTCATCTGAAAATAAGTGATCATTCAGTTTCTATACATGTATTGCCTTTTTGTTGTCTTATAGGCTTTCAGGACCAATGGCTCCCTCTCTTCCTGATGGTGCATACATCAGGAAGAGATCTTAACTTCAAGTCAACTGTGTGTGGCTCGCTATCTATCTGTCTGCAAGTGTGTAAGAGGTAGGTGGTCATTCAGTTTCTATACATGTATTTTCTTTTTTTTGTCTTACATGTTCATGACCCCATGAGCCCCTCCCTCCCTGACCATGCATCCAGCCACCACAGTCTGTCCATCTGCAGCTGTCTTGCTCGCTGTCTATTGTTCTGCAACTGCGTTAGAGTTAAGTGATCTTTCAGTTTCAAAACCCATATTGACTTTATTTGTTGTCTTACAGGTTCTGAGGATGTCATTATCCCCTCCCTCCTTGATGGTGCATCTGTCCATCAAGGGTCCATCCATCTTCACCTGTGTATGGCTCACTGTCTATCTGTGTGCAACTGTCTAACAGGTAGGTGATCCCCATCCTGATGGTAGATGTGGCCAACAAGGGTCTGTCCTTCTGCAACTGTTTGTTTTTTGCTTTATATCGGTCTGCTTCTGTGTAACACATAGGTGATCATAACTTTTCTATATATGTATTTTCATTTTTTTTTGTGTTACAGGTTCATACCCCCCCCCACGTAATGGTGGATCCCGGCAACAAGGTTCAGACTGTTGTCAGTCCACCCACTGCTCCTGACTCAGTCCCAGTGATGAGCTCCATTGGTAGAGAGACCTCACTTCTGGTTCTGTGGTGGACCCTCTGCTCAGAACTCCATTAGGACATCTCCATTCCTACAGCCTGCAGCTAGGCCGAGAAATTAAGCAGCGCCTGTGCGAGGAGTGCAGCTGTCCCACTCGGAGTATGGAGGTCCAGATCGCAGAGGTCTTCAGCTCACCAACTGGGACAAGCTTCGCCCTCCACTTTGAACTGGACACAAGCAGAGAGCCACTGCCTAAGCAGCCCAAGAGGAAAAGAAGGAGGCGAAGACACTGAGATCAGGAAAAGCAGCAAACATGACTTTTAACTCCTTTTTACTATTTTAACTACTTTTCTTCTTCTTCTTTATCTTTTTATTATTATTATTATTATTATTATTATTATTATTGTTATTATTATTGTTATTATTATTGTTGTGTACTTTTTTCCCTCATAACTGATGTACTGTCATGAACTTTGGCACAGAAATGTGCAATTGTGAAATATAAGATTAATAATAGAACTGTAAATTTTACATTAGGGTTCACACCTTAATCTATAAACCTAGCTCTTTGTTACTTTTTTTAACTTTTTATTTATTCTATTTATTGTTTTGTGTATTTTTCTCTTTTAGTATAATACTTGTTAACGGTCTGTTTTTTTTTTTTGTTACATGTCATACTTGTGTTGCTCTCACCAAGTAAAATTGTAACATAGTTGGCGGAATAAAGAGATTCTGAGATTTGGGGTTTACTGTGTAAAGTGGTCTGTTTTCATCTATTTCCAGAGGTGAAAAGTAACATTCCAACTTCTTTTATTACAGTAGTTTTAATAATGTATGAGGACATCACATATTTGGGTCTAGGTCATCTTCATTCATCTTTAATCAATTTCAAATGCATTAATAAAAGTCGATTAATCATCAGCTGCCAACAATGCCTCCCAAAACCTGTTAAATCTCTACTTTTTCAAACTGAGGATTAAATCTAATTAAATCTAAACTGGTTTATGCTGGTCTGGTTTGCTAGTGTATGCTATTTTTTTCTAGAAGGGCAGTTTCTCAAAGGTTTATAGTCTTTGCGATGCTCTTATACTATAACACCTGCTGGTGCGAGGTGCGTTCCACTGATGTGTCTGTGTGCATTTTCACCAATTAAATAGTAAATAAGCCTGTAAAAGAATTGATTGTCCATAAAATACTCTTATGAATTATTCACACTGGATTATGAATTCTTTCTAGAAAACAAGCAGTACATTCTATTACACCAAATACAATAATAATTAATAAATACAATAAATGAAAGTCTAAATTAACTAAAATAATGACAATCACTTGTTAGTGTTACTTTTATGGTAATAGAAGGGAAGTGGTATTTTGAGGAAACAATATTTTGTAGACAACAGTAAACAATTATTTAATATTTAAATTTACTTTTGGTATTATATTATAAATGGATTATTCTATTATATATTTTCATTATGTAATATAACATTATAATATTGTTTTTATAAGCACAGTCTATACTTACCTGAAATATCGAGAGTCTCAACACCCAACTGAATGACATGTGGAAGAAGCGCCATGTAGCGATTATTATACAGTGAGTCCAAGAAGTATTTGATCCCTTGCTGATTTTCTTTGTTTGCCCACTAATAAAGACACTATCCTTCTGCACTTTTAATGGTAGATATATTCTAACATGGAGAGACAGAATATCAAGACAAAAATCCAGAATATAATTTTAAAGAATATATTTTAATTAATTTGTATTTCAATGAGGAAAATAAGTATTTGATCCCTCTTGCCAAACACACTCAATACTTAGTGGCAAAGCCTTTGTTTGCAAGCACAGCGGTGAGACGTTTGTTGTAGTTAACCACAAGTTTAGCACACACACCAGGGGGAATTTTGGCCCACTCTTCTTTGCAGATCCTCTCTAAATCATGAAGGTTGGTGGGCTGTCGCTTGGCAACTCTGACCTTCAGCTCCCTCCATAGATTTTCGATCGGATTGAGGTCTGGCGACTGGCTGGGCCACTCCATGACCTTAATGTGATTTTTCTTGAGCCAATCCTTTGTTGCCTTTGCTGTATGTTTAGGGTCGTTATCATGTTGGAAGACCCAACCACGGCCCATTTTCAGATCCCTGGCAGAGGGGAGGAGGTTGTCCCTCAGGATTGTGCGGTACATGGCTCCATCCATCTTCCCAGTGATGCGGTGAAGTAGCCCTGTACCCTTGGCAGAGAAACACCCCCAAAACATTATGCTTCCACCTCCATGCTTGACGGTGGGCACAGTGTTCTTGGGGTCATAGGCAGCATTTTTCTTCCTCCACACATGGCGGGTGGAGTTGAGGCCAAAAAGTTCAATTTTGGTCTCGTCTGACCACAAAACCTTCTCCCAATAACTTGGTTCATCTTTCAAATGATCATTGGCATACTTGAGGCGCGCCTCCACATGTGCTCTCTTCAGCAGGGGTACCTTTCGGGCACTGCAGGATGTGAATCCATTGTTGCGCAAAGTGTTGCCAATTGTTTCCTTGCAAACTGTGGTCCCAGCTGCCTTCAGGTCATTTGCTAACTCCTGCCGAGTGGTTGCAGGACGATTTCTGACTGTTCTCAGCATCATTGCCACCCCACGAGGCGAAATCTTCTTTGGAGCACCGGGCCGAGGTCTGTTGATTGTCATGTTATACTCTTTAAACTTTCTGATAATTGCACCAATAGTTGTTACTTTCACATCCAACACCTTACTAATCTTTTTGTAGCCCATTCCAGCTTTGTGAAGGTCAACAATTCTGACTCTGAGGTCCTGTGACAGCTCTTTGGTTTTACCCATGTTGGAGACTTGAAATCTGTGTGATCTGTCTGATTCTGTGGACAGGTGTTTTTCACACAAGTGATTAGTGAGAACAGGTGGCTTCAGGTCAGGTAACAAGTTGATTGGGAGTGTCTAACTGGTCTGTAAAAGCCAGAACTGCTAATGAATACTAAGGGATCAAATACTTATTTCACTCCATGAAATACAAATCAATTAATATATATTCCTTAGATTTATTTTCTGGATTTTCTTTTTAATATTCTGTCTCTCCATGTAAGAATACATCTACCATTAAAAGTATAGAATGATCATGTCTTTATTAGTGGGCCAACGAAGAAAATCAGCAAGGGATCAAATACTTCTTGGACTCACTGTATGTCAGTAACAGCTTCCTTGTATAAAGACTCAGCGCTTCTAGGTGTAAGTAGGTCAGACGGGCCGGTGCCGCGACACCTCTAATCCCCCCCCCCCCCCCCCGACTGTCCCATTGGTTAAAATATTGCACATGATAAATTGCCCATCTTCACACAGCTGTCATACTTATATGCCAGATTAAAATTTATGGAAAGATATTAATTGATCTTTACTGAGATGTTTTTATCTGAATAAAGTTTTGCTTTTATCATTTATAAATTATAATTTTGAACAGCTTCATATGGTCTATATCATCAACTTCATCATTTGTATACAGATAACAGCTCTCACTGGAACACAGAACAGAGGAAAACAACTCAACACATTTTTAATCAACAATTATAAGACTTCCGTGGTTAAAAATGTTTGAATGTTTTTTCTGGTCTTTCAGGCAGGAATCATCTTTAATATTTAATTACTAAAGCAGAAGAAATCCTTACATTAATTAATAAGAAAAAAATGTAATTGTAATTGTTTTGAACTCCAAAGCGTCTGAACAAAAGACATCTACAATACGAGAGGGTCTCTGGTAATTCTTGTTCCTCCAGCAGCAGCAGAGTCACTGGGTCAAACGAAACGAGCCTCGTCATTTCTTTTATGATTGATACAGTCAGTTACAGATTCTGGCCGCTAGACGGCGACAAAGCGCCAATTACACGGGTGTTACTCCAGTAAGGGCAGACATATGTTTGTCGTAGCATCTCTGTTTCTGGTAAACATGTTATTTATAACTATATATTCAGTGCCAGCATTTAATAATTCATCTGGCGCCCAGGTGGTGTCCAGCACTTTTCTGATACAATCAATGAAAAAATCACCAATTTAATTTAATTTAATTGAAAAACATCTGTTAAAAGCCATCACTGTTAATACATTTAAATTCATGTAAAATCATTGATTGAATAATTCAATATCAGTATAATTTAAAAATGTTAAAAATGATAAACGCTGTGAGGGGAAAATACAGCGCTGATGTAATGTGGTTAAGTGACCAGCAGATGGCAAATATACCGTTTAATATCAGACTGAGTTAAACCTGTGTTAAAAGACCAGCAGCTGGAAAGCTCCAGTAGAAATCCTGATTTAATGATCATATAAATGATCAGGACAGACGAAGAGGTTCATTAAGCAGGGTGACCAGACGCCCCCTTTTTTTTTTTACTGGATATGTTCTTTTTTTGGGATGTGAAAAATGTGTGCGCATTTATTTCACATCTGTGTCTCTTTCTACAGTCACTACTCAGTCTGTGTGCGGATTTATACACTGGAGTTTAATATTAGAGAACAACACACAATTTCCTAAATGTCAAGGTCACAATGTAGTCCTATGTGAATTTATCCTAACAGGAGTAAGCAGTATTTTAAACATATTTCATGAGTTGCATATAATGTAATGCACAGTATAAAAATGTAAATGAGGTATTTGAAAAAGAACACTGATCAAAATTAGAGCACACTCTCAGACACCTGCAAATTGTTGGTGTTGATCTGGCACGTGGTGCTAATTTCCTTAATTATCTGACAAACCCTATTTAACTGGTCTGGTTTGCTAGTGTATGCTATTTTTTTCTATAAGGGCAGTTTCTCAAAGGTTTATAGTCTTTGTGATGCTCTTATACTGTAACACCTGCTGGTGTGAGGTGTGTTCCACTGATGTGTCTCTGTGCATTTTCACCACTTAAATAGTAAATAAGCCTGTTAAAGAATTGATTGTCCATAAAATACTCTTATGAATTATTCACACAGGATTATGAATTCTTTCTAGAAAACAAGCAGTACATTTTGATCTGGCACGTGGTGCTAATTTCCTTAATTATCTGACAAACCCTATTTAACTGGCAGCATAACTTTCCTGTTTTCACTGACTTTGCAAGATGGAAAGCCGTTCCAAAGTGACTGAAACCCTCCGTCAGCAGGTTGTCAAGATGAAGGCCAAAAGGGTGACCCTATCAGCCATAGCAAGAGAAGCTGGTCGTTCCAAGTCTGTGATTTCTAGAATACTGCATCTTTACAACATCACAAACTCATTCAAGTCCCCCAAGAAGGCTGGTCGTCCACGAAAGACAAATGCAAGAGAGGACAGGATAATGCGGAGAATCTCCATGGGCAATCGCTTCAACACTGCAGCTGGAATTGCTCACCAGTTCAACTTTTATAAGCATTTGGACTGAAATCCCACTCTGCAGTGACCAAACCTCTCATTAGCAGAAAGAATCAAAAGGCTAGATTAACCTTTGCTGAGGAGCATGTTGTGTGGACAGAGGAAAAGTGTTCCAGAGTTCACTTTAGTGATGAAAGCAAGTTTCATTTATTTGGGTCTGATAGGAAACATTATGTTTGTTGACAAGCTGGGGAAAGACTGAACCCAAAGTGTGTAAAGAAGTCAGTGAATGGTGGAGGAGGAAATGTCATGGGTTGGGGAATGTTTTCAGCAGCAGGAGTTGGGCCTCTCATACAGCTACATGGCAGAGTGAATGCAAGTGTGTATCAGAACCTTCTTCAACAACACGTGGTTCCTTCCTTGCATTTGTCACTCAATCAGCCAGCAATTTTCATCTACATCTACATGTACTACATGTACAGGGGTCTACAGCAACCATTGGTCAAACATGCTTCTCACCACAGTAGATTGGCCACAGCCTAAAACACAAATGTAAATAAACACAAATGAGCTTGTCTGTATCTGAGTTTTTTATTTTATTTAGATATTTGTTTATATATTTTACATTGACATGAATCTGAGAAACTTAAGAAAACGGTGGTAAAAGTAAAACTTTGTTTTTAATTATTTTACTTGACACTCAAGTTGGACTGGAAGGAGATGATTTGGCCCTGTAAGCAGAGTAAGGCTATTTATTAATTTTTTTAAATGAGTAAATGTACGTGCTTTAATGTTCATAAACAAACTTGCTTAAGATATTAAACATTACATATTAATGTCCTTCTCTTACTAAAATGACAAGTTACATGTTTTTATAAAGCACATTTAAACACTGCTTAAGCGAATTACACAGATAATAAAAGTAACACACACTTACACACTCTATCACTGTCATTGTCCAGTTAAGCAAAAAAACAGCATGTGCCGTGTTATACCAGTTCACATAGTGTGAGTGCACCGTTACGTTTCCTCACTAACTGGGGTTATTGTAGTGACTGTGCTCCCACATTGGTGAGGATTTAAGCTGAACTTCTTTTCTGTGTCATTCATGTAAAATTTTTTGGAGTATATTTACTTCTTGATGTTAAATTTATTTTAAAGATTACGTCTCCGCTCTGGCTCGCTTCGTTCATCTCCCTCTTATTATTATTTATTTTTTCCAGAGTAGACAAAGCGCCGCAGGTAACGTAAGCAGATATGACCTGATATGACAAGGCGAGTAACACATACATCGTGCGACACAACGAATCCATAATGAAATTCGTTGCCAACACTTTTAATAATCGATTATTATCAATTTTATAGATTCGATGTAGCAGCTCTAATGCAGACATTTGCTCCAAGTCAGCCGTTTTGTAGGTACTAGTGTCCTTCTGAAGCCGTACTGGTCTGCAGAGGAATGATTCCTTGAATTCTGAAACTAAAATACGAATGTTTAATTATTATTATTAATTATTTTGCACAGTTTAAAATATTACTATTTTTTACATATAAATTTACCATTTCTGTGCAAGATGTTAAGGTTGTATAGAGGTCAAACCTTAATTCAACCTGCATTCAACCGATACTCACTTCATAATCAATGCTAAACGAGTCTGCTTTCACTAAAGCTTTCTCTTCTTTTAAGCATATCATGAGTTTTAACTCTTTAAACAGTTTAAGAACTAGAGCTCAAGCTGTATGCACCTCTCCTCAGCCGTGCCGCAGAAGACTGGTGTTCTGCCGATTTGTGCTACCCATCCAAATGTGATCTGCGCAAGCACGGACCCACAACCCACCAAAAAATGCTTTCATGTGTTTTTTATGATACATCTGTTTTTCTCACGTGCAAAATACAATCTCAGCAGACATGTAGAAAGTACTAGAGACCCAGACTTGAGTAAAAGTACAAGTGCTCTATCAAAAAAGTGACTTGAGTAGAAGTAGAAGTGTCTTCAAGCTCCAGACTTAAGTAACTACATGCAATACTTAAGTACTTCCACTTAAGTACTGAAAGTAAAAGTACAGTATTGTGTTCTGTAGTTCTTACAGAAAGCAGTCGAAAGTCTGAGTATCAGTGTTTCTATTATTTCAAATGCTCAGACTTAAGGACTGTCACAGTTCCTCTGGCTGTAGTAGAAAGACAGAACTGTAGAAGACGGAGTTCATGAACACGAGTCTTCAGTTAACTCTCTAAACAAACTCGCCCAAAAAAGAGAAAGCTGAACAGAACTGACTCAACCTGCCACATACAAGAGTTTCATCTGTAAAAGCAGTGAGGAGAGCAGCTTAAAACCCTGAGCTTCACTCTCTGTAAACTAGACTACAGCTAAAAGATCTCTGGCCATTCGGCCACATACGAGTATTTGAAGGTGGGGAAGGTGGAGTTTCTTCTAGTGGTTCTTCCATCTCGGAATAAACTACAGAGCTCTAGCGTTAGTGTCCTCACTGCAGCTGCAGCACATAAACATCTAACGGAGTAAAAGTATTAAACTCATCCAAAATATGTAGTGAAGTAAAAGTGGAAGTAGGAGATAAAATAATCCTCCAGTAGATACAGATACAGTATTTTAGTACTTAAGTACAGTACTGAAGTAGTTCTACTTCATTACTATATATATCTCTGAATCTGAGGATTTACTTGGATGTTAATATATATAAATATATAAAAATGATTTCTTATTACCTCTATTAGCTTATATTTACACTGACATGGTGATTTACACTCTCCTGCTGGGAGCGTTCTCTCATATAATGATTTTAGTCTATCATCATTTCCTACTTACTGGTGTATTTAGGCAGCTTTACCTGTAAATATACACTATGGTAACATTGACAGAAAACGTGATCCACGCACAAACCGTTCCTGGTTAGTGCGAGAAACATGAGTGATGACATCAACTAATGCAGAGGCTTCCTCCAAGTACTTCAGTGGTCTAGTAGGTACTAGTTTCCTCCTGAGGCCGTACTGACCTGCAGAGGAACGATTCCTCAAATCCTGAAACTAAAATATGTATATTTAATAATTATGTACAGTTAAAAATATTAGTCAAATTTATTAAAAATACACCTCAGAAGATAAATGTACCATCTCTATAGGAAATAAATCTTGCTGTTGTTAAAACAACCCTTGAGCAGATCTGTGATACTCATCACACAGGTTCCTACAACAGCTAGCACTGCTAATGACAGAAAGAACAGAAAAACCAGAGGAAGCTGAAAGTGTGGAAGGCGATGCCAAGGCCCCGCTCATTTGTGTGACTACTTTTTTTCAGATCCCCTGAGGTGGTGTACTGAAGCTAAATACCACACATTCAGTCACTGTCCAAATACTTATGACCCTGATTGTATTTAAATCAGCCCAACATTCTAAGCTCTAATGTTTATCTAATGTTGGTCTTGTCCATGGTTAGGTTTGGAGTCTGACTGTTTGAGGCTGTGGACAGGCGTCTTTTATACAGATAACAAGGTCAAACAGGTGGCATTAATACAGGTAACGAGTGGAGGACAGAAGAGCTTCCTAAAGAAGAAGTTACAGGCCTGTGAGAGCCAGAAATCTTGCTTGTTTGTGGGTGACCAAATACTTATTTTCCACCATAATTTACAAATAAATTCTTTCAAAATTCTACCATCTGATTTCCTGGATTCTTTTTTTCCTCATTTTGTCTCTCATAGTTGTAGTGTACTTATGATGAAAGATACACTCCTCTCTTATCTTTCTAAGTAGGACAACTTGCACAATCAGTGGCTGACTAAATACTTTTTTGCCTCACTGTAAATGATTATTAAATACAACAAATAAAAATCAAAATAAATAAACTAAAATAAAGAATGACGTTCACCTGTTAATGTTATTGTCATGGCGTGTACGGCCAGACCTGAAGGGATGAACACTTGCAGAGATGGAAATCGAAGCAAGATACTTTATTAACCAAATACAAAACAACGGGATCCGAAGAGCAAAGTGCAGCAACATGGGCAAAACCATGAACAGAAACAAAACACAACAAATCAGATGGCAAACAAAACAAACCTGGGACTGGGAGGAGCAGGGAGTTAAACGAGAGTGAAACGAGGGGGAGAACTAAAGGGGTATAAACACAAAGCCACAAGCCTCGCTTGGGCAGAGGGGGGAGATACAAAACTAAGGACAGAGCCGAGCTCTGTGTACAAACAAAGGTAGCTGGGGAACCAGCTGCCAGACCAGAAAGCAAGGCCGACCTAATCTGAACCTACTGCCTAGAACTTGGGTCACCATGGAACCTGAGCAGGAAGCGAACGTACCTGGCTTGCCTCCGAGTCGGACGGAGAATCTCTCCTAAACATGGGCCGCAAAACTAGAGCTGACCTGAACACGGCGGTAACGTGTGAGGAATCCCAGAGCGTCACAGGGCTTCCAGTAGAGTCAATTCACGGCAGTGAACAAGGGGAACTACGCTCCTTTAGTACTCCCAGTCCCAGGTGAAACACATGAACAATGAATCAACACAAATAAACAGAAACAAACAGGAACTCCTTATTATTATTATTATTATTACTATTATTATTTAATATATTTTAATTATAATAATATTATTTTTGAACATCCAGTGAACAGTTTAAACTCACCCGGCATATCGAGAGTCTCTACACCCAACTGAATAGCGTGTGGAAGAATCGCCATCTAGCGATCATTATATGTCAGTAACAGCTTCCTTGTATAAAGACTCGCTTCCCGGCGCTTCTCGCGACATTCAAGGTGAGATGGTAAATATTTGTTGTCATTCCTTGTGTAACATTTCCTATATTTAATATAACATAAAATACGTCTCATATGAGGGGTTAGGTTGGGTGGTGTGAGGAGTTTAATTGAACCCTACACCACTGTTTCCTTAAACTAGAAGCTGAGTCAATATTTACTGCTGGAAGGTCTAATTTACACTGAAGAGTGATATAATTTTCCTTTATGCTTTAAAAATGAAATTCTTTAGAAATGTTTATTCAGTCTTTATTACACACTGTGCTGTAATGGCTCCCGCGAGCTTAAGACTCTCCACAGGGGGCGCCATTAGCGCACAACTAGCTCTGTTCGAGCCGATTCTGCGCATGCGTGGACCAATCATTTTTACAGTTTTCATGTGTTTTTCATTATAATTCTGTTTTTCTCGTTGCTTCATGCAATCTCTGCAAATTTGCTAGAGTGTAAAAGTGTAAACTGTGATTAAAAAAAAAAGCGATTTCTTATCACCTCTGTTACCTCATTATTATTACTGTCATATAGTCACTAACACTATATCTCTCATATACTTCTGCTGGGAGCATTCTCTGATATGATGCTTTTAGCCTGTAGAAATATCCCACCTACTGGTTTATTTAGGCACATTTACCTTCATAAATAAACACAAGGCCGCACAACTCGACCGGACCGCCATTGTCTGCATACTGATTATTATACAGGCGTCTCTGCCATCAATGAAGATAGGGTACAAACTACATCCTCTCCTTATTAGAAGGACTTGAGCAGCTTTGGTGTAGAGATGGTCATTGAGAAGCTTTTCAGAGTATTAACACAGATCAGTGCTGTTGAAGCATTTGACTCCTGACTCCATGCTGCCACCTAGCGTCTAGTTTCATTTCCTACAATGACTGTTTCTGTCCTTTAATACAACGTAAATGGCAATTTGATATTTTCTAAATCAAATTAATATACCACTGAAATGATTCTCATTCTTATTAACAACCGATAAAAATAATAAAATTAACTTTATTTTACCTAAAAATGTCTCTCTCTTCTTTCTTTTTTACACACTTTGACACACTCTGGAAAGTGGGCATCAGAGTGACTGCATTCAACCCATATTCACTTCCTAATCAATGCTGGACGAGTCTGTGTGTGTCTGTTGGGATTGTTGGGCCCTCATCTGTTTAGAAGCATACTATCTTAATTGCTGCTGCCCTGACATTGCATTTAAACCACTCCCATTTGTTCAGAGGTGAAATTTCCAGTAGTGAAATATCTTAAATTAAGCAAAAGGTTACTATTAAATTTCCAAATTAAATTCAAAGGTGATTTACATTTGTTTCCCAGAGAGGAACAATGTAACTGAACAGTGATCAGTTAAAGGAGATGCTGAAATGTCACAGCTTAAAATACTATCCGTCACATTGTGAGGGATTAACCAGTAGTGTAGCCTTGAACACTGACTGTTATTAGAAGCATTAAACCAGGTGTACTGTCTGGCATTGGGGTTTCTTGTCCTCCAACAGTTTGTCAATATAGTATTGGAGACTAAGTTATTGAAAATATAATCAAAAAGATGATGCTGCCCTCTAGAGGAAAGACGGTCAACTGAGCCGTCTGGAACTACATTAAAGTCTTCTCCTATAACAACCTGATCTGTCGAGTATTTTACCTTCCATTACTTTATTACTTATCTTCCTACAAAGGTCTGCTTCAAATATTTGGTTAATCGCTGTACTGTTATTCCCATATACACAAACTAAAATGAATTTTGCTCCATCAGTATTCACAACTACCGTTGACCAATGACATCTGTGTCACATACATGGTTCAATAAATCTACACTATGGTAGCTTGCTTTGACAAGTAAGTGAAACTCACCAGAACATGTGATCCATGTAAGAACGGTCCTAGTTAGCACAAGAAATATGCGTGGTGATGTCAACAACTACTCGAGTATTAAATACTAATGAACTAATTGATCATCGATTTTTGTAGACTAAGTCGATTAATTGTCGCACCCCTACAGCAGATATTCTGTCTGGTTTGTTCTAAAGTGTAATGAAATAAAAACTGTAATATTAGTAATATTAGAATCTGAACAGTTGGTAATTATATGGAATATTATATGGAAATTATATAAACATTAGGGAAAATATGTAAAATTGGTATATTTGGAATTGTACAATAATATATGTTGTTTATATCCTGTAATATAGCCTTATTTGTTACTACAGACTCACTCACTATAAGAGCTTATATGTAAATATGTTTATTTGGAACAGATCATGGATAATAGTGTAAAATAGTGTATATGTTTATATATTCTGTATTTGAATGTGAATATTGTATACTTCATAATAAAAGTCACTATAAAAGATTTTAGTTGAGTTAGGGAAACACTCATTTGTCAGCCTGATAATGTCTCTGTCTGTCTGTCTCTCAATAAAGACTGAAGAGGCCATGGACCAGCACAGAGGTCTCTGCACCAGTGGAGCTCGTCTCGGACTGAGTCAGAAATAGTGGGTGGTCTAACGGAAGACTAAATCAAGTGTGATTCAGAACCTGATTTCTGAACATCTTCAGTTGAGTCATGTATGAATGTTGCTGATCTGTTTCTTAAACTGGTTGTTTTTGGAACTAAATCTACAGGAGGAGCTTTACTACCTCTGATCTGAAGGAGAAGTGTATTCAATGAGGGAGGAGTATAGTAATGAGGCCGCCCTGACCTGCAGACAAACGATTTCTCAAACCCTGAAACTAAAATATGAATATTTAATAATTATGTACATTTAACAATATTTATCTAAATTTCATAAAATACACCTCAGAACTGAAGGTCTGGACAGCGATGCCAAGGTTCCTATTTTCCTGTTATTTAAACAATTATTTTTTAAACCAGATATGAACCAATTATGGTTACCTGGTGGATTTGATTGCATTCTGCGACAACAGCTTTAGTGAGGTCAGTATATTGGTTGATCACCCCACCTAATCATCCACAACTCTCCAACCTATCTCTAAAGTTTTGGATGGAGCACCATCCATCATTTCAGAAAACACAGTTCCACTGCTCCACAGGTCAATCTAACCTACAGGGGCTAGACAAGCTGTGTGTGTGTGCATTTGCACATCTGTGTCAGCAATGGGTGCAACATAAAGTAGCTGAAAGCATTGTTTAGAAAGGTTGTCCACAAATATCTGGACTTATAGTGTAAGTTAAGTGAAACGCTTGGTAGGTTTAAAAGTAGGTTACTCTCAGACAACCCTGAAAAAAGTGCAGTGGTTGAATGTTCTTCTCCCATAGACACTGACCAGCCTAGGACCAGTGGACCGGAGAGTGATCCATACTGAGGCCATCGAACAGCAGGGAGTGCTTTTCACCAATGAAGCTTGTCTCTGGGACTGAATCAGGAGCAGTGGGTGTTCTGAAGGCAGTCTGAATCAAGAAGCACAGCAAGAAGATTCAGAACCTGATTTCTGAACATCTTCAGTTGAGTCATGTACAGGTGCTGGTCATAAAATTAGAATATTTTGAAAAAGTTGATTTATTTCAGTAATTCCATTCAAAAAGTGAAACTTGTATATTATATTCATTCATTACACACAGACTGATATATTTCAAGTGTTTATTTCTTTTAATTTTGATGGTTATAACTGACAACTAATGAAACCCCAAATTTAATATTTATATTATATCTATCAATATATATAATATTATTTTGATTTTAAACTACATATATTCTTAATTTATTATGTGTTGGTAACTTTGTCATAAGTCTAGACTAATGATTCCCAACTCCACTCAGGTCATTTGTGGCTCTTAGTAACGCTGTTTCAGTGCTGTGATACGGTCTAAATCCAGACTGAAAGACCTTGTAAATGCTACTGTTGTGCACAGCAGCAGAAACACTGCTTTTTCTAGGACCTTGGCTATGAAGGGGAGATTTGAGATTGGTGTATAATTATCAAGCTCATTGAGTTCAAGGTTAGGATTTTTGAGAACAGGCTTGATAATTGCTGAATTAAGGGATTTAGGTATGTAGTCAATGTTGAGGGAAGAGTTAACTATGGCCAGTACTGATTGTATAACCCTAGGCAGAACCTGTTTAAACAACTGTGTTGGAACAGGATCTAGTACACATGAGGATGACTTTAATAGGCTATTCAGAGTATTCAGAGTGTGCATTAAAGCTGGTGCACCATTCATCAACATTCACTGCAGTGGTCAGGGACTGATTGTGAATTTTTAGTCCAATGTTTTCAATTTTATCCTGCTAATGTCAGCACGAATGGCTGAGTTAGTTTGTCTGTGACTGCTGGTGAGTTTATTCACAGTATTAAAAAGGAATTTGGGGATATTTTTGTTATTGTCTATTAGAGATGTGATTTATGACGATTTGGCTTTAATTAAAGCTTTTTTTGTATTCCGCATGACTATGATGCCATTAGAGAGCCGTAGAGAGTACGCGTATGGTCATTACACCAAGCGCTAGCTTTCTCTCCCTAATTTGTTTGATCTTAATTGACGCAACATTGTCAAGATTAAAGCGGAGCACAGACAGCAGATCATCTGTTTCATGCTCAAGATCTATATGATGAGATGGGCTGGAGATGGTTAAATCTGGAAGGTTATTAATAAATACACTAGCTGTAGACATTGTTATGGTACGTTTGCTCATAAAGCGTGGCGTCAGGTGAACATCCTGGTTTAAGACTACAAACATGATTAGGTAATGGTCAGAAATGGAGTCAGGCTGAGAAATGCTTACTAAATGTTCTGTTTCAATACGCAGGGTCAGAACTAGGTCTAGTGTATGGTTGGACATATATCTATGAGTTGGACCTATAACATTTTGAATAAATCCCAAAGCATCTAAGATTGATTTAAACCCAGTTCTAAGGGGGTCCTGAGTCTTTTTAAAGTGAATACTGAAATCTCCAACAATCAAAGCCTTATCAGTAGAGACAGCTACTTCTGAAAAGAAGTCAGCAATTTCACTAAAAAAATCTGTATAAGGTCCAGGAGGACGACAGACTGTAATAAGCAGGAAAGAGAGCTGCTTTCTAGAAGCCGGAGAAAAGCCTGCCACTTTAAGACTATGCACTTTAAACAATTTAGCTTCATAACCTGAGTTTAGGATTATGCCTAGAACTGAATCATAGATTGTGGCTACGCCGCCGCCACGACCAGACCTGAGTGGATAACTGCAGTAGTTAAAGCCTGGGGTAGTCGATTCATTCACAGCAATAATTCATTAGATTTAACCCACGTTTCACAGAGACACAGTGAACTGAGGGGGTTTACAATAAGAATTTCATTGACAATGACGGCTTTACGTGCTAGAGACCGTATGTTTAACAGCCCAAACTTAATGCAGGAGTTGCTAGTACTCGGACATCACGAAGCGCTAACGTTGATTCTGATCAGGTCATTAAAACTGATTTTTGAACGTCTACGATTGCGGATTATATAAGGGACAGACACAGTCTCAATACTGCAGGGTTTATCTGATAAGCTATATGAGAGTGATACTGGTAAATTACTATTTCCCACACCATCCAAGACATGGCAGAGTGAAACACTTACCTGGCCACTCTCTAATTCACCTACCTGAGTGGTATGACTGGGTAGAGCCGCAGTGGAGCAGTGGAGAGTCGGCAGAATGTCTCACTCTTGACCATACGTGGGCATGGGGCCGGAGATGATGATCCTGGTGTCTGTCTTCTTCCGGACAGTGTCCAGAAGTGTGCCGTAGTGCTCCTTCAGCTGCCTCGGGAGGAGACGCCGTTCGTTCCATTGTGGAGAACCACGGTGCCGACGGCAACAGGCTTCTGCAGCACCAAGGAAAGGCGCCAGGCAACACCTACCCGCTCGTCTTCTGTTTGTGGAGCTCGGCCTGCTTCTCCAACAGCCACTGGATCTGCTGGTCCAGCAGTGCAAGCTCCTTGCTGAGCGTCTGAAGAGCACGTTCCTCTGCGGTCACCATGTTCCTTGAGGTAAACAAACACATAGAAACACAATCGATGGATGGTGAGATGAAGGAACGTGAAGTAAGAGGTCACAGTTGGCACGAAGATTACAACACCAACTAGCTAAGAGAAATAAGCAAAAGCAAAGATGAAGGAATATTAACTAAGGACTAGGAGAAACAAGTATTTTTTTCAAGTAATAAGAGAGCAAACAAACAAACAGCAGGTGAGCGAGCGTACGACCTGTCCACCGGAACCAGAAACACTTGCAGAGTTCATAGCTTTATGATGGGAGAGTCATATGTCTGCTGTAACTGGTGGGTCATCATTTTCTATCTGTGGGGCTCTGGTAGGAATCTGCACCCAACATGTTGCACAGCTGGACTGTAATACCTTTATGTGTGTATTGGGGAATGTGGGGATGGGTCATTTATGCTTGATTTAAATATTAGAAATGTAAGAATAAATCACAGGTAATAACTTTTTAAAATTCGACTCTGTGGTTTTACACAGAAAATTAAATTCACTTAATGAAGAGATCAGTCTTTAAATGAATCAAATGCATCAATAAAGTCAAAGTTCAAATCTGTGCAAATATCATTTATACCGTCTTATAGGGTTGACAATCTTTGTGCACATATTTCCTAGCAGTTCTTAATTTTTAAATGCATTATTGACAGTATTTGATGTATTTGGCAGAGATAGATCAGCATAACTAAAGTCTTTGTTAAATTGCAGAAGATTCTGCTTTTGTCAATAAAGATTACTTTATTTTACAGTTAGTTTTGTTAAAAAGCCTCAACCGCTAAAAGCTGTTAAAACAGATTTTTAATGTATTCAATGTATTCAGATTTTGTCCATATGTGCATCTATTTATAACTCTTGCAGTTTATCAGTTTGACCACAAGGTGACATCCAAACTCCATCCATGAGGTCAATTCCAAAGGGATTCTTTCTCACTATATAGAAGTGCACTCTTCTATTCGAGTGAACAGCTTCTGTGCCTTTAATAGTGAGTGATTGGAGAATGAATATTAAAGACACTGTATTAGACTCTCGAGTGCAGAAGCCGTTGTGTGTTTTTTCTTTATAAAAGTGAACTCCATAGAGAGGGAGAGTGTCCTTTCCTTCACATTACTTCATGAACTAAACTAAAGTCCATCAGAACACTAAACTACTGCCAATTTTCACAAAGACGACTTTTCCAAGAAATGAGAGAAAGTCGTTCCGGTCATATTGTCTAGTGATGGCTTTACACGTGCCGAGGCAGATTAAGTAGACAGTCCTAGATTTGAATATTTTAATGTGAAATATTACAACACAAACACTGACAGTCTCATCTCACTGGTTTGTTCATCTCCTCCTGGCTGGTAGGTGGTTATACAGTGTGTGGCTGGGGTGAAAGGTGTCCCTAATGACGCTGCAATCTCCTTCCACACTCAGTGCTGCTGCGGAACATCTCTCATGGAAGGGGACCTTGTACCAGATGTGATGTCCTGAGCATTTTGCAGAGCCTCAGTCTGTCACAGAGGAGCTGCCGTACTCCACTGTCACACAGAGAGCCTGGAGGACACAGAACTACACAACCGCACATACTGGGGTCTTTTTTATTAGGATGTCCCAAGACCCAATTACAAATGCAGGTGTTGATATCCAGGTCTGGTGGGGATGACCGTTTTGGAGGCGTAGCACTAGTTGATGAACAGCATACGGATATAGGTGTTTCTATTGTTTATTCAGTTGAGGGCTCCCTTATATAGCGCACATGCACACTACGAATATTTTGGACTTAACCCTCCTGTTATGTTACGGGTCAAAAATTTACCCATTTTAAAAGTTTGAAGATCTAGGAAAAATAGTTTAAAGTATCTGTCTGCAGAAAACATAAAAGATTTCTCTGAAGATCTGGGCAGCATGTGATGCACTGAACATGCAGGTTTACACTGAAAAGCCGGTTGGAGGAGCCCCAGAGAAGAATCAGGGCACAAGGGTCGTGCTCGACACGGCACAGGGTCTTAGGGAGCACAACATAACCTGTGACAATTTGTCACAAACTACAATTTGGGTCAAGAGCTTCTAAAGAGAAAGTGGTCTGAACTGTCCGAAAGAACAGAGCTGAACTTCCTGCTGAGCTGCTGGTAATCAAGAACAGTTTGAACTTTTTTTTTTTTTTTATGAAAAATTTGTAAATTATCCTAATTGAACCATTACCTGTTAGAGGTAAGGAACACCATTGCACTTAATATGGATAGAATAATTAGTAATTGAGTTAGTAATTAAACATTCACACTGCTTGTTAGGATTTTTTTTGGCTTCACACATCTTTTGGACAATTAAACATGCACTGGGTCAAATTGACCCTGGAACACCATTGCTGTCCCTGACCAATGAACATAACAGGAGGGTTAAGAGAGTACAAAGGCTTGTTGCTGCAGCTGTACCCAAGTGAGGTACTATAGAGACACCTTTTAGCACAAGTACTATTAAGTTCCCCAAGAGGCTAAAATGCACCTTTAAACTATGGTACAGCTGTGTCCTCTCTCCAAAAGGTACGAGCATGTGCTTTTAGAGGCACCACCCTAGTGACAAGCCATTCTGGACCCTATAGTGAGTAAAGAGTACCAGAAATATCCACCCGTGTTAAAAATGTCCGATACTGTTTATTTATAGAAATTAACTAGTAAATATACTAAACTTTAGCATTAAATGAAAGAGCAAAAGAAATAGAAACACAATTAACAATGTTAATGAAGATATAATTAAAAGAAATTACAATATGACATTAACAAACAAGACAAGGAAAATAAGTAAAAAGGTTTTATTAAACCAGCTAAAAAAAAACATTTCATCCTGACAAGGCAAAATGTAGGTTCCACTTATATAAGAGAATATCAGACTTATTAAAAAGAAAAACACCAGAAACCAGAATATAACCAGAACATTTTACCACACAGAACCCACACAGCATCTATGTTTACTAAGTAGGTGACTTTCCAAAACAATGGAACCACTTCAGTATGCAGACGGCCCATTACACCAACATCAAGAGAATACTTACAGAATTTAGTGTAATATTAGACACACACTGAAGAACCTTCCCTTGAACCTGTACACCTCTGAGAGCAGCACTGAATTTAAGAGTCTTCTGTAGGTCTGCTGGTGGAGATGAAAATAGTGTGCTTACACTTTTACTGAGCATCTCTTGAAGATCACCTAGGAGTCCTTTAGAAGAAAACTCCAAGCACTGTTGCAGCTGAAGCGGTGACAAATGTTCCCCATCACAGGATGGATGGCATCAACCTCATCATACACTGCAAGACAAAAGCAGCAAATACACAACTTCATTATGATGAAGTGTAATGATGAAGGCAGTAGTGAAAAGTAAAAAAACGACTTTAAAAGACACAACTATTCATATGAAGTTGGTTCATCACATCACATTTGATGGCTCTGCTGTTTTTCCCCCATTACTTTATTCCACTTACCCCTGAGAATCTTCCAAAAGTCTTCAAAGGTCTTCTTCATGTGGTCCTTCACAATCAACAAATCAGGTTGCGTCTCCCTGTACTTCTCATGCGATACCTCAATGTGGGCCTCAGACGTAGCATCCTCTCCAACAATGCATGATCCCTTCATCAAAGATACCATAAGTTATCAGTCCCAACAAAAAAAGAGAATTACTCAAATCTCTCCACCAATATTACACCAACTACTCTTTTGTGATCAACCATAATAAAATCGTTCTTAAACAAACTTACATAACTGTTCTCCTCAACATCCCTCAGGAAAGAGCTCACCACCATTGCTTCACCACAGCTTTGGTAACTTGGGCATACTCTGCATTGGTGGGATACCTGCACACCAAGAGCCACAATCAAATGTGTCCAGAAATTCTGTTCATCTAACAAAATCAGATGTATCCTATGTAAACATTTAGCCACTCCTGGGGGGCATTTAACAAAGCAGGATTTCTCAGATTAGCGAGATAATTTAAGCCCAAAGTCAAGCCTATCCAGTAGACAAAGAGCTGAGGCACATTTTTATAAGAAAATCCTCATCTATGTGCTTCAGCTCCCTGGCTGAGAAATCCTGCTTTGTTTTCTAAGTAAAAATAATGAAATATCCTTCACAGAGAAAATTCTGTATGATTTCATGAAAATGACTTTCTATTCACTGTTGATTTCTTTCTTTATGTAGGCCCTGCTACTAGCCGGGCCACACAACACATTCCTTTTATTGTAAAGGTAAAAAGGTGCACGTATTTGTCACTGTACAGTGTACAGTGAAATGTGTCCTCCGCATTTAACCCATCTGGTAGTGAACACACTCACACACACACACGTGTTAGGGGCAGTGAGTACACACACACACCCAGAGCGGTGGGCAGCCAACTCCAGCGCCCGGGGAGCAGAGAGGGTAAAGGGCCTTGCTCAAGGGCCCAACAGTGGCAGCTTGCCGAGCCCGGGAATCGAACCCACAACCCTGTCATCGACAGCCCGGAGCTCTAACCGCTGAGCCACCACTGCCCCTTGGTTTTATTACTTGGGATAAACTAAAAAAAAGTTAAATTAAGCTACCAAACCATCTAATGGTTATAATCTAAAGGTTAACCAATCCCACCAGTTCCCACTCAGGTTTGGTATGTAATTACCAGAGATGAATTAAAATGATAACTTTGCACAAAATATTCTTTTATTAGAACACTCAGTATGTAAAATTATTGCGCATAAAAATGAGTAAAAATGAGACAGTGTCGTATTACAACCTCAAGTACCAATTATCCATTTAACTGGATATATAGGAAGTCAGGAGCACAACCATGAAACAAACACAATGAGACAAGAACTCAAAGATACAACAAAAATAAAATAAAATTAATTAAATAAATAAGTGAACACTACAAAACCAGCAAATTATAAATACATGTGAATTATACATTCCACAATGACCCAAAGCTTGTTACTCACTTTGATGTACGATGTTACAGTAAAGGAAAAAAAAGGAGTTACTACTTTATTTACTAATTGTTGTACATTGAAACAACTAATCTAAAGATAACACTGGTCTAAAATATTGGCACTCAATAAAACAATGAGATTAAGACTCTTATTTATAAAAGCATGTAAAGGGGAAGGAAAGAGCAGTGATTCATTTAAACTAGCAGGGGATTCGACTCCTGTAAGAGGAAACACTCTACATTAATGCTCTGCAGCTTCCACCAAAACCCCCAGTCAATTACATCCATTTACAGACCTGTAACCAAAGCTTTAGTGCATCTGCCTTAGAGCTCTGCTCTCTGCTCACTAACCCAGACTCAGTCCCAAACCCCAGGCACTGCTACACGCTGCAGTCAGTAAGAGTTTGCTGTAAAGACAAGTGCATTAGCGAGCAGACTCTACATTTGCTACATGCTGACTTGGACACAAACAGTAGGGACCTGTATCTCGGCCTCACTGTTGCAGACCGGGTTCAATGCCACAGACACCATCCATTTTAAATGAAGCCCTCAAAGCCTCACTAAAACTGCAGTCCAAGCTGCTGCACACTAGAACCAACAGACACCTGCTTTCACACAAGCTGAACAGCAGCAGATACTGTGACTCCGCTCCAGCATCAACTACTAAAACCAGCAAACAGCAAATACCTGCATCTGGCTTCAGTGCTGCATACCGGACTCCCTGACCTGTACAGCAGTTCACTCCTCCACATCCTCCAAACCGTCCGAATGAAGAACTCCAAGCTGTGCTGAACTTTACCGAGAGCTCTCCTCCTGCTACCTGCACATGTTTCTGGCAATGAAGCAGACGATAATTGGAGCAGATGTCGGAGCTTTTAAAGCAGCGCCTACATGCGCAAAGCGTCTTAACGGAGCCAAACCAGCTCCTCACGCTGCCTGCACGCGCCCCAAACAATGACCCAAACGAGAATTGGGCAAATATCACGAGACTTCCTAGGCGGAGCTCCTACGAGCCCACAACGAGCCGAGCGTCTTAAAGGCGCCACCCCTACCAGGTAAGCCTTAGAAAGGGGTAGCAGCTCTTCTCCTAAACAAGGAGTATTGTTTGTGGAATATCTGTAAGATGATGCATTTTATCAGAAAGGACAAATATTTTACTCCTTTGTTGTCTCTAAAAAAACGCGCTGCTCCTGTGGCGCATTAATACAGAGACACACAGTCGGACTGTTAGACACAGCCATACCTCACAGTGTGAAGTTCATCTGACTCCAAATCTCCACTTCATTAAACTCATTTAGAGACCTGAGTTTAAGGGCTGACGACTTCTAAACTCTAGTAGAAATCAAAGCAAAAACTATCTTCATGTTTTATTTTCTCTTAAAATGAAAGTCAACCAGATTCACTCATTTTATTTATTTATATTTTATTTAAGTACATATTTCAGGTTATATTCAGGGTCTACAGCGGGACCGGGGAACTGACATGTGATTGCGTTTCAGTGACGTAACGAAGCTTCGGTTCCACCGATCACGTGATCTCCGGTATTTTGAGCGAGACTCTGAACCGCTGTTCGAGACGTGAGTCGACTCAGAGCGTCGAGCGACCGACTCTCCTTTATAGTCTTTACTCTCAGCTCTGTCTGATTGATCTGAGGGAGCAGAGAGCTCGAGGATTACAGCAGCTGGCTGTGTTACTGTACAGTCCTCTGTCTCACTGACCGTCGTCTGACTGTGGAGGAACATGGAGACCGCGGAGGAACGAGCTCTCTAGACGCTCAGCTTGGAGCTCGTCCAGCTGGACCGGCAGTCCGAGTTCCACCGACGGAAGACGAGGCCAGAGGCAGCCCGCGACGTCTCCAACGCGGCGGTCTCAGTTCCAGCGCTACCGGAGCGGAAGACACCGAGGCTCGTCACATCCGCTCCCGCACCGGAGAGGGTCTGGGAGCGTCGGCGTGGTTTGGGGAAAGTCGAGGGCTCCTCCACCACCACAGCTCTTCTCCTTCACCTTCACCTGCTCCGGCAGAGTACAGCTCCTCAGGGCGGTGCTCTCATTGTTGGAGACTCTACTGTAAAACTCCTCAAAGTATCGGAGCCAAAGAGCAACGCCACGGTCTCCTGTTCTCCGGGTGTTCGTGTCCTGGACGTCCCTTAGCGGCAGCGTCGCGGCTTCGGCCCCGTTTGGAAAAAGACAGACACCAGGATCATCGTCTTCGGCCCCCTGCTCACCTACCGACGAGTAAGAGAGAGGTTTACCGGCTCTTCGCTCCACTGCTGGCTGCCGGACAGGGGCGTCGGCGCTGATTTTTCTGGGAGATCTTTGGGGAGCGGCAGGTCCTCTTCCGCAGAGAGGTTCACCCGAGCTGCCTGGGGTCCGTCGTTCTCTCGGGAACATCGAGAAGCTGCTACTCCAGGACTGACTGGCCCTTCCCAGTCCCACCAGTCAGGTTAGTTTAAGAGGATTTCCTCGATTTTATCAGCATTAATTCTGTGATTTCTCTGCTTGTATTAAACAGTAATATATCAGTGTCACTCATAGTGTTTCAGACTAATCTGCAGTATGGAGACTGTGTCTGTGTCCCCGCATGATTTATAATCGTAACGTCAGAAAATCCTCTTTATCAACTTTATTAGAATTGATTCAGATTCATTCTGCTTTCCGAGTACAAGCAGCTCCTGTATTGAATTTGGGCTGTTAAATATAGGATCTCTAGCCCCTAAAGAAGTCACGGTCAGTGAAGTTCTGACTGATCAGCTCCTTAGTTCACGATGTTCCTGTGAAACTTGATCAAAACCTAGTGAATACAGAGCTCTGAATCAAGGCCTAGGAGGGATTTTCACATTGGTGGGGGACATAGAATCGCTCCCTCTGGAAGTTTGTGGAGGCTTTTAGCGTTCATGATGGTCTTCTGACCTCAATGTCATGTTATATAGAGCCTTTATGTACAGATACTGTAGCAACACACTCGTAAAGGAGCCAGTCTGTTCCTCAGACAATAAATACACACCTGTGATCATGATAACCAACAGCATCACAGCTAGCTTACTGTACTTCATGATGAACATCTAACCCTGTTTTCAGGGGGTTTGTTGTAGACCCGGTGCTCATCTAGGTTCTGTGTAAAGCCATTTTCATCTGGATAATCAGGCAACATGTTGTTCCAGGTTCTTCCAGACTGTTTGAGAGCATTCAGTGACTTGTTCAGTTTACAGAAAACATTTAGATTTCCCTTCAAATCCCTCTGTTTGATCCATATACATGTCACCATTAGGGAAGCACTGATCCGGCTTTTTCAGTTTCAATATATAAACTTTGCATGTCGGTCGATTCCCGATACCATTCCTGAATGAATAATCTGTATACCTCTGGAATATCGGATCGGTGCATCCTTAGTCGTCATCAGTAGGTGCCTGCAAAGTAGGCTGTTGTATCGTCCATCTGGTGGAGCTCAAGGTCATCTGCATCAACTCAAAACTGTGATTTTGTTGAACTCCTCTTTGAAGCTCTGTGGTACATTACAGACCCTCTAGTATTCAGTATTGGTCAGTGTCTGGTCTTCAATATCTGACCCAAAGTCAGCTAAATACTGAGCTGCTGTCCTGTCTCTCTTTGAATAGTGTACCATGTCTTTAGCATCAGTTTGAACCTCTTGAACCTCTTCTGGAATCAACACGGTTAGCTGTTTGCAAGGGGGTACACATCTCTCCCCATGAAAATAAGCATCTGCCATTACCTGGTCAGTCTGGGTTTGGTGTTCTGTAACTTTGTTCTGTGTGTTTGAGGACTTTCCCTGTGTCTGGATAGTAGACTAGGTATGATGGACTGTTCTTGTCGCTCTACAAAGATTCTCTTTCAGGTTTTGACTCTAGCTTCTATCTGTCATGTTTGTAAGTGTTGTATGTTGATCCAAATACTCATCTTTTAAAAGGTTTGTCTTTCAAAATCCCTCTGATTGCTCCATATACATCTCACAATCAGTTGGCGCGAGCGGCTGTTGTAACGTTCTCTTTGGACAGCGTGTGCTATGTCTGTCTTTCTTTGTTCAAGCTCCATCTTGAGCATCAGATTGAACATTTTTAACCTCTTCTGGGTGGATTAAAATAGTTAGCTGTGGGTATTGGGGGGGTTGGCGGGAGGTTACACACCTCTCCCCATGGAAATAATCAGCTGCCATTGACTGGTTAGTCTGGGTTTGGTGTTCTGTAACACACACTGAAAGAAGTCTGTGTTTGAGGACTTTCCCTGTGTCTGGATAGTAGACTATGTGTGATGGACTGTTCTTGTCATACCCTACAAAGATTCCCTTGGTCAGCTGGGTTCTGTGTAAAGCCATTTTAGTCTTGATAATCATGTTTCAGGTTCTTCCAGACTGTTTGAGAGCGTACAGTGACGTATTCTGTTTAGACACCTTTTCACCTGTATTTGATTTTACTTAAAATTCCTGTTTGCTCCATATACATGTTACCATTAGGGATGCAACAATCCAGCTTTTTCAGTTCTGATATCAGACAAATAAACTTTGCTTGTTGGTCGATACCCGATACCATTGCTGAATTAATAAACCGTATACCTCCTGAATATCAAATCGGTTTATCCTTAGCCGCCATCAGTAGGTGCCTGCAAGTGGGCTGTTGTATTGTCCACCTGGTGGAGCTGAAGGTCATACTGTACTGTCATCTGCGTCAACTCAAAACTGTGATTTTTGTTGACCACCTCTTTGAAGCTCTGTGGTACATTACAGACCCTGTAACAGTAGTCAGTATTGGTCACTGTCTGGCCTTTATCTGACACACAGTTAGCTAAGTGCTGAGGTGCTGCCCTGTCTCTCTTTGAATAGTGTACCATGTATTTTAGCGTCAGCCTGAGACTTTTGAACCTCTTCAGGAATCTAATCACCACTGTTAGCTGTTTGCATGGAGGATGCACACCTCTCCCCATGGAAATAATTAGCTGCTATTACCTGGTCAGTCTGGGTTTGGTGTTCAGTAACACTCTCTGTAAGAAGTTTCACAAGCCTGTGTTTGAGGACTCTCCATATACATCTCGCAATCAATCGGTGCGAGTGGCTGCTGCAATGTCCATCTGGTGGAGCTGAAGGTCACTCAGCTCAAAACTGATTTTGTTGAACACCTTGCCTCTTTGAAGCTTTGTGGTACATTACAGGACCTGTAACAGTAGTCAGTATTGGTCAGTGTCTGGTCTTCAATATCTGACACAGTCAGCTAAATACTGAGGTGCTTTCCTGTCTTTATTTGGATGTCGTGTGCTTTCAAGCAATCTTGAACATCAGTTTGAAACTCTTAAACCTCTTCTGAAGTGTGATCAACATGGCTAGCTGTTAGCATGGGGGTACACTCCTCTCTTCATGGAAGTCATCTGCCATTGACTAGTCAGTCTGGGTTTGGTGTTCTGTAAAACACACTGTAAGAAATTTCACCAGTCTGTGTTTATGGACTTTCTCTGTGTCTGGATGGCAGACTAGGTATGATGGACTGTTCTTGTCGTTCCCTACAAAGATTCCCTTTTACACGTTGAGTCTAGGTTAGGCTTTCTCTCTGTCAGCATGTCGTATGGAGGTGGTTATTAAACAGCTGTTTAAGGTTATGAAGAGTTCTTTAGGTAAATTGCTGTGTAAAATGGTTGGCATGTAACCCATCGGTTGATTCGAGTCTCACTTGCTCTCCCACTGTACGTGGCATTCCACAGCACAACACTTACCCGTTTACATCCCAAACACAAAGCTCTTAACTTTCTCCAGCTTGAGGTTAGTTGCAGGTATTGTCATAACATCTGCCACCATATCTGCTGTGGGTCAGTGTTCATTCGATCAGCGCTCCATGAGTGTAAAATAACTGAAGTGGTGTCCAATGTGGACGTGTTCGATCTTTAACATACAGGGTTCATGGAAAGCATGATTGCGTTGTCTTCAGGTATTTTCACAGGCATATTGGTGATCACTGTTCATGGTATTTAGTAGCTGTGTGAGGTACAAGCGTTCCTGAATGGTTGCAGTCAGTGCCATATATTCTGCTTCACATGTAGACCGAGCAGAGAGTAAGAGGACCATCTTTAGTTAGACTAAAACTGGAGTCTGTTGTGCTTCATCTGTCTTCTGTATTTGATGCTGAATCTGCATCACTGTGTCCCTCAAGTTTCAGTTTCTCTCCACTCTTCTGGTAACACAGTCCATGATCAGTTGAAGCCTTTAAGTACCTCATTACATGCTTGACTGCTGTCCAGTGTTCTTGTCTGAGCCAAATGAACTGTGACAATTTACTGACTGTACAACTTTGATCAGGTCTTGTACACGTTGTAACAATTACGGCTTTGTAAGTCATCTTTAAATAAAAAAGAAAGGAATGCAGAGAGAACCATCCACTAAGTGTTATTTTGTTCACTGCACCACAAACCCACTGAAAACATAACAAAACATATAAACATCCACCAGTTCTTTTAATGGTTATTTCATATTTTGTCTATTGGAATAATCCAAAAACAGGACTTCAGATGTTCTGATACCACCACCACCACCACCACCACCCTCTTTTGGCTCTTCACATAAGTCATTCTACCTGCTGCTTTGTGAGAATCAACAGAATCACTACTTGTTACTCTGTAACTTTTGTTCTCATGGGGTTGACCTTGGCAGACATAATAAATTGTTCTAGTGCTTTTGATGTGAACTTTTGACTCCTCTTTACTGCTTCCTGACTTTGATCAAAGTCAGTATATAGGAAATGGTTCTGTGTTCCTAGATCCTTCATCTTGAATGTTGTTGACCTCTTTTTCACCTCCATGAGTAAGTCATTATCTCTGGCAGCAATGATGAGCTCCTCAACCCAGATCAGTATTATCCTCCTGTTTTCAGGGTGTTCATTATAGACACAATGGTCAGCTGGGTTCTGTGTAAAGCCATTTTCATCTGGATAATCATGTTTCAGGTTCTTCCAGATGGTTTGAGAGCGTACAGTGACTTATTCAGTTTACAAAAAACCTTTTTACCTGTGTTTGCCTTTTAAATCCCTCTGCTTGTTCCGTTGATCTCCATCAATCTGTGCATGCAAGTAGGCTGTTGTAACATCCACCTGGTGGAGCTCAAGGTCATCTGCATCAACCCAATACTGTGATTTTGTTGAACACCTCTTTTGAAGCTCTGTGGTACATTACAGACCCTGTAACAGTAATCAGTATTGGTCAGTATCTGGTCTTCAATATCTGACACACAGTCAGCTAAATGCTGAGGTGCTTTCTATCTCTCTTTGAATAGTGTGTACCATGTCTTTAGCATCAGTTTGAGACTCTTGAACATCTTCAGAAATCTGATCACTACTATTGGCTGCTGGCTAGAGGGTACACATCTCTCCTCATGGAAATAATCAGCTGGTATTGACAAATCAGTCTGTGCTGGTGTTCTGTACCATACTCTCTAAAAAAAGTTCACGGTCTGTGTTTGAGGACTTTCTCTGTGTCTGAATAGTAGACTAGGTATGATGGACTGTTCTTGTCGTACCCTACAAAGATTCCCTTTTTACACTTTGACTCTAGCTTCTATCTGTCATGTTTGGAAGTGTAGTATACTGATCCAAATTCTCACATGTTCACATAGTTAGGCTTTCTCATAACCATATTTGTTGTGGGTCAATATTCATAATGTGGACGTGTCTTCATCTTTGTCGTCATACAGGGTTCTTGTAAAGAGCAATTGCGTCTTGGTTGTCTTCAGGAATTTTCACAAGCATATTGGTAATTACTGTCCATGGCATTTAGTAGCTGCGCAAGATGCAAGCTTTCCTGAGTGGTAACTGCAAGTGCCATATATTCTGCTTCACATGTAGACCGAGCAGAGAGTAAGAGGACCGTCTTTAGTTGGACTAAAACCGGAGTCTGTTCTTCGTCTGTCTTCTGTATTTGATGCTGAATCTGCATCACTGTGTGCCTCAAGTTTCAGTTTCTGTCCACTCTTCTGGTAACACAGTCCATGATCAGTTGAAGCCTTTAAGTACCTCATTACATGCTTGACTGCAGTCCAGTGTTGTACTTGTCTGATTCAAATGAACTGTGACAATTTACTGATTGTCCAACTTGGATCAGGTCTTGTACACGTTGTAACGATTATGGCTTTGTAAGTAGTCTTGAAACTAAAAAGAAAGGAATGCAGAGAGAACCATCCACTAAGTGACCTTGGCAAACCAAATTGTTCTAGTACGTTTAATGTGAACTTATTTTGACTCCTCTTTACTGCTCCTTGACTTTGATCAAAATCAGTACCTAGAAAATGGTTCTGTATTCCTAGATTCTTCATCTTGAATGTTGTTGACCTGTTTCACCTCCATGAGTAAGTCATTGGCTCTGGCAGCAATGATGAGCTCCTCAACCCAGATAAACAGTATTATCCTCCTGTTTTCAGGGTGTTTGTTCTAGACGCAACAGTCAGCTGGGTTCTGTGTAAAGCCATTTTCATCTGGATAATCATGTTTCAGGTTCTTCCAGATGGTTTAAGAGCATTCAATGATTATTCAGTTTACAGACAACCTTTTCACCTGTATTTGTCTTTCCTTTAAATCCCTCTGGTTGCTCCATATACATCTCTCTGTCAATCTGTGCATGCAAGTAGTAGTGTAACGTCCATCTGGTGGAGCTGAAAGTCATACTGTGCTGTCATCTGCATCAACTCCAAACTGTGATTTTGTTGAACTCCTTGCCTCTGACACAGTCAGCTAAATACTGAGATGCTTTCCTGTCTTTCTTTGGATAGTGTGTACCATGTCTGTCTCCCTCTGATAGGCGCCATGAGCATCAGTTTGAGCATCAGGGGTACACATCTCTCCCCATGGAAATCAGCTGCCATTACCTGATCAGTCTGGGTTTGGTTTTCTGTAACACACTCCATAAGAAATTCCACAAGCCTGTGTTTAAGGACTTTCACGGTGTCTGGATAGTAGACTAGGTATGATGGACTGTTCTTGTCATACCCTACAAAGATTCCCTTTAACAATTTGAGTCTAGCTTCTATCCATCATGTTTGTAAGTGTAGTATACTGATCCAAATGCTCACATCTGGAAGGTGGAGGAGGTCTGACATTGAATTTGGGCTGTCAAATTATATAATCTCTAGACCACTATATAATCTCGATATAATCTCCAGTCACTGTCGAGAGAGCATACAATGATTTATTCAGTTTACAGACAACCTTTTCACCTGTATTTGATTTTTCCTTCAAATCCCTCTGTTTGCTCCATATACATCTCACAATCAATCAGTGTGAGCGGCTGTTGTAACGTCTATCTGGTGGAGCTCAAGGTCATACTGTGCTGTCATCTGCATCAACTCAAAACTGTGATTTTGTTGAACTCCTTGCCTCTTTAAAGCTCTGTGGTACATTACATACCCTGTAACAGAAGTCAATATCTGCCATTATCTGATCTTTAATATCAGACAGTCAGCTGACTACTGAGGTGCTTTCCTATCTCTCTTTGGATGGCGTGGGCTATGTCTGTCTCCAACTGTTCAAACGCCATCTTAAACATCAGGTTGAAACTCTTGAACCTCTTCTGGGGTGAAATAAAATGGTTAGCAGTTGGCATGAGGAGTACACATCTCTCCCTATGGAAATAATCAGCTGCCATTACCTGGTCAGTCTGGGTTTGATTTTCTGTAACGCACTTCAACAAATTTTACAAGCCTGTGTTTAAGGACTTTTGTTGTCTGGATAGTAGACTAGATATGATGGACTGTTCTTGTCATACCCTACAAGGATTCCCTTTCTCATAACCATATCTGCTGTGGGTCAGTGTTCAGTTATTTTACACTCTGATCGAATTAAGTGGTGTCTAATGTGGACGTGTCTTCTTGTTTGTACAACTTGGATCAGGTCTTGTACACGTTGTAATGATTACGGCTTTGTAAGTTGTCTTGAAACTAAAAAGAAAGGAATGCAGAGAGAGAACCATCCACTAAGTGTTTTTTTGTTTACTGCACCACAAACCCACTGAAAACACAACAAAACATACAAACATCCACCAGTTCTTTTAATGGTTCCTTCATACTTTGTCTATTGGAACAAACCAAAAACAGGAGTTGAATAGCTCTCACCAGAGTGTATCTACAACCCTCTTTTGCACACTGGATCTATAGTTTCAGCTAGTACTTTGAGACTCTTTGCTGTTTCGATGCAGTTCTGCTTTGAAAGCTTGTGATGTAATTGGACCCAGAGGGTCGAGCAACTATCCCTACTTTATAGTCTTAATATTAGCTTTGTCTTATTTATCTTGTAATCCCTGTTCTATCTGCTACCTGTGTCACTGTACAGTACTTTTTCTTACTAGCTGACGTTTGCATTTTTGTCTGTGTGTGTACTCTCTCGAGGAACATGGCAACCGCAGAGGAACAAGATCTCCAGACGCTCTGCATGGAACTCGTCCTTCGTGAACGGCAGATCTAGTTGCTGTTGTAGAGACAGACCAAACTCCACAGATGGCAGACGAGGCTGGAGGCGTCCATGGTCTTCAAAATACCAGAGAGTTGTCGTCTCCGTTGTGTTCTCATTGTTGGAGATTCTACTGTAAAACACTTCAATTTTGGGCCCAAAGAGTAATGCCACGGTCTCCTGTTTTCTAGGTGCTCGTGTCCTTGAGTTCTCCAGGCTTTCATTGGTTCTTCGGCAGCGTGACTCCTTCAGCATCATCGTTCTCCACTATTCTCCACCTGACGCCCTCAAGGAGCACTGCCGCACACATCTGGACACCTTTTGGAAGGTCCGTCGTTCATGCTTAGTGAATTGGATAGTTAGCAGGTAAGTCATTTAGTGTGTGTGTGTGTGTGTGTGTGTGTGTGTGTGGTTAAGATTATTATAATTATCCTCCTAATTTCAGTGTGCTTGTTTTGGATGCAATGGTCATCTAGGTTCTGTTGAGCCATTTTCATCTAGATAATAATGCACCCTTGTTCCAGGTTCTTCCAGAGAGTCAGCATGACCAGGGAAAGGCCGCCTTCACCCCCACAGCCTCCTTCACCTCTGCTAACCGGTTAAGTGTCCTCAGCACTTTGACTTCGGCGAAGGATAACTACTCAGGGCGGTGTTTTCATTGTTGGAGATTGTCTTCTAAAACACTAATTAATATCTGTCACAAAGGGTAACTCCAAGGTGCCAGTGTCCTGGATGACCCCTACTGCACGCTTCCAGACACCATATGGAAGAAGAACGCTGCCAGGATCGTCGTCTCTAGCCTCATGCCCATCTACTGGCGAGGGAGCAAGCCGTTCAGCTGACTCTTCACGCTCCACTGCTGGCTGCAGGTTTGGCATCCGGCCCCCTTCTGCAAAGAAAGGCTTCATCTGTTCTGCCTGGGGTCTGTTGTGCTCTACGGGAACATCAAGAAGGTGCTATGCCAGGACTGACTGGCCCTGCCCAGTCACACCAGTCAGGTAAGTGATTTACATGATTTACTTTATTCCAATCATTTATTCTGCCATTTCTCTGCTTGTAAGCCATTGTCACTTGCTCATGATATTTCTGACAAACCCTGCAGTATCTAACCTGTGTCGGTCCCTCACATTGTAACCAATAATTAGCAATGAAGTTATTACTGACGGCCACCTTAGTTCACCATGTCTTCTGAATCCATAGCCCTGAATGGATCCACTCCCCCAAGTTTTAACTATTACAGTTTCCTTCGCAGGTCTGGTCGTGGCGGCGGTATAGACGCAATTTATGATAAAAAGTTAAATCTTTTTATCTATTTCATCTGCAACAGTGTGTAGCTGTCTGCCTGTCCTTCTCTGTCATTGGCCATCTGCAACTCTGTGTGTCAGTGTGTCTGTCTGTCCATCAACCTTATCAGAGGTAGCTTTGTTTACAAGTAAGGCATATAATGTCCCTATAAACTCACCATAAAGATCTGATTAATGTAACAGATGGTCTAGCCTGCGCCACACTCCCTAACCACAGCTGTTTGTATTAATGAATGGTGCATTAGCTCCAAAGCATACCTGCTTCAGATACTGAAAAGAACTTGTCTAGCACAGTTCCATCACAGTTTTTATAACTGGTTTTGTCAAGGCTCTGTCTGTCTATCCATCTTCAACTCTGTGGCTGGCTGTCTTTCTGACTATATTTGGCTGTGTGTATGTCCAACACTCTTTGGCTGTCTATAAATCTGCAATTCGTTCTGTTTAAACTCTGATGGCTGGATGTTTATCAATGTGAAACTTACTATCTGTCTGCAACTCTGACTGGCTGTATCCATCTGCAATTATGTCTGACGATCCGTCTGCCACTGTGTGACTGTCTGCATGTCCATGCATGTGCAGTTCAGTGGCTTGCTGTCTAACCATGTGCAATGGCTGGCTGTCTTTCTGACTGTGTGACTGTTTGGCAGTGTGTATGTCGATCTGCAACTCTGGCTGTCTTCATCTACAACACTGTCTGTTTATAAATCTGCACATCGTTTTGTTTAGACTCTGGCTTCAACTCTGACTGACTGTCTGTCCATCTGCAACTGGTTGACTGTGTGGCTGTCCATTTTATACTGTGTCTGTCTGCAAGTGTGTGTGGCGCTGGCTACATGTCCATGTGTAACTTTGTGGCTGACTGGCTTTTTTTTTAGTTTGTAATTCTGTGGCTGGACTGGCTCTCTGTGTGCGACTCTGACTGGATCACTGTCTGTCTCCATCTATAACTCATTCTGCTAAGGCTCTGGCACCAACTCTGGCTTCCTATCCATGTGCAACGCTGTCTGTCCATGTGAAACTGTCTGACTATCCATCTGCAACTTTGGCTGGTTGTATCAATCTGCAACAGTGTCTGACAATCTTTTTGTCTGCAACTTTGTGGCTGTCTACATGCGTCCATATGCGTGTGCAATTCAGTGGCTAACTTTCTTTCAATGTGCAACTCTGGCTGGCTGTTCTATGTGCTGTTTATCCGACTATGCATCTGCAACCATGTTTGGCTCTGTGTATGTTCCTCTGCAACTTTGTACACCTTTCTCTGGCTGCCTGTTCATCTGCAATTCATTCTGTTTAGACTGGCTGCAACTCTGACTGGCTGTCAGTCCATATGCAATGCTGTGGCTGGCATGGCTGTCTATCTATGTGAAACTGTCTGATTCTCAGTCTGCAGTCTGTCTATAAAACTGCTGCTCTGTATTTGTTCTTTAATCCATCTACAACTTGTTCTGTTTGACCTGTCTACAAAACTGTTGCTTGCTGTCTGTCCATCTTCAACTCTGTCTGGCTGTCTCTGTGATGTGGTAGTGTGGCTTCACCAGAAGGACACAGCCAAATACGTCCAGATATGCTCCAGTGACGTTTATTGAATTTGTGCAAAAAAAAGTCAAAGGGAAGTATAGACAAAGTCAAAACAAAACATGAAAGAGCCAAGTCGCACATTCTTTACATGATAAGGCCTCAGTGGCCTTCCTCTGAGAGCTGCGAAGCCTCACATCTACCATGATTTTAGCTTAATCTGCACCAACTGACGTCCTATTTTTTTTTTCTACACTGTCCTTCTAGGCCAGGTGTTCATCCTTTGCTTAGCCTGGAGTGAACCAAGTGCCCACTATAGGGGTGGTCGTCACATCCTAAAATGACAATACAACATTATTTACATGTCTTGTTTACATGGCCATGCTGATGTATACTGGTAAGTTAAGCTAGATGTAATTAATTGCCTTATCCTAATGTTATTGGTGTGTTTTCTCCCCTTTATAGGTTAATTGTGGAAGAAGACCCACTTGCCAGCGCTCTCATTCCTTTAGGATCAGCAGGTCAATGGCATGCTTAGTAATTGTCTCTATGTATGGGCTGGTGAGGGGTCCGCTACCAGTGACCGCATCACATCCGTCTGCAACTCTGGTTGGCTGGCTGTCAGTCCATGTGCAACTTTGCATGGCTATCTGCATGTCCATGTGCAATGCTCACTGGCTGGCTATTCATGTGTATCTCTGGTTGGCTGCCTGCTCTATAGCATCTCTGGCTGTATCTCCATTTAAAACTCTGGTTGCCTTTTCATTTACAACTGTGTGACTGTCTGCTTGGCCGTGTGTGTGCAATTCAGTGGCTGGCTGTCTTTCTGACTATGCATCTGCAACCATGTTTGACTGTGTGTATGTCCCTCTGCAACGCTGTCCATCAACAACACACTCTGGATGTCTGTCCATCTACACCTCTCTCTGGCTGTCTATAAATCTGCATTTAATTCTGTTTGGACTCTGGTCCAACTGTTAAACATGTTAAACTCACTATCCGTCTGCAACTGTATGGCTGTATCCATCTGCAGCTGTGCTTTGCTGGCTGCAGTGATGGATGTCTTTCTGACCATGCGTCTGCATCTCTGTGGCTGTGTGCTGCTCTGGCTGCTCTGCTCTTTGTCAATCTATACCTCTCTGACTATGAATCTGCAATTCATTCTGTTTAGACTCTGGCTGCAATGCTGTCTGACTGTCTGTCTGTTTTTCTGCAACTCTGACTGTCTGCAATTTAGTTTTTAAATCTGCAGCTCTGTGGTTGTTTTACCCACCTATAAGTCTGTAGCTCGCTGTCTGTCCACTTGCAGCTCTGGCTGTGATGTGGTAATGTGGCTTCAAACAGATGCGAAGAACGCTTCACCACAAGGACACTGAATACTTCCAGGCAAATTCCAGTGATATTGAATTTATGAAACAAGTCAAAGGAAAGTGTATATACAAAGCTGTCTATCTGCTGCTGTGTCACTGACACACAATTACAGTATTTTTAATGTCAAAGTATTTTTAAAATTAAAATAATATTTAAAGAATATGTATTACATTTGTAAGGATTTATAACCTCAAGATTGGATTAATGTAATGCTGCTCTGGTAGGAAGTTATATACAAATCATTAAATAAGCTCAGGGTCATTAAATAAGTTCAGAATGCAGCGACTTGGTAAAGGTGCACGTACTTGTCACTGTACAGTGTACACTGTACACTCTCTCCCTCTCTCTATCCACTGATATGCTGTCCTGCTCTGCGTCTTCATATTGAGTTATTCTCGCCTCACTGCATAGCTGTATACATGACTGTGTTTACCTACACACACTTTCACATTGCCCTCACATTTTCATCATTTATGGCTTGATGTCACATTTGCAGCAGCTCCTAAAATGTACTAGTGTTTATTTTGTTGATTTTTATTCTTGTTCTGTCGTGTTGTGCTATCCGGTGTTGACCAGAGGAGGATGGGTTACCCTTTTGAGTCTTGGTTCCTCTCAGGGTTTTTCTCTTCAACTTGTGTACATATGAGATTTTACATTATTATTATTATTATTATTATTATTATTATTTAAATTACCACAAATGTCTAAAACCCTGCTTTCACTTTGTCATTGTGTAGAGTTGTGTAGAACTCCTATTGTAGAATAAGTCTGTAACAATCAATAATCAGGTCATTTGAAGTAAGAGAACTGTACAGAATACACTGAGTGGCACTGTCATTGTTAGGATTATAAGGTGCATGTGATCAGATGATATGACCATCTGAAGAGTCAATGGCAACGGCTGGTAAACAGTCATCCTGACTCAATCCTACGTTGACAACACAGCCTAAGGTGTGAGCCTAGCGCCGCCTTGACTGCCTGCGATGACGCTGACACGCCACACTTTGAAACTTTGAGCTCTGAAGGGCAAAGACTGTGACAGGAGAATTCCTGACTCAGCACCCTGTGACCAACCGTATTGGACTGATTGGACTGCTCGCTTCCCGCCACCTACAAGATCTGACCCAGGACACTGTTTCAGTTGTGGTGGAACAGAAATGGATTTGTAGGTTGGGAATGCACCCAGAACAGGATTGAACTCTGGACTATTTAGAACACTTTCTGAGTAAAATGGCTCAGAACATTGTGCACCCTTGACCTCCTTTCAGGCCCCCAGGAATCTGGTTCCTATCCTTTTTACACACAAGGACAATGCACACCACCTAATGTTTAGTTAGTCAATCATACCGATGTCTCTTGTGAGTTTCTGTGTTCAAAACAAAGTGTTTCAAGTGTTTCATTTCAACTGGCTGAGCTGTTCTCATGTTCAAGACTCTTACCAACACTACTTTAGGAAATGACCGCATGTGGTTGTCCTATGTAGCTTTTACAGCCACAGCGCTTCAGGACTGAAAGAAGGGGTGCGGACACCAGTCTTACGGCATGATAGAAATCCATGTTTGGTAAATGGAAAATGTTTATGGACTCTGTGTTGATCATATGGATTGCAGTGCTTGTGTTTGGTGGCTGCTGTATTATCCTGTGCATTCGAGGCCTTATTCTTTGAGTGGTAGATATGTCTGTTTCTTCAAAAATGTGTTTTGGCCACAATTCTGTCTCTACTGTAATGACCTTGATGAATTCTACCCGTGTCATTTGTACAGTAAGTCCTGTGGCAAGAGGTCTGAGCTTAGGGAAGGACATTTTTTTTATTGTATCCAATCCTTTGAGTATGTTTATGTAGTCAGGACTTTCCCTGTGAACCAAGACCTTGTTTTATCTAAGATGTTTTAAATTGGCTTGAAACCTTGTTGTTGTTGTTGTTGTTGTTGTTGTTTCTTTTTTTCCAGCTTGCCATGATCTGTTTCCCACCTTGCGTATTGGATCTCCTAACCCCTTGGTTTTTTCCCCCCCTCCTTTCTGTTTTCTCTCTCTCTTTCTCTACCATATATTGAGATGCCCAGTTCTAGCTGTTCCATCCTTGTACCACCAGACCTGGCTCTCTACTACCCTACTGCCCACTGTCCTGATCTGGAGCCTCGTGTTGATTCATCTTCTCCTCACTGCATGACCATGCATACCTGTCTGAACTTCAACATTTTCACTCACGTTTTCATCTTTTATGGCTTGACGGCGCATTTCCATATTCTCTTAATTCAGTATTGATTTATTGTTTTTATTCCTGGGTTTTATTTTAGGTATTTAAACCAGATCTCTGTAAAGCTGCTTTGTGCCTACACTCGTTGTGAAAAGTGTTTTATAAATAAACCTGAAATCAATTTAGTTTTTGCCTGTTTCAAGATCACTCCCTTTTTCCTATTATTTATTACTTGTTGACACTTTGAACATATAGCCGAGTGATTACGCCAACTGCTTGTACTTTCCTGCTTTAGAGAAACTGTCAAAGCTTGTATATCATATAAACTCTTCTATATTCTGAAAGCAGTGTGTGCAGTTTTTAATCCCTTATTTTCCACTTATGATATTAATAATAATACATTTAACATTTGCTGTTATTTTACTTTAAATCATTCTTTGTGTGTTATTATAGTAGTCTAGTGGTTATAGATTTAGTCTCTTTGTATGCCAGGCTATGTAGAAGTCATAAAAAATATTAAACCCTAACTGTTAACTTATGCTTATAGAGGTGTCTGACAGAATACTCACAACAGGAAGATCTTACTCGTTCTAAGTGGCCAGAGCTTTTTTCACAGCATATTGATTATGAATTACTTCAGTTGACCATATATTAGTTAATTAATTCAGAGTGGGAGTGAAAGGGGAACACACGTTTACTTACACTGCTATGGTAAATTTATCTTCACCCCTTTTCTCGTGTTTGTTATATCCTCTCTAATCTTCTCATCCTGAACTGAATTTAGAGCATCTATTAACCGATTTTGGAAAACCTTAAAGTAAGCTATGAAATACTTGGAAATCAACTCCAAGGTCGAAGGTGGGATGAGAAGAACCAGATCTCAAAACAAAAATATGTGAAAAAACTGGATGTAGTTCAGTTCATGACAGTCATGAAAAGGGAGAATGTCTGTAAACAGAAGAATTGATAAATCTGTAGACTCCTCACTTGAAGTGTATGTGTAAATGCACTGGAACTAAAGAAACAAACTGTAGCTGGTCTCTGAACACAAGGAAACACTTGCAGGGATGGACGATGTAAGACTTTAATGTAAACTGGGCAAAAGTAAACAGAAACAACAAAGCAAAGCACAACCGGGGGTACAGCAATCCAAGGGCCTGACAGTTACACTTATTGCACTGTATTTACACAATTCATTTATATAATTTATTTTACTATTAATAATAACGGTTATGTTTACAGTTTTACATATTTGAATATATTTATATTGCCATTATTCTTAATTTAGAATGAACAACAACAGTAATAATAATGATGTCCTTTATTCATTACTTGAAATTCCTTGTACTGGTCCTTGGTGAATAAAGAATTCTGATGGAGCTGGTTAACAACGGTAACTAAGGGGCGGGGCAGGTCGATTGTGACATCACTAGGTTCCAGTACTTTTTTCAGTGTGGAGAGCGTGAGAGACAGAAGTCACCTCATTAGTTAGACTGGAAATGGAGGAGAAGAAGGAGAAAGATGTGAGTGGAGCTCAGAGCTCATAAACACAACACTACTGATCAACATGTGTAATTAAGATCATCGTTAAGCTAATTATAATATACAGTGTTTACCATCAGTACATTTATTCATCATTAACTAGAGAGTGATTGTGGCTCAGTAATGTTGCTGTAATATGTGTTTGTTGCTAAGGTGTTGCTATGTCATATAGTTGGTACATTAGCCCATTCAAAATGTCTGGCTAATAGGTCTGTGTCCACAAACTTTTGTCCAATTGATGCTTGGTCCAGAAGCTCCTCCATGCACAGACAGGACTGGAGAGCAGTCCTCTGAACATTCCGCCATTCATTCCTATGGGGAGAAAATGTAGATCATTTTAGGAGAACTGTCAGTGGATCAGTTCTACGATGGGAGGGTTTTGGCCACAGTCATTTCTTTGGATGCTCCTGTTGCACATATGCAAAAAAAATACTAAAATAATAAAACTTATGAAGAACAATAGTGTGATGGTGACAATCACACTAATTAACATATTTATCATTTATTTACATAGTTAGAAATATATATGTTATCATTTATATCTGCATTCCTAATTCCTAATTAAGTAATTAATAAATGAGAGGAGATTGTTAAACTGTGTGAACATAATGTGAAGGGAATGTTAAGAGTGAAGAGCTCAGCAGATGAGAAATGCATTAGACTGAGTTCAGTAGAACAGACTGGTGGAACCGTGTTAAGCAGAGTCCTGCTGTAGCTGTGATACTGAGCTCTGCTCTACACTTTGAGAAATGAGAGGAATCCTGCAGGAATAGTTACAATGCTGGTAGATTGTCTTTGCTTTGTAAATATAATGACATTGGGGGAACATCAGAGGAACATTAGAGTGGCTGGGACTCTTGGCAGAGTAGCCACAGTTCCAAATTGTCTCCATTTGTAGATTGTTTGCCTCACTGTAGACTGGAGGATTCCTAAAGTCTTTGAAATCACTTTGAAACCCTTTCCAGCTTAATGTAAATCAACAATTTCTGATCGTAGATCCTCTAAAAGCTCTTTTTGGCGAGGCATGTCTCACATACATATTCTTCTTGTGCAGAGCAAACTCAAAATGTATGAGTGGGTTTTATCAGTCAGAGTAGCTCTAGTCCACACCTCCAAACTCATTTTCTTATGAGGACTCCTTCAGTCACCTTTTTTGAGATCATTAAATCAAGGGTTCACAAACTTTCTCCACTAGCACTGAGGTTTTTATACTTGTTCTGAATGAAGACATAAATGATCAGAATATTTGTGTTATTATATTAGGCACATTATATTTGTTAATATACTTGACTTGGATTAGGATCAGATCACATTTTATGACAAATTAAATGAATGCAGAAAACCATAAAATTCCAAAGAGTTCACATACTTTTCTAGCTACTGTAATCTCACACAGACTTCAGAATTCAAGTTCACTGAACTCATTTAATTGTGTTACAGAAAACATTTTACTGTACTATAATTTCTGTTGATGGAAGTTGACTTTACTTATTATTTCAATAATACAAACTCAGGTCAGTTAAAAAATTTAATTCTTATGTGGCAGCAAATCATGTTTTTAATCCTAAATATTTAACACACACACACACACACATGCTATAAAAATAATCGAATAAATTAACCCTTGCACTATTGATTAAAGTATATTGTGGCAGATCCTCAATCATGTGGACTTTACAAAATGAAAAAAGTACATGAAGCCACACTGAACACTACATTAAGATTGTGATACTGCTTCCTGCATTTTATTCAGAACAGGCAGGCATGACTACCTGCACATCAAGTAAATGAGGTAGAATAACTAAAATTATAATCTGTGAATGGTCTACCAGCATTGGTAAAAATCCCAGTCCCAGGAAATTCTCTGACAGGGACCGCCAGCATTTATCACAGCTCGTGACTGAAAATCACTTTGCTTCCAGACAAGAATTGCTTCTTAAAGTCAACGCAGCCCTTTAAACCCCACTTCTGGAAGGACACTCTGAAGGGACCTTTGCTCACTTGTGCTCAGCAATGGTGAGAATTTCCTGTTGACTGGGATTTAACCACTGCTGGTAGACTCGTACGACCATCCGCTTTCATACACCTGCAAATTTTACTTTATCTACTGCACAATAACAGATGTAAGAACTCATTACATCCCTCATTACACCCAAGGTAATTCATAGAGGAATAGCGTGTAAAACTAGTGCCACAGCACTATTTAAGCTGAAGTAGAAAACAGAACAGTGTTTTAAAAGACAAAGAAGCAGCTGGACATTCATCAGTAGCTGTGATAAAGAACACGAGTGACTGCATCATTAAAATAAGTCAAATATTTAAATTTATCAAGCAGGTCCTCAGGAGTATTTGCATGCACCTCTCTTAAGAATAGTGGAAGACCTTTCAGTGCAGCAGTGTTTTGGGGCGACACAATTTCACAAAAAAAAAAAAAAAAAAAGCTCTGTGTAATAAAAACAAAACAAAAAAACACACAAACACACACAAGAACACATTTCTACTACATTTCTAACATTATCTTAATATGCATGACGGCAGCCTCACTCACTATCAAAGCCCAAAGAACTACTTGTTTACAGCAAGCAGGTACAGCATATTCTCTGCAAATGCTTGCCTTCTCACCCTGTACAGTTTAAGCAGTTTTGGTGCATACATGTCCAATAGACAATAAAACTGCCTCTTCGGCTTGACTGCTGCTATCCTTTCAAACTCAGTGCATATCTAAAGAGAGACACAAAAAAGGAGAACAGAAAGAGAGACACATTAAATCCTGTTAGTAAGAATGACCAACTCCCATATCACTCACCTCAACTCACACCAAGTAACAATACGATTTGAAATAACACCCCAGAATAAAGTGGCAACTGTGATAATAAAAACTTTGTATATTATTAGAATGCAAAATAAACAGCAATACATTGGAAAAAAACACTATATAAGAACAGTTATTTTTTGCAAACACAAATAAAGTAAAAGAAACTGTTTATGATATTAGAATGCAAAACTTTTAGAATAACAGCAAATAAAGTAAAAACATTGGATGTTCTTAGAATGCAAAATAAACACAAATACAGTAAAAAGCCACTCTATTAGAATAACTGTAAAGACAAATACAGTAAAAACACTATATTATTAGAATGCATTATAATGAGTGTCCTATTGAACTGCAAAATAACCAAACACTGAAAAAATGCTGTATTAGAACAATTAAAACCACTCTTTTTTGCTGAATGTATAACGCAGGCAGGACCAAACGAAAGGAGTGATTGGGCCAGCCCAGTGTCAATCGGGCCACAGATCTACTGGTTTTATTGGCTGGTCAGACCAATACATAAATAATAAAAAGTGTTGAGACTGTCGGCCCAAACAACGCGTCGGCTCACAGGAAAAACGCCTAGTATGCCAGATGGCCAGTCTGTCCCTGGACAAGTTGTACATTTGACTTTTCCTAACCAAGTACTTTATACACTTTATATGTGTTGGACGAACAAATGAACATTTCATGCCAATATTATCTAATCTGATGTTCAGGTAACAAAAGCTACATAGACCAGCAGAAACACTCATGTGCATGATCTATGTTTAGACAGCAGTCCTGTCAGAAACTGAGCAATGTTGAATGAGTTGGGAAACTGTAGAGGACTATTATAAACGGCTCCTAAGAGTGAGGCCTTGTAAAATTCTGTAAAATTAATTTACCTTCTCAATTAAAAAAGTAACTGATAAGTTCTGCTAGTGACTAAACCTTATTTTACTGAACAAGCTAGTATGTTTTAACCAACTGACCCCACTAATAACTTCTGAAAAAACGGATAACTTTAGTAACTTTAACAGAAATTCTAACAGGAAAGAAAAATGAGATCTAGCTCAAACTGAGCCAACGTTCACTAAGTGCTTGTTCACTTGATGAACACTTCAATTGTGCAAACTCAAAAAGTCTGCTGTAATTTAAAGATTAGCCATTCTTGATTCAGCTATTACATTCTGGGTGGCCGTTAAAAGAAAATACAATCAACTAATCAATCAACCAATCAACCTTTATTTCCACTCAGAAAATACAGTGTTTACAATAGATGAGGATTGAAAGAGAAAAATCTGTTTTATTTGATATATTTTATCTAAAAGGAACGAAGGTAAATAAATTAAAAACATTAAAAAGAAAATCAAGATAATAGAAGAGTAATAGTAAATGATATGATAAAATGAATAAACTAATATTTAATTAGTAAGGTATAAAAATATGAATTAATATTAAGATATTAAGAAAAACAATATTAAAAAAAGATTAATAAACAAAACTGACACAAATAAAACCAGAATATGGAGATAAAATATAAAATATGACAGTACAAGTCAACTAAAAAAAAATAACATTTAGAAATAAAGTAGATCAAAGTAACAACCAACAGAAACTTAAAGTATAAGAATGAAATGAAATAAATGAATAAAATACAAGAACTAAAATAAATAAACTAATACATTATTTGGTTAGAAATGAAATAATTTAGTATCCATAGCAACCACTTGTCTGCTTTTCTGGAGGAACTGTCTCTCCTCTAGATCTGAATCGGGTCTCTGGAGCTCGCCGCTTGCCGCTAACCCTTGTGTGAAATCCTGACTCCTGACCTGGAGCTTGGAGGAATCACTGTCTCCGTGTTCAGCTTGTTTTCCTCTTTCTGTCTCTTTCTAGCGCTTATTTTTAATGGATCTGTTTAGTGATCTACTGCGTCGTACGTTTACTAACTGCTGTTAGATCGTGTTTACAGTCCACAGGTTTATCAGAACTCAACAAAAAGCGGAGATGCAGTTTTACCTACAACAGCGTTTATTTCAGTGCCCAAATCAACTGCAGGCGGTAAGTTTCTACTTTATTAAGGCTGTTTCTGGACTTTTTGAGTGTGAGAAGTGTGGCATGTTTAGTCTAGACCCTTTTTCCTCCTCTAGTGATGATGATAGTGTTTGTACTGAATGTGAGCTCGTAGCTCTGTGGAGGAGAAAGTGGAGCAGTTAGAGGTGGAGCATCATGGCTTTACTAAAGGATAGAGAGCAGGAGTCACTGCTAGCAGCCCCGGATGCCTTAGGGAGAGCTAGCACCCCCCACTCCGGCGTTAGAGCCTCACAGCGGGGCGAATGGGGGACGTCTCGGCGGCATAGCCGGAAAGCTAAGGCTAATGCTAGCGCTAAGGCCGAAGCTAGCCCACCGGAACACCGCGCTCCCCCCGATTCGTGTGTCAGACAGGTTTGCCCCGCTCAGCGAAACACCCGCTGAGGAGCCTGTTCAGAGACCTCTGGTCAGAGGAGACTCTACTGCTCCACACGTGAAGAGAGCTCGTCCTTAAGGGGCTCCAGCAGTGACCGTTAGCTGTTTACTGGGAGCCAGAGCACCGGACATTAGCGGCAGCCTTAAGCGGCAGCAAACAGGAGCTATTCGAGGATAGTTATTGTTGAAATGGCTCTTCAGTCACTTCGCGCATTCGTTGAATGTGTGGAGGAAATCAGTCAGAGTCGAAGTTCTTCTCAAAACACCAAGTTTATTCAAACAGAAGCTTTCTGGAGATGTCAAGTCACCGCGCAGTGAGATGAGATCCAAAGTCTGCAAATAACACCATCAATTATATACCGAGTTCTACATTCTGAGTTCCGAGTTCTACATTCTGAGTTCCGAGTTCTACATTCCGTGTTCCGAATTCCGAGTTCTGAGTTCCGAGTTCTAAGTTCTAAGTTCCGAGTTCTAAGTTCCGAGTTCTGAATTCCGAATTCCAGGTTCTGAATTCCAGGTTCTAAGTTCCGAGTTCGGAATTCCGGGTTCCAAGTTCCAAGTTCTACATTCTGAGTTCCGAGTTCTACATTCTTAGTTCCGAGTTCTACATTCCGTGTTCCAAGTTCTACATTCCGTGTTCCGAATTCTCGGAACCTGGAACTCGGAATTCCGAACTCGGAACTTAGAACCTGGAATTCGGAATTCAGAACTTAGAATTTAGAACTCGGAACTCAGAATTTAGAACTCGGAATTCGGAACTCGGAATTCGGAACACGGAATGTAGAACTTGGAACTCACCGAGTTCCGAATTCTGAGTTCTAAATTCTGAGTTCTAAATTCCGTGAATTCTAAATTCTCGGAATTCCGAACTTGGAACTCGGAATTCCGAGTTCCGAATTCGGAATTCCGAGTTCCAATTTCCGAGTTCGGAATTCTGGGTTCCGAGTTCGGAATTCTGGGTTCCAAGTTCCGAGTTCGGAATTCCGATATCCGAGTTCCACATTCCAAGTTCTGGGTTCCGAGTTCCAAATTCCGAGTTCGGAATTCCGAGTTTGGAATTCCGAGTTCCGAGTTTGGAATTCCGGGTTCCGAGTTTGGAATTCCGGGTTCCGAGTTTGGAATTCCGAGTTCCGAATTCGGAATTCCGAGTTCCAATTTCCGAGTTCGGAATTCCGGGTTCCGAGTTCGGAATTCCGGGTTCCGAGTTCGGAATTCCGGGTTCCGAGTTCGGAATTCTGGGTTCCAAGTTCCGAGTTCGGAATTCCGATATCCGAGTTCCAAATTCCAAGTTCTGGGTTCCGAGTTCCAAATTCCGAGTTCCGAGTTCCAAATTCCGAGTTCCGAGTTCCAAATTCCGGGTTCCGAGTTTGGAATTCCGGGTTCCGAGTTCGGAATTCTGGGTTCCGGGTTCCAAATTCCGAGTTCGGAATTTCGGGTTCCGAGTTCGGAATTCCGGGTTCCGAGTTCCGAATTCCGATATCCAAGTTCCGAATTCCGATATCCGAGTTCCAAATTCCAAGTTCTGGGTTCCAAATTCCGAGATCGGAATTCCGGGTTCTTAGTTCTGAGTTCCAAATACCGAGTTCTAAATTTTGGGTTCTAAGTTCTTAATTCCGGGTTCTGACTTCCGACCTCTAAATTCCGAGTTCAGAATTCCGGGTTCCAAGTTCCGAGGTCGGAATTCCGAGTTCTAAGTTCCAAGTTCGGAATTCGGGGTTCTAAACTCTTAATTCCGGGTTCAAAGTTCCGAGTTCTAAATTCCGAGTTCTAAATTCCGTGTCCCAAATTCCGAGTTTCAAGTTCCAAGTTCCAAATTCCGAGTTCTAAATTTCGAGTTCCGAGTTCTAACTTCCGAATTCCGAGTTCCGAATTCCGAGTTCTGAATTCTGACTTCTGAATTCCGAGTTCTAAATTCCGAGTCCTTGATTCTGAGTTCCAAATTCCGAGTTCTAAATTTTGAATTCCGGGTTCCAAATTCCGAGTTCCGAATTCCAAGTTCTACATTCCAAATTCCGAATTCCGAGTTCTAAATTCTGAGTTCCAGGTTCCAAATTCCGAGTTCTAAGTTCCGAGTTCTAAATTCCGAGTTCCGAATTCGGAGTTCCAAATTCCGAATTCCGAGTTCTAAATTCTGAATTCCAGGTTCCAAATTCCGAGTTCCGAATTCGGAGTTCTAATTTCCTAATTCCGGGTTCAAATTTCCGAGTTCTAAATTTCGAGTTCTAAGTTCCGAGTTGCAAATTCCGAGTTCTAAATTCCGAGTTCCGAATTCCGAGTTCCAAATTCTGAATTCTGGGTTCCAAATTACGGCTTTCAAATTCCGAGTTCTGAGTTCCGAGTTCTAAATTCCGAGTTACGAATTTGGAGTTCCAAATTCCGAATTCCGAGTTCTAAATTCCGAATTCCAGGTTCCAAATTTCCGAGTTCTAAATTTCGAGTTCTAAGTTCCGAGTTGCAAATTCCGAGTTCTAAATTCCGAGTTCCGAAGTCTTGGGCATAGAATATGTTACCTGGGTCTGTTGAAAGGTTAGCGTTGGTGAAGAAACAGATGTCTTTCCTAACAGGGTGATGATCTCTGCAGCAAGAGTGAACATCAGTTAGAGTGCTCTGGAATGAACACTCCTCTGTCCTCCAAAGAGGGGTTTTAAAGTTGTGTTCTCCCTTTTAATGACTGCTTTAATAACTTAATCTAGGACCCAGTGCCCTACAAAGGAGGAGGTGTCCGTGTCAGCGGGTTGGGGTGGATGTCTGGTTTAACTCATCTGAATCTAATGTGCTTTAGCATTAGTGCAGCATTGCAGTTGCTAAAGCACATCGTCCCGTGTCCAAGTGAGCTTCCTCCCACCTCCACATGGTAGGTGAATTGGCTGTGCTTACTTGCCCGTAGGTGTGTGTCTCTAGGTGCAGTAGCACCCTTTCCAGGGAGTGTTCTTGCCTTGTGATGATTCAGGAAAGGCTCCAGAGAAAAATAAGAAAATAAATCTGTGACCAATTGCCTGATTGGCGTTAATAGGTTAGTATGATGCTTACCTTGGTCTTTTAGGGTACATGGATTCCCGCACTCCAGCTGCCAGATTGCTGTGTTTAAGAGATACGTCACATTATTATAGCTTGCGTTTACACTCATATTTCAAACAGAGGTTCCTGTAATGAAAGGGTAAATCAGATCATGCTGTTTATATGCTTGAAACCTGTACAGACCAAAGGAGCCAACACCTCCAACTGAGCTCAGCCTCTTTCTGACTGACCTGCAGAGGTTAAAGAGGTCAGAGAAGGTCAGATCAGTGAAGAGTGATACAGCTCTAACAATCACACCAAGCTCCAGTCAGAGGAGGGGGAGTTTTTTCAGGAGGAGTTTAGGGCAGTGAGAGCTGTTGAAGTTAACTGGCTTTTCTTTATTGATAACTACCAATGTGGAGAACTGGTAGCGTTATGTTTACCCGAACCTCCATGCTGCTAAATATCAGGCGTTCACCAGTAGATCAGCAGCAGTTCTAAACAGAGCTGTCGCAGTAATTACGTTACAAACTGATCGTATGATCAATGATTACCTCCATCATTTTGGAGGACATCGATAATGAAGCTTTGTTTATTTGCGTGTTTTTAAGACCTTTAACCAGGTGAGCTTTTCTGTTCTCCCCTCTACCACACACACACACACACACACACACACAGAGACCTTTCTGTTTATTAATAAAACTATTTTCGATCATCTATTATTCCATTACTTTTCCTAATGTTGTAGTTTTTGCTGTGGTATCGTTTCAGTATCGGTATTGAGATATTTAGGCAGGTATCGTATCTAAAGTCATAAGTTTGGTATCGTGACAACACTACTGTTTATCATGTAAATAGAAAAATATAAATAAGTAAATTACCTCTTACTTCTTATACTGAGAGCAGAAACCTCTGATAAAAATTAATCTACCTATCTGTCTGTCTATCTCTATCTGTCTGTCTGTCTGTCTGTAACCCTGTTAAAATTAGGACCCTCTTTCTGAGCTCTTCTACAGAGGCTGTTCATTTGCCCCGCCCACCTTCTCTCCCCCTCTTCACTTCTTGCTCTCTTCAAGTGTGAGTGTGTGTTGTGTCCAGAGCTGATGCTGTGTTGCTATTTTTTTGTGAGCAGTTATTGAAGTTAAAAGCTGATTAAGGGTCCAAAGGGGATATAAAATCCCCCATTCCTCGTTTTTTCAGTGTTCTTTAGTCCTGAGTTTGATAAACTCTCATCAGTTTCTGTTCAGTTGTGAAGAGAAACACCGGTGAGTTCAGACAGTGCTGTTTAAGGAGGGATTATGAGTTAGTAAGTGTAGATTTCCAAGTGATAAGATGTTGAAAGTGTTGATAAGGGAGTTAAAAGATTATTAAACAGCTGGAGTATAAATGTGGGAGACAGACCTCGGCTAGTTCGTTTCAGCTGCTAAGCTGTAGGCTAACAGGCAGAGGCTAGCGGGATTAGCATCTTGTTTAAGTGTAAATCTACGATGTTAAGTGTTAAATCCTGCTGTTTACGGACTCAGAGACATGCTGAGATGAATATGCTTGTCGTACAGTCTTGCTGAACTTAGTGCTGTATCGCACAGGTTGTTTTGTTGACGGGAAAAGCGAGCGAATTTGTCCAAGATGGCGAGCCAACCCGAGACTACACTTCCCAGAGTTCTGCGCGAGTGACGTCAGTAGCGGGAACACACACACACACACACACACACACACACACACACACACACACACACACACACCCCTCTTAGTCTATCCGGGTAGTGAAGATTTAAACACTTTTCTGACACTTTGAGACGATATTACTCCAGAAAGGAACATTGATTATAACAAAAGGAAAAAACTGTTGGTTCACATTTCAGACTTAAAGGACTGTTATATTGTTGAAAGTTGAGTAAAATATCTCATGAATTCTTGACTCTGAAGTTTATTATTTTACTACCATTTAAACTTTTGTTGAGGGTCTTATGTGTTTTGGGTTTTGTTGTTAAATGTTTGTGCATTTTTCCAGTACTGTTCTTTTTTTTATAGAGCCTCATTGAACTACAGTTTCCTCTTATAACTCATTTATACCTCCTACTCCATTTTTATATGTTTTTTTCTTTCCTATTAGCCACTCACAACTATTCACACACACATAAGAAGAAGGTCACATCATTTCTGTGAATAAATATGATTATATCTTTAACCCTGTACTCACTGGTCCATCGCATCTCTGTCCAAGCTCTCCTTAGAGTACCTAGTGAGATATCAACACTGGTCCAAACCCCTGAAGAATCCCAACCTATGGTTGATCTGTCCCTCAATAGAAATTCCTATTGTGGTGTAACGGCTGGTGTAGACACTGAGTTAGCTGACGTAGCTCCTGTGTTACATTTACGCGTGCTACGTATCTGTCTATCTACCTAACTAGACAGATTTGATCCAGTTGAAGAAATTGTAGGACAGTCAGGACATCTCTCTTTGTTTTATTTCAGAAACAGGTTTCTGTAATGAAAGAGAAAAGCAGAAAGCATGCTGTTTATTGTTTAAATAGAAAAATGTAAAGAATTATTTGAATTAAATGACCCCTTGCCTCTTATACTAAGAGCAGAAAATTCAGAGGAATTCATCTATCCAACTATCTATCTATTTATCTAGCTAGCTATGTGTCTATCCACCCGTCATTGTTTTTATCCAGTTGGTGAAATTGCAGCGCCCTCATTCCCCCAGAATCACCAGGTAGTTAACATGTCACATAGTCACAAGTCTCTACTGTGTATGGGCTGGTGATGAGTCAGCTACCAGTGACAGATACCAGATACCAGTACCAGATAATGTGCTGCATGAGGCTTGTCTGTCCTGGTTGTTCTTTAAACAGCCTAGCTGGTATCCTTTCCTTCAGCTCCCTCAGCTTGTCCCTCAGCTTGTCCCTCATCTTGAGAACGTAGGACAGGATGTTTAGCTTTTCAGTCTTTCTCAGAGCAAATGCTTCCGGGTACCATAGACCCAGATTACTAAAATATGGCAATTTCCTCCCCGGCCTCTTGGTAAAGGGCGTATTATATCCATGGCAATCCGTGAAAATGGCATGTCAATAACTGTCAGACTTATTAATGGCACCCTGTCTGACTTTTTCTCAGATGCTGTTAACTGACACTCTGGACAGACATTACAAAATTCAGCTATATCTAGCAGCTGACTTGGCCAGTAAAATCGACTTGCAAATCTGCTGTGTGTTTTAGCCTGACCCAATTGACCTGGCCACGGGTCCGAATGACCCAGCTTTAAAACTTCATCTCTGAGACATTTGGGAACCAGTAATCGCTCAACACCATTTTTGACCTAGAGCTTGTTGTCTTTCAGAATGAGTTGACTTCCCTGAGCTTATTCTCTTTCCTTAGCACAGTCTAAAAACAAGGGTTTGAGTGTTTCATCCTGCCTTTGCAACATTGCTATGTCACCAGGTAAGGCAAATGTTTCACTTATGGGTGTATCCAATTGTTCCACTATTTTTGTGCCTCTATTTTTTTCCTGTCCTTTTTGTTTTCTTGCATTTTGGTTTGACAGCATATGGCAATTCTTTTAAAACTCAACTGTTTTGTTTGCAGTTTAAACCTTTCTAGCCTACAACCTTGTTACAGCCATAACCACTGCAGTTCTCTGCTCAGTGTTTAAAAGATATACCAGAATCGGGATATATTTCTACCTAAAATGACAGCATGAGCAGATTTTTGCATTATGTCTACCTTTAATATGTAGCTTTGGTTGTTGATGTTAACCGTGAGTTTAGTTGTGGGGTATACCTGTTCATCTCTGTGTATACACCTGACCCCAAGTTTACCTGTACTCTTAAACTGGGATTCTGGAAGACACTGTGGTGTTATCATGATGTGACTAGCTCCAGTGTCAATAATGTTTTGTGTCCTATTTTTACAGGTATGGTTATCTCACTGCTGTCCTGTTCCTGAAAGCTTATTTCGGGTCTTGGAACATATCAAAGAGGATTTGTCCTGGTAACAAGCTTACGACAATCTTAAATCTTTTGGCCAACCTGATTTTAGCTAGCTGTGTTTAAACAGTTTGGCGATTATCTGTTGCCTGACTATCTTTGCTTCTTTTGCTAGTACTCCAGCGCCCCTTGTGGTGATAAATTCACTAGCGGCTTAGGACCACAACTGCCCCTGCCCCCAGACTTACTTGGAATCCATCTATCTAGCTAGCTATCTTTCTATCTTTCTATTTATTTAGGTAGCTAGCTATGTGTCTGTTAACCGGTCAATGTTTTTATCCAGTTGCAGAAATTGTAGGACAGTCAGGGTGTTTTTCTTTCTTTAATTTCAAACACAGGTTCCTGTAATGAAAAAGAAATTAGATAATGCTGTTTATCATGTAAATAGAAACATATTAAGAATGTATTTAATTGAATTACCCTTTACCTCTTTTACTGAGGGCACAAAACTTGGAGAAATTCATTTATCTAACTATTTATCTGTCTATTTATCTAGCTACCTAGCTTTGTGTCAATTAACCCGTCCTTTTTTTTATCCATTTGGAGAATTTTTAGGAAAGTCAGGGTGTTTGTCTTTGTGTCATTTCAAACACAGGTTTCTGTAATATAAAAAAAGAAATCAGATAATGCTGTTTATCATGCAAATGTAAAAATATAAAGAATTAATGTAATTAAATGACCCCTTACCTCTTATACTGAGAGCACAAAATTCTGAGAAATTCATCTATCTAACTATTTATCGGTCTAATTTTCTAGCTTCCTAGCTATGTCAATTAAACCGTCATTGCTTTAATCCAATTGATGAAATAGTAGGACAGTCAGGGTGTTTTTCCTGTAATGAAAAAAAGAAATCAGATAATTCTGTTTATCATGTAAATAAAATAAAGATTGAGAATTTATTTAATTTAATTAGCCCTTACCTCTTATACTGAGAGCAGAAAACTCTGAGAAATTCATCTATCTTACTATCTGTCAATTTATCCAGCTAGCCAGCTATGTGTCTATTAACCCGTCATTGTTTTTATCTAGTTGGTGAAATTATTGGACAGTCAGGGTGTTTGTCTTTGTTTCATTTCAAACACAGGTTCCTGTAATAATAAAAATAAATCAGTTAATGCTGTTTATCATGTACATAGAAAAATATTAAGAATTATTTTAAATGAATTGCCCCTTACCTCTTATGCTGAGAGCACAAAATTCTGAGAAATTCATCTATTGAACTATTTATCTGTCTAATTTTCTAGCTTCCTAGCTATGTGTCAATTAACCCGTCATTGTTTTAATCCAATTGATGAAATAGGACAGTCAGTGTGTTTTTCTTTGTTTCATTTCAAACACAGGTTCCTGTAATGAAAAAAAGAAATCAGATAATGCTGTTTATCATGTAAATAGAAAAATATTGAGAATTTATTTAATTTAATTAGCCCTTACGTCTTATACAGATTGCAGAAAACTCGGAGACATTAATCTATCTGTCAATTTATCTAGCTAGCCAGCTTTGTGTCAATTAACCCGTCATTGTTTTTATCTAGTTGGTGAAATTATTTGTCTTTGTTTCATTTCAAGCACAGATTCCTGTAATGAAAAAAAGAAATCAGATAATGCAGTTAATGCTGTTTATCTTGTAAATAGGAAAATATTAAGAATTATTTTATTTAAATGACCTCTTCTCTTATACTGAGGGCACAAAATTCTGAGAAATTCATCTATCTAACTATTTATCTGTCTAATTTTCTAGCTTCCTAGCTATGTGTCAATTAACCCCTCATTGTTTTAATCCAATTGATGAAATAGTAGGACAGTCGGGGTGTTTTTCTTTGTTTCATTTCAAACACACGTTCCTGTAATGAAAAAAGAAATCAGATAATGCTGTTTATCATGTACATAGAAAAATATTAAGGATTATTTAAATTGATTTACCTCTTATCTCTTCTACTGAGAGCACAAAGTTCAGATGAATTCATTTAACTATTTATCTGTCTATTTATCTAGATAGCTAGATATGTGTCTATTAAACCGTCATTTTTTTTATCCATTTGATAAAATTGTAGATCAGTTAGGGTGTTTGTCTTTGTTTCATTTCAAACACAGGTTCCTGTAATAAAAAAGAGGGAATCAGTTAATGCTGTTTATCATAAATAAATAGTAAATAGAAAAATATAAAGGTTTATTTTATTTAAATGTCAACCTACCTCTTATACTGAAGAGAAAATTCTGAGAAGTTTATCTGTCTAACTATTTATCTGTCTATTTATTTATCTAGCTAGCTATGTGTCAATTAACCCATCGTTGTTTTTATCTAGTTGGTGAAATTATTGGACAGTAAGGGTGTTTGTCTTTGTTTCATTTCAAACACAGGTTCCTGTAATGAAAAAAAGAAATCAGATAATGCTGTGTATCATGTAAATAGAAAAATATTAAGAATTTATTTAATGTAATTAGCCCTTACCTCTTATACTGAGAGCACCAAAAAAAAAAGAGAAATTCATCTGTTGGACTATTTATCTGTCAGTTTATCTAGCTAGCTAGCTATGCTTCAATTAACCCGTCATTGTTTTTATCCAGTTGGTGAAATTGTAGTACAGTTAGGGTGTTTGTCCTTGTTTCATTTCAAACACAGGTTGCTGTAATAAAAAAGAGGGAATTACTTAATGCTGTGTATCATGTAAATAGAAAAATATTGAGAATTTATTTAATTTAATTAGCACTTACCTCTTATACAGAATGCACAAAACTCAGGAAATTCATCTATCTAACTATTTATCTGTCAATTTATCTATCTAGCTAGTTATGTGTCAATTAACCCATTTTTTTTTATTTATCCATTTGGAGAATTTGTAGGACAGTCAGTTTGTTTGTCTTTGTTTAATTTCAAACATGTTCCTGTAATGAAAAAAATAAATCAGATAATGCTGTTTATTATGCAAATTGAAAAATATCAATATCTCTTATACTCTTATATCTCTTATACTGAGAGCACAAAATTCTGAGAAATTCATCTATCTAACTATTTATCTGTCTAAGTTTCTAGCTTCATAGCTATGTGTCAATTAACCAGTCATTGTTTTAATCCAATTGATGAAATAGTGGGCCAGTCGGGGTGTTTTTCTTTCTTTAATTTCAAACACAGGTTCCTGTAATGAAAAAGAAATTAGATAATGCTGTTTATCATGTACATAGAAACATATTAAGAATGTATTTAATTGAATTACCCTTTACCTCTTTTACTGAGGGCACAAAACTTGGAGAAATTCATTTATCTAACTATTTATCTGTCTATTTATCTAGCTACCTAGCTTTGTGTCAATTAACCCGTCCTTTTTTTTATCCATTTGGAGAATTTTTAGGAAAGTCAGGGTGTTTGTCTTTGTGTCATTTCAAACACAGGTTTCTGTAATGTAAAAAAAGAAATCAGATAATGCTGTTTATCATGCAAATGTAAAAATATAAAGAATTAATGTAATTAAATGACCCCTTACCTCTTATACTGAGAGCACAAAATTCTGAGAAATTCATCTATCTAACTATTTATCGGTCTAATTTTCTAGCTTCCTAGCTATGTCAATTAAACCGTCATTGCTTTAATCCAATTGATGAAATAGTAGGACAGTCAGGGTGTTTTTCCTGTAATGAAAAAAAGAAATCAGATAATTCTGTTTATCATGTAAATAAAATAAAGATTGAGAATTTATTTAATTTAATTAGCCCTTACCTCTTATACTGAGAGCAGAAAACTCTGAGAAATTCATCTATCTTACTATCTGTCAATTTATCCAGCTAGCCAGCTATGTGTCTATTAACCCGTCATTGTTTTTATCTAGTTGGTGAAATTATTGGACAGTCAGGGTGTTTGTCTTTGTTTCATTTCAAACACAGGTTCCTGTAATAATAAAAATAAATCAGTTAATGCTGTTTATCATGTACATAGAAAAATATTAAGAATTATTTTAAATGAATTGCCCCTTACCTCTTATGCTGAGAGCACAAAATTCTGAGAAATTCATCTATTGAACTATTTATCTGTCTAATTTTCTAGCTTCCTAGCTATGTGTCAATTAACCCGTCATTGTTTTAATCCAATTGATGAAATAGGACAGTCAGTGTGTTTTTCTTTGTTTCATTTCAAACACAGGTTCCTGTAATGAAAAAAAGAAATCAGATAATGCTGTTTATCATGTAAATAGAAAAATATTGAGAATTTATTTAATTTAATTAGCCCTTACGTCTTATACAGATTGCAGAAAACTCGGAGACATTAATCTATCTGTCAATTTATCTAGCTAGCCAGCTTTGTGTCAATTAACCCGTCATTGTTTTTATCTAGTTGGTGAAATTATTTGTCTTTGTTTCATTTCAAGCACAGATTCCTGTAATGAAAAAAAGAAATCAGATAATGCAGTTAATGCTGTTTATCATGTAAATAGGAAAATATTAAGAATTATTTTATTTAAATGACCTCTTCTCTTATACTGAGGGCACAAAATTCTGAGAAATTCATCTATCTAACTATTTATCTGTCTAATTTTCTAGCTTCCTAGCTATGTGTCAATTAACCCCTCATTGTTTTAATCCAATTGATGAAATAGTAGGACAGTCGGGGTGTTTTTCTTTGTTTCATTTCAAACACACGTTCCTGTAATGAAAAAAGAAATCAGATAATGCTGTTTATCATGTACATAGAAAAATATTAAGGATTATTTAAATTGATTTACCTCTTATCTCTTCTACTGAGAGCACAAAGTTCAGATGAATTCATTTAACTATTTATCTGTCTATTTATCTAGATAGCTAGATATGTGTCTATTAAACCGTCATTTTTTTTATCCATTTGATAAAATTGTAGATCAGTTAGGGTGTTTGTCTTTGTTTCATTTCAAACACAGGTTCCTGTAATAAAAAAGAGGGAATCAGTTAATGCTGTTTATCATAAATAAATAGTAAATAGAAAAATATAAAGGTTTATTTTATTTAAATGTCAACCTACCTCTTATACTGAAGAGAAAATTCTGAGAAGTTTATCTGTCTAACTATTTATCTGTCTATTTATTTATCTAGCTAGCTATGTGTCAATTAACCCATCGTTGTTTTTATCTAGTTGGTGAAATTATTGGACAGTAAGGGTGTTTGTCTTTGTTTCATTTCAAACACAGGTTCCTGTAATGAAAAAAAGAAATCAGATAATGCTGTGTATCATGTAAATAGAAAAATATTAAGAATTTATTTAATGTAATTAGCCCTTACCTCTTATACTGAGAGCACCAAAAAAAAAAGAGAAATTCATCTGTTGGACTATTTATCTGTCAGTTTATCTAGCTAGCTAGCTATGCTTCAATTAACCCGTCATTGTTTTTATCCAGTTGGTGAAATTGTAGTACAGTTAGGGTGTTTGTCCTTGTTTCATTTCAAACACAGGTTGCTGTAATAAAAAAGAGGGAATTACTTAATGCTGTGTATCATGTAAATAGAAAAATATTGAGAATTTATTTAATTTAATTAGCACTTACCTCTTATACAGAATGCACAAAACTCAGGAAATTCATCTATCTAACTATTTATCTGTCAATTTATCTATCTAGCTAGTTATGTGTCAATTAACCCATTTTTTTTTATTTATCCATTTGGAGAATTTGTAGGACAGTCAGTTTGTTTGTCTTTGTTTAATTTCAAACATGTTCCTGTAATGAAAAAAATAAATCAGATAATGCTGTTTATTATGCAAATTGAAAAATATCAATATCTCTTATACTCTTATATCTCTTATACTGAGAGCACAAAATTCTGAGAAATTCATCTATCTAACTATTTATCTGTCTAAGTTTCTAGCTTCATAGCTATGTGTCAATTAACCAGTCATTGTTTTAATCCAATTGATGAAATAGTGGGCCAGTCGGGGTGTTTTTCTTTCTTTAATTTCAAACACAGGTTCCTGTAATGAAAAAGAAATTAGATAATGCTGTTTATCATGTACATAGAAACATATTAAGAATGTATTTAATTGAATTACCCTTTACCTCTTTTACTGAGGGCACAAAACTTGGAGAAATTCATTTATCTAACTATTTATCTGTCTATTTATCTAGCTACCTAGCTTTGTGTCAATTAACCCGTCCTTTTTTTTATCCATTTGGAGAATTTTTAGGAAAGTCAGGGTGTTTGTCTTTGTGTCATTTCAAACACAGGTTTCTGTAATGTAAAAAAAGAAATCAGATAATGCTGTTTATCATGCAAATGTAAAAATATAAAGAATTAATGTAATTAAATGACCCCTTACCTCTTATACTGAGAGCACAAAATTCTGAGAAATTCATCTATCTAACTATTTATCGGTCTAATTTTCTAGCTTCCTAGCTATGTCAATTAAACCGTCATTGCTTTAATCCAATTGATGAAATAGTAGGACAGTCAGGGTGTTTTTCCTGTAATGAAAAAAAGAAATCAGATAATTCTGTTTATCATGTAAATAAAATAAAGATTGAGAATTTATTTAATTTAATTAGCCCTTACCTCTTATACTGAGAGCAGAAAACTCTGAGAAATTCATCTATCTTACTATCTGTCAATTTATCCAGCTAGCCAGCTATGTGTCTATTAACCCGTCATTGTTTTTATCTAGTTGGTGAAATTATTGGACAGTCAGGGTGTTTGTCTTTGTTTCATTTCAAACACAGGTTCCTGTAATAATAAAAATAAATCAGTTAATGCTGTTTATCATGTACATAGAAAAATATTAAGAATTATTTTAAATGAATTGCCCCTTACCTCTTATGCTGAGAGCACAAAATTCTGAGAAATTCATCTATTGAACTATTTATCTGTCTAATTTTCTAGCTTCCTAGCTATGTGTCAATTAACCCGTCATTGTTTTAATCCAATTGATGAAATAGGACAGTCAGTGTGTTTTTCTTTGTTTCATTTCAAACACAGGTTCCTGTAATGAAAAAAAGAAATCAGATAATGCTGTTTATCATGTAAATAGAAAAATATTGAGAATTTATTTAATTTAATTAGCCCTTACGTCTTATACAGATTGCAGAAAACTCGGAGACATTAATCTATCTGTCAATTTATCTAGCTAGCCAGCTTTGTGTCAATTAACCCGTCATTGTTTTTATCTAGTTGGTGAAATTATTTGTCTTTGTTTCATTTCAAGCACAGATTCCTGTAATGAAAAAAAGAAATCAGATAATGCAGTTAATGCTGTTTATCATGTAAATAGGAAAATATTAAGAATTATTTTATTTAAATGACCTCTTCTCTTATACTGAGGGCACAAAATTCTGAGAAATTCATCTATCTAACTATTTATCTGTCTAATTTTCTAGCTTCCTAGCTATGTGTCAATTAACCCCTCATTGTTTTAATCCAATTGATGAAATAGTAGGACAGTCGGGGTGTTTTTCTTTGTTTCATTTCAAACACACGTTCCTGTAATGAAAAAAGAAATCAGATAATGCTGTTTATCATGTACATAGAAAAATATTAAGGATTATTTAAATTGATTTACCTCTTATCTCTTCTACTGAGAGCACAAAGTTCAGATGAATTCATTTAACTATTTATCTGTCTATTTATCTAGATAGCTAGATATGTGTCTATTAAACCGTCATTTTTTTTATCCATTTGATAAAATTGTAGATCAGTTAGGGTGTTTGTCTTTGTTTCATTTCAAACACAGGTTCCTGTAATAAAAAAGAGGGAATCAGTTAATGCTGTTTATCATAAATAAATAGTAAATAGAAAAATATAAAGGTTTATTTTATTTAAATGTCAACCTACCTCTTATACTGAAGAGAAAATTCTGAGAAGTTTATCTGTCTAACTATTTATCTGTCTATTTATTTATCTAGCTAGCTATGTGTCAATTAACCCATCGTTGTTTTTATCTAGTTGGTGAAATTATTGGACAGTAAGGGTGTTTGTCTTTGTTTCATTTCAAACACAGGTTCCTGTAATGAAAAAAAGAAATCAGATAATGCTGTGTATCATGTAAATAGAAAAATATTAAGAATTTATTTAATGTAATTAGCCCTTACCTCTTATACTGAGAGCACCAAAAAAAAAAGAGAAATTCATCTGTTGGACTATTTATCTGTCAGTTTATCTAGCTAGCTAGCTATGCTTCAATTAACCCGTCATTGTTTTTATCCAGTTGGTGAAATTGTAGTACAGTTAGGGTGTTTGTCCTTGTTTCATTTCAAACACAGGTTGCTGTAATAAAAAAGAGGGAATTACTTAATGCTGTGTATCATGTAAATAGAAAAATATTGAGAATTTATTTAATTTAATTAGCACTTACCTCTTATACAGAATGCACAAAACTCAGGATCTAACTATTTATCTGTCAATTTATCTATCTAGCTAGTTATGTGTCAATTAACCCATTTTTTTTTATTTATCCATTTGGAGAATTTGTAGGACAGTCAGTTTGTTTGTCTTTGTTTAATTTCAAACATGTTCCTGTAATGAAAAAAATAAATCAGATAATGCTGTTTATTATGCAAATTGAAAAATATCAATATCTCTTATACTCTTATATCTCTTATACTGAGAGCACAAAATTCTGAGAAATTCATCTATCTAACTATTTATCTGTCTAAGTTTCTAGCTTCATAGCTATGTGTCAATTAACCAGTCATTGTTTTAATCCAATTGATGAAATAGTGGGCCAGTCGGGGTGTTTTTCTTTCTTTAATTTCAAACACAGGTTCCTGTAATGAAAAAGAAATTAGATAATGCTGTTTATCATGTACATAGAAACATATTAAGAATGTATTTAATTGAATTACCCTTTACCTCTTTTACTGAGGGCACAAAACTTGGAGAAATTCATTTATCTAACTATTTATCTGTCTATTTATCTAGCTACCTAGCTTTGTGTCAATTAACCCGTCCTTTTTTTTATCCATTTGGAGAATTTTTAGGAAAGTCAGGGTGTTTGTCTTTGTGTCATTTCAAACACAGGTTTCTGTAATGTAAAAAAAGAAATCAGATAATGCTGTTTATCATGCAAATGTAAAAATATAAAGAATTAATGTAATTAAATGACCCCTTACCTCTTATACTGAGAGCACAAAATTCTGAGAAATTCATCTATCTAACTATTTATCGGTCTAATTTTCTAGCTTCCTAGCTATGTCAATTAAACCGTCATTGCTTTAATCCAATTGATGAAATAGTAGGACAGTCAGGGTGTTTTTCCTGTAATGAAAAAAAGAAATCAGATAATTCTGTTTATCATGTAAATAAAATAAAGATTGAGAATTTATTTAATTTAATTAGCCCTTACCTCTTATACTGAGAGCAGAAAACTCTGAGAAATTCATCTATCTTACTATCTGTCAATTTATCCAGCTAGCCAGCTATGTGTCTATTAACCCGTCATTGTTTTTATCTAGTTGGTGAAATTATTGGACAGTCAGGGTGTTTGTCTTTGTTTCATTTCAAACACAGGTTCCTGTAATAATAAAAATAAATCAGTTAATGCTGTTTATCATGTACATAGAAAAATATTAAGAATTATTTTAAATGAATTGCCCCTTACCTCTTATGCTGAGAGCACAAAATTCTGAGAAATTCATCTATTGAACTATTTATCTGTCTAATTTTCTAGCTTCCTAGCTATGTGTCAATTAACCCGTCATTGTTTTAATCCAATTGATGAAATAGGACAGTCAGTGTGTTTTTCTTTGTTTCATTTCAAACACAGGTTCCTGTAATGAAAAAAAGAAATCAGATAATGCTGTTTATCATGTAAATAGAAAAATATTGAGAATTTATTTAATTTAATTAGCCCTTACGTCTTATACAGATTGCAGAAAACTCGGAGACATTAATCTATCTGTCAATTTATCTAGCTAGCCAGCTTTGTGTCAATTAACCCGTCATTGTTTTTATCTAGTTGGTGAAATTATTTGTCTTTGTTTCATTTCAAGCACAGATTCCTGTAATGAAAAAAAGAAATCAGATAATGCAGTTAATGCTGTTTATCATGTAAATAGGAAAATATTAAGAATTATTTTATTTAAATGACCTCTTCTCTTATACTGAGGGCACAAAATTCTGAGAAATTCATCTATCTAACTATTTATCTGTCTAATTTTCTAGCTTCCTAGCTATGTGTCAATTAACCCCTCATTGTTTTAATCCAATTGATGAAATAGTAGGACAGTCGGGGTGTTTTTCTTTGTTTCATTTCAAACACACGTTCCTGTAATGAAAAAAGAAATCAGATAATGCTGTTTATCATGTACATAGAAAAATATTAAGGATTATTTAAATTGATTTACCTCTTATCTCTTCTACTGAGAGCACAAAGTTCAGATGAATTCATTTAACTATTTATCTGTCTATTTATCTAGATAGCTAGATATGTGTCTATTAAACCGTCATTTTTTTTATCCATTTGATAAAATTGTAGATCAGTTAGGGTGTTTGTCTTTGTTTCATTTCAAACACAGGTTCCTGTAATAAAAAAGAGGGAATCAGTTAATGCTGTTTATCATAAATAAATAGTAAATAGAAAAATATAAAGGTTTATTTTATTTAAATGTCAACCTACCTCTTATACTGAAGAGAAAATTCTGAGAAGTTTATCTGTCTAACTATTTATCTGTCTATTTATTTATCTAGCTAGCTATGTGTCAATTAACCCATCGTTGTTTTTATCTAGTTGGTGAAATTATTGGACAGTAAGGGTGTTTGTCTTTGTTTCATTTCAAACACAGGTTCCTGTAATGAAAAAAAGAAATCAGATAATGCTGTGTATCATGTAAATAGAAAAATATTAAGAATTTATTTAATGTAATTAGCCCTTACCTCTTATACTGAGAGCACCAAAAAAAAAAGAGAAATTCATCTGTTGGACTATTTATCTGTCAGTTTATCTAGCTAGCTAGCTATGCTTCAATTAACCCGTCATTGTTTTTATCCAGTTGGTGAAATTGTAGTACAGTTAGGGTGTTTGTCCTTGTTTCATTTCAAACACAGGTTGCTGTAATAAAAAAGAGGGAATTACTTAATGCTGTGTATCATGTAAATAGAAAAATATTGAGAATTTATTTAATTTAATTAGCACTTACCTCTTATACAGAATGCACAAAACTCAGGAAATTCATCTATCTAACTATTTATCTGTCAATTTATCTATCTAGCTAGTTATGTGTCAATTAACCCATTTTTTTTTATTTATCCATTTGGAGAATTTGTAGGACAGTCAGTTTGTTTGTCTTTGTTTAATTTCAAACATGTTCCTGTAATGAAAAAAATAAATCAGATAATGCTGTTTATTATGCAAATTGAAAAATATCAATATCTCTTATACTCTTATATCTCTTATACTGAGAGCACAAAATTCTGAGAAATTCATCTATCTAACTATTTATCTGTCTAAGTTTCTAGCTTCATAGCTATGTGTCAATTAACCAGTCATTGTTTTAATCCAATTGATGAAATAGTGGGCCAGTCGGGGTGTTTTTCTTTCTTTAATTTCAAACACAGGTTCCTGTAATGAAAAAGAAATTAGATAATGCTGTTTATCATGTACATAGAAACATATTAAGAATGTATTTAATTGAATTACCCTTTACCTCTTTTACTGAGGGCACAAAACTTGGAGAAATTCATTTATCTAACTATTTATCTGTCTATTTATCTAGCTACCTAGCTTTGTGTCAATTAACCCGTCCTTTTTTTTATCCATTTGGAGAATTTTTAGGAAAGTCAGGGTGTTTGTCTTTGTGTCATTTCAAACACAGGTTTCTGTAATGTAAAAAAAGAAATCAGATAATGCTGTTTATCATGCAAATGTAAAAATATAAAGAATTAATGTAATTAAATGACCCCTTACCTCTTATACTGAGAGCACAAAATTCTGAGAAATTCATCTATCTAACTATTTATCGGTCTAATTTTCTAGCTTCCTAGCTATGTCAATTAAACCGTCATTGCTTTAATCCAATTGATGAAATAGTAGGACAGTCAGGGTGTTTTTCCTGTAATGAAAAAAAGAAATCAGATAATTCTGTTTATCATGTAAATAAAATAAAGATTGAGAATTTATTTAATTTAATTAGCCCTTACCTCTTATACTGAGAGCAGAAAACTCTGAGAAATTCATCTATCTTACTATCTGTCAATTTATCCAGCTAGCCAGCTATGTGTCTATTAACCCGTCATTGTTTTTATCTAGTTGGTGAAATTATTGGACAGTCAGGGTGTTTGTCTTTGTTTCATTTCAAACACAGGTTCCTGTAATAATAAAAATAAATCAGTTAATGCTGTTTATCATGTACATAGAAAAATATTAAGAATTATTTTAAATGAATTGCCCCTTACCTCTTATGCTGAGAGCACAAAATTCTGAGAAATTCATCTATTGAACTATTTATCTGTCTAATTTTCTAGCTTCCTAGCTATGTGTCAATTAACCCGTCATTGTTTTAATCCAATTGATGAAATAGGACAGTCAGTGTGTTTTTCTTTGTTTCATTTCAAACACAGGTTCCTGTAATGAAAAAAAGAAATCAGATAATGCTGTTTATCATGTAAATAGAAAAATATTGAGAATTTATTTAATTTAATTAGCCCTTACGTCTTATACAGATTGCAGAAAACTCGGAGACATTAATCTATCTGTCAATTTATCTAGCTAGCCAGCTTTGTGTCAATTAACCCGTCATTGTTTTTATCTAGTTGGTGAAATTATTTGTCTTTGTTTCATTTCAAGCACAGATTCCTGTAATGAAAAAAAGAAATCAGATAATGCAGTTAATGCTGTTTATCATGTAAATAGGAAAATATTAAGAATTATTTTATTTAAATGACCTCTTCTCTTATACTGAGGGCACAAAATTCTGAGAAATTCATCTATCTAACTATTTATCTGTCTAATTTTCTAGCTTCCTAGCTATGTGTCAATTAACCCCTCATTGTTTTAATCCAATTGATGAAATAGTAGGACAGTCGGGGTGTTTTTCTTTGTTTCATTTCAAACACACGTTCCTGTAATGAAAAAAGAAATCAGATAATGCTGTTTATCATGTACATAGAAAAATATTAAGGATTATTTAAATTGATTTACCTCTTATCTCTTCTACTGAGAGCACAAAGTTCAGATGAATTCATTTAACTATTTATCTGTCTATTTATCTAGATAGCTAGATATGTGTCTATTAAACCGTCATTTTTTTTATCCATTTGATAAAATTGTAGATCAGTTAGGGTGTTTGTCTTTGTTTCATTTCAAACACAGGTTCCTGTAATAAAAAAGAGGGAATCAGTTAATGCTGTTTATCATAAATAAAAAGTAAATAGAAAAATATAAAGGTTTATTTTATTTAAATGTCAACCTTCCTCTTATACTGAAGAGAAAATTCTGAGAAGTTTATCTGTCTAACTATTTATCTGTCTATTTATTTATCTAGCTAGCTATGTGTCAATTAACCCATCGTTGTTTTTATCTAGTTGGTGAAATTATTGGACAGTAAGGGTGTTTGTCTTTGTTTCATTTCAAACACAGGTTCCTGTAATGAAAAAAAGAAATCAGATAATGCTGTGTATCATGTAAATAGAAAAATATTAAGAATTTATTTAATGTAATTAGCCCTTACCTCTTATACTGAGAGCACCAAAAAAAAAGAGAAATTCATCTGTTGGACTATTTATCTGTCAGTTTATCTAGCTAGCTAGCTATGCTTCAATTAACCCGTCATTGTTTTTATCCAGTTGGTGAAATTGTAGTACAGTTAGGGTGTTTGTCCTTGTTTCATTTCAAACACAGGTTGCTGTAATAAAAAAGAGGGAATTACTTAATGCTGTGTATCATGTAAATAGAAAAATATTGAGAATTTATTTAATTTAATTAGCACTTACCTCTTATACAGAATGCACAAAACTCAGGAAATTCATCTATCTAACTATTTATCTGTCAATTTATCTATCTAGCTAGTTATGTGTCAATTAACCCATTTTTTATTATTTATCCATTTGGAGAATTTGTAGGACAGTCAGTTTGTTTGTCTTTGTTTAATTTCAAACATGTTCCTGTAATGAAAAAAATAAATCAGATAATGCTGTTTATTATGCAAATTGAAAAATATCAATATCTCTTATACTCTTATATCTCTTATACTGAGAGCACAAAATTCTGAGAAATTCATCTATCTAACTATTTATCTGTCTAAGTTTCTAGCTTCATAGCTATGTGTCAATTAACCAGTCATTGTTTTAATCCAACTGATGAAATAGTGGGCCAGTCGGGGTGTTTTTCTTTGTTTCATTTCAAACACAGGTTCCTGTAATGAAAAAAATAAATCAGATAATGCTGTTTATCATGTACATAGAAAAATATTAAGAATTTATTTAATTTAATTAGCCCTTACCTCTTATACAGATTGCAGAAAACTCAGAGAAATTCATCTATCTGACTATCTGTCAATTTATCTAGCTAGCCAGCTATGTGTCAATTAACCCGTCATTGTTTTTATCTAGTTGGTGAAATTATTGGACAGTCAGGGTGTTTGTCTTTGTTTCATTTCAAGCACAGGTTCCTGTAATGAAAAAAGAAATCAGATAATGCTGTTTATCATGTACATAGAAAAATATTAAGAATTAATATAATTAAATGACCCCTTACCTCTTATACTGAGAGCACAAAAAAAGACAAATTCATCTATCTAACTATTTATCTGTCAGTTTATCTAGCTAACTAGCTATGCTTCAATTAACCCGTCATTGTTTTTATCCAGTTGGTGAAATTGTAGGACAGTTAGGGTGTTTGTCTTTGTTTCATTTCAAGCACAGGTTCCTGTAATGATAAAAAGAAATCAGTTAATGCTGTTTATCATGTAAATAGAAAAATATTAAGAATTATTTTAAGTGAATTACCCCTTACCTCTTATACTGAGAGCAGAAAACTCAGAGAAATGTATCTGTCTAACTATTTATCTGTCTATTTATCTAGGCAGCTAGCTATGTGTCAATTAACCCGTCATTGTTTTTATCTAGTTGGTGAAATTATTGGACAGTCAGGGTGTTTGTCTTTGTTTCATTTCAAACACAGGTTCCTGTAATGAAAGAAAAGAAATCAGATAATGCAGTTAATGCTGTTTATCATGTAAATAGAAAGATATTGAGAATGTATTTAATTTAATTAGTCCTTACCTCTTATACTGAGAGCACAAACATCTGAGAAATCTGACTATTTATCTATCAGTTTATCTAGCTGGCTAGCTATGTTTCAATTTACCCGTCATTGTTTTTATCGAGTTGGTGAAATTGTAGGACACTTAGGGTGTTTGTCTTTGTTTCATTTCAAACACAGGTTCCTGTAATGAAAGAAAAGAAATTTAGATAATGCAGTTAATGCTGTTTATCATGTAAACAGAAAAATATTGAGAATGTATTTAAATTAATTAGCCCTTACCTCTTATACTGAGAGCAGAAAACTCAGAGAAATGTATCTATCTAACTATTTATCTGTCAATTTATCTAGCTAGCCAGCTATTTGTCTATTAACCCGTCATTTTTTTTTATCCATTTGGTAAAATTGTAGATCAGTTAGGGTGTTTGTCTTTGTTTCATTTCAAACACATGTTCCTGTAATAAAAAAGAGGGAATCCGTTAATGCTGTTTATCATGTAAATAGAAAAATATAAAGGTTTATTTTAATTAAATGTCAACCTACCTCTTATACTGAAGAGAACATTCTGAGAAGTTCATTTGTCTAACTATTTGTCTGTCTATTTATCTAGCTAGCTAGCTATGTGTCTATTAACCTGTCATTTTTCTTATCTAGTTAGTGAAATTATTGGACAGTCAGGGTGTTTGTCTTTGTTTCATTTCAAACACAGGTTCCTGTAATGAAAAAAAGAAATCAGATAATGCTGTTTATCATGTGCATAGAAAAATATTAAGAATTTATTTAATTTAATTAGCCCTTACCTCTTATACAGATTGCAGAAAACTCAGAGAAATTCATCTATCTGACTATCTGTCAATTTATCTAGCTGGCTAGCTATGTGTCAATTAACCCGTCATTGTTTTTATCTAGTTGGTGAAATTATTGTGTAGTCAGGGTGTTTTATTTTTTTCATTACAGGAACCTGTGTTTGAAATGAAACAAAGACAATCAGTTAATGCTGTTTATTATGTAAATAGAAAAATATAAAGAATTATTTAAATTGAATTATCTCTTACCTCTTCTACTGAGAGCACAAAACTCAGAGAAATTCATCCATCTAACTATTTATCTGTCTGTTTATCTAGCTAGCTAGCTATGTGTCTATAAACCCGTCATTTTTTTTTTTTACAGTTGGTAAAATTGTAGGACAGTTAGGGTGTTTGTCCTTGTTTCATTTCAAACACAGGTTCCTGTAATAAAAAAGAGGGAATTAGTTATTGCTTTTAATCATGTAAATAGAAAAATATTAAGAGTTAATATAATTAAATGACCCCTTACCTCTTATACTGAGAGCACAAAATTCGGAGAAATTCATCTATCTAACTATTTATCTGTCAATTTATCTATCTAGCTAGCTATGTGTCTATAAACCCGTCATTTTTTTTTTATCCACTTGGAGAATTTCTAGGACAGTTAGGTTGTTTGTCTTTGTTTCGTTTTAAACACAGCTTTCTGTAATGAAAAAAATCAGATAATTCTGTTAAACACATTCTGTTTAGCTATCTAGCTATGTGTCTGTCTGTCATTGTTTTTATCCAGGTGGTGAAATTCTAGGACAGTCAGAGTGTTTGTCTTTTTTTCAGTCCTGTTTCTGAAAATAAGAAATGAGATAATGCTGTTTATCATGTAAATAGAAAAACATAAAGAATTATTTTAATTAAATGTCAACCTACCTCTTATACTGAATAGAAAACTCTTTATCTGTCTATTTATCTATCTTGCTATGTGTCTGTTAACCCGTCATTTTTTTTATCCATTTGGAGAATTTTTAAGACAGTTAGATAAATGACTGTATTGAATGAATTGTAGAACAGTCAGGATGTTTCTCTTTTTTTATTTCAAGTATCTTTAGTCCATCTGTAGTTCAGCTGTCTCTCTCTCTCTCTCTCTCTCTCTTTATCTATCTATGTATATTTTAGTCTGTATGTTTGTCTACTTCTTCTGTCTGTCTTTTTTCTATCTTTATTTTCTTTGTAACTGTTTCTTACTTATCAATTTTTCTAACTTTCTAATCCTACATAGATCAATAGATTAAATTTTTCACCACTAGCAAACTTTAATAACTGAGTCTGTCCATCAACATCATCAACTTCTCAACATTACAACTTTTACCCAGTTAAAATTAAAACACACATCAGCAGCAGACTTTAAAAACCCAGTCAGTTCAGCAACCTCAAGACTAAAGCACACTGCCACGGCGGGCAGGAATAATGAAAAGACTGTTTGTCCTACATTTGCTGTCCTGATGTGTGGACAGGGTGCTGGTTACATATCTGCTGCTGGAGGATCAGAGGAGCGACTGGGAGTTTAATGGAATGATTGATAATAGAACATTATTACATCATAAAGACACAGTTCTAAAGTTCCAGCAGCAGCTGTTTCTCTGACTTTTGAAAGATGCATTTGTGAACTGGTGCTCACCTGAGTTTACTCATGTATACACACCTGCACCAACACCTGAACACATTAAAATCACTCCTGTCATCAACAGGGTTCTTTCAGTAATCCCAAATCTGTCTTTAAATATGGGCCTAATAGTAATTTACTGTTACTATATATTACATTTCATGATTTTATATGTTATGCCAATATATCTATCTATATATCTATCTGCCTGTATATATCTATCTTTATTGTTTTTAATTGATCAGTGAAATAATCAGCCTGGTCTCATGGGATATACGTACCTCTGACCACTTTTTAGGTTTAAGATATAGGGGAACTGGGTCCTTTCTACTGATTAAGGGTGATTTATCTAGCTAGTAGGTAACAGCTAGCTAGGTGGCTAGGCTAATGCAGCCTTTAACATAGCATCAGGTACACAGTGAGCTGTAGTTGTGGCCATTCTCATATAGTTTTGTGGTTAAATCAGAGGTTCTTCTAACATATCTTTTACCAAAAGCTTATACGAAGATAAGAGAACGGGAGACACTGTCTGCTCATTCATTTATGTAGAGTGAGGTGTCAGCTGAGCTCGTACATTAGCTAGCTAGTGCTAGGTGGCTAATGAGGAGCGCTTGCTAGATAAAGCAGCTGGTGTTTTTCTGTGGTTGTCACGATGTGCTGGCTAGAGATCTCGTATGCTGTACTTACTGATTTCATACTGGATCTAATTGTGTGTAATTATGATCTTTCTCTTTTTTTTTTTACAGCTTTGAACTTCTATTCATCATTGATTCTCATTATCTTTCTCTGCCTCTTGCAGGGACCAGGTCGACACGTGGACAGGTGAGTTAATGGTAGAGTTTATGTTAGCTGGTTTTCTGGTTAGTTTTTATACTCCCTCAGTTAACAAATGTAAGCACAGTACAGAAACACACCATGTGACCTTAGAATTACAGGATTTTACATGATGGGTTTTGTAAAAATGGATTAATTTGATTATTTGAGGTTAATCATCTGAATGTTAGAACTATCTGGGCTGGTTTCCCAGACTTGCATTAAACCTAGTCCTTGACTAATAGAGAACTTCAGTGAAGATCACCACTGGAAAAAAGCTAGTTAGTGTCTCATGAGTCGCTGAACATTAACAAAAATGGTTCAGCTTCCCATCCTCTATGAGGAAACATACGTCATGTTGATTTGCATGTTCTGTGTATGTATGAAAATGTATTTAAAAAAATTCATTCCAGAAAATGCAAGAACATCTGAAGCTTCAGCTAGTGAACAATGCTTTGCGGATGTAAATGCACACCAAGTTATTGGTATGTATTTTTCACACCTAAAATGTTGTTCACAACAATTTGGAAGAGTGAAGCTGTTGAAAAGCCACCTGTCCTTATTTGTGCAGGTCTGTAATTAGCATGCCACTGTTATTCAGTATTTTCCTAATTCCAGAATGGGAACATTTGTGGTGATTTGTGTATCTTCCAAAAAGCTTTCCTTGAATGAACATATTGTCATCATGAAAAAGAAAAATTCTGTAGCATTGACCACTTCTCTTGCCCAGTTTGCACCCTAGATACAGTTGCTGTGTCTGTCGATGGAAACCGAACACTACATCATTTTAGCAAAATAAAGAGTTATGTTATTATTGATAACTGTAAACTGTCAGAATTTCTACGGAGTATCTCTATTATCTTTAATGTTTTCTTTAGAGGAACAGACATTTTTGATGGCATTTTTTTGACCAGTGATAAAGATATAGCAACATTTGTTGAGTTCATTCGTAAAAAGGCCAAGCCAGTAAGATATTTGTCAAAACACTTTAGACAGTACATAGTGAAGCAGGATTTAATTTTTGTATATATTCTATAATGACATTGTGTTACAGGTACATGGAAAAGGAATCTGTGAGACATCAACATGGGCTGCAGCCAGAGAGACCTCTAAAAAGACAAACATCATATGTGATGAAGAGGTCCTGGAGGTGGCAGTTTGCTTAAAGGTCTGAACATGTATTGGGGAGATATTTGCCAATCCTCCGTTTTTGCAAGAAGAACTGGCCACAAAAACAAATGGAAAGTTCTTCTGCACTGATATAATGTGTGGATATTGGCCCTATCTGCAGAAGCCGGCTCAGACATTCCCAAAAATACAAAACCTGACTTAGACTTTTCTGCATGCCAAGGGGCGTTCTACAAAATGTGAGGTAATTGTGTATTGTCTAGCACACAGTTAAGTATTTTACCATATTGGTGGTGTTTTTAAACTTCAAAGATTTGACATCTGATATAAATGCTGTAGGTGCAGCGGGGTGCCAGAAACCAAACAGGGGCAGGCACTACCATATTTAACAGCTTTTTGTCACGAATGGCTCTAACTACAAAATACATGAGTAAGGCTGGGAAGTAAACCTTTACTTACAGTGCTCATGTATTGTGCTTTTTTACCCTACTTTTCATTGATCATATTTGTTGACTAAGCCCTGGTGAAACAGTAAATTTATCAGTTCCTTCATAATTACAGCTCGAGTGGATATGATCACATTGCATGTCAGGAGGAGGATCATCTTGCTGTTTTTTACAAGTATATCTTAACACCTGCCCTTTTAACTGATAGAGTGACCATGGCAAACAAACTTCAAAATTATTTGTATAATTGCTTTCTCATTGCATAAGTGATGTGACTTTCTCTATCAAAATGTTGGAATACTTATTAGTCACCATAAAACGAAAAAAGAGCAAACTATAGATAGATTCTCAGATTTTCTTGGCAAAACATTTATGGGTGTCGTCTTTTAATTTTACATCCCACGTTGTTTAGTCATTTACTGTTTTGTCTTTATCTCAATATGTTAGATTTACTTTTAATGTCAACCACCTTAACCTGACAAATATTCTTTACAGCTCCACATGACCCCAGATCAGATGATCCAGTGGGGTTGCAACATGTGATTGAAGGCCTATTCTTGGGCATGCAACAGAAAAGGGGGGATCTATATTGAGTAACTGGTAAGTAGCCATGTTCAGGTTGCCTCCCAGACATCATGAACTTGTGGAATTAATTTTTAAATGTGAAATCTGTGACAATAACATTAAGTTGTAGGTAATTTAGGTAATTCAAATACAGTTCAAATACATTTTTACATGGAGCAAAGTGCCCCTTCCACATCGTACACTTAAACCCTTACATAATCTTTATACTGTGTTTATACTCTAGTGAGCATGTTCATGTCAGGTCCGCGTCGCCGCACCCATCCCGAGGGCGGTCCCGAACCGCAGATCACAGGCTTCATGTTCAAGGACTTTTACGTTGACACCCGATTCCTGTTATGTTCTGATTTGGGTCACCTGAGAGCTGGGGTACAAAAGGGGAGCAAACGCTAAGGTCTGGGCCGAGAATTACTCTTGCGATGCCAAGCATTATGTTGGCCTCACGTTCATGAGACTTCTAGGAGAGTCTACGGGTTTCGGTAGTGTATGCTCTATCGGAGCTGTTTCACATTCAGAGGGAGTTCGCTGTCTGGTTCACTGGTTGGTCGCCAGTGAGATTCGGCGTCCGGTTCCTTTGCACTCTAGTCACGAAAGTTTATCAGTGGCTGACGAGCGCGGTTAGGGTTCCTGTATTTGGCTTCCTCCCTCCGTTAGGGTGGCCCAGCCTCGCTTTGCTCCCTGGCTGCCTACCAGCCTCAGGTGGCCTTCACGTTTTCACGTTTGTCTTGTTTATCCCTCTGTTATTGCTGCACTCTTGTGTTTTCCCCTTGTTAATTTGAATAAAACGTTATCATGCATCGCACCGTCCCTGCGAGTGTTCACCCGTCCATGTCTAGCTTAGCCAGCATGACAGTTCAATAAAAGAACCCCATTGTTTCTGCACGTTTTCCATTTGATCAGTTCCACTGACCATATAGGTCTTGTTGTACAGTTACATACTGTAATCCATCTTTTTCCCTGTGTACTTTGCCAGCACATCTTTACCTTTTTCTTTAGTATTCAGGACCTCCACAAGACTATCATTTCCAGATGTTGTAGTGAAGAAACTAGCATGAGCAAGTCCGATTTGTAATGTAAGCCAAGAGTGATAGTTGGTCACAGGAGGCTGTTGACTGGATATTTGTGATTGGTGGACTATTCTCAGTGACACTGAGCTGTTTAAAAACTCCAGCAGCACTGCTGTGTGTCTGACTCACTCGCACTGGTGCAACACACACTAACACGCCACCACCCTGTCAGTGTTACTGCAGTGCTGAGAATAATCCACCACCCAGATAGTACCAGTTTATTGCACTGGTGTGACTGAATCAGACACAGAAGTGCTGTTGGAGTTTTCACTGTTCACTCTATAGACAAACCGAGCTTGTCATTCTGCTTTGGAGACGTTTGCTTGTAATTGTACACACCTACCAACTTGGTAGGAGTGTCTAATCGAGTAGACAGTGAGTGGACACAACGTTTAAAAACTCTAGCAGCACTGCTGTTTCTGATGTATGCTACGATTACTTTTGTATTCGCTGACGTTTTGACTTGGGATTCTGGTACGTTAATTTTGACATGAACCATTTTCGTGACTTCATTTAAACTCATTAAACTCAGACTTTCAAAGGAAAGTTTCAGATTCTGACAATGAAGACCATTAGACCTGACATTTTTACCCCCTTTTTTGCCCACTTGCACTAAACTGTGCTTTCAACCTCACAGAGTGACCATGTTCCAGACTCAGGAGGAAGTGACTGAACGCCTGACTCCTCTAATTAACTGTCACAGTGGTTCTGCTTTTCTTCCTCCACAATGTAAAACCAGTCACGCATTGCCTGTGTAGTCAGAACAGAAAGCTGCAGCACTAACATCAGATGTCAAATTATTAACACTCACACTGCAGGAGAACTGGAAATGACGTGTGGAGTGAGAGAGAGAAGCAGGAGCTCTGATGCTGTGTGCATCGCCTTTCAGTTCAGTTACACTCCCCTGCCAACCATTTCAGTTCAGTTGGTGATATCCATGCATTGAGTTGATGACGACAAGTAAGTGCCAGCTAGTTGGCTGTTCAAGTTTGTTCCTTGTGAGAATTAACTCCATGTTAAAGAATAAAGAGAGAAAGTCGTTCGAGCTGCAGTAAAGTTCTTGTTCTGTGCGGAAAATGGCTTCCGCCTGAGGACATAGTAGTGCAGTTCTCATGTTCGCCAAACATATAGGGAAGCTCTATATGTAACCGTGTGCATATTCTCTAGAACGTAATGTCCCTTAAATACTATTTCTGCTAGAACTGAATGTTAATACTTATTATTTATTAAGTGATCATTTCTTATCTGATTCAGCAGTTTAGAATATTTGTTTGAATATGATTTGATGTTTTTTTTTTTATTTGTTATTTCAGACTGTGAGCAATGCTGAATGTCAAGTTGTACTGCGAAGTACTATTGGATTACAATACAGTTTAATAAGAAGAAATTATGTTCCCTCGTCTTTAGTCCTGTGTCCTTACCGATGCACCATCCTGTTTACTGTGAAACCCAATACGAGCTAGCCCTACCTATATCCTCTGAAACACTTAGACATGAAGAAGAACGTTTTTGACAACGTGATGCAGCTGGAGAGACTGCAGGGCTTTGAGGGACCAGGCTGGTGTACTAGCAGATGGCCTGGCCACACAGAGTGAGAACCTAAGTGAAATGAAAATACCCCCAAAAAAGCAGATCAGAATCATTTTCAGTTAGAATTAGTTTCAAACAAATGTAGGTGATTAAAAGCATACAGTGATTATAAATCCAGCATGAAGATGAAATTCCAGACTCTTATGAAAGAACCATGAAACTACAGGGGCCGATTTCCTGCACAGGGATTAAGCTTAGTCTTGGACTATATTTGGGTGTTCATCTGTGGGACAAGTTGCAATGGGAAGTGAACATAGACAAGCTGTACACGAAGGGCCAAAGCCAGCACTACTTTTTGAAGGCTGAGGTTCTTTGGTGTGACAACCTAGCTGCTATGAACTTTCTACAAATCTGTGGTGCCATTGTGTGCTGGGCAGCAGTACTACAACAAAAGACCCAAACAGACTGAACAAGATCATTAGACTGACCGACTTAGTCCTGGGGGCTAAACTGGACACAGTGGAGATGGTGCTGGAGAGGGTAATGGGATAGGTGGCAAAGGTGTCCGTGATCATGAAGAACCCAGTCCACAAAACACTACATGGACAGAGAGCACACAATGGGCAGCAGACCTCGCTGCAGGAAAAACACTTTGACAGGTCATTTCTTTCTACAGCCATCAGATTGTACAAATCTACACTCCAATCCATCAAATTAATCTGTTACTCAGCATCATTGTACATCTGTATATCACCTGCACTGCATTCCCATCACTGCCTGTTCTGCTCTAGTCATCTTTTGCACAATACTGTGTGTTACAGCAGTTCTGCATTAAGTACTATGCAGTAATACTGCAACTGTAAACGACCTCATCCGTGGATTACTGTTACTATCACACAGTAACATTAACTGTGACAGTAACTGTGGCTATGATAGTGGCAATAACTGTAACTTCAATACCTATATATGAGGGTTAGGGTCCTCTATAACAGAAATATGCTACAAAGCCATTCAGGGAAACTGAATATCTCTATACCAGTCCTTGGTGTGATAACGTCAGACAAAGCTGTAGAACACTAGAATAACCAGCTGTACTGAGTACTCCTCCTCTTCCCTGCCCGCTTCTCCAACTAAAGTATAAAACATAGCCAAAGTCAAAGCGTATAGTTGTGCAGTTGTGAGGACAACCCACTTGGAGGCCAGTAGACTCAACTTTTTTACAAACTCAATCCCCTTACACCACTTCACACTAAACCTGCACAGTTCAACAACATTAGAGACTGAGTGCATGTGCGCATAATGGAGATATCTGTCAGGGGGTCCAGCAATGTGTGGTTGTCTCATGTAAAATGCATTTTGCAGCATGTAATGTCTGGATAAATGAGTGTAATTAGTTCTATTAAAACATTAACAGCCCCCATCATCTAGCTCACTGCCTCTTCTGTTTTACATTTATTATAGTCCTATTTTATTCGATTTATTACAATGGTCAGTGGCTTGTCTAGGCTGAGGTCTAAGCTAGACATAGGTTTCAATTTAAACTAATAAGATTATTTTGAATCTCTTCTGTCACATACGTGTTATTTGTGTAAAAATGACTGACATGAGCACTACTAAGGACTTTCAATTCATGGATGCAAACGTATGGATGCAGTTACTGCACAGAACCTGGCCCCAGTTTGAACATAAGACAGCTCTCATTTGAACTAAATTTCTCCTCATTTCTGTGTAATACAAGGGCAGGATGTCATGCTTTGTATGTTTTTTACAGACACTGATATGACCCCTACCGAGTGAAGCATTTCAGTGGTATTTATTTCATGGCATTATTTCTATTATTACATTCATGTCATGACATTTTCTATCTCTGTATTCTCTCCATCGTCTCGTGCCAGGTTTATTAGCATTCCAATGGTTGTGAGCAGCCAGGCCTTCCAAGTCTGCAGAAGAAGGCATATGCCTTGAGCTTAGGACCAGTCCCCCCCCCCTGCCCATTGTTATGGAGAGAATTGCAGAGAAGTGAAATTACACCTTGTCCTCAAAATGGAGTTATGTAATAACTGAAAGTTTGGGAGAAGCACCACGCTCAAACTCTTCCCCTCCATTACTTCGCGCTATAAAACGCTCCTCTCCCTTTTCGTTCTTGTGACGAAACTTGCATCCCACCACCACCCCTGCTCCTCCTGATCCAATTTTACTCAACCTCTACCTGGCAGGGGGGGGTCTGGCTTTGAATTCCATCTGCTCGAAGCCCCCCAGAACTCCAGCCCAAATTTCTCCAGTTGCCTCCTTGCCTCAGCTAGCTTGGTCCGCACTCGCAAACTGATTTATACTTAAATCATCATAGCAGCCACATACATTAATGTATAAATGTCAACAGGTACAGCGGCTGAGATGAATGAGCAGAAAGATTCATGAATGGATGAGTGGGAACAATGACTGACAGTTCAGTTGCCAGCAGGCCTGGCAAAAGCAGATGAACTGAAAAATATAATAGTACCAGCAGGAATGACCTCCTGTATCACTCCTTTACACGCCAGAGATGAAGATGTCTTTCATCGGATTCCTTCTCTCTATATAGGAGTGCACTTTTCTATTCAAGTGAATGGCTTCTGTGCCCTTAATTGTGAGTGAATTAGAGGCTGAATATTAAAGACATTGTATTAGACTCTTGAGTACAGAAAACGTGAACTCCATAGAGAGAGAGTGTCCTTTTTTTCACATTACTTTATGAATTGGTAGGTAAACAAAGTCCACTGAAATAAATTTCTCATTTCTATTGGATAGAAATGAGAAATAGGTGCTGGGCATTTCTCGCCACCTATTGCAGGGCCTCCATCTGCCACACACCAACAGCATCAAAGGAATACTTACATAATTTAGTGTAATATTAGATACACACTGATGCACCTCCCCTTGACCCTGTACACCTCTGAGAGCAGCACTGAATTTAAGAGTCTTCTGTAGGTCTGCTGGTGGAAATGAAAGTGGTGTGCTTACACTTTTGTTGAGCATCTCCTGAAGATCACCTAGGAGTCCTTTAGAGGAAAACTTCCAGCACTGTTTCAGCTGAAGTGGTGACAATGTACACCATCACAGGATGGATGGCATTAACCTCAAAATACACATAAGCTTCATTATGATGTTGCAAAAAAGTGTAGTGATGAAGGCAGTAGTGGAGAGTAAAGAACCTAGAACAGTCATAAATATCTTATAATAGACTATAAAAGACACAACTATTCATATGAAGTTGGTTCATCACATCACATTTGATGGCTCTGCTGTTTATCCCCATTATATTATTCCACTTACCCCCAAGAATCTTCCAAGAGCTTTTTAATAGTCATTCCCTCAGCTAGTTCTCCATGCTGCCAATGCAAAGGCTTTCATAAGGTCCTTCACGATCATCAAATCAGGTTTTTCAGGCAACACCTTATTGTGGGCCTCAGACATAGTATCCTCTCCAACAACACATGATTCCCTCATCAAAGACAAAATATCTGTCCCAACGATAAAAAGAGAATTACTCAAATCTCTCCACCAATATTACACCAACTACTCTTCTGTGATCAACCATAATTAAATAGTTCTTAAACAAACTTACATAAATGTTCTCCTCAACATCCCTCAGGAAAGAGCTCTTCACCATTAAAGCTTTGGTAACTTGGACATACTCTGCATTGGTGGGATACCTGCACATCAAGAGCAACAAAATGAATCAAATGTATCCAGTAATTCTGTTCATCTAATGGGGGGCATTTCACAAAGCAGGATTCCTCCGATTAGTGAGAAAATTTAAGTCAAGCCTATCCAATAAGAGCTGAGGCACATTTTGTAAGGAGGTTCAGTTCCTAATCAACATCTGGCTCTAGGAAGTGGCCACTGCATCATCTGAAAATGCCATCCACTGCCACGTACCATATTACAAATGGCACCTGCCAATGAAAGACAGATGCGCTACATTAAAAAAGGCACTTTAGCAGAGTTGCTTACTTTTTTTTTTAGTTTTTACTTTTGGGGTTCTATTGAGCTGTTCTCCAGAAAGAAGCTGGAGTCTTGCCTCAGCACTGTGAATGACACTTTGGGTCTGTTTACTCCTGCCATAAAGAGCCGCACATCAAACAAGTTACAGCAGCTTCAAGAAAAATGACATTCACTGGCCTGATGGTGGCGTTACAGGAAAGCATTAAGCGTTTTTATTCAATAGCATCTGGTCTGTAGCATCTGTGTCCTACACACAAAATTATTATTTTTTTTTGGTAATTTCTTGATCCTTCCTACTTCAAGAATTTTTTTTTACCAATCCTCACATATCTGGTAGCAAAATACTTGCAATATTTATAATTAATAATAATTATAATGAATAATGTCAACTTGTACCTTTTGAACACTTAAGCCCATTTTAACAAAATCTGTTCAGCACATTATTTTGAGGGGGTATGTCAAGTTTGGTGGAAATTTGTCACAAGAAAGCGAGGTCAATAGTACAAAACCATTCATCCAGTCAACCTACAATTTTACATGCTGCATCTTTAGCCTATTCTATAATAGTCTGACCAGAGGACTTGATATGTCAATTATTGTGGTTGGTATTAGCCAATCACATTCAAGCATACATTTGACATGCTAAACATTCACCAATCAGGGTGCAACTTATGGGGATTTATCAATGTAGGCATATTCTGTAAACCAGTGAAGTTGCCAGAAATGCCTTACAATAATGCTGTCATATGCTGTTTCCTATATGTTACATTTACAGATACACCAACCTTTTTCAGTTCCGATACCAATACATAAATGTATTGATCGATACACAGTACCGATCCGATACCACTGTTAAATAAATAAACCGTATACCTCACCATGTGGGAGAGATTTAAAGCATCAGGATTGATGTAAACATTATCTCACTAACTTAATAACTAAAATAGTTATAAATGTATTAAATTGCTTACTAAAATAAGAAACAATTGTGCAGGACCTAGGCACAGCATTCACCTTACAATGTGTTCATTTATTTATAAGTATTTATAGGAGACAGTCACACATGTCAGATTTAGTTCTTTTCAAAGGATACAAAAGTCTTCATATGAGCTATGACTATTAACAGAATGTTTTTTTTTTGATGTATGAATGTAATTTTGATGATTGGTTATGTGTATTGATTTGTAATTATAATTATCATTGGGCCTGTGTTGTGTTGGTTCTTTAGGTCTCATTGGGCCTGTTGTGGTTGGAACTTTAGGCCTATTGTTTAAGCCACTTGCCTATTGTCTATTTTCTATATTGGCATAAAGAAAATCCTAAAACTTAGACCTACTTGAAGCCGTAGCTGACACTCGTGTGGCTCTAGTGTTGTGACTGTTTTTTCATGGTAATTCCTACTCCATCCACTATGTGGCAGTATATTGGAAGTAGGTCAGGTTACAAGCCAAAAGGGAGGGAACTAGGAAGCAGCAAGGTGGTTTAGATGTGGTTCACTTCAGGCCTCACTGTAATGAAGATCCTTACTGGTGGAACTATAGGTTCTAACACTCACTGTAAATTTGCTATCATTTAATCCTTTCTATATTCAGTCAAGCTTTGTGTACGTTTTTATTCATGAGGTTTTGTGCTGTTCTGCTTTTGCAGAAAGCTTCACTTTTGTCTTGTTTTCTATTTGTTTGTTTCTCTATTTGCAGTCCTTACAACTAACTTGCTCTTCTTATGGACATTGGGATAAACTTTACACACAGAAGACAAATGTATCACTCCTGAATTGACTCTCAGCAACTCAAACCAGGGATTTCCATGGTTCAGACATTCCTTTCACAAGGAAACATCCAGGATTATAAACTGTTATCAGAAAGAAAGATGTCTGAAATACAAACCACTTTGTGAGAGCTTGGCACAGGATTCACCTTACAATTTATTAATTTATTTATAAGTATTTATAGGAGACAGTCACACATGCCAGATTTAGTTCTTTTCAAAGGATACAAAAGTCTTCATATGAGATATAACTATTAACAGAATGTTTTTTTTAGTTAAAAATGCAATAATTTTGATGATTGCTTATGTGTATTGATTTATAACTATCATTATCATTGGGCCTGTTGTGCTGGTTCTTTAGGTCTCATTGGGCCTGTTGTGGTTGGAACTTTAAGCCACTTGCCTATTGTCTATTTTCTATATTGGCTTAAAAAAAAAATCCTAAAACTTAGGCCTACTTGAAGCGATAGCTGACACTCGTGTGGCTCTAGTGTTGTGACTGTTTTTTTTCATGGTAATTCCTACTCCATCCACTATGTGGCAGTATATTGGAAGTAGGCCAGGTTACAAGCCAAAAGGGAGGGAACTACGAAGCAGCAAGGTGGTTTAGATGTGGCTCACTTCAGGCCTCACTGTAATGAAGATCCTTACTGGTGGAACTACAGGTTCTAACACTCACTGTAAGTTTGCTATCATTTAATTCTTTCTATATTCAGTCAAGCTTTGTGTATGTTTTATTCATGAGGTTTTGTGCTGTTCTGCTTTTGCAGAAAGCTTCACTTTTGTCTTGTTTTCTGTTTGTTTGTTTCTCTATTTGCAGTCCTTACAACTAACTTGCTCTTCTTATGGACATTGGGATAAACTTTACACACAGAAGACAAATGTATCACTTCTGACTTGACTCTCAGCAACTCAAACTAGGGATTTCCATGGTTCAGACTTTCCTTTCACAAGGAAACATCCAGGATTATAAACTTTTATCAGAAAGAATGATGTCTGAAATACAAACCACTTTGTGAGAGCTTTCCAACTCCTATGTTTTGGATTGGTTCTATGGACTTCAAGTAAGTACCGTTAATAAGAGGGTGAATACAGACAAAATTTTACCCACCTTCAAGTACTAGTGAGCAGTCCACAAGAAATCTGCAGGCTCTCTTAAGTACTTTTTTTGTAAATTGTAATCTGGCTATTCTAAGGGTAGTAGTATATTTCAGATGTGTCTCTACACTACAGCTGATTTTGGATTTATATGCTTTATGGATGTTTAACTGGAACAATATTACATTAAAATGGTTAAAATAGGCATATTGTACGACAGTAGTGATTTATTCATCATGAAAATGTGCTACATGCATGTTTAGAACCTCTAAAGTGCTAAGAAATATCTGTTTGTTGAAGAAGTTTAGGTTTGTCATTGATTTTCATTTCTTCTCTGTTCTTCAGGTTTGTTTGTCTTTATAAGTAACACCAGCAGCTCTTTATCTCTGAGAGTTTTTGGTTTCTGCACATTTGTTTAGTCTTTTACCATCAACAGCACCTGTTGCAGGAATTCTGGCTATTCTGATTAAATATCCTTGTCAAAATGGAAAGACTGGAAATGTTGAGGAAATATAATGTGTAGTTTCTCTGTTCTCCATCGTTTTTGTTTTTTTTAAGTCATGTTTGAGGTTTTAGGACAGGAGGGGCAAAGTGAACATCTAATGATTCAATATCAAACTAAGTTGACTGAGCTTTCCAAACTCAAGGTTCTCAAACTCAAATGTGCTTGGATGTACAAACAAGTGACTGTGTTTTTTTTAGCTCATTAGTAAGACAGCCCGATTCATTTCTGTGAAGTTTAATTTACTAGTGTTTGCAAATGCAGCTTCTCCTAGTCTGAGAAATATGTGGAAATATTACCACCAGTTAAAGTGATGAAATTGGGTATGATGTCCGGTCCTCTATCACAGAGAAAGGCTTCACCTCTGCTGCCTGGAATCTGTTGTGCTTTCCTGAAACATCGAGAAGGTGCTACACCAATACCTTACCCAGTCACACCAGTCAGGTAAGTGATGGTTTACTTTAATTAAATCTTTATTCAGTCAAACAATTTTTAGTTGCTGGACCAGGAATAATGGAAAAATCAGCTGATCTAACATTAAGTCTAAATAAAAATAGTTTATTTCTAGTGTCTTTTGGACCTAAAAGGAGAACTTCTGTTTTGTTACTGTTAAGAAGAAAGAAGTTATGTGACATCCAGAGTTTTATATCCTTTACACGGTCCATTACACACTCCATTTTCTTTAATCTAAATTTATCAACATGTTGGGCTGATATATAGAGCTGTGTGTCATCTGCAATGGCAATGGAAATTATTGCCATGTCTGCTTATAACTGCCCAGTGGTAACATGTATAATGTAAATAATAATCTTACTTTTGTGTAAATCGAAGATAAATCTTTTATCTTTGTAAACTGATAGTGTTCAGTTAGATATGATTTGAACCATGGTAGGGCTGTTCCTGTGATTCCAACCATTTTCTCTAATCTTTCTAGTAGAATAGTGTGGCTGCACTGCGGTCTAGTAGGGCTTTCTAATTATGCAATGTCTAATTTTTCAATATTTCCAGATATCACCTTTTTCGTGTAGCATTTACTGTTGAACAAGTTTACAAAATTACATAAATGTCTCCTCTTTATAGAGATCATTCACAGTGTGTATACCCTTGTCTATACCCTTTCCAAAACACTTTCTGCTTCCCAATCTTCACCTCTGGGTTGAACCAGAATGATGCATAATGTTGTTTGTAGTGGGAAATCCTGTGCAATTTATGAACCTTTGCCCAGACCTCTTGAGAGTGCATAGTGACTGGGTTTACTCCTTTGATGGCAGGGTTCGCTCTTATGGCCACCGCTAGGGGTTCCAGCACAATTGTAAATAAGAGCAGTGGCATACAGCAACCCTAAAGCATCAGTTTTGACAAATATTATTTTTATCCATTTAGCAAAACCAGAACCAAAACCAAACCTCAACAGGTCCGAGTGTAAGGAGTCCCACTCGACCCTATCGAAGGCCTTCTGAGCATCAAGCGATACAGTGGCCACTGGCATTTCGCATTGACTAGGAGGCATTTAACCACATTAGGTGCATGAGCCTTCTCAAATTATCAGTGGAAGGCCTACCCTTTATAAAGCCTACTTGGTCTGAATGTATAATGTGTGGTAAGATTGTTTCCAATCTGAAGGTCAGTACCTTAGCCAGTATCTTACTATATACAATGATGAGGCTGATTGGTCTAAAGTTAGCCGGATCCATATGATCTCTTCCTTTCTTAAGTATCAGAGTGAGGAGTGTTTTTAAAGAGATGTTGGAAGTGAAAAACCTCTTTTAAAAAGCCTCCTGAAACACATTTGTCAGTATTAGAGTAATTATATCTATATATTCTTTATAGTACTCCACCGGAAACCCATTCGTTCCTGGTGATTTCCCTGTTTTCATGCCAGTTTTAACCTCTTCTTGGGTTATTGGTGTATCAAGAATAGATGCTTGATCTAAACAGTTTATCATAGAATTCTTTAAAGACATCATTATTACCTTTAGAAATGATGTGGACAGAGCATTGTTCTTTTAACTGTCTGGCAAAAAGTCTACCAGTTTTTTTCTCCTGACTCATAAAATTGTGTCTGAATGTTTTTTTTTTTATTATTATTATTATTGAAAATGTCCTGAATTCGAAACTTACATTTACAAATGTTTTTAAATAAGCTTACAGAGTAATGTCTGGCCAACTCTTTTTTCCATGCTATTTAGTTCTGCTGCCAATGTTTTAATGTACGCTTTAGATGCCTCCAAAACCATTGCTACGCTGTCTGTGCTACCCAAATTAAAACAATGATGGGTCCTCTGTAAGCTCTTTCGAAAATAACTCATCCTGTAGTAGAGATGTGTTCATTCTCCATCTACCTCTTCTAAGCCTGTCTGAATGTATATTCACACAAAGATCAACAGGTGCATGGTCCGACAGGGAAATAGCATTGATGGTGCTATCAATGATAGTATTGGTTAGACTCTGGGAGATCAAAATCAAGGTCAAGTGTTGGGTAGGAATTATGGCAGTGGTAGTAAAATGTGCATTCCTGGTTTCTAGGATTGAATCAGGTCATTGTCCACCATCAGCATGTGAATGGCAGCTCTGTCCTTCGGCGTTGAGGTACCTGATATTTACTTTTATGTAATATCCTATTTAAGACCTAATTGAAGTCCTGCCGAAAGCATTTGTTCTTGGGCATTTCCCAATTTATTAACTTTATGAAAGAAAGATGGATCCTCCATGTTAGGAGCATAGATATTACATAGTGTTATTTACCCCCCCATTTATATTGGCTTCTATATAAATAACTCTACCATTACTATCGTTATACTCTCTCAGCAAAGTTCAACCTCCTATGGACTAAAATAAGAACTCCATAAGAACCATTAATATTCCAGGAAACTACCTTAACATAAGCACTGTTTGCCATTCATATGATAAGGTAACAAAACTGAAATAAAAGATTGGCATAGCAATCGTTCCATGCCATCTGACCTTCCTAATTTATATAGGCTACTGCTTTTGTACCAGTGAACATTATTAGGATACCTGTAATTCTAAATAGAACCAACATAGACAAACAGGCCAACAAAAATCTTTTCTCCACAGCAGAGGAGAGAACATGAACAGAAAAATGTCTCCAGTAGCCAGCTGAGGATTCTCTTCTTGTTAAATTCATGTCCACAAAACCAACAACAAAGAGAAAAAAGGAAGAAAAAAAAAAGAAGAGAACTTAACTTAGGTCAGTGGAATGTCTGAGACGTCTACTCTGAGACGGCGCCTAAACAACTACACAAAGCTATCCAGACCGATCATACCTCTCAGTCTCATTGTGCTAGTGGATGTTTTATAGTTTATTCTCCATCAGTAACTTGCTTCTCGATGAACTTGACCGCTTCTGTTGTGACGTCAAACTTTGTTTCTCCTCTTCCACGCAAACTGGAGCACTGCAGGAAAGACTAAAGGAAACCTCACTTTCTTGTCGCGCAGCAGCTGTTTCGCCAATCAGAAAGTTTTCCTCCTCTCAACCAGCTTCTTCGACATGTATGGAAACAAGGAAATGTTGCTTCCACTCCACACTACACCTCCTTTCTCCCTCGCAGCTTTTAAGACATTATCTCTCGCGGTTGAACGCAGAGAGGATCAATCTCTGAGGCTGGTCTTCATGCAGACGAGATCAGGGAGAGCAGTGTGCTCTTTCAATTTCGAATTTGTTGTTAATGTTGTTAATGCAGGCCCTCTAACAGTGTCTTTCCAATGCATTCAATCAAGTTCTCCCCTTCAATGCCCTCTTTTAAGCCCAACAATCTGACATTATTGTGGCAGCTCCTATTTTCCAGATCTTCCACACGGCTCTCCAGGGTATCTATGCGCTTGCCATGCAGCTCATGGCCATTCACCAGTTGTTGAGTGGCGTCTTCCAAGTTGGAGATTGCACTTCCTCCTCTGCTAGTAGCCCCTGCATGCCGTTTTTCAGTTCTTCTGTAGTCTTCTTAATCATTGACACATCATAAGCAACTGTTTGCAGCGTCAAGCTCATTCTACTCACTTCGGCAAGGATGTGTTCCAAATTAGCATTCTGTCCCGTTTCGGGGTAGCATCACCTGGTTCGGTAGCAGCTGCCCCTTCCCTCATGAAGGCTTAAAATATTTTGAAGATGAAGACATGTTCTTATGGATGAACGGTTTCGACCAGTAGAAAGTTTGATAATGAAATACGTAACAGACAAATAGCTGAAAAGGAGAAATATGCAGATTAGTTAGGATTTAAGTTAATGGGGCTTAGGACAACTTCTAACAAGCAGCCATACTGCTTGTCGTTCTCACATGACTCCCTCTTAATCATTTCTTTTATATTCTTTAATATTAGCTTTGGCTTGTTTATCATAGTTTTAATCCTTGTGCTGTCTGCTATGTGTCTTACTTTACATTAATTTGCTTTACTAACTAACTTCTGTGTTTACTTTCGAGGAATATGGTGGCCATGGAGAGGCACTGGGAGCATCAGCGTGACCAGGGCCAGCCCAAGACTTTATAGGGCCCTAAGCAGATTTTCATTTGGGGCCCCCATACCACTACCTTAGCACCAGATGCTTCATCATTCCGTATGCTGCACTGTGTGTGTATCGTACCCATTAGCATTATTTGTAATAAGCTTACATCGTACACAAAAAGTTTGGAAGAAAACAGACGCCAGGATCGAGGAAGCAAGCCATTCAGCTGACTCTTCACGCTCCACTGCTGACTGCAAGTTTGACATTCTGTCCTCTACCACCGAGAAAGATCTCAGGCAGCACAGGTGTAGCCTGTCAGGTAAGTGATGATTTACTATATTCAAACCATATGTTCTTCCCTTTCTCTGCTTGTATTAAAAAAGTAATATTAGTATCACTTGCTCACATTTCAAACAAACCCTGCAGTATCGAGCATATATTGAGAACAGAAAATTGGTTTTAACAATCTTAGGTTGTATATTTAACAGTCTAAATTTAATTTTATTTGTGGAAGTTACTGGTACTGGAAAGAATTGATACGTAGGTTTCCTTTTTTTCCCCCTAAGTCAGGTATGCCGAGCAGATTCTCAACCCCAGATCCCTACTACCTTAACCAGTTATAATTTTATAATAAGATTTTAATGATAAAATAGAAAACATTTGGCAACAAATCCAACACTCCTTATTAAAGCAAACATGGCTGTCACCTGGTGTAGCTGATTTAGAACAGGAGTTAAAATATTAGTTGTAGAACAAAGGCTGGAAGTCTTTTACTCACTTCCACAGCCAGAACTAACAGAAAACTATTTCCTCAGTAAATTTTACAACCTGTACACTTGACCCGATTCCCTTTAAAAGACTGACAGAATTACTCCCAATTATAATCAGACCTCTTTTAACAATAGTAAATTCATCCCTTACCTAAGGCCATGTACCCAAATGTACCTTTATTTTGCAGTTATAAAACCTTTAATTAAGAAACTAAATCTTGGTCCTGGTGTACTGTCAATTACAGACCCATCTCAAGCCTGACATTTCTGTCCAAGATATTAGAAAATGCTGTGGCTCAACAACTCTGCTTATACCGGAGTAAAAATGAAATGTATGAGAAATTCCAATCTGGATTCAGACAGCCCAAGTGAAGATTACAAACGATCTCTTTCTTGCCTCTAATCAAGGCTACGTAGCCCTACTCGCCCTCAGTTTAGCCTTTGACACTATAGATAACACTATTCTCTTTGAAAGATTAGAGAACATGGTTGGAATCACAGAAACAGCCCTATTGTGGTTCAAATCATATCTAAACGAACCCTATCAGTCTGTATTTCTAAATTACACAGAAGTCCGATATGGAGTTCCACAATGCTCTATTTAAGGGCATCTATTATTTACATTATAGATGTTACCACAGGGCAGTTATAAGCAGACAGGATGTTAACTTACAGATGCAGATGACACTGCTCTATATATCAGCCAAACCTGATAGTAACTCTAGATTAAAGAAAATTGAGGACTGTGTGAAGGATGTACTCTGGATGCCACATGACTTCGTTCTCTTTAACAGTAACAAAACAGAGGGTCTCTTTTTAGGTCCAAAAGACACTAGAAGTAAACTCAGACTAAATGTTAGACTTGGCAGTTTTTTTGCATTATTCTGGGTCCAGCAGCTACAAATCTTGGTGTCTTATTTGATTCAGATCTATCATTTGAGCAACATATAGCTAAATAACTAGGACAGCCTATATTGCCAAACTAAGAAATTCCTTTTCTATAGGATGCAGAAAAGCTAGTACACACTTAACCTCACGGTTAGATTATTGCAACAGACTTTTATCAGGCTGTTTCAGCAGGTACCTCAATATACTTTGTCGTGGTTCTTATACTTCTTCGGAGGAGGACTTCTTTTGAAAGGAGACTTGCAGACTTGAAAGACACACTTGCAGTTTCTTTACATGTATTGACTTTCTTTTTTTTGTCTTACAAGTTTTTCGGACTGCATGAACCAAGGGTCTGTGCATCTGCAACTGTGTGTGGCTCGCTATCTATCTGTCTGCAAGTGTGTAACAGGTAGGTGATCATTCAGTTTCTATACATGTATTGACTTTCTTTTTTTTGTCTTACAAGTTTTTCGGACAGCATGACCGCCTCCCTCCCTTCCTGATGGTGGATCTCTCCTTCAAGGGTCTGTCAGATTCTCAAGAAGATCATCAACCTCTTGTTCTCCTTGAAGTTCTGTCCTTCTAACAAATATTTTCATCTGTAACTGTGTGTGGTTTGATGTTCATCATCATTGATCATTCAGTTTCTATACATATATTGACTTTCTTTGTTTGTCTTACAGGTTTTTCGGACAGCATGACCGCATCCCACCCTTCCTGATGGTGGATCTCTCCTTCCAGGGTCTGTGCATCTGCAAGTGTGTGTGGCTTGCTATTAATCTGTCTGCAAGTGTGTAACAGGTTGGTGATCATTCAGTGTCTATACATGTATTGCCTTTTTGTTGTCTTACAGGCTTTCAAGACCAATGGCTCCCCCCTTCCTGATGGTCCATTTCAACTGTGTGTGACTCGCTATCAATCTGTCTGCAAGTGTGTAACAGGTTGGTGATCATTCAGTTTCTAAACATGTATTGACTTTCTTTTTTGTGTTACAGATTCTCAAGAAGTTCATCAACCTCTCGTTCTCCTTGAAGTTCTGTCCTTCTAACAAATATTTTCATCTGTAACTGTGTGTGGTTTGATGTTCATCATTCTGCAACTCTGTCACAGGTAAGTGATCATTCAGTGTCTATACATGTATTGCCATTTTGTTGTCTTACAGGCTTTCAGGACCAATGGCTCCCCCCTTCCTGATGGTCCATACAGTCAACAAGGGTCTGTCCATTGCAACTGTGTGTGGATCGCTATTAATCTGTCTGCAAGTGTGTAACAGGTTGTTGATCATTCAGTTTCTATACATTTATTGACTTTCTTTGTTTGTCTTACAGGTTTTTCGGAAAGCATGACCGCCTCCCTCCCTTCCTGATGGAGGATCTGTCCTTCAAGAGTCTGTGCATCTGCAACTGTGTGTGAGTCGCTACTTTCTGTCTGCAAGTGTGTAACAGGTTGGTGATCATTCAGTTTCTATACGTGTATTGACTTTCTTTTTTGTGTTACAGGTTCTTAAGAAGTCCATCAACCTCTTCTTCTTCCTGAAGCTGTATCCTTCTAACAGATATTCTCGTCTGTAACTGTCTGTGGTTCGCTGTCCATCATTCTGCAACTCTGTAACAGGCAAGTGATCATTCAGTGTCTATACATGTATTGCCTTTTTGTTGTCTTACAGGCTTTCAGGACCAATGGCTCACCCCCTCCCTGATGGTCCATACAGTCAACAAGGGTCTGTCCATTGCAACTGTTTGTGGCTCGCTATTAATCTGTCTGCAAGTGTGTAACAGGTTGTTGATCATTCAGTTTCTATACATGTATTGACTTTCTTTTTTGTGTTACAGATTCTCAAGAAGTTCATCAACGTCTTCTCCCTGAAGGTGTATCCTTCTAACAAATATTTTCATCTGTAACCGTGTATGGTTCGCTGTCCATCATTCTGCAACTCTGTAACAGGTAAGTGATCATTCAGTGTCTATACATGTATTGCCTTTTTCAAGTCAAGTCAAGTGGGTTTTATTGTCATTTCAACTACATACAGAGTACACAGTGAAACGAAACAACGTTCCTCCAGAACCATGGTGCATTTGTTGTCTTACAGGCTTTCAAGACCAATAGCTCCCCCCTTCCTGATGGTCCATTGCAACTGTGTGTGACTCGCTATCAACCTGTCTGCAAGTGTGTAACAGGTTGGTGATCATTCAGTTTCTATACATGTATTGACATTCTTTGTTTGTGTTACAGGTTTTTCGGACAGCATGACTCCCTCCCTCCCTTCCTTATGGTGGATCTATCCTTCAAGGGTCTGTGCATCTGCAACTGTGTGTGAGTCGCTACTATCTGTCTGCAAGTGTGTAACAGGTAAGTGATCATTCAGTGTCTATACATGTATTGCCTTTTTGTTGTCTTACAGGCTTTCAGGACCAATGGCTCCCCCCTTCCTGATGGTGCATACAGCCAACAACGGTCTGTCCATCGCAACTATGTGTGAGTCGCTACTATCTGTCTGCAAGTGTGTAACAGGTTGGTGATCATTCAGTTTCTATACATGTATTGACTTTCTTTGTTTGTCTTACAGCATGACCGCCTCCCTCCCTTCCTGATGGTGGATCTGTCCTTCAAGGGTCTGTGCATCTGCAACTGTGTGTGGTTCGCTGTCCATCATTCTGCAACTCTGTCACAGGTAAGTGATCATTCAGTGTCTATACATGTATTGCCTTTTTGTTGTCTTACAGGCTTTCAGGTCCAATGTCTTCCCCCTTCCTCATGGTCCATACAGTCAACAAGTATCTGTCCATAACAACTGTGTGTGGCTCGCTATTAATCTGTCTGCAAGTGTGTAACAGGTAGGTCATCATTCAGTTTCTATACATGTATTGACTTTCTTTGTTTGTCTTACAGGTTTTTCGGACAGCATGATCGCCTCCCTCCCTTCCTGATGGTGGATCTGTCCTTCATGGGTCTTTGCATCTGCAACTGTGTGTGGATTGCTATTAATCTGTCTGCAAGTCTGTAACAGGTTGGTGATCATTCAGTTTTTATACGTGTATTGACTTTCTTTTTTGTGTTACAGATTCTCAAGAAGTTCATCAACCTCTTCTACTCCCTGAAAGTGTATCCTTCTAACAAATATTTTAATCTGTAACTGTTTGTGGTTTGATGTTCATCATTCTGCAACTCTGTAACAGGTAAGTGATCATTCAGTGTCTATAAATGTATTGCCTTTTTGTTGTCTTACAGGCTTTCAGGACCAATGGCTCCCCCCTTCCTGATGGTCCATACAGTCAACAAGGGTCTGTCCATTGCAACTGTTTGTGGCTCGCTATTAATCTGTCTGCAAGTGTGTAACAGGTAGGTCATCATTCAGTTTCTATACATGTATTGACTTTGTTTGTTTGTCTTCCAGGTTTTTCGGACAGCATGACCGCCTCCCTCCCTTCCTGATGGAGGATCTATCCTGCAAGGGTCTGTGCATCTGCAACTGTGTGTGGCTCACTATTAATCTGTCTACAAGTGTGTAACAGGTCGATCATCATTCAGTTTCTATACATGTATTGACTTTGTTTGTTTGTCTTCCAGGTTTTTCGGACAGCATGACCGCCTCCCTCCCTTCCTGATGGTGGATCTGTCCTTCAAGGGTCTGTGCATCTGCAACTGTGTGTGAGTCGCTACTATCTGTCTGCAAGTGTGTAACAGTTTGGTGATCATTCAGTTTTTATACGTGTATTGACTTTCTTTTTTGTGTTACAGATTCTCAAGAAGTTCATCAACCTCTTCTTCTCCCTGAAGGTGTATCCTTCTAACAAATATTTTCATCTGTAACTGTGTGTGGTTTGATGTTCATCATTCTGCAACTCTGTAACAGGTAAGTGATCATTCAGTGTCTATACATGTATTGCCTTTTTGTTGTCTTACAGGCTTTCAGGACCAATGGCTCCCCCCTTCCTGATGGTCCATACAGTCAACAAGGGTCTGTCCTTTGCAACTGTTTGTGGCTCGCTATTAATCTGTTTGCAAGTGTGTAACAGGTAGGTCATCATTCAGTTTCTATACATGTATTGACTTTCTTTTTGTGTTACAGATTCTCAAGAAGTTCCTTAACCTCTTTTTCTCCCTGAAGGTGTATCCTTCTAACAAATATTTTAATCTGTAACTGTGTGTGGTTTGATGTTCATCATTCTGCAACTCTGTAACAGGTAAGTGATCATTCAGTGTCTATACATGTATTGCCTTTTTGTTGTCTTACAGGCTTTCAGGACCAATGGCTCCCCCCTTCCTGATGGTGCATACAGCCAACAACGGTCTGTCCATCGCAACTATGTGTGAGTCGCTACTATCTGTCTGCAAGTGTGTAAAAGGTTGGTGATCATTCAATTTCTATACATGTATTGACTTTCTTTTTTGTGTTACAGGTTTTCAAGAAGTTGTTCAACCTCTTCTGCTCCCTGAAGATGTATCCTTCTAACAAATACATTTTCATCTGCAACTGTGTGTGGTTCGCTGTCCATCATTCTGCAACTCTGTAACAGGTAAGTGATCATTCAGTGTCTATACATGTATTGCCTTTTTGTTGTCATACAGACTTTGAGGACCAGTGGCACTCCCCTTCCTGATGGTCCATACAGTCAACAAGGGTCTTTCCATTGCAACTGTGTGTGGCTCGCTATTAATCTGGCTGCAAGTGTGTAACAGGTAGGTCATCATTCAGTTTCTATACATGTATTGACTTTCTTTGTTTGTCTTACAGGTTTTTCGGACAGCATGATCGCCTCCCTCCCTTCCTGATGGTGGATCTGTCCTTCATGGGTCTTTGCATCTGCAACTGTGTGTGGATTGCTATTAATCTGTCTGCAAGTCTGTAACAGGTTGGTGATCATTCAGTTTTTATACGTGTATTGACTTTCTTTTTTGTGTTACAGATTCTCAAGAAGTTCATCAACCTCTTCTTCTCCCTGAAGGTGTATCCTTCTAACAAATATTTTCATCTGTAACTGTGTGTGGTTCGCTGTCCATCATTCTGCAACTCTGTAACAGGTAAGTGATCATTCAGTGTCTATACATGTATTGCCTTTTTGTTGTCTTACAGGCTCTCAGGACCAATGGCTCCCCCCTTCCTGATGGTCCATACAGTCAACAAGTGTCTGTCCTTTGCAACTGTTTGTGGCTCGCTATTAATCTGTTTGCAAGTGTGTAACAGGTAGGTCATCATTCAGTTTCTATACATGTATTGACTTTCTTTTTGTGTTACAGATTCTCAAGAAGTCCATCAACCTCTTCTTCTCCCTGAAGGTGTATGCTTCTAACAAATATTTTCATCTGTAACTGTGTGTGTTTCGCTGTCCATCATTCTGCAACTCTGTAACAGGTAAGTGATCATTCAGTGTCTATACATGTATTGCCTTTTTGTTGTCTTACAGGCTTTCAGGACCAATGGCTCCCCCCTTCCTGATGGTGCATACAGCCAACAACGGTCTGTCCATCGCAACTATGTGTGAGTCGCTACTATCTGTCTGCAAGTGTGTAATAGGTTGGTGATCATTCAATTTCAATACATGTATTGACTTTCTTTTTTGTGTTACAGGTTTTCAAGAAGTCCATCAACCTCTTCTTCTCCCTGAAGGTGTATCCTTCTAACAAATACATTTTCATCTGCAACTGTGTGTAGTTCGCTGTCCATCATTCTGCAACTCTGTAACAGGTAAGTGATCATTCAGTGTCTATAAATGTATTGCCTTTTTGTTGTCTTACAGGCTTTCAGGACCAATGGCTCCCCCCTTCCTGATGGTCCATACAGTCAACAAGGGTCTGTCCATTGCAACTGTTTGTGGCTCGCTATTAATCTGTCTGCAAGTGTGTAACAGGTAGGTCATCATTCAGTTTCTATACATGTATTGACTTTCTTTGTTTGTCTTCCAGGTTTTTCTGACAGCATGACTGCCTCCCTCCCTTCCTGATGGAGTATCTGTCCTGCAAGGGTCTGTGCATTTGCAACTGTGTGTGGCTCGCTATTAATCTGTCTGCAAGTGTGTAACAGGTAGGTCATCATTCAGTTTCTATACATGTATTGACTTTATTTGTTAGTCTTACAGCATGACCGCCTCCCTCCCTTCCTGATGGAGGATCTTTCCTTCAAGGGTCTGTGTATCTGCAACTGTGTGTGGCTTGCTATTAATCTGTCTGCAAGTGTGTAACAGGTTGGTGATCATTCAGTTTCTATACGTCTATTGACTTTCTTATTTGTGTTACAAGTTCTCAAGAGGTCCATCAACCTCTTCTTCTCCCTGAAGGTGTATCCTTCTAACAAATATTTTCATCTGTAACTGTGTGTGGTTCGCTGTCCATCATTCTGCAACTCTGTAACAGGTAAGTGATCATTCAGTGTCTATACATGTATTGCCTTTTTGTTGTCTTACAGGCTTTCAGGACCAATGGCTCCCCCCTTCCTGATGGTGCATACAGCCAACAACGGTCTGTCCATCGCAACTATGTGTGAGTCGCTACTATCTGTCTGCAAGTGTGTAAAAGGTTGGTGATCATTCAATTTCTATACATGTATTGACTTTCTTTTTTGTGTTACAGGTTTTCAAGAAGTTGTTCAACCTCTTCTGCTCCCTGAAGATGTATCCTTCTAACAAATACATTTTCATCTGCAACTGTGTGTGGTTCGCTGTCCATCATTCTGCAACTCTGTAACAAGTAAGTGATCATTCAGTGTCTATACATGTATTGCCTTTTTGTTGTCATACAGACTTTGAGGACCAGTGGCACTCCCCTTCCTGATGGTCCATACAGTCAACAAGGGTCTTTCCATTGCAACTGTGTGTGGCTCGCTATTAATCTGGCTGCAAGTGTGTAACAGGTAGGTCATCATTCAGTTTCTATACATGTATTGACTTTCTTTGTTTGTCTTACAGGTTTTTCGGACAGCATGATCGCCTCCCTCCCTTCCTGATGGTGGATCTGTCCTTCATGGGTCTTTGCATCTGCAACTGTGTGTGGATTGCTATTAATCTGTCTGCAAGTCTGTAACAGGTTGGTGATCATTCAGTTTTTATACGTGTATTGACTTTCTTTTTTGTGTTACAGATTCTCAAGAAGTTCATCAACCTCTTCTTCTCCCTGAAGGTGTATCCTTCTAACAAATATTTTCATCTGTAACTGTGTGTGGTTCGCTGTCCATCATTCTGCAACTCTGTAACAGGTAAGTGATCATTCAGTGTCTATACATGTATTGCCTTTTTGTTGTCTTACAGGCTCTCAGGACCAATGGCTCCCCCCTTCCTGATGGTCCATACAGTCAACAAGTGTCTGTCCTTTGCAACTGTTTGTGGCTCGCTATTAATCTGTTTGCAAGTGTGTAACAGGTAGGTCATCATTCAGTTTCTATACATGTATTGACTTTCTTTTTGTGTTACAGATTCTCAAGAAGTCCATCAACCTCTTCTTCTCCCTGAAGGTGTATGCTTCTAACAAATATTTTCATCTGTAACTGTGTGTGTTTCGCTGTCCATCATTCTGCAACTCTGTAACAGGTAAGTGATCATTCAGTGTCTATACATGTATTGCCTTTTTGTTGTCTTACAGGCTTTCAGGACCAATGGCTCCCCCCTTCCTGATGGTGCATACAACCAACAACGGTCTGTCCATCGCAACTATGTGTGAGTCGCTACTATCTGTCTGCAAGTGTGTAATAGGTTGGTGATCATTCAATTTCAATACATGTATTGACTTTATTTTTTGTGTTACAGGTTTTCAAGAAGTCCATCAACCTCTTCTTCTCCCTGAAGGTGTATCCTTCTAACAAATACATTTTCATCTGCAACTGTGTGTAGTTCGCTGTCCATCATTCTGCAACTCTGTAACAGGTAAGTGATCACTCAGTGTCTATACATGTATTGACTTTCTTTGTTTGTCTTACAGGTTTTTCGGACAGCATGATCGCCTCCCTCCCTTCCTGATGGTGGATCTGTCCTTCATGGGTCTTTGCATCTGCAACTGTGTGTGGATTGCTATTAATCTGTCTGCAAGTCTGTAACAGGTTGGTGATCATTCAGTTTTTATACGTGTATTGACTTTCTTTTTTGTGTTACAGATTCTCAAGAAGTTAATCAACCTCTTCTTCTCCCTGAAGGTGTATCCTTCTAACAAATATTTTCATTTGTAACTGTGTGTGGTTTGATGTTCATCATTTTGCAACTCTGTAACAGGTAAGTGATCATTCAGTGTCTATACATGTATTGCCTTTTTGTTGTCTTACAGGCTTTCAGGACCAATGGCTCCCCCCTTCCTGATGGTCCATACAGTCAACAAAGGTCTGTCCTTTGCAACTTTTTGTGGCTCGCTATTAATCTGTTTGCAAGTGTGTAACAGGTAGGTCATCATTCAGTTTCTATACATGTATTGACTTTCTTTTTGTGTTACAGATTCTCAAGAAGTTCATCAACCTCTTCTTCTCCCTGAAGGTGTATCCTTCTAACAAATATTTTAATCTGTAACTGTGTGTGGTTTGATGTTCATCATTCTGCAACTCTGTAACAGGTAAGTGATCATTCAGTGTCTATAAATGTATTGCCTTTTTGTTGTCTTACAGGCTTTCAGGACCAATGGCTCCCCCCTTCCTGATGGTCCATACAGTCAACAAGGGTCTGTCCATTGCAACTGTTTGTGGCTCGCTATTAATCTGTCTGCAAGTGTGTAACAGGTAGGTCATCATTCAGTTTCTATACATGTATTGACTTTCTTTGTTTGTCTTCCAGGTTTTTCTGACAGCATGACTGCCTCCCTCCCTTCCTGATGGAGTATCTGTCCTGCAAGGGTCTGTGCATTTGCAACTGTGTGTGGCTCGCTATTAATCTGTCTGCAAGTGTGTAACAGGTAGGTCATCATTCAGTTTCTATACATGTATTGACTTTATTTGTTAGTCTTACAGCATGACCGCCTCCCTCCCTTCCTGATGGAGGATCTTTCCTTCAAGGGTCTGTGTATCTGCAACTGTGTGTGGCTTGCTATTAATCTGTCTGCAAGTGTGTAACAGGTTGGTGATCATTCAGTTTCTATACGTCTATTGACTTTCTTATTTGTGTTACAAGTTCTCAAGAGGTCCATCAACCTCTTCTTCTCCCTGAAGGTGTATCCTTCTAACAAATACATTTTCATCTGCAACTGTGTGTGGTTCGCTGTCCATCATTCTGCAACTCTGTTAAGGTAAGTGATCATTCAGTGTCTCTACATGTATTGCCTTTTTGTTGTCTTACAGGCTTTCAGGTCCAATGGCTTCCCCCTTCCTCATGGTCCATACAGTCAACAAGGATCTGTCCATAACAACTGTGTGTGGATTGCTATTAATCTGTCTGCAAGTCTGTAACAGCTTGGTGATCATTCAGTTTCTATACATGTATTGACTTTCTTTTTGTGTTACAGATTCTCAAGAAGTTCATCAACCTCTTCTTCTCCCTGAAGGTGTATCCTTCTAACAAATATTTTAATCTGTAACTGTGTGTGGTTTGATGTTCATCATTCTGCAACTCTGTAACAGGTAAGTGATCATTCAGTGTCTATAAATGTATTTTTTTTTTTGTTGTCTTACAGGCTTTCAGGACCAATGGCTCCCCCCTTCCTGATGGTCCATACAGTCAACAAGGGTCTGTCCATTGCAACTGTTTGTAGCTCGCTATTAATCTGTCTGCAAGTGTGTAACAGGTAGGTCATCATTCAGTTTCTATACATGTATTGACTTTCTTTGTTTGTCTTCCAGGTTTTTCTGACAGCATGACTTCCTCCCTCCCTTCCTGATGGAGGATCTATCCTTCAAGGGTCTGTGTATCTGCAACTGTGTGTGGCTTGCTATTAATCTGTCTGCAAGTGTGTAACAGGTTGGTGATCATTCAGTTTCTATACGTGTATTGACTTTCTTATTTGTGTTACAGGTTCTCAAGAGGTCCATCAACCTCTTCTTCTCCCTGAAGGTGTATCCTTCTAACAAATACATTTTCATCTGCAACTATGTGTGCTTCGCTGTCCATCATTCTGCAACTCTGTAACAGGTAAGTGATCATTCAGTGTCTATACATGTATTGCCTTTTTGTTGTCTTACAGGCTCTCAGGACCAATGGCTCCCCCCTTCCTGATGGTCCATACAGTCAACAAGTGTCTGTCCTTTGCAACTGTTTGTGGCTCGCTATTAATCTGTTTGCAAGTGTGTAACAGGTAGGTCATCATTCAGTTTCTATACATGTATTGACTTTCTTTTTGTGTTACAGATTCTCAAGAAGTCCATCAACCTCTTCTTCTCCCTGAAGGTGTATGCTTCTAACAAATATTTTCATCTGTAACTGTGTGTGTTTCGCTGTCCATCATTCTGCAACTCTGTAACAGGTAAGTGATCATTCAGTGTCTATACATGTATTGCCTTTTTGTTGTCTTACAGGCTTTCAGGACCAATGGCTCCCCCCTTCCTGATGGTGCATACAGCCAACAACGGTCTGTCCATCGCAACTATGTGTGAGTCGCTACTATCTGTCTGCAAGTGTGTAATAGGTTGGTGATCATTCAATTTCAATACATGTATTGACTTTATTTTTTGTGTTACAGGTTTTCAAGAAGTCCATCAACCTCTTCTTCTCCCTGAAGGTGTATCCTTCTAACAAATACATTTTCATCTGCAACTGTGTGTAGTTCGCTGTCCATCATTCTGCAACTCTGTAACAGGTAAGTGATCACTCAGTGTCTATACATGTATTGACTTTCTTTGTTTGTCTTACAGGTTTTTCGGACAGCATGATCGCCTCCCTCCCTTCCTGATGGTGGATCTGTCCTTCATGGGTCTTTGCATCTGCAACTGTGTGTGGATTGCTATTAATCTGTCTGCAAGTCTGTAACAGGTTGGTGATCATTCAGTTTTTATACGTGTATTGACTTTCTTTTTTGTGTTACAGATTCTCAAGAAGTTAATCAACCTCTTCTTCTCCCTGAAGGTGTATCCTTCTAACAAATATTTTCATTTGTAACTGTGTGTGGTTTGATGTTCATCATTTTGCAACTCTGTAACAGGTAAGTGATCATTCAGTGTCTATACATGTATTGCCTTTTTGTTGTCTTACAGGCTTTCAGGACCAATGGCTCCCCCCTTCCTGATGGTCCATACAGTCAACAAAGGTCTGTCCTTTGCAACTTTTTGTGGCTCGCTATTAATCTGTTTGCAAGTGTGTAACAGGTAGGTCATCATTCAGTTTCTATACATGTATTGACTTTCTTTTTGTGTTACAGATTCTCAAGAAGTTCATCAACCTCTTCTTCTCCCTGAAGGTGTATCCTTCTAACAAATATTTTAATCTGTAACTGTGTGTGGTTTGATGTTCATCATTCTGCAACTCTGTAACAGGTAAGTGATCATTCAGTGTCTATAAATGTATTTTTTTTTTTGTTGTCTTACAGGCTTTCAGAACCAATGGCTCCCACCTTCTTGATGTTGCACACAGACATCAACGGTCTGTCCATTGCAACTTTGTGTGACTCGCTACGATCTGTCTGCAAGTGTGTAACAGGTTAGTGATCATTCTGTTTCTATACATGTATTGACCTTCTTTTTTGTGTTACAGTTTCTCAAGAAGTCCATCAACCTCTTCTTCTCCCTGAAGGTGTATCCTTCTAACAAATACATTTTCATCTGCAACTGTGTGTGGTTCGCTGTCCATCATTCTACAACTCTGTAACAGGTAAGTGATCATTCAGTGTCTATACATGTATTGCCTTTTTGTTGTCTTACAAACTTTCAGGACCAGTGGCACTCCCCTTCCTGATGGTCCATACAGTCAACAAGGGTCTTTCCATTGCAACTGTGTGTGGCTCGCTATTAATCTGGCTGCAAGTGTGTAACAGGTAGGTCATCATTCAGTTTCTATACATGTATTGACTTTCTTTGTTTGTCTTACAGGTTTTTCGGACAGCATGATCGCCTCCCTCCCTTCCTGATGGTGGATCTGTCCTTCATGGGTCTTTGCATCTGCAACTGTGTGTGGATTGCTATTAATCTGTCTGCAAGTCTGTAACAGGTTGGTGATCATTCAGTTTTTATACGTGTATTGACTTTCTTTTTTGTGTTACAGATTCTCAAGAAGTTCATCAACCTCTTCTTCTCCCTGAAGGTGTATCCTTCTAACAAATATTTTCATCTGTAACTGTGTGTGGTTCGCTGTCCATCATTCTGCAACTCTGTAATAGGTAAGTGATCATTCAGTGTCTATACATGTATTGCCTTTTTGTTGTCTTACAGGCTTTCAGGACCAATGGCTCCCCCCTTCCTGATGGTCCATACAGTCAACAAGGGTCTGTCCTTTGCAACTGTTTGTGGCTCGCTATTAATCTGTTTGCAAGTGTGTAACAGGTAGGTCATCATTCAGTTTCTATACATGTATTGACTTTCTTTTTGTGTTACAGATTCTCAAGAAGTCCATCAACCTCTTTTTCTCCCTGAAGGTGTATCCTTCTAACAAATATTTTCATCTTAAACTGTGTGTGTTTCGCTGTCCATCATTCTGCAACTCTGTAACAGGTAAGTGATCATTCAGTGTCTATACATGTATTGCCTTTTTGTTGTCTTACAGGCTTTCAGGACCAATGGCTCCCCCCTTCCTGATGGTGCATACAGCCAACAACGGTCTGTCCATCGCAACTATGTGTGAGTCGCTACTATCTGTCTGCAAGTGTGTAATAGGTTGGTGATCATTCAATTTCAATACATGTATTGACTTTATTTTTTGTGTTACAGGTTTTCAAGAAGTCCATCAACCTCTTCTTCTCCCTGAAGGTGTATCCTTCTAACAAATACATTTTCATCTGCAACTGTGTGTGGTTCGCTGTCCATCATTCTGCAACTCTGTTAAGGTAAGTGATCATTCAGTGTCTATACATGTATTGACTTTCTTTGTTTATCTTACAGGTTTTTCAGACAGCATGATCGCCTCCCTCCCTTCCTGATGGTGGATCTGTCCTTCATGGGTCTTTGCATCTGCAACTGTGTGTGGATTGCTATTAATCTGTCTGCAAGTCTGTAACAGGTTGGTGATCATTCAGTTTTTATACGTGTATTGACTTTCTTTTTTGTGTTACAGATTCTCAAGAAGTTAATCAACCTCTTCTTCTCCCTGAAGGTGTATCCTTCTAACAAATATTTTCATCTGTAACTGTGTGTGGTTTGATGTTCATCATTTTGCAACTCTGTAACAGGTAAGTGATCATTCAGTGTCTATACATGTATTGCCTTTTTGTTGTCTTACAGGCTTTCAGGACCAATGGCTCCCCCCTTCCTGATGGTCCATACAGTCAACAAGGGTCTGTCCATTGCAACTGTTTGTGGCTCGCTATTAATCTGTCTGCAAGTGTGTAACAGGTAGGTCATCATTCAGTTTCTATACATGTATTGACTTTCTTTTTGTCTTCCAGGTTTTTCTGACAGCATGACTGCCTCCCTCCCTTCCTGATGGAGTATCTGTCCTGCAAGGGTCTGTGCATTTGCAACTGTGTGTGGCTCGCTATTAATCTGTCTGCAAGTGTGTAACAGGTAGGTCATCATTCAGTTTCTATACATGTATTGACTTTATTTCTTAGTCTTAGGGCATGACCGCCTCCCTCCCTTCCTGATGGAGGATCTTTCCTTCAAGGGTCTGTGTATCTGCAACTGTTTGTGGCTTGCTATTAATCTGTCTGCAAGTGTGTAACAGGTTGGTGATCATTCAGTTTCTATACGTCTATTGACTTTCTTATTTGTGTTACAAGTTCTCAAGAAGTCCATCAACCTCTTCTTCTCCCTGAAGGTGTATCCTTCTAACAAATACATTTTCATCTGCAACTGTTTGTGGTTCGCTGTCCATCATTCTGCAACTCTGTAACAGATAAGTGATCATTCAGTGTCTATACATGTATTGCCTTTTTGTTGTCTTACAGGCTTTCAGGACCAATGGCTCCCCCCTTCCTGATGGTCCATACAGTAAACAAGGGTCTGTTCATAGCAACTGTGTGTGGCTTGCTATTAATCTGTCTACAAGTGTGTAACAGGTTGGTGATTATTCAGTTTCTATACATGTATTGCCTTTTTGTTGTCTTACAGACTTTCAGGGCCAGTGGCCCTCCCTTTCCTGATGGTCCATACAGTCAACAAGTGTCTGTCCATTGCAACTGTGTGTGGCTCGCTTTCAATCTGTCTGCAAGTGTGTAACAGGTAGGTGATCATTCAGTGTCTATACATGTATTGCCTTTTTGTTGTCTTACAGACTTTCAGGGCCAGTGGCCCTCCCTTTCCTGATGGTCCATACAGTCAACAAGGGTCTGTCCATTGCAACTGTGTGTGGCTCGCTATTAATCTGTCTGCAAGTGTGTAACCGGTAGGTCATCATTCAGTTTCTATACATGTATTGACTTTCTTTGTTTGTCCTACAGGTTTTTCGGACATCATGACCGCCTCCCTCCCTTCCTGATGTTGGATCTGTCCTTGAAGGGTCTCTGCATCTCCAACTGTGTGTGTCGCTACTATCTGTCTGCAAGTGTGTAACAGGTTGGTGATCATTCAGTTTCTAAACATGTATTGACTTTCTTTTTTGTGTTACAGATTCTGAAGAAGTTCATCAACCTCTTGTTCTCCCTGAAGTTGTGTCCTTCTTACAAATATTTTCATCTGTAACTGTGTGTGGTTCGCTGTCCATCATTCTGCAACTCTGTAACAGGTAAGTGATCATTTAGTGTCTATACATGTATTGCCTTTTTGTTGTCTTACAGGCTTACAGGACCAATGGCTCCCCCCTTCCTGATGGTGCATACAGCCAACAACGGTCTGTCCATCGCAACTATGTGTGAGTCGCTACTATCTGTCTGCAAGTGTGTAACAGGTTGGTGATCATTCAATTTCTATACATGTATTGACTTTCGTTTTTGTGTTACAGGTTTTCAAGAAGTTCTTCAACCTCTTCTTCTCCCTGAAGATGTATCCTTCTAACAAATACATTTTCATCTGCAACTGTGTGTGGTTCGCTGTCCATCATTCTGCAACTCTGTAACAGGTAAGTGATCATTGAGTGTCTATACATGTATTGCCTTTTTTTTGTCTTACAGACTTTCAGGACCAGTGGCACTCCCCTTCCTGATGGTCCATACAGTCAACAAGGGTCTTTCCATTGCAACTGTGTGTGGCTCGCTATTAATCTGGCTGCAAGTGTGTAACAGGTAGGTCATCATTCAGTTTCTATACATGTATTGACTTTCTTTGTTTGTCTTACAGGTTTTTCGGACAGCATGACCGCCTCCCTCCCTTCCTGATGGTGGATCTGTCCTTCAAGGGTCTGTGCATCTGCAACTGTGTGTGAGTCGCTACTATCTGTCTGTAAGTGTGTAACAGGTTGGTGATCATTCAGTTTCTATACATGTATTGACTTTCTTTTTTGGGTTACAGGTTCTCAAGAAGTCCATCAACCTCTTCTTCTCCCTGAAGGTGTATCCTTCTAACAAATATTTTCAGCTGTAACTGTGTGTGGTTCGCTGTCCATCATTCTGCAACTCTGTAACAGGTAAGTGATCATTCAGTGTCTATACATGTATTGCCTTTTTGTTTTCTTACAGGCTTTCAGGACCAATGGCTCCCCCCTTCCTGATGGTGCATACAGCCAACAACGGTCTGTCCATCGCAACTATGTGTGAGTCGCTACTATCTGTCTGCAAGTGTGTAACAGGTTGGTGATCATTCAGTTTCTATACATGTATTGACTTTCTTTTTTGGGTTACAGGTTCTCAAGAAGTCCATCAACCTCTTCTTCTCCCTGAAGGTGTATCCTTCTAACAAATATTTTCATCTGTAACTGTGTGTGGTTCGCTGTCCATCATTCTGCAATTCTGTAACAGGTAAGTGATCATTCAGTGTCTATACATGTATTGCCTTTTTGTTGTCTTACAGACTTTCAGGACCAGTGGCACTCCCCTTCCTGATGGTCCATACAGTCAACAAGGGTCTTTCCATTGCAACTGTGTGTGGCTCACTGTTAATCTGTCTACAAGTGTGTAACAGGTCGATCATCATTCAGTTTCTATACATGTATTGACTTTGTTTGTTTGTCTTCCAGGTTTTTCGGACAGCATGACCGCCTCTCTCCCTTCCTGATGGAGGATCTATCCTTCAAGGGTCTGTGTATCTGCAACTGTGTGTGGCTTGCTATTAATCTGTCTGAAAGTGTGTAACAGGTAAGTGATCATTCAGTGTCTATACATGTATTGCCTTTTTGTTGTCTTACAGGCTTTCAGGACCAATGGCTCCCCCCTTCCTGATGGTCCATACAGTCAACAAGGGTCTGTCCTTTGCAACTGTTTGTGGCTCGCTATTAATCTGTTTGCAAGTGTGTAACAGGTAGGTCATCATTCAGTTTCTATACATGTATTGACTTTCTTTTTGTGTTACAGATTCTCAAGAAGTTCATCAACCTCTTCTTCTCCCTGAAGGTGTATCCTTTTAACAAATATTTTCATCTGTAACTGTGTGTGGTTTGATGTTCATCATTCTGCAACTCTGTAACAGGTAAGTGATCATTCAGTGTCTATACATGTATTGCCTTTTTGTGTTCTTACAGGCTTTCAGGACCAATGGCTCCCCCCTTCCTGATGGTCCATAAAGTCAACAAGTGTCTATCCATTGCAACTGTGTGTGGCTCGCTATTAATCTGTCTGCAAGTGTGTAACCGGTAGGTTTACATTCAGTTTCTATACATGTATTGACTTTCTTTGTTTGTCTTACAGGTTTTTCGGACAGCATGACCGCCTCCCTCCCTTCCTGATGTTGGATCTGTCCTTTAAGGGTCTGTGCATCTGCAACTGTGTGTGTCGCTACTATCTGTCTGCAAGTGTGTAACAGGTAGGTGATCATTCAGTTTCTAAACATGTATTGACTTTCTTTTTTGTGTTACAGATTTTCAAGAAGTTTATCAACCTCTTGTTCTCCCTGAAGTTGTGTCCTTCTTACAAATATTTTCATCTGTAACTGTGAGTGGTTTGCTGTCCATCATTCTGCAACTCTGTAAAAGGTAAGTGATCATTCAGTGTCTATACATGTATTGCCTTTTTGTTGTATTACAGGCTTTCAGGACCAATGGCTCCCCCCTTTCCTGATGGTGCATACAGCCAACAACGGTCTGTCCATTGCAACTGTGTGTGAGTAGCTATTAATCTGTCTGCAAGTGTGTAACAGGTAGGTGATCATTCAATTTCTATACATGTATTGACTTTCTTTGTTTGTCTTACAGGTGTTTCGGACAGCATGACCGCCTCCCTCCCTTCCTGATGTTGGACCTGTCCTTTAAGGGTCTGTGCATCTGCAACTGTGTGAGTCGCTACTATCTGTCTGCAAGTGTGTAACAGGTAGGTGATCATTCAGTTTCTATACGTGTATTGACTTTCTTATTTGTGTTACAGGTTCTCAAGAGGTCCATCAACCTCTTCTTCTCCCTGAAGGTGTATCCTTCTAACAAATACATTTTCATCTGCAACTGTGTGTGGTTCGCTGTCCATCATTCTACAACTCTGTAACAGGTAAGTGATCATTCAGTGTCTATACATGTATTGCCTTTTTGTTGTCTTACAGACTTTCAGGACCAGTGGCACTCCCCTTCCTGATGGTCCATACAGTCAACAAGGGTCTTTCCATTGCAACTGTGTGTGGCTCGCTATTAATCTGTCTGCAAGTGTGTAACCGGTAGGTCATCATTCAGTTTCTATACATGTATTGACTTTGTTTGTTTGTCTTACAGGTTTTTCGGACAGCATGACCGCCTCCCTCCCTTCCTGATGGTGGATCTGTCCTTCAAGGGTCTGTCCATTGCAACTGTTTGTGTCTCGCTATTAATCTGTCTGCAAGTGTGTAACAGGTAGGTCATCATTCAGTTTCTATACATGTATTGACTTTCTTTGTTTGTCCTACAGGTTTTTCGGACAGCATGACCGCCTCCCTCCCTTCCTGATGTTGGATCTGTCCTTTAAGGGTCTGTGCATCTCCAACTGTGTGTGTCGCTACTATCTGTCTGCAAGTGTGTAACAGGTTGGTGATCATTCAGTTTCTAAACATGTATTGACTTTCTTTTTTGTGTTACAGATTCTGAAGAAGTTCATCAACCTCTTGTTCTCCCTGAAGTTGTGTCCTTCTTACAAATATTTTCATCTGTAACTGTGTGTGGTTCGCTGTCCATCATTCTGCAACTCTGTAACAGGTAAGTGATCATTCAGTGTCTATACATGTATTGACTTTTTGTTGTCTTTTAGGCTTTCAGGACCAATGGCTCCCCCCTTCCTGATGGTGCATACAGCCAACAACGGTCTGTCCATCGCAACTATGTGTGAGTCGCTACTTTCTGTCTGCAAGTGTGTAACAGGTTGGTGATCATTCAATTTCTATACATGTATTGACTTTCTTTTTTGTGTTACAGGTTTTCAAGAAGTTCTTGAACCTCTTCTGCTCCCTGAAGATGTATCCTTCTAACAAATACATTTTCATCTGCAACTGTGTGTGGTTCGCTGTCCATCATTCTGCAACTCTGTAACAGGTAAGTGATCATTCAGTGTCTATACATGTATTGCCTTTTTGTTGTCTTACAGACTTTCAGGACCAGTGGCACTCCCCTTCCTGATAGTCCATACAGTCAACAAGGGTATTTCCATTGCAACTGTGTGTGGCTCACTATTAATCTGTCTACAAGTGTGTAACAGGTCGATCATCATTCAGTTTCTATACATGTATTGACTTTGTTTGTTTGTCTTCCAGGTTTTTCGGACAGCATGACCGCCTCCCTCCCTTCCTGATGGAGGATCTATCCTTCAAGGGTCTGTGTATCTGCAACTGTGTGTGGCTTGCTATTAATCTGTCTGCAAGTGTGTAACAGGTTGGTGATCATTCAGTTTCTATACGTGTATTGACTTTCTTATTTGTGTTACAAGTTCTCAAGAGGTCCATCAACCTCTTCTTCTCCCTGAAGGTGTATCCTTCTAACAAATACATTTTCATCAGCAACTGTGTGTGGTTCGCTGTCCATCATTCTGCAACTCTGTAACAGATAAGTGATCATTTAGTGTCTATACATGTATTGCCTTTTTGTTGTCTTACAGGCTTTCAGGACCAATGGCCTTTTTGTTGTCTTACAGGCTTTCAGGACCAATGGCTCCCCCCTTCCTGATGGTCCATACAGTAAACAAGGGTCTGTCCATAGCAACTGTGTGTGGCTCGCTATTAATCTGTCTGCAAGTGTGTAACAGGTAGGTCATCATTCAGTTTCTATACATGTATTGGCTTTCTTTGTTTGTCTTACAAGTTTTTCGGACAGCATGACCGCCTCCCTCCCTTCCTGATTGAGGATCTGTCCTTCAAGGGTCTGTGCATCTGAAACTGTGTGTGGCTTGCTATTAATCTGTCTGCAAGTGTGTAACAGGTTGGTGATTATTCAGTTTGTATACGTGTATTGACTTTCTTTTTTGTGTTACGTATTCTCAAGAAGTCCATCATCCTCTTCTTGTCCCTGAAGGTGTATCCTTCTAGCAAATATTTTCATCTGTAACTTTGTGTGGCTCGCTGTCCATCATTCTGCAACTCTGTAACAGGTAAGTGATCATTCAGTGTCTATACATGTATTGCCTTTTTGTTGTCTTACAGGCTTTCAGGACCAATGGCTCCCCCCTTTCTGATGGTGCATACAGTCAACAAGTGTCTGTCCATTGCAACTGTGTGTGGCTCGCTTTCAATCTGTCTGCAAGTGTGTAACAGGTAGGTGATCATTCAGTGTCTATACATGTATTGCCTTTTTGTTGTCTTACAGACATTCAGGACCAGTGGCCCTCCCTTTCCTGATGGTCCATACAGTCAACAAGGGTCTGTCCATAGCAACTGTGTGTGGCTCGCTATTAATCTGTCTGCAAGTGTGTAACAGGTAGGTCATCATTCAGTTTCTATACATGTATTGGCTTTCTTTGTTTGTCTTCCAGGTTTTTCGGACAGCATGACCGCCTCCCTCCCTTCCTGATGTTGGATCTGTCCTTTAAGGGTCTGTGCATCTGCAACTGTGTGTGTCGCTACTATCTGTCTGCAAGTGTGTAACAGGTAGGTGATCATTCAGTTTCTAAACATGTATTGACTTTCTTTTTTGTGTTACAGATTTTCAAGAAGTTTATCAACCTCTTGTTCTCCCTGAAGTTGTGTCCTTCTTACAAATATTTTCATCTGTAACTGTGAGTGGTTTGCTGTCCATCATTCTGCAACTCTGTAAAAGGTAAGTGATCATTCAGTGTCTATACATGTATTGCCTTTTTGTTGTATTACAGGCTTTCAGGACCAATGGCTCCCCCCTTTCCTGATGGTGCATACAGCCAACAACGGTCTGTCCATTGCAACTGTGTGTGAGTAGCTATTAATCTGTCTGCAAGTGTGTAACAGGTAGGTGATCATTCAATTTCTATACATGTATTGACTTTCTTTGTTTGTCTTACAGGTGTTTCGGACAGCATGACCGCCTCCCTCCCTTCCTGATGTTGGACCTGTCCTTTAAGGGTCTGTGCATCTGCAACTGTGTGAGTCGCTACTATCTGTCTGCAAGTGTGTAACAGGTAGGTGATCATTCAGTTTCTATACGTGTATTGACTTTCTTATTTGTGTTACAGGTTCTCAAGAGGTCCATCAACCTCTTCTTCTCCCTGAAGGTGTATCCTTCTAACAAATACATTTTCATCTGCAACTGTGTGTGGTTCGCTGTCCATCATTCTACAACTCTGTAACAGGTAAGTGATCATTCAGTGTCTATACATGTATTGCCTTTTTGTTGTCTTACAGACTTTCAGGACCAGTGGCACTCCCCTTCCTGATGGTCCATACAGTCAACAAGGGTCTTTCCATTGCAACTGTGTGTGGCTCGCTATTAATCTGTCTGCAAGTGTGTAACCGGTAGGTCATCATTCAGTTTCTATACATGTATTGACTTTCTTTGTTTGTCCTACAGGTTTTTCGGACAGCATGACCGCCTCCCTCCCTTCCTGATGTTGGATCTGTCCTTTAAGGGTCTGTGCATCTCCAACTGTGTGTGTCGCTACTATCTGTCTGCAAGTGTGTAACAGGTTGGTGATCATTCAGTTTCTAAACATGTATTGACTTTCTTTTTTGTGTTACAGATTCTGAAGAAGTTCATCAACCTCTTGTTCTCCCTGAAGTTGTGTCCTTCTTACAAATATTTTCATCTGTAACTGTGTGTGGTTCGCTGTCCATCATTCTGCAACTCTGTAACAGGTAAGTGATCATTCAGTGTCTATACATGTATTGACTTTTTGTTGTCTTTTAGGCTTTCAGGACCAATGGCTCCCCCCTTCCTGATGGTGCATACAGCCAACAACGGTCTGTCCATCGCAACTATGTGTGAGTCGCTACTTTCTGTCTGCAAGTGTGTAACAGGTTGGTGATCATTCAATTTCTATACATGTATTGACTTTCTTTTTTGTGTTACAGGTTTTCAAGAAGTTCTTGAACCTCTTCTGCTCCCTGAAGATGTATCCTTCTAACAAATACATTTTCATCTGCAACTGTGTGTGGTTCGCTGTCCATCATTCTGCAACTCTGTAACAGGTAAGTGATCATTCAGTGTCTATACATGTATTGCCTTTTTGTTGTCTTACAGACTTTCAGGACCAGTGGCACTCCCCTTCCTGATAGTCCATACAGTCAACAAGGGTATTTCCATTGCAACTGTGTGTGGCTCACTATTAATCTGTCTACAAGTGTGTAACAGGTCGATCATCATTCAGTTTCTATACATGTATTGACTTTGTTTGTTTGTCTTCCAGGTTTTTCGGACAGCATGACCGCCTCCCTCCCTTCCTGATGGAGGATCTATCCTTCAAGGGTCTGTGTATCTGCAACTGTGTGTGGCTTGCTATTAATCTGTCTGCAAGTGTGTAACAGGTTGGTGATCATTCAGTTTCTATACGTGTATTGACTTTCTTATTTGTGTTACAAGTTCTCAAGAGGTCCATCAACCTCTTCTTCTCCCTGAAGGTGTATCCTTCTAACAAATACATTTTCATCAGCAACTGTGTGTGGTTCGCTGTCCATCATTCTGCAACTCTGTAACAGATAAGTGATCATTTAGTGTCTATACATGTATTGCCTTTTTGTTGTCTTACAGGCTTTCAGGACCAATGGCCTTTTTGTTGTCTTACAGGCTTTCAGGACCAATGGCTCCCCCCTTCCTGATGGTCCATACAGTAAACAAGGGTCTGTCCATAGCAACTGTGTGTGGCTCGCTATTAATCTGTCTGCAAGTGTGTAACAGGTAGGTCATCATTCAGTTTCTATACATGTATTGGCTTTCTTTGTTTGTCTTACAAGTTTTTCGGACAGCATGACCGCCTCCCTCCCTTCCTGATTGAGGATCTGTCCTTCAAGGGTCTGTGCATCTGAAACTGTGTGTGGCTTGCTATTAATCTGTCTGCAAGTGTGTAACAGGTTGGTGATTATTCAGTTTCTATACGTGTATTGACTTTCTTTTTTGTGTTACGTATTCTCAAGAAGTCCATCATCCTCTTCTTGTCCCTGAAGGTGTATCCTTCTAGCAAATATTTTCATCTGTAACTTTGTGTGGCTCGCTGTCCATCATTCTGCAACTCTGTAACAGGTAAGTGATCATTCAGTGTCTATACATGTATTGCCTTTTTGTTGTCTTACAGGCTTTCAGGACCAATGGCTCCCCCCTTTCTGATGGTGCATACAGTCAACAAGTGTCTGTCCATTGCAACTGTGTGTGGCTCGCTTTCAATCTGTCTGCAAGTGTGTAACAGGTAGGTGATCATTCAGTGTCTATACATGTATTGCCTTTTTGTTGTCTTACAGACATTCAGGACCAGTGGCCCTCCCTTTCCTGATGGTCCATACAGTCAACAAGGGTCTGTCCATAGCAACTGTGTGTGGCTCGCTATTAATCTGTCTGCAAGTGTGTAACAGGTAGGTCATCATTCAGTTTCTATACATGTATTGGCTTTCTTTGTTTGTCTTACAAGTTTTTCGGACAGCATGACCGCCTCCCTCCCTTCCTGATGTTGGATCTGTCCTTTAAGGGTCTGTGCATCTCCAACTGTGTGTGTCGCTACTATCTGTCTGCAAGTGTGTAACAGGTTGGTGATCATTCAGTTTCTAAACATGTATTGACTTTCTTTTTTGTGTTAAAGATTCTGAAGAAGTTCATCAACCTCTTGTTCTCCCTGAAGTTGTGTCCTTCTTACAAATATTTTCATCTGTAACTGTGTGTGGTTCGCTTTCCATCATTCTGCAACTCTGTAACAGGTAAGTGATCATTCAGTGTCTATACATGTATTGCCTTTTTGTTGTCTTACAGGCTTTCAGAACCAATGGCTCCCACCTTTCTGATGTTGCACACAGACAACAACGGTCTGTCCATTGCAACTTTGTGTGACTCGCTACCATCTGTCTGCAAGTGTGTAACAGGTTAGTGATCATTCTGTTTCTATACATGTATTGACTTTCTTTTTTGTGTTACAGTTTCTCAAGAAGTCCATCAACCTCTTCTTCTCCCTGAAGGTGTATCCTTCTAACAAATACATATTCATCTGCAACTGTGTGTGGTTCGCTGTCCATCATTCTACAACTCTGTAACAGGTAAGCGATCATTCAGTGTCTATACATGTATTGCCTTTTTGTTGTCTTACAAACTTTCAGGACCAGTGGCACTCCCCTTCCTGATGGTCCATACAGTCAACAAGGGTCTTTCCATTGCAACTGTGTGTGGCTCGCTATTAATCTGTCTGCAAGTGTGTAACCGGTAGGTCATCATTCAGTTTCTATACATGTATTGACTTTCTTTTTGTGTTACAGATTCTCAAGAAGTTCATCAATCTCTTCTTCTCCCTGAAGGTGTATCCTTCTAACAAATATTTTAATCTGTAACTGTGTGTGGTTTGATGTTCATCATTCTGCAACTCTGTAACAGGTAAGTGATCATTCAGTGTCTATAAATGTATTTTTTTTTTTGTTGTCTTACAGGCTTTCAGGACCAATGGCTCCCCCCTTCCTGATGGTCCATACAGTCAACAAGGGTCTGTCCATTGCAACTGTTTGTAGCTCGCTATTAATCTGTCTGCAAGTGTGTAACAGGTAGGTCATCATTCAGTTTCTATACATGTATTGACTTTCTTTGTTTGTCTTCCAGGTTTTTCTGACAGCATGACTGCCTCCCTCCCTTCCTGATGGAGGATCTATCCTTCAAGGGTCTGTGTATCTGCAACTGTGTGTGGCTTGCTATTAATCTGTCTGCAAGTGTGTAACAGGTTGGTGATCATTCAGTTTCTATACGTGTATTGACTTTCTTATTTGTGTTACAGGTTCTCAAGAGGTCCATCAACCTCTTCTTCTCCCTGAAGGTGTATCCTTCTAACAAATACATTTTCATCTGCAACTATGTGTGCTTCGCTGTCCATCATTCTGCAACTCTGTAACAGATAAGTGATCATTCAGTGTCTATACATGTATTGCCTTTTTGTTGTCTTACAGGCTTTCAGGACCAGTGGCACTCCCCTTCAGGTAGGTGATCATTAGGTGATCATTAGGTGATCATTCAGTTTCTAAACATGTATTGACTTTCTTTTTTGTGTTACAGATTCTCAAGAAGTTCATCAACCTCTTTTTCTCCCTGAAGTTGTGTCCTTCTTACAAATATTTTCATCTGTAACTGTGTGTGGTTCGCTGTCCTGCATCATGAAGGACCCCACTCACCCAGTACACTCACTGTTTGTCCCGCTCCCCTCAGGCAGGAGGCTGCGGAGCATTAAGTGTAGAACGAACAGACTGAGGAACAGCTTCATTCCGGAAGCTGTAAGACTTTTAAACGCCACTTAGTGGAACCACTGCAACGACACTTTGACGACACTAGTCACTTTAAATACACTCTGCTGCTACCTTCTCCATTTACTTCTCTCTGTATTTTATTTTCATTTTTACATATATTTTTATATATTTATGTATATTTTATTTATTTAAGTACTGCTGTCTGGGTAAAACTGGGTCCTTGGGTACCACAATTTCGTTCCACCCCATGTACCACATGTGATGCGAATGACAATAAAGTCTCCTTGAATCCTTGAATCCATCATTCTGCAACTCTGTAAAAGGTAAGTGATCATTCAGTGTCTATACATGTATTGCCTTTTTGTTGTCTTACAGACTTTCAGGACCAGTGGCACTCCCCTTCCTGATGGTCCATACAGTCAACAAGGGTCTTTCCATTGCAACTGTGTGTGGCTCGCTATTAATCTGTCTGCAAGTGTGTAACCGGTAGGTCATCATTCAGTTTCTATACATGTATTGACTTTGTTTGTTTGTCTTACAGGTTTTTCGGACAGCATGACCGCCTCCCTCCCTTCCTGATGGTGGATCTGTCCTTCAAGGGTCTGTCCATTGCAACTGTTTGTGTCTCGCTATTAATCTGTCTGTAAGTGTGTAACAGGTAGGTCATCATTCAGTTTCTATACATGTATTGACTTTCTTTGTTTGTCCTACAGGTTTTTCGGACAGCATGACCGCCTCCCTCCCTTCCTGATGTTGGATCTGTCCTTTAAGGGTCTGTGCATCTCCAACTGTGTGTGTCGCTACTATCTGTCTGCAAGTGTGTAACAGGTTGGTGATCATTCAGTTTCTAAACATGTATTGACTTTCTTTTTTGTGTTACAGATTCTGAAGAAGTTCATCAACCTCTTGTTCTCCCTGAAGTTGTGTCCTTCTTACAAATATTTTCATCTGTAACTGTGTGTGGTTCGCTGTCCATCATTCTGCAACTCTGTAACAGGTAAGTGATCATTCTGTGTCTATACATGTATTGCCTTTTTGTTCTCTTACAGGCTTTCAGGACCAATGGCCTTTTTGTTGTCTTACAGGCTTTCAGGACCAATGGCTCCCCCCTTCCTGATGGTCCATACAGTAAACAAGGGTCTGTCCATAGCAACTGTGTGTGGCTCGCTATTAATCTGGCTGCAAGTGTGTAACAGGTAGGTCATCATTCAGTTTCTATACATGTATTGGCTTTCTTTGTTTGTCTTACAAGTTTTTCGGACAGCATGACCGCCTCCCTCCCTTCCTGATGGAGGATCTGTCCTTCAAGGGTCTGTGCATCTGAAACTGTGTGTGGCTTGCTATTAATCTGTCTGCAAGTGTGTAACAGGTTGGTGATTATTCAGTTTCTATACGTCTATTGACTTTCTTTTTTGTGTTACGTATTCTCAAGAAGTCCATCAACCTCTTCTTGTCCCTGAAGGTGTATCCTTCTAACAAATATTTTCATCTGTAACTTTGTGTGGCTCGCTGTCCATCATTCTGCAACTCTGTAACAGGTAAGTGATCATTCAGTGTCTATACATGTATTGCCTTTTTGTTGTCTTACAGACTTTCAGGACCAGTGGCCCTCCCTTTCCTGATGGTCCATACAGTCAACAAGGGTCTGTCTATTGCAACTGTGTGTGGCTCGCTATTAATCTGTCTGCAAGTGTGTAACCGGTAGGTCATCATTCAGTTTCTATACATGTATTGACTTTCTTTGTTTGTCCTACAGGTTTTTCGGACAGCATGACCGCCTCCCTCCCTTCCTGATGTTGGATCTGTCCTTTAAGGGTCTGTGCATCTCCAACTGTGTGTGTCGCTACTATCTGTCTGCAAGTGTGTAACAGGTTGGTGATCATTCAGTTTCTAAACATGTATTGACTTTCTTTTTTGTGTTACAGATTCTGAAGAAGTTCATCAACCTCTTGTTCTCCCTGAAGTTGTGTCCTTCTTACAAATATTTTCATCTGTAACTGTGTGTGGTTCGCTGTCCATCATTCTGCAACTCTGTAACAGGTAAGTGATCATTCAGTGTCTATACATGTATTGCCTTTTTGTTGTCTTACAGGCTTTCAGGACCAATGGCTCCCCCCTTCCTGATGGTGCATACAGCCAACAACGGTCTGTCCATCGCAACTATGTGTGAGTCGCTACTATCTGTCTGCAAGTGTGTAACAGGTTGGTGATCATTCAATTTCTATACATGTATTGACTTTCTTTTTTGTGTTACAGGTTTTCAAGAAGTTCTTCAACCTCTTCTGCTCCCTGAAGGTGTATCCTTCTAACAAATACTTTTTCAACTGCAACTGTGTTTGGTTCGCTGTCCATCATTCTGCAACTCTGTAACAGGTAAGTGATCATTCAGTGTCTATACATGTATTGCCTTTTTGTTGTCTTACAGACTTTCAGGACCAGTGGCACTCCCCTTCCTGATGGTCCATACAGTCAACAAGGGTCTTTCCATTGCAACTGTGTGTGGCTCGCTATTAATCTGGCTGCAAGTGTGTAACAGGTAGGTCATCATTCAGTTTCTATACATGTATTGACTTTCTTTGTTTGTCTTCCAGGTTTTTCGGACAGCATGACCGCCTCCCTCCCTTCCTGATGGTGGATCTGTCCTTCAAGGGTCTGTGCATCTGCAACTGTGTGTGAGTCGCTACTATCTGTCTGCAAGTGTGTAACAGGTAGGTGATCATTCAGTGTCTATACATGTATTGCCTTTTTGTTGTCTTACAGGCTTTCAGGACCAATGGCTCCCCCCTTCCTGATGGTCCATACAGTAAACAAGGGTCTGTCCATAGCAACTGTGTGTGGCTCGCTATTAATCTGGCTGCAAGTGTGTAACAGGTAGGTCATCATTCAGTTTCTATACATGTATTGGCTTTCTTTGTTTGTCTTACAAGTTTTTCGGACAGCATGACCGCCTCCCTCCCTTCCTGATGGAGGATCTGTCCTTCAAGGGTCTGTGCATCTGAAACTGTGTGTGGCTTGCTATTAATCTGTCTGCAAGTGTGTAACAGGTTGGTGATTATTCAGTTTCTATACGTCTATTGACTTTCTTTTTTGTGTTACGTATTCTCAAGAAGTCCATCAACCTCTTCTTGTCCCTGAAGGTGTATCCTTCTAACAAATATTTTCATCTGTAACTTTGTGTGGCTCGCTGTCCATCATTCTGCAACTCTGTAACAGGTAAGTGATCATTCAGTGTCTATACAGGTATTGCCTTTTTGTTGTCTTACAGGCTTTCAGGACCAATGGCTCCCCCCTTCCTGATGGTGCATACAGTCAACAAGTGTCTGTCCATTGCAACTGTGTGTGGCTCGCATTCAATCTGTCTGCAAGTGTGTAACAGGTAGGTGATCATTCAGTGTCTATACATGTATTGCCTTTTTGTTGTCTTACAGACTTTCAGGACCAGTGGCCCTTCCTTTCCTGATGGTCCATACAGTCAACAAGGGTCTGTCTATTGCAACTGTGTGTGGCTCGCTATTAATCTGTCTGCAAGTGTGTAACCGGTAGGTCATCATTCAGTTTCTATACATGTATTGACTTTCTTTGTTTGTCCTACAGGTTTTTCGGACAGCATGACCGCCTCCCTCCCTTCCTGATGTTGGATCTGTCCTTTAAGGGTCTGTGCATCTCCAACTGTGTGTGTCGCTACTATCTGTCTGCAAGTGTGTAACAGGTTGGTGATCATTCAGTTTCTAAACATGTATTGACTTTCTTTTTTGTGTTACAGATTCTGAAGAAGTTCATCAACCTCTTGTTCTCCCTGAAGTTGTGTCCTTCTTACAAATATTTTCATCTGTAACTGTGTGTGGTTCGCTGTCCATCATTCTGCAACTCTGTAACAGGTAAGTGATCATTCAGTGTCTATACATGTATTGCCTTTTTGTTGTCTTACAGGCTTTCAGGACCAATGGCTCCCCCCTTCCTGATGGTGCATACAGCCAAAAACGGTCTGTCCATCGCAACTATGTGTGAGTCGCTACTATCTGTCTGCAAGTGTGTAACAGGTTGGTGATCATTCAATTTCTATACATGTATTGACTTTCTTTTTTGTGTTACAGGTTTTCAAGAAGTTCTTCAACCTCTTCTGCTCCCTGAAGGTCTATCCTTCTAACAAATACTTTTTCAACTGCAACTGTGTTTGGTTCGCTGTCCATCATTCTGCAACTCTGTAACAGGTAAGTGATCATTCAGTGTCTATACATGTATTGCCTTTTTGTTGTCTTACAGACTTTCAGGACCAGTGGCACTCCCCTTCCTGATGGTCCATACAGTCAACAAGGGTCTTTCCATTGCAACTGTGTGTGGCTCGCTATTAATCTGGCTGCAAGTGTGTAACAGGTAGGTCATCATTCAGTTTCTATACATGTATTGACTTTCTTTGTTTGTCTTCCAGGTTTTTCGGACAGCATGACCGCCTCCCTCCCTTCCTGATGGTGGATCTGTCCTTCAAGGGTCTGTGCATCTGCAACTGTGTGTGAGTCGCTACTATCTGTCTGCAAGTGTGTAACAGGTTGGTGATCATTCAGTTTCTATACATGTATTGACTTTCTTATTTGTGTTACAAGTTCTCAAGAGGTCCATCAACCTCTTCTTGTCCCTGAAGGTGTATCCTTCTAACAAATATTTTCATCTGTAACTGTGTGTGGTTCGCTGTCCATCATTCTGCAACTCTGTAACAGGTAAGTGATCATTCTGTGTCTATACATGTATTGCCTTTTTGTTCTCTTACAGGCTTTCAGGACCAATGGCCTTTTTGTTGTCTTACAGGCTTTCAGGACCAATGGCTCCCCCCTTCCTGATGGTCCATACAGTAAACAAGGGTCTGTCCATTGCAACTGTGTGTGGCTCGCTATTAATCTGGCTGCAAGTGTGTAACAGGTAGGTCATCATTCAGTTTCTATACATGTATTGGCTTTCTTTGTTTGTCTTACAAGTTTTTCGGACAGCATGACCGCCTCCCTCCCTTCCTGATGGAGGATCTGTCCTTCAAGGGTCTGTGCATCTGAAACTGTGTGTGGCTTGCTATTAATCTGTCTGCAAGTGTGTAACAGGTTGGTGATTATTCAGTTTCTATACGTCTATTGACTTTCTTTTTTGTGTTACGTATTCTCAAGAAGTCCATCAACCTCTTCTTGTCCCTGAAGGTGTATCCTTCTAACAAATATTTTCATCTGTAACTTTGTGTGGCTCGCTGTCCATCATTCTGCAACTCTGTAACAGGTAAGTGATCATTCAGTGTCTATACAGGTATTGCCTTTTTGTTGTCTTACAGGCTTTCAGGACCAATGGCTCCCCCCTTCCTGATGGTGCATACAGTCAACAAGTGTCTGTCCATTGCAACTGTGTGTGGCTCGCATTCAATCTGTCTGCAAGTGTGTAACAGGTAGTTGATCATTCAGTGTCTATACATGTATTGCCTTTTTGTTGTCTTACAGACTTTCAGGACCAGTGGCCCTCCCTTTCCTGATGGTCCATACAGTCAACAAGGGTCTGTCTATTGCAACTGTGTGTGGCTCGCTATTAATCTGTCTGCAAGTGTGTAACCGGTAGGTCATCATTCAGTTTCTATACATGTATTGACTTTCTTTGTTTGTCTTACAAGTTTTTCGGACAGCATGACCGCCTCCCTCCCTTCCTGATGGAGGATCTGTCCTTCAAGGGTCTGTGCATCTGAAACTGTGTGTGGCTTGCTATTAATCTGTCTGCAAGTGTGTAACAGGTTGGTGATTATTCAGTTTCTATACGTGTATTGACTTTCTTTTTTGTGTTACGTATTCTCAAGAAGTCCATCAACCTCTTCTTGTCCCTGAAGGTGTATCCTTCTTACAGGCTTTCAGGACCAATGACTCCCCCCTTCCTGATGGTGCATACAGTCAACAAGTGTCTGTCCATTGCAACTGTGTGTGGCTCGCTTTCAATCTGTCTGCAAGTGTGTAACAGGTAGGTGATCATTCAGTGTCTATACATGTATTGCCTTTTTGTTGTCTTACAGACTTTCAGGACCAGTGGCCCTCCCTTTCCTGATGGTCCATACAGTCAACAAGGGTCTGTCCATTGCAACTGTGTGTGGCTCGCTATTAATCTGTCTGCAAGTGTGTAACCGGTAGGTCAGCATTCAGTTTCTATACATGTATTGACTTTCTTTGTTTGTCCTACAGGTTTTTTGGACAGCATGACCGCCTCCCTCCCTTCCTGATGTTGGATCTGTCCTTTAAGGGTCTGTGCATCTCCAACTGTGTGTGTCGCTACTATCTGTCTGCAAGTGTGTAACAGGTTGGTGATCATTCAGTTTCTAAACATGTATTGACTTTCTTTTTTGTGTTACGTATTCTCAAGAAGTCCATCAACCTCTTCTTGTCCCTGAAGGTGTATCCTTCTAACAAATATTTTCATCTGTAACTTTGTGTGGCTCGCTGTCCATCATTCTGCAACTCTGTAACAGGTAAGTGATCATTCAGTGTCTATACAGGTATTGCCTTTTTGTTGTCTTACAGGCTTTCAGGACCAATGGCTCCCCCCTTCCTGATGGTGCATACAGTCAACAAGTGTCTGTCCATTGCAACTGTGTGTGGCTCGCATTCAATCTGTCTGCAAGTGTGTAACAGGTAGGTGATCATTCAGTGTCTATACATGTATTGCCTTTTTGTTGTCTTACAGACTTTCAGGACCAGTGGCCCTTCCTTTCCTGATGGTCCATACAGTCAACAAGGGTCTGTCTATTGCAACTGTGTGTGGCTCGCTATTAATCTGTCTGCAAGTGTGTAACCGGTAGGTCATCATTCAGTTTCTATACATGTATTGACTTTCTTTGTTTGTCCTACAGGTTTTTCGGACAGCATGACCGCCTCCCTCCCTTCCTGATGTTGGATCTGTCCTTTAAGGGTCTGTGCATCTCCAACTGTGTGTGTCGCTACTATCTGTCTGCAAGTGTGTAACAGGTTGGTGATCATTCAGTTTCTAAACATGTATTGACTTTCTTTTTTGTGTTACAGATTCTGAAGAAGTTCATCAACCTCTTGTTCTCCCTGAAGTTGTGTCCTTCTTACAAATATTTTCATCTGTAACTGTGTGTGGTTCGCTGTCCATCATTCTGCAACTCTGTAACAGGTAAGTGATCATTCAGTGTCTATACATGTATTGCCTTTTTGTTGTCTTACAGGCTTTCAGGACCAATGGCTCCCCCCTTCCTGATGGTGCATACAGCCAAAAACGGTCTGTCCATCGCAACTATGTGTGAGTCGCTACTATCTGTCTGCAAGTGTGTAACAGGTTGGTGATCATTCAATTTCTATACATGTATTGACTTTCTTTTTTGTGTTACAGGTTTTCAAGAAGTTCTTCAACCTCTTCTGCTCCCTGAAGGTCTATCCTTCTAACAAATACTTTTTCAACTGCAACTGTGTTTGGTTCGCTGTCCATCATTCTGCAACTCTGTAACAGGTAAGTGATCATTCAGTGTCTATACATGTATTGCCTTTTTGTTGTCTTACAGACTTTCAGGACCAGTGGCACTCCCCTTCCTGATGGTCCATACAGTCAACAAGGGTCTTTCCATTGCAACTGTGTGTGGCTCGCTATTAATCTGGCTGCAAGTGTGTAACAGGTAGGTCATCATTCAGTTTCTATACATGTATTGACTTTCTTTGTTTGTCTTCCAGGTTTTTCGGACAGCATGACCGCCTCCCTCCCTTCCTGATGGTGGATCTGTCCTTCAAGGGTCTGTGCATCTGCAACTGTGTGTGAGTCGCTACTATCTGTCTGCAAGTGTGTAACAGGTTGGTGATCATTCAGTTTCTATACATGTATTGACTTTCTTATTTGTGTTACAAGTTCTCAAGAGGTCCATCAACCTCTTCTTGTCCCTGAAGGTGTATCCTTCTAACAAATATTTTCATCTGTAACTGTGTGTGGTTCGCTGTCCATCATTCTGCAACTCTGTAACAGGTAAGTGATCATTCTGTGTCTATACATGTATTGCCTTTTTGTTCTCTTACAGGCTTTCAGGACCAATGGCCTTTTTGTTGTCTTACAGGCTTTCAGGACCAATGGCTCCCCCCTTCCTGATGGTCCATACAGTAAACAAGGGTCTGTCCATAGCAACTGTGTGTGGCTCGCTATTAATCTGGCTGCAAGTGTGTAACAGGTAGGTCATCATTCAGTTTCTATACATGTATTGGCTTTCTTTGTTTGTCTTACAAGTTTTTCGGACAGCATGACCGCCTCCCTCCCTTCCTGATGGAGGATCTGTCCTTCAAGGGTCTGTGCATCTGAAACTGTGTGTGGCTTGCTATTAATCTGTCTGCAAGTGTGTAACAGGTTGGTGATTATTCAGTTTCTATACGTCTATTGACTTTCTTTTTTGTGTTACGTATTCTCAAGAAGTCCATCAACCTCTTCTTGTCCCTGAAGGTGTATCCTTCTAACAAATATTTTCATCTGTAACTTTGTGTGGCTCGCTGTCCATCATTCTGCAACTCTGTAACAGGTAAGTGATCATTCAGTGTCTATACAGGTATTGCCTTTTTGTTGTCTTACAGGCTTTCAGGACCAATGGCTCCCCCCTTCCTGATGGTGCATACAGTCAACAAGTGTCTGTCCATTGCAACTGTGTGTGGCTCGCATTCAATCTGTCTGCAAGTGTGTAACAGGTAGTTGATCATTCAGTGTCTATACATGTATTGCCTTTTTGTTGTCTTACAGACTTTCAGGACCAGTGGCCCTCCCTTTCCTGATGGTCCATACAGTCAACAAGGGTCTGTCTATTGCAACTGTGTGTGGCTCGCTATTAATCTGTCTGCAAGTGTGTAACCGGTAGGTCATCATTCAGTTTCTATACATGTATTGACTTTCTTTGTTTGTCTTACAAGTTTTTCGGACAGCATGACCGCCTCCCTCCCTTCCTGATGGAGGATCTGTCCTTCAAGGGTCTGTGCATCTGAAACTGTGTGTGGCTTGCTATTAATCTGTCTGCAAGTGTGTAACAGGTTGGTGATTATTCAGTTTCTATACGTGTATTGACTTTCTTTTTTGTGTTACGTATTCTCAAGAAGTCCATCAACCTCTTCTTGTCCCTGAAGGTGTATCCTTCTTACAGGCTTTCAGGACCAATGACTCCCCCCTTCCTGATGGTGCATACAGTCAACAAGTGTCTGTCCATTGCAACTGTGTGTGGCTCGCTTTCAATCTGTCTGCAAGTGTGTAACAGGTAGGTGATCATTCAGTGTCTATACATGTATTGCCTTTTTGTTGTCTTACAGACTTTCAGGACCAGTGGCCCTCCCTTTCCTGATGGTCCATACAGTCAACAAGGGTCTGTCCATTGCAACTGTGTGTGGCTCGCTATTAATCTGTCTGCAAGTGTGTAACCGGTAGGTCAGCATTCAGTTTCTATACATGTATTGACTTTCTTTGTTTGTCCTACAGGTTTTTTGGACAGCATGACCGCCTCCCTCCCTTCCTGATGTTGGATCTGTCCTTTAAGGGTCTGTGCATCTCCAACTGTGTGTGTCGCTACTATCTGTCTGCAAGTGTGTAACAGGTTGGTGATCATTCAGTTTCTAAACATGTATTGACTTTCTTTTTTGTGTTACGTATTCTCAAGAAGTCCATCAACCTCTTCTTGTCCCTGAAGGTGTATCCTTCTAACAAATATTTTCATCTGTAACTTTGTGTGGCTCGCTGTCCATCATTCTGCAACTCTGTAACAGGTAAGTGATCATTCAGTGTCTATACAGGTATTGCCTTTTTGTTGTCTTACAGGCTTTCAGGACCAATGGCTCCCCCCTTCCTGATGGTGCATACAGTCAACAAGTGTCTGTCCATTGCAACTGTGTGTGGCTCGCATTCAATCTGTCTGCAAGTGTGTAACAGGTAGGTGATCATTCAGTGTCTATACATGTATTGCCTTTTTGTTGTCTTACAGACTTTCAGGACCAGTGGCCCTTCCTTTCCTGATGGTCCATACAGTCAACAAGGGTCTGTCTATTGCAACTGTGTGTGGCTCGCTATTAATCTGTCTGCAAGTGTGTAACCGGTAGGTCATCATTCAGTTTCTATACATGTATTGACTTTCTTTGTTTGTCCTACAGGTTTTTCGGACAGCATGACCGCCTCCCTCCCTTCCTGATGTTGGATCTGTCCTTTAAGGGTCTGTGCATCTCCAACTGTGTGTGTCGCTACTATCTGTCTGCAAGTGTGTAACAGGTTGGTGATCATTCAGTTTCTAAACATGTATTGACTTTCTTTTTTGTGTTACAGATTCTGAAGAAGTTCATCAACCTCTTGTTCTCCCTGAAGTTGTGTCCTTCTTACAAATATTTTCATCTGTAACTGTGTGTGGTTCGCTGTCCATCATTCTGCAACTCTGTAACAGGTAAGTGATCATTCAGTGTCTATACATGTATTGCCTTTTTGTTGTCTTACAGGCTTTCAGGACCAATGGCTCCCCCCTTCCTGATGGTGCATACAGCCAAAAATGGTCTGTCCATCGCAACTATGTGTGAGTCGCTACTATCTGTCTGCAAGTGTGTAACAGGTTGGTGATCATTCAATTTCTATACATGTATTGACTTTCTTTTTTGTGTTACAGGTTTTCAAGAAGTTCTTCAACCTCTTCTGCTCCCTGAAGGTCTGTCCTTCTAACAAATACTTTTTCAACTGCAACTGTGTTTGGTTCGCTGTCCATCATTCTGCAACTCTGTAACAGGTAAGTGATCATTCAGTGTCTATACATGTATTGCCTTTTTGTTGTCTTACAGACTTTCAGGACCAGTGGCACTCCCCTTCCTGATTGTCCATACAGTCAACAAGGGTCTTTCCATTGCAACTGTGTGTGGCTCGCTATTAATCTGGCTGCAAGTGTGTAACAGGTAGGTCATCATTCAGTTTCTATACATGTATTGACTTTCTTTGTTTGTCTTCCAGGTTTTTCGGACAGCATGACCGCCTCCCTCCCTTCCTGATGGTGGATCTGTCCTTCAAGGGTCTGTGCATCTGCAACTGTGTGTGAGTCGCTACTATCTGTCTGCAAGTGTGTAACAGGTTGGTGATCATTCAGTTTCTATACATGTATTGACTTTCTTATTTGTGTTACAAGTTCTCAAGAGGTCCATCAACCTCTTCTTGTCCCTGAAGGTGTATCCTTCTAACAAATATTTTCATCTGTAACTGTGTGTGGTTCGCTGTCCATCATTCTGCAACTCTGTAACAGGTAAGTGATCATTCTGTGTCTATACATGTATTGCCTTTTTGTTCTCTTACAGGCTTTCAGGACCAATGGCCTTTTTGTTGTCTTACAGGCTTTCAGGACCAATGGCTCCCCCCTTCCTGATGGTCCATACAGTAAACAAGGGTCTGTCCATAGCAACTGTGTGTGGCTCGCTATTAATCTGGCTGCAAGTGTGTAACAGGTAGGTCATCATTCAGTTTCTATACATGTATTGGCTTTCTTTGTTTGTCTTACAAGTTTTTCGGACAGCATGACCGCCTCCCTCCCTTCCTGATGGAGGATCTGTCCTTCAAGGGTCTGTGCATCTGAAACTGTGTGTGGCTTGCAATTAATCTGTCTGCAAGTGTGTAACAGGTTGGTGATTATTCAGTTTCTATACGTCTATTGACTTTCTTTTTTGTGTTACGTATTCTCAAGAAGTCCATCAACCTCTTCTTGTCCCTGAAGGTGTATCCTTCTAACAAATATTTTCATCTGTAACTTTGTGTGGCTCGCTGTCCATCATTCTGCAACTCTGTAACAGGTAAGTGATCATTCAGTGTCTATACAGGTATTGCCTTTTTGTTGTCTTACAGGCTTTCAGGACCAATGGCTCCCCCCTTCCTGATGGTGCATACAGTCAACAAGTGTCTGTCCATTGCAACTGTGTGTGGCTCGCATTCAATCTGTCTGCAAGTGTGTAACAGGTAGTTGATCATTCAGTGTCTATACATGTATTGCCTTTTTGTTGTCTTACAGACTTTCAGGACCAGTGGCCCTCCCTTTCCTGATGGTCCATACAGTCAACAAGGGTCTGTCTATTGCAACTGTGTGTGGCTCGCTATTAATCTGTCTGCAAGTGTGTAACCGGTAGGTCATCATTCAGTTTCTATACATGTATTGACTTTCTTTGTTTGTCTTACAAGTTTTTCGGACAGCATGACCGCCTCCCTCCCTTCCTGATGGAGGATCTGTCCTTCAAGGGTCTGTGCATCTGAAACTGTGTGTGGCTTGCTATTAATCTGTCTGCAAGTGTGTAACAGGTTGGTGATTATTCAGTTTCTATACGTGTATTGACTTTCTTTTTTGTGTTACGTATTCTCAAGAAGTCCATCAACCTCTTCTTGTCCCTGAAGGTGTATCCTTCTTACAGGCTTTCAGGACCAATGACTCCCCCCTTCCTGATGGTGCATACAGTCAACAAGTGTCTGTCCATTGCAACTGTGTGTGGCTCGCTTTCAATCTGTCTGCAAGTGTGTAACAGGTAGGTGATCATTCAGTGTCTATACATGTATTGCCTTTTTGTTGTCTTACAGACTTTCAGGACCAGTGGCCCTCCCTTTCCTGATGGTCCATACAGTCAACAAGGGTCTGTCCATTGCAACTGTGTGTGGCTCGCTATTAATCTGTCTGCAAGTGTGTAACCGGTAGGTCAGCATTCAGTTTCTATACATGTATTGACTTTCTTTGTTTGTCCTACAGGTTTTTTGGACAGCATGACCGCCTCCCTCCCTTCCTGATGTTGGATCTGTCCTTTAAGGGTCTGTGCATCTCCAACTGTGTGTGTCGCTACTATCTGTCTGCAAGTGTGTAACAGGTTGGTGATCATTCAGTTTCTAAACATGTATTGACTTTCTTTTTTGTGTTACAGATTCTGAAGAAGTTCATCAACCTCTTGTTCTCCCTGAAGTTGTGTCCTTCTTACAAATATTTTCATCTGTAACTGTGTGTGGTTCGCTGTCCATCATTCTGCAACTCTGTAACAGGTAAGTGATCATTCAGTGTCTATACATGTATTGCCTTTTTGTTGTCTTACAGGCTTTCAGGACCAATGGCTCCCCCCTTCCTGATGGTGCATACAGCCAACAACGGTCTGTCCATCGCAACTATGTGTGAGTCGCTACTATCTGTCTGCAAGTGTGTAACAGGTTGGTGATCATTCAATTTCTATACATGTATTGACTTTCTTTTTTGTGTTACAGGTTTTCAAGAAGTTCTTCAACCTCTTCTGCTCCCTGAAGGTGTATCCTTCTAACAAATACTTTTTCAACTGCAACTGTGTGTGGTTCGCTGTCCATCATTCTGCAACTCTGTAACAGGTAAGTGATCATTCAGTGTCTATACATGTATTGCCTTTTTGTTGTCTTACAGACTTTCAGGACCAGTGGCACTCCCCTTCCTGATGGTCCATACAGTCAACAAGGGTCTTTCCATTGCAACTGTGTGTGGCTCGCTATTAATCTGGCTGCAAGTGTGTAACAGGTAGGTCATCATTCAGTTTCTATACATGTATTGACTTTCTTTGTTTGTCTTCCAGGTTTTTCGGACAGCATGACCGCCTCCCTCCCTTCCTGATGGTGGATCTGTGCTTCAAGGGTCTGTGCATCTGCAACTGTGTGTGAGTCGCTACTATCTGTCTGCAAGTGTGTAACAGGTTGGTGATCATTCAGTTTCTATACATGTATTGACTTTCTTATTTGTGTTACAAGTTCTCAAGAGGTCCATCAACCTCTTCTTGTCCCTGAAGGTGTATCCTTCTAACAAATATTTTCATCTGTAACTTTGTGTCGCTCGCTGTCCATCATTCTGCAACTCTGTAACAGGTAAGTGATCATTCTGTGTCTATACATGTATTGCCTTTTTGTTGTCTTACAGGCTTTCAGGACCAATGGCCTTTTTGTTGTCTTACAGGCTTTCAGGACCAATGGCTCCCCCCTTCCTGATGGTCCATACAGTAAACAAGGGTCTGTCCATAGCAACTGTGTGTGGCTCGCTATTAATCTGGCTGCAAGTGTGTAACAGGTAGGTCATCATTCAGTTTCTATACATGTATTGGCTTTCTTTGTTTGTCTTACAAGTTTTTCGGACAGCATGACCGCCTCCCTCCCTTCCTGATGGAAGATCTGTCCTTCAAGGGTCTGTGCATCTGAAACTGTGTGTGGCTTGCTATTACTCTGTCTGCAAGTGTGTAACAGGTTGGTGATTATTCAGTTTCTATACGTGTATTGACTTTCTTTTTTGTGTTACGTATTCTCAAGAAGTCCATCAACCTCTTCTTGTCCCTGAAGGTGTATCCTTCTTACAGGCTTTCAGGACCAATGACTCCCCCCTTCCTGATGGTGCATACAGTCAACAAGTGTCTGTCCATTGCAACTGTGTGTGGCTCGCTTTCAATCTGTCTGCAAGTGTGTAACAGGTAGGTGATCATTCAGTGTCTATACATGTATTGCCTTTTTGTTGTCTTACAGACTTTCAGGACCAGTGGCCCTCCCTTTCCTGATGGTCCATACAGTCAACAAGGGTCTGTCCATTGCAACTGTGTGTGGCTCGCTATTAATCTGTCTGCAAGTGTGTAACCGGTAGGTCATCATTCAGTTTCTATACATGTATTGACTTTCTTTGTTTGTCCTACAGGTTTTTCGGACAGCATGACCGCCTCCCTCCCTTCCTGATGTTGGATCTGTCCTTTAAGGGTCTGTGCATCTCCAACTGTGTGTGTCGCTACTATCTGTCTGCAAGTGTGTAACAGGTTGGTGATCATTCAGTTTCTAAACATGTATTGACTTTCTTTTTTGTGTTACAGATTCTGATGAAGTTCATCAACCTCTTGTTCTCCATGAAGTTGTGTCCTTCTTACAAATATTTTCATCTGTAACTGTGTGTAGTTCGCTGTCCATCATTCTGCAACTCTGTAACAGGTAAGTGATCATTCAGTGTCTATACATGTATTGCCTTTTTGTTGTCTTACAGGCTTTCAGGACCAATGGCTCCCCCCTTTCCTGATGGTGCATACAGCCAACAAGGGTCTTTCCATTGCAACTGTGTGTGAGTCGCTATTAATCTGTCAGCAAGTGTGTAACAGGTTGGTGATCATTCAATTTCTATACATGTATTGACTTTTTCTTTGTTTGTCTTACAGGTTTTTCGGACAGCATGACCGCCTCCCTCCCTTCATGATGGAGGATCTGTCCTTCAAGGGTCTGTGTATCTGCAACTGTGTGTGGCTTGCTATTAATCTGTCTGCAAGTGTGTAACAGGTTGGTGATTATTCAGTTTCTATACGTGTATTGACTTTCTTATTTGTGTTACAGGTACTCAAGAAGTCCATCAACCTCTTCTTCTCCCTGAAGGTGTATCCTTCTAATAAATACATTTTCATCTGCAACTGTGTGTGGTTCGCTGTCCATCATTCTGCAACTCTGTAACAGGTAAGTGATCATTCAGTGTCTATACATGTATTGCCTTTTTGTTGTCTTACAGGCTTTCAGGACCAATGGCTCCCCACTTCCTGATGGTGCATACAGCCAACAAGGTTCTGTCCATTGCAACTGTTTGTGGCTTGCTATTAATCTGTCTGCAAGTGTGTAACAGGTAGGTCATCATTCAGTTTCTATACATGTATTGACTTTTTCTTTGTTTGTCTTACAGGTTTTACGGACAGCATGACCGCCTCCCTCCCTTCCTGATGGAGGATCTGTCCATCAAGGGTCTGTGCATCTGCAACTGTGTGTGGCTCGCTATTAATCTGTCTGCAAGTGTGTAACAGGTAGGTCATCATTCAGTTTCTATACATGTATTGACTTTCTTTTTTGTGTTACAGATTCTCAAGAAGTTCATCAACCTCTTGTTCTCCCTGAAGTTGTGTCCTTCTTCCAAATATTTTCATCTGTAACTGTGTGTGGTTCGTTGTCCATCATTCTGCAACTCTGTAACAGGTAAGTGATCATTCAGTGTCTATACATGTATTGCCTTTTTGCTGTCTTACAGGCTTTCAGGACCAATGGCTCCCCCCTTTACTGATGGTGCATACAGCCAACAACGGTCTGTCCATTGCAACTGTGTGTGAGTCACTACTATCTGTCTGCAAGTGTGTAACAGGTTGGTGATCATTCAATTTCTATACATTTATTGACTTTCTTTTTTGTGTTACAGGTTTTCAAGAAGTCCATCAACCTCTTCTTCTCCCTGAAGGTGTATCCTTCTAACAAATACATTTTCATCTGCAACTGTGTGTAGTTCGCTGTCCATCATTCTGCAACTCTGTAACAGGTAAGTAATCATTCAGTGCCTATACATGTATTGCCTTTTTGTTGTCTTACAGGCTTTCAGGACCAATGGCTCCCCACTTCCTGATGTTGCATACAGCCAACAAGGTTCTGTCCATTGCACCTGTGTGTGGCTCGCTATTAATCTGTCTGCAAGTGTGTAACAGGTAGGTCATCATTCAGTTTCTATACATGTTTTGACTTTCTTTGTTTGTCTTACAGGTTTTACGGACAGCATGACCGCCTCCCTCCCTTCCTGATGGAGGATCTGTCCTTCAAGGGTCTGTGCATCTGCACCTGTGTGTGGCTCGCTATTAATCTGTCTGCAAGTGTGTAACAGGTAGGTCATCATTCAGTTTCTATACATGTTTTGACTTTCTTTGTTTGTCTTACAGGTTTTACGGACAGCATGACTGCCTCCCTCCCTTCCTGATGGAGGATCTGTCCTTCAAGGGTCTGTGCATCTGCACCTGTGTGTGGCTCGCTATTAATCTGTCTGCAAGTGTGTAACAGGTAGGTCATCATTCAGTTTCTATACATGTATTGACTTTCATTGTTTGTCTTACAGGTTTTATAGACAGCATGACCACCTCCCTCCCTTCCTGATGGAGGATCTATCCTTCAAGAGTCTGTGCATCTGCAAGTGTGTGTGGCTCGCTATTAATCTGTCTGCAAGTGTGTAACAGGTTGGTGATCATTCAGTTTCTATACATGTATTGACTTTCTTTTTTGTGTTACAGATTCTCAAGAAGTTCATCAACCTCTTGTTCTCCCTGAAGTTGTGTCCTTCTTCCAAATATTTTCATCTGTAACTGTGTGGTTCGCTGTCCATCATTCTGCAACTCTGTAACAGGTAAGTGATCATTCAGTGTCTATACATGTATTGCCTTTTTGTTGTCTTACAGGCTTTCAGGACCAATGGCTCCCCCCTTCCTGATGGTCCATACAGTCAACAAGGGTCTGTCCTTTGCAATTGTTTGTGGCTTGCTATTAATCTTTTTGCAAGTGTGTAACAGGTAGGTCATCATTCAGTTTCTATACATGTATTGACTTTTTTTTTGTGTTACAGATTCTCAAGAAGTTCATCAACCTCTTCTTCTCCCTGAAGGTGTATCCTTCTAACAAATATTTTAATCTGTAACTGTGTGTGGTTTGATGTTCATCATTCTGCAACTCTGTAACAGGTAAGTGATCATTCAGTGTCTATAAATGTATTTTTTTTTTTGTTGTCTTACAGGCTTTCAGAACCAATGGCTCCCACCTTCTTGATGTTGCACACAGACATCAACGGTCTGTCCATTGCAACTTTGTGTGACTCGCTACGATCTGTCTGCAAGTGTGTAACAGGTTAGTGATCATTCTGTTTCTATACATGTATTGACCTTCTTTTTTGTGTTACAGTTTCTCAAGAAGTCCATCAACCTCTTCTTCTCCCTGAAGGTGTATCCTTCTAACAAATACATTTTCATCTGCAACTGTGTGTGGTTCGCTGTCCATCATTCTACAACTCTGTAACAGGTAAGTGATCATTCAGTGTCTATACATGTATTGCCTTTTTGTTGTCTTACAAACTTTCAGGACCAGTGGCACTCCCCTTCCTGATGGTCCATACAGTCAACAAGGGTCTTTCCATTGCAACTGTGTGTGGCTCGCTATTAATCTGGCTGCAAGTGTGTAACAGGTAGGTCATCATTCAGTTTCTATACATGTATTGACTTTCTTTGTTTGTCTTACAGGTTTTTCGGACAGCATGATCGCCTCCCTCCCTTCCTGATGGTGGATCTGTCCTTCATGGGTCTTTGCATCTGCAACTGTGTGTGGATTGCTATTAATCTGTCTGCAAGTCTGTAACAGGTTGGTGATCATTCAGTTTTTATACGTGTATTGACTTTCTTTTTTGTGTTACAGATTCTCAAGAAGTTCATCAACCTCTTCTTCTCCCTGAAGGTGTATCCTTCTAACAAATATTTTCATCTGTAACTGTGTGTGGTTCGCTGTCCATCATTCTGCAACTCTGTAACAGGTAAGTGATCATTCAGTGTCTATACATGTATTGCCTTTTTGTTGTCTTACAGGCTTTCAGGACCAATGGCTCCCCCCTTCCTGATGGTCCATACAGTCAACAAGGGTCTGTCCTTTGCAACTGTTTGTGGCTCGCTATTAATCTGTTTGCAAGTGTGTAACAGGTAGGTCATCATTCAGTTTCTATACATGTATTGACTTTCTTTTTGTGTTACAGATTCTCAAGAAGTCCATCAACCTCTTTTTCTCCCTGAAGGTGTATCCTTCTAACAAATATTTTCATCTTAAACTGTGTGTGTTTCGCTGTCCATCATTCTGCAACTCTGTAACAGGTAAGTGATCATTCAGTGTCTATACATGTATTGCCTTTTTGTTGTCTTACAGGCTTTCAGGACCAATGGCTCCCCCCTTCCTGATGGTGCATACAGCCAACAACGGTCTGTCCATCGCAACTATGTGTGAGTCGCTACTATCTGTCTGCAAGTGTGTAATAGGTTGGTGATCATTCAATTTCAATACATGTATTGACTTTATTTTTTGTGTTACAGGTTTTCAAGAAGTCCATCAACCTCTTCTTCTCCCTGAAGGTGTATCCTTCTAACAAATACATTTTCATCTGCAACTGTGTGTGGTTCGCTGTCCATCATTCTGCAACTCTGTTAAGGTAAGTGATCATTCAGTGTCTATACATGTATTGACTTTCTTTGTTTATCTTACAGGTTTTTCAGACAGCATGATCGCCTCCCTCCCTTCCTGATGGTGGATCTGTCCTTCATGGGTCTTTGCATCTGCAACTGTGTGTGGATTGCTATTAATCTGTCTGCAAGTCTGTAACAGGTTGGTGATCATTCAGTTTTTATACGTGTATTGACTTTCTTTTTTGTGTTACAGATTCTCAAGAAGTTAATCAACCTCTTCTTCTCCCTGAAGGTGTATCCTTCTAACAAATATTTTCATCTGTAACTGTGTGTGGTTTGATGTTCATCATTTTGCAACTCTGTAACAGGTAAGTGATCATTCAGTGTCTATACATGTATTGCCTTTTTGTTGTCTTACAGGCTTTCAGGACCAATGGCTCCCCCCTTCCTGATGGTCCATACAGTCAACAAGGGTCTGTCCATTGCAACTGTTTGTGGCTCGCTATTAATCTGTCTGCAAGTGTGTAACAGGTAGGTCATCATTCAGTTTCTATACATGTATTGACTTTCTTTGTTTGTCTTCCAGGTTTTTCTGACAGCATGACTGCCTCCCTCCCTTCCTGATGGAGTATCTGTCCTGCAAGGGTCTGTGCATTTGCAACTGTGTGTGGCTCGCTATTAATCTGTCTGCAAGTGTGTAACAGGTAGGTCATCATTCAGTTTCTATACATGTATTGACTTTATTTCTTAGTCTTAGGGCATGACCGCCTCCCTCCCTTCCTGATGGAGGATCTTTCCTTCAAGGGTCTGTGTATCTGCAACTGTTTGTGGCTTGCTATTAATCTGTCTGCAAGTGTGTAACAGGTTGGTGATCATTCAGTTTCTATACGTCTATTGACTTTCTTATTTGTGTTACAAGTTCTCAAGAAGTCCATCAACCTCTTCTTCTCCCTGAAGGTGTATCCTTCTAACAAATACATTTTCATCTGCAACTGTTTGTGGTTCGCTGTCCATCATTCTGCAACTCTGTAACAGATAAGTGATCATTCAGTGTCTATACATGTATTGCCTTTTTGTTGTCTTACAGGCTTTCAGGACCAATGGCTCCCCCCTTCCTGATGGTCCATACAGTAAACAAGGGTCTGTTCATAGCAACTGTGTGTGGCTTGCTATTAATCTGTCTACAAGTGTGTAACAGGTTGGTGATTATTCAGTTTCTATACATGTATTGCCTTTTTGTTGTCTTACAGACTTTCAGGGCCAGTGGCCCTCCCTTTCCTGATGGTCCATACAGTCAACAAGTGTCTGTCCATTGCAACTGTGTGTGGCTCGCTTTCAATCTGTCTGCAAGTGTGTAACAGGTAGGTGATCATTCAGTGTCTATACATGTATTGCCTTTTTGTTGTCTTACAGACTTTCAGGGCCAGTGGCCCTCCCTTTCCTGATGGTCCATACAGTCAACAAGGGTCTGTCCATTGCAACTGTGTGTGGCTCGCTATTAATCTGTCTGCAAGTGTGTAACCGGTAGGTCATCATTCAGTTTCTATACATGTATTGACTTTCTTTGTTTGTCCTACAGGTTTTTCGGACATCATGACCGCCTCCCTCCCTTCCTGATGTTGGATCTGTCCTTGAAGGGTCTCTGCATCTCCAACTGTGTGTGTCGCTACTATCTGTCTGCAAGTGTGTAACAGGTTGGTGATCATTCAGTTTCTAAACATGTATTGACTTTCTTTTTTGTGTTACAGATTCTGAAGAAGTTCATCAACCTCTTGTTCTCCCTGAAGTTGTGTCCTTCTTACAAATATTTTCATCTGTAACTGTGTGTGGTTCGCTGTCCATCATTCTGCAACTCTGTAACAGGTAAGTGATCATTTAGTGTCTATACATGTATTGCCTTTTTGTTGTCTTACAGGCTTACAGGACCAATGGCTCCCCCCTTCCTGATGGTGCATACAGCCAACAACGGTCTGTCCATCGCAACTATGTGTGAGTCGCTACTATCTGTCTGCAAGTGTGTAACAGGTTGGTGATCATTCAATTTCTATACAGGTATTGACTTTCGTTTTTGTGTTACAGGTTTTCAAGAAGTTCTTCAACCTCTTCTTCTCCCTGAAGATGTATCCTTCTAACAAATACATTTTCATCTGCAACTGTGTGTGGTTCGCTGTCCATCATTCTGCAACTCTGTAACAGGTAAGTGATCATTCAGTGTCTATACATGTATTGCCTTTTTTTTGTCTTACAGACTTTCAGGACCAGTGGCACTCCCCTTCCTGATGGTCCATACAGTCAACAAGGGTCTTTCCATTGCAACTGTGTGTGGCTCGCTATTAATCTGGCTGCAAGTGTGTAACAGGTAGGTCATCATTCAGTTTCTATACATGTATTGACTTTCTTTGTTTGTCTTACAGGTTTTTCGGACAGCATGACCGCCTCCCTCCCTTCCTGATGGTGGATCTGTCCTTCAAGGGTCTGTGCATCTGCAACTGTGTGTGAGTCGCTACTATCTGTCTGTAAGTGTGTAACAGGTTGGTGATCATTCAGTTTCTATACATGTATTGACTTTCTTTTTTGGGTTACAGGTTCTCAAGAAGTCCATCAACCTCTTCTTCTCCCTGAAGGTGTATCCTTCTAACAAATATTTTCAGCTGTAACTGTGTGTGGTTCGCTGTCCATCATTCTGCAACTCTGTAACAGGTAAGTGATCATTCAGTGTCTATACATGTATTGCCTTTTTGTTTTCTTACAGGCTTTCAGGACCAATGGCTCCCCCCTTCCTGATGGTGCATACAGCCAACAACGGTCTGTCCATCGCAACTATGTGTGAGTCGCTACTATCTGTCTGCAAGTGTGTAACAGGTTGGTGATCATTCAGTTTCTATACATGTATTGACTTTCTTTTTTGGGTTACAGGTTCTCAAGAAGTCCATCAACCTCTTCTTCTCCCTGAAGGTGTATCCTTCTAACAAATATTTTCATCTGTAACTGTGTGTGGTTCGCTGTCCATCATTCTGCAATTCTGTAACAGGTAAGTGATCATTCAGTGTCTATACATGTATTGCCTTTTTGTTGTCTTACAGACTTTCAGGACCAGTGGCACTCCCCTTCCTGATGGTCCATACAGTCAACAAGGGTCTTTCCATTGCAACTGTGTGTGGCTCACTGTTAATCTGTCTACAAGTGTGTAACAGGTCGATCATCATTCAGTTTCTATACATGTATTGACTTTGTTTGTTTGTCTTCCAGGTTTTTCGGACAGCATGACCGCCTCTCTCCCTTCCTGATGGAGGATCTATCCTTCAAGGGTCTGTGTATCTGCAACTGTGTGTGGCTTGCTATTAATCTGTCTGAAAGTGTGTAACAGGTAAGTGATCATTCAGTGTCTATACATGTATTGCCTTTTTGTTGTCTTACAGGCTTTCAGGACCAATGGCTCCCCCCTTCCTGATGGTCCATACAGTCAACAAGGGTCTGTCCTTTGCAACTGTTTGTGGCTCGCTATTAATCTGTTTGCAAGTGTGTAACAGGTAGGTCATCATTCAGTTTCTATACATGTATTGACTTTCTTTTTGTGTTACAGATTCTCAAGAAGTTCATCAAGCTCTTCTTCTCCCTGAAGGTGTATCCTTTTAACAAATATTTTCATCTGTAACTGTGTGTGGTTTGATGTTCATCATTCTGCAACTCTGTAACAGGTAAGTGATCATTCAGTGTCTATACATGTATTGCCTTTTTGTGTTCTTACAGGCTTTCAGGACCAATGGCTCCCCCCTTCCTGATGGTCCATAAAGTCAACAAGTGTCTATCCATTGCAACTGTGTGTGGCTCGCTATTAATCTGTCTGCAAGTGTGTAACCGGTAGGTTTACATTCAGTTTCTATACATGTATTGACTTTCTTTGTTTGTCTTACAGGTTTTTCGGACAGCATGACCGCCTCCCTCCCTTCCTGATGTTGGATCTGTCCTTTAAGGGTCTGTGCATCTGCAACTGTGTGTGTCGCTACTATCTGTCTGCAAGTGTGTAACAGGTAGGTGATCATTCAGTTTCTAAACATGTATTGACTTTCTTTTTTGTGTTACAGATTTTCAAGAAGTTTATCAACCTCTTGTTCTCCCTGAAGTTGTGTCCTTCTTACAAATATTTTCATCTGTAACTGTGAGTGGTTTGCTGTCCATCATTCTGCAACTCTGTAAAAGGTAAGTGATCATTCAGTGTCTATACATGTATTGCCTTTTTGTTGTATTACAGGCTTTCAGGACCAATGGCTCCCCCCTTTCCTGATGGTGCATACAGCCAACAACGGTCTGTCCATTGCAACTGTGTGTGAGTAGCTATTAATCTGTCTGCAAGTGTGTAACAGGTAGGTGATCATTCAATTTCTATACATGTATTGACTTTGTTTGTTTGTCTTACAGGTTTTTCGGACAGCATGACCGCCTCCCTCCCTTCCTGATGGTGGATCTGTCCTTCAAGGGTCTGTCCATTGCAACTGTTTGTGTCTCGCTATTAATCTGTCTGCAAGTGTGTAACAGGTAGGTCATCATTCAGTTTCTATACATGTATTGACTTTCTTTGTTTGTCCTACAGGTTTTTCGGACAGCATGACCGCCTCCCTCCCTTCCTGATGTTGGATCTGTCCTTTAAGGGTCTGTGCATCTCCAACTGTGTGTGTCGCTACTATCTGTCTGCAAGTGTGTAACAGGTTGGTGATCATTCAGTTTCTAAACATGTATTGACTTTCTTTTTTGTGTTACAGATTCTGAAGAAGTTCATCAACCTCTTGTTCTCCCTGAAGTTGTGTCCTTCTTACAAATATTTTCATCTGTAACTGTGTGTGGTTCGCTGTCCATCATTCTGCAACTCTGTAACAGGTAAGTGATCATTCAGTGTCTATACATGTATTGACTTTTTGTTGTCTTTTAGGCTTTCAGGACCAATGGCTCCCCCCTTCCTGATGGTGCATACAGCCAACAACGGTCTGTCCATCGCAACTATGTGTGAGTCGCTACTTTCTGTCTGCAAGTGTGTAACAGGTTGGTGATCATTCAATTTCTATACATGTATTGACTTTCTTTTTTGTGTTACAGGTTTTCAAGAAGTTCTTGAACCTCTTCTGCTCCCTGAAGATGTATCCTTCTAACAAATACATTTTCATCTGCAACTGTGTGTGGTTCGCTGTCCATCATTCTGCAACTCTGTAACAGGTAAGTGATCATTCAGTGTCTATACATGTATTGCCTTTTTGTTGTCTTACAGACTTTCAGGACCAGTGGCACTCCCCTTCCTGATGGTCCATACAGTCAACAAGGGTATTTCCATTGCAACTGTGTGTGGCTCACTATTAATCTGTCTACAAGTGTGTAACAGGTCGATCATCATTCAGTTTCTATACATGTATTGACTTTGTTTGTTTGTCTTCCAGGTTTTTCGGACAGCATGACCGCCTCCCTCCCTTCCTGATGGAGGATCTATCCTTCAAGGGTCTGTGTATCTGCAACTGTGTGTGGCTTGCTATTAATCTGTCTGCAAGTGTGTAACAGGTTGGTGATCATTCAGTTTCTATACGTGTATTGACTTTCTTATTTGTGTTACAAGTTCTCAAGAGGTCCATCAACCTCTTCTTCTCCCTGAAGGTGTATCCTTCTAACAAATACATTTTCATCAGCAACTGTGTGTGGTTCGCTGTCCATCATTCTGCAACTCTGTAACAGATAAGTGATCATTTAGTGTCTATACATGTATTGCCTTTTTGTTGTCTTACAGGCTTTCAGGACCAATGGCCTTTTTGTTGTCTTACAGGCTTTCAGGACCAATGGCTCCCCCCTTCCTGATGGTCCATACAGTAAACAAGGGTCTGTCCATAGCAACTGTGTGTGGCTCGCTATTAATCTGTCTGCAAGTGTGTAACAGGTAGGTCATCATTCAGTTTCTATACATGTATTGGCTTTCTTTGTTTGTCTTACAAGTTTTTCGGACAGCATGACCGCCTCCCTCCCTTCCTGATTGAGGATCTGTCCTTCAAGGGTCTGTGCATCTGAAACTGTGTGTGGCTTGCTATTAATCTGTCTGCAAGTGTGTAACAGGTTGGTGATTATTCAGTTTCTATACGTGTATTGACTTTCTTTTTTGTGTTACGTATTCTCAAGAAGTCCATCATCCTCTTCTTGTCCCTGAAGGTGTATCCTTCTAGCAAATATTTTCATCTGTAACTTTGTGTGGCTCGCTGTCCATCATTCTGCAACTCTGTAACAGGTAAGTGATCATTCAGTGTCTATACATGTATTGCCTTTTTGTTGTCTTACAGGCTTTCAGGACCAATGGCTCCCCCCTTTCTGATGGTGCATACAGTCAACAAGTGTCTGTCCATTGCAACTGTGTGTGGCTCGCTTTCAATCTGTCTGCAAGTGTGTAACAGGTAGGTGATCATTCAGTGTCTATACATGTATTGCCTTTTTGTTGTCTTACAGACATTCAGGACCAGTGGCCCTCCCTTTCCTGATGGTCCATACAGTCAACAAGGGTCTGTCCATAGCAACTGTGTGTGGCTCGCTATTAATCTGTCTGCAAGTGTGTAACAGGTAGGTCATCATTCAGTTTCTATACATGTATTGGCTTTCTTTGTTTGTCTTACAAGTTTTTCGGACAGCATGACCGCCTCCCTCCCTTCCTGATGTTGGATCTGTCCTTTAAGGGTCTGTGCATCTCCAACTGTGTGTGTCGCTACTATCTGTCTGCAAGTGTGTAACAGGTTGGTGATCATTCAGTTTCTAAACATGTATTGACTTTCTTTTTTGTGTTAAAGATTCTGAAGAAGTTCATCAACCTCTTGTTCTCCCTGAAGTTGTGTCCTTCTTACAAATATTTTCATCTGTAACTGTGTGTGGTTCGCTGTCCATCATTCTGCAACTCTGTAACAGGTAAGTGATCATTCAGTGTCTATACATGTATTGCCTTTTTGTTGTCTTACAGGCTTTCAGAACCAATGGCTCCCACCTTCCTGATGTTGCACACAGACAACAACGGTCTGTCCATTGCAACTTTGTGTGACTCGCTACCATCTGTCTGCAAGTGTGTAACAGGTTAGTGATCATTCTGTTTCTATACATGTATTGACTCTCTTTTTTGTGTTACAGTTTCTCAAGAAGTCCATCAACCTCTTCTTCTCCCTGAAGGTGTATCCTTCTAACAAATACATATTCATCTGCAACTGTGTGTGGTTCGCTGTCCATCATTCTACAACTCTGTAACAGGTAAGCGATCATTCAGTGTCTATACATGTATTGCCTTTTTGTTGTCTTACAAACTTTCAGGACCAGTGGCACTCCCCTTCCTGATGGTCCATACAGTCAACAAGGGTCTTTCCATTGCAACTGTGTGTGGCTCGCTATTAATCTGTCTGCAAGTGTGTAACCGGTAGGTCATCATTCAGTTTCTATACATGTATTGACTTTCTTTTTGTGTTACAGATTCTCAAGAAGTTCATCAATCTCTTCTTCTCCCTGAAGGTGTATCCTTCTAACAAATATTTTAATCTGTAACTGTGTGTGGTTTGATGTTCATCATTCTGCAACTCTGTAACAGGTAAGTGATCATTCAGTGTCTATAAATGTATTTTTTTTTTTGTTGTCTTACAGGCTTTCAGGACCAATGGCTCCCCCCTTCCTGATGGTCCATACAGTCAACAAGGGTCTGTCCATTGCAACTGTTTGTAGCTCGCTATTAATCTGTCTGCAAGTGTGTAACAGGTAGGTCATCATTCAGTTTCTATACATGTATTGACTTTCTTTGTTTGTCTTCCAGGTTTTTCTGACAGCATGACTGCCTCCCTCCCTTCCTGATGGAGGATCTATCCTTCAAGGGTCTGTGTATCTGCAACTGTGTGTGGCTTGCTATTAATCTGTCTGCAAGTGTGTAACAGGTTGGTGATCATTCAGTTTCTATACGTGTATTGACTTTCTTATTTGTGTTACAGGTTCTCAAGAGGTCCATCAACCTCTTCTTCTCCCTGAAGGTGTATCCTTCTAACAAATACATTTTCATCTGCAACTATGTGTGCTTCGCTGTCCATCATTCTGCAACTCTGTAACAGATAAGTGATCATTCAGTGTCTATACATGTATTGCCTTTTTGTTGTCTTACAGGCTTTCAGGACCAGTGGCACTCCCCTTCAGGTAGGTGATCATTAGGTGATCATTAGGTGATCATTCAGTTTCTAAACATGTATTGACTTTCTTTTTTGTGTTACAGATTCTCAAGAAGTTCATCAACCTCTTTTTCTCCCTGAAGTTGTGTCCTTCTTACAAATATTTTCATCTGTAACTGTGTGTGGTTCGCTGTCCTGCATCATGAAGGACCCCACTCACCCAGTACACTCACTGTTTGTCCCGCTCCCCTCAGGCAGGAGGCTGCGGAGCATTAAGTGTAGAACGAACAGACTGAGGAACAGCTTCATTCCGGAAGCTGTAAGACTTTTAAACGCCACTTAGTGGAACCACTGCAACGACACTTTGACGACACTAGTCACTTTAAATACACTCTGCTGCTACCTTCTCCATTTACTTCTCTCTGTATTTTATTTTCATTTTTACATATATTTTTATATATTTATGTATATTTTATTTATTTAAGTACTGCTGTCTGGGTAAAACTGGGTCCTTGGGTACCACAATTTCGTTCCACCCCATGTACCACATGTGATGCGAATGACAATAAAGTCTCCTTGAATCCTTGAATCCATCATTCTGCAACTCTGTAAAAGGTAAGTGATCATTCAGTGTCTATACATGTATTGCCTTTTTGTTGTCTTACAGACTTTCAGGACCAGTGGCACTCCCCTTCCTGATGGTCCATACAGTCAACAAGGGTCTTTCCATTGCAACTGTGTGTGGCTCGCTATTAATCTGTCTGCAAGTGTGTAACCGGTAGGTCATCATTCAGTTTCTATACATGTATTGACTTTGTTTGTTTGTCTTACAGGTTTTTCGGACAGCATGACCGCCTCCCTCCCTTCCTGATGGTGGATCTGTCCTTCAAGGGTCTGTCCATTGCAACTGTTTGTGTCTCGCTATTAATCTGTCTGTAAGTGTGTAACAGGTAGGTCATCATTCAGTTTCTATACATGTATTGACTTTCTTTGTTTGTCCTACAGGTTTTTCGGACAGCATGACCGCCTCCCTCCCTTCCTGATGTTGGATCTGTCCTTTAAGGGTCTGTGCATCTCCAACTGTGTGTGTCGCTACTATCTGTCTGCAAGTGTGTAACAGGTTGGTGATCATTCAGTTTCTAAACATGTATTGACTTTCTTTTTTGTGTTACAGATTCTGAAGAAGTTCATCAACCTCTTGTTCTCCCTGAAGTTGTGTCCTTCTTACAAATATTTTCATCTGTAACTGTGTGTGGTTCGCTGTCCATCATTCTGCAACTCTGTAACAGGTAAGTGATCATTCTGTGTCTATACATGTATTGCCTTTTTGTTCTCTTACAGGCTTTCAGGACCAATGGCCTTTTTGTTGTCTTACAGGCTTTCAGGACCAATGGCTCCCCCCTTCCTGATGGTCCATACAGTAAACAAGGGTCTGTCCATAGCAACTGTGTGTGGCTCGCTATTAATCTGGCTGCAAGTGTGTAACAGGTAGGTCATCATTCAGTTTCTATACATGTATTGGCTTTCTTTGTTTGTCTTACAAGTTTTTCGGACAGCATGACCGCCTCCCTCCCTTCCTGATGGAGGATCTGTCCTTCAAGGGTCTGTGCATCTGAAACTGTGTGTGGCTTGCTATTAATCTGTCTGCAAGTGTGTAACAGGTTGGTGATTATTCAGTTTCTATACGTCTATTGACTTTCTTTTTTGTGTTACGTATTCTCAAGAAGTCCATCAACCTCTTCTTGTCCCTGAAGGTGTATCCTTCTAACAAATATTTTCATCTGTAACTTTGTGTGGCTCGCTGTCCATCATTCTGCAACTCTGTAACAGGTAAGTGATCATTCAGTGTCTATACATGTATTGCCTTTTTGTTGTCTTACAGACTTTCAGGACCAGTGGCCCTCCCTTTCCTGATGGTCCATACAGTCAACAAGGGTCTGTCTATTGCAACTGTGTGTGGCTCGCTATTAATCTGTCTGCAAGTGTGTAACCGGTAGGTCATCATTCAGTTTCTATACATGTATTGACTTTCTTTGTTTGTCCTACAGGTTTTTCGGACAGCATGACCGCCTCCCTCCCTTCCTGATGTTGGATCTGTCCTTTAAGGGTCTGTGCATCTCCAACTGTGTGTGTCGCTACTATCTGTCTGCAAGTGTGTAACAGGTTGGTGATCATTCAGTTTCTAAACATGTATTGACTTTCTTTTTTGTGTTACAGATTCTGAAGAAGTTCATCAACCTCTTGTTCTCCCTGAAGTTGTGTCCTTCTTACAAATATTTTCATCTGTAACTGTGTGTGGTTCGCTGTCCATCATTCTGCAACTCTGTAACAGGTAAGTGATCATTCAGTGTCTATACATGTATTGCCTTTTTGTTGTCTTACAGGCTTTCAGGACCAATGGCTCCCCCCTTCCTGATGGTGCATACAGCCAACAACGGTCTGTCCATCGCAACTATGTGTGAGTCGCTACTATCTGTCTGCAAGTGTGTAACAGGTTGGTGATCATTCAATTTCTATACATGTATTGACTTTCTTTTTTGTGTTACAGGTTTTCAAGAAGTTCTTCAACCTCTTCTGCTCCCTGAAGGTGTATCCTTCTAACAAATACTTTTTCAACTGCAACTGTGTTTGGTTCGCTGTCCATCATTCTGCAACTCTGTAACAGGTAAGTGATCATTCAGTGTCTATACATGTATTGCCTTTTTGTTGTCTTACAGACTTTCAGGACCAGTGGCACTCCCCTTCCTGATGGTCCATACAGTCAACAAGGGTCTTTCCATTGCAACTGTGTGTGGCTCGCTATTAATCTGGCTGCAAGTGTGTAACAGGTAGGTCATCATTCAGTTTCTATACATGTATTGACTTTCTTTGTTTGTCTTCCAGGTTTTTCGGACAGCATGACCGCCTCCCTCCCTTCCTGATGGTGGATCTGTCCTTCAAGGGTCTGTGCATCTGCAACTGTGTGTGAGTCGCTACTATCTGTCTGCAAGTGTGTAACAGGTAGGTGATCATTCAGTGTCTATACATGTATTGCCTTTTTGTTGTCTTACAGGCTTTCAGGACCAATGGCTCCCCCCTTCCTGATGGTCCATACAGTAAACAAGGGTCTGTCCATAGCAACTGTGTGTGGCTCGCTATTAATCTGGCTGCAAGTGTGTAACAGGTAGGTCATCATTCAGTTTCTATACATGTATTGGCTTTCTTTGTTTGTCTTACAAGTTTTTCGGACAGCATGACCGCCTCCCTCCCTTCCTGATGGAGGATCTGTCCTTCAAGGGTCTGTGCATCTGAAACTGTGTGTGGCTTGCTATTAATCTGTCTGCAAGTGTGTAACAGGTTGGTGATTATTCAGTTTCTATACATCTATTGACTTTCTTTTTTGTGTTACGTATTCTCAAGAAGTCCATCAACCTCTTCTTGTCCCTGAAGGTGTATCCTTCTAACAAATATTTTCATCTGTAACTTTGTGTGGCTCGCTTTCAATCTGTCTGCAAGTGTGTAACAGGTAGGTGATCATTCAGTGTCTATACAGGTATTGCCTTTTTGTTGTCTTACAGGCTTTCAGGACCAATGGCTCCCCCCTTCCTGATGGTGCATACAGTCAACAAGTGTCTGTCCATTGCAACTGTGTGTGGCTCGCATTCAATCTGTCTGCAAGTGTGTAACAGGTAGGTGATCATTCAGTGTCTATACATGTATTGCCTTTTTGTTGTCTTACAGACTTTCAGGACCAGTGGCCCTTCCTTTCCTGATGGTCCATACAGTCAACAAGGGTCTGTCTATTGCAACTGTGTGTGGCTCGCTATTAATCTGTCTGCAAGTGTGTAACCGGTAGGTCATCATTCAGTTTCTATACATGTATTGACTTTCTTTGTTTGTCCTACAGGTTTTTCGGACAGCATGACCGCCTCCCTCCCTTCCTGATGTTGGATCTGTCCTTTAAGGGTCTGTGCATCTCCAACTGTGTGTGTCGCTACTATCTGTCTGCAAGTGTGTAACAGGTTGGTGATCATTCAGTTTCTAAACATGTATTGACTTTCTTTTTTGTGTTACAGATTCTGAAGAAGTTCATCAACCTCTTGTTCTCCCTGAAGTTGTGTCCTTCTTACAAATATTTTCATCTGTAACTGTGTGTGGTTCGCTGTCCATCATTCTGCAACTCTGTAACAGGTAAGTGATCATTCAGTGTCTATACATGTATTGCCTTTTTGTTGTCTTACAGGCTTTCAGGACCAATGGCTCCCCCCTTCCTGATGGTGCATACAGCCAAAAACGGTCTGTCCATCGCAACTATGTGTGAGTCGCTACTATCTGTCTGCAAGTGTGTAACAGGTTGGTGATCATTCAATTTCTATACATGTATTGACTTTCTTTTTTGTGTTACAGGTTTTCAAGAAGTTCTTCAACCTCTTCTGCTCCCTGAAGGTCTATCCTTCTAACAAATACTTTTTCAACTGCAACTGTGTTTGGTTCGCTGTCCATCATTCTGCAACTCTGTAACAGGTAAGTGATCATTCAGTGTCTATACATGTATTGCCTTTTTGTTGTCTTACAGACTTTCAGGACCAGTGGCACTCCCCTTCCTGATGGTCCATACAGTCAACAAGGGTCTTTCCATTGCAACTGTGTGTGGCTCGCTATTAATCTGGCTGCAAGTGTGTAACAGGTAGGTCATCATTCAGTTTCTATACATGTATTGACTTTCTTTGTCTTCCAGGTTTTTCGGACAGCATGACCGCCTCCCTCCCTTCCTGATGGTGGATCTGTCCTTCAAGGGTCTGTGCATCTGCAACTGTGTGTGAGTCGCTACTATCTGTCTGCAAGTGTGTAACAGGTTGGTGATCATTCAGTTTCTATACATGTATTGACTTTCTTATTTGTGTTACAAGTTCTCAAGAGGTCCATCAACCTCTTCTTGTCCCTGAAGGTGTATCCTTCTAACAAATATTTTCATCTGTAACTGTGTGTGGTTCGCTGTCCATCATTCTGCAACTCTGTAACAGGTAAGTGATCATTCTGTGTCTATACATGTATTGCCTTTTTGTTCTCTTACAGGCTTTCAGGACCAATGGCCTTTTTGTTGTCTTACAGGCTTTCAGGACCAATGGCTCCCCCCTTCCTGATGGTCCATACAGTAAACAAGGGTCTGTCCATTGCAACTGTGTGTGGCTCGCTATTAATCTGGCTGCAAGTGTGTAACAGGTAGGTCATCATTCAGTTTCTATACATGTATTGGCTTTCTTTGTTTGTCTTACAAGTTTTTCGGACAGCATGACCGCCTCCCTCCCTTCCTGATGGAGGATCTGTCCTTCAAGGGTCTGTGCATCTGAAACTGTGTGTGGCTTGCTATTAATCTGTCTGCAAGTGTGTAACAGGTTGGTGATTATTCAGTTTCTATACGTCTATTGACTTTCTTTTTTGTGTTACGTATTCTCAAGAAGTCCATCAACCTCTTCTTGTCCCTGAAGGTGTATCCTTCTAACAAATATTTTCATCTGTAACTTTGTGTGGCTCGCTGTCCATCATTCTGCAACTCTGTAACAGGTAAGTGATCATTCAGTGTCTATACAGGTATTGCCTTTTTGTTGTCTTACAGGCTTTCAGGACCAATGGCTCCCCCCTTCCTGATGGTGCATACAGTCAACAAGTGTCTGTCCATTGCAACTGTGTGTGGCTCGCATTCAATCTGTCTGCAAGTGTGTAACAGGTAGTTGATCATTCAGTGTCTATACATGTATTGCCTTTTTGTTGTCTTACAGACTTTCAGGACCAGTGGCCCTCCCTTTCCTGATGGTCCATACAGTCAACAAGGGTCTGTCTATTGCAACTGTGTGTGGCTCGCTATTAATCTGTCTGCAAGTGTGTAACCGGTAGGTCATCATTCAGTTTCTATACATGTATTGACTTTCTTTGTTTGTCTTACAAGTTTTTCGGACAGCATGACCGCCTCCCTCCCTTCCTGATGGAGGATCTGTCCTTCAAGGGTCTGTGCATCTGAAACTGTGTGTGGCTTGCTATTAATCTGTCTGCAAGTGTGTAACAGGTTGGTGATTATTCAGTTTCTATACGTGTATTGACTTTCTTTTTTGTGTTACGTATTCTCAAGAAGTCCATCAACCTCTTCTTGTCCCTGAAGGTGTATCCTTCTTACAGGCTTTCAGGACCAATGACTCCCCCCTTCCTGATGGTGCATACAGTCAACAAGTGTCTGTCCATTGCAACTGTGTGTGGCTCGCTTTCAATCTGTCTGCAAGTGTGTAACAGGTAGGTGATCATTCAGTGTCTATACATGTATTGCCTTTTTGTTGTCTTACAGACTTTCAGGACCAGTGGCCCTCCCTTTCCTGATGGTCCATACAGTCAACAAGGGTCTGTCCATTGCAACTGTGTGTGGCTCGCTATTAATCTGTCTGCAAGTGTGTAACCGGTAGGTCAGCATTCAGTTTCTATACATGTATTGACTTTCTTTGTTTGTCCTACAGGTTTTTTGGACAGCATGACCGCCTCCCTCCCTTCCTGATGTTGGATCTGTCCTTTAAGGGTCTGTGCATCTCCAACTGTGTGTGTCGCTACTATCTGTCTGCAAGTGTGTAACAGGTTGGTGATCATTCAGTTTCTAAACATGTATTGACTTTCTTTTTTGTGTTACGTATTCTCAAGAAGTCCATCAACCTCTTCTTGTCCCTGAAGGTGTATCCTTCTAACAAATATTTTCATCTGTAACTTTGTGTGGCTCGCTGTCCATCATTCTGCAACTCTGTAACAGGTAAGTGATCATTCAGTGTCTATACAGGTATTGCCTTTTTGTTGTCTTACAGGCTTTCAGGACCAATGGCTCCCCCCTTCCTGATGGTGCATACAGTCAACAAGTGTCTGTCCATTGCAACTGTGTGTGGCTCGCATTCAATCTGTCTGCAAGTGTGTAACAGGTAGGTGATCATTCAGTGTCTATACATGTATTGCCTTTTTGTTGTCTTACAGACTTTCAGGACCAGTGGCCCTTCCTTTCCTGATGGTCCATACAGTCAACAAGGGTCTGTCTATTGCAACTGTGTGTGGCTCGCTATTAATCTGTCTGCAAGTGTGTAACCGGTAGGTCATCATTCAGTTTCTATACATGTATTGACTTTCTTTGTTTGTCCTACAGGTTTTTCGGACAGCATGACCGCCTCCCTCCCTTCCTGATGTTGGATCTGTCCTTTAAGGGTCTGTGCATCTCCAACTGTGTGTGTCGCTACTATCTGTCTGCAAGTGTGTAACAGGTTGGTGATCATTCAGTTTCTAAACATGTATTGACTTTCTTTTTTGTGTTACAGATTCTGAAGAAGTTCATCAACCTCTTGTTCTCCCTGAAGTTGTGTCCTTCTTACAAATATTTTCATCTGTAACTGTGTGTGGTTCGCTGTCCATCATTCTGCAACTCTGTAACAGGTAAGTGATCATTCAGTGTCTATACATGTATTGCCTTTTTGTTGTCTTACAGGCTTTCAGGACCAATGGCTCCCCCCTTCCTGATGGTGCATACAGCCAAAAACGGTCTGTCCATCGCAACTATGTGTGAGTCGCTACTATCTGTCTGCAAGTGTGTAACAGGTTGGTGATCATTCAATTTCTATACATGTATTGACTTTCTTTTTTGTGTTACAGGTTTTCAAGAAGTTCTTCAACCTCTTCTGCTCCCTGAAGGTCTATCCTTCTAACAAATACTTTTTCAACTGCAACTGTGTTTGGTTCGCTGTCCATCATTCTGCAACTCTGTAACAGGTAAGTGATCATTCAGTGTCTATACATGTATTGCCTTTTTGTTGTCTTACAGACTTTCAGGACCAGTGGCACTCCCCTTCCTGATGGTCCATACAGTCAACAAGGGTCTTTCCATTGCAACTGTGTGTGGCTCGCTATTAATCTGGCTGCAAGTGTGTAACAGGTAGGTCATCATTCAGTTTCTATACATGTATTGACTTTCTTTGTTTGTCTTCCAGGTTTTTCGGACAGCATGACCGCCTCCCTCCCTTCCTGATGGTGGATCTGTCCTTCAAGGGTCTGTGCATCTGCAACTGTGTGTGAGTCGCTACTATCTGTCTGCAAGTGTGTAACAGGTTGGTGATCATTCAGTTTCTATACATGTATTGACTTTCTTATTTGTGTTACAAGTTCTCAAGAGGTCCATCAACCTCTTCTTGTCCCTGAAGGTGTATCCTTCTAACAAATATTTTCATCTGTAACTGTGTGTGGTTCGCTGTCCATCATTCTGCAACTCTGTAACAGGTAAGTGATCATTCTGTGTCTATACATGTATTGCCTTTTTGTTCTCTTACAGGCTTTCAGGACCAATGGCCTTTTTGTTGTCTTACAGGCTTTCAGGACCAATGGCTCCCCCCTTCCTGATGGTCCATACAGTAAACAAGGGTCTGTCCATAGCAACTGTGTGTGGCTCGCTATTAATCTGGCTGCAAGTGTGTAACAGGTAGGTCATCATTCAGTTTCTATACATGTATTGGCTTTCTTTGTTTGTCTTACAAGTTTTTCGGACAGCATGACCGCCTCCCTCCCTTCCTGATGGAGGATCTGTCCTTCAAGGGTCTGTGCATCTGAAACTGTGTGTGGCTTGCTATTAATCTGTCTGCAAGTGTGTAACAGGTTGGTGATTATTCAGTTTCTATACGTCTATTGACTTTCTTTTTTGTGTTACGTATTCTCAAGAAGTCCATCAACCTCTTCTTGTCCCTGAAGGTGTATCCTTCTAACAAATATTTTCATCTGTAACTTTGTGTGGCTCGCTGTCCATCATTCTGCAACTCTGTAACAGGTAAGTGATCATTCAGTGTCTATACAGGTATTGCCTTTTTGTTGTCTTACAGGCTTTCAGGACCAATGGCTCCCCCCTTCCTGATGGTGCATACAGTCAACAAGTGTCTGTCCATTGCAACTGTGTGTGGCTCGCATTCAATCTGTCTGCAAGTGTGTAACAGGTAGTTGATCATTCAGTGTCTATACATGTATTGCCTTTTTGTTGTCTTACAGACTTTCAGGACCAGTGGCCCTCCCTTTCCTGATGGTCCATACAGTCAACAAGGGTCTGTCTATTGCAACTGTGTGTGGCTCGCTATTAATCTGTCTACAAGTGTGTAACCGGTAGGTCATCATTCAGTTTCTATACATGTATTGACTTTCTTTGTTTGTCTTACAAGTTTTTCGGACAGCATGACCGCCTCCCTCCCTTCCTGATGGAGGATCTGTCCTTCAAGGGTCTGTGCATCTGAAACTGTGTGTGGCTTGCTATTAATCTGTCTGCAAGTGTGTAACAGGTTGGTGATTATTCAGTTTCTATACGTGTATTGACTTTCTTTTTTGTGTTACGTATTCTCAAGAAGTCCATCAACCTCTTCTTGTCCCTGAAGGTGTATCCTTCTTACAGGCTTTCAGGACCAATGACTCCCCCCTTCCTGATGGTGCATACAGTCAACAAGTGTCTGTCCATTGCAACTGTGTGTGGCTCGCTTTCAATCTGTCTGCAAGTGTGTAACAGGTAGGTGATCATTCAGTGTCTATACATGTATTGCCTTTTTGTTGTCTTACAGACTTTCAGGACCAGTGGCCCTCCCTTTCCTGATGGTCCATACAGTCAACAAGGGTCTGTCCATTGCAACTGTGTGTGGCTCGCTATTAATCTGTCTGCAAGTGTGTAACCGGTAGGTCAGCATTCAGTTTCTATACATGTATTGACTTTCTTTGTTTGTCCTACAGGTTTTTTGGACAGCATGACCGCCTCCCTCCCTTCCTGATGTTGGATCTGTCCTTTAAGGGTCTGTGCATCTCCAACTGTGTGTGTCGCTACTATCTGTCTGCAAGTGTGTAACAGGTTGGTGATCATTCAGTTTCTAAACATGTATTGACTTTCTTTTTTGTGTTACAGATTCTGAAGAAGTTCATCAACCTCTTGTTCTCCCTGAAGTTGTGTCCTTCTTACAAATATTTTCATCTGTAACTGTGTGTGGTTCGCTGTCCATCATTCTGCAACTCTGTAACAGGTAAGTGATCATTCAGTGTCTATACATGTATTGCCTTTTTGTTGTCTTACAGGCTTTCAGGACCAATGGCTCCCCCCTTCCTGATGGTGCATACAGCCAACAACGGTCTGTCCATCGCAACTATGTGTGAGTCGCTACTATCTGTCTGCAAGTGTGTAACAGGTTGGTGATCATTCAATTTCTATACATGTATTGACTTTCTTTTTTGTGTTACAGGTTTTCAAGAAGTTCTTCAACCTCTTCTGCTCCCTGAAGGTGTATCCTTCTAACAAATACTTTTTCAACTGCAACTGTGTGTGGTTCGCTGTCCATCATTCTGCAACTCTGTAACAGGTAAGTGATCATTCAGTGTCTATACATGTATTGCCTTTTTGTTGTCTTACAGACTTTCAGGACCAGTGGCACTCCCCTTCCTGATGGTCCATACAGTCAACAAGGGTCTTTCCATTGCAACTGTGTGTGGCTCGCTATTAATCTGGCTGCAAGTGTGTAACAGGTAGGTCATCATTCAGTTTCTATACATGTATTGACTTTCTTTGTTTGTCTTCCAGGTTTTTCGGACAGCATGACCGCCTCCCTCCCTTCCTGATGGTGGATCTGTGCTTCAAGGGTCTGTGCATCTGCAACTGTGTGTGGCTTGCTATTAATCTGTCTGCAAGTGTGTAACAGGTTGGTGATTATTCAGTTTCTATACGTCTATTGACTTTCTTTTTTGTGTTACGTATTCTCAAGAAGTCCATCAACCTCTTCTTGTCCCTGAAGGTGTATCCTTCTAACAAATATTTTCATCTGTAACTTTGTGTGGCTCGCTGTCCATCATTCTGCAACTCTGTAACAGGTAAGTGATCATTCAGTGTCTATACAGGTATTGCCTTTTTGTTGTCTTACAGGCTTTCAGGACCAATGGCTCCCCCCTTCCTGATGGTGCATACAGTCAACAAGTGTCTGTCCATTGCAACTGTGTGTGGCTCGCATTCAATCTGTCTGCAAGTGTGTAACAGGTAGTTGATCATTCAGTGTCTATACATGTATTGCCTTTTTGTTGTCTTACAGACTTTCAGGACCAGTGGCCCTCCCTTTCCTGATGGTCCATACAGTCAACAAGGGTCTGTCTATTGCAACTGTGTGTGGCTCGCTATTAATCTGTCTGCAAGTGTGTAACCGGTAGGTCATCATTCAGTTTCTATACATGTATTGACTTTCTTTGTTTGTCTTACAAGTTTTTCGGACAGCATGACCGCCTCCCTCCCTTCCTGATGGAGGATCTGTCCTTCAAGGGTCTGTGCATCTGAAACTGTGTGTGGCTTGCTATTAATCTGTCTGCAAGTGTGTAACAGGTTGGTGATTATTCAGTTTCTATACGTGTATTGACTTTCTTTTTTGTGTTACGTATTCTCAAAAAGTCCATCAACCTCTTCTTGTCCCTGAAGGTGTATCCTTCTTACAGGCTTTCAGGACCAATGACTCCCCCCTTCCTGATGGTGCATACAGTCAACAAGTGTCTGTCCATTGCAACTGTGTGTGGCTCGCTTTCAATCTGTCTGCAAGTGTGTAACAGGTAGGTGATCATTCAGTGTCTATACATGTATTGCCTTTTTGTTGTCTTACAGACTTTCAGGACCAGTGGCCCTCCCTTTCCTGATGGTCCATACAGTCAACAAGGGTCTGTCCATTGCAACTGTGTGTGGCTCGCTATTAATCTGTCTGCAAGTGTGTAACCGGTAGGTCAGCATTCAGTTTCTATACATGTATTGACTTTCTTTGTTTGTCCTACAGGTTTTTTGGACAGCATGACCGCCTCCCTCCCTTCCTGATGTTGGATCTGTCCTTTAAGGGTCTGTGCATCTCCAACTGTGTGTGTCGCTACTATCTGTCTGCAAGTGTGTAACAGGTTGGTGATCATTCAGTTTCTAAACATGTATTGACTTTCTTTTTTGTGTTACAGATTCTGAAGAAGTTCATCAACCTCTTGTTCTCCCTGAAGTTGTGTCCTTCTTACAAATATTTTCATCTGTAACTGTGTGTGGTTCGCTGTCCATCATTCTGCAACTCTGTAACAGGTAAGTGATCATTCAGTGTCTATACATGTATTGCCTTTTTGTTGTCTTACAGGCTTTCAGGACCAATGGCTCCCCCCTTCCTGATGGTGCATACAGCCAACAACGGTCTGTCCATCGCAACTATGTGTGAGTCGCTACTATCTGTCTGCAAGTGTGTAACAGGTTGGTGATCATTCAATTTCTATACATGTATTGACTTTCTTTTTTGTGTTACAGGTTTTCAAGAAGTTCTTCAACCTCTTCTGCTCCCTGAAGGTGTATCCTTCTAACAAATACTTTTTCAACTGCAACTGTGTGTGGTTCGCTGTCCATCATTCTGCAACTCTGTAACAGGTAAGTGATCATTCAGTGTCTATACATGTATTGCCTTTTTGTTGTCTTACAGACTTTCAGGACCAGTGGCACTCCCCTTCCTGATGGTCCATACAGTCAACAAGGGTCTTTCCATTGCAACTGTGTGTGGCTCGCTATTAATCTGGCTGCAAGTGTGTAACAGGTAGGTCATCATTCAGTTTCTATACATGTATTGACTTTCTTTGTTTGTCTTCCAGGTTTTTCGGACAGCATGACCGCCTCCCTCTCTTCCTGATGGTGGATCTGTGCTTCAAGGGTCTGTGCATCTGCAACTGTGTGTGAGTCGCTACTATCTGTCTGCAAGTGTGTAACAGGTTGGTGATCATTCAGTTTCTATACATGTATTGACTTTCTTATTTGTGTTACAAGTTCTCAAGAGGTCCATCAACCTCTTCTTGTCCCTGAAGGTGTATCCTTCTAACAAATATTTTCATCTGTAACTTTGTGTCGCTCGCTGTCCATCATTCTGCAACTCTGTAACAGGTAAGTGATCATTCTGTGTCTATACATGTATTGCCTTTTTGTTGTCTTACAGGCTTTCAGGACCAATGGCCTTTTTGTTGTCTTACAGGCTTTCAGGACCAATGGCTCCCCCCTTCCTGATGGTCCATACAGTAAACAAGGGTCTGTCCATAGCAACTGTGTGTGGCTCGCTATTAATCTGGCTGCAAGTGTGTAACAGGTAGGTCATCATTCAGTTTCTATACATGTATTGGCTTTCTTTGTTTGTCTTACAAGTTTTTCGGACAGCATGACCGCCTCCCTCCCTTCCTGATGGAAGATCTGTCCTTCAAGGGTCTGTGCATCTGAAACTGTGTGTGGCTTGCTATTACTCTGTCTGCAAGTGTGTAACAGGTTGGTGATTATTCAGTTTCTATACGTGTATTGACTTTCTTTTTTGTGTTACGTATTCTCAAGAAGTCCATCAACCTCTTCTTGTCCCTGAAGGTGTATCCTTCTTACAGGCTTTCAGGACCAATGACTCCCCCCTTCCTGATGGTGCATACAGTCAACAAGTGTCTGTCCATTGCAACTGTGTGTGGCTCGCTTTCAATCTGTCTGCAAGTGTGTAACAGGTAGGTGATCATTCAGTGTCTATACATGTATTGCCTTTTTGTTGTCTTACAGACTTTCAGGACCAGTGGCCCTCCCTTTCCTGATGGTCCATACAGTCAACAAGGGTCTGTCCATTGCAACTGTGTGTGGCTCGCTATTAATCTTTCTGCAAGTGTGTAACCGGTAGGTCATCATTCAGTTTCTATACATGTATTGACTTTCTTTGTTTGTCCTACAGGTTTTTCGGACAGCATGACCGCCTCCCTCCCTTCCTGATGTTGGATCTGTCCTTTAAGGGTCTGTGCATCTCCAACTGTGTGTGTCGCTACTATCTGTCTGCAAGTGTGTAACAGGTTGGTGATCATTCAGTTTCTAAACATGTATTGACTTTCTTTTTTGTGTTACAGATTCTGATGAAGTTCATCAACCTCTTCTTCTCCCTGAAGGTGTATCCTTCTAATAAATACATTTTCATCTGCAACTGTGTGTGGTTCGCTGTCCATCATTCTGCAACTCTGTAACAGGTAAGTGATCATTCAGTGTCTATACATGTATTGCCTTTTTGTTGTCTTACAGGCTTTCAGGACCAATGGCTCCCCACTTCCTGATGGTGCATACAGCCAACAAGGTTCTGTCCATTGCAACTGTTTGTGGCTTGCTATTAATCTGTCTGCAAGTGTGTAACAGGTAGGTCATCATTCAGTTTCTATACATGTATTGACTTTTTCTTTGTTTGTCTTACAGGTTTTACGGACAGCATGACCGCCTCCCTCCCTTCCTGATGGAGGATCTGTCCATCAAGGGTCTGTGCATCTGCAACTGTGTGTGGCTCGCTATTAATCTGTCTGCAAGTGTGTAACAGGTAGGTCATCATTCAGTTTCTATACATGTATTGACTTTCTTTGTTTGTCTTACAGGTTTTTCGGACAGCATGACCGCCTCCCTCCCTTCCTGATGGTGGATCTGTCCTTCAAGGGTCTGTGCATCTGCAACTGTGTGTGAGTCGCTACTATCTGTCTGCAAGTGTGTAACAGGTTGGTGATCATTCAGTTTCTAAACATGTATTGACTTTCTTTTTTGTGTTACAGATTCTCAAGAAGTTCATCAACCTCTTGTTCTCCCTGAAGTTGTGTCCTTCTTCCAAATATTTTCATCTGTAACTGTGTGTGGTTCGTTGTCCATCATTCTGCAACTCTGTAACAGGTAAGTGATCATTCAGTGTCTATACATGTATTGCCTTTTTGCTGTCTTACAGGCTTTCAGGACCAATGGCTCCCCCCTTTACTGATGGTGCATACAGCCAACAACGGTCTGTCCATTGCAACTGTGTGTGAGTCACTACTATCTGTCTGCAAGTGTGTAACAGGTTGGTGATCATTCAATTTCTATACATTTATTGACTTTCTTTTTTGTGTTACAGGTTTTCAAGAAGTCCATCAACCTCTTCTTCTCCCTGAAGGTGTATCCTTCTAACAAATACATTTTCATCTGCAACTGTGTGTAGTTCGCTGTCCATCATTCTGCAACTCTGTAACAGGTAAGTAATCATTCAGTGCCTATACATGTATTGCCTTTTTGTTGTCTTACAGGCTTTCAGGACCAATGGCTCCCCACTTCCTGATGTTGCATACAGCCAACAAGGTTCTGTCCATTGCACCTGTGTGTGGCTCGCTATTAATCTGTCTGCAAGTGTGTAACAGGTAGGTCATCATTCAGTTTCTATACATGTTTTGACTTTCTTTGTTTGTCTTACAGGTTTTACGGACAGCATGACCGCCTCCCTCCCTTCCTGATGGAGGATCTGTCCTTCAAGGGTCTGTGCATCTGCACCTGTGTGTGGCTCGCTATTAATCTGTCTGCAAGTGTGTAACAGGTAGGTCATCATTCAGTTTCTATACATGTTTTGACTTTCTTTGTTTGTCTTACAGGTTTTACGGACAGCATGACTGCCTCCCTCCCTTCCTGATGGAGGATCTGTCCTTCAAGGGTCTGTGCATCTGCACCTGTGTGTGGCTCGCTATTAATCTGTCTGCAAGTGTGTAACAGGTAGGTCATCATTCAGTTTCTATACATGTATTGACTTTCATTGTTTGTCTTACAGGTTTTATAGACAGCATGACCACCTCCCTCCCTTCCTGATGGAGGATCTATCCTTCAAGAGTCTGTGCATCTGCAAGTGTGTGTGGCTCGCTATTAATCTGTCTGCAAGTGTGTAACAGGTTGGTGATCATTCAGTTTCTATACATGTATTGACTTTCTTTTTTGTGTTACAGATTCTCAAGAAGTTCATCAACCTCTTGTTCTCCCTGAAGTTGTGTCCTTCTTCCAAATATTTTCATCTGTAACTGTGTGGTTCGCTGTCCATCATTCTGCAACTCTGTAACAGGTAAGTGATCATTCAGTGTCTATACATGTATTGCCTTTTTGTTGTCTTACAGGCTTTCAGGACCAATGGCTCCCCCCTTCCTGATGGTCCATACAGTCAACAAGGGTCTGTCCTTTGCAATTGTTTGTGGCTTGCTATTAATCTTTTTGCAAGTGTGTAACAGGTAGGTCATCATTCAGTTTCTATACATGTATTGACTTTTTTTTTGTGTTACAGATTCTCAAGAAGTTCATCAACCTCTTCTTCTCCCTGAAGGTGTATCCTTCTAACAAATATTTTAATCTGTAACTGTGTGTGGTTTGATGTTCATCATTCTGCAACTCTGTAACAGGTAAGTGATCATTCAGTGTCTATAAATGTATTTTTTTTTTTGTTGTCTTACAGGCTTTCAGGACCAATGGCTCCCCCCTTCCTGATGGTCCATACAGTCAACAAGGGTCTGTCCATTGCAACTGTTTGTAGCTCGCTATTAATCTGTCTGCAAGTGTGTAACAGGTAGGTCATCATTCAGTTTCTATACATGTATTGACTTTCTTTGTTTGTCTTCCAGGTTTTTCTGACAGCATGACTTCCTCCCTCCCTTCCTGATGGAGGATCTATCCTTCAAGGGTCTGTGTATCTGCAACTGTGTGTGGCTTGCTATTAATCTCTCTGCAAGTGTGTAACAGGTAGGCCATCATTCAGTTTCTATACATGTATTGACTTTCTTTGTTTGTCCTACAGGTTTTTCGGACAGCATGACCGCATCCCCCCTTCCTGATGGTGCATACAGCCAACAACGGTCTGTCCATTGCAACTGTGTGTGGCTCACTATTAATCTGTCTACAAGTGTGTAACAGGTTAGTGATCATTCAGTTTCTATACGTGTATTGACTTTCTTATTTGTGTTACAGGTTCTCAAGAGGTCCATCAACCTCTTCTTCTCCCTGAAGGTGTATCCTTCTAACAAATACATTTTCATCAGCAACTGTGTGTGGTTCGCTGTCCATCATTCTGCAACTCTGTAACAGATAAGTGATCATTCAGTGTCTTTACATGTATTGCCTTTTTGTTGTCTTACAGGCTTTCAGGACCAATGGCCTTTTTGTTGTCTTACAGGCTTTCAGGACCAATGGCTCCCCCCTTCCTGATGGTCCATACAGTAAACAAGGGTCTGTCCATAGCAACTGTGTGTGGCTCGCTATTAATCTGTCTGCAAGTGTGTAACAGGTAGGTCATCATTCAGTTTCTATACATGTATTGGCTTTCTTTGTTTGTCTTACAAGTTTTTCGGACAGCATGACCGACTCCCTCCCTTCCTGATGGAGGATCTGTCCTTCAAGGGTCTGTGCATCTGAAACTGTTTGTGGCGTGCTATTAATCTGTCTGCAAGTGTGTAACAGGTTGGTGATTATTCAGTTTCTATACGTGTATTGACTTTCTTTTTTGTGTTATGTATTCTCAAGAAGTCCATCAACCTCTTCTTGTCCCTGAAGGTGTATCCTTCTAACAAATATTTTCATCTGTAACTTTGTGTGGCTCGCTGTCCATCATTCTGCAACTCTGTAACAGGTAAGTGATCATTCAGTGTCTATACATGTATTGACTTTTTGTTGTCTTACAGGATTTCAGGACCAATGGCTCCCCCCTTCCTGATGGTGCATACAGTCAACAAGTGTCTGTCCATTGCAACTGTGTGTGGCTCGCTTTCAATCTGTCTGCAAGTGTGTAACAGGTAGGTCATCATTCAGTTTCTATACATGTATTGGCTTTCTTTGTTTGTCTTACAAGTTTTTCGGACAGCATGACCGCCTCCCTCCCTTCCTGATGTTGGATCTGTCCTTTAAGGGTCTGTGCATCTCCAACTGTGTGTGTCGCTACTATCTGTCTGCAAGTGTGTAACAGGTTGGTGATCATTCAGTTTCTAAACATGTATTGACTTTCTTTTTTGTGTTAAAGATTCTGAAGAAGTTCATCAACCTCTTTTTCTCCCTGAAGTTGTGTCCTTCTTACAAATATTTTCATCTGTAACTGTGTGTGGTTCGCTGTCCATCATTCTGCAACTCTGTAACAGGTAAGTGATCATTCAGTGTCTATACATGTATTGCCTTTTTGTTGTCTTACAGGCTTTCAGAACCAATGGCTCCCACCTTCCTGATGTTGCACACAGACAACAACGGTCTGTCCATTGCAACTTTGTGTGACTCGCTACGATCTGTCTGCAAGTGTGTAACAGGTTAGTGATCATTCTGTTTCTATACATGTATTGACTTTCTTTTTTGTGTTACAGTTTCTCAAGAAGTCCATCAACCTCTTCTTCTCCCTGAAGGTGTATCCTTCTAACAAATATTTTCATCTGTAACTGTGTGTGGTTCGCTGTCCATCATTCTGCAACTCTGTAACAGGTAAGTGATCATTCAGTGTCTATACATGTATTGCCTTTTTGTTTTCTTACAGGCTTTCAGGACCAATGGCTCCCCCCTTCCTGATGGTGCATACAGCCAACAACGGTCTGTCCATCGCAACTATGTGTGAGTCGCTACTATCTGTCTGCAAGTGTGTAACAGGTTGGTGATCATTCAATTTCTATACATGTATTGACTTTCTTTTTTGTGTTACAGGTTTTCAAGAAGTTCTTCAACCTCTTCTGCTCCCTGAAGATGTATCCTTCTAACAAATACATTTTCATCTGCAACTGTGTGTGGTTCGCTGTCCATCATTCTGCAACTCTGTAACAGGTAAGTGATCATTCAGTGTCTATACATGTATTGCCTTTTTGTTGTCTTACAGACTTTCAGGACCAGTGGCACTCCCCTTCCTGATGGTCCATACAGTCAACAAGGGTCTTTCCATTGCAACTGTGTGTGGCTCACTATTAATCTGTCTACAAGTGTGTAACAGGTCGATCATCATTCAGTTTCTATACATGTATTGACTTTGTTTGTTTGTCTTCCAGGTTTTTCGGACAGCATGACCGCCTCCCTCCCTTCCTGATGGAGGATCTATCCTTCAAGGGTCTGTGTATCTGCAACTGTGTGTGGCTTGCTATAAATCTGTCTGCAAGTGTGTAACAGGTTGGTGATCATTCAGTTTCTATACGTGTATTGACTTTCTTATTTGTGTTACAAGTTCTCAAGAGGTCCATCAACCTCTTCTTGTCCCTGAAGGTGTATCCTTCTAACAAATATTTTCATCTGTAACTTTGTGTGGCTCGCTGTCCATCATTCTGCAACTCTGTAACAGGTAAGTGATCATTCAGTGTCTATACATGTATTGCCTTTTTGTTGTCTTACAGGCTTTCAGGACCAATGGCTCCCCCCTTCCTGATGGTGCATACAGTCAACAAGTGTCTGTCCATTGCAACTGTGTGTGGCTCGCTTTCAATCTGTCTGCAAGTGTGTAACAGGTAGGTGATCATTCAGTGTCTATACATGTATTGCCTTTTTGTTGTCTTACAGACTTTCAGGACCAGTGGCCCTCCCTTTCCTGATGGTCCATACAGTCAACAAGGGTCTGTCCATTGCAACTGTGTGTGGCTCGCTATTAATCTGTCTGCAAGTGTGTAACCGGTAGGTCATCATTCAGTTTCTATACATGTATTGACTTTCTTTGTTTGTCCTACAGGTTTTTCGGACAGCATGACCGCCTCCCTCCCTTCCTGATGTTGGATCTGTCCTTTAAGGATCTGTGCATCTCCAACTGTGTGTGTCGCTACTATCTGTCTGCAAGTGTGTATGAGGTTGGTGATCATTCAGTTTCTAAACATGTATTGACTTTCTTTTTTGTGTTACAGATTCTGAAGAAGTTCATCAACCTCTTGTTCTCCCTGAAGTTGTGTCCTTCTTACAAATATTTTCATCTGTAACTGTGTGTGGTTCGCTGTCCATCATTCTGCAACTCTGTAACAGGTAAGTGATCATTCAGTGTCTATACATGTATTGCCTTTTTGTTGTCTTACAGGCTTTCAGGACCAATGGCTCCCCCTTTTCCTGATGGTGCATACAGCCAACAACGGTCTGTCCATTGCAACTGTGTGTGAGTCGCTATTAATCTGTCAGCAAGTGTGTAACAGGTTGGTGATCATTCAATTTCTATACATGTATTGACTTTCTTTGTTTGTCTTACAGGTTTTTCGGACAGCATGACCGCCTCCCTCCCTTCCTGATGGTTGGTCTGTGCATCTGCAACTGTGTGTGAGTCGCTACTATCTGTCTGCAAGTGTGTAACAGGTTGGTGATCATTCAGTTTCTATACATGTATTGACTTTCTTTTTTGGGTTACAGGTTCTCAAGAAGTCCATCAACCTCTTCTTCTCCCTGAAGGTGTATCCTTCTAACAAATAAATTTTCATCTGCAACTGTGTGTGGTTCGCTGTCCATCATTCTGCAACTCTGTAACAGGTAAGTGATCATTCAGTGTCTATACATGTATTGCCTTTTTGTTGTCTTACAGGCTTTCAGAACCAATGGCTCCCACCTTCCTGATGTTGCACACAGACAACAACGGTCTGTCCATTGCAACTTTGTGTGACTCGCTAGTATCTGTCCGCAAGTGTGTAACAGGTTAGTGATCATTCAGTTTCTATACATGTATTGACTTTCTTTTTTGTGTTACAGTTTCTCAAGAAGTCCATCAACCTCTTCTTCTCCCTGAAGGTGTATCCTTCTAACAAATACATTTTCATCTGCAACTGTGTGTGGTTCGCTGTCCATCATTCTGCAACTCTGTAACAGGTAAGTGATCATTCAGTGTCTATACATGTATTGCCTTTTTGTTGTCTTACAGACTTTCAGGACCAGTGGCACTCCCCTTCCTGATGGTCCATACAGTCAACAAGGGTCTTTCCATTGCAACTGTGTGTGGCTCACTATTAATCTGTCTACAAGTGTGTAACAGGTCGATCATCATTCAGTTTCTATACATGTATTGACTTTGTTTGTTTGTCTTCCAGGTTTTTCGGACAGCATGACCGCCTCCCTCCCTTCCTGATGGAGGATCTATCCTTCAAGGGTCTGTGTATCTGCAACTGTGTGTGGCTTGCTATAAATCTGTCTGCAAGTGTGTAACATGTTGGTGATCATTCAGTTTCTATACGTGTATTGACTTTCTTATTTGTGTTACAAGTTCTCAAGAGGTCCATCAACCTCTTCTTGTCCCTGAAGGTGTATCCTTCTAACAAATATTTTCATCTGTAACTTTGTGTGGCTCGCTGTCCATCATTCTGCAACTCTGTAACAGGTAAGTGATCATTCAGTGTCTATACATGTATTGCCTTTTTGTTGTCTTACAGGCTTTCAGGACCAATGGCTCCCCCCTTCCTGATGGTGCATACAGTCAACAAGTGTCTGTCCATTGCAACTGTGTGTGGCTCGCTTTCAATCTGTCTGCAAGTGTGTAACAGGTAGGTGATCATTCAGTGTCTATACATGTATTGCCTTTTTGTTGTCTTACAGACTTTCAGGACCAGTGGCCCTCCCTTTCCTGATGGTCCATACAGTCAACAAGGGTCTGTCCATTGCAACTGTGTGTGGCTCGCTATTAATCTGTCTGGAAGTGTGTAACCGGTAGGTCATCATTCAGTTTCTATACATGTATTGACTTTCTTTGTTTGTCCTACAGGTTTTTCGGACAGCATGACCGCCTCCCTCCCTTCCTGATGTTGGATCTGTCCTTTAAGGGTCTGTGCATCTCCAACTGTGTGTGTCGCTACTATCTGTCTGCAAGTGTGTATCAGGTTGGTGATCATTCAGTTTCTAAACATGTATTGACTTTCTTTTTTGTGTTACAGATTCTGAAGAAGTTCATCAACCTCTTGTTCTCCCTGAAGTTGTGTCCTTCTTACAAATATTTTCATCTGTAACTGTGTGTGGTTCGCTGTCCATCATTCTGCAACTCTGTAACAGGTAAGTGATCATTCAGTGTCTATACATGTATTGCCTTTTTGTTGTCTTACAGGCTTTCAGGACCAATGGCTCCCCCCTTTCCTGATGGTGCATACAGCCAACAACGGTCTGTCCATTGCAACTGTGTGTGAGTCGCTATTAATCTGTCAGCAAGTGTGTAACAGGTTGGTGATCATTCAATTTCTATACATGTATTGACTTTCTTTGTTTGTCTTACAGGTTTTTCGGACAGCATGACCGCCTCCCTCCCTTCCTGATGGTTGGTCTGTGCATCTGCAACTGTGTGTGAGTCGCTACTATCTGTCTGCAAGTGTGTAACAGGTTGGTGATCATTCAGTTTCTATACATGTATTGACTTTCTTTTTTGGGTTACAGGTTCTCAAGAAGTCCATCAACCTCTTCTTCTCCCTGAAGGTGTATCCTTATAACAAATATTTTCATCTGTAACTGTGTGTGGTTCGCTGTCCATCATTCTGCAACTCTGTAACAGGTAAGTGATCATTCAGTGTCTATACATGTATTGCCTTTTTGTTTTCTTACAGGCTTTCAGGACCAGTGGCACTCCCCTTCCTGATGGTCCATACAGTCAAAAAGGGTCTTTCCATTGCAACTGTGTGTGGCTCACTATTAATCTGTCTACAAGTGTGTAACAGGTCGATCATCATTCAGTTTCTATACATGTATTGACTTTGTTTGTTTGTTTTCCAGGTTTTTCGGACAGCATGACCGCCTCCCTCCCTTCCTTATGGAGGATCTATCCTTCAAGGGTCTGTGTATCTGCAACTGTGTGTGGCTTGCTATTAATCTGTCTGCAAGTGTGTAACAGGTTGGTGATCATTCAGTTTCTCTACGTGTATTGACTTTCTTATTTGTGTTACAGGTTCTCAAGTGGTCCATCAACCTCTTCTGCTCCCTGAAGGTGTGTCCTTCTAACAAATACATTTTCATCTGCAACTGTGTGTGGTTCGCTGTCCATCATTCTACAACTCTGTAACAGGTAAGTGATCATTCAGTGTCTATACATGTATTGCCTTTTTGTTGTCTTACAGACTTTCAGGACCAGTGGCACTCCCCTTCCTAATGGTCCATACAGTCAACAAGGGTCTTTCCATTGCAACTGTGTGTGGCTCGCTATTAATCTGTCTGCAAGTGTGTAACCGGTAGGTCATCATTCAGTTTCTATACATGTATTGACTTTGTTTGTTTGTCTTACAGGTTTTTCGGACAACATGACCGCCTCCCTCCCTTCCTGATGTTGGATCTGTCCTTCAAGGGTCTGTCCATTGCAACTGTTTGTGTCTCGCTATTAATCTGTCTGCAAGTGTGTAACAGGTAGGCCAACATTCAGTTTCTATACATGTATTGACTTTCTTTGTTTGTCCTACAGGTTTTTCGGACAGCATGACCGCATCCCCCCTTCCTGATGGTGCATACAGCCAACAACGGTCTGTCCATTGCAACTGTGTGTGGCTCACTATTAATCTGTCTACAAGTGTGTAACAGGTTAGTGATCATTCAGTTTCTATACGTGTATTGACTTTCTTATTTGTGTTACAGGTTCTCAAGAGGTCCATCAACCTCTTCTTCTCCCTGAAGGTGTATCCTTCTAACAAATACATTTTCATCAGCAACTGTGTGTGGTTCGCTGTCCATCATTCTGCAACTCTGTAACAGATAAGTGATCATTCAGTGTCTTTACATGTATTGCCTTTTTGTTGTCTTACAGGCTTTCAGGACCAATGGCCTTTTTTTTGTCTTACAGGCTTTCAGGACCAATGGCTCCCCCCTTCCTGATGGTCCATACAGTAAACAAGGGTCTGTCCATTGCAACTGTGTGTGGCTCGCTATTAATCTGTCTGCAAGTGTGTAACAGGTAGGTCATCATTCAGTTTCTATACATGTATTGGCTTTCTTTGTTTGTCTTACAAGTTTTTCGGACAGCATGACCGCCTCCCTCCCTTCCTGATGGAGGATCTGTCCTTCAAGGGTCTGTGCATCTGAAACTGTGTGTGGCTTGCTATTAATCTGTCTGCAAGTGTGTAACAGGTTGTTGATTATTCAGTTTCTATACGTGTATTGACTTTCTTTTTTGTGTTATGTATTCTCAAGAAGTCCATCAACCTCTTCTTGTCCCTGAAGGTGTATCCTTCTAACAAATATTTTCATCTGTAACTTTGTGTGGCTCGCTGTCCATCATTCTGCAACTCTGTAACAGGTAAGTGATCATTCAGTGTCTATACATGTATTGACTTTTTGTTGTCTTACAGGATTTCAGGACCAATGGCTCCCCCCTTCCTGATGGTGCATACAGTCAACAAGTGTCTGTCCATTGCAACTGTGTGTGGCTCGCTTTCAATCTGTCTGCAAGTGTGTAACAGGTAGGTCATCATTCAGTTTCTATACATGTATTGGCTTTCTGTGTTTGTCTTACAAGTTTTTCGGACAGCATGACCGCCTCCCTCCCTTCCTGATGTTGGATCTGTCCTTTAAGGGTCTGTGCATCTCCAACTGTGTGTGTCGCTACTATCTGTCTGCAAGTGTGTAACAGGTTGGTGATCATTCAGTTTCTAAACATGTATTGACTTTCTTTTTTGTGTTAAAGATTCTGAAGAAGTTCATCAACCTCTTTTTCTCCCTGAAGTTGTGTCCTTCTTACAAATATTTTCATCTGTAACTGTGTGTGGTTCGCTGTCCATCATTCTGCAACTCTGTAACAGGTAAGTGATCATTCAGTGTCTATACATGTATTGCCTTTTTGTTGTCTTACAGGCTTTCAGAACCAATGGCTCCCACCTTCCTGATGTTGCACACAGACAACAACGGTCTGTCCATTGCAACTTTGTGTGACTCGCTACGATCTGTCTGCAAGTGTGTAACAGGTTAGTGATCATTCTGTTTCTATACATGTATTGACTTTCTTTTTTGTGTTACAGTTTCTCAAGAAGTCCATCAACCTCTTCTTCTCCCTGAAGGTGTATCCTTCTAACAAATATTTTCATCTGTAACTGTGTGTGGTTCGCTGTCCATCATTCTGCAACTCTGTAACAGGTAAGTGATCATTCAGTGTCTATACATGTATTGCCTTTTTGTTTTCTTACAGGCTTTCAGGACCAATGGCTCCCACCTTCCTGATGGTGCATACAGCCAACAACGGTCTGTCCATTGCAACTGTGTGTGAGTCGCTATTAATCTGTCAGCAAGTGTGTAACAGGTTGGTGATCATTCAATTTCTATACATGTATTGACTTTCTTTGTTTGTCTTACAGGTTTTTCGGACAGCATGACCGCCTCCCTCCCTTCCTGATGGTTGGTCTGTGCATCTGCAACTGTGTGTGAGTCGCTACTATCTGTCTGCAAGTGTGTAACAGGTTGGTGATCATTCAGTTTCTATACATGTATTGACTTTCTTTTTTGGGTTACAGGTTCTCAAGAAGTCCATCAACCTCTTCTTCTCCCTGAAGGTGTATCCTTATAACAAATATTTTCATCTGTAACTGTGTGTGGTTCGCTGTCCATCATTCTGCAACTCTGTAACAGGTAAGTGATCATTCAGTGTCTATACATGTATTGCCTTTTTGTTGTCTTACAGGCTTTCAGAACCAATGGCTCCCACCTTCCTGATGGTGCATACAGCCAACAACGGTCTGTCCATCGCAACTATGTGTGAGTCGCTACTATCTGTCTGCAAGTGTGTAACAGGTTGGTGATCATTCAATTTCTATACATGTATTGACTTTCTTTTTTGTGTTACAGGTTTTCAAGAAGTTCTTCAACCTCTTCTGCTCCCTGAAGATGTATCCTTCTAACAAATACATTTTCATCTGCAACTGTGTGTGGTTCGCTGTCCATCATTCTGCAACTCTGTAACAGGTAAGTGATCATTCAGTGTCTATACATGTATTGCCTTTTTGTTGTCTTACAGACTTTCAGGACCAGTGGCACTCCCCTTCCTGATGGTCCATACAGTCAACAAGGGTCTTTCCATTGCAACTGTGTGTGGCTCACTATTAATCTGTCTACAAGTGTGTAACAGGTCGATCATCATTCAGTTTCTATACATGTATTGACTTTGTTTGTTTGTCTTCCAGGTTTTTCGGACAGCATGACCGCCTCCCTCCCTTCCTGATGGAGGATCTATCCTTCAAGGGTCTGTGTATCTGCAACTGTGTGTGGCTTGCTATAAATCTGTCTGCAAGTGTGTAACAGGTTGGTGATCATTCAGTTTCTATACGTGTATTGACTTTCTTATTTGTGTTACAAGTTCTCAAGAGGTCCATCAACCTCTTCTTGTCCCTGAAGGTGTATCCTTCTAACAAATATTTTCATCTGTAACTTTGTGTGGCTCGCTGTCCATCATTCTGCAACTCTGTAACAGGTAAGTGATCATTCAGTGTCTATACATGTATTGCCTTTTTGTTGTCTTACAGGCTTTCAGGACCAATGGCTCCCCCCTTCCTGATGGTGCATACAGTCAACAAGTGTCTGTCCATTGCAACTGTGTGTGGCTCGCTTTCAATCTGTCTGCAAGTGTGTAACAGGTAGGTGATCATTCAGTGTCTATACATGTATTGCCTTTTTGTTGTCTTACAGACTTTCAGGACCAGTGGCCCTCCCTTTCCTGATGGTCCATACAGTCAACAAGGGTCTGTCCATTGCAACTGTGTGTGGCTCGCTATTAATCTGTCTGCAAGTGTGTAACCGGTAGGTCATCATTCAGTTTCTATACATGTATTGACTTTCTTTGTTTGTCCTACAGGTTTTTCGGACAGCATGACCGCCTCCCCCCCTTCCTGATGGTGCATACAGCCAACAATGGTCTGTCCATCGCAACTATGTGTGAGTCGCTACTATCTGTCTGCAAGTGTGTAACAGGTTGGTGATCATTCAATTTCTATACATGTATTGACTTTCTTTTTTGTGTTACAGGTTTTCAAGAAGTTCTTCAACCTCTTCTGCTCCCTGAAGATGTATCCTTCTAACAAATACATTTTCATCTGCAACTGTGTGTGGTTCGCTGTCCATCATTCTGCAACTCTGTAACAGGTAAGTGATCATTCAGTGTCTATACATGTATTGCCTTTTTGTTGTCTTACAGACTTTCAGGACCAGTGGCACTCCCCTTCCTGATGGTCCATACAGTCAACAAGGGTCTTTCCATTGCAACTGTGTGTGGCTCACTATTAATCTGTCTACAAGTGTGTAACAGGTCGATCATCATTCAGTTTCTATACATGTATTGACTTTGTTTGTTTGTCTTCCAGGTTTTTCGGACAGCATGACCGCCTCCCTCCCTTCCTGATGGAGGATCTATCCTTCAAGGGTCTGTGTAGCTGCAACTGTGTGTGGCTTGCTATAAATCTGTCTGCAAGTGTGTAACAGGTTGGTGATCATTCAGTTTCTATACGTGTATTGACTTTCTTATTTGTGTTACAAGTTCTCAAGAGGTCCATCAACCTCTTCTTGTCCCTGAAGGTGTATCCTTCTAACAAATATTTTCATCTGTAACTTTGTGTGGCTCGCTGTCCATCATTCTGCAACTCTGTAACAGGTAAGTGATCATTCAGTGTCTATACATGTATTGCCTTTTTGTTGTCTTACAGGCTTTCAGGACCAATGGCTCCCCCCTTCCTGATGGTGCATACTGTCAACAAGTGTCTGTCCATTGCAACTGTGTGTGGCTCGCTTTCAATCTGTCTGCAAGTGTGTAACAGGTAGGTGATCATTCAGTGTCTATACATGTATTGCCTTTTTGTTGTCTTACAGACTTTCAGGACCAGTGGCCCTCCCTTTCCTGATGGTCCATACAGTCAACAAGGGTCTGTCCATTGCAACTGTGTGTGGCTCGCTATTAATCTGTCTGCAAGTGTGTAACCGGTAGGTCATCATTCAGTTTCTATACATGTATTGACTTTCTTTGTTTGTCCTACAGGTTTTTCGGACAGCATGACCGCCTCCCCCCCTTCCTGATGGTGCATACAGCCAACAACGGTCTGTCCATCGCAACTATGTGTGAGTCGCTACTATCTGTCTGCAAGTGTGTAACAGGTTGGTGATCATTCAATTTCTATACATGTATTGACTTTCTTTTTTGTGTTACAGGTTTTCAAGAAGTTCTTCAACCTCTTCTGCTCCCTGAAGATGTATCCTTCTAACAAATACATTTTCATCTGCAACTGTGTGTGGTTCGCTGTCCATCATTCTGCAACTCTGTAACAGGTAAGTGATCATTCAGTGTCTATACATGTATTGCCTTTTTGTTGTCTTACAGACTTTCAGGACCAGTGGCCCTCCCTTTCCTGATGGTCCATACAGTCAACAAGGGTCTGTCCATTGCAACTGTGTGTGGCTCGCTATTAATCTGTCTGCAAGTGTGTAACCGGTAGGTCATCATTCAGTTTCTATACATGTATTGACTTTCTTTGTTTGTCCTACAGGTTTTTCGGACAGCATGACCGCCTCCCCCCCTTCCTGATGGTGCATACAGCCAACAACGGTCTGTCCATCGCAACTATGTGTGAGTCGCTACTATCTGTCTGCAAGTGTGTAACAGGTTGGTCATCATTCAGTTTCTATACATGTATTGACTTTCTTTGTTTGTCCTCCCTCCCTTCCTGATGTTGGATCTGTCCTTTAAGGGTCTGTGCATCTGCAACTGTGTGTGAGTCGCTACTATCTGTCTGCAAGTGTGTAACAGGTTGGTGATCATTCAGTTTCTATACATGTATTGACTTTCTTTTTTGGGTTACAGGTTCTCAAGAAGTCCATCAACCTCTTCTTCTCCCTGAAGGTGTATCCTTCTAACAAATATTTTCATCTGTAACTGTGTGTGGTTCGCTGTCCATCATTCTGCAACTCTGTAACAGGTAAGTGATCATTCAGTGTCTATACATGTATTGCCTTTTTGTTGTCTTACAGGCTTTCAGGACCAATGGCTCCCCCCTTCCTGATGGTCCATACAGTCAACAAGGGTCTGTCCATTGCAACTGTTTGTGGCTCGCTATTAATCTGTCTGCAAGTGTGTAACAGGTAGGTCATCATTCAGTTTCTATACATGTATTGACTTTCTTTGTTTGTCTTACAGGTTTTACGGACAGCATGACAGTCTCCCTCTCGTCCTGATGGAGGATCTGTCCTTCAAGGGTCTGTCCATTGCAACTGTTTGTGTGGCTCACTATTAATCTGTCTACAAGTGTGTAACAGGTAGATCATCATTCAGTTTCTATACATGTATTGACTTTCTTTGTTTGTCTTCCAGGTTTTTCGGACAGCATGACCGCCTCCCTCCCTTCCTGATGGAGGATCTATCCTTCAAGGGTCTGTGTATCTGCAACTGTGTGTGGCTTGCTATTAATCTGTCTGCAAGTGTGTAACAGGTTGGTGATCATTCAGTTTCTATACGTGTATTGACTTTCTTTTTTGTGTTACAGATTCTCAAGAAGTCCATCAACCTCTTCTTCTCCCTGAAGGTGTATCCTTCTAACAAATACATTTTCATCTGCAACTGTGTGTAGTTCGCTGTCCATCATTCTGCAACTCTGTAACAGGTAAGTAATCATTCAGTGCCTATACATGTATTGCCTTTTTGTTGTCTTACAGGCTTTCAGGACCAATAGCTCCCCACTTCCTGATGTTGCATACAGCCAACAAGGTTCTGTCCATTGCACCTGTGTGTGGCTCGCTATTAATCTGTCTGCAAGTGTGTAACAGGTAGGTCATCATTCAGTTTCTATACATGTTTTGACTTTCTTTGTTTGTCTTACAGGTTTTACGGACAGCATGACTGCCTCCCTCCCTTCCTGATGGAGGATCTGTCCTTCAAGGGTCTGTGCATCTGCAAGTGTGTGTGGCTCGCTATTAATCTGTCTGCAAGTGTGTAACAGGTTGGTGATCATTCAGTTTCTATACATGTATTGACTTTCTTTTTTGTGTTACAGATTCTCAAGAAGTTCATCAACCTCTTGTTCTCCCTGAAGTTGTGTCCTTCTTCCAAATATTTTCATCTGTAACTGTGTGTGGTTCGCTGTCCATCATTCTGCAACTCTGTAACAGGTAAGTGATCATTCAGTGTCTATACATGTATTGCCTTTTTGTTGTCTTACAGGCTTTCAGGACCAATGGCTCCCCCCTTTCCTGATGGTGCATACAGCCAACAACGGTCTGTGCATTGCAACTGTGTGTGAGTCACTACTATCTGTCTGCAAGTGTGTAACAGGTTGGTGATCATTCAGTTTCTAAACATGTATTGACTTTCTTTTTTGTGTTACAGATTCTCAAGAAGTTCATCAACCTCTTGTTCTCCCTGAAGTTGTGTCCTTCTTACAAATATTTTCATCTGTAACTGTGTGTGGTTCGCTGTCCATCATTCTGCACCTCTGTAACAGGTAAGTGATCGTTCAGTGTCTATACATGTATTGCCTTTTTGCTGTCTTACAGGCTTTCAGGACCAATGGCTCCCCCCTTTACTGATGGTGCATACAGCCAACAACGGTCTGTCCATTGCAACTGTGTGTGAGTCACTACTATCTGTCTGCAAGTGTGTAACAGGTTGGTGAGCATTCACTTTCTATACATGTATTGACTTTCTTTTTTGTGTTACAGATTCTCAGGAAGTTCATCAACCTCTTCTTCTCCCTGAAGGTATATCCTTCTAACAAATATTTTAATCTGAAACTGTGTGTGGTTTGATGTTCATCATTCTGCAACTCTGTCACAGGTAAGTGATCATTCAGTTTCTATACATGTATTGCCTTTTTGTTGTCTTACAGACTTTCAGGACCAGTGGCCCTCCCCTTCCTGATGGTCCATACAGTCAACAAGGGTCTGTTCATTGCAACGGTGTGTGGCTCGCTATTAATCTGTCTGCAAGTGTGTAACAGGTAGGTCATCATTCAGTTTCTATACATGTATTGACTTTCTTTATTTGTCTTACAGGTTTTTCGGAAAGCATGACTGCCTCCCTCCCTTCCTGATGGAGGATCTGTCCTTCAACAGTCTGTGCATCTGCAACTGTGTGTGAGTCGCTACTATCTGTCTGCAAGTGTGTAACAGGTTGGTGATCATTCAGTTTCTATACGTGTATTGACTTTCTTTTTTGAGTTACAGGTCCTCAAGAAGTCAATCAACCTCTTCTTCTCCCTGAAGGTGTATCCTTCTAACAAATATTTTCATCTGTAACTGTGTTTGGTTCGCTGTCCATCATTCTGCAACTCTGTAACAGGTAAGTGATCATTCAGTGTCTATACATGTATTGCCTTTTTGTTGTCTTACAGGCTTTCAGGACCAATGGCTCCCCCCTTCCTGATGGTGCATACAGCCAACAACGGTCTGTCCATTGCAACTGTGTGTGAGTCGCTACTATCTTTCTGCAAGTGTGTAACAGGTTGGTGATCATTCAATTTCTATACATGTATTGACTTTCTTTTTTGTGTTACAGGTTTTCAAGAAGTCCATCAACCTCTTGTTCTTCCAGAAGGTGTATCCTTCTAACAAATACATTTTCATCTGCAACTGTGTGTAGTTAGCTGTCCATCATTCTGCAACTCTGTAACAGGTAAGTGATCATTCAGTGTCTATACATGTATTGCCTGTTTGTTGTCTTACAGGCTTTCAGGACCAATGGCTCCACACTTCCTGATGTTGCATACAGCCAACAAGGGACTGTCCATTGCAACTGTGTGTGACTCGCTACTATCTGTCTGCAAGTATGTAACAGGTAGGTCATCATTCAGTTTCTATACATGTATTGACATTCTTTGTTTGTCTTACAGGTTTTTCGGACAGCATGACTGCCTCCCTCCGTTCCTGATGTTGGATCTTTCCTTCAAAGGTCTGTGCATCTGCAGCTGTGTGTGGTTCGCTGTCCATCATTCTGCAACTCTGTAACAGGTAAGTGATCATTCAGTGTCTATACATGTATTTCCTTTTTTTTTGTCTTACGGGCTTTCAGGACCAATGGCTCCCCACTTCCTGATGTTGCATACAGCCAACAAGGTTCTGTCCATTGCAACTGTTTGTGGCTCGCTATTAATCTGTCTGCAAGTGTGTAACAGGTAGGTCATCATTCAGTTTCTATACATGTATTGACTTTTTCTTTGTTTGTCTTACAGGTTTTACGGACAGCATGACCGCCTCCCTCCCTTCCTGATGGAGGATCTGTCCATCAAGGGTCTGTGCATCTGCAACTGTGTGTGGCTCGCTATTAATCTGTCTGCAAGTGTGTAACAGGTAGGTCATCATTCAGTTTCTATACATGTATTGACTTTCTTTGTTTGTCTTACAGGTTTTACGGACAGCATGACCGCCTCCCTCCCTTCCTGATGGTGGATCTGTCCTTCAAGGGTCTGTGCATCTGCATCTGTGTGTGAGTCGCTACTATCTGTCTGCAAGTGTGTAACAGGTAGGTGATCATTCAGTTTCTAAACATGTATTGACTTTCTTTTTTGTGTTACAGATTCTCAAGAAGTTCATCAACCTCTTCTTCTCCCTGAAGGTGTATCCTTCTAACAAATATTTTCATCTGTAACTGTGTGTGGTTCGTTGTCCATCATTCTGCAACTCTGTAACAGGTAAGTGATCATTCAGTGTCTATACATTTATTGCCTTTTTGCTGTCTTACAGGCTTTCAGGACCAATGGCTCCCCCCTTTACTGATGGTGCATACAGCCAACAACGGTCTGTCCATTGCAACTGTGTGTGAGTCACTACTATCTGTCTGCAAGTGTGTAACAGGTTGGTGATCATTCAATTTCTATACATTTATTGACTTTCTTTTTTGTGTTACAGGTTTTCAAGAAGTCCATCAACCTCTTCTTCTCCCTGAAGGTGTATCCTTCTAACAAATACATTTTCATCTGCAACTGTGTGTAGTTCGCTGTCCATCATTCTGCAACTCTGTAACAGGTAAGTAATCATTCAGTGCCTATACATGTATTGCCTTTTTGTTGTCTTACAGGCTTTCAGGACCAATGGCTCCCCACTTCCTGATGTTGCATACAGCCAACAAGGTTCTGTCCATTGAACCTGTGTGTGGCTCGCTATTAATCTGTCTGGAAGTGTGTAACAGGTAGGTCATCATTCAGTTTCTATACATGTATTGACTTTCTTTTTGTGTTACAGATTCTCAAGAAGTTCATCAACCTCTTCTTCTCCCTGAAGGTGTATCCTTCTAACAAATATTTTAATCTGTAACTGTGTGTGGTTTGATGTTCATCATTCTGCAACTCTGTAACAGGTAAGTGATCATTCAGTGTCTATAAATGTATTTTTTTTTTTTGTTGTCTTACAGGCTTTCAGGACCAATGGCTCCCCCCTTCCTGATGGTCCATACAGTCAACAAGGGTCTGTCCATTGCAACTGTTTGTGGCTCGCTATTAATCTGTCTGCAAGTGTGTAACAGGTAGGTCATCATTCAGTTTCTATACATGTATTGACTTTCTTTGTTTGTCTTACAGGTTTTACGGACAGCATGACAGCCTCCCTCTCGTCCTGATGGAGGATCTGTCCTTCAAGGGTCTGTCCATTGCAACTGTTTGTTTGGCTCACTATTAATCTGTCTACAAGTGTGTAACAGGTAGATCATCATTCAGTTTCTATACATGTATTGACTTTCTTTGTTTGTCTTCCAGGTTTTTCGGACAGCATGACCGCCTCCCTCCCTTCCTGATGGAGGATCTATCCTTCAAGGGTCTGTGTATCTGCAACTGTGTGTGGCTTGCTATTAATCTGTCTGCAAGTGTGTAACAGGTTGGTGATCATTCAGTTTCTATACGTGTATTGACTTTCTTATTTGTGTTACAGGTACTCAAGAAGTCCATCAACCTCTTCTTCTCCCTGAAGGTGTATCCTTCTAATAAATACATTTTCATCTGCAACTGTGTGTGGTTCGCTGTCCATCATTCTGCAACTCTGTAACAGGTAAGTGATCATTCAGTGTCTATACATGTATTGCCTTTTTGTTGTCTTACAGGCTTTCAGGACCAATGGCTCCCCACTTCCTGATGTTGCATACAGCCAACAAGGTTCTGTCCATTGCAACTGTTTGTGGCTTGCTATTAATCTGTCTGCAAGTGTGTAACAGGTAGGTCATCATTCAGTTTCTATACATGTATTGACTTTTTCTTTATTTGTCTTACAGGTTTTACGGACAGCATGACCGCCTCCCTCCCTTCCTGATGGAGGATCTGTCCATCAAGGGTCTGAGCATCTGCAACTGTGTGTGGCTCGCTATTAATCTGTCTGCAAGTGTGTAACAGGTAGGTCATCATTCAGTTTCTATACATGTATTGACTTTCATTGTTTGTCTTACAGGTTTTTCGGACAGCATGACCGCCTCCCTCCCTTCCTGATGGTGGATCTGTCCTTCAAGGGTCTGTGCATCTGCAACTGTGTGTGAGTCGCTACTATCTGTCTGCAAGTGTGTAACAGGTTGGTGATCATTCAGTTTCTAAACATGTATTGACTTTCTTTTTTGTGTTACAGATTCTCAAGAAGTTCATCAACCTCTTGTTCTCCCTGAAGTTGTGTCCTTCTTCCAAATATTTTCATCTGTAACTGTGTGTGGTTCGCTGTCCATCATTCTGCAACTCTGTAACAGGTAAGTGATCATTCAGTGTCTATACATGTATTGCCTTTTTGTTGTCTTACAGGCTTTCAGGACCAATGGCTCCCCCCTTTCCTGATGGTGCATACAGCCAACAACGGTCTGTGCATTGCAACTGTGTGTGAGTCACTACTATCTGTCTGCAAGTGTGTAACAAGTTGGTGATCATTCAGTTTCTAAACATGTATTGACTTTCTTTTTTGTGTTACAGATTCTCAAGAAGTTCATCAACCACTTGTTCTCCCTGAAGTTGTGTCCTTCTTACAAATATTTTCATCTGTAACTGTGTGTGGTTCGCTGTCCATCATTCTGCAACTCTGTAACAGGTAAGTGATCGTTCAGTGTCTATACATGTATTGCCTTTTTGCTGTCTTACAGGCTTTCAGGACCAATGGCTCCCCCCTTTCCTGATGGTGCATACAGCCAACAACGGTCTGTCCATTGCAACTGTGTGTGAGTCACTACTATCTGTCTGCAAGTGTGTAACAGGTTGGTGATCATTCAATTTCTATACATTTATTTACTTTCTTTTTTGTGTTACAGGTTTTCAAGAAGTCCATCAACCTCTTCTTCTCCCTGAAGGTGTATCCTTCTAACAAATACATTTTCATCTGCAACTGTGTGTAGTTCGCTGTCCATCATTCTGCAACTCTGTAACAGGTAAGTAATCATTCAGTGCCTATACATGTATTGCCTTTTTGTTGTCTTACAGGCTTTCAGGACCAATGGCTCCCCACTTCCTGATGTTGCATACAGCCAACAAGGTTCTGTCCATTGCAACTGTTTGTGGCTCGCTATTAATCTGTCTGCAAGTGTGTAACAGGTAGGTCATCATTCAGTTTCTATACATGTTTTGACTTTCTTTGTTTGTCTTACAGGTTTTACGGACAGCATGACCGCCTCCCTCCCTTCCTGATGGAGGATCTGTCCTTCAAGGGTCTGTGCATCTGCAACTGTGTGTGGCTCGCTATTAATCTGTCTGCAAGTGTGTAACAGGTAGGTCATCATTCAGTTTCTATACATGTTTTGACTTTCTTTGTTTGTCTTACAGGTTTTACGGACAGCATGACCGCCTCCCTCCCTTCCTGATGGAGGATCTGTCCTTCAAGGGTCTGTGCATCTGCACCTGTGTGTGGCTCGCTATTAATCTGTCTGCAAGTGTGTAACAGGTAGGTCATCATTCAGTTTCTATACATGTTTTGACTTTCTTTGTTTGTCTTACAGGTTTTACGGACAGCATGACCGCCTCCCTCCCTTCCTGATGGAGGATCTGTCCTTCAAGGGTCTGTGCATCTGCACCTGTGTGTGGCTCGCTATTAATCTGTCTGCAAGTGTGTAACAGGTAGGTCATCATTCAGTTTCTATACATGTATTGACTTTCTTTGTTTGTCTTACAGGTTTTACGGACAGCATGACCGCCTCCCTCCCTTCCTGATGGTGGATCTGTCCTTCAAGGGTCTGTGCATCTGCAACTGTGTGTGAGTCGCTACTATCTGTCTGCAAGTGTGTAACAGGTAGGTGATCATTCAGTTTCTAAACATGTATTGACTTTCTTTTTTGGGTTACAGGTTCTCAAGAAGTCCATCAACCTCTTCTTCTCCCTGAAGGTGTATCCTTCTAACAAATATTTTCATCTGTAACTGTGTGTGGTTCGCTGTCCATCATTCTGCAACTCTGTAACAGGTAAGTGATCATTCAGTGTCTATACATGTATTGCCTTTTTGTTGTCTTACAGGCTTTCAGGACCAATGGCTCCCCACTTCCTGATGGTGCATACAGCCAACAACGGTCTGTCCATCGCAACTATGTGTGAGTCGCTACTATCTGTCTGCAAGTGTGTAAAAGGTTGGTGATCATTCAATTTCTATACATGTATTGACTTTCTTTTTTGTGTTACAGGTTTTCAAGAAGTTCTTCAACCTCTTCTTCTCCCTGAAGGTGTATCTTTCTAACAAATATTTTCATCTGTAACTGTGTGTGGTTCGCTGTCCATCATTCTGCAACTCTGTACCAGGTAAGTGATCATTCAGTGTCTATACATGTATTGCCTTTTTGTTGTCTTACAGGCTTTCAGAACCAAAGGCTCCCACCTTCCTGATGTTGCACACAGACAACAACGGTCTGTCCATTGCAACTTTGTGTGACTCGCTACTATCTGTCTGCAAGTGTGTAACAGGTTAGTGATCATTCAGTTTCTATACATGTATTGACTTTCTTTTTTGTGTTACAGTTTCTCAAGAAGTCCATCAACCTCTTCTTCTCCCTGAAGGTGTATCCTTCTAACAAATACATTTTCATCTGCAACTGTGTGTGGTTCGCTGTCCATCATTCTGCAACTCTGTTAAGGTAAGTGATCATTCAGTGTCTATACATGTATTGACTTTCTTTGTTTGTCTTACAGGTTTTTCGGACAGCATGATCGCCTCCCTCCCTTCCTGATGGTGGATCTGTCCTTCATGGGTCTTTGCATCTGCAACTGTGTGTGGATTGCTATTAATCTGTCTGCAAGTCTGTAACAGGTTGGTGATCATTCAGTTTTTATACGTGTATTGACTTTCTTTTTTGTGTTACAGATTCTCAAGAAGTTAATCAACCTCTTCTTCTCCCTGAAGGTGTATCCTTCTAACAAATATTTTCATCTGTAACTGTGTGTGGTTTGATGTTCATCATTTTGCAACTCTGTAACAGGTAAGTGATCATTCAGTGTCTATACATGTATTGCCTTTTTGTTTTCTTACAGGCTTTCAGGACCAATGGCTCCCCCCTTCCTGATGGTGCATACAGCCAACAACGGTCTTTCCATCGCAACTATGTGTGGGTCGCTACTATCTGTCTGCAAGTGTGTAACAGGTTGGTGATCATTCAATTTCTATACATGTATTGACTTTCTTTTTTGTGTTACAGGTTTTCAAGAAGTTCTTCAACCTCTTCTGCTCCCTGAAGATGTATCCTTCTAACAAATACATTTTCATCTGCAACTGTGTGTGGTTCGCTGTCCATCATTCTGCAACTCTGTAACAGGTAAGTGATCATTCAGTGTCTATACATGTATTGCCTTTTTGTTGTCTTACAGACTTTCAGGACCAGTGGCACTCCCCTTCCTGATGGTCCATACAGTCAACAAGGGTCTTTCCATTGCAACTTTGTGTGGCTCACTATTAATCTGTCTACAAGTGTGTAACAGGTCGATCATCATTCAGTTTCTATACATGTATTGACTTTGTTTGTTTGTCTTCCAGGTTTTTCGGACAGCATGACCGCCTCCCTCCCTTCCTGATGGAGGATCTATCCTTCAAGGGTCTGTGTATCTGCAACTGTGTGTGGCTTGCTATTAATCTGTCTGCAAGTAAGTAACAGGTTGGTGATCATTCAGTTTCTATACGTGTATTGACTTTCTTATTTGTGTTACAAGTTCTCAAGAGGTCCATCAACCTCTTCTTGTCCCTGAAGGTGTATCCTTCTAACAAATATTTTCATCTGTAACTTTGTGTGGCTCGCTGTCCATCATTCTGCAACTCTGTAACAGGTAAGTGATCATTCAGTGTCTATACATGTATTGCCTTTTTGTTGTCATACAGGCTTTCAGGACCAATGGCTCCCCCCTTCCTGATGGTGCATACAGTCAACAAGTGTCTGTCCATTGCAACTGTGTGTGGCTCGCTTTCAATCTGTCTGCAAGTGTGTAACAGGTAGGTGATCATTCAGTGTCTATACATGTATTGCCTTTTTGTTGTCTTACAGACTTTCAGGACCAGTGGCCCTCCCTGTCCTGATGGTCCATACAGTCAACAAGGGTCTGTCCATTGCAACTGTGTGTGGCTCGCTATTAATCTGTCTGCAAGTGTGTAACCGGTAGGTCATCATTCAGTTTCTATACATGTATTGACTTTCTTTGTTTGTCCTACAGGTTTTTCGGACAGCATGACCGCCTCCCTCCCTTCCTGATATTTGATCTGTCCTTTAAGGGTCTGTGCATCTCCAACTGTGTGTGTCGCTACTATCTGTCTGCAAGTGTGTATCAGGTTGGTGATCATTCAGTTTCTAAACATGTATTGACTTTCTTTTTTGTGTTACAGATTCTGAAGAAGTTCATCAACCTCTTGTTCTCCCTGAAGTTGTGTCCTTCTTACAAATATTTTCATCTGTAACTGTGTGGTTCGCTGTCCATCATTCTGCAACTCTGTAACAGGTAAGTGATCATTCAGTGTCTATACATGTATTGCCTTTTTGTTGTCTTACAGGCTTTCAGGACCAATGGCTCCCCCCTTTCCTGATGGTGCATACAGCCAACAACGGTCTGTCCATTGCAACTGTGTGTGAGTCGCTATTAATCTGTCAGCAAGTGTGTAACAGGTTGGTGATCATTCAATTTCTATACATGTATTGACTTTCTTTGTTTGTCTTACAGGTTTTTCGGACAGCATGACCGCCTCCCTCCCTTCCTGATGGTTGATCTGTCCTTCAAGGGTCTGTGCATCTGCAACTGTGTGTGAGTCGCTACTATCTGTCTGCAAGTGTGTAACAGGTTGGTGATCATTCAATTTCTATACATTTATTTACTTTCTTTTTTGTGTTACAGGTTTTCAAGAAGTCCATCAACCTCTTCTTCTCCCTGAAGGTGTATCCTTCTAACAAATACATTTTCATCTGCAACTGTGTGTAGTTCGCTGTCCATCATTCTGCAACTCTGTAACAGGTAAGTAATCATTCAGTGCCTATACATGTATTGCCTTTTTGTTGTCTTACAGGCTTTCAGGACCAATGGCTCCCCACTTCCTGATGTTGCATACAGCCAACAAGGTTCTGTCCATTGCAACTGTTTGTGGCTCGCTATTAATCTGTCTGCAAGTGTGTAAAAGGTAGGTCATCATTCAGTTTCTATACATGTATTGACTTTCTTTGTTTGTCTTACAGGTTTTACGGACAGCATGACCGCCTCCCTCCCTTCCTGATGGAGGATCTGTCCTTCAAGGGTCTGTGCATCTGCAACTGTGTGTGGCTCGCTATTAATCTGTCTGCAAGTGTGTAACAGGTAGGTCATCATTCAGTTTCTATACATGTTTTGACTTTCTTTGTTTGTCTTACAGGTTTTACGGACAGCATGACCGCCTCCCTCCCTTCCTGATGGAGCATCTGTCCTTCAAGGGTCTGTGCATCTGCACCTGTGTGTGGCTCGCTATTAATCTGTCTGCAAGTGTGTAACAGGTAGGTCATCATTCAGTTTCTATACATGTTTTGACTTTCTTTGTTTGTCTTACAGGTTTTACGGACAGCATGACCGCCTCCCTCCCTTCCTGATGGAGGATCTGTCCTTCAAGGGTCTGTGCATCTGCACCTGTGTGTGGCTCGCTATTAATCTGTCTGCAAGTGTGTAACAGGTAGGTCATCATTCAGTTTCTATACATGTATTGACTTTCATTGTTTGTCTTACAGGTTTTATAGACAGCATGACCACCTCCCTCCCTTCCTGATGGAGGATCTATCCTTCAAGAGTCTGTGCATCTGCAAGTGTGTGTGGCTCGCTATTAATCTGTCTGCAAGTGTGTAACAGGTTGGTGATCATTCAGTTTCTATACATGTATTGACTTTCTTTTTTGTGTTACAGATTCTCAGGAAGTTCATCAACCTCTTCTTCTCCCTGAAGGTATATCCTTCTAACAAATATTTTAATCTGAAACTGTGTGTGGTTTGATGTTCATCATTCTGCAACTCTGTCACAGGTAAGTGATCATTCAGTTTCTATACATGTATTGCCTTTTTGTTGTCTTACAGACTTTCAGGACCAGTGGCCCTCCCCTTCCTGATGGTCCATACAGTCAACAAGGGTCTGTCCATTGCAACGGTGTGTGGCTCGCTATTAATATGTCTGCAAGTGTGTAACAGGTAGGTCATCATTCAGTTTCTATACATGTATTGACTTTCTTTATTTGTCTTACAGGTTTTTCGGAAAGCATGACCGCCTCCCTCCCTTCCTGATGGAGGATCTGTCCTTCAACAGTCTGTGCATCTGCAACTGTGTGTGAGTCGCTACTATCTGTCTGCAAGTGTGTAACAGGTTGGTGATCATTCAGTTTCTATACGTGTATTGACTTTCTTTTTTGAGTTACAGGTCCTCAAGAAGTCAATCAACCTCTTCTTCTCCCTGAAGGTGTATCCTTCTAACAAATATTTTCATCTGTAACTGTGTTTGGTTCGCTGTCCATCATTCTGCAACTCTGTAACAGGTAAGTGATCATTTAGTGTCTATACATGTATTGCCTTTTTGTTGTCTTACAGGCTTTCAGGACCAATGGCTCCCCCCTTCCTGATGGTGCATACAGCCAACAACGGTCTGTCCATTGCAACTGTGTGTGAGTCGCTACTATCTTTCTGCAAGTGTGTAACAGGTTGGTGATCATTCAATTTCTATACATGTATTGACTTTCTTTTTTGTGTTACAGGTTTTCAAGAAGTCCATCAACCTCTTGTTCTTCCAGAAGGTGTATCCTTCTAACAAATACATTTTCATCTGCAACTGTGTGTAGTTAGCTGTCCATCATTCTGCAACTCTGTAACAGGTAAGTGATCATTCAGTGTCTATACATGTATTGCCTTTTTGTTGTCTTACAGGCTTTCAGGACCAATGGCTCCACACTTCCTGATGTTGCATACAGCCAACAAGGGACTGTCCATTGCAACTGTGTGTGACTCGCTACTATCTGTCTGCAAGTATGTAACAGGTAGGTCATCATTCAGTTTCTATACATGTATTGACATTCTTTGTTTGTCTTACAGGTTTTTCGGACAGCATGACTGCCTCCCTCCGTTCCTGATGTTGGATCTTTCCTTCAAAGGTCTGTGCATCTGCAGCTGTGTGTGGTTCGCTGTCCATCATTTTGCAACTCTGTAACAGGTAAGTGATCATTCAGTGTCTATACATGTATTTCCTTTTTTTTGTCTTACAGGCTTTCAGGACCAATGGCTCCCCCCTTTCCTGATGGTGCATACAGCCAACAACGGTCTGTCCATTGCAACTGTGTGTGAGTCGCTATTAATCTGTCTACAAGTGTGTAACAGGTAGATCATCATTCAGTTTCTATACATGTATTGACTTTCTTTGTTTGTCTTCCAGGTTTTTCGGACAGCATGACCGCCTCCCTCCCTTCCTGATGGAGGATCTATCCTTCAAGGGTCTGTGTATCTGCAACTGTGTGTGGCTTGCTATTAATCTGTCTGCAAGTGTGTAACAGGTTGGTGATCATTCAGTTTCTATACGTGTATTGACTTTCTTATTTGTGTTACAGGTACTCAAGAAGTCCATCAACCTCTTCTTCTCCCTGAAGGTGTATCCTTCTAATAAATACATTTTCATCTGCAACTGTGTGTGGTTCGCTGTCCATCATTCTGCAACTCTGTAACAGGTAAGTGATCATTCAGTGTCTATACATGTATTGCCTTTTTGTTGTCTTACAGGCTTTCAGGACCAATGGCTCCCCACTTCCTGATGTTGCATACAGCCAACAAGGTTCTGTCCATTGCAACTGTTTGTGGCTCGCTATTAATCTGTCTGCAAGTGTGTAACAGGTAGGTGATCATTCAGTTTCTATACATTTATTGACTTTTTCTTTGTTTGTCTTACAGGTTTTACGGACAGCATGACCGCCTCCCTCCCTTCCTGATGGAGGATCTGTCCATCAAGGGTCTGTGCATCTGCAACTGTGTGTGGCTCGCTATTAATCTGTCTGCAAGTGTGTAACAGGTAGGTCATCATTCAGTTTCTATACATGTATTGACTTTCTTTGTTTGTCTTACAGGTTTTTCGGACAGCATGACCGCCTCCCTCCCTTCCTGATGGTGGATCTGTCCTTCAAGGGTCTGTGCATCTGCCACTGTGTGTGAGTCGCTACTATCTGTCTGCAAGTGTGTAACAGGTTGGTGATCATTCAGTTTCTAAACATGTATTGACTTTCTTTTTTGTGTTACAGATTCTCAAGAAGTTCATCAACCTCTTGTTCTCCCTGAAGTTGTGTCCTTCTTCCAAATATTTTCATCTGTAACTGTGTGTGGTTCGTTGTCCATCATTCTGCAACTCTGTAACAGGTAAGTGATCATTCAGTGTCTATACATTTATTGCCTTTTTGCTGTCTTACAGGCTTTCAGGACCAATGGCTCCCCCCTTTACTGATGGTGCATACAGCCAACAACGGTCTGTCCATTGCAACTGTGTGTGAGTCACTACTATCTGTCTGCAAGTGTGTAACAGGTTGGTGATCATTCAATTTCTATACATTTATTGACTTTCTTTTTTGTGTTACAGGTTTTCAAGAAGTCCATCAACCTCTTCTTCTCCCTGAAGGTGTATCCTTCTAACAAATACATTTTCATCTGCAACTGTGTGTAGTTCGCTGTCCATCATTCTGCAACTCTGTAACAGGTAAGTAATCATTCAGTGCCTATACATGTATTGCCTTTTTGTTGTCTTACAGGCTTTCAGGACCAATGGCTCCCCACTTCCTGATGTTGCATACAGCCAACAAGGTTCTGTCCATTGCACCTGTGTGTGGCTCGCTATTAATCTGTCTGCAAGTGTGTAACAGGTAGGTCATCATTCAGTTTCTATACATGTATTGACTTTCTTTTTGTGTTACAGATTCTCAAGAAGTTCATCAACCTCTTCTTCTCCCTGAAGGTGTATCCTTCTAACAAATATTTTAATCTTTAACTGTGTGTGGTTTGATGTTCATCATTCTGCAACTCTGTAACAGGTAAGTGATCATTCAGTGTCTATAAATGTATTTTTTTTTTTTGTTGTCTTACAGGCTTTCAGGACCAATGGCTCCCCCCTTCCTGATGGTGCATACAGCCAACAACGGTCTGTCTATTGCAACTGTGTGTGAGTCGCTACTATCTTTCTGCAAGTGTGTAACAGGTTGGTGATCATTCAATTTCTATACATGTATTGACTTTCTTTTTTGTGTTACAGGTTTTCAAGAAGTCCATCAACCTCTTGTTCTTCCAGAAGGTGTATCCTTCTAACAAATACATTTTCATCTGCAACTGTGTGTAGTTAGCTGTCCATCATTCTGCAACTCTGTAACAGGTAAGTGATCATTCAGTGTCTATACATGTATTGCCTTTTTGTTGTCTTACAGGCTTTCAGGACCAATGGCTCCACACTTCCTGATGTTGCATACAGCCAACAAGGGACTGTCCATTGCAACTGTGTGTGACTCGCTACTATTTGTCTGCAAGTATGTAACAGGTAGGTCATCATTCAGTTTCTATACATGTATTGACATTCTTTGTTTGTCTTACAGGTTTTTCGGACAGCATGACTGCCTCCCTCCGTTCCTGATGTTGGATCTTTCCTTCAAAGGTCTGTGCATCTGCAGCTGTGTGTGGTTCGCTGTCCATCATTCTGCAACTCTGTAACAGGTAAGTGATCATTCAGTGTCTATACATGTATTTCCTTTTTTTTGTCTTACGGGCTTTCAGGACCAATGGCTCCCCCCTTTCCTGATGGTGCATACAGCCAACAACGGTCTGTCCATTGCAACTGTGTGTGAGTCGCTATTAATCTGTCTGCAAGTGTGTAACAGGTTGGTGATCATTCAATTTCTATACATGTATTGACTTTCTTTTTTGTGTTACGGGTTTTCAAGAAGTTTATCAACCTCTTCTTCTCCCTGAAGGTGTATCCTTCTAACAAATACATTTTTATCTGCAACTGTGTGTAGTTCGCTGTCCATCATTCTGCAACTCTGTAACAGGTAAGTAATCATTCAGTGTCTATACATGTATTGCCTTTTTGTTGTCTTACAGGCTTTCAGGACCAATGGCTCCCCCCTTCCTGATGGTGCATACAGCCAACAACGGTCTGTCCATCGCAACTATGTGTGAGTCGCTACTATCTGTCTGCAAGTGTGTAAAAGGTTGGTGATCATTCAATTTCTATACATGTATTGACTTTTTTTTTTGTGTTACAGGTTTTCAAGAAGTTCTTCAACCTCTTCTTCTCCCTGAAGGTGTATCCTTCTAACAAATATTTTCATCTGTAACTGTGTGTGGTTCGCTGTCCATCATTCTGCAACTCTGTAACAGGTAAGTGATCATTCAGTGTCTATACATGTATTGCCTTTTTGTTGTCTTACAGGCTTTCAGGACCAATGGCTCCCCCCTTCCTGATGGTCCATACAGTCAACAAGGGTCTGTCCTTTGCAACTGTTTGTGGCTCGCTATTAATCTGTTTGCAAGTGTGTAACAGGTAGGTCATCATTCAGTTTCTATACATGTATTGACTTTCTTTTTGTGTTACAGATTCTCAAGAAGTCCATCAACCTCTTCTTCTCCCTGAAGGTGTATCCTTCTAACAAATATTTTCATCTGTAACTGTGTGTGGTTCGCTGTCCATCATTCTGCAACTCTGTAACAGGTAAGTGATCATTCAGTGTCTATACATGTATTGCCTTTTTGTTGTCTTACAGGCTTTCAGGACCAATGGCTCCCCCCTTCCTGATGGTGCATACAGCCAACAACGGTCTGTCCATCGCAACTATGTGTGAGTCGCTACTATCTGTCTGCAAGTGTGTAACAGGTTGGTGATCATTCAGTTTCTATACATGTATTGACTTTCTTTTTTGGGTTACAGGTTCTCAAGAAGTCCATCAACCTCTTCTTCTCCCTGAAGGTGTATCTTTCTAACAAATATTTTCATCTGTAACTGTGTGTGGTTCGCTGTCCATCATTCTGCAACTCTGTACCAGGTAAGTGATCATTCAGTGTCTATACATGTATTGCCTTTTTGTTGTCTTACAGGCTTTCAGAACCAAAGGCTCCCACCTTCCTGATGTTGCACACAGACAACAACGGTCTGTCCATTGCAACTTTGTGTGACTCGCTACTATCTGTCTGCAAGTGTGTAACAGGTTAGTGATCATTCAGTTTCTATACATGTATTGACTTTCTTTTTTGTGTTACAGTTTCTCAAGAAGTCCATCAACCTCTTCTTCTCCCTGAAGGTGTATCCTTCTAACAAATACATTTTCATCTGCAACTGTGTGTGGTTCGCTGTCCATCATTCTGCAACTCTGTTAAGGTAAGTGATCATTCAGTGTCTATACATGTATTGACTTTCTTTGTTTGTCTTACAGGTTTTTCGGACAGCATGATCGCCTCCCTCCCTTCCTGATGGTGGATCTGTCCTTCATGGGTCTTTGCATCTGCAACTGTGTGTGGATTGCTATTAATCTGTCTGCAAGTCTGTAACAGGTTGGTGATCATTCAGTTTTTATACGTGTATTGACTTTCTTTTTTGTGTTACAGATTCTCAAGAAGTTAATCAACCTCTTCTTCTCCCTGAAGGTGTATCCTTCTAACAAATATTTTCATCTGTAACTGTGTGTGGTTTGATGTTCATCATTTTGCAACTCTTTAACAGGTAAGTGATCATTCAGTGTCTATACATGTATTGCCTTTTTGTTTTCTTACAAGCTTTCAGGACCAATGGCTCCCACCTTCCTGATGGTGCATACAGCCAACAACGGTCTTTCCATCGCAACTATGTGTGAGTCGCTACTATCTGTCTGCAAGTGTGTAACAGGTTGGTGATCATTCAATTTCTATACATGTATTGACTTTCTTTTTTGTGTTACAGGTTTTCAAGAAGTTCTTCAACCTCTTCTGCTCCCTGAAGATGTATCCTTCTAACAAATACATTTTCATCTGCAACTGTGTGTGGTTCGCTGTCCATCATTCTGCAACTCTGTAACAGGTAAGTGATCATTCAGTGTCTATACATGTATTGCCTTTTTGTTGTCTTACAGACTTTCAGGACCAGTGGCACTCCCCTTCCTGATGGTCCATACAGTCAACAAGGGTCTTTCCATTGCAACTGTGTGTGGCTCTCTATTAATCTGTCTACAAGTGTGTAACAGGTCGATCATCATTCAGTTTCTATACATGTATTGACTTTGTTTGTTTGTCTTCCAGGTTTTTCGGACAGCATGACCGCCTCCCTCCCTTCCTGATGGAGGATCTATCCTTCAAGGGTCTGTGTATCTGCAACTGTGTGTGGCTTGCTATTAATCTGTCTGCAAGTGTGTAACAGGTTGGTGATCATTCAGTTTCTATACGTGTATTGACTTTCTTATTTGTGTTACAAGTTCTCAAGAGGTCCATCAACCTCTTCTTGTCCCTGAAGGTGTATCCTTCTAACAAATATTTTCATCTGTAACTTTGTGTGGCTCGCTGTCCATCATTCTGCAACTCTGTAACAGGTAAGTGATCATTCAGTGTCTATACATGTATTGCCTTTTTGTTGTCTTACAGGCTTTCAGGACCAATGGCTCCCCCCTTCCTGATGGTGCATACAGTCAACAAGTGTCTGTCCATTGCAACTGTGTGTGGCTCGCTTTCAATCTGTCTGCAAGTGTGTAACAGGTAGGTGATCATTCAGTGTCTATACATGTATTGCCTTTTTGTTGTCTTACAGACTTTCAGGACCAGTGGCCCTCCCTGTCCTGATGGTCCATACAGTCAACAAGGGTCTGTCCATTGCAACTGTGTGTGGCTCGCTATTAATCTGTCTGCAAGTGTGTAACCGGTAGGTCATCATTCAGTTTCTATACATGTATTGACTTTCTTTGTTTGTCCTACAGGTTTTTCGGACAGCATGACCGCCTCCTTCCCTTCCTGATGTTGGATCTGTCCTTTAAGGGTCTGTGCATCTCCAACTGTGTGTGTCGCTACTATCTGTCTGCAAGTGTGTATCAGGTTGGTGATCATTCAGTTTCTAAACATGTATTGACTTTCTTTTTTGTGTTACAGATTCTGAAGAAGTTCATCAACCTCTTGTTCTCCCTGAAGTTGTGTCCTTCTTACAAATATTTTCATCTGTAACTGTGTGTGGTTCGCTGTCCATCATTCTGCAACTCTGTAACAGGTAAGTGATCATTCAGTGTCTATACATGTATTGCCTTTTTGTTGTCTTACAGGCTTTCAGGACCAATGGCTCCCCCCTTTCCTGATGGTGCATACAGCCAACAACGGTCTGTCCATTGCAACTGTGTGTGAGTCGCTATTAATCTGTCAGCAAGTGTGTAACAGGTTGGTGATTATTCAATTTCTATACATGTATTGACTTTCTTTGTTTGTCTTACAGGTTTTTCGGACAGCATGACCGCCTCCCTCCCTTCCTGATGGTTGATCTGTCCTTCAAGGGTCTGTGCATCTGCAACTGTGTGTGAGTCGCTACTATCTGTCTGCAAGTGTGTAACAGGTTGGTGATCATTCAATTTCTATACATTTATTTACTTTCTTTTTTGTGTTACAGGTTTTCAAGAAGTCCATCAACCTCTTCTGCTCCCTGAAGGTGTATCCTTCTAACAAATACATTTTCATCTGCAACTGTGTGTAGTTCGCTGTCCATCATTCTGCAACTCTGTAACAGGTAAGTAATCATTCAGTTTCTATACATGTTTTGACTTTCTTTGTTTGTCTTACAGGTTTTACGGACAGCATGACCGCCTCCCTCCCTTCCTGATGGAGGATCTGTCCTTCAAGGGTCTGTGCATCTGCACCTGTGTGTGGCTCGCTATTAATCTGTCTGCAAGTGTGTAACAGGTAGGTCATCATTCAGTTTCTATACATGTATTGACTTTCATTGTTTGTCTTACAGGTTTTATAGACAGCATGACCACCTCCCTCCCTTCCTGATGGAGGATCTATCCTTCAAGAGTCTGTGCATCTGCAAGTGTGTGTGGCTCGCTATTAATCTGTCTGCAAGTGTGTAACAGGTTGGTGATCATTCAGTTTCTATACATGTATTGACTTTCTTTTTTGTGTTACAGATTCTGAAGAAGTTCATCAACCTCTTGTTCTCCCTGAAGTTGTGTCCTTCTTACAAATATTTTCATCTGTAACTGTGTGTGGTTCGCTGTCCATCATTCTGCAACTCTGTAACAGGTAAGTGATCATTCAGTGTCTATACATGTATTGCCTTTTTGTTGTCTTACAGGCTTTCAGGACCAATGGCTCCCCCCTTTCCTGATGGTGCATACAGCCAACAACGGTCTGTCCATTGCAACTGTGTGTGAGTCGCTATTAATCTGTCAGCAAGTGTGTAACAGGTTGGTGATTATTCAATTTCTATACATGTATTGACTTTCTTTGTTTGTCTTACAGGTTTTTCGGACAGCATGACCGCCTCCCTCCCTTCCTGATGGTTGATCTGTCCTTCAAGGGTCTGTGCATCTGCAACTGTGTGTGAGTCGCTACTATCTGTCTGCAAGTGTGTAACAGGTTGGTGATCATTCAATTTCTATACATTTATTTACTTTCTTTTTTGTGTTACAGGTTTTCAAGAAGTCCATCAACCTCTTCTGCTCCCTGAAGGTGTATCCTTCTAACAAATACATTTTCATCTGCAACTGTGTGTAGTTCGCTGTCCATCATTCTGCAACTCTGTAACAGGTAAGTAATCATTCAGTTTCTATACATGTTTTGACTTTCTTTGTTTGTCTTACAGGTTTTACGGACAGCATGACCGCCTCCCTCCCTTCCTGATGGAGGATCTGTCCTTCAAGGGTCTGTGCATCTGCACCTGTGTGTGGCTCGCTATTAATCTGTCTGCAAGTGTGTAACAGGTAGGTCATCATTCAGTTTCTATACATGTATTGACTTTCATTGTTTGTCTTACAGGTTTTATAGACAGCATGACCACCTCCCTCCCTTCCTGATGGAGGATCTATCCTTCAAGAGTCTGTGCATCTGCAAGTGTGTGTGGCTCGCTATTAATCTGTCTGCAAGTGTGTAACAGGTTGGTGATCATTCAGTTTCTATACATGTATTGACTTTCTTTTTTGTGTTACAGATTCTCAGGAAGTTCATCAACCTCTTCTTCTCCCTGAAGGTATATCCTTCTAACAAATATTTTAATCTGAAACTGTGTGTGGTTTGATGTTCATCATTCTGCAACTCTGTCACAGGTAAGTGATCATTCAGTTTCTATACATGTATTGCCTTTTTGTTGTCTTACAGACTTTCAGGACCAGTGGCCCTCCCCTTCCTGATGGTCCATACAGTCAACAAGGGTCTGTCCATTGCAACGGTGTGTGGCTCGCTATTAATCTGTCTGCAAGTGTGTAACAGGTAGGTCATCATTCAGTTTCTATACATGTATTGACTTTCTTTATTTGTCTTACAGGTTTTTCGGAAAGCATGACCGCCTCCCTCCCTTCCTGATGGAGGATCTGTCCTTCAACAGTCTGTGCATCTGCAACTGTGTGTGAGTCGCTACTATCTGTCTTTAAGTGTGTAACAGGTTGGTGATCATTCAGTTTCTATACGTGTATTGACTTTCTTTTTTGAGTTACAGGTCCTCAAGAAGTCAATCAACCTCTTCTTCTCCCTGAAGGTGTATCCTTCTAACAAATATTTTCATCTGTAACTGTGTTTGGTTCGCTGTCCATCATTCTGCAACTCTGTAACAGGTAAGTGATCATTCAGTGTCTATACATGTATTGCCTTTTTGTTGTCTTACAGGCTTTCAGGACCAATGGCTCCCCCCTTCCTGATGGTGCATACAGCCAACAACGGTCTGTCCATTGCAACTGTGTGTGAGTCGCTACTATCTTTCTGCAAGTGTGTAACAGGTTGGTGATCATTCAATTTCTATACATGTATTGACTTTCTTTTTTGTGTTACAGGTTTTCAAGAAGTCCATCAACCTCTTGTTCTTCCAGAAGGTGTATCCTTCTAACAAATACATTTTCATCTGCAACTGTGTGTAGTTAGCTGTCCATCATTCTGCAACTCTGTAACAGGTAAGTGATCATTCAGTGTCTATACATGTATTGCCTTTTTGTTGTCTTACAGGCTTTCAGGACCAATGGCTCCACACTTCCTGATGTTGCATACAGCCAACAAGGGACTGTCCATTGCAACTGTGTGTGACTCGCTACTATCTGTCTGCAAGTATGTAACAGGTAGGTCATCATTCAGTTTCTATACATGTATTGACATTCTTTGTTTGTCTTACAGGTTTTTCGGACAGCATGACTGCCTCCCTCCGTTCCTGATGTTGGATCTTTCCTTCAAAGGTCTGTGCATCTGCAGCTGTGTGTGGTTCGCTGTCCATCATTTTGCAACTCTGTAACAGGTAAGTGATCATTCAGTGTCTATACATGTATTTCCTTTTTTTTGTCTTACAGGCTTTCAGGACCAATGGCTCCCCCCTTTCCTGATGGTGCATACAGCCAACAACGGTCTGTCCATTGCAACTGTGTGTGAGTCGCTATTAATCTGTCTACAAGTGTGTAACAGGTAGATCATCATTCAGTTTCTATACATGTATTGACTTTCTTTGTTTGTCTTCCAGGTTTTTCGGACAGCATGACCGCCTCCCTCCCTTCCTGATGGAGGATCTATCCTTCAAGGGTCTGTGTATCTGCAACTGTGTGTGGCTTGCTATTAATCTGTCTGCAAGTGTGTAACAGGTTGGTGATCATTCAGTTTCTATACGTGTATTGACTTTCTTATTTGTGTTACAGGTACTCAAGAAGTCCATCAACCTCTTCTTCTCCCTGAAGGTGTATCCTTCTAATAAATACATTTTCATCTGCAACTGTGTGTGGTTCGCTGTCCATCATTCTGCAACTCTGTAACAGGTAAGTGATCATTCAGTGTCTATACATGTATTGCCTTTTTGTTGTCTTACAGGCTTTCAGGACCAATGGCTCCCCACTTCCTGATGTTGCATACAGCCAACAAGGTTCTGTCCATTGCAACTGTTTGTGGCTCGCTATTAATCTCTCTGCAAGTGTGTAACACGTAGGTGATCATTCAGTTTCTATACATTTATTGACTTTTTCTTTGTTTGTCTTACAGGTTTTACGGACAGCATGACGGCCTCCCTCCCTTCCTGATGGAGGATCTGTCCATCAAGGGTCTGTGCATCTGCAACTGTGTGTGGCTCGCTATTCATCTGTCTGCAAGTGTGTAACAGGTAGGTCATCATTCAGTTTCTATACATGTATTGACTTTCTTTGTTTGTCTTACAGGTTTTTCGGACAGCATGACCGCCTCCCTCCCTTCCTGATGGTGGATCTGTCCTTCAAGGGTCTGTGCATCTGCCACTGTGTGTGAGTCGCTACTATCTGTCTGCAAGTGTGTAACAGGTTGGTGATCATTCAGTTTCTAAACATGTATTGACTTTCTTTTTTGTGTTACAGATTCTCAAGAAGTTCATCAACCTCTTGTTCTCCCTGAAGTTGTGTCCTTCTTCCAAATATTTTCATCTGTAACTGTGTGTGGTTCGTTGTCCATCATTCTGCAACTCTGTAACAGGTAAGTGATCATTCAGTGTCTATACATTTATTGCCTTTTTGCTGTCTTACAGGCTTTCAGGACCAATGGCTCCCCCCTTTACTGATGGTGCATACAGCCAACAACGGTCTGTCCATTGCAACTGTGTGTGAGTCACTACTATCTGTCTGCAAGTGTGTAACAGGTTGGTGATCATTCAATTTCTATACATTTATTGACTTTCTTTTTTGTGTTACAGGTTTTCAAGAAGTCCATCAACCTCTTCTTCTCCCTGAAGGTGTATCCTTCTAACAAATACATTTTCATCTGCAACTGTGTGTAGTTCGCTGTCCATCATTCTGCAACTCTGTAACAGGTAAGTAATCATTCAGTGCCTATACATGTATTGCCTTTTTGTTGTCTTACAGGCTTTCAGGACCAATGGCTCCCCACTTCCTGATGTTGCATACAGCCAACAAGGTTCTGTCCATTGCACCTGTGTGTGGCTCGCTATTAATCTGTCTGCAAGTGTGTAACAGGTAGGTCATCATTCAGTTTCTATACATGTATTGACTTTCTTTTTTGTGTTACAGATTCTCAAGAAGTTCATCAACCTCTTCTTCTCCCTGAAGGTGTATCCTTCTAACAAATATTTTAATCTGTAACCGTGTGTGGTTTGATGTTCATCATTCTGCAACTCTGTAACAGGTAAGTGATCATTCAGAGTCTATAAATGTATTTTTTTTTTTGTTGTCTTACAGGCTTTCAGGACCAATGGCTCCCCCCTTCCTGATGGTCCATACAGTCAACAAGGGTCTGTCCATTGCAACTGTTTGTGGCTCGCTATTAATCTGTCTGCAAGTGTGTAACAGGTAGGTCATCATTCAGTTTCTATACATGTATTGACTTTCTTTGTTTGTCTTACAGGTTTTACGGACAGCATGACAGCCTCCCTCTCGTCCTGATGGAGGATCTGTCCTTCAAGGGTCTGTCCATTGCAACTGTTTGTGTGGCTCACTATTAATCTGTCTACAAGTGTGTAACAGGTAGATCATCATTCAGTTTCTATACATGTATTGACTTTCTTTGTTTGTCTTCCAGGTTTTTCGGACAGCATGACCGCCTCCCTCCCTTCCTGATGGAGGATCTATCCTTCAAGGGTCTGTGTATCTGCAACTGTGTGTGGCTTGCTATTAATCTGTCTGCAAGTGTGTAACAGGTTGGTGATCATTCAGTTTCTATACGTGTATTGACTTTCTTATTTGTGTTACAGGTACTCAAGAAGTCCATCAACCTCTTCTTCTCCCTGAAGGTGTATCCTTCTAATAAATACATTTTCATCTGCAACTGTGTGTGGTTCGCTGTCCATCATTCTGCAACTCTGTAACAGGTAAGTGATCATTCAGTGTCTATACATGTATTGCCTTTTTGTTGTCTTACAGGCTTTCAGGACCAATGGCTCCCCACTTCCTGATGTTGCATACAGCCAACAAGGTTCTGTCCATTGCAACTGTTTGTGGCTTGCTATTAATCTGTCTGCAAGTGTGTAACAGGTAGGTCATCATTCAGTTTCTATACATGTATTGACTTTTTCTTTATTTGTCTTACAGGTTTTACGGACAGCATGACCGCCTCACTCCCTTCCTGATGGAGGATCTGTCCATCAAGGGTCTGTGCATCTGCAACTGTGTGTGGCTCGCTATTAATCTGTCTGCAAGTGTGTAACAGGTAGGTCATCATTCAGTTTCTATACATGTATTGACTTTCTTTGTTTGTCTTACAGGTTTTTCGGACAGCATGACCGCCTCCCTCCCTTCCTGATGGTGGATCTGTCCTTCAAGGGTCTGTGCATCTGCAACTGTGTGTGAGTCGCTACTATCTGTCTGCAAGTGTGTAACAGGTTGGTGATCATTCAGTTTCTAAACATGTATTGACTTTCTTTTTTGTGTTACAGATTCTGAAGAAGTTCATCAACCTCTTGTTCTCCCTGACGTTGTGTCCTTCTTTCAAATATTTTCATCTGTAACTGTGTGTGGTTCGTTGTCCATCATTCTGCAACTCTGTAACAGGTAAGTGATCATTCAGTGTCTATACATTTATTGCCTTTTTGCTGTCTTACAGGCTTTCAGGACCAGTGGCCCTCCCCTTCCTGATGGTCCATACAGTCAACAAGGGTCTGTCCATTGCAACGGTGTGTGGCTCGCTATTAATCTGTCTGCAAGTGTGTAACAGGTAGGTCATCATTCAGTTTCTATACATGTATTGACTTTCTTTATTTGTCTTACAGGTTTTTCGGAAAGCATGACCGCCTCCCTCCCTTCCTCATGTTGGACCTGTCCTTTAAGGGTCTGTGCATCTGCAACTGTGTGAGTCGCTACTATCTGTCTGCAAGTGTGTAACAGGTTGGTGATCATTCAATTTCTATACATGTATTGACTTTCTTTTTTGTGTTACAGGTTCTCAAGAGGTCCATCAACCTCTTCTTCTCCCTGAAGGTGTATCCTTCTAACAAATACATTTTCATCTGCAACTGTGTGTGGTTCGCTGTCCATCATTCTACAACTCTGTAACAGGTAAGTGATCATTCAGTGTCTATACATGTATTGCCTTTTTGTTGTCTTACAGACTTTCAGGACCAGTGGCACTCCCCTTCCTGATGGTCCATACAGTCAACAAGGGTCTTTCCATTGCAACTGTGTGTGGCTCGCTATTAATCTGTCTGCAAGTGTGTAACCAGTAGGTCATCATTCAGTTTCTATACATGTATTGACTTTGTTTGTTTGTCTTACAGGTTTTTCGGACAGCATGACCGCCTCCCTCCCTTCCTGATGGTGGATCTGTCCTTCAAGGGTCTGTGCATCTGCAACTGTGTGTGAGTCGCTACTATCTGTCTGCAAGTGTGTAACAGGTAAGTGATCATTCAGTGTCTATACATGTATTGCCTTTTTGTTGTCTTACAGGCTTTCAGGACCAATGGCTCCCCCCTTTCCTGATGGTGCATACAGCCAACAACGGTCTGTCCATTGCAACTGTGTGTGGCTCGCTATTAATCTTTCTGCAAGTGTGTAACAGGTTGGTGATCATTCAATTTCTATACATGTATTGACTTTCTTTATTTGTCTTACAGGTTTTTCGGAAAGCATGACCGCCTCCCTCCCTTCCTGATGGAGGATCTGTCCTTCAACAGTCTGTGCATCTGCAACTGTGTGTGAGTCGCTACTATCTGTCTTTAAGTGTGTAACAGGTTGGTGATCATTCAGTTTCTATACGTGTATTGACTTTCTTTTTTGAGTTACAGGTCCTCAAGAAGTCAATCAACCTCTTCTTCTCCCTGAAGGTGTATCCTTCTAACAAATATTTTCATCTGTAACTGTGTTTGGTTCGCTGTCCATCATTCTGCAACTCTGTAACAGGTAAGTGATCATTCAGTGTCTATACATGTATTGCCTTTTTGTTGTCTTACAGGCTTTCAGGACCAATGGCTCCCCCCTTCCTGATGGTGCATACAGCCAACAACGGTCTGTCCATTGCAACTGTGTGTGAGTCGCTACTATCTTTCTGCAAGTGTGTAACAGGTTGGTGATCATTCAATTTCTATACATGTATTGACTTTCTTTTTTGTGTTACAGGTTTTCAAGAAGTCCATCAACCTCTTGTTCTTCCAGAAGGTGTATCCTTCTAACAAATACATTTTCATCTGCAACTGTGTGTAGTTAGCTGTCCATCATTCTGCAACTCTGTAACAGGTAAGTGATCATTCAGTGTCTATACATGTATTGCCTTTTTGTTGTCTTACAGGCTTTCAGGACCAATGGCTCCACACTTCCTGATGTTGCATACAGCCAACAAGGGACTGTCCATTGCAACTGTGTGTGACTCGCTACTATCTGTCTGCAAGTATGTAACAGGTAGGTCATCATTCAGTTTCTATACATGTATTGACATTCTTTGTTTGTCTTACAGGTTTTTCGGACAGCATGACTGCCTCCCTCCGTTCCTGATGTTGGATCTTTCCTTCAAAGGTCTGTGCATCTGCAGCTGTGTGTGGTTCGCTGTCCATCATTTTGCAACTCTGTAACAGGTAAGTGATCATTCAGTGTCTATACATGTATTTCCTTTTTTTTGTCTTACAGGCTTTCAGGACCAATGGCTCCCCCCTTTCCTGATGGTGCATACAGCCAACAACGGTCTGTCCATTGCAACTGTGTGTGAGTCGCTATTAATCTGTCTACAAGTGTGTAACAGGTAGATCATCATTCAGTTTCTATACATGTATTGACTTTCTTTGTTTGTCTTCCAGGTTTTTCGGACAGCATGACCGCCTCCCTCCCTTCCTGATGGAGGATCTATCCTTCAAGGGTCTGTGTATCTGCAACTGTGTGTGGCTTGCTATTAATCTGTCTGCAAGTGTGTAACAGGTTGGTGATCATTCAGTTTCTATACGTGTATTGACTTTCTTATTTGTGTTACAGGTACTCAAGAAGTCCATCAACCTCTTCTTCTCCCTGAAGGTGTATCCTTCTAATAAATACATTTTCATCTGCAACTGTGTGTGGTTCGCTGTCCATCATTCTGCAACTCTGTAACAGGTAAGTGATCATTCAGTGTCTATACATGTATTGCCTTTTTGTTGTCTTACAGGCTTTCAGGACCAATGGCTCCCCACTTCCTGATGTTGCATACAGCCAACAAGGTTCTGTCCATTGCAACTGTTTGTGGCTCGCTATTAATCTCTCTGCAAGTGTGTAACAGGTAGGTGATCATTCAGTTTCTATACATTTATTGACTTTTTCTTTGTTTGTCTTACAGGTTTTACGGACAGCATGACGGCCTCCCTCCCTTCCTGATGGAGGATCTGTCCATCAAGGGTCTGTGCATCTGCAACTGTGTGTGGCTCGCTATTCATCTGTCTGCAAGTGTGTAACAGGTAGGTCATCATTCAGTTTCTATACATGTATTGACTTTCTTTGTTTGTCTTACAGGTTTTTCGGACAGCATGACCGCCTCCCTCCCTTCCTGATGGTGGATCTGTCCTTCAAGGGTCTGTGCATCTGCCACTGTGTGTGAGTCGCTACTATCTGTCTGCAAGTGTGTAACAGGTTGGTGATCATTCAGTTTCTAAACATGTATTGACTTTCTTTTTTGTGTTACAGATTCTCAAGAAGTTCATCAACCTCTTGTTCTCCCTGAAGTTGTGTCCTTCTTCCAAATATTTTCATCTGTAACTGTGTGTGGTTCGTTGTCCATCATTCTGCAACTCTGTAACAGGTAAGTGATCATTCAGTGTCTATACATTTATTGCCTTTTTGCTGTCTTACAGGCTTTCAGGACCAATGGCTCCCCCCTTTACTGATGGTGCATACAACCAACAACGGTCTGTCCATTGCAACTGTGTGTGAGTCACTACTATCTGTCTGCAAGTGTGTAACAGGTTGGTGATCATTCAATTTCTATACATTTATTGACTTTCTTTTTTGTGTTACAGGTTTTCAAGAAGTCCATCAACCTCTTCTTCTCCCTGAAGGTGTATCCTTCTAACAAATACATTTTCATCTGCAACTGTGTGTAGTTCGCTGTCCATCATTCTGCAACTCTGTAACAGGTAAGTAATCATTCAGTGCCTATACATGTATTGCCTTTTTGTTGTCTTACAGGCTTTCAGGACCAATGGCTCCCCACTTCCTGATGTTGCATACAGCCAACAAGGTTCTGTCCATTGCACCTGTGTGTGGCTCGCTATTAATCTGTCTGCAAGTGTGTAACAGGTAGGTCATCATTCAGTTTCTATACATGTATTGACTTTCTTTTTTGTGTTACAGATTCTCAAGAAGTTCATCAACCTCTTCTTCTCCCTGAAGGTGTATCCTTCTAACAAATATTTTAATCTGTAACTGTGTGTGGTTTGATGTTCATCATTCTGCAACTCTGTAACAGGTAAGTGATCATTCAGAGTCTATATATGTATTTTTTTTTTTTGTTGTCTTACAGGCTTTCAGGAACAATGGCTCCCCCCTTCCTGATGGTCCATACAGTCAACAAGGGTCTGTCCATTGCAACTGTTTGTGGCTCGCTATTAATCTGTCTGCAAGTGTGTAACAGGTAGGTCATCATTCAGTTTCTATACATGTATTGACTTTCTTTGTTTGTCTTACAGGTTTTACGGACAGCATGACAGCCTCCCTCTCGTCCTGATGGAGGATCTGTCCTTCAAGGGTCTGTCCATTGCAACTGTTTGTGTGGCTCACTATTAATCTGTCTACAAGTGTGTAACAGGTAGATCATCATTCAGTTTCTATACATGTATTGACTTTCTTTGTTGACTTTCCAATGGCTCCCCACTTCCTGATGTTGCATACAGCCAACAAGGTTCTGTCCATTGCAACTGTTTGTGGCTTGCTATTAATCTGTCTGCAAGTGTGTAACAGGTAGGTCATCATTCAGTTTCTATACATGTATTGACTTTTTCTTTATTTGTCTTACAGGCTTTCAGGAACAATGGCTCCCCCCTTCCTGATGGTCCATACAGTCAACAAGGGTCTGTCCATTGCAACTGTTTGTGGCTCGCTATTAATCTGTCTGCAAGTGTGTAACAGGTAGGTCATCATTCAGTTTCTATACATGTATTGACTTTCTTTGTTTGTCTTACAGGTTTTACGGACAGCATGACAGCCTCCCTCTCGTCCTGATGGAGGATCTGTCCTTCAAGGGTCTGTCCATTGCAACTGTTTGTGTGGCTCACTATTAATCTGTCTACAAGTGTGTAACAGGTAGATCATCATTCAGTTTCTATACATGTATTGACTTTCTTTGTTTGTCTTCCAGGTTTTTCGGACAGCATGACCGCCTCCCTCCCTTCCTGATGGAGGATCTATCCTTCAAGGGTCTGTGTATCTGCAACTGTGTGTGGCTTGCTATTAATCTGTCTGCAAGTGTGTAACAGGTTGGTGATCATTCAGTTTCTATACGTGTATTGACTTTCTTATTTGTGTTACAGGTACTCAAGAAGTCCATCAACCTCTTCTTCTCCCTGAAGGTGTATCCTTCTAATAAATACATTTTCATCTGCAACTGTGTGTGGTTCGCTGTCCATCATTCTGCAACTCTGTAACAGGTAAGTGATCATTCAGTGTCTATACATGTATTGCCTTTTTGTTGTCTTACAGGCTTTCAGGACCAATGGCTCCCCACTTCCTGATGTTGCATACAGCCAACAAGGTTCTGTCCATTGCAACTGTTTGTGGCTTGCTATTAATCTGTCTGCAAGTGTGTAACAGGTAGGTCATCATTCAGTTTCTATACATGTATTGACTTTTTCTTTATTTGTCTTACAGGTTTTACGGACAGCATGACCGCCTCACTCCCTTCCTGATGGAGGATCTGTCCATCAAGGGTCTGTGCATCTGCAACTGTGTGTGGCTCGCTATTAATCTGTCTGCAAGTGTGTAACAGGTAGGTCATCATTCAGTTTCTATACATGTATTGACTTTCTTTGTTTGTCTTACAGGTTTTTCGGACAGCATGACCGCCTCCCTCCCTTCCTGATGGTGGATCTGTCCTTCAAGGGTCTGTGCATCTGCAACTGTGTGTGAGTCGCTACTATCTGTCTGCAAGTGTGTAACAGGTTGGTGATCATTCAGTTTCTAAACATGTATTGACTTTCTTTTTTGTGTTACAGATTCTGAAGAAGTTCATCAACCTCTTGTTCTCCCTGACGTTGTGTCCTTCTTTCAAATATTTTCATCTGTAACTGTGTGTGGTTCGTTGTCCATCATTCTGCAACTCTGTAACAGGTAAGTGATCATTCAGTGTCTATACATTTATTGCCTTTTTGCTGTCTTACAGGCTTTCAGGACCAGTGGCCCTCCCCTTCCTGATGGTCCATACAGTCAACAAGGGTCTGTCCATTGCAACGGTGTGTGGCTCGCTATTAATCTGTCTGCAAGTGTGTAACAGGTAGGTCATCATTCAGTTTCTATACATGTATTGACTTTCTTTATTTGTCTTACAGGTTTTTCGGAAAGCATGACCGCCTCCCTCCCTTCCTCATGTTGGACCTGTCCTTTAAGGGTCTGTGCATCTGCAACTGTGTGAGTCGCTACTATCTGTCTGCAAGTGTGTAACAGGTTGGTGATCATTCAATTTCTATACATGTATTGACTTTCTTTTTTGTGTTACAGGTTCTAAAGAGGTCCATCAACCTCTTCTTCTCCCTGAAGGTGTATCCTTCTAACAAATACATTTTCATCTGCAACTGTGTGTGGTTCGCTGTCCATCATTCTACAACTCTGTAACAGGTAAGTGATCATTCAGTGTCTATACATGTATTGCCTTTTTGTTGTCTTACAGACTTTCAGGACCAGTGGCACTCCCCTTCCTGATGGTCCATACAGTCAACAAGGGTCTTTCCATTGCAACTGTGTGTGGCTCGCTATTAATCTGTCTGCAAGTGTGTAACCAGTAGGTCATCATTCAGTTTCTATACATGTATTGACTTTGTTTGTTTGTCTTACAGGTTTTTCGGACAGCATGACCGCCTCCCTCCCTTCCTGATGGTGGATCTGTCCTTCAAGGGTCTGTGCATCTGCAACTGTGTGTGAGTCGCTACTATCTGTCTGCAAGTGTGTAACAGGTAAGTGATCATTCAGTGTCTATACATGTATTGCCTTTTTGTTGTCTTACAGGCTTTCAGGACCAATGGCTCCCCCCTTTCCTGATGGTGCATACAGCCAACAACGGTCTGTCCATTGCAACTGTGTGTGGCTCGCTATTAATCTTTCTGCAAGTGTGTAACAGGTTGGTGATCATTCAATTTCTATACATGTATTGACTTTCTTTTTTGTGTTACAGTTTCTCAAGAAGTCCATCAACCTCTTCTTCTCCCTGAAGGTGTATCCTTCTAACAAATACATTTTCATCTGCAACTGTGTGTGGTTCGCTGTCCATCATTCTGCAACTCTGTTAAGGTAAGTGATCATTCAGTGTCTATACATGTATTGCCTTTTTGTTTTCTTACAGGCTTTCAGGTCCAATGGCTCCCCCCTTCCTGATGGTGCATACAGCCAACAACGGTCTGTCCATCGCAACTATGTGTGAGTCGCTACTATCTGTCTGCAAGTGTGTAACAGGTCAATCATCATTCAGTTTCTATACATGTATTGACTTTGTTTGTTTGTTTTCCAGGTTTTTCGGACAGCATGACCGCCTCCCTCCCTTCCTGATGGAGGATCTATCCTTCAAGGGTCTGTGTATCTGAAACTGTGTGTGGATTGCTATTAATCTGTCTGCAAGTGTGTAACAGGTTGGTGATTATTTAGTTTCTATACGTGTATTGACTTTCTTTTTTGTGTTACGTATTCTCAAGAAGTCCATCAACCTCTTCTTGTCCCTGAAGGTGTATCCTTCTAACAAATATTTTCATCTGTAACTTTGTGTGGCTCGCTGTCCATCATTCTGCAACTCTGTAACAGGTAAGTGATCATTCAGTGTCTATACATGTATTGCCTTTTTGTTGTCTTACAGGCTTTCAGAACCAATGGCTCCCACCTTCCTGATGTTGCACACAGACAACAACGGTCTGTCCATTGCAACTTTGTGTGACTCGCTAGTATCTGTCTGCAAGTGTGTAACAGGTTAGTGATCATTCAGTTTCTATACATGTATTGACTTTCTTTTTTGTGTTACAGTTTCTCAAGAAGTCCATCAACCTCTTCTTCTCCCTGAAGGTGTATCCTTCTAACAAATACATTTTCATCTGCAACTGTGTGTGGTTCGCTGTCCATCATTCTGCAACTCTGTAACAGGTAAGTGATCATTCAGTGTCTATACATGTATTGCCTTTTTGTTGTCTTACAGGCTTTCAGAACCAATGGCTCCCACCTTCCTGATGTTGCACACAGACAACAACGGTCTATCCATTGCAACTTTGTGTGACTTGCTACTATCTGTCTGCAAGTGTGTAACAGGTAGGTCATCATTCAGTTTCTATACATGTATTGACTTTCTTTGTTTGTCTTACAGGTTTTTCGGACAGCATGATCGCCTCCCTCCCTTCCTGATGGTGGATTTGTCCTTCATGGGTCTTTTCATCTGCAACTGTGTGTGGATTGCTATTAATCTGTCTGCAAGTCTGTAACAGGTTGGTGATCATTCAGTTTTTATACGTGTATTGACTTTCTTTTTTGTGTTACACATTCTCAAGAAGTTCATCAACCTCTTCTTCTCCCTGAAGGTGTATCCTTCTAACAAATATTTTAATCTGTAACTGTGTGTGGTTTGATGTTCATCATTCTGCAACTCTGTAACAGGTAAGTGATCATTCAGTGTCTATACATGTATTGCCTTTTTGTTGTCTTACAGGCTTTCAGGACCAATGGCTCCCCCCTTCCTGATGGTCCATACAGTCAACAAGGGTCTGTCCTTTGCAACTGTTTGTGGCTCGCTATTAATCTGTCTGCAAGTGTGTAACAGGTAAGTGATCATTCAGTGTCTATACATGTATTGCCTTTTTGTTGTCTTACAGGCTTTTAGGACCAATGGCTCCCCCCTTCCTGATGGTGCATACGGCCAACAACGGTCTGTCCATCGCAACTATGTGTGAGTCGCTACTATCTGTCTGCAAGTGTATAACAGGTTGGTGATCATTCAATTTCTATACATGTATTGACTTTCTTTTTTGTGTTACAGGTTTTCAAGAAGTCCATCAACCTCTTCTTCTCCCTGAAGGTGTATCCTTCTAACAAATACATTTTCATCTGCAACTGTGTGGTTCGCTGTCCATCATTCTGCAACTCTGTAACAGGTAAGTGATCATTCAGTGTCTATACATTTTTTGCCTTTTTGTTGTCTTACAGACTTTCAGGACCAATGGCTCCCCCCTTCCTGATGGTCCATACAGTCAACAAGGGTCTATCCATTGCAACTGTTTGTGGCTCGCTATTAATCTGTCTGCAAGTGTGTAACAGGTAGGTCATCATTCAGTTTCTATACATGTATTGACTTTCTTTGTTTGTCTTACAGGTTTTTCGGACAGCATGACCGCCTCCCTCCCTTCCTGATGGTGGATCTGTCCTTCATTGGTCTGTGCATCTGCAACTGTGTGTGAGTCGCTACTATCTGTCTGCAAGTGTGTAACAGGTTGGTGATCATTCAGTTTCTATACATGTATTGACTTTCTTTTTTGTGTTACGTATTCTCAAGAAGTCCATCAACCTCTTCTTGTCCCTGAAGGTGTATCCTTCTAACAAATATTTTCATCTGTAACTTTGTGTGGCTCGCTGTCCATCATTCTGCAACTCTGTAACAGGTAAGTGATCATTCAGTGTCTATACATGTATTGCCTTTTTGTTGTCTTACAGGCTTTCAGGACCAATGGCTCCCCCCTTCCTGATGGTGCATACAGTCAACAAGTGTCTGTCCATTGCAACTGTGTGTGGCTCGCTTTCAATCTGTCTGCAAGTGTGTAACAGGTAGATGATCATTCAGTGTCTATACATGTATTGCCTTTTTGTTGTCTTACAGACTTTCAGGACCAGTGGCCCTCCCTTTCCTGATGGTCCATACAGTCAACAAGCGTCTGTCTATTGCAACTGTTTGTGGCTCGCTATTAATCTGTCTGCAAGTGTGTAACTGGTAGGCTTTCATTCAGTTTCTATACATGTATTGACTTTCTTTGTTTGTCTTACAGGTTTTTCGGACAGCATGACCGCCTCCCTCCCTTCCTGATGTTGGATCTGTCCTTTAAGGGTCTGTGCATCTGCAACTGTGTGTGTCGCTACTATCTGTCTGCAAGTGTGTAACAGATAGGTGATCATTCAGTTTCTAAACATGTATTGACTTTCTTTTTTGTGTTACAGATTCTCAAGAAGTTCATCAACCTCTTGTTCTCCCTGAAGTTGTGTCCTTCTTACAAATATTTTCATCTGTAACTCTGTGTGGTTCGCTGTCCATCATTCTGCAACTCTGTAACAGGTAAGTGATCATTCAGTGTCTATACATGTATTGCCTTTTTGTTGTCTTACAGGCTTTCAGGACCAATGGCTCCCCCCTTTCCTGATGGTGCATACAGCCAACAACGGTCTGTCCATTGCAACTGTGTGTGAGTCGCTATTAATCTGTCTGCAAGTGTGTAACAGGTTGGTGATCATTCAATTTCTATACATGTATTGACTTTCTTTTTTGTGTTACGGGTTTTCAAGAAGTTTATCAACCTCTTCTTCTCCCTGAAGGTGTATCCATCTAACAAATACATTTTCATCTGCAACTGTGTGTAGTTCGCTGTCCATCATTCTGCAACTCTGTAACAGGTAAGTGATCATTCAGTGTCTATACATGTATTGCCTTTTTGTTGTCTTACAGGCTTTCAGGACCAATGGCTCAACACTTCCTGATGTTGCATACAGCCAACAAGGTTCTGTCCATTGCAACTGTTTGTGGCTCGCTATTAATCTGTCTGCAAGTCTGTAACAGGTAGGTCATCATTCAGTTTCTATACATGTATTGACTTTCTTTTTTGTGTTACAGATTCTCAGGAAGATCATCAACCTCTTCTTCTCCCTGAAGGTGTATCCTTCTACCAAAATTTTAATCTGTAACTGTGTGTGGTTTGATGGTCATCATTCTGCAACTCTGTAACAGGTAAGTGATCATTCATTGTCTATACATATTTTGCCTTTTTGATGTCTTACAAGCTTTCAGGACCAATGGCTCCCCCCTTCCTGATGGTCCATAGAGTCAGCAAGGTTCTGTCCATTGCAACTGTTTGTGGCTCACTATTAATCTGTCTGCAAGTGTGTAACAGGTAGGTCATCATTCAGTTTCTATACATGTATTGACTTTCTTTGTTTGTCTTACAGGTTTTTCTGACAGCATGTCTGCCTCCCTCCCTTCCTGATGGATGATCTGTCCTTCAAGGGTCTGTGCATCTGCAAGTGTGTGTGGCTCACTATTAATCTGTCTACAAGTGTGTAACAGGTAGATCATCATTCAGTTTCTATACATGTATTGACTTTCTTTGTTTGTCTTCCAGGTTTTTCGGACAGCATGACCGCCTCCCTCCCTTCCTGATGGAGGATCTATCCTTCAAGGGTCTGTGTATCTGCAACTGTGTGTGGCTTGCTATTAATCTGTCTGCAAGTGTGTAACAGGTTGGTGATCATTCAGTTTCTATACGTGTATTGACTTTCTTATTTGTGTTACAGGTACTTAAGAAGTCCATCAACCTCTTCTTCTCCCTGAAGGTGTATCCTTCTAACAAATACATTTTCATCTGCAACTGTGTGTGGTTCGCTGTCCATCATTCTGCAACTCTGTAACAGGTAAGTGATCATTCAGTGTCTATACATGTATTGCCTTTTTGTTGTCTTACAGGCTTTCAGGACCAATGGCTCCCCCCTTTCCTGATGGTGCATACAGCCAACAACGGTCTGTCCATTGCAACTGTGTGTGAGTCACTACTATCTGTCTGCAAGTGTGTAACAGGTAGGTCATCATTCAGTTTCTGTACATGTATTGACTTTCTTTGTTTGTCTTACAGGTGTTTCTGGCAGCATGACCGCCTCCCTCCCTTCATGATGGTGGATCTGTCCTTTAAGGGTCTGTGCATCTGCAACTGTGTGTGGATTGCTATTAATCTGTCTGCAAGTGTGTAACAGGTTGGTGATCATTCAGTTTTTATACGTGTATTGACTTTCTTTTTTGTGATACAGATTCTCAAGAAGTTCATCAACCTCTTCTTCTCCCTGAAGGTGTATCCTTCTAACAAATATTTTCATCTGTAACTGTGTGTGGTTTGATGTTCATCATTTTGCAACTCTGTAACAGGGAAGTGATCATTCAGTGTCTATACATGTCTTGCCTTTTTGTTGTCTTACATTCTTTCAGGACCAATGGCTCCCGCCTTCCTGATGGTCCATACAGTCAACAAGGGTCTGTCCATTGCAACTGTTTGTGGCTCGCTATTAATCTGTTTGCAAGTGTGTAACAGGTTGGTGATCATTCAATTTCTATACATGTATTGACTTTCTTTTTTGTGTTACAGGTACTCAAGAAGTCCATCAACCTCTTCTTCTCCCTGAAGGTGTATCCTTCTAATAAATACATTTTCATCTGCAACTGTGTGTGGTTCGCTGTCCATCATTCTGCAACTCTGTAACAGGTAAGTGATCATTCAGTGTCTATACATGTATTGCCTTTTTGTTGTCTTACAGGCTTTCAGGACCAATGGCTCCCCCCTTCCTGATGGTGCATACAGCCAACAAGTGTCTTTCCATTGCAACTGTGTGTGGCTCGCTTTCAATCTGTCTGCAAGTGTGTAACAGGTAGGTGATCATTCAGTGTCTATACATGTATTGCCTTTTTGTTGTCTTACAGGCTTTCAGAACCAATGGCTCCCACTTTCCTGATGTTGCACACAGACAACAACGCTCTGTCCATTGCAACTTTGTGTGACTCGCTACGATCTGTCTGCAAGTGTGTAACAGGTTAGTGATCATTCTGTTTCTATACATGTATTGACTTTCTTTTTTGTGTTACAGTTTCTCAAGAAGTCCATCAACCTCTTCTTCTCCCTGAAGGTGTATCCTTCTAACAAATACATTTTCATCTGCAACTGTGTGTGGTTCGCTGTCCATCATTCTGCAACTCTGTAACAGGTAAGTGATCATTCAGTGTCTATACATGTATTGCCTTTTTGTTGTCTTACAGACTTTCAGGACCAGTGGCACTCCCCTTCCTGATGGTCCATACAGTCAACAAGAGTCTTTCCATTGCAACTGTGTGTGGCTCGCTATTAATCTGTCTGCAAGTGTGTTACCGGTAGGTCATCATTCAGTTTCTATACATGTATTGACTTTCTTTGTTTGTCTTACAGGTTTTTCGGACAGCATGACCGCCCCCCTCCCTTCCTGATGGTGGATCTGTCCTTCAAGGGTCTGTGCATCTGCAACTGTGTGTGAGTCGCTACTATCTGTCTGCAAGTGTGTAATAGGTTGGTGATCATTCAGTTTCTATACATGTATTGACTTTCTTTTTTGTGTTACGTATTCTCAAGAAGTCCATCAACCTCTTCTTGTCCCTGAAGGTGTATCCTTCTAACAAATATTTTCATCTGTAACTTTGTGTGGCTCGCTGTCCATCATTCTGCAACTCTGTAACAGGTAAGTGATCATTCAGTGTCTATACATGTATTGCCTTTTTGTTGTCTTACAGGCTTTCAGGACCAATGGCTCCCCCCTTCCTGATGGTGCATACAGTCAACAAGTGTCTGTCCATTGCAACTGTGTGTGGCTCGCTTTCAATCTGTCTGCAAGTGTGTAACAGGTAGATGATCATTCAGTGTCTATACATGTATTGCCTTTTTGTTGTCTTACAGACTTTCAGGACCAGTGGCCCTCCCTTTCCTGATGGTCCATACAGTCAACAAGCGTCTGTCTATTGCAACTGTTTGTGGCTCGCTATTAATCTGTCTGCAAGTGTGTAACTGGTAGGCTTTCATTCAGTTTCTATACATGTATTGACTTTCTTTGTTTGTCTTACAGGTTTTTCGGACAGCATGACCGCCTCCCTCCCTTCCTGATGTTGGATCTGTCCTTTAAGGGTCTGTGCATCTGCAACTGTGTGTGTCGCTACTATCTGTCTGCAAGTGTGTAACAGATAGGTGATCATTCAGTTTCTAAACATGTATTGACTTTCTTTTTTGTGTTACAGATTCTCAAGAAGTTCATCAACCTCTTGTTCTCCCTGAAGTTGTGTCCTTCTTACAAATATTTTCATCTGTAACTCTGTGTGGTTCGCTGTCCATCATTCTGCAACTCTGTAACAGGTAAGTGATCATTCAGTGTCTATACATGTATTGCCTTTTTGTTGTCTTACAGGCTTTCAGGACCAATGGCTCCCCCCTTTCCTGATGGTGCATACAGCCAACAACGGTCTGTCCATTGCAACTGTGTGTGAGTCGCTATTAATCTGTCTGCAAGTGTGTAACAGGTTGGTGATCATTCAATTTCTATACATGTATTGACTTTCTTTTTTGTGTTACGGGTTTTCAAGAAGTTTATCAACCTCTTCTTCTCCCTGAAGGTGTATCCATCTAACAAATACATTTTCATCTGCAACTGTGTGTAGTTCGCTGTCCATCATTCTGCAACTCTGTAACAGGTAAGTGATCATTCAGTGTCTATACATGTATTGCCTTTTTGTTGTCTTACAGGCTTTCAGGACCAATGGCTCAACACTTCCTGATGTTGCATACAGCCAACAAGGTTCTGTCCATTGCAACTGTTTGTGGCTCGCTATTAATCTGTCTGCAAGTCTGTAACAGGTAGGTCATCATTCAGTTTCTATACATGTATTGACTTTCTTTTTTGTGTTACAGATTCTCAGGAAGATCATCAACCTCTTCTTCTCCCTGAAGGTGTATCCTTCTACCAAAATTTTAATCTGTAACTGTGTGTGGTTTGATGGTCATCATTCTGCAACTCTGTAACAGGTAAGTGATCATTCATTGTCTATACATATTTTGCCTTTTTGATGTCTTACAAGCTTTCAGGACCAATGGCTCCCCCCTTCCTGATGGTCCATAGAGTCAGCAAGGTTCTGTCCATTGCAACTGTTTGTGGCTCACTATTAATCTGTCTGCAAGTGTGTAACAGGTAGGTCATCATTCAGTTTCTATACATGTATTGACTTTCTTTGTTTGTCTTACAGGTTTTTCTGACAGCATGTCTGCCTCCCTCCCTTCCTGATGGATGATCTGTCCTTCAAGGGTCTGTGCATCTGCAAGTGTGTGTGGCTCACTATTAATCTGTCTACAAGTGTGTAACAGGTAGATCATCATTCAGTTTCTATACATGTATTGACTTTCTTTGTTTGTCTTCCAGGTTTTTCGGACAGCATGACCGCCTCCCTCCCTTCCTGATGGAGGATCTATCCTTCAAGGGTCTGTGTATCTGCAACTGTGTGTGGCTTGCTATTAATCTGTCTGCAAGTGTGTAACAGGTTGGTGATCATTCAGTTTCTATACGTGTATTGACTTTCTTATTTGTGTTACAGGTACTTAAGAAGTCCATCAACCTCTTCTTCTCCCTGAAGGTGTATCCTTCTAACAAATACATTTTCATCTGCAACTGTGTGTGGTTCGCTGTCCATCATTCTGCAACTCTGTAACAGGTAAGTGATCATTCAGTGTCTATACATGTATTGCCTTTTTGTTGTCTTACAGGCTTTCAGGACCAATGGCTCCCCCCTTTCCTGATGGTGCATACAGCCAACAACGGTCTGTCCATTGCAACTGTGTGTGAGTCACTACTATCTGTCTGCAAGTGTGTAACAGGTAGGTCATCATTCAGTTTCTGTACATGTATTGACTTTCTTTGTTTGTCTTACAGGTGTTTCTGGCAGCATGACCGCCTCCCTCCCTTCATGATGGTGGATCTGTCCTTTAAGGGTCTGTGCATCTGCAACTGTGTGTGGATTGCTATTAATCTGTCTGCAAGTGTGTAACAGGTTGGTGATCATTCAGTTTTTATACGTGTATTGACTTTCTTTTTTGTGATACAGATTCTCAAGAAGTTCATCAACCTCTTCTTCTCCCTGAAGGTGTATCCTTCTAACAAATATTTTCATCTGTAACTGTGTGTGGTTTGATGTTCATCATTTTGCAACTCTGTAACAGGGAAGTGATCATTCAGTGTCTATACATGTCTTGCCTTTTTGTTGTCTTACATTCTTTCAGGACCAATGGCTCCCGCCTTCCTGATGGTCCATACAGTCAACAAGGGTCTGTCCATTGCAACTGTTTGTGGCTCGCTATTAATCTGTTTGCAAGTGTGTAACAGGTTGGTGATCATTCAATTTCTATACATGTATTGACTTTCTTTTTTGTGTTACAGGTACTCAAGAAGTCCATCAACCTCTTCTTCTCCCTGAAGGTGTATCCTTCTAATAAATACATTTTCATCTGCAACTGTGTGTGGTTCGCTGTCCATCATTCTGCAACTCTGTAACAGGTAAGTGATCATTCAGTGTCTATACATGTATTGCCTTTTTGTTGTCTTACAGGCTTTCAGGACCAATGGCTCCCCCCTTCCTGATGGTGCATACAGCCAACAAGTGTCTTTCCATTGCAACTGTGTGTGGCTCGCTTTCAATCTGTCTGCAAGTGTGTAACAGGTAGGTGATCATTCAGTGTCTATACATGTATTGCCTTTTTGTTGTCTTACAGGCTTTCAGAACCAATGGCTCCCACTTTCCTGATGTTGCACACAGACAACAACGCTCTGTCCATTGCAACTTTGTGTGACTCGCTACGATCTGTCTGCAAGTGTGTAACAGGTTAGTGATCATTCTGTTTCTATACATGTATTGACTTTCTTTTTTGTGTTACAGTTTCTCAAGAAGTCCATCAACCTCTTCTTCTCCCTGAAGGTGTATCCTTCTAACAAATACATTTTCATCTGCAACTGTGTGTGGTTCGCTGTCCATCATTCTGCAACTCTGTAACAGGTAAGTGATCATTCAGTGTCTATACATGTATTGCCTTTTTGTTGTCTTACAGACTTTCAGGACCAGTGGCACTCCCCTTCCTGATGGTCCATACAGTCAACAAGAGTCTTTCCATTGCAACTGTGTGTGGCTCGCTATTAATCTGTCTGCAAGTGTGTTACCGGTAGGTCATCATTCAGTTTCTATACATGTATTGACTTTCTTTGTTTGTCTTACAGGTTTTTCGGACAGCATGACCGCCCCCCTCCCTTCCTGATGGTGGATCTGTCCTTCAAGGGTCTGTGCATCTGCAACTGTGTGTGAGTCGCTACTATCTGTCTGCAAGTGTGTAATAGGTTGGTGATCATTCAGTTTCTATACATGTATTGACTTTCTTTTTTGGGTTACAGGTTCTCAAGAAGTCCATCAACCTCTTCTTCTCCCTGAAGGTGTATCCTTCTAACAAATATTTTAATCTGTAACTGTGTGTGGTTTAATGTTCATCATTCTGCAACTCTGTAACAGGTAAGTGATCATTCAGTGTCTATAAATGTATTGCCTTTTTGTTGTCTTACAGGCTTTCAGGACCAATGGCTCCCCCCTTCCTGATGGTCCATACAGTAAACAAGGGTCTGTCCATAGCAACTGTGTGTGGCTTGCTATTAATCTGTCTGCAAGTGTGTAACAGGTAGGTGATCATTCAGTTTCTAAACATGTATTGACTTTCTTTTTTGTGTTACAGATTCTCAAGAAGTTCATCAACCTCTTGTTCTCCCTGAAGTTGTGTCCTTCTTACAAATATTTTCATCTATAACTGTGTGTGGTTCGCTGTCCATCATTCTGCAACTCTGTAACAGGTAAGTGATCATTCAGTGTCTATACAGGTATTGCCTTTTTGTTGTCTTACAGGCTTTCAGGACCAGTGGCTCCCCCCTTTCCTGATGGTGCATACAGCCAACAACGGTCTGTCCATTGCAACTGTGTGTGAGTCGCTATTAATCTGTCTGCAAGTGTGTAACAGGTTGGTGATCATTCAATTTCTATACATGTATTGACTTTCTTTGTTTGTCTTACAGGTTTTTCGGACAGCATGACCGCCTCCCTCCCTTCCTGATGTTGGATCTGTCCTTTAAGGGTCTGTGCATCTGCAACTGTGTGAGTCGCTACAATCTGTCTGCAAGTGTGTAACAGGTAGGTGATCATTCAGTTTCTAAACATGTATTGACTTTCTTTTTTGTGTTACAGATTCTCAAGAAGTTCATCAACCTCTTGTTCTCCCTGAAGTTGTGTCCTTCTTACAAATATTTTCATCTGTAACTGTGTGTGGTTCGCTGTCCATCATTCTGCAACTCTGTAACAGGTAAGTGAGCATTCAGTGTCTATACAGGTATTGCCTTTTTGTTGTCTTACAGGCTTTCAGGACCAGTGGCTCCCCCCTTTCCTGATGGTGCATACAGCCAACAACGGTCTGTCCATTGCAACTGTGTGTGAGTCACTACTATCTGTCTGCAAGTGTGTAACAGGTAGGTCATCATTCAGTTTCTGTACATGTATTGACTTTCTTTGTTTGTCTTACAGGTGTTTCTGGCAGCATGACCGCCTCCCTCCCTTCATGATGGTGGATCTGTCCTTCAAGGGTCTGTGCATCTGCAACTGTGTGTGGATTGCTATTAATCTGTCTGCAAGTGTGTAACAGGTTGGTGATCATTCAGTTTTTATACGTGTATTGACTTTCTTTTTTGTGTTACAGATTCTCAAGAAGTTCATCAACCTCTTCTTCTCCCTGAAGGTGTATCCTTCTAACAAATATTTTCATCTGTAACTGTGTGTGGTTTGATGTTCATCATTTTGCAACTCTGTAACAGGTAAGTGATCATTCAGTGTCTATACATGTGTTGCCTTTTTGTTGTCTTACAGGCTTTCAGGACCAATGGCTCCCGCCTTCCTGATGGTCCATACAGTAAACAAGGGTCTGTCCATTGCAACTGTGTGTGGCTCGCTTTCAATCTGTCTGCAAGTGTGTAACAGGTAGGTGATCATTCAGTGTCTATACATGTATTGCCTTTTTGTTGTCTTACAGACTTTCAGGACCAGTGGCCCTCCCTTTCCTGATGGTCCATACAGTCAACAAGGGTCTGTCCATTGCAACTGTGTGTGGCTCGCTATTAATCTGTCTGCAAGTGTGTAACCGGTAGGTCATCATTCAGTTTCTATACATGTATTGACTTTCTTTGTTTGTCCTACAGGTTTTTCGGACAGCATGACCGCCTCCCTCCCTTCCTGATGTTGGATCTGTCCTTTAAGGGTCTGTGCATCTCCAACTGTGTGTGTCGCTACTATCTGTCTGCAAGTGTGTAACAGGTTGGTGATCATTCAGTTTCTAAACATGTATTGACTTTCTTTTTTGTGTTACAGATTCTGAAGAAGTTCATCAACCTCTTGTTCTCCCTGAAGTTGTGTCCTTCTTACAAATATTTTCATCTGTAACTGTGTGTGGTTCGCTGTCCATCATTCTGCAACTCTGTAACAGGTAAGTGATCATTCAGTGTCTATACATGTATTGCCTTTTTGTTGTCTTACAGGCTTTCAGGACCAATGGCTCCCCCCTTCCTGATGGTGCATACAGCCAACAACGGTCTGTCCATCGCAACTATGTGTGAGTCGCTACTATCTGTCTGCAAGTGTGTAACAGGTTGGTGATCATTCAATTTCTATACATGTATTGACTTTCTTTTTTGTGTTACAGGTTTTCAAGAAGTTCTTCAACCTCTTCTGCTCCCTGAAGGTGTATCCTTCTAACAAATACTTTTTCATCTGCAACTGTGTGTGGTTCGCTGTCCATCATTCTGCAACTCTGTAACAGGTAAGTGATCATTCAGTGTCTATACATGTATTGCCTTTTTGTTGTCTTACAGACTTTCAGGACCAGTGGCAATCCCCTTCCTGATGGTCCATACAGTCAACAAGGGTCTTTCAATTGCAACTGTGTGTGGCTCGCTATTAATCTGGCTGCAAGTGTGTAACAGGTAGGTCATCATTCAGTTTCTTTACATGTATTGACTTTCTTTGTTTGTCTTACAGGTTTTTCGGACAGCATGACCGCCTCCCTCCCTTCCTGATGGTGGATCTGTCCTTCAAGGGTCTGTGCATCTGCAACTGTGTGTGAGTCGCTACTATCTGTCTGCAAGTGTGTAACAGGTTGGTGATCATTCAGTTTCTATACGTGTATTGACTTTCTTATTTGTGTTACAAGTTCTCAAGAGGTCCATCAACCTCTTCTTGTCCCTGACGGTGTATCCTTCTAACAAATATTTTCATCTGTAACTTTGTGTGGCTCGCTGTCCATCATTCTGCAACTCTGTAACAGTTAAGTGATCATTCAGTGTCTATACATGTATTGCCTTTTTGTTGTCTTACAGGCTTTCAGAACCAATGGCTCCCACCTTCCTGATGTTGCACACAGACAACAACGGTCTGTCCATTGCAACTTTATGTGACTCGCTAGTATCTGTCTGCAAGTGTGTAACAGGTTAGTGATCATTCAGTTTCTATACATGTATTGACTTTCTTTTTTGTGTTACACTTTCTCAAGAAGTCCATCAACCTCTTCTTCTCCCTGAAGGTGTATCCTTCTAACAAATACATTTTCATCTGCAACTGTGTGTGGTTCGCTGTCCATCATTCTGCAACTCTGTAACAGGTAAGTGATCATTCAGTGTCTATACATTTTTTGCCTTTTTGTTGTCTTACAGACTTTCAGGACCAGTGGCACTCCCCTTCCTGATGGTCCATACAGTCAACAAGGGTCTTTCCATTGCAACTGTGTGTGGCTCGCTATTAATCTGTCTGCAAGTGTGTAACAGGTAGGTCATCATTCAGTTTCTATACATGTATTGACTTTCTTTGTTTGTCTTACAGGTTTTTCAGACAGCATGACCGCCTCCCTCCCTTCATGATGGTGGATCTGTCCTTCAAGGGTCTGTGCATCTGCAACTGTGTGTGAGTCGCAACTATCTGTCTGCAAGTGTGTAACAGGTTGGTGATCATTCAGTTTCTATACATGTTTTGACTTTCTTTTTTGGGTTACAGGTTCTCAAGAAGTCCATCAACCTCTTCTTCTCCCTGAAGGTGTATCCTTCTAACAAATATTTTCATCTGTAACTGTGTGTGGTTCGCTGTCCATCATTCTGCAACTCTGTAACAGGTAAGTGATCATTCAGTGTCTATACATGTATTGCCTTTTTGTTGTCTTACAGGCTTTCAGGACCAATGGCTTCACCCTTCCTGATGGTGCATACAGCCAACAACGGTCTGTCCATCGCAACTATGTGTGAGTCGCTACTATCTGTCTGCAAGTGTGTAACAGGTTGGTGATCATTCAATTTCTATACATGTATTGACTTTATTTTTTGTGTTACAGGTTTTCAAGAAGTCCATCAACCTCTTCTTCTCCCTGAAGGTGTATCCTTCTAAGAAATACATTTTCATCTGCAACTGTGTGTAGTTCGCTGTCCATCATTCTGCAACTCTGTAACAGGTAAGTGATCATTCAGTGTCTATACATGTATTGCCTTTTTGTTGTCTTACAGGCTTTCAGAACCAATGGCTCCCACCTTCCTGATGTTGCACACAGACAACAACGGTCTGTCCATTGCAACTTTGTGTGACTTGCTACTATCTGTCTGCAAGTGTGTAACAGGTAGGTCATCATTCAGTTTCTATACATGTATTGACTTTCTTTGTTTGTCTTACAGGTTTTTCGGACAGCATGATCGCCTCCCTCCCTTCCTGATGGTGGATTTGTCCTTCATGGGTCTTTTCATCTGCAACTGTGTGTGGATTGCTATTAATCTGTCTGCAAGTCTGTAACAGGTTGGTGATCATTCAGTTTTTATACGTGTATTGACTTTCTTTTTTGTGTTAAACATTCTCAAGAAGTTCATCAACCTCTTCTTCTCCCTGAAGGTGTATCCTTCTAACAAATATTTTAATCTGTAACTGTGTGTGGTTTGATGTTCATCATTCTGCAACTCTGTAACAGGTAAGTGATCATTCAGTGTCTATACATGTATTGCCTTTTTGTTGTCTTACAGGCTTTTAGGACCAATGGCTCCCCCCTTCCTGATGGTGCATACGGCCAACAACGGTCTGTCCATCGCAACTATGTGTGAGTCGCTACTATCTGTCTGCAAGTGTATAACAGGTTGGTGATCATTCAATTTCTATACATGTATTGACTTTCTTTTTTGTGTTACAGGTTTTCAAGAAGTCCATCAACCTCTTCTTCTCCCTGAAGGTGTATCCTTCTAACAAATACATTTTCATCTGCAACTGTGTGGTTCGCTGTCCATCATTCTGCAACTCTGTAACAGGTAAGTGATCATTCAGTGTCTATAAATGTATTGCCGTTTTGTTGTCTTACATTCTTTCAGGACCAATGGCTCCCGCCTTCCTGATGGTCCATACAGTCAACAAGGGTCTGTCCATTGCAACTGTTTGTGGCTCGCTATTAATCTGTTTGCAAGTGTGTAACAGGTAGGTCATCATTCAGTTTCTATACATGTATTGACTTTATTTTTTGTGTTACAGATTCTCAAGAAGTTCATCGACCTCTTCTTCTCCCTGAAGGTGTATCCTTCTAACAAATATTTTAATCTGTAACTGTGTGTGGTTTAATGTTCATCATTCTGCAATTCTGTAACAGGTAAGTGATCATTCAGTGTCTATAAATGTATTGCCTTTTTGTTGTCTTGCAGGCTTTTAAGACCAATGGCTCACCCCTTCCTGATGGTCCATACAGTCAACACGGGTCTGTCCATTGCAACTGTTTGTGTCTCGCTATTAATCTGTCTGCAAGTGTGTAACAGGTAGGTCATCATTCAGTTTCTATACATGTATTGACTTTCTTTGTTTGTCTTACAGGTTTTTCTGAAAGCATGACTGCCTCCCTCCCTTCCTGATGGAGGATCTGTCCTTCAAGGGTCTGTGCATCTGCAAGTGTGTGTGGCTCACTATTAATCTGTCTACAAGTGTGTAACAGGTAGATCATCATTCAGTTTCTATACATGTATTGACTTTCTTTGTTTGTCTTCCAGGTTTTTCGGACAGCATGACCGCCTCCCTCCCTTCCTGATGGAGGATCTATCCTTCAAGGGTCTGTGTATCTGCAACTGTGTGTGGCTTGCTATTAATCTGTCTGCAAGTGTGTAACAGGTTGGTGATCATTCAGTTTCTATACGTGTATTGACTTTCTTATTTGTGTTACAGGTACTCAAGAAGTCCATCAACCTCTTCTTCTCCCTGAAGGTGTATCCTTCTAACAAATACATTTTCATCTGCAACTGTGTGTGGTTCGCTGTCCATCATTCTGCAACTCTGTAATAGGTAAGTGATCATTCAGTGTCTATACATGTATTGCCTTTTTGTTGTCTTACAGGCTTTCAGGACCAATGGCTCCCCCCTTCCTGATGGTGCATACAGCCAACAAGTGTCTTTCCATTGCAACTGTGTGTGGCTCGCTTTCAATCTGTCTGCAAGTGTGTAACAGGTAGGTGATCATTCAGTGTCTATACATGTATTGCCTTTTTGTTGTCTTACAGGCTTTCAGAACCAATGGCTCCCACTTTCCTGATGTTGCACACAGACAACAACGGTCTGTCCATTGCAACTTTGTGTGACTCGCTACGATCTGTCTGCAAGTGTGTAACAGGTTAGTGATCATTCTGTTTCTATACATGTATTGACTTTCTTTTTTGTGTTACAGTTTCTCAAGAAGTCCATCAACCTCTTCTTCTCCCTGAAGGTGTATCCTTCTAACAAATACATTTTCATCTGCAACTGTGTGTGGTTCGCTGTCCATCATTCTGCAACTCTGTAACAGGTAAGTGATCATTCAGTGTCTATACATGTATTGCCTTTTTGTTGTCTTACAGACTTTCAGGACCAGTGGCACTCCCCTTCCTGATGGTCCATACAGTCAACAAGAGTCTTTCCATTGCAACTGTGTGTGGCTCGCTATTAATCTGTCTGCAAGTGTGTTACCGGTAGGTCATCATTCAGTTTCTATACATGTATTGACTTTCTTTTTTTTTGTCTTACAGGTTTTTCGGACAGCATGACCGCCCCCCTCCCTTCCTGATGGTGGATCTGTCCTTCAAGGGTCTGTGCATCTGCAACTGTGAGTGAGTCGCTACTATCTGTCTGCAAGTGTGTAATAGGTTGGTGATCATTCAGTTTCTATACATGTATTGACTTTCTTTTTTGGGTTACAGGTTCTCAAGAAGTCCATCAACCTCTTCTTCTCCCTGAAGGTGTATCCTTCTAACAAATATTTTCATCTGTAACTGTGTGTGGTTCGCTGTCCATCATTCTGCAACTCTGTAACAGGTAAGTGATCATTCAGTGTCTATACATGTATTGCCTTTTTGTTGTCTTACAGGCTTTCAGAACCAATGGCTCCCACCTTCCTGATGTTGCACACAGACAACAACGGTCTGTCCATTGCAACTTTATGTGACTCGCTAGTATCTGTCTGCAAGTGTGTAACAGGTTAGTGATCATTCAGTTTCTATACATGTATTGACTTTCTTTTTTGTGTTACAGTTTCTCAAGAAGTCCATCAACCTCTTCTTCTCCCTGAAGGTGTATCCTTCTAACAAATACATTTTCATCTGCAACTGTGTGTGGTTCGCTGTCCATCATTCTGCAACTCTGTAACAGGTAAGTGATCATTCAGTGTCTATACATTTTTTGCCTTTTTGTTGTCTTACAGACTTTCAGGACCAGTGGCACTCCCCTTCCTGATGGTCCATACAGTCAACAAGGGTCTTTCCATTGCAACTGTGTGTGGCTCGCTATTAATCTGTCTGCAAGTGTGTAACAGGTAGGTCATCATTCAGTTTCTATACATGTATTGACTTTCTTTGTTTGTCTTACAGGTTTTTCAGACAGCATGACCGCCTCCCTCCCTTCATGATGGTGGATCTGTCCTTCAAGGGTCTGTGCATCTGCAACTGTGTGTGAGTCGCAACTATCTGTCTGCAAGTGTGTAACAGGTTGGTGATCATTCAGTTTCTATACATGTTTTGACTTTCTTTTTTGGGTTACAGGTTCTCAAGAAGTCCATCAACCTCTTCTTCTCCCTGAAGGTGTATCCTTCTAACAAATATTTTCATCTGTAACTGTGTGTGGTTCGCTGTCCATCATTCTGCAACTCTGTAACAGGTAAGTGATCATTCAGTGTCTATACATGTATTGCCTTTTTGTTGTCTTACAGGCTTTCAGGACCAATGGCTTCACCCTTCCTGATGGTGCATACAGCCAACAACGGTCTGTCCATCGCAACTATGTGTGAGTCGCTACTATCTGTCTGCAAGTGTGTAACAGGTTGGTGATCATTCAATTTCTATACATGTATTGACTTTATTTTTTGTGTTACAGGTTTTCAAGAAGTCCATCAACCTCTTCTTCTCCCTGAAGGTGTATCCTTCTAAGAAATACATTTTCATCTGCAACTGTGTGTAGTTCGCTGTCCATCATTCTGCAACTCTGTAACAGGTAAGTGATCATTCAGTGTCTATACATGTATTGCCTTTTTGTTGTCTTACAGGCTTTCAGAACCAATGGCTCCCACCTTCCTGATGTTGCACACAGACAACAACGGTCTGTCCATTGCAACTTTGTGTGACTTGCTACTATCTGTCTGCAAGTGTGTAACAGGTAGGTCATCATTCAGTTTCTATACATGTATTGACTTTCTTTGTTTGTCTTACAGGTTTTTCGGACAGCATGATCGCCTCCCTCCCTTCCTGATGGTGGATTTGTCCTTCATGGGTCTTTTCATCTGCAACTGTGTGTGGATTGCTATTAATCTGTCTGCAAGTCTGTAACAGGTTGGTGATCATTCAGTTTTTATACGTGTATTGACTTTCTTTTTTGTGTTACACATTCTCAAGAAGTTCATCAACCTCTTCTTCTCCCTGAAGGTGTATCCTTCTAACAAATATTTTAATCTGTAACTGTGTGTGGTTTGATGTTCATCATTCTGCAACTCTGTAACAGGTAAGTGATCATTCAGTGTCTATACATGTATTGCCTTTTTGTTGTCTTACAGGCTTTTAGGACCAATGGCTCCCCCCTTCCTGATGGTGCATACGGCCAACAACGGTCTGTCCATCGCAACTATGTGTGAGTCGCTACTATCTGTCTGCAAGTGTATAACAGGTTGGTGATCATTCAATTTCTATACATGTATTGACTTTCTTTTTTGTGTTACAGGTTTTCAAGAAGTCCATCAACCTCTTCTTCTCCCTGAAGGTGTATCCTTCTAACAAATACATTTTCATCTGCAACTGTGTGGTTCACTGTCCATCATTCTGCAACTCTGTAACAGGTAAGTGATCATTCAGTGTCTATAAATGTATTGCCGTTTTGTTGTCTTACATTCTTTCAGGACCAATGGCTCCCGCCTTCCTGATGGTCCATACAGTCAACAAGGGTCTGTCCATTGCAACTGTTTGTGGCTCGCTATTAATCTGTTTGCAAGTGTGTAACAGGTAGGTCATCATTCAGTTTCTATACATGTATTGACTTTATTTTTTGTGTTACAGATTCTCAAGAAGTTCATCGACCTCTTCTTCTCCCTGAAGGTGTATCCTTCTAACAAATATTTTAATCTGTAACTGTGTGTGGTTTAATGTTCATCATTCTGCAATTCTGTAACAGGTAAGTGATCATTCAGTGTCTATAAATGTATTGCCTTTTTGTTGTCTTGCAGGCTTTTAAGACCAATGGCTCACCCCTTCCTGATGGTCCATACAGTCAACACGGGTCTGTCCATTGCAACTGTTTGTGTCTCGCTATTAATCTGTCTGCAAGTGTGTAACAGGTAGGTCATCATTCAGTTTCTATACATGTATTGACTTTCTTTGTTTGTCTTACAGGTTTTTCTGACAGCATGACTGCCTCCCTCCCTTCCTGATGGAGGATCTGTCCTTCAAGGGTCTGTGCATCTGCAAGTGTGTGTGGCTCACTATTAATCTGTCTACAAGTGTGTAACAGGTAGATCATCATTCAGTTTCTATACATGTATTGACTTTCTTTGTTTGTCTTCCAGGTTTTTCGGACAGCATGACCGCCTCCCTCCCTTCCTGATGGAGGATCTATCCTTCAAGGGTCTGTGTATCTGCAACTGTGTGTGGCTTGCTATTAATCTGTCTGCAAGTGTGTAACAGGTTGGTGATCATTCAGTTTCTATACGTGTATTGACTTTCTTATTTGTGTTACAGGTACTCAAGAAGTCCATCAACCTCTTCTTCTCCCTGAAGGTGTATCCTTCTAACAAATACATTTTCATCTGCAACTGTGTGTGGTTCGCTGTCCATCATTCTGCAACTCTGTAATAGGTAAGTGATCATTCAGTGTCTATACATGTATTGCCTTTTTGTTGTCTTACAGGCTTTCAGGACCAATGGCTCCCCCCTTCCTGATGGTGCATACAGCCAACAAGTGTCTTTCCATTGCAACTGTGTGTGGCTCGCTTTCAATCTGTCTGCAAGTGTGTAACAGGTAGGTGATCATTCAGTGTCTATACATGTATTGCCTTTTTGTTGTCTTACAGGCTTTCAGAACCAATGGCTCCCACCTTCCTGATGTTGCACACAGACAACAACGGTCTGTCCATTGCAACTTTGTGTGACTCGCTACTATCTGTCTGCAAGTGTGTAACAGGTTAGTGATCATTCTGTTTCTATACATGTATTGACTTTCTTTTTTGTGTTACAGTTTCTCAAGAAGTCCATCAACCTCTTCTTCTCCCTGAAGGTGTATCCTTCTAACAAATACATTTTCATCTGCAACTGTGTGTGGTTCGCTGTCCATCATTCTGCAACTCTGTAACAGGTAAGTGATCATTCAGTGTCTATACATGTATTGCCTTTTTGTTGTCTTACAGACTTTCAGGACCAGTGGCACTCCCCTTCCTGATGGTCCATACAGTCAACAGGAGTCTTTCCATTGCAACTGTGTGTGGCTCGCTATTAATCTGTCTGCAAGTGTGTTACCGGTAGGTCATCATTCAGTTTCTATACATGTATTGACTTTCTTTGTTTGTCTTACAGGTTTTTCGGACAGCATGACCGCCCCCCTCCCTTCCTGATGGTGGATCTGTCCTTCAAGGGTCTGTGCATCTGCAACTGTGTGTGAGTCGCTACTATCTGTCTGCAAGTGTGTAATAGGTTGGTGATCATTCAGTTTCTATACATGTATTGACTTTCTTTTTTGGGTTACAGGTTCTCAAGAAGTCCATCAACCTCTTCTTCTCCCTGAAGGTGTATCCTTCTAACAAATATTTTCATCTGTAACTGTGTGTGGTTCGCTGTCCATCATTCTGCAACTCTGTAACAGGTAAGTGATCATTCAGTGTCTATACATGTATTGCCTTTTTGTTGTCTTACAGGCTTTCAGAACCAATGGCTCCCACCTTCCTGATGTTGCACACAGACAACAACGGTCTGTCCATTGCAACTTTGTGTGACTCGCTACTATCTGTCTGCAAGTGTGTAACACGTTAGTGATCATTCAGTTTCTCTACATGTATTGACTTTCTTTTTGTGTTACAGATTCTCAAGAAGTTCATCAACCTCTTCTTCTCCCTGAAGGTGTATCCTTCTAACAAATATTTTAATCTGTAACTGTGTGTGGTTCGCTGTCCATCATTCTGCAACTCTGTAACAGATAAGTGATCATTCAGTGTCTATACATGTATTGCCTTTTTGTTGTCTTACAGGCTTTCAGGACCAATGGCTCCCTCTTCCTGATGGTCCATACAGTAAACAAGGGTCTGTCCATAGCAACTGTGTGTGGCTTGCTATTAATCTGTCTGCAAGTGTGTAACAGGTAGGTGATCATTCAGTTTCTAAACATGTATTGACTTTCTTTTTTGTGTTACAGATTCTCAAGAAGTTCATCAACCTCTTGTTCTCCCTGAAGTTGTGTCCTTTTTACAAATATTTTCATCTGTAACTGTGTGTGGTTCGCTGTCCATCATTCTGCAACTCTGTAACAGGTAAGTGATCATTCAGTGTCTATACATGTATTGCCTTTTTGTTGTCTTACAGGCTTTCAGGACCAATGGCTCCCCCCTTTCCTGATGGTGCATACAGCCAACAACGGTCTGTCCATTGCAACTGTGTGTGAGTCGCTATTAATCTGTCTGCAAGTGTGTAACAGGTTGGTGATCATTCAATTTCTATACATGTATTGACTTTCTTTGTTTGTCTTACAGGTTTTTCGGACAGCATGACCGCCTCCCTCCCTTCCTGATGTTGGATCTGTCCTTTAAGGGTCTGTGCATCTGCAACTGTGTGAGTCGCTACAATCTGTCTGCAAGTGTGTAACAGGTAGGTGATCATTCAGTTTCTAAACATGTATTGACTTTCTTTTTTGTGTTACAGATTCTCAAGAAGTTCATCAACCTCTTGTTCTCCCTGAAGTTGTGTCCTTCTTACAAATATTTTCATCTGTAACTGTGTGTGGTTCGCTGTCCATCATTCTGCAACTCTGTAACAGGTAAGTGAGCATTCAGTGTCTATACAGGTATTGCCTTTTTGTTGTCTTACAGGCTTTCAGGACCAGTGGCTCCCCCCTTTCCTGATGGTGCATACAGCCAACAACGGTCTGTCCATTGCAACTGTGTGTGAGTCACTACTATCTGTCTGCAAGTGTGTAACAGGTTGGTGATCATTCAGTTTCTAAACATGTATTGACTTTCTTTTTTGTGTTACAGATTCTCAAGAAGTTCATCAACCTCTTGTTCTCCCTGAAGTTGTGTCCTTCTTACAAATATTTTCATCTGTAACTGTGTGTGGTTCGCTGTCCATCATTCTGCAACTCTGTAACAGGTAAGTGACCATTCAATGTCTATACATGTATTTCCTTTTTGTTGTCTTACAGGCTTTCAGGACCAATGGCTCCCCCCTTTCCTGATGGTGCATACAGCCAACAACGGTCTGTCCATTGCAACTGTGTGTGAGTCACTACTATCTGTCTGCAAGTGTGTAACAGGTAGGTCATCATTCAGTTTCTGTACATGTATTGACTTTCTTTGTTTGTCTTACAGGTGTTTCTGGCAGCATGACCGCCTCCCTCCCTTCATGATGGTGGATCTGTCCTTCAAGGGTCTGTGCATCTGCAACTGTGTGTGGATTGCTATTAATCTGTCTGCAAGTGTGTAACAGGTTGGTGATCATTCAGTTTTTATACGTGTATTGACTTTCTTTTTTGTGTTACAGATTCTCAAGAAGTTCATCAATCTCTTCTTCTCCCTGAAGGTGTATCCTTCTAACAAATATTTTCATCTGTAACTGTGTGTGGTTTGATGTTCATCATTTTGCAACTCTGTAACAGGTAAGTGATCATTCAGTGTCTATAAATGTATTGCCTTTTTGTTGTCTTGCAGGCTTTCAAGACCAATGGCTCACCCCTTCCTGATGGTCCATACAGTCAACAAGGGTCTGTCTATTGCAACTGTTTGTGTCTCGCTATTAATCTGTCTGCAAGTGTGTAACAGGTAGGTCATCATTCAGTTTCTATACATGTATTGACTTTCTTTGTTTGTCTTACAGGTTTTTCTGACAGCATGACTGCCTCCCTCCCTTCCTGATGGAGGATCTGTCCTTCAAGGGTCTGTGCATCTGCAAGTGTGTGTGGCTCACTATTAATCTGTCTACAAGTGTGTATCAGGTAGATCATCATTCAGTTTCTATACATGTATTGACTTTCTTTGTTTGTCTTCCAGGTTTTTCGGACAGCATGACCGCCTCCCTCCCTTCCTGATGGAGGATCTATCCTTCAAGGGTCTGTGTATCTGCAACTGTGTGTGGCTTGCTATTAATCTGTCTGCAAGTGTGTAACAGGTTGGTGATCATTCAGTTTCTATACGTGTATTGACTTTCTTATTTGTGTTACAGGTACTCAAGAAGTCCATCAACCTCTTCTTCTCCCTGAAGGTGTATCCTTCTAACAAATACATTTTCATCTGCAACTGTGTGTGGTTCGCTGTCCATCATTCTGCAACTCTGTAACAGGTAAGTGATCATTCAGTGTCTATACATGTATTGCCTTTTTGTTGTCTTACAGGCTTTCAGGACCAATGGCTCCCCACTTCCTGATGTTGCATACAGCCAACAAGGTTCTGTCCATTGCAACTGTTTGTGGCTCGCTATTAATCTGTCTTCAAGTCTGTAACAGGTAGGTCATCATTCAGTTTCTATACATGTATTGACTTTCTTTGTTTGTCTTACAGGTTTTACGGACAGCATGACCGCCTCCCTCCCTTCCTTATGGAGGATCTGTCCATCAAGGGTCTGTGCATCTGCAACTGTGTGTGAGTCGCTACTATCTGTCTGCAAGTGTGTAACAGGTTGGTGATACTTCAGTTTCTAAACATGTATTGACTTTCTTTTTTGTGTTTCTCAAGAAGTCCATCAACCTCTTTTTCTCCCTGAAGGTGTATCCTTCTAACAAATATTTTAATCTGTAACTGTGTGTGGTTTGATGTTCATCATTCTGCAACTCTGTCACAGGTAATTGATCATTCAGTGTCTATACATGTATTGCCTTTTTGTTGTCTTACAGGCTTTCAGGACCAATGCCTTCCCCCTTTCCTGATGGTGCATACAGTCAACAAGTGTCTGTCCATTGCAACTGTGTGTGGCTCGCTTTCAATCTGTCTGCAAGTGTGTAACAGGTAGGTGATCATTCAGTGTCTATACATGTATTGCCTTTTTGTTGTCTTACAGGCTTTCAGAACCAATGGCTCCCACTTTCCTGATGTTGCACACAGACAACAACGGTCTGTCCATTGCAACTTTGTGTGACTCGCTACGATCTGTCTGCAAGTGTGTAACAGGTTAGTGATCATTCTGTTTCTATACATGTATTGACTTTCTTTTTTGTGTTACAGTTTCTCAAGAAGTCCATCAACCTCTTCTTCTCCCTGAAGGTGTATCCTTCTAACAAATACATTTTCATCTGCAACTGTGTGTGGTTCGCTGTCCATCATTCTGCAACTCTGTAACAGGTAAGTGATCATTCAGTGTCTATACATGTATTGCCTTTTTGTTGTCTTACAGACTTTCAGGACCAGTGGCACTCCCCTTCCTGATCGTCCATACAGTCAACAAGAGTCTTTCCATTGCAACTGTGTGTGAGTCGCTACTATCTGTCTGCAAGTGTGTAACAGGTTGGTGATCATTCAGTTTCTATACATGTATTGACTTTCTTTTTTGGGTTACAGGTTCTCAAGAAGTCCATCAACCTCTTCTTCTCCCTGAAGGTGTATCCTTCTAACAAATATTTTATTCTGTAACTGTGTGTGGTTTGATGTTCATCATTCTGCAACTCTGTAACAGGTAAGTGATCATTCAGTGTCTATAAATGTATTGCCTTTTTGTTGTCTTACAGGCTTTCAGGACCAATGGCTCCCCCCTTCCTGATGGTCCATACAGTCAACAAGGGTCTGTCTATTGCAACTGTTTGTAGCTCGCTATTAATCTGTCTGCAAGTGTGTAACAGGTAGGTCATCATTCAGTTTCTATACATGTATTGACTTTCTTTGTTTGTCTTCCAGGTTTTTCTGACAGCATGACTGCCTCCCTCCCTTCCTGATGGAGTATCTGTCCTGCAAGGGTGTGTGCATTTTCAACTGTGTGTGGCTCACTATTAATCTGTCTACAAGTGTGTAACAGGTCGATCATCATTCAGTTTCTATACATGTATTGACTTTGTTTGTTTGTCTTCCAGGTTTTTCGGACAGCATGACCGCCTCCCTCCCTTCCTGATGGAGGATCTATCCTTCAAGGGTCTGTGTATCTGCAACTGTGTGTGGCTTGCTATTAATCTGTCTGCAAGTGTGTAACAGGTTGGTGATCATTCAGTTTCTATACGTGTATTGACTTTCTTATTTGTGTTACAGGTTCTCAAGAGGTCCATCAACCTCTTCTTCTCCCTGAAGGTGTATCCTTCTAACAAATACATTTTCATCTGCAACTGTGTGTGCTTCGCTGTCCATCATTCTGCAACTCTGTAACAGATAAGTGATCATTCAGTGTCTATACATGTATTGCCTTTTTGTTGTCTTACAGGCTTTCAGGACCAATGGCCCCCCCCTTCCTGATGGTCCATACAGTAAACAAGGGTCTGTCCATAGCAACTGTGTGTGGCTTGCTATTAATCTGTCTGCAAGTGTGTAACAGGTAGGTGATCATTCAGTTTCTAAACATGTATTGACTTTCTTTTTTGTGTTACAGATTCTCAAGAAGTTCATCAACCTCTTGTTCTCCCTGAAGTTGTGTCCTTCTTACAATTATTTTCATCTGTAACTGTGTGTGGTTCGCTGTCCATCATTCTGCAACTCTGTAACAGGTAAGTGATCATTCAGTGTCTATACATGTATTGCCTTTTTGTTGTCTTACAGGCTTTCAGGACCAATGGCTCCCCCCTTTCCTGATGGTGCATACAGCCAACAACGGTCTGTCCATTGCAACTGTGTGTGAGTCGCTATTAATCTGTCTGCAAGTGTGTAACAGGTTGGAGATCATTCAATTTCTATACATGTATTGACTTTCTTTGTTTGTCTTACAGGTTTTTCGGACAGCATGACCGCCTCCCTCCCTTCCTGATGTTGGATCTGTCCTTTAAGGGTCTGTGCATCTGCAACTGTGTGAGTCGCTACAATCTGTCTGCAAGTGTGTAACAGGTAGGTGATCATTCAGTTTCTAAACATGTATTGACTTTCTTTTTTGTGTTACAGATTCTCAAGAAGTTCATCAACCTCTTGTTCTCCCTGAAGTTGTGTCCTTCTTACAAATATTTTCATCTGTAACTGTGTGTGGTTCGCTGTCCATCATTCTGCAACTCCGTAACAGGTAAGTGAGCATTCAGTGTCTATACAGGTATTGCCTTTTTGGTGTCTTACAGGCTTTCAGGACCAATGGCTCCCCCCTTTCCTGATGGTGCATACAGCCAACAACGGTCTGTCCATTGCAACTGTGTGTGAGTCGCTATTAATCTGTCTGCAAGTGTGTAACAGCTTGGTGATCATTCAATTTCTATACATGTATTGACTTTCTTTTTTGTGTTACGGGTTTTCAAGAAGTTTATCAACCTCTTCTTCTCCCTGAAGGTGTATCCTTCTAACAAATACATTTTCATCTGCAACTGTGTGTAGTTCGCTGTCCATCATTCTGCAACTCTGTAACAGGTAAGTGATCATTCAGTGTCTATACATGTATTGCCTTTTTGTTGTCTTACAGGCTTTCAGGACCAATGGCCCCCCCCTTCCTGATGGTCCATACAGTAAACAAGGGTCTGTCCATAGCAACTGTGTGTGGCTTGCTATTAATCTGTCTGCAAGTGTGTAACAGGTAGGTGATCATTCAGTTTCTAAACATGTATTGACTTTCTTTTTTGTGTTACAGATTCTCAAGAAGTTCATCAACCTCTTGTTCTCCCTGAAGTTGTGTCCTTCTTACAATTATTTTCATCTGTAACTGTGTGTGGTTCGCTGTCCATCATTCTGCAACTCTGTAACAGGTAAGTGATCATTCAGTGTCTATACATGTATTGCCTTTTTGTTTTCTTACAGGCTTTCAGGACCAATGGCTCCCCCCTTTCCTGATGGTGCATACAGCCAACAACGGTCTGTCCATTGCAACTGTGTGTGAGTCGCTATTAATCTGTCTGCAAGTGTGTAACAGGTTGGAGATCATTCAATTTCTATACATGTATTGACTTTCTTTGTTTGTCTTACAGGTTTTTCGGACAGCATGACCGCCTCCCTCCCTTCCTGATGTTGGATCTGTCCTTTAAGGGTCTGTGCATCTGCAACTGTGTGAGTCGCTACAATCTGTCTGCAAGTGTGTAACAGGTAGGTGATCATTCAGTTTCTAAACATGTATTGACTTTCTTTTTTGTGTTACAGATTCTCAAGAAGTTCATCAACCTCTTGTTCTCCCTGAAGTTGTGTCCTTCTTACAAATATTTTCATCTGTAACTGTGTGTGGTTCGCTGTCCATCATTCTGCAACTCCGTAACAGGTAAGTGAGCATTCAGTGTCTATACAGGTATTGCCTTTTTGGTGTCTTACAGGCTTTCAGGACCAATGGCTCCCCCCTTTCCTGATGGTGCATACAGCCAACAACGGTCTGTCCATTGCAACTGTGTGTGAGTCGCTATTAATCTGTCTGCAAGTGTGTAACAGCTTGGTGATCATTCAATTTCTATACATGTATTGACTTTCTTTTTTGTGTTACGGGTTTTCAAGAAGTTTATCAACCTCTTCTTCTCCCTGAAGGTGTATCCTTCTAACAAATACATTTTCATCTGCAACTGTGTGTAGTTCGCTGTCCATCATTCTGCAACTCTGTAACAGGTAAGTGATCATTCAGTGTCTATACATGTATTGCCTTTTTGTTGTCTTACAGGCTTTCAGGACCAATGGCTCCCCACTTCCTGATGTTGCATACAGCCAACAAGGTTCTGTCCATTGCAACTGTTTGTGGCTCGCTATTAATCTGTCTGCAAGTGTGTAATAGGTAGGTCATCATTCAGTTTCTATACATGTATTGACTTTCTTTGTTTGTCTTACAGGTTTTACGGACAGCATGACCGCCTCCCTCTCGTCCTGATGGAGGATCTGTCCTTCAAGGGTCTTTGCATCTGCACCTGTGTGTGGCTCGCTTTTAATCTGTCTGCAAGTGTGTAAGAGGTAGGTCATCATTCAGTGTCTATAAATGTATTGACTTTCTTTGTTTGTATTACAGGTTTTACAGACAGCATGACCGCCTCCCTCCCTTCCTGATGGAGGATCTATCCTTCAAGGGTCTGTGTATCTGCAACTGTGTGTGGCTTGCTATGAATCTGTCTGCAAGTGTGTAACAGGTTGGTGATCATTCAGTTTCTATACGTGTATTGACTTTCTTATTTGTGTTACAGGTACTCAAGAAGTCCATCAACCTCTTCTTCTCCCTGAAGGTGTATCCTTCTAACAAATACATTTTCATCTGCAACTGTGTGTGGTTCGCTGTCCATCATTCTGCAACTCTGTAACAGGTAAGTGATCATTCAGTGTCTATACATGTATTGCCTTTTTGTTGTCTTACAGGCTTTCAGGACCAATGGCTCCCCACTTCCTGATGTTGCATACAGCCAACAAGGTTCTGTCCATTGCAACTGTTTGTGGCTCGCTATTAATCTGTCTGCAAGTGTGTAACAGGTAGGTCATGATTCAGTTTCTATACATGTATTGACTTTCTTTGTTTGTCTTACAGGTTTTACGGACAGCATGACCGCCTCCCTCCCTTCCTGATGGAGGATCTGTCCATCAAGGGTCTGTGCATCTGCAACTGAGTGTGGCTCGCTATTAATCTGTCTGCAAGTGTGTAACAGGTAGGTGATCATTCAGTTTCTATACATGTATTGTTTTTCTTTGTTTGTCTTACAGGTTTTTCTGACAGCATGACCTCCTCCCTCCCTTCCTGATGGTGGATCTCTCCTTCAAGGGTCTGTGCATCTGCAACTGTGTGTGAGTCGCTACTATCTGTCTGCAAGTGTGTTTCAGGTTGGTGATCACTCAGTTTCTATACATGTTTTGCCTTTTTGTTGTCTTACAGGCTTTCAGGACCAGTGGCTCCCCCTTCCAGATGGTGCAACCAGCCAACAGGGGTCTGTCCATTGCAACTGTGTGTGGCTTGCTATTAATCTGTCTGCAAGTGTGTAACAGGTAGGTGATCATTCAGTTTCTGTACATGTATTGACTTTTTTTTGTGTTACAGGTTCTCAAGAAGTCCATCAACCTCTTCTTCTCCCTGAAGGTTTATCCTTCTAACAAATATATTTTCATATGCAACTGTGTGTGGTTCGCTGTCCACTTTTCTGCAACTCTGAAACAGGCAAGTGATCATTCAGTTTCTATACATGTATTGACTTTTTGTTGTCTTACAGGCTTTTAGGACCAATGGCTCCCCCCTTCCTGATGCTGCATACCGCCAATAAGGGTCTGTGCATCTGCAACTGTATGTGTGGCTCGCTATCTATCTGTCTGCAAGTGTGTAACAGGTAGGTGATCATTCAGTTTCTCTACATGTATTGACTTTCTTTTTTTTGTCTTACAGGTTTTTCGGACCACATGAACCAAGGGTCTGTGCATCTGCAACTGTGTGTGACTCGCTACTATCTGTCTGAAAGTGTGTAAAAGGTTGGTGATCATTCAGTTTCTATACATGTATTGACTTTTTGTTATCTTAAAGGCTTTCAGGACCAATGGCTCCCCCCTTCCTGATGGTGCATACAGCCAACAAGGGTCTGTCCATTGCAACTGTGTGTGTGGCTCGCTATCTATCTGTCTGCAAGTGTGTAACAGGTAAGTGATCATTCAGTTCCCCTTCCTGATGGTGCATACAGCCAACAAGGGTCTGTCTATTGCAATTGTGTGTGTGGCTCGCTAATATCTGTCTGCAAGTGTGTAACAGGTAAGTGATCATTCAGTTTCTATACATGTATTGCCTTTTTGTTGTCTTATAGGCTTTCAGGACCAATGGCTCCCTCTCTTCTTAACTTCAAGTCAACTGTGTGTGGCTCGCTATCTATCTGTCTGCAAGTGTGTAAGAGGTAGGTGGTCATTCAGTTTCTATACATGTATTTTTTTTTTTTGTTTTACATGTTCATGACCCCATGAGCCCCTCCCTCCCTGACCATGCATCCAGCCACCACAGTCTGTCCATCTGCAGTTGTCTTGCTCGCTGTCTATTGTTCTGCAACTGCGTTAGAGTTAAGTGATCTTTCAGTTCCAAAACCCTTATTGACTTTATTTGTTGTCTTACAGGTTCTGAGGATGTCATTATCCCCTCCCTCCCTGATGGTGCATCTCTCCTTCAAGGGTCTGTGCATCTGCAACTGTGTGTGAGTCGCTACTATTTGTCTGCAAGTGTGTTTCAGGTTGGTGATCACTCAGTTTCTATACATGTTTTGCCTTTTTGTTGTCTTACAGGCTTTCAGGACCAGTGGCTCCCCCTTCCAGATGGTGCAACCAGCCAACAGGGGTCTGTCCATTGCAACTGTGTGTGGCTTGCTATTAATCTGTCTGCAAGTGTGTAACAGGTAGGTGATCATTCAGTTTCTGTACATGTATTGACTTTTTTTTGTGTTACAGGTTACATCTGTCCATCAAGGGTCCATCCATCTTCACCTGTGTATGGCTCACTATCTATCTGTGTGCAACTGTCTAACAGGTAGGTGATCCCCATCCTGATGGTAGATGTGGCCAACAAGGGTCTGTCCTTCTGCAACTGTTTGTTTTTTGCTTTATATCGGTCTGCTTCTGTGTAACACATAGGTGATCATAACGTTTCTATATATGTATTTTCATTTTTTTTGTGTTACAGGTTCATACCCAACCCCCCCCCCCCCCCCCCCCCCCACGTAATGGTGGATCCCGGCAACAAGGTTCTGTCCATCTGAATCTTCTTTTTGTGCTTCTTGATTCAGACTGTTGTCAGTCCACCCACTGCTCCTGACTCAGTCCCAGTGATGAGCTCCACTGGTAGAGAGACCTCACTTCTGGTTCTGTGGTGGACCCTCTGCTCAGAACTCCATTAGGACATCTCCATCCCTACAGCCTGCAGCTAGGCCGAGAAATTAAGCAACGCCTGTGCGAGGAGTGCAGCTGTCCCACTCGGAGTATGGAGGTCCAGATTGCAGAGGTCTTCAGCTCACCAACTGGGACAAGCTTCGCCCCTCACTTTGAACTGGACACAAGCAGAGAGCCACTGCCTAAGCAGCCCAAGAGGAAAAGGAGGAGGCGAAGACACTGAGATCAGGAAAAGCAGCAAACATCACTTTTTTTAACTCCTTTTTTGTTGTGTACTTTTTTTTCTCTCATAACTGATGTACTGTCATGAACTTTGGCACAGAAATGTGCAATTGTGAAATATAAGCTTAATAATAGAACTGTAAATTTTACATTAGGGTTCACACCTTAATCTATAAACCTAGCTCTTTATTACTGTTTTAACTTATTATTTATTCTATTTATTGTTTCGTGTGTTTTTCTCTTTTAGTATAATACTTGTTAACGGTCTGTTTTTTTTGTTACATGTCATACTTGTGTTGCTCTCACCAAGTAAAATTGTAACATAGTTGGCGGAATAAAGACATTCTGAGATTTGGGGTTTACTGTGTAAAGTGGTCTGTTTTCATCTGTTTCCAGAGGTAAAAAGTAACATTCCAACTTCTTTCATTACAGTAGTTTTAATAATGTATGAGGACATCACATATTTGGGTCTAGGTCATCTTCATTCATCTTTAATCAATTTCAAATGCATTAATAAAAGTCGATTAATCATCAGCTGCCAACAATGCCTCCCAAAACCTGTTAAATCTCTACTTTTCCAAACTGAGGATTAAATCTAATTAAATCTAAACTGGTTTATGCTGGTCTGGTTTGCTAGTGTATGCTATTTTTTTCTAGAAGGGCAGTTTCTCAAAGGTTTATAGTCTTTGTGATGCTCTTATACTGTAACACCTGCTGGTGCGAGGTGCGTTCCACTGATGTGTCTGTGTGCATTTTCACCACTTAAATAGTAAATAAGCCTGTTAAAGAATTGATTGTCCATAAAATACTCTTATGAATTATTCACACAGGATTATGAATTCTTTCTAGAAAACAAATACCAATACAAATACCAAATACAATAATAATTAATAAATACAATAAATGAAAGTCTAAATTAACTAAAATAATGACAATCACTTGTTAGTGTTACCTTTATGGTAATAGAAGGGAAGTGGTATTTTGAGGAAACAATATTTTGTAGACAACAGTAAACAATTATTTAATATTTAAATGTACTTTTGGTATTATATTATAAATGGATTATTCTATTATATATTTTCATTATGTAATATAACATTATGATATTGTTTTTATAAGCACAGTCTATACTTACCTGAAATATCGAGAGTCTCTACACCCAACTGAATGACATGTGGAAGAAGCGCCATGTAGCGATTATTATACGTCAGTAACAACTTCCTCGTATAAAGACTTAGCGCTTCTAGGTGGAAGTAGGTCAGACGGGCCGGTGCCGCGACACCTCTATCCCCCCCCCGACTGTCCCATTGGTTTAAATATTGCACATGATAAATTGCCCATCTTCACACAGCTGTCATACTTATATGCCAGATTAAAATTTATGGAAAGATATTAATTGATCTTTACTGAGATGTTTTTATCTGAATAAAGTTTTGCTTTTATCATTTATAAATTATATGGTCTATATGAAGCTGTTCAAAATTGTAATTTATAAATGATTCATCATTTTTATACAGATAACAGCTCTCACTGGAACACAGAACAGAACTCAACACACTTTTAATCAACAATTATAAGACTTCAGTGGTTTCAGTGGTTAAAAATGTTTGAATGTTTTACTGGTCTTTCAGGCAGGAATCATCTTTAATATTTAATTACTAAAGCAGAAGAAATCCTTACATTAATTAATAATAAGAAAATGTAATTGTAATTGTTTTGAACTCCAAAGCGTCTGAACAAAAGACATCTACAATACGAGAGGGTCTCTGGTAATTCTTGTTCCTCCAGCAGCAGCAGAGTCACTGGGTCAAACGAAACGAGCCTCTCATTTCTTTTATGATTGATACAGTCAGTTACAGATTCTGGCCGCTAGACGGCGACAAAGCGCCAATTACACGGGTGTTACTCCAGTAAGGGCAGACATATGTTTGTCGTAGCGTCTCTGTTTCTGGTAAACGTGTTATTTATAACTGTATATTCAGTGCCAGCATTTAATCATTTATCTGTCGCCCTGGTGGTGTCCAGCACTTTTCTGATACAATCAACGAAAAAATCACCAATTTAATTTAATTTAAAAACATCTGTTAAAAGCCAGCACTGTTAATACATTTAAATTCATGTAAAATCATTGATTGAATAATTCAATATCAGTATAATTTAAAAATGTTAAAAATGATAAACACTGTGAGGGGAAAATACAGCGCTGATGTAATGTGGTTAAGTGACCAGCAGATGGCAAATATACCGTTTAATATCAGACTTAAACCTGTGTTAAAAGACCAGCAGCTGGAAAGCTCCAGTAGAAATCCTGATTTAATGATCATATAAATGATCAGGACAGACGAAGAGGTTCGTTAAGCAGGGTGACCAAACGCCCTCTTTTTACCGGACATGTTCTCTATTTGGGATGTGAAAAATGTGTGCGCATTTATTTCACATCTGTGTCTCTTTCTGCAGTCACTACTCAGTCTGTGTGCGGATTTATACACTGGAGTTTAATATTAGAGAACAACACACAATTTCCTAAATGTCAAGGTCACAATGTAGTCCTATGTGAATTTATCCTAACAGGAGTGAGCAGTATTTTAAACATATTTCATGAGTTGCATATATTCTAATGCACAGTATAAAAACATAAATGAGGTATTTGAAAAAAAACACTGATCAAAATTAGAGAACACTCTCAGACACCTGCAAATTGTTGGTGTTAATCTGGCATGTGGTGCTAATTTCCTTAATTATCTGACAAACCCTATTTAACTGGCAGCATAACTTTCCTGTTTTCACTGACTTTGCAAGATAGAAAGCCGTTCCAAAGTGACTGAAACCCTCCGTCAGCAGGTTGTCAAGATGAAGGCCAAAAGGGTGACCCTATCAGCCATAGCAAGAGAAGTTGGTCGTTCCAAGTGTGTGATTTCTAGAATACTGCATCTTTACAACAACACAAACTAATTCAAGCCCCCCAAGAAGGCTGGTCATCCACGAAAGACAAATGCAAGAGAGGACAGGATAATGCGGAGAATCTCCATGGGCAATCGGTTCAGCACTGCAGCTGGAATTGCTCAGCAGTTCAATGTTTACAAGCATTTGGACTGAAATCCCACTCTGCAGTAACCAAACCTCTCATTAGCAGAAAGAATCAAAAGGCTAGATTAACCTTTGCTGAGGAGCATGTTGTGTGGACAGAGGAAAAGTGTTCCAGAGTTCACTTTAGTGATGAAAGCAAGTTTATTTGGGTCTGATAGGAAACATTATGTTCGTTGACAAGCTGGGGAAAGACTGAACCCAAAGTGTGTAAAGAAGTCAGTGAAAGGTGGAGGAGGAAATGTCATGGGTTGGGGGATGTTTTCAGCAGCAGGAGTTGGGCCTCTCATACAGCTACATGGCAGAGTGAATGCAAGTCTGTATCAGAACCTTCTTCAACAACACGTGGTTCCTTCCTTGCATTTGTCACTCAATCAGCCAGCAATTTTCATCTACATCTACATGTACATGTACAGGGGTCTACAGCAACCATTGGTCAAACTGCTTCTCACCACAGTAGATGACACAAATGTAAATAAACACAAATGAGCTTGTCTGTATCTGAGTTTTTTATTTTATTTAGGAATTTGTTTATATATTTTACATTGACATGAATCTGAAAAACTTAAGTAAACGGTGGTAAAAGTAAAACTTTGTTTTTAATTATTTTACTTGACACTCAAGTTGGACTGAAAGGAGATGATTTGGCCCTGTAAGCAGAGTAAGCCTATTTATTAATTTGTTAAATGAGTAAATGTACGTGCTTTAATGTTCATAAACAAACTTGCTTAAGATATTAAACATTACATATTAATGTCCTTCTCTTACTAAAATGACAAGTTACATGTTTTTATAAAGCACATTTAAACACTGCTTAAGCGAATTACACAGATAATAAAAGTAACACAGACACACACACACACTTACACACTCTATCACTGTCATTGTCCAGTTAAGCAAAAAAAACAGCATATGCCGTGTTATACCGGTTCACATAGTGTGAGTGCACCGTTATGTTTCCTCACTTCAAAACAGAACTAACTGGGGTTATTGTAGTGACTGTGCTCCCACATTGGTGAGGATTTAAGCTGAACTTCTTTTCTGTGTCATTCATGTTTAATTTTTTGGAATATATTTACTTCTTGATGTTAAATTTATTTTAAAGATTACGTCTCTGCTCTGGCTCACTTTGTTCATCTCCCTCTTATTTATTAATTTTTTCCAGAGTAGACAAAGCGCCGCAGGTATTATAAGCGGATATGACCTAATATGACAAGGCGAGTAACACATACATCGCGCGACACAATGAATCCATAATGAAATTCGTTGCCAACACTTTTAATAATCGATTATTATCAATTTTATAGATTCGATGTAGCAGCTCTAATGCAGACATTTCCTCCAAGTCAGCCATTTTGTAGGTACTAGTGTCCTTCTGAAGCCGTACTGGTCTGCAGAGGAATGATTCCTTGAATTCTAAAACTAAAATACAAATGTTTAATTATTATTATTAATTATTTTGCACAGTTTAAATATTACTATTTTTTACATATAAATTTCTGTACAAGATGTTAAGGTTGTATAGAGGCCAAACCTTAATCCACTGCATTCAACCTCACTTCGTAATCAATGCTAAACGAGTCTGCTTTCACTAAAGCTTTCTCTTGTTTTAAGCATATCATGAGTTTTAAATCTTCAAACAGTTTAGAACTAGAGCTCAAGCTGTACGCACCTCTCCTCAGCCGTGCCGCAGAAGACCAGTGTTCTGCCGATTTTTGCTACCCATCCAAATGTGATCTGTGCAAGCGCGGACCCACAACCCACCAACAAATGCTTTCATGTGTTTTTTATGATAAATCTGTTTTTCTCACGTGCAAAATACAATCTCAGCAGACATGTAGAAAGTACTAGAGACCCAGACTTAAGTAAAAGTACAAGTGCTCTATCAAAAAAGTGACTTGAGTTGAAGTAGAAGTGTCTTTAAGCTCCAGACTTAAGTAACTACATGCAATACTTAAGTACTTCCACTTAAGTACTGAAAGTAAAAGTACAGTATTGTGTTCTGTAGTTCTTACAGAAAGCAGTCAAAAGTCTGAGTATCAGTGTTTCTATTATTTCAAATGCTCAGACTTAAGGACTGTCACAGTCCCTCTGGCTGTAGTAGAAGGACAGAACTGTAGAAGACGGAATTCATGAACACGAGTCTTCAGTTAACTCTCTAATCAAACTCGCCCAAAAAAGAGAAAGCTGAACAGAACTGACTCAACCTGCTACATACAAGAGTTTCATCTGTAGAAGCAGTGAGGAGAGCAGCTTAAAACCCTGAGCTTCACTCTCTGTAAACTAGACTACAGCTAAAAGATCTCTGGCCATTCGGCCACATACGAGTATTTGAAGGTGGGGAAGGTGGTGTTTCTTCTAGTGGTTCTTCCATCTCGGAATAAACTACAGAGCTCTAGTGTTAGTGTCCTCACTGCAGCTGCAGCACATAAACATCTAACAGAGTAAAAGTATTAAACTCATCCAAAATATGTAGTGAAATAAAAGTGGAAGTAGGAGATAAAATAATCCTCCAGTAGATACAGATACAGTATTTTAGAACTTAAGTACAGTACTGAAGTAGTTCTACTTCATTACTATATATCTCTGAATCTGAGGATTTACTTGGGTGTTAATATATATAAATATATAAAAATGATTTCTTATTACCTCTATTAGCTTATATTTACACTGACATGGTGATTTACACTCTCCTGCTGGGAGCGTTCATCATCATTTCCCACTTACTGGTGTATTTAGGCAGCTTTACTTGTAAACATACACTATGGTAACTGACAGAAAACGTGATCCACGCACAAACCGTTCCTGGAAACATGAGTGATGACATCAACTAATTTTTTTTCATTTAACTAAATTTAAAACTAACCTTAGTTGTTGCACCCAGACCTTGCAGAATAGTGTAAAATAGTGTGTATTTATGTGTATAGATTCTGGATTTGAATGTGTGTATCATATACTATATAATAAAAGTCACTTGACTTGATTTAGGTAAGCAGCCACTGAATCTGGATCATGATAATATTGTTAATGGTGATAATTCTGCAGATGATGCAGATCATTTGTCAGCCTGATAATGTCTCTGTCTGTCTGTCTGTCAGTACACACAGTGGCGGGGCAGGTGCAGGGACCCTGTCAACAGATCAGTGAAATGTAAGTAAACACACACACAGACTAGCTTTCATCCAGCGTACCACCACCATCATCAGTGTATGTTCAACAGGGTAAAGTTAGGTTTTGGATTGGAATTAGGGTTAATGAGAAGTGTTATGCTTTATTTTATAGGTGTTTGAGGTGTAGGATAAGTGAGACTCATTATTCAGTATTGGGACATCTGCTCATTCATTCTTGATGCTGTTTTATTGGATTGACTGTCTCTACTGTCTAGGGAAGGCTGGAGACAGCTTACTAGATTTTGGAGCATTGCTGTGAGGATTTGATTGCATTCCGCAAGAAGAGCGTTGGTAAGGTCAGGATGTTAAATAATCACCACCCCAACTTATTCCAAAAGTATTGGATGAAACACCATTAATCATTCCAGAGAATGTGTTTGAGCGGTGGCGCAGTGGAACTGTGGAATGCCACAGCTCAATACTGGGGGGCTTTATACCCCTCTGCCCCATGACTGGCATTAAGCAGCATGGTGCCAATAGGTGAATGCTCCAGAGAGTCCTATGCTGTTGGCACTACTTCTCTACAAAGACTAAAGTGTGTGCATTTGCATATATGTGCAATGGGTGCAATTTAAAGTAGCTGAATGCATTCATTAGAAGGGGTGTCCACAAACATTTGGGCATATAGTGTGGGTTAAGTGAAAGGGTTTGCAAGTAGTTTTAGACAACCCACATTTTACACATATTTTTACAGTAAAATGTTACAATATCTGCAGTTTATTGAACAATTCTTCATGCAGCTCATGATTAAACATCTGAGAGAAAAAGTACATTTATTTACAAGAGAAGTGATCATTAAAAGTGCAGTGGTTGAATGTTGAGGGAGGATCATGGTAGAAGGGTTTCTAGGTTGCGCTGGTGTGTGATTTACCTGCTGAGGAGTACTGACAGACTTGGAGATGCAGCTGTAAGTGTGGACCAGCCTGGAGCTCAACACCTGTATTGAAATGTTTGGAGCTTTGGGCTTAGAAGGTCTACTTTTAGCTGCAGACGCTTCCTCCAAGTACTTCAGCCGTCTAGTAGGTACTAGTTTCCTCCTGAGGCCGTACTGACCTGCAGAGGAACGATTCCTCAAATCCTGAAACTAAAATATGTATATTTAATAATTATGTACAGTTAAAATATTAGTCACATTTATTAAAAATACACCTCAGAAGATAAATGTACCATTTCTGTAGGAAATAAATCTTGCTTTTGTTAAAACAACCCTAGAGGAGCAGATCTGTGATACTCATCACATGGGTTTCTACAACAGCTTGCACTGCTAATGACAGAAAGAACAGAAAAACCAGAGGAAGCTGAAAGTGTGGAAGGCGATGCCAAGGCCCCGCTCATTTGTGTGACTACTTTTTTCAGATCCCCTGAGGTGGTGTACTGAAGCTAAATAACACACATTCAGTCACTGTCCAAATACTTTTGACCCTGATTGTATTTAAATCAGCCCAACATTCTAAGCTCTAATGTTTATCCAATGTTGGTCTTGTCCATGGTTAGGTTTGGAGTCTGACTGTTTGAGGCTGTGGACAGGCGTCTTTTATACCGATAACAAGGTCAAACAGGTGGCATTAATACAGGTAACGAGTGGAGGACAGAAGAGTTACAGGCCTGTCAGAGCCAGAAATCTTGCTTGTTTATGGGTGACCAAATACTTATTTTCCACCATAATTTACAAATAAATTCTTTCAAAATTCTACCATCTGATTTCCTGGATTTTTTCCTGGCCAGACCTGAAGGGATGAACACTCGCAGAGATGGAAATCGAAGCAAGATACTTTATTAACCGAATACAAAACAACGGAATCCGAAAAACAAAGTGCAGCAACATGGGCAAAACCATGAACAGAACCAAAACGCAACAAATCAGATGGCAAAAAAAAAAACCTGGGGCTGGGAGGAGCAGGGAGCTAAACGAGAGTGAAACGAGGGGGAGAACTAAAGGGGTATAAACACAAAGCCACAAGCCTCGCTTGGGCAGAGGGGGGAGATACAAAACTAAGGACAGAGCCGAGCTCTGTGTACAAACAAAGGTAGCTGGGGAACCAGCTGCCAGACCAGAAAACAAGGCCAACCTAATCTGAACCTACTGCCTAGAACTTGGGTCACCATGAAACCTGAGCAGGAAGCGAACGTACCTGGCTTGCCTCAGAGTTGGATTGAGAATCTCTCCTAAACATGGGCCGCAAAACTGGAGCTGACCTGAACACGGCGGTAACGTGTGTGGAATCCCCGAGCGTCACAGGGATTCCAGTAGAGTCAATTCACGGCAGTGAACAAAGGGAACTACGCTCCTTTAGTACTCCCAGTCCCAGGTGAAACACATGAACAATGAATCAACACAAATGAACAGAAACAAACAGGAAGTCCTTATTATTATTATTATTACTATTATTATTTAATATCTTTTAATTATAATAATTTTATTTTTGAACGTCCAGTGAACAGTTTAAACTCACCCGGCATATCGAGAGTCTCTACACCCAACTGAATGACGCGTGGAAGAATCTCCATCTAGCGATCATTATATGTCAGTAACAGCTTCCTTGTATAAAGACTCGCTTCCTGGTGCTTCTCGTGACATTCAAGGTGAGATGGTAAATATTTGTTGTCATTCCTTCCTATATTTAATTTAACATAAAATACGTCTCATATGAGGAGTTAGGTTGGGTGGTGTGAGGAGTTAAATTGAACCCTACGCCACTGTTTCCTTAAACTAGAAGCTGAGTGAATATTTACTGCTGAAAGGTCTAATTTACACTGAAGAGTGATATCATTTCCCTTTATGCTTTAAAAATGAAATTCTTTAGAAATATTTATTCAGTCTTTATTACACACTGTGCTGTAATGGCTCCCGCGAGCTTAAGACTCTCCACAGAGGGCGCCATTAGCGCACAACTAGCTCTGTTTGAGTCGATTCTGCGCATGCGTGGACCAATCATTTTTACAGTTTTCATGTGTTTTTCATGATAATTTTTCTCGTTGCTTCATGCAATCTCAGCTTACTGTTAATATTTGCTAGAGTGTAAAAGTGTAAACTGTGATTAAAAAAATAAAAGTAATAAAAAACGATTTCTTATCACCTCTGTTACCTCATTATTATTACTGTCATATAGTCACTAACACTATATCTCTCATATACTTCTGCTGGAAGCATTCTCTGATAAGATGCTTTTAGCCTGTAGAAATATCCCACCTACTGGTTTATTTAGGCACATTTACCTTCATAAATAAACACAAGGCTGCACAACTCGACCGGACCGCCATCGTCTGCATACTGATTATCATACAGGCGTCTCTGCCATCAATGAAGATAGGGTACAAACTACATCCTCTCCTTATTAGAAGGACTTGAGCAGCTTTGGTGTAGAGATGGTCATTGAGAAGCTTTTCAGAGTATTAACACAGTTCAGTGCTGTTGAAGCATTTGACTCCTGACTCCATGCTGCCACCTAGCGTCTAGTTTCATTTCCTACAATGACTGTTTCTGTCCTTTAATACAAGTTAATGGCAATTTGATATTTTCTAAATTAAATTAATATACCACTGAAATAATTCTCATTAATAAAATAATAAAATTAACTTTATTTTACCTAAAAATGTCTCTCTCTTCTTTCTTTTTTACACACTTTCACACACTCTGGAAAGTGGGCGTCAGAGTGACTGCATTCAACCCATATTCACTACATAATCAATGCTAAACGAGTCTGTGTCTGTTGGGATTGTTGGGCCCTCATCTGTTTAGAAGCATACTATCTTAATTGCTGCTGCCCTGACATTGCATTTAAACCACTCCCATTTGTTCAGATGTGAAATTCCCAGTAGTGAAATATCTTCAATTAAGCAAAAGGTTACTATTAAATTTCCAAATTGAATTCAAAGGTGATTTACATTTATTCCCAAGAGAGGAACAAGGTAACTGAACAGTGATCAGTTAAAGGAGATGCTGAAATTTCACAGCTTAAAATACTATCTGTCACATTGTGAGGGATTAACCAGTAGTGTAGCCTTGAACACTGACCGTTATTGGAAGCATTAAACCAGGTGTACTGTCTGGCATTGGGGTTTCTTGTCCTCCAACAGTTTGTCAGATTAGTATTGGAGACTAAGTAATTGAAAATATAATCAAAAAGATGATTCTGCCCTCTAGAGGGAGGACGGTCAACTGAGCCGTCTGGAACTACATTAAAGTCTTCTCCTATAACAACCTGATCTGTCGAGTATTTTACCTTCCATTACTTTATTACTTATCTTCCTACAAAGGTCTGCTTCAAATATTTGGTTAATCGCTGTACTGTTATTCCCATATACACAAACTAAAAATTTTGCTCCATCAGTATTCACAACTACCGTTGACCAATGACATCTGTGTCACATACATGGTCCAATAAATCTACACTATGGTAGCATGCTTTGACAAGTAAGTGAAACTCACCAGAACATGTGATCCATGTACGAACAGTCCTAGTTAGCACAAGAAATATGCGTGGTGACGTCAACAACTAAACGACTATTAAATACTAATGTACTAATTGGGTCATTGATTTTTGTAGACTAAGTCGATTAATTGTCGCACCCCTACAGCAGATATTCTGTCTGGTTTGTTCTGTAAAGTAATGACATAAAAACAGTAATATTAGTAATATTAGAATCTGAACAGTTGGTAATTATATGGAATATTATATGGAAATTATATAAACATCAGGGAAAATATGTAAAATTGGTATATTTGGAATTGTACAATAATATATGTTGTTTATATCCTGTAATATAACCTTATTTGTTTTACTACAGACTCACTATAAGAGCTTATATGTAAATATGTTTATTTGGAACAGATCGTGCATAATAGTGTAAAATAGTGTATATGTTTATATATTCTGTATTTGAATGTGAATATTGTATACTTCATAATAAAAGTCACTATAAAAGATTTTAGTTGAGTTAGGGAAGCACTCATTTGTCAGCCTGATAATGTCTCTGTTTGTCTGTCTCTCAGTAAAGGCTGAAGAGGCCATGGACCAGCACAGAGGTCTCTCCACCAGCGGAGCTCGTCTCAGGCTGAGTCAGAAATAGTGGGTGGACTAACGGAAGTCTAAATCAAGTGTTATTCAGAACCTGATTTCTGAACATCTTCAGTTGAGTCATATATGAATGTTGCTGATCTGTTTCTTAAACTGGTTGTTTTTGGAACTAAATCTACATCTACAGAGGAGCTTTACTACCTCTGATCTGAAGGAGAAGCGTATTCAATGAGGGAGGAGCATAGTAATGAGGCCGCCCTGACCTGCAGACAAACGATTTCTCAAACCCTGAAACTAAAATATGAATATTTAATAATTATGTACATTTTAAAATATTTATCTAAATTTCATAAAAACACACCTCAGAAGATAAATGTACCATTTCTGTAGGAGATGTTCCCAAATAAATCTTGCTGTTGGTAAAACAACCATTGAGGAGCAGATTGTGGTACTCATCATCCATAAGGAGCTGAAGGTCTGGACAGCGATGCCAAGGTTCCTATTTTCCTGTCATTTAAACAATTATTTTTTAAACCAGATATGAACCAATTATGGTTACCTGGTGGATTTGATTGCATTCTGCGACAACAGCTTTAGTGAGGTCAATATATTGGTTGATCACCCCACCTAATCATCCCCAACTCTCCAACCTATCTCTAAAGTTTTGAATGAAGCACCATCCATCATTTCAGAAAACACAGTTCCACTGCTCCACAGCTCAATCTAACCTACAGGGGCTAGACAAGCTGTGTGTGTGTGTGCATTTGCACATCTGTGTCAGCAATGGGTGCAACATAAAGTAGCTGAAAGCATTGTTTAGAAAGGTTGTCCACAAATATTTGGACTTATAGTGTAAGTTAAGTGAAACGCTTGGTAGGTTTGAAAGTAGGTTACTCTCAGACAACCCTGAAAAAAGTGCAGTGGTTGAATGTTCTACACCTCAGGCATCAACTCTCTACTGGTGTCCAGTTCAATGTGGAGGGTGAAGCTTGTCCCGGTGGCCTCAGTGATACAAACCAGAACGTCCACACTCTGTTGGGCAGCGGATCTTCTCCCATAGACACTGACCAGCCCAGGACCAGAGGACCGGAGAGTGATCCATACTGAGGCCATGGAACAGCAGGGAGGTCTCTCCACCAATGAAGCTCGTCTCTGGGACTAAATCAGGAGCAGTGGGTGTTCTGAAGGCAGTTTGAATCAAGAAGCACAGCAAGAAGATTCAGAACCTGATTTCTGAACATCTTCAGTTGAGTCATGTACAGGTGCTGGTCATAAAATTAGAATATTTTGAAAAAGTTTATTTCAATTCCATTCAAAAAGGTAAACTTGTATATTATATTCATTCATTACACACAGACTGATATATTTCAAGTGTTTATTTCTTTTAATTTTAATGGTTATAACTGACAACTAATGAAACCCCAAATTCAATATTTATAAAATTTGTGTAAAATACAATTAATAAAAACATTAAAAACTTGATTTGATTTTAAACTACATATATTCTTAATTTATTATGTGTTGGTAACTTTTAATTATTTAGTAAATATTAATGAACCCCAGTCCCACTTTTTACAGTGCACTGCTTCTCAGTAAGTCCGCTTCATGTCCACATCAGAAACAACTGAGTTTCCATTTAGTCTAGAAGGACAAGGCTTTACTCTATGAGGCCAAAACTCTGTCATAAGCCTAGACTGATGATTCCCAACTCCACTCATTGAAGCAACCCTCCCTGCTTACTTTCCAGCTCTCTTTGCTTAAGCACAGCTGATCCAACTCATCAATGGTTTGAGGAGCAGCTGATCAGTCTGATCAGTTCTGCTAATGGAGAGAGAATGGATTTCTGATCACTGAACTGATGAGCTCAGTTAACTCATTACTGCCAGTGTACAACCTATAGAACAAAGCCCTGATTTAATGAACAGGGACATGTCCAGGACTTCTCAGTAATGCTCCTCTATAGTTTCTATAATTAATAAAAAGAAATCATTATTCACAGGACCCACAGCATACCTGCATCACAAGTATATGTTCAAATCTATACATGCACCACAGTTTAGCCTCACAAAAACAGGTACAGGCTCACATCAGACATCCTGATGAAATTTGAGATCTGGATCTTCTGAGTGTGGCAGACCAAGCTAAGCTGCAGTTGTTCTACAGGATATTATCAGAGTTATTCACTGACATATTTCTCAGGGCAGTCCAAAATGCAGATGAGAGCCGGCTTGTCCTCATTCATGGCTGCTGCTTAGTTCACCTTCAGCATTCTTTAGGACCAGACCATTAAGTAGTCTGATAAAAGAGCGGAAAAGGTCTTCTGATGACTCTCTTTAACCGTGTCCTAATCTGAGGAAACAAGGACAGACATTAAATAACACTTGAATAGGATATATACAGTAAATCTGACATGACTTGTGTGACTGGTTAGCTGTCTCTCAGTGACCAGAGCTGACCATCTCTCGAGGACCTCCTTCTGGGTTTCTTTGTATGTTGTACAAATTCCACATGAGATGCAGTGCAGAGTGCAGATCATTTAATTCCTACAGTATTTTCAAGCCTGTCAAGCAGAATTGGATGATCTACGGTGTCAAAGGCAGCACTAAGGTCAAGCAGCACAAGAATAGTAGTGCAGCCTCTATCAAATGAAACGAGGAGGTCATTTGTGGCTCTTAGTAACGCTGTTTCAGTGCTGTGGTTGGGTCTAAATCCAGACTGAAAGACCTTGTAAATGCTACTGTTGTGCACAGCAGCAGAAACACTGCTTTTTCTAGGACCTTGGCTATGAAGGGGAGATTTGAGATTGGTGTATAATTACCAAGCTCATTGGGGTCGAGGTTAGGTTTTTTGAGAACAGGCTTTATAATTGCTGAATTAAAGGATTTAGGTATGTAGCCAATGTTGAGGGAAGAGTTAACTATGGCCAGTACTGATTGTATAACCCTAGGCAGAACCTGTTTAAACAACTGTGTTGGAACAGGATCTAGTACACAGGATGACTTTAATAGGCTATTCAGAGTATTCAGAGTGTGCATTAAAGCTGGTGCACCATTCATCAACATTCACTGCAGTGGTCAGGGACTGACTATGAATTTTTAGTCCAATGTTCTCAATTTTATCCTGCTAATGTCAGCAGGAATGGCTGAGTTAGTTTGTCTGTGACTGCTGGTGAGTTTATTCACAGTATTAAAAAGGAATCTGGGGATATTTTTGTTATTGTATATTAGAGATGTGATTTATGACGATTTGGCTTTAATTAAAGCTTTTTTGTATTCCGCATGACTATGATGCCATTCAAGCCATAGAGAGTATGCGTATGGTCATTACACCAAGGCGCTAGCTTTCTCTCCCTAATTTGTTTGATCTTAATTGACGCAACATTGTCAAGATTAAAGCGGAGCACAGACAGCAGATCATCTGTTTCATGCTCAAGATCTATATGATAAGATGGGCTGGAGATGGTTAAATCTGGAAGGTTATTTATAAATACACTAGCTGTAGACATTGTTATGGTACGTTTGCTCATAAAGCGAGGCGTCAGGTGGATATCCTGGTTTAAGACTACAAACATGATTAGGTAATGGTCAGAAATGGAGTCAGGCTGAGAAATGCTTACTAAATGTTCTGTTTCAATACGCAGGGTCAGAACTAGGTCTAGTGTATGGTTGGACCTATATCTATGAGTTGGACCTATAACATTTTGAATAAATCCCAAAGCATCTAAGATTGATTTAAACCCAGTTCTAAGGGGGTCCTGAGTCTTTTCAAAGTGAATATTGAAATCTCCAACAATCAAAGCCTTATCAGTAGAGACAGCTACTTCTGAAAAGAAGTCAGCAATTTCACTAAGAAAATCTGTATAAGGTCCAGGAGGACGACAGACTGTAATAAGCAGAAAAGAGAGCTGCTTTCTAGAAGCCGGAGAAAAGCCTGCCACTTTAAGACTAAGCACTTCAAACGATTTAGCTTCATAACCTGAGTTTAGGATTATGCCTAGAACTGAATCATAGATTGTGGCTACGCCGCCGCCACGACCAGACCTGAGTGGATAACTGCAGTAGTTAAAGCCTGGGGTAGTCGATTCATTCACAGCAATAATTCATTAGGTTTAACCCACGTTTCACAGAGACACAGTGAACTGAGGGGGTTTACAATAAGAATTTCATTGACAATGACGGCTTTACGTGCTAGAGACCGTATGTTTAACAGCCCAAACTTAATGCAGGAGTTGCTAGTACTCGGACATCACGAAGCGCTAACGTTGATTCTGATCAGGTCATTAAAACTGATTTTTGAACGTCTACGATTGCGGATTATATAAGGGACAGACACAGTCTCAATACTGCAGGGTTTATCTGATAAGCTATATGAGAGTGATACTGGTAAATTACTATTTCCCACACCATCCAAGACATGGCAGAGTGAAACACTTACCTGGCCACTCTCTAATTCACCTACCTGAGTGGCATGACTGGGTAGAGCCGCAGTGGAGCAGTGGAGAGTCGGCAGAATGTCTCACTCTTGACCATACGTGGGCATGGGGCCGGAGATGATGATCCTGGTGTCTGTCTTCTTCCGGACAGTGTCCAGAAGTGTGCCGTAGTGCTCCTTCAGCTGCCTCGGGAGGAGACGCCGTTCGTTCCATTGTGGAGAACCACGGTGCCGACGGCAACAGGCTTCTGCAGCACCAAGGAAAGGCGCCAGGCAACACCTACCCGCTCGTCTTCTGTTTGTGGAGCTCGGCCTGCTTCTCCAACAGCCACTGGATCTGCTGGTCCAGCAGTGCAAGCTCCTTGCTGAGCGTCTGAAGAGCACGTTCCTCTGCGGTCACCATGTTCCTTGAGGTAAACAAACACATAGAAACACAATCGATGGATGGTGAGATGAAGGAACGTGAAGTAAGAGGTCACAGTTGGCACGAAGATTACAACACCAACTAGCTAAGAGAAATAAGCAAAAGCAAAGATGAAGGAATATTAACTAAGGACTAGGAGAAACAAGTATTTTTTTCAAGTAATAAGAGAGCAAACAAACAAACAGCAGGTGAGCGAGCGTACGACCTGTCCACCGGAACCAGAAACACTTGCAGAGTTCATAGCTTTATGATGGGAGAGTCATATGTCTGCTGTAACTGGTGGGTCATCATTTTCTATCTGTGGGGCTCTGGTAGGAATCTGCACCCAACATGTTGCACAGCTGGACTGTAATACCTTTATGTGTGTATTGGGGAATGTGGGGATGGGTCATTTATGCTTGATTTAAATATTAGAAATGTAAGAATAAATCACAGGTAATAACTTTTTAAAATTCGACTCTGTGGTTTTACACAGAAAATTAAATTCACTTAATGAAGAGATCAGTCTTTAAATGAATCAAATGCATCAATAAAGTCAAAGTTCAAATCTGTTCAAATATCATTTATACCGTCTTATAGGGTTGACAATCTTTGTGCACATATTTCCTAGCAGTTCTTAATTTTTAAATGCATTATTGACAGTATTTGATGTATTTGGCAGAGATAGATCAGCATAACTAAAGTCTTTGTTAAATTGCAGAAGATTCTGCTTTTGTCAATAAAGATTACTTTATTTTACAGTTAGTTTTTTAAAAAGCCTCAACCGCTAAAAGCTGTTAAAACAGATTTTTAATGTATTCAATGTATTCAGATTTTGTCCATATGTGCATCTATTTATAACTCTTGCAGTTTATCAGTTTGACCACAAGGTGACATCCAAACTCCATCCATGAGGTCAATTCCAAAGGGATTCTTTCTCACTATATAGAAGTGCACTCTTCTATTCGAGTGAACAGCTTCTGTGCCTTTAATAGTGAGTGATTGGAGAATGAATATTAAAGACACTGTATTAGACTCTCGAGTGCAGAAGCCGTTGTGTGTTTTTTCTTTATAAAAGTGAACTCCATAGAGAGGGAGAGTGTCCTTTCCTTCACATTACTTCATGAACTAAACTAAAGTCCATCAGAACACTAAACTACTGCCAATTTTCACAAAGACGACTTTTCCAAGAAATGAGAGAAAGTCGTTCCGGTCATATTGTCTAGTGATGGCTTTACACGTGCCGAGGCAGATTAAGTAGACAGTCCTAGATTTGAATATTTTAATGTGAAATATTACAACACAAACACTGACAGTCTCATCCCACTGGTTTGTTCATCTCCTCCTGGCTGGTAGGTGGTTATACAGTGTGTGGCTGGGGTGAAAGGTGTCCCTAATGACGCTGCAATCTCCTTCCACACTCAGTGCTGCTGCGGAACATCTCTCATGGAAGGGGACCTTGTACCAGATGTGATGTCCTGAGCATTTTGCAGAGCCTCAGTCTGTCACAGAGGAGCTGCCGTACTCCACTGTCACACAGAGAGCCTGGAGGACACAGAACTACACAACCGCACATACTGGGGTCTTTTTTATTAGGATGTCCCAAGACCCAATTACAAATGCAGGTGTTGATATCCAGGTCTGGTGGGGATGACCGTTTTGGAGGCGTAGCACTAGTTGATGAACAGCATACGGATATAGGTGTTTCTATTGTTTATTCAGTTGAGGGCTCCCTTATATAGCGCACATGCACACTACGAATATTTTGGACTTAACCCTCCTGTTATGTTACGGGTCAAAAATTTACCCATTTTAAAAGTTTGAAGATCTAGGAAAAATAGTTTAAAGTATCTGTCTGCAGAAAACATAAAATATTTCTCTGAAGATCTGGGCAGCATGTGATGCACTGAACATGCAGGTTTACACTGAAAAGCCGGTTGGAGGAGCCCCAGAGAAGAATCAGGGCACAAGGGTCGTGCTCGACACGGCACAGGGTCTTAGGGAGCACAACATAACCTGTGACAATTTGTCACAAACTACAATTTGGGTCAAGAGCTTCTAAAGAGAAAGTGGTCTGAACTGTCCGAAAGAACAGAGCTGAACTTCCTGCTGAGCTGCTGGTAATCAAGAACAGTTTGAACTTTTTTTTTTTTTTTATGAAAAATTTGTAAATTATCCTAATTGAACCATTACCTGTTAGAGGTAAGGAACACCATTGCACTTAATATGGATAGAATAATTAGTAATTGAGTTAGTAATTAAACATTCACACTGCTTGTTAGGATTTTTTTTTGGCTTCACACATCTTTTGGACAATTAAACATGCACTGGGTCAAATTGACCCTGGAACACCATTGCTGTCCCTGACCAATGAACATAACAGGAGGGTTAAGAGAGTACAAAGGCTTGTTGCTGCAGCTGTACCCAAGTGAGGTACTATAGAGACACCTTTTAGCACAAGTACTATTAAGTTCCCCAAGAGGCTAAAATGCACCTTTAAACTATGGTACAGCTGTGTCCTCTCTCCAAAAGGTACGAGCATGTGCTTTTAGAGGCACCACCCTAGTGACAAGCCATTCTGGACCCTATAGTGAGTAAAGAGTACCAGAAATATCCACCCGTGTTAAAAATGTCCGATACTGTTTATTTATAGAAATTAACTAGTAAATATACTAAACTTTAGCATTAAATGAAAGAGCAAAAGAAATAGAAACACAATTAACAATGTTAATGAAGATATAATTAAAAGAAATTACAATATGACATTAACAAACAAGACAAGGAAAATAAGTAAAAAGGTTTTATTAAACCAGCTAAAAAAAAACATTTCATCCTGACAAGGCAAAATGTAGGTTCCACTTATATAAGAGAATATCAGACTTATTAAAAAGAAAAACACCAGAAACCAGAATATAACCAGAACATTTTACCACACAGAACCCACACAGCATCTATGTTTACTAAGTAGGTGACTTTCCAAAACAATGGAACCACTTCAGTATGCAGACGGCCCATTACACCAACATCAAGAGAATACTTACAGAATTTAGTGTAATATTAGACACACACTGAAGAACCTTCCCTTGAACCTGTACACCTCTGAGAGCAGCACTGAATTTAAGAGTCTTCTGTAGGTCTGCTGGTGGAGATGAAAATAGTGTGCTTACACTTTTACTGAGCATCTCTTGAAGATCACCTAGGAGTCCTTTAGAAGAAAACTCCAAGCACTGTTGCAGCTGAAGCGGTGACAAATGTTCCCCATCACAGGATGGATGGCATCAACCTCATCATACACTGCAAGACAAAAGCAGCAAATACACAACTTCATTATGATGAAGTGTAATGATGAAGGCAGTAGTGAAAAGTAAAAAAACGACTATAAAAGACACAACTATTCATATGAAGTTGGTTCATCACATCACATTTGATGGCTCTGCTGTTTTTCCCCCATTACTTTATTCCACTTACCCCTGAGAATCTTCCAAAAGTCTTCAAAGGTCTTCTTCATGTGGTCCTTCACAATCAACAAATCAGGTTGCGTCTCCCTGTACTTCTCATGCGATACCTCAATGTGGGCCTCAGACGTAGCATCCTCTCCAACAATGCATGATCCCTTCATCAAAGATACCATAAGTTATCAGTCCCAACAAAAAAAAAGAGAATTACTCAAATCTCTCCACCAATATTACACCAACTACTCTTTTGTGATCAACCATAATAAAATCGTTCTTAAACAAACTTACATAACTGTTCTCCTCAACATCCCTCAGGAAAGAGCTCACCACCATTGCTTCACCACAGCTTTGGTAACTTGGGCATACTCTGCATTGGTGGGATACCTGCACACCAAGAGCCACAATCAAATGTGTCCAGAAATTCTGTTCATCTAACAAAATCAGATGTATCCTATGTAAACATTTAGCCACTCCTGGGGGGCATTTAACAAAGCAGGATTTCTCAGATTAGCGAGATAATTTAAGCCCAAAGTCAAGCCTATCCAGTAGACAAAGAGCTGAGGCACATTTTTATAAGAAAATCCTCATCTATGTGCTTCAGCTCCCTGGCTGAGAAATCCTGCTTTGTTTTCTAAGTAAAAATAATGAAATATCCTTCACAGAGAAAATTCTGTATGATTTCATGAAAATGACTTTCTATTCACTGTTGATTTCTTTCTTTATGTAGGCCCTGCTACTAGCCGGGCCACACAACACATTCCTTTTATTGTAAAGGTAAAAAGGTGCACGTATTTGTCACTGTACAGTGTACAGTGAAATGTGTCCTCCGCATTTAACCCATCTGGTAGTGAACACACTCACACACACACGTGTTAGGGGCAGTGAGTACACACACACACCCAGAGCGGTGGGCAGCCAACTCCAGCGCCCGGGGAGCAGAGAGGGTAAAGGGCCTTGCTCAAGGGCCCAACAGTGGCAGCTTGCCGAGCCCGGGAATCGAACCCACAACCCTGTCATCGACAGCCCGGAGCTCTAACCGCTGAGCCACCACTGCCCCTTGGTTTTATTACTTGGGATAAACTAAAAAAAAGTTAAATTAAGCTACCAAACCATCTCATGGTTATAATCTAAAGGTTAACCAATCCCACCAGTTCCCACTCAGGTTTGGTATGTAATTACCAGAGATGAATTAAAATGATAACTTTGCACAAAATATTCTTTTATTAGAACACTCAGTATGTAAAATTATTGCGCATAAAAATGAGTAAAAATGAGACAGTGTCGTATTACAACCTCAAGTACCAATTATCCATTTAACTGGATATATAGGAAGTCAGGAGCACAACCATGAAACAAACACAATGAGACAAGAACTCAAAGATACAACAAAAATAAAATAAAATTAATTAAATAAATAAGTGAACACTACAAAACCAGCAAATTATAAATACATGTGAATTATACATTCCACAATGACCCAAAGCTTGTTACTCACTTCGATGTACGATGTTACAGTAAAGAAAAAAAAGGAGTTACTACTTTATTTACTAATTGTTGTACATTGAAACAACTAATCTAAAGAGAACACTGGTCTAAAATATTGGCACTCAATAAAACAATGAGATTAAGACTCTTATTTATAAAAGCATGTAAAGGGGAAGGAAAGAACAGTGATTCATTTAAACTAGCAGGGGATTCGACTCCTGTAAGAGGAAACACACTACATTAATGCTCTGCAGCTTCCACCAAAACCCCCAGTCAATTACATCCATTTACAGACCTGTAACCAAAGCTTTAGTGCATCTGCCTTAGAGCTCTGCTCTCTGCTCACTAACCCAGACTCAGTCCCAAACCCCAGGCACTGCTACACGCTGCAGTCAGTAAGAGTTTGCTGTAAAGACAAGTGCATTAGCGAGCAGACTCTACATTTGCTACATGCTGACTTGGACACAAACAGTAGGGACCTGTATCTCGGCCTCACTGTTGCAGACCGGGTTCAATGCCACAGACACCATCCATTTAAAATGAAGCCCTCAAAGCCTCACTAAAACTGCAGTCCAAGCTGCTGCACACTAGAACCAACAGACACCTGCTTTCACACGAGCTGAACAGCAGCAGATACTGTGACTCCGTTCCAGCATCAACTACTAAAACCAGCAAACAGCAAATACCTGCATCTGGCTTCAGTGCTGCATACCGGACTCCCTGACCTGTACAGCAGTTCACTCCTCCACATCCTCCAAACCGTCCGAATGAAGAATTCCAAGCTGTGCTGAACTTTAACCAGAGCTCTCCTCCTGCTACCTGCACATGTTTCTGGCAATGAAGCAAACGATAATTGGAGCAGATGTCGGAGCTTTTAAAGCAGCGCCTACATGCGCAAAGCGTCTTAACGGAGCCAAACCAGCTCCTCACGCTGCCTGCACGCGCCCCAAACAATGACCCAAACGAGAATTGGGCAAATATCACGAGACTTCGTAGGCGGAGCTCCTACGAGCCCACAACGAGCCGAGCGTCTTAAAGGCGCCACCCCTACCAGGTAAGCCTTAGAAAGGGGTAGCAGCTCTTCTCCTACCGTAACACCCTTAGTATGAGTCACATTTAGTTATTTGTGTCTCCATTAATAAAAATGCTGACCTTTCACTGAACACATGGTAGTTAGCTAGCTAGTTAGTCCTCAAGCTAAGCTGCTGTCACAGAGATGAAGACCCCTCACCTGCATTAGCAGCTCAGCACCATTTCTCCAATGAAAGAACTGTTTCAACATCAGAGAGAAAAATGCTGGAAATAACTAAATGACTTTGGACATATCGGAGAATCCTGAAACACTTTAAAGCTCACCTCTATCCTCTATTCACAAAAAAGTTCAATAGTTTTGTTCCCTTTGCACCGGTTTTAAAGCAGTTTATTCTGAACTAAATGTGTTTTAATTTCATTCATTTACTATCTTCTAACTGCTGAACAAAAACAGACTCATCATTAACTAACAATCTACAACAACAATAAACTAATGGGAGCTTTATCTTATTATTGAATATTTTAATATCATGGAAGTGATTATTGTAGTCTACATACACTGAAGTGCTGGGATTCAGACTAGTTTCCTCCACCGGTGATAAAGCCTCACTCTCCTCTCTCTGATAGCGGACCTTCTCCCTCCAGCCTGATTGAGCTGAACTTCATCAGCGTGTCCTCAAAATGTAGTCCTCCGCCGCCTGGTCTAGTTCCTTTAGGTCACTTGTTCTTCTGCAGATCTCAGTGTTTCACTCAGAGCTCTCTATATTTTTAATTAGTATTGTTTGTGGAATATCTGTAAGATGATGCATTTTACCAGAAAGTACAAATATTTTACTCCTTTGTTGTCTCTAAAAAAACGCGCTGCTCCTGTGGCGCATTAATACAGAGACACACAGTCGGACTGTTAGACACAGCCATACCTCACAGTGTGAAGTTCATCTGACTCCAAATGTCCACTTCATTAAACTCATTTAGAGACCTGAGTTTAAGGGCTGACGACTTCTAAACTCTAGTAGAAATCAAAGCAAAAACTATCTTCATGTTTTATTTTCTCTTAAAATGAAAGTCAACCAGATTCACTCATTTTATTTATTTATATTTTATTTAAGTACATATTTCAGGTTATATTCAGGGTCTACAGCGGGACCGGGGAACTGACACGTGATTGCGTTTCAGTGACGTAACGAAGCTTCGGTTCCACCGATCACGTGATCTCCGGTATTTTGAGCGAGACTCTGAACCGCTGTTCGAGACGTGAGTCGACTCAGAGCGTCGAGCGACCGACTCTCCTTTATAGTCTACTCTCAGCTCTGTCTGATTGATCTGAGGGAGCAGAGAGCTCGAGGATTACAGCAGCTGGCTGTGTTACTGTACAGTCCTCTGTCTCACTGACCGTCGTCTGACTGTGGAGGAACATGGAGACCGCGGAGGAACGAGCTCTCCAGACGCTCAGCTTGGAGCTCGTCCAGCTGGACCGGCAGTCCGAGTTCCACCGACGGAAGACGAGGCCAGAGGCAGCCCGCGACGTCTCCAACGCGGCGGTCTCAGTTCCAGCGCTACCGGAGCGGAAGACCCCGAGGCTCGTCACATCCGCTCCCGCACCGGAGAGGGTCTGGGAGCGTCGGCGTGGTTTGGGGAAAGTCGAGGGCTCCTCCACCACCACAGCTCTTCTCCTTCACCTTCACCTGCTCCGGCAGAGTACAGCTCCTCAGGGCGGTGCTCTCATTGTTGGAGACTCTACTGTAAAACTCCTCAAAGTATCGGACCCAAAGAGCAACGCCACGGTCTCCTGTTCTCCGGGTGTTCGTGTCCTGGACGTCCCTTAGCGGCAGCGTCGCGGCTTCGGCCCCGTTTGGAAAAAGACAGACACCAGGATCATCGTCTTCGGCCCCCTGCTCACCTACCGACGAGTAAGAGAGAGGTTTACCGGCTCTTCGCTCCACTGCTGGCTGCCGGACAGGGGCGTCGGCGCTGATTTTTCTGGGAGATCTTTGGGGAGCGGCAGGTCCTCTTCCGCAGAGAGGTTCACCCGAGCTGCCTGGGGTCCGTCGTTCTCTCGGGAACATCGAGAAGCTGCTCCTCCAGGACTGACTGGCCCTTCCCAGTCCCACCAGTCAGGTTAGTTTAAGAGGATTTCCTCGATTTTATCAGCATTAATTCTGTGATTTCTCTGCTTGTATTAAACAGTAATATATCAGTGTCACTCATAGTGTTTCAGACTAACCTGCAGTATGGAGACTGTGTCTGTGTCCCCGCATGATTTATAATCGTAACGTCAGAAAATCCTCTTTATTAACTTTATTAGAATTGATTCAGATTCATTCTGCTTTCCGAGTACAAGCAGCTCCTGTATTGAATTTGGGCTGTTAAATATAGGATCTCTAGCCCCTAAAGAAGTCACGGTCAGTGAAGTTCTGACTGATCAGCTCCTTAGTTCACGATGTTCCTGTGAAACTTGATCAAAACCTAGTGAATACAGAGCTCTGACTCAAGGCCTAGGAGGGATTTTCACATTGGTGGGGGACATAGAATCGCTCCCTCTGGAAGTTTGTGGAGGCTTTTAGCGTTCATGATGGTCTTCTGACCTCAATGTCATGTTATATAGAGCCTTTATGTACAGATACTGTAGCAACACACTCGTAAAGGAGCCAGTCTGTTCCTCAGACAATAAATACACACCTGTGATCATGATAACCAACAGCATCACAGCTAGCTTACTGTACTTCATGATGAACATCTAACCCTGTTTTCAGGGGGTTTGTTGTAGACCCGGTGGTCATCTAGGTTCTGTGTAAAGCCATTTTCATCTGGATATGATGGACTGTTCTTGTCGCTCTACAAAGATTCTCTCTCAGGTTTTGACTCTAGCTTCAATCTGTCATGTTTGTAAGTGTTGTATGCTGATCCAAATACTCATCTTTAAAAGGTTTGTCTTTCAGAATATAAGCATCTCTCGCATTGAATGTGGGCTGTTAAATATATGATGTCTAGACTCTAAAGCTGTCACTGTCAAAAGAGCATACAGTGACTTATTCAGTTTACAGAAAACCTTTTTACCTCTATTTGATTTTTCTTCAAATCCCTCTGATTGCTCCATATACATCTCACAATCAGTTGGCGCGAGCGGCTGTTGTAACGTCCTCTTTGGACAGTGTGTGCTATGTCTATCTTTCTCTGTTCAAGCTCCATCTTGAGCATCAGATTTAAAATGTTTAACCTCTTCTGGGGTGGATTAAAATAGTTAGCTGTTGGTATGGGTATGGTGGGGTGGGGGGGGGGGTGGCGGGAGGTTACACACCTCTGTTTGCTCCATATACATGTCACCATTAGGGATGCAATAATCCAGCTTTTTCAGTTCCGATATCAATACAGATAAACTTTGCATGTCGGTCGATACCCGATACCATTGCTGAATTAATAAACCGCGTACCTCCGGAATATCGAAGAGGTTCCCGCCATCAGTAGGTGCCTGCAAGTAGGCTGTTGTATCGTCCACCTGGTGGAGCTATAGGTCATACTGTACTGTCATCTGCATCAACTCAAAACTGTGATTTTTGTTGAACACCTCTTTGAAGCTCTGTGGTACATTACAGACCCTGTAACAGTAGTCAGTATTGGTCAGTGTCTGGCATTTATCTGACACACAGTTAGCTAAGTGCTGAGGTGCTGCCCTGTCTCTCTTTGAATAGTGTGTACCATGTCTTTTAGCATCAGTCTGAGACTTTTGAACCTCTTCAGGAATCTAATCACCACTGTTTGCATGGAGGACACATCTCTCCCCATGGAAATAATTAGCTGCCATTACCTGGTCAGTCTGGGTTTGGTGTTCAGTAACACTCTCCGTAAGAAATTTCACAAGCCTGTGTTTGAGGACTCTCCCTATACATCTCTCAGTCAATCGGTGCGAGTGGCTGCTGTAATGTCCATCTGGTGGAGCTGAAGGTCACTCAGCTCAAAACTGATTTTGTTGAACACCTTGCCTCTTTAAAGCTCTGTGGTACATTACAGGACCTGTAACAGTAGTCAGTATTGGTCAGTGTCTGGTCTTCAATATCTGACACACAGTCAGCTAAATACTGAGGTGCTTTCCTGTCTTTATTTGGATGTCGTGTGCTTTCAAGCAATCTTGAACATCAATTTGAGACTCTTAAACCTCTTCTGAAGTGTGATCAACGCGACTAGCTGTTAGCATGGGGGTACACGCCTCTCTTCATGGAAGTCATCTGCCATTGACTGGTCAGTCTGGGTTTGGTGTTCTGTAAGACACACTGTAAGAAATTTCACCAGTCTGTGTTTATAGACTTTCTCTGTGTCTGGATAGTAGACTAGGTATGATGGACCTTTCTTGTCGTTCCCTACAAAGATTCCCTTTTACACTTTGAGTCTAGGTTAGGCTTTCTCTCTGTCAGCATGTCGTATGGAGGTGGTTATTAAACAGCTGTTTAAGGTTATGAAGAGTTCTTTAGGTAAATTGCTGTGTAAAATGGTTGGCGTGTAACCCATCGGTTGATTCGAGTCTCACTTGCTCTCACACTGTACATGGCATTCCACAGCACAACACTTACCCGTTTACATCCCAAACACAAAGCTCTTAACTTTCTCCAGCTTGAGCTTAGTTGCAGGTATTGTCCTAACATCTGCAACCATATCTGCTGTGGGTCAGTGTTCAGTTATTTTACACTCATGGAGCGCTGATCGAATGAGGTGGTGTCTAATGTGGACGTGTTCTATCTTTAACAAACAGGGTTCATGGAAAGAGTAATTTGCGTTGTCTTCAGGTATTTTCACAGGCATATTGGTGATCACTTTTCATGGTATTTAGTAGCTGTGTGAGGTACAAGCTTTCCTGAGTGGTAACTGCCAGTGCCATATATTCTCCTTCACATGTAGACCGAGCAGAGAGTAAGAGGACCGTCTTTAGTTGGACTAAAACTGGAGTCTGTTGTTCTTCATTTGTCTTCTGTATTTGATGCTGAATCTGCATCACTGTGTCCCTCAAGTTTCAGTTTCTCTCCACTCTTCTGGTAACACAGTCTATGATCAGTTGAAACCTCTAAGTACCTCATTACATGCTTGACTGCTGTCCAGTTTTCTTGTTCAAGCCAAATGAACTGACAATTTACTGACTGTACAACTTGGATCAGGTCTTGTACACGTTAACAATTACGGCTTTGTAAGTTGTCTTTAAATCAAAAAGAAAGGAATGCAGAGAGAACCATCCACTAAGTGTTATTTTGTTTACTGCACCACAAACCCACTGAAAACATAACCAAACATATAAACATCCACCAGTTCTTTTAATGGTTATTTCATATTTTGTCTATTGGAATAATCCAAAAACAGGACTTCAGATGTTCTGATACCACCACTACCACCACCACCACCACCACCACCCTTTTGGCACATAAGTCATTTTACCTGCTGCTTTGTGAGAATCAACAAAATCACTACTTGTTACACTGTGACTTTTGTTCTCATGGGGTTGACCTTGGCAGACATAATAAATTGTTCTAGTGCTTTTGATGTGAACTTTTGACTCCTATTTACTGCTTCCTGACTTTGATCAAAATCAGTATATAGGAAATGGTTCTGTGTTCTTAGATTCTTCATCTTGAATGTTGTTGACCTCTTTTTCACCTCCATGAGTAAGTCATAATACTGATCCTCAACCCAGATCAGTATTATCCTCCTGTTTTCAGGGTGTTCGTTATAGACACAATGGTCAGCTGGGTTCTGTGTAAAGCCATTTTCATCTGGATAATCATGTTTCAGGTTCTTCCAGATGGTTTGAGAGCATACAGTGACTTATTCAGTTTACAAAAAACCTTTTTACCTGTGTTTTGTCTTTTAAATCCCTCTGCTTGTTCCATTGATCTCCATCAATCTGTGCATGCAAGTAGGCTGTTGTAACATCCACCTGGTTGAACTCCTCTTTTGAAGCTCTGTGGTACATTACAGACCCTGTAACAGTAATCAGTATTGGTCAGTATCTGGTCTTCTGACACACAGTCAGCTAAATGCAGAGGTGCTTTCTATCTCTCTTTGAATAGTGTGTACCATGTCTTTAGCATCAGTTTGAGACTCTTGAACATCTTCAGGAATCTGATCACCACTATTGGCTGCTGGCTAGAGGGTACACATCTCTCCCCATGAAAATAATCAGCTGATATTGACAAATCAGTCTGTGCTGGTGTTCTGTAACATACTCTGTAAGAAATTTCACCAGTCTGTGTTTGAGGAATTTCCCTGTGTCTGGATAGTAGACTAGGTATGATGGACTGTTCTTGTCGTACCCTACAAAGATTCCCTTTCACACTTTGACTCTAGCTTCTATCTGTCATGTTTGATCCAAATACTCACATGTTCGCATAGTTAGGCTTTCTCATAACCATATTTGCTGTGGGTCAATATTCAGTTATTTTACGATCGTGTCTTCATCTTTGTCGTCATACAGGGTTCTTGTAAAGAGCAATTGCGTCTTGGTTGTCTTGAGGAATTTTCACAAGCATGTTGGTAATTACTGTCCGTGGCATTTAGTAGCTGCGCAAGATGCAAGCTTTCCTGAGTGGTAACTGCCAGTGCCATATATTCTGCTTCACATGTAGACCAAGCAGAGAGTAAGAGGACCGTCTTTAGTTGGACTAAAACCAGAGTCTGTTCTTCGTCTGTCTTCTGTATCTGATGCTGAATCTGCATCACTGTGTCCCTCAAGTTTCAGTTTCTGTCCACTCTTCTGGTAACACAGTCCATGATCAGTTGAAACTTCTAAGTACCTCATTACATGCTTGACTGCAGTCCAGTGTTCTTGTCTGATCCAAATGAACTGTGACAATTTACTGACTGTCCAAGTTGGATCAGGTCTTGTACACGTTGTAACAATTACGGCTTTGTAAGTCTTCTTTAAATCAAAAAGAAAGGAATGCAGAGAGAACCATCCACTAAGTGTTATTTTGTTTACTGCACCACAACCCCACTGAAAACATGACAAACCATACAAACTGAGGTGTTTGTACTTCACATGTCCTTCTTTCTGAAGACAGTTTTTAAATCCTGGGTGTTTCCTTTTGAAAAGAAAGTCTTCTACTGTGAGTCCATTCAGGAATGCTGTCTTTGTCCCACTGAGTCCTCTGTGTGTAAAGTTTATCCCAATTTCCATCTGGGGAGCGAGTTCAATGTTAGGAATAAAACCTACACAAAACTTGGCTGAATATGTAAAAAATGGAAACATGGAAAAACTTGCTATGAGTATTAGAACGTAAAGTTCTAGTTGTGAGATCTTGTAGGAGCAACAGAATCACTACTTGTTTCACTGTGACTTTTGTTCACATGGGGTTGACCTTGGCAGACATACCAAATTGTTCTAGTACTTTTAATGTGAACTTATTTTGACTCCTCTTTACTGCTCCTTGACTTTGATCAAAATCAGTACCTAGAAAATGGTTCTGTGTTCCTAGATTCTTTATCTTGAATGTTGTTGACCTGTTTCACCTCCATGAGTAAGTCATTGTCTCTGGCAGCAATGATGAGCTCCTCAACCCAGATTAACAGTATTATCCTCCTGTTTTCAGGGTGTTTGTTCTAGATGCAACGGTCAGCTGGGTTCTGTGTAAAGCCATTTTCATCTGGATAATCATGTTTCAGATTCTTCCAGATGGTTTGAGAGCATTCAATGATTTATTCCGTTTACAGACAACCTTTTCACCTGTATTTGATTTTTCCTTTAAATCCCTCTGGTTGCTCCATATACATCTCTCTGTCAATCTGTGCATGCAAGTAGTATTGTAATGTCCATCTGGTGGAGCTGAATGTCATACTGTGCTGTCATCTGCATCAACTCCAAACTGTGATTTTGTTGAACTCCTTGCCTCTGACACAGTCAGCTAAATACTGAGATGCTTTCCTGTCTTTCTTTGGATAGTGTGTACCATGTCTGTCTCCCTCTGTTAAGCGCCATGAGCATCAGTTTGAGCATCAGGGGTACATATCTCTCCCCATGGAAATCAGCTGCCATTACCTGATCAGTCTGGATTTGGTTTTCTGTAACACACTCCATAAGAAATTCCACAAGCCTGTGTTTAAAGACTTTCCTGGTGTCTGGATAGTAGACTAGGTATGATGGACTGTTCTTGTCATACCCTACAAAGATTCCCTTTAACTATTTGAGTCTAGCTTCTATAAATCATGTTTGTAAGTGTAGTATACTGATCCAAATGCTCACATCTGGAAGGTGGAGGAGGTCTCACCCTGAGTTTGGGCTGTTAAATATATAATCTCTAGACCACTATATAATCTCGATATAATCTCCAGTCACTGTTGAGAGAGCATACAATGATTTATTCAGTTTACAGACAACCTTTTCACCTGTATTTGATTTTTCCTTCAAATCCCTCTGGTTGCTCCATATACATCTCACAATCAATCAGTGTGAGCGGCTGTTGTAACATCTATCTGGTGGAGCGGAAGGTCATGCTGTGCTGTCATCTGCATCAACTCAAAACTGTGATTTTGTTGAACTCCTTGCCTCTTTAAAGCTCTGTGGTACATTACAGACCCTGTAACAGAAGTCAATATCGGTCATTATCTGATCTTTAATATCTGACATTCTGCTGAATACTGAGGTGCTTTCCTATCTCTCTTTGGATGGCGTGGGCTATGTCTGTCTCCCACTGTTCAAACGCCATCTTAAACATCAGGTAGAAACTCTTGAACCTCTTCTGGGGTGAAATAAAATGGTTAGCAGTTGGCATGGGGAGTACACATCTTTCCCTATGGAAATAATCAGCTGCCATTACCTGGTCAGTCTGGGTTTGATTTTCTGTAACGCACTTCAACAAATTTTACAAGCCTGTGTTTAAGGACTTTTGTTGTGTCTGGATAGTAGACTAGGTATGATGGACTGTTCTTGTCATACCCTCCAAGGATTCCCTTTCTAATAACCATATCTGCTGTGGGTCAGTGTTCAGTTATTTTACACTCTGATAGAATTAAGTGGTGTCTAATGGGGACGTGTCTTCTTGTTTGTCCAACTTGGTTCAGGTCTTGTACACGTTGTAACGATTACAGTTTTGTAAGTCATCTTGAAACTAAATAGAAAGGAATGCAGAGAGAAGCATCCACTAAGTGTTATTTTATTTACTGCACCACAAACCCACTGAAAACATAACAAAACATACAAACATCCACCAGTTCTTTTAATGGTTCCTTCATACTTTGTCTATTGGAACAAACCAAAAACAGGAGTTGGATAGCTCTCACCAGAGTGTATCTACAACCCTCTTTTGCACACTGGATCTATAGGATCAGATAGTACTTTGAAACTCTTTGCTGTTTCGATGCAGTTCTGCTTTGAAAGCTTGTGATGTAATTGGACCCAGAGGGTCGAGCAACTATCCCTACTTTATAGTCTTAATATTAGCTTTGTCTTATTTATCTTGTAATCCCTCTTCTATCTGCTACCTGTGTCACTGTACAGTACTTTTTCTCACTAACTGACGTTTGCATTTTTGTCTCTGTGTGTACACTCTCGAGGAACATGGCGACCGCAGAGGAACAAGATCTCCAGACGCTCTGCATGGAACTCGTCCTGCTTGAACGGCAGATCTAGTTGCTGTTGTAGAGACAGACCAAACTCCACAGATGGAAGACGAGGCTGGAGGCAGCCCGGGACGCCTCCAACATGGTCTTCAAAATACCAGAGAGTCGTCGTCTCCGTTGTGTTCTCATTGTTGGAAATTCTACTGTAAAACACTTCGATTTTGGGCCCAAAGAGTAATGCCACGGTCTCCTGTTTTCTAGGTGCTCGTGTCCTTGAGTTCTCCAGGCTTCCATTGGTGCTTCGGCAGCGTGACGCCTTCAGCATCATCGTTCTCCACTATTGTCCACCTGGCGCCCTGAAGGAGCACTGCCGCACACATCTGGACACCTTTTGGAAAAAGACCGCCTCAGGTCCGTCCTTCATGCTTAGTGATTTGGATAGTTGGCAGGTAAGTCCTTTAGTGTGTGTGTGTGTGGTTAAGATTATTATAATTATTCTCTTAATTTCAGTGTGCTTGTTTTGAATGCAATGGTCATCTAGGTTCTGTTGAGCCATTTTCATCTAGATAATAATGCACCCTCGTTCCAGGTTCTTCCAGAGAGTCAGCATGACCAGGGAAAGGCCGCCTTCACCCCCACAGCCTCCTTCACCTCTGCTAACCGGTTAAGTGTCCTCAGCACTTTGTCTTCAGCGAAGGATAACTACTCAGGGCGGTGTTTTCATTGTTGGAGATTGTCTTCTAAAACGCTAATAATATCTGTCACAAAGGGTAACTCCAAGGTGCCAAAGAAAGGCTTCATCTGTGCTGCCTGAGGTCTGTTGTGCTCTCCGGGAGCGTCGAGAAGGTGCTGTGCCAGGACTGACTGGCTCTGCCCAGTCACACCAGTCAGGTAAGTGATTTACATGATTTACTTTATTATATGTCTGGTCGTGGTGGTGGTGGTGTAGACACAATTTATGATAAAAAGCTAAATCTTTTTATCTATTTCATCTGCAGCAGTGTGTAGCTGTCTGCCTGTCATTCTCTGTCATTGGCCATCTGCAACTTTCTGTGTGTCAGTGTGTCTGTCTGTCCATCAACTTTATCAGAGGTAGCTTTGTTTACAAATAAGGCATATAATGTCCCTACCAACTCACCATAAAGATCTGATTAATGTAACAGATGGTCTAGCCTGCGCCACACTCCCTAACCACAGCTGTTTGTATTAATGAATGGTGCACCAGCTCCAAAGCATACCTGCTTCAGATACAGAAAAGAACTTGTCTAGCACAGTTCCATCACAGTTATTTGAACTGATTTGGTCAAGGCTCCATCTGTCTATCCATCTGCAACTCTGTGGCTGGCTGTCTTTCTGACTATATTTGGCTGTGTGTATGTCCAACACTCTTTGGCTGTCTATAAATCTGCAATTCGTTCTGTTTAAACTCTGATGGCTGGCTGTTTGTCAATGTGAAACTTACTATCTGTCTGCAACTCTGGCTGGCTGTATCCATCTGCAACTGTGTCTGACAATCCGTCTGCCACTGTGTGACTGTCTGCATGTCCATGCATGTGCAGTTCAGTGGCTTGCTGTTTAACCATGTGCAATGGCTGGCTGTCTTTCTGACTGTGTGACTGCTTCTGACTGTTTGGCAGTGTGTATGTCGATCCGCAACTCTGGCTGTCGTCATCTACATCTATCGTTTATAAATCTGCACATCGTTTTGTTTAGACTCTGGCTTCAACTCTGACTGACTGTCTGTCCATCTGCAACTGGTTGACTGTGTGGCTGTCCATTTTAAACTGTGTCTGTCTGCAACTGTGTGTGGCGCTGGCTGCATGTCCATGTGTAACTTTGTGGCTAACTGGCTTTTTTTTTCTGTGTGTAATTCTGTGGCTGGACTGGCTGTCCGTGTTCGACTTTGACTGGCTCACTGGCTGCTTTCTGTTCTGGATCACTGTCTGTCTCCATCTATAACTCATTCTGCTAAGGCTCTGGCACCAACTCTGGCTTCCTATCCATGTGCAACACTGTCTGTCCATGTGAAACTGTCTGACTACCCATCTGCAACTTTGGCTGGTTGTATCAATCTGCAACAGTGTCTGACAATCTGTTGTCTGCAACTTTGTGGCTGTCTACATGCGTCCATATGCGTGTGCAATTCAGGGCTAACTTTCTTTCAAAGTGCAACTCTGGCTGGCTGTTCTTCCATGTGCTGTTTATCCGACTATGCATCTGCAACTATGTTTGGCTGTGTGTATGTTTCTCTGCAACTTTGTACACCTTTCTCTGGCTGCCTGTTCATCTGCAATTCATTCTGTTTAGACTGGCTGCAACTCTGACTGACTGTCAGTCCATATGCAGTGCTGTGGCTGGCATGGCTGTCTATCTATGTGCAACTGTCTGATTCTCAGTCTGCAACTGTCTGTCTATAAAACTGCTGCTCTGTATTTGTTCTTTAATCCATCTACAACTTGTTCTGTTTGACCTGTCTACAAAACTGTCGCTTGCTGGATGTAATTAATTATCCTAATGTTATTGGTGTGTTTTCTCCCCTTTATAGGTTAACTGTGGATCCTGCTGCCTCCTAGAAGACCCACCTGCCAGCACTCTCATTCCTTTAGGATCAGCAGGTCAATAGCATGCTTAGTAATTGTCTCTATGAATGGGCTGGTGAGGGGTCTGCTACCAGTGACTGCATCACACTGTCCGTCTGCAACTCTGGTTGGCTGGCTGTCAGTCCATGTGCAGCTGTGCATGGCTGTCTGCATGGCTATCTGCATGTCCATGTGCAATGCTCACTGGCTGTATATTCATGTGTATCGCTGGTTGGCTGCCTGCTCTATAGCATCTCTGGCTGTATCTCCATTTAAAACTCTGGTTGCCTTTTCATTTACAACTGTGTGGCTGTCTGCTTGGCCATGTGTGTGCAATTTAGTGGCTGGCTGTCTATCGATGGCAACTCTGGCAGTCTTTCTGACTATGCATCTGCAACCATGTTTGACTGTGTGTATGTCCCTCTGCAACGCTGTCCATCAACAACACACTCTGGATGTCTGTCCATCTACACCTCTCTCTGGCTGTCTATAAATCTGCAATTCTTTCTGTTTGGACTCCGGTCCAACTGTTAAACATGTTAAACTCACTATCCATCTGCAACTGTTCTTTGCTGGCTGCAATGATTGATGTCTTTCTGACTATGCGTCTGCATCTCTGTGGCTGTGTGCTGCTCTGGCTGCTCTGCTCTTTGTCAGTCTATACCTCTCTGTTTAGACTCTGGCTGCAATGCTGTCTGACTGTCTGTCTGTTTTTCTGCAACTCTGACTGTCTGCAACTTAGTCTTTAAATCTGCAGCTCTGTGGTTGTTTTTCTGTCCATCTGCAACTCGTTCTATTTTACCCACCTACAAGTCTGTAGCTCGCTGTCTGTCCACTTGCAGCTCTGGCTGGCTGTGATGTGGCTTCAACCGGATGCGAAGGACGCTTCACCACAAGGACACAGCTGAATACTTCCAGGCAAGTTCCAGTGATATTGAATTTATCAAACAAGTCAAAGGAAAGTGTATATACAAAGCTGTCCATCTGCTGCTGTGTCACTGACACACAATTACAGTATTTTTAATGTCAAAGTATTTTTTTAAATTAAAAGAATATTTAAAGGATATGTATTACATTTGTAAGGATTTATGACCTCAAGATTGGATTAATCTAATGCTGCTCTGGTAGGAAGTTATATGCAATTCATTAAATAAGCTCAGGGTCAAAGTTCAGAATGCAGCGGCTTGACTGCTCACTAGAGCTTGAAATTGTGACCACATCTGTCTATTCTCTCACCCCTGCACTGGATTCCAGTTAAATTCCATGTTGATTATAAAATACTCCTTCTGACTTGAGTCTCTCGATTGTTTGTCCCCACAGCATCTTGGAGAAGTTCTTATACCCTACAACCGGTAACGTACATATCAGTTTCCCACTTCAGAAGAAGCAACTCTGGGGGAGGAGCCTCCAACTCTGGAATAAACATCCTGTTGCTGTTCTGGACACACTTTTAGTATTCTAATCATGCTCATACTAACACTGTTCTGTACTGCTCTGATTACAGGTTCTGATTATTATTGTCTTTCTAATCTACGTTTACAGGTTGTACATCAGTCTACTCGTACTCCTAAAGCTCTCCCCATGTGCTGAGCTGTTTGGTGCTGACGTTAGTCCATTCTGGGTCAGCCTTTTCCCACTGTAAACCCCCCTATTTGGCTGCGCTCCTCCTAATCCCCCTCTCTCCCTCTCTCTATCCACTGATATGCTGTCCTGCTCTGTGTCTTCATATTGAGTTATTCTCGTCTCACTGCATAGCTGTGCACATGACCGTTTACCTACACACACTTTCACATTGCTCTCACATTTTCATCATTTATGGCTTGATGTCACATTTGCAGCAGCTCTTAAAATGTACTAGTGTTTCTTTTGTTGATTTTTATTCTTGTTCTGTCGTGTTGTGCTATCCGGTGTTGACCAGAGGCGGATGGGTTACCCTTTTGAGTCTTGGTTCCTCTCAGGGTTTTTCTCTTCAACTTGTGTGCATATGAGATTTTACATTATTATTTATATATATATTTTTTAATTACCACAAATGTCTAAAACCCTGCTTTCACTTTGTGTAGAATTGTGTAGAACTTAGTCTATTGTAGAATAAGTCTGTAACAATCAATAATCCGTGTATTCTGTACAGTTCTCTTACTTCAAATGACCTGAGTGGCACTGTCACTGTTATGATTTTAAGGTGCATGTGATCGAATGATCTGACCATCCGAAGAGTCAATGGCAACGGCTGGTAAACAGTCATCCTGACTCCATCCTACGTTGACAACACAGCCTAAGGTGTGAGCCTAGCGCCGCCTTGACTGCCTGCGATGACGCTGATAGGCCACACTTTGAAACTTTGAGCTCTGAAGGGCAAAGACTGTGACAGGAGAATTCCTGACTCTGCACCCTGTGAACAACCACATTGGACTGATTGTACTGCTCGCTTCCCGCCACCTACAAGATCTGACCCAGGACACTTTGTTTCAGTTGTGGTGGAACAGAAATGGACTTGTAGGTTGGGAATGCACCCAGAACAGGATTGAACTCTGGACTATTTAGAACACTTTCTGAGTAAAATGACACAGAACATTGTGCACCCTTGACCTCCTTTCAGGCCCCCAGGAATCTGGTTCCTATCCTTTTCACACACAAGGACAATGCACCACCTAATGTTTAGTTAGTCAATCATACCAATGTCTCTTGTGAGTTTCTGTGTTCAAAACAAAGTGTTTCAAATGTTTCATTTCAACTGGCTGAGCTGTTGAATGGAAAATGTTTATGGACTCTGTGTTGATCATATGGATTGCAGTGCTTGTGCTCAGTGGCTGCTGTATTATCCTGTGCATTCAAGGCCTTATTCTCTGAGTGGTAGATATGTCTCTTTCTTTAAAAATGTGTTTTGGCCACAATTCTGTCTCTACTGTAATGACCTTGATGAATTCTACCCGTGTCATTTGTACAGTAAGTCCTGTGGCAAAAGAGGCCTGAGTTTAGGGAAGGACATTTTTATTGTATCCAATCCTTTGAGTATGTTTATGTAGTCAGGACTTTCCCTGTGAACTAAGACCTTGTTTTATCTAAGATGTTTTAAATTGGCTTGAAACCTTTTTGCTGTTGTTGTTTGTTTTTTCTTTTTTTTCCAGCTTGCCATGATCTGTTTCCCACCTTGCGTATTGGATCTCCTAACCCCTTGTTTCACCCCCCCCCCCCCTTTCTGTTTTCTCTCTCGCTCTCTTTCCCTACCATGTATTGAAATGCCCAGTTCCAGCTGTTCCATCCTTGTACCACCAGACCTGGCTCTCTACTACCCTACTGCTCACTGTCCTGATCTGGAGCCTCATGTTGATTCATCTTCACCTCACTGCATGACCATGCATACCTGTCTGAACTTCAACATTTCCCTCATGTTTTCATATTTTATGGCTTGATGGCGCATTTCCATATTCTCTTAATTCAGTATTGATTTATTGTTTTTATTCCTGGGTTTTATTCTAGGTATTTAAACCAGATCTCTGTAAAGCTGCTTTGTGCCTACACTCGTTGTGAAAAGTGTTTTATAAATAAACTTGAAATAATTTTTAAAGGCTTTTTTTCCTTTTATCAATTTAGTTTTTGCCTGTTTCAAGATCACTCTCTTTTCCTATTATTTATTACTTGTTGACACTTTGAACATATAGCCGAGTGATTACGCCAACTGCTTGTACTTTCCTGCTTTAGAGAAACTGAGGCTGTCAAAGCTTGTATATCATATATACTCTTCTATATTCTGAAAGCAGTCTTTAACCCCTTATTTTCCACTTATAATATTAATAATAATACATTTAACATTTGCTGTTACTTTACTTTAAATCATTCTTTGTGTGTTATTATAGTAGTCTAGTGCTGATGGATTAAGTCGCTTTGTATGCCAGGCTATGTAGAAGTCATAAAAAATATTAAACCCTAACTGTTGACTTATGCTTATAGAGGTGTCTGACAGAATACTCACAACAGGAAGATCTTACTCGGTCTAAGTGGCCAGAGCTTTTTTTCACAGCATATTGATTATGAATTACTTTAGTTGACCATATATTAATTAATTAATTAAGAGTGGGAGTGAAAGGGCAACACACGTTTACTTACACTGCTATGGTAAATTTATCTTCACCCCTTATCTCGTGTTTGATTCAGTTATACTGAATTTAGAGAATCTATTAACCAATTTTGGAAAACCTTAAAGTAAGCTATGAAATACTTGGAAATCAACTCCAAGGTCGAAGGTGGGATAAGAAGAATCAGATCTCAAAACAAAAAATGTGAAAAAACTGGATGTAGTTCAGTTCATGACAGTCATGAAAAGGGAGAATGTCTGTAAACAGAAGAATTGATAAATCTGTAGACTCCTCACTTGAAGTGTATGTGTAAATGCACTGGAACTAAAGAAACAAACTGTAGCTGGTCTCTGTGGCCTAGACCTTGCAAAGGTTCATGGGAGGGTGCAGGCAGATTGCCTCTCCAAGGTCAAGTGAGGTGAGGGTTCCAGACACCAGGAGATGAGAACTAATACTGCATTTTAAAACTGCCGTTATATTTAATATATGCCGGAGTTGATCGTTTAGACATTACAGTCTATAACGACGTCTAAATTTAACAGCCCATAATGTTGCGTATTAATGGTCTTCAAATGCTGCGATGGAGTTTCAGTTCATAGTTTCTAAAATCTAGATTTTAAAATGAAATTCAGGAAAACAACTTTTTTTTGTGTCATTTATCATATTTCAGATCAAATTCTAATGTTCATGTTAATGAAGTTGTAATAATGTTTTAGGAAGTCAGTGTTTTTTAACTCCTTATTCTTTGATCTGGATCTGGATTCTCGTTGGGAATTGAGGACTGTTTACACTCATTATGAAACTTGTAAAGGTGAAGGTCACTTTAGGTCAGTCTGAAACTACGTTAAGGTCATTTTTCCAGGCCTCCTCATACTGTGGTTATTAGCACAACAAAACGGAGACAGTTCAGGGTAAAGAGACATAAGTAGACAATTCAGTCCAGTTTCACAGAGATTACACAGATTCAGGCTGAAGAGCGACACAGCAGCGCCACCTACAGGTCAGATATCATATCTGCAGCAGCAGCTCCAGTCATAGACTGAGAAGAAGAAGCCAACGATCATTTCCTCACTTATTAACGAGGCTAATTCTCTCATCTTAAGGCATTTTAGCACATTTAAATATGTGAATATTACCATTGTTATTATTATTAATAAATAATGACAACCACAATAATCATTTCCTTTCTGTATTACAGATGTGATGTTTTCATGATACAGTTGTTTTTAAAAAATAATAACAATGATAATAATAATAAATAATTGATTAGTTACTGTCATGCCTGGTCAGACGTGGCAGTGAACACAAGGAAACACTTGCAGGAATGGACGATGTAAGACTTTAATGTAAACTGGGCAAAAGTAAACAGAAGCAACAAAGCAAAGCACAACCGGGGGTACAGCAATCCAAAGGCCTGACAGTTACAATTATTACACTGTATTTACACAATTCATTTATATCATTTATTTTACTATTAATAATAACGGTTATGTTTACAGTTTTACATATTTGAATATATTTCTATTGCCATTATTGTTAATTAAGAATGAACAACAACAGTAATAATAATGATGTCCTTTATTCATTACTTGAAAGTCCTTGTACTGGTCCTTGGCGAATAAAGAATTCTGATGGAGCTGGTTAACAACGGTAACTAAGGGGCGGGGCAGGTCGATTGTGACATCACTAGGTTCCAGTACTTTTTTCAGTATGGAGAGCGTGAGAGACAGACGTCACCTCATTAGTTAGACTGGAAATGGAGGAGAAGAAGGAGAAAGATGTGAGTGGAGCTCAGAGCTCATAAACACAACACTACTGATCAACATGTGTAATTAAGATCATCGTTAAGCTAATTAGAATATACAGTGTTTACCATCAGTTCATTTATTCATCATTAACTAGAGAGTGATTGTGGCTCAGCAATGTTGCTGTAATATGGGTTTGTTGCTAAGGTGTTGCTATGTCATATAGTTGGTACATTAGCCCATTCAAAATGTCTGGCTAATAGGTCTGTGTCCACAAACTTTTGTCCAATTGATGCTTGGTTCAGAAGCTCCTCCATGCACAGACAGGACTGGAGAGCAGTGGAGATAAAGGGCACCGCTCCCGTTCTCTCAGCTGTGTGTGGGAGAGCTGCCCATTGTGACATCATCTCTGAACATTCCGCCATTCATTCCTATGGGGAGAAAATGTAGGATCATTTTAGGAGAACTGTCAGTGGATCAGTTCTATGATGGGAGGGTTTTGGCCACAGTCATTTCTTTGGGTGCTCCTGTTGCACATATGTAAAAAAATACTAAAATAATAAAACTTACATGTGACAATCACACTAATTAACATATTTATCATTTATTTACATAGTTAGAAATATATAGGTTATCATTTATAACTGCATTCCTAATTCCTAATTAAGTAATTAGTAAATGAGAGGAGGTTGTTAAACTGTGTGAACATAATGTGAAGGGAATGTTAAGAGTGAAGAGCTCAGCAGATGAGAAATGCATTAGACTGAGTTCAGTAGAACAGACTGGTGGAACTGTGTTAAGCAGAGTCCTGCTGTAGCTGTGATACTGAGCTCTGCTCTACACTTTAAGAAATGAGAGGAATCCTGCAGGAATAGTTACAATGCTGGTAGATTGTCTTTGCTTTGTAAATATAATAACATTGCAGGAACATCAGAGGAACATTAGAGAGATGTTCAGGCAGGTTGAAGACAAGGTTGAGTCCAACATGCCAGCAGTGCAGCTTTCTTCAACAGCTGGAGCACTTTCCAGGTGTTGCATGAGGGCAAGGTCGACAGCGCTACAGTTTCTAGGTCTTGTTCTGAACTGTGATGATGGTTAGATGTAGATCTGGACTGGCTTGTTTGCTACTTAACACACAACCCATGTGTTGGTAGAGTAACACTGTAGATGCTGTGTATTAAATGGACTGTGTGAACTGTTCCCACAGCTCATTCAGAAAACAGCAGGGTCGACCTGTCCGACCCTTACACTGTAAGGTAACGTCAAAAATGATAAACTTAAAAAATCAGGTGCACCAAACGTATTTGTAGTAATCAAGTAATAGTTTACTTAGTTTTAAGTTTATAATCGTTTCCAGTAATCTACAGTGTCAAGAAAAACTATCTGAACAGAATTTGATGGTGTTCTGCATTAATTTCAAGTCAAGTCAAACATATTGACAAATATAATGTGCCTAAAATAATAACATAAAAAACATGATGTTGCAGGTCTTTATTGAACACACTCATTCAACATTTAAAGTGGTAGTGGGAAAGTAAGTAAACCCTTGGAATTAATAGCTAGTTGAAATAGCTGTTGTGGAGTGTCAGAGAGCTCTTTCACAAACTTCAGCCATGCAGCAATGTTCTTTTTAATAAGCAGTGGCTTCCTTTGTGGTGTCCTGCCATAGACACCCTGCTTGTTCGAGGTTTTACGGACTGTGGACTCATGAACACAGATGTTAGTCTGTACCAATAATGCCTTCAAAACTTGGGTTCTCACTCAAGGTTGTTTCTTTACCTCATTGATGAGTCTCCGTTGTGCTCTTGGGGTCATTTTGACTGGGCGCCCACTTCAGGCAGAGTAGCCACAGTTCCAAATTGTCTCCATTTGTAGATTGTTTGCCTCACTGTAGACTGGAGGATTTCTAAAGTCTTTGAAATCACTTTGAAACCCTTTCCAGCTTTATGTAAATCAACAATTTTTGATCGTAGATCTTCTGAAAGCTCTTTTTGGCGAGGCATGTCTCACATACATATTCTTCTTGTGCAGAGCAAACTCAAAATGTTTGAGTGGGTTTTATCAGTCAGAGTATCTCTAGTCCACACCTCCAAACTCATTTTCTTATGAGGACTCCTTCAGTCACCTTTTTTGAGATCATTAACTCAAGGGTTCACAAACTTTCTCCACTAGCACTGAGGTTTTTATACTTGTTCTGAATGAAGACATAAATGATCAGAATATTTGTGTTATTATATTAGGCACATTATATTTGTTAATATGCTTGAATTGGATTAGGATCAGATCACATTTTATGACAAATTAAATGAATGCAGAAAACCATAAAATTCCAAATTCACATACTTTTCTAGCTACTGTAATCTCACACAGACTTCAGAATTCAAGTTCACTGAACTCATTTAATTGTGTTGCAGAAAACATTTTACTGTACTATAATATCTGTTGATTAAAGTTGACTTTACTTATTATTTCAATAATACAAACTCAGGTTAGTTAAAAAATGTAATTCTTATGTTGCAGCAAATCATGTTTTTAATCCTAAATATTTAAACGACACACACACACACACACACACATACACACATACACAACCAAATGGTATATAAAATAATCCAATTAATTAACCTTTGCACTATTGATTAAAGTATATTTCTTCTTGAATACTTCTTTAATTTTTTAGCATAAATGTTAATATTGGCAGATTGGCAGACTATTATTCATTTTAAAGAGCAATGGTTTTTATTAATTTATTAATTGGGCCATATTTTACATTCTCAACAGCTATAAACAATATTTTTGTGAGAAAGCAGGCCCATATTTACAGACATGTGGAAGTGGTTTAAGAGTCAGGACACTGACATCTGCCCCTTCAATATCTGCTCAGGCATCAAACACTGAAAGGTGGACACTGAATAATGTGGTGGTGTGGTTTGGCCTTTAACTCAGTTTTGGCTCAACAGATCAGGAGACTAAGAGTTTGTTTGTGAAAGACAGTACCCTTGCTGAGAAACTGGTTCCAAGCCCTGAAAAGACTTTTTGGATTCCAGAAAGAGAGACACATTAAATCCTGTTAGTAAGAATGACCAACTCCCGTATCACTCATCTCAACTCACACCAAGTAACAATACGATTTGAAATAACACCCCAGAATAAAGTGGCAACTGTGATAAAAGCAAAGCCAGGCCACTACTAGCTTATGTTATTTAGCTGGCTACTTGGCCCCTTGTGGCCACTACAGTCAAAATAATTAATATTAAATTAACAAAACACAATGTCATATTCACATCAAATAATTTATGACATTTCAATACTTACTTCTGTCTTGAGCCAAACAATCCAAACGACATCTCCGGTTCAAATTCAAACCAGGACAAAACCGTCCTTCACTTGTTCTGATAAAACTTTGTATATTATTAGAATGCAAAATAAACAGCAATACATTGAAAAAAAAACCCCACTATATTAGAACAGTTATTTTTTGCAAACACAAATAAAGTAAAAGAAACTGTGTATGATATTAGAATGCAAAACTTTTAGAATAACAGCAAATAAAGTAAAAACATTGGATGTTATTAGAATGCAAAATAAACACAAATACAGTAAAAACAGTGTAAAATATATGAATGCAAAATAAACACAAATACAGTAAAAAAAAAAGCCACTCTATTAGAATAACTGTAAAGACAAATACAGTAAAAACACTATATTATTAGAATGCATTAAAATGAGTGTACTATTAAACTGCAAAATAACAAAACACTGAAAAAATGCTGTATTAGAACAATTAAAACCACTCTTTTTTTGCTGAATGTATAATGCAGGCAGGACCAATGCGAAAGGAGTGATTGGGCCAGCCCAGTGTTAATCGGGCCACAGATCTACTGTTTTTATTGGCTGGTCAGACCAATACATAAATAATAAAAAGTGTTGAGACTGTCGGCCCAAACAACGCGTCGGCTCACAGGGAAAACGCCTGGTATGCCAGATGGCCAGTCTGTCCCTGGACAAGTTGTACATTTGACTTTTCCTAACCAAGTACTTTATACACTTTATATTTGTTGGATGAACAAATGAACATTTCATGACAATATTTTCTAATCTGATGTTCAGGTAACAACAGCTACATAGACCAGCAGAAACACTCATGTGCATGATCTATGTTCAGACAGCAGTCCTGTCAGAAACTGAGCAATGTTGAATGAGTTGGGAAACTGTAGAGGACTATTATAAACGGCTCCTAAGAGTGAGGCCTTGTAAAATTCTGTAAAATTAATTTACCTTCTCAATTAAAAAAGTAACTGATAAGTTCTGCTAGTGACTAAACCTTATTTTACTGAACAAGCTAGTATGTTTTAACCAACTGACCCCACTAATAACTTCTGAAAAAACTGATAACTTTAGTAACTTTAACAGAAATTCTAACAGGAAAGAAAAATGAGATCTAGCTCAAATTGAGCCAACGTTCACTAAGTGCTTGTTCACTTGATGAACACTTCAATTGTGCAAACTCAAAAAGTCTGCTGTAATTTAAAGATTAGCCATTCTTAATTCAGCTATTACATTCTGGGTGGCCGTTAAAACAAAATACAATCAACTAATCAATCAACCAATCAACCTTTATTTCCACTCAGAAAATACAGTTTTTACAGTAGATGAGGACTGAAGGAGAAAAATCTATTTTATTTGATATATTTTATCTAAAAGGAATGAAGGTAAATAAATTAAAAACATTAAAAATAAAATCAAGATAATAGAAGATTAAAAGTAAATATTATGATAAAATGAATAAACTAATATTTAATTAGTAAGGTATACAAATATGAATTAATATTAAGATATTAAGAAAAACAATATTAAAAAAGATTAATAAACAAAACTGACACAAATAAAACCAGAATATGGAGATAAAATATAAAATATGACAGTACAAGTCAACTTAAAAAAAAAACATTTAAAAATAAAGTAGATCAAAGTAACAACCAACAGAAACTTAAAGTATAAGAATGAAATGAAATAAATGAATAAAATACAAGAACTAAAATAAATAAACTAATACATTATTTGGTTAGAAATGAAATAATTTAGTATCCATAGCAACCACTTGTCTGCTTTTCTGGAGGAACTGTCTCTCCTCTAGATCTGAATCGGGTCTCTGGAGCTCGCCGCTTGCCGCTAACCCTTGTGTGAAATCCTGACTCCTGACCTGGAGCTTGGAGGAATCACTGTCTCCGTGTTCAGCTTGTTTTCCTCTTTCTGTCTCTTTCTAGCGCTTATTTTTAATAGATCTGTTTAGTGATCTACTGCGTCGTACGTTTACTAACTGCTGTTAGATCGTGTTTACAGTCCACAGGTTTATCAGAACTCAACAAAAAGCGGAGATGCAGTTTTACCTCCAACAGCGTTTATTTCAGTGCCCAAATCAACTGCAGGCGGTAAGTTTCTACTTTATTAAGGCTGTTTCTGGACTTTTTGAGTGTGAGAAGTGTGGCATGTTTAGTCTAGACCCTTTTTCCTGCACTAGTGATGATGATAGTGTTTGTACTGAATGTGAGCTCGTAGCTCTGTGGAGGAGAAAGTGGAGCAGTTAGAGGTGGAGCATCATGGCTTTACTAAAGGATAGAGAGCAGGAGTCACTGCTAGCAGCCCCGGATGCCTTAGGGAGAGCTAGCACCCCCCACTCCGGCGTTAGAGCCTCACAGCGGGGCGAATGGGGGACGTCTCGGCGGCATAGCCGGAAAGCTAAGGCCGAAGCTAGCCCACCGGAACACCGCGCTCCCCCCGATTCGTGTGTCAAACAGGTTTGACCCGCTCAGCGAAACACCCGCTGAGGAGCCTGTTCAGAGACCTCTGGTCAGAGGAGACTCTACTGCTCCACACGTGAAGAGAGCTCGTCCTTAAGGGGCTCCAGCAGTGACCGTTAGCTGTTTACTGGGAGCCAGAGCACCAGACATTAGCGGCAACCTTAAGCGGCAGCAAACAGGAGCTATTCGAGGATAGTTATTGTTGAAATGGCTCTTCAGTCACTTCGCGCATTCGTTGAATGTGTGGAGGAAATCAGTCAGAGTCGAAGTTCTTCTCAAAACACCAAGTTTATTCAAACAGAAGCTTTCTGGAGATGTCAAGTCACCGCGCAGTGAGAGATGAGATCCAAAGTCTGCAAATAACACCATCAATTATATACCGAGTTCTACATTCTGAGTTCCAAGTTCTACATTCCGTGTTCCGAATTCCGAGTTCTGAGTTCCAAATGATAAATTCTGAGTTCCGAGTTCTAAATTCTGAGTTCTAAATTCTGAGTTCTAAATTCTGAGTTCCGAGTTCTGAATTCCGAGTTCTGAATTCCGAGTTCCGAATTCCGAGTTCCAAATTCCAAATTCCGAGTTCTAAATTCTGAATTCCGAGTTCCAAATTCCGAGTTCCGAGTTCTACATTCTGAGTTCCAAGTTCTATATTCCGTGTTCCGAATTCCGAGTTCTGCATTCCGAATTCCGAGTTCTAAGTTCCGAGTTCTAAGTTCCGAGTTCTGAATTCCGAGTTCTGAATTCCGAGTTCTGAGTTCCGAGTTCTAAGTTCCGAGTTCTAAGTTCCGAGTTCTGAATTCCAAGTTCTGAATTCCGAGTTCCAAATTCTGAGTTCCAAATTCCAGGTTCTAAGTTCAGAGTTCTAAGTTCCGAATTCCGAGTTCCGAATTCCGAGTTCAAAATTCCGAATTCCAGGTTCTAAGTTCAGAGTTCTAAATTCCGAGTTCCAAATTCCGAGTTCCAGGTTCCAAATTCCGAGTTCCAAATTCCGAGTTCCAAATTCCGAGTTCCAAATTCCGAATTCCAAATTCCGAATTCCGAGTTCTGAATTCTGAATTCCGGGTTCTAAGTTCCGAATTCCGAGTTCCAAATTCCGGGTTCCGAGTTTCAAGTTCTGAGTTCAAGTTCCGAGTTCCAAGTTCTAAGTTCTAAGTTCCGAGTTCTAAATTTAGAGTTCTGAATACCGAGTTCTAAGTTCTTAATTCCGGGTTCTGAGTTCCGACTTCTAAGTTCTGAGTTCGGAATTCCGAGTTCCAAGTTCCGGGTTCCAAGTTCCGAGTTCGGAATTCCGGGTTCCAAGTTCCGAGTTCGGAATTCCGGGTTCCGAGTTCGGAATTCCGGGTTCCGAGTTCGGAATTCCGGGTTCTAATTTCCGAATTCCAAATTCCGATATCCGAGTTCCAAATTCCAAGTTCCGGGTTCCAAATTCCGAGTTCCAAGTTCCGAGTTCTGAATTCCGAGTTCCAAGTTCCGAGTTTGTTATTCCAAATTCCGAGTTCCAAATTCCAAATTCTAAGTTCTGGGTTCCAAATTCCGAGTTCGGAATTCCGGGTTCCAAGTTCCGAGTTGGAAATTCCGAGTTCCAAGTTCCGAGTTCGGAATTCCGAGTTCCAAGTTCCGAGTTCCAAGTTCGGAGTTCGGAGTTCCAAGTTTCGAGTTCTAAGTTCCGAGTTCGGAATTTCAAGTTCCGAGTTCGGACTTCCAGGTTCTAAGTTCCTAGTTAATTAATAAGTTAGTTCCTAGTTCCCAAAGTTAGTGTAAAGTTCCTAGTTCTAAATTTCGAGTTCCGAATTCCGAGTTCTATATTCCGAATTCCTAGTTCTAAGTTCCGAGTTCTAAGTTCCGAGTTCTTAATTTCTGAGTTCTTAATTTCTGAATTCCGAGTTCTAAATTCTGAATTCTAAATTCTGAGTTCCGAGTTCTAAGTTCCAAGTTCTACATTCTTAGTTTCAAATTTCGAGTTCCGAATTTTGAACTCTAAATTCTGAATTCCAGGTTCTAAGTTCTGAGTTCTAAATTCCGAGTTCTACATTCTGAGTTCCGAGTTCTACATTCTGAGATCCAAGTTCTACATTCCGTGTTCTACATTCCGTGTTCTGAATTCCGAGTTCTGAATCCCGAGTTCTAAGTTCCGAGTTCGGAATTCCAAATTCCGAGTTCTGAATCCCGAGTTCTGAATCCCGAGTTCTAAGTTCCGAGTTCGGAATTCCAAATTCCGAGTTCTGACTTCCAGGTTCTAAGTTCTTAATTCCAGGTTCTGAGTTCCGCGTTCCAAGTTCCGAGTTTGGAATTCCGGGTTCCAAATTCCGAGTTCTAAATTCTGAATTCCGAGTTCTAAATTCTAAGTTCCGAGTTTGGAATTCTGAGTTCGGAATTCCGAATTCCGAGTTCTAAATTCTAAGTTCCGAGTTCTAAATTTCGAGTTCCAAATTCCGAATTCCAAATTCCGAGTTCTGAATTCTGAATTCCGGGTTCTAAGTTCAGAGTTCCGAATTCCGAGTTCTGAATTCCGAATTCCGAGTTCTAAATTCTAAGTTCCGAGTTCTAAGTTCCGAGTTCTAAGTTCCGAGTTCTAAATTCCGAGTTCCGAATTCCGAGTTCCAAATTCCGAATTCCAAATTCCGAATTCCAGGTTCTAAGTTCAGAGTTTTAAATTCCGAGTTCCAAATTCAGAGTTCGGAATTCCGGGTTCCAAATTCCGGGTTCCAAATTCCAAATTCCAAATTCCGAGTTCCGAATTTCGAGTTCCAAATTCCAAATTCCGAGTTCTAAATTCTGAATTCCGAGTTCCAAATTCCGAGTTCCGAGTTCTACATTCTGAGTTCCACGTTCTACATTCCGTGTTCCGAATTCCGATTTCTGAATTCCGAATTCCGAGTTCTAAATTCTAAGCTTCGAGTTCTGAATTCCGAGTTCTGAATTCCGAAATCCGAGTTCTAAATTCTAAGTTCCGAGTTCTAAATTCCGAGTTCCAAATTCCGAATTCCAAATTCCGAATTCCGAGTTCTGATTTCTGAATTCCGGGTTCTAAGTTCAGAGTTCCGAATTCCGAGTTCTAAATTTTAAGTTCCGAGTTCTAAGTTCTGAGTTCCAAATTCCGAATTCCAGGTTCTAAGTTCAGTTTTAAATTCCGAGTTCCAAATTCAGAGTTCCAAGTTGCAAATTCCGAGTTCTAAATTCTGAGTTCTTAGTTCCGAGTTCTAAATTTAGAGTTCTGAATCCCGAGTTCTAAGTTCCGAATTCGGAATTCCAAATTCCGAGTTTGGAATTCCGGGTTCTAAGTTCTTAATTCCGGGTTCTGAGTTCCGACTTATAAGTTCTGAGTTCGGAATTCCGGGTTCCGAGTTCGGAATTCCGGGTTCCGAGTTCGGAATTCCGGGTTCCAAGTTCCGAATTCCAAATTCCGATATCCAAGTTCCAAATTCCAAGTTCAGGGTTCCAAATTCCGAGTTCGGAATTCCGAGTTCCAAGTTCCGAGTTCGGAATTCCGGGTTCCAAGTTCCGAGTTCGGAATTACGGGTTCCGAGTTCGGAATTCCAAATTCCGAGTTCGGAATTCCAAATTCCGAGTTCCAAATTCTAAGTTCTGGGTTCCAAATTCCGAGTTCGGAATTCCGGGTTCCAAGTTCCGAGTTGGAAATTCCGAGTTCCAAGTTCCAAATTCTAAGTTCTGGGTTCCAAATTCCGAGTTCGGAATTCCGAGTTCCAAGTTCCGAGTTCTAAATTCAGAGTTCTGAATCCCAAGTTCTAGGTTCCGAGTTCAGAATTCCAAGTTCCGAGTTCGGACTTCCAGGTTCTAAGTTCTTAATTCTGGGTTCTGAGTTCCGAGTTCCAAGTTCCGAGTTCGGAATTCCGAGTTTGGAATTCCGGGTTCCAAGTTCCGAGTTCGGAATTCCGAGTTTGGAATTCCGGGTAACAAGTTCCGAGTTTGGAATTCCGGGTTCCAAGTTCCGAGTTCGGAATTCCGGGTTCCAAATTCCGAGTTCGGAATTCGGGGTTCTAAATTACGTGATCGGAATTCGTTGTTCTAAGTTCCGAGTTCTAAATTCAGAGTTCCGAATTCCGAGTTCTGCATTCCAAGTTCCGAATTCCGAGTTCTGCATTCCAAGTTCCGAATTCCGAGTTCCGAATTCCGAGTTCTGCATTCCGAGTTCCAAATTCAGAGTTCTAAGTTCCGAGTTGCAAATTCTGAGTTCTAAATTCCGAATTCCAACTTCCAAATTCCGAGTTCCAAATTCCGAATCCTTAGTTTCAAATCCTAAGTTCCAGGTTCCAAATTCCGACTTCCAAATTCTGAGTTCGGATTTCCGGGTTCCAAGTTCCGAGTTTGGAATTCCGAGTTCCAAGTTCCAAGTTCTGAATTCCGGGTTCAAAGTTCCGAGTTCCGAATTCTGGGTTCCGAGTTCCGAATTCCGGGTTCCGAGTTCTGCATTCCAAGTTCCGAGTTCCAAGTTCAGAGTTCTAAATTCCGAGTTCCAAATTCCGAGTTCTGAGTTCTAAATTCAGAGTTCTAAGTTCTGAGTTGCAAATTCTGAGTTCTAAATTCCGAATTCCGAGTTCAAAATTCCGAATTCCGTGTTCCAAATTCCGAGTTCTAAATTCCGAATTCCGAGTTCCACATTCTATGTTCCGGGTTCCAAATTCCTAGTTGCAAATTCCTAGTTCCGAATTCCTAGTTCCAAATTCTAAGTTCCGGGTTCCAAATTCCGAGTTCCAAATTCCGAGTTCGGAATTCCGGGTTCCAAGTTCCGAGTTCCGAATTCCGAGTTCTGCATTCCAAGTTCCGAATTCCGAGTTCCGAATTCCGAGTTCTGCATTCCGAGTTCCAAATTCAGAGTTCTAAGTTCCGAGTTGCAATTCTGAGTTCTAAATTCCGAATTCCGACTTCCAAATTCCGAGTTCCAAATTCCGAATCCTTAGTTTCAAATCCTAAGTTCCAGGTTCCAAATTCCGACTTCCAAATTCCGAGTTCGGATTTCCGGGTTCTAAGTTCCGAGTTTGGAATTCCGAGTTCCAAGTTCTGAATTCCGGGTTCAAAGTTCCGAGTTCCGAATTCTGGGTTCCGAGTTCCGAATTCCGGGTTCCGAGTTCTGCATTCCAAGTTCAGAGTTCCAAGTTCAGAGTTCTAAATTCCGAGTTCCAAATTCCGAGTTCTGAGTTCTAAATTCAGAGTTCTAAGTTCTGAGTTGCAAATTCTGAGTTCTAAATTCCGAATTCCGAGTTCAAAATTCCGAATTCCGAGTTCAAAATTCCGAATTCCGTGTTCCAAATTCCGAGTTCTAAATTCCGAATTCCGAGTTCCACATTCTATGTTCCGGGTTCCAAATTCCTAGTTGCAAATTCCGAGTTCCGAATTCTTAGTTCCAAATTCTAAGTTCCGGGTTCCAAATTCCGAGTTCCAAATTCCGAGTTCGGAATTCCGGGTTCCAAGTTCCGAGTTCAGAATTCCGGGTTCCAAGTTCCGAGTTCTGAGTTCCAAATTCCGAGTTCTAAATCCCGAGTTCCGAGTTCCGAGTTCGGAATTCCGGGTTCCAAGTTCCGAGTTCAGAATTCCGGGTTCCAAGTTCCGAGTTCTGAGTTCCGAGTTCTAAATTCAGAGTTCTAAATCCCGAGTTCTGAGTTCCGAGTTCGGAATTCCAAATTCCGAGTTCGGAATTCCGGGTTCTAAGTTCTGAGTTCCAAATACCGAGTTCCAAATTTCGGGTTCTAAGTTCTTAATTCCGGGTTCTGACTTCCGACCTCTAAATTCCAAATTCCGAGTTCGGAATTCGGGGTTCCAAGTTCCAAGTTCGTAATTCCGGGTTCCAAGTTCCGAGTTCGGAATTTGGGGTTCTAAATTACGAGAAAAGAATTCGGGGTTCTAAGTTCCGAGTTTAAAATTCCGAATTCAAATTTCCAAGTTCCAAATTCCGAGTTCTAAATTCTGAGTTCCGAGTTCCAACTTCCGAGTTCCAACTTCCGAGTTCCAACTTCCGATTTCCGAATTCCGAGTTCTGAATTCCGAGTTCCTAATTCCAAGTTCTAAATTCTGACTTCTGAATTCTACATTCCGAGTTCTAAATTTTGATGCGACGAACTCAGATCTCGGAATTTGGATCTCGGAATTCGAAATTTGGAACTCGGAATTTAGAACTTGTCATTCGGAACTCGGAATTCAGAATTTGGAACTCGGAATTTAGAACTCGGAATTCGTAACTCGGAATTCGTAACTCGGAATTTGGAACTCGGAATTTAGAACTCGGAATTCGAAATTTGGAACTCGGAATTCGGAACTCGGAATTCGAAATTTGGAACTCGGAATTCGGAACTCGGAATTTAGAACTTGGCATTTTGAAACTTTGAATTCAGAATTTGGAACTCGGAATTTAGAACTCGGAATTCGGAACTCGGAATTTAGAACTCGGAATTCGGAACTCGGAATTTAGAATTCGGAACTCGGAATTCGGAACTCGGAATTCGGAACTCGGAATTTAGAACTCGGAATTTAGAACTTGGAACTGTCTCTTTTTCAACAACAGCTACATTCTTTTATAAACATCTCCTACAGAAATGGTACATTTATCTTCTGAGGTGTATTTTTTTTTTAAATTAGACTAATTATTTTAACTGTACATAATTTATATATATTCATATTTTAGTTTCAGGATTCAAGGAATCGTTCCTCTGTCAGTATGGCCTCAGGAGGAAACTAGTACCTACTAGACGGCTGAGAGGGTACTTGGAGGAAGCGTCTGCAGCTAAAAGTAGAGCTTCTAAGCCCGAAGCTCCAGAGATCCCAATACAGGTGTTGAGCTCCAGGCTGGACCACACTTGCATCTCCAAGTCTATCAGTACTCCTCAGCAGGTAATTCACACACCAGCGCAACCTAGAACCCCTTCAACCATGATCCTCCCTCATTTAATAGACTCCTCTTTCAGATCAGAGGTAGTAAAGCTCCTCTGTAGATGTATTTTTAGGTCCTAAAACAACCAGTTTAAGAAACAGATCAGGAACATTCATACATGATTCAACTGAAGAGGTTTTCAGAAATCAGGTTCTGAATCTTCTTGTTGTGCTTCCTGCTGTTGATTTAGACTGTCGTCAGTCTACCCACTGCTCCTGACTCAGTCCCAGAGACGAGCTGCTGGTCTATGGCCTCAGTATGAGGGACTACCATAGTGTGGATCACTCAGGACAGCTTCGGCCCTACAGTCTGCACCTGGGCTTCCAAATTAAACAGTGTCTGTGGGAGGAGCTACAAAATGAGATGCTGCACCATCAGACTTCATCATTGGTATGCTGTTCTTTTTAAGATGGGCAGTGTTATTTTTACACCAGACATACCTTTTGGAATTATGGTCAGAACGTTCAACCAGGATCATCAGCCCATCGTAACACATTTGTTCACTTGGGTTTGGGAGATTGGATATGTGTCTATCTGTCCAAGCTTGGACACCTTTATCTGGGGTTAATTAAGGCTCTTTTTTTGATGGTAGGTGTGAGCTATCGACTATTTAACCTGAGTTTAATTACACTTATGCAAGTATGTTTTTAATCATAAAATGTTAATCTCATTGTTTTTCACGTTGTTATATGTTGACGTTTCACATGTAAAGTGTTGGACATGATATATCTTGTTTTATTCTTAAAAACCTGCTGTATTACAGGTATGTGTTCTGTTACTAGGCAAGTTTCTGGTTGTAAAATCTCTAATCTGAAAATAAACAAAATCTTGTGGTTTTCAGTTTTGCTTTGATGCATTTTGATGATAATTGCAAGCAATGTTCACAATTTCAGTCAAATTAACTTTAATTGGAGCAAACTGATCATTTATTAATGAGCTACACTGAACACATTAGTCTTGGGACTCATTTGTACTTAATGACAATTTTGATTGGAAATTAAATAAGTCTGCTCTCTGACTTTGGTGCATTACTGTAGGGCTGTATGTCAAAACAATAACTATTATTGTGTTTTAGATCAAGGATGGAAAGACAGGCAATGAGTTGCAGGAAGCTGTGACTGCAGCACCATGTCTGGTAAGTCTCGCAGGATGCAGCTGTAAGACAGCGCTGACCACAAAACTAGAAGACATGGTATGGTATAAACATGTTAATTAATGGCCACATGTTTAATCTTTTGTCTCTTTTATTAACTTAACTATGTGTTCGTTAAGTGTGTGTTTTGTTTGTTTGTTTGCTTTTGTTGGGTTTTTCCCCTCTTTTTCTCCCCAAATGAAATAGTGGTTTTATAATGTAATTCGCCTTCATATTATCCTACATTTCCCTTAAATATCCTTGAATCTGACTGTGATGCAAAGTATTATATATACACATATATACATTTATTTGTTGTTTTTTTTTTACTAGAGGCAGTCATCTTGGAAGAAATCCTCATCTTCACAACTGGCTGTGACTCCATTCCTCCTCTGGGCTGTTCCCCTTGACCCTCTTGAGAGTTTGAAGAAAACTACATGTCCACCTTACATAACAACTTTACATTAGCCATGGACTTTAAAATGCAATGGTGCAGAGTTTGGAAAAGCATGAATAGGTTTGTGTCCTCCAACACAATAGCTGCAAATTCTCAGTTATGTATTTTTATCTTGGAGTTTCTATTTTTATGCTTTCCCTAAACTTAAAACTCAGTAAAGAACTTACAACTGGTTAGTGATTTCCATGTTCAGAGCAGACTGAAAATTATTGTAACAAGAAAAACAAAAAAAATCAAATGTTGGTGTACTAGTATAAGAATGAGGATGATAATGCATCTAAAACAATTTACATTTTACAATGGATTATTAATACATAAAATTTTTAGATTTTCTATTTCTGATTGTTTTATTAGCATATTCAGAATTTCAAAATTGATATTAATAGTTAATTGTAATAATGACATTTTGAGGCATTATTTGGTACTTTTTTTTTAGTCCCCATTAACTAGCCCTCAACTAAATGTTGTGAAATTAGCTGGTTGTTGATTGTATGTACTAACAGTAGCACTTTAAGAATTACTAAAAGCAATCACAGCTGAATGTGTTATTGACGTGTGGCTGACAGGGGGCGCATGGTGGGCCTAAAGGAGAGGCAGAAAAAAGGCTTACAAAAGAGTAAACTTAAACCACCCCGAAGAGGAATTTATTCATAACAGCAAGCTAATGAACTGAAGCTAGCACAATGGGGAACCAGCGGGACACTTTCAGTCGGCCGAAGGGCTGGACAGGGCGGCCAGAGGACCTGGAAGACGGCCGCAGGTTGGCCCAGGCAGCTGGGGTCAGTGGAGGTCGGCTGTGAGGTAGCGATAGCGAAGGGAGCCAGAAAAAAATCCAGATAAAAAAGGAACAGAGCTGGAGAGAGAAAACTCACACCATTAACCCAGCCTGAACATGGAGCATTGTGCTCACCCGACTGTTGAGGAGGCGGTAGTTTTAGGAGGTTGCTGCTGCAGCCGGGAATGGAGGACGGGTACTGTCCTTAGCGGTTTCCAGCCTCGCACCCTTCAACAGCTCCGCCCCCTGGACATGCGGCCCTGCTTGGCGCCCAAAACAGTGGTGCTGATCCAGCAGCTTGGTTCAGCACCTCGCACAGCGTGTTGTTGCTGGGCGCGCTTGTGTGACCCAGGTTACAAAAGCTTGATTAAAGTCAATTTTATTAATAAAAAAGATCACACTTAAGATACAGAGGAATTAAACTAAGAATGACTCATTCTTAATTAGATGAAAATAAAAGATTAATGACTGTAAAATAATGAATTTATGAGCAGTACTGAAACTAGATCCAAGCTGAGATTAGATAAGATGCTGAGAAAATAATGAATAAATAAATCAAGACACAAATATTTGAGGAAAAGAAACTTTATTCACATTTTTGTTCAGCTCGCTACACATTTCAGTCAATAAGGTGATCAGGTGAAATGCGCGTGGCCGTCACAGACGCGCTGCACGAAATGAAATGAAATGAATGGAGCATTTTGCTTTATTTTCTGTGCACAGAAGCTTCAAATATTGTAAATAAGTTCAATTAATAGTTCATACTGTGTATAAGTGCAGTTAATAGTGGTTGGAGTTGATATTTGTGTTCATAGAGAATTAAAACTTGAAATGAACTGAGATTTATCATCTATTATAGGTTAGGGTTTTTTTTTTACTGCTGTTCAAATTAGACCTTTCTACGTTGGATGGCGAGCCTCCCTGAACTCGTATCCAGGAAAGCTGTTCACAAGCACTGTGGATGCTGATTTGTGAAGGTTTTAGTTTTGTTTTTTTATTTTGCAGGTTGCAAGTCCTCATCCCCAGTGCGGTAGGAGGAAGCTCTTACCTTTTCCACAGACTGAACTTCTTGCACTTACACACATCCAACTGCAGCCTGTGAAACACAAGGACATTGCTGAACTAACCACTGTGGGGCGGACCGGCTGGGCCTACCTAATAACATAATGTTCATATTCAAAAGATTACCCTATTTATTTTATTAGTTATTTGTGTTAATGGTGAAAATCTATGGTCTTTACTGGAACAGTTTAAATGGAATTTTGCTAAACTTTATACAATTAAAAATAAATTGCCATAAAAACAACTAAGATTAACTTATTAACTTAATTACTTATTTAACATTACTAACTGCTGATAATTATGACAAACAATGTATCTTTAAATGTATTTCTAAAAATATTTTCTTTTATTTACATTTTATTTACTTTAATTTAGTAATGATAAACCTATTACTGTGAAAGCTAACAACTCAGGAAAGTAAATGCGGTCAGATAAAATGACTGAGCTCAACTAATTGTGATCAGGTAATTAAAGGCTTAAAATGTTGTAGAAATTACAATGTGTATTGTACTGTAGCAGAAATTAGGAGTGCTATAGCAAACCACAAATTATTTATTAATTACTAAATGTCCAAGTCATTGATTTTATTAATGTATTCCTGAATTATATTGAGATTTACCTGAGATTTTCACCCAGGACTGTAGAATTTACTTCACTGATTGTCTCAGTTTAGACTCCAAATGAATAAAGCTTACCTTCATTCATATTTCAGTTCAGAATTAAATTTGGTCTCAATTCTGAAGGCAGTTCTATCACCCAGGGACCCAATCTCTTTGTATACACTCACACAAGAGATGCCAGTTTATAATGAAAAAAGCGTTTATTGAAAAAACCTGTAATAAGAGAGAGAGGATTTCAAGTTCACAGCATTGGAGATAGATATGAGTTCAGTGTCAAAGTCAGCTTTATTTTAAAAACTGCTGTATGTACAGAACATACACAGGACTCAAATTGCGTTACTCTCAGACCCACGGTGCAACAAAATAAACATCAAACATGTAAACATTAAATAACACAAAGCAAAGAAATGGTATTATGCTGGTTTTAGGAATGTAAGAGTTTACGTGTTTGTATGGATAAATAGAGCTCCCTAAAAAAAGACAGAGTTAGTTCTGAGAAGATTTTATGGAGAGCAGAGAATGTTGAGCAGTATCAGAGTGTGTCTGATGACTGGAAAGTTCTGGGATAGACTCATCTTTGTGAGGGGCAGTTTTCCTTGGATCAGAAATGGCAGTCTTGGGCATAGAATATGTTACCTGGGTCTGTTGAAAGGTTAGCGTTGGTCAAGAAACAGATGTCTTTCCTAACAGGGTGATGATCTCTGCAGCAAGAGTGAACATCAGTTAGAGTGCTCTGGAATGAGCACTCCTCTGTCCTCCAAAGAGGGGTTTTAAAGTTGTGTTCTCCCTTTTAATGATTGCTTTAATAACTTAATCTAGGACCCAGTGCCCTACAAAGGAGGAGGTGTCCGTGTCAGCGGGTTGGGGTGGATGTCTGGTTTAACTCATCTGAATCTAATGTGCTTTAGCATTAGTGCAGCATTGCAGTTGCTAAAGCACATCGTCCTGTGTCCAAGTGAGCTTCCTCCCACCTCCACATGGTAGGTGAATTGGCTGTGCTTACGTGCCCGTAGGTGTGTGTCTCTAGGTGCAGCAGCACCCTTTCCAGGGAGTGTTCTTGCCTTGTGATGATTCAGGAAAGGCTCCCGAGAAAAATAAGAAAATAAATCTGTGACCAATTGCCTGATTGGCGTTAATAGGTTAGTATGATGCTTACCTTGGTCTTTTAGGGTACATGGATTCCCGCACTCCAGCTGCCAGATTGCTGTGTTTAAGAGATACGTCACATTATTATAGCTTGCATTTACACTCGTATTTCAAACAGAGGTTCCTGTAATGAAAGGGTAAATCAGATCATGCTGTTTATATGCTTGAAACCTGTACAGACCAAAGGAGCCAACACCTCCAACTGAGCTCAGCCTCTTTCTGACAGACCTGCAGAGGTTAAAGAGGTCAGAGAAGGTCAGATCAGTGAAGAGTGATACAGCTCTAACAATCACACCAAGCTCCAGTCAGAGGAGGGGGAGTTTTTTCAGGAGTTTAGGGCAGTGAGAGCTGTTGAAGTTAACTGGCTTTTCTTTATTGATAACTACCAATGTGGAGAACTGGTAGCGTTATGTTTACCCGAACCTCCATGCTGCTAAATATCAGGCGTTCACCAGTAGATCAGCAGCAGTTCTAAACAGAGCTGTCGCAGTAATTACGCTACAAACTGATCGTATGATCAATGATTATGACCTCCATCATTTTGGAGAACATCGATAATGAAGCTTTGTTTATTTGTGTGTTTTTAAGACCTTTAACCAGGCTAGCTTTTCTGTCCCCCCCCCCCCCCACACACACACACACACACACAGAGACCTTTCTGTTTATTAATAAAACTATTTTTGATCATCTATTATTCCATTACTTTTCCTAATGTTGTAGTTTTTGCTGTGGTATCGTTTCAGTATCGGTATTGAGATATTTAGGCAGGTATCGTATCTAAAGTCATAAGTTTGGTATCGTGACAACACTACTGTTTATCATGTAAATAGAAAAATATAAATAAGTAAATTACCTCTTACTTCTTATACTGAGAGCAGAAACCTCTGATAAAAATTAAATCTCTCTCTCTGTCTGTCTGTCTATCTATCTATCTGTCTGTCTATCTATCTGTCTGTCTGTCTGTCTATCTGTCTGTCTGTCTGTAACCCTGTTAAAATTAGGACCCTCTTTCTGAGCTCTTCTACAGGGGCTGTTCATTTGCCCCCCCACCTTCTCTCCCCCTCTTCACTTCTTGCTCTCTTCAAGTGTGAGTGTGTGTTGTGTCCAGAGCTGATGCTGTGGTGCTATTTTTTGTGAGCAGTTATTGAAGTTAAAAGCTGATTAAGGGTCCAAAGGGGATATAAACCCCCCCATTCCTCGTTTTTTCAGTGTTCTTTAGTCCTGAGTTTGATAAACTCTCATCAGTTTCTGTTCAGTTGTGAAGAGAAACACCGGTGAGTTCAGACAGTGCTGTTTAAGGAGGGATTATGAGTTAGTAAGTGTAGATTTCCAAGTGATAAGATGTTGAAAGTGTTGATAAGGGAGTTAAAAGATTATTAAACAGCCGGAGTATAAATGTGGGAGACAGACCTCGGCTAGTTCGTTTCAGCTGCTAAGCTGTAGGCTAACAGGCAGAGGCTAGCGGGATTAGCATCTTGTTTAAGTGTAAATCTACGATGTTAAGTGTTAAATCCTGCTGTTTACGGACTCAGAGACATGCTGAGATGAATATGCTTGTCGTACAGTCTTGCTGAACTTAGTGCTGTATCGTACAGGTTGTTTTGTTGACGGGAAAAGCGAGCGAATTTGTCCAAGAAGGCGAGCCAACCTGAGACTACACTTCCCAGAGTTCTGCGCGAGTGACGTCAGTAGCGCACACACACACACACACACACACACACACACACACACACACACACACAACCTTAGTCTATCCGGGTAGTGAAGATTTAAACACTTTTCTGACACTTTGAGACGATATTACTCCAGAAAGGAACATTGATTATAACAAAAGGAAAAAACTGTTGGTTCACATTTCAGACTTAAAGGACTGTTATATTGTTGAAAGTTGAGTAAAATATCTCATTAATTCTTGACTCTGAAGTTTATTATTTTACTATCATTTAAACTTTTGTTGAGGGTCTTATTTGTTTTGGGTTTTGTTGTTAAATCTGAACTTGTGCATTTTTCCAGTACTGTTATTTTTTTTATATAGAGCCTCATTGAACTACAGTTTCCTCTTATAACTCATTTATACCTCCTACTCCATTTTTATATGTTTTTTCTTTCCTATTAGCCACTCACAACTATTCACACACACATAAGAAGAAGGTCACATCATTTCTGTGAATAAATATGATTATATCTTTAACCCTGTACTCACTGGTCCATCGCATCTCTGTCCAAGCTCTCCTTAGAGTACCTAGTGAGATATCCACACTGGTCCAAACCCCTGAAGAATCCCAACCTATGGTTGATCTGTCACTCAATAGAAATTCCTATTGTGGTGTAACAGTTGGTGTAGACACTGAGTTAGCTAACGTAGCTCCTGTGTTACTTTTACGCGTGCTACGTATCTGTCTATCTACCTAACTAGACAGATTTGATCCAGTTGAAGAAATTGTAGGACAGTCAGGACATCTCTTTGTTTTATTTCAGAAACAGGTTTCTGTAATGAAAGAGAAAAGCAAAAATGCTGTTTATTGTTTAAATAGAAAAATGTAAAGAATTATTTGAATTAAACGACCCCTTGCCTCTTATACTAAGAGCAGAAAATTCAGAGGAATTCATCTATCCAACTATCTATCTATTTATCTAGCTAGCTATGTGTCTATCCACCCGTCATTGTTTTTATCCAGTTGGTGAAATTGCAGCGCCCTCATTCCCCCAGAATCACCAGGTAGTTAACATGTCACATAGTCACAAGTCTCTACTGTGTATGGGCTGGTGATGAGTCAGCTACCAGTGACCGATACCAGTACCAGATAATGTGCTGCATGAGGCTTGTCTGTCCTGGTTGTTCTTTAAACAGCCCAGCTGGTATCCTTTCCTTCAGCTCCCTCAGCTTGTCCCTCATCTTGAGAACGTAGGACAGGATGTTTAGCTTTTCAGTCTTTCTCAGAGCAAATGCTTCCGGGTAGCATAGACCCAGATTACTAAAATATGGCAATTTCCTCCCCGGCCTCTTGGTAAAGGGCGTATTATATCCATGGCAATCCGTGAAAATGGCATGTCAATAACTGTCAGACTTATTAATGGCACCCTGTCTGACTTTTTCTCAGATGCTGTTAACGGACACTCTGGACAGACATTACTAAATTCAGCTATATCTAGCAGCTGACTTGGCCAGTAAAATCGACTTGCAAATCTGCTGTGTGTTTTAGCCTGACCCAATTGACCTGGCCACGGGTCCGAATGACCCAGCTTTAAAACTTCATCTCTAAGACATTTGGGAACCAGTAATCGCTCAACACCATTTTTTGACCTAGAGCTTGTTGTCTTTCAGAATGAGTTGACTTCCCTGAGCTTATTCTCTTTCCTTAGCACAGTCTAAAAACAAGGGTTTGAATGTTTCATCCTGCCTTTGCAACATTGCTATGTCACCAGGTAAGGCAAATGTTTCACTTATGGGTGTATCCAATTGTTCCACTATTTTTGTGCCTCTAATTTTTTCCTGTCCTTTTTGTTTTGTTGCATTTTGGTTTGACAGCATATGGTAATTCTTTTAAAACTTGACTGTTTTGTTTGCAGTTTAAACCTTTCTAGCCTACAACCTTGTTACAGCCATAACCTCTGCAGTTCTCTGCTCAGTGTTTAAAAGATATACCAGAATCGGGATATTTCTACCTAAAACGACAGCATGAGCAGATTTTTGCATTATGTCTACCTTTAATATGTAGCTTTGGTTGTTGATGTTAACCGTGAGTTTAGTTGTGGGGTATACCTGTTCATCTCTGTGTATACACCTGACCCCAAGTTTACCTGTACTCTCAAACTGGGATTCTGGAAGACACTGTGGTGTTATCATGATGTGACTAGCTCCAGTGTCAATAAGGGCTTTAAATGTTTTGTGTCCTATTTTTACAGGTATCTCACTACTGTCCTGTTCCTGAAAGCTTATTTCGGGTCTTGGAACTTATCAAAGAGGATTTGTGCTGGTAACAAGCTTAGGACAATCTTAAATCTTTTGGCCAACCTGATTTTAGCTAGCTGTGTTTAAACAGTTTGGCGATTATCTGTTGCCTGACTATCTTTGCTTCTTTTGCTAGTACTCCAGCGCCCCTGTGTGGTGATAAATTCACTAGTGGCTTAGGACCACAACTGACCCCGCCCCCAGACTTACTTGTCTGTGCCTATTGGTACACTCTGTTGCTGGAATCACAGAGCAGGAACTCCTTCTCAGCTTGCCTTGCTGCCACGAAAGCTTCAGCTGCTTCCACTGCTTGTGTTATGGACGCCGGGCTGCATACAGTTATCCAACGTCTGAGGTCTGGACTCACAATTCTAAGGTACTGTTTGAAAATGATGGTGTTCCCGATGTCCTCTTTCTTTTTTTTCTCTTGGAGTCATCCACTTTTCAGACAGTGATTTCAATCTGTTATACAGTTCATCAGAATCAGAATCTCTTTATTTCACCAAGTATGTTGCACATACAAGGAATTTGTCTTGGTGAGAGCAACATGTATGACAAGTAACAAAAAAACACAGAACACAGTCTTAAACTAAAGGAAAAATGACACTAAACAATAAATAGGGTAGGGGATAAATTAAAAAAGTTAGAAGTACTAAAGGTAATAAAGAGCTGATAATTACAGAAAGTAAAGAGCTGATATTTACAGAAAAGAACATCTGTACAGTGTGCAAATAGACATTGTGCAAATAGGCAGAGTGCAAAATAGCTGTTCAGTCCGGTTTGGTACAGTTCAGTTGTATGGTCACAGTGGGAGGTGTGTATGTCACAGTGTATGTCACAGTGGGAGGTGTCCACTGTGGTTGAGGAGCGCTACAGCTCTGGGGAAGAAGCTGTTAGCATGGCGTGTTGTGCTGGTTTTGATGGATCGCAGTCTTCTACCAGAGGGGAGTGTCTGGAAGAGGAGGTGTCCAGGATGTGAGGGGTCAGATGTAATCTTGCCAGCCCGCTTCCTCATCCTGCTGGTGTAGATCTGCTGAAGTGATGGCAGGTTACATCCAATGATCCTCTCTGCTGTCCTGATGATGCGCTGTAGTTTGGCTCTTTCTTGTGAGGTGGAGGAACCAAACCAGATAGTTATGGAGGCTGTGAGAATGGACTCGATGATCGCTGTGTAGAACTGGATCATCAGGGTCTGTGGCAGGTTGAATTTCTTGAGCTGTCTCAAGAAGAACATTCGTTGTTGAGCTTTCTTGATGATGGAGATGGTGTTTTCCTCCCATTTCAAGTCTCTGGAGATGGTGGTGCCCAGGAACTTGAGTGACTCCACCATGGATACTGCAGTGAATGATAGTCTACAGTCATGATACTACAGTCATGATAGTTATCCATGGCAACATACGCAGCTCTAGCTTTTCCCTCTAGCAGCGGGACTGCATGTATTACCGAATTATCGCTTCTAGGCCATCTTGCTACTTATGTTGGTAAAATTGTAGGACAGTCAGAGTGTTTCTCTTTATTCCATTTCAAACACAGGTTCCTGTAATGAAAAAAAGAATACCTCTCATACTTAGAGCAGAAAACTCGAAGGAATCCATCTATCTAGCTATCTAGCTAGCTATCTTTCTTTCTATTTTTCTATTTATCTAGGTAGCTAGCTATGTGTCTGTTAACCGGTCAATGTTTTTATCCAGTTGTAGAAATTGTAATCCAGTCAGAGTTTGTCTTTCTTTAATTTCAAACACAGATTCCTGTAATGAAAAAGAAATTAGATAATGCTGTTTATCATGTAAATAGAAACATATTAAGAATGTATTTAATTGAATTACCCTTTACCTCTTTTACTGAGGGCACAAAACTCGGAGAAATTCATCTATCTAACTATTTATCTGTCAATTTATCTAGATAGCTAGCTATGTGTCAATTAACCCGTCATTGTTTTAATTCAATTGATGAAATAGTAGGACAGTCAGGGTGTTTTTCTTTGTTTCATTTCAAACACAGGTTCCTGTAATGAAAAAAAGAAATCAGATAATGCTGTTTATCATGTAAATAGAAAAATATTGAGAATTTATTTAATTTAATTAGCCCTTACCTCTTATACAGATTGCAGAAAACTCGGAGACATTAATCTATCTGTCAATTTATCTAGCTAGCCAGCTATGTGTCAATTAACCCGTCATTGTTTTTATCCAGTTGGTAAAATTGTAGGACAGTTAGGGTGTTTGTCTTTGTTTCATTTCAAACACAGGTTCCTGTAATGAAAAAAAGGAAATCAGTTAATGCTGTATATCATGTACATAGAAAAATATTAAGAATTATTTTAATTAAATTACCCCTTACCTCTTATACTGAAAGCACAAACCTCTGAGAAATTCATCTATCTGACTATTTATCTGTCAGTTTATCTAGGTAGCTAGCTATGTTTTAATTAACCCGTCATTGTTTTTATCCAGTTGGTGAAATTGTAGGACACTTAGGGTGTTTGTCTTTGTTTCATTTCAAACACAGGTTCCTGTAATGAAAAAAAGAAATCAGATAATGCTGTTTATCATGTAAATAGAAAAATATTAAAAATTATTTTAAGTGAATTACCCCTTACCTCTTATACTGAGAGCACAAAATTCAGAGAAAATCATCTATCTAACTATTTGTCTGTCTATTTATCTAGCTACCCAGCTATGTGTCAATTAACCTGTCATTGTTTTTATCTAGTTGGTGAAATTATTGGACAGTCAGGGTGTTTGTCTTTGTTTCATTTCAAACACAGGTTCCTGTAATGAAAAAAAGGAAATCAGTTAATGCTGTATATCATGTACATAGAAAAATATTAAGAATTATTTTAATTAAATTACCCCTTACCTCTTATACTGAGAGCACAAACCTCTGAGAAATTCATCTATCTGACTATTTATCTGTCAGTTTATCTAGGTAGCTAGCTATGTTTTAATTAACCCGTCATTGTTTTTATCCAGTTGGTGAAATTGTAGGACACTTAGGGTGTTTGTCTTTGTTTCATTTCAAACACAGGTTCCTGTAATGAAAAAAAGAAATCAGATAATGCTGTTTATCATGTAAATAGAAAAATATTAAAAATTATTTTAAGTGAATTACCCCTTACCTCTTATACTGAAAGCACAAACCTCTGATAAATTCATCTATCTGTCAGTTTATCTAGCTAGCTAGCTATGTTTCAATTAACCCGTCATTGTTTTTATCCAGTTGGTGAAATTGTAGGACACTTAGGGTGTTTGTCCTTGTTTCATTTCAAACACAGGTTCCTGTAATGAAAAAAAGAAATCAAATAATGCTGTTTATCATGCAAATGGAAAAATTTAAAGAATTAATATAATGAAATGACCCCTTACCTCTTATACTGAGAGCACAAAATTCAGAGAAAATCATCTATCTAACTATTTGTCTGTCTATTTATCTAGCTACCCAGCTATGTGTCAATTAACCTGTCATTGTTTTTATCTAGTTGGTGAAATTATTGGACAGTCAGGGTGTTTGTCTTTGTTTCATTTCAAACACAGGTTCCTGTAATGAAAAACAGAAATCAAATAATGCTGTTTATCATGCAAATGGAAAAATATAAAGAATTAATATAATGAAATGACCCCTTACCTCTTATACTGAGAGCACAAAATTCAGAGAAAATCATCTATCTAACTATTTGTCTGTCTATTTATCTAGATAGCTAGCGATGTGTCTTTTAACTTGTCAATTTTTTTATCCAGTTGGTAAAATTGTCATTGTTTTTATCCAGTTGGTGAAATTGTAGGACACTTAGGATGTTTGTCCTTGTTTCATTTCAAACACAGGTTCCTGTAATGAACAAAAGAAATCAGATAATGCAGTTAATGCTGTTTATCATGTAAATAGAAAAATATTAAGAATTAATATAATTAAATGACCCCTTACCTCTTATACTGAGAGCAGAAAACTCAGAGGAATGTATCTATCTAACTATTTATCTGTCTATTTATCTAGGTAGCTAGCTATGTTTCAATTAACCCGTCATTGTTTTTATCTAGTTGGTGAAATTATTGTGCAGGCAGGGTGTTTGTCTTTGTTTCATTTCAAACACAGGTTCCTGTAATGAAAAAAATCAGATAATTCTGTTAAACACATTCTGTTTAGCTATCTAGCTATGTGTCTGTCTGTCATTGTTTTTATCCAGGTGGTGAAATTCTAGGACAGTCAGAGTGTTTGTCTTTTTTTCATTTCAAACACGGAGTCCTGTTATGAAAATAAGAAATGAGATAATGCTGTTTATCATGTAAATAGAAAAACATAAAGAATTATTTTAATTAAATGTCAACCTACCTCTTATACTGAATAGAAAACTCTGAGAAATTAATTTGCCTAACTCTTTATCTGTCTATTTATCTATTTTGCTATGTGTCTGTAACCCGTCATTTTTTTTATCCATTTGGAGAATTTTTAAGACCGTTAGATAAATGACTGTATTGAATGATTTGTAGAACAGTCAGGATGTTTCTCTTTTTTTATTTCTAGTATCTTTAGTCCATCTGTAGTTCAGCTGTCTCTCTCTCTCTCTTTATCTATCTATGTACATTTTAGTCTGTATGTTTGTCTACTTCTTCTGTATGTCTTTTGTCTATCTTTATTTTCTTTGTAACTGTTTCTTACCTACTATCAATTTTTCTAACTTTCTAATCCTACATAGATCAATAGATAACATTTTTCACCACTAGCAAACTTTAATAACTGAGTCTGTCCACCATCCCAAAAACATCATCAGCTTCTCAACATTACAACTTTTACCCAGTTAAAATTAAAACACACATCAGCAGCAGACTTTAAAAACCCAGTCAGTTCAGCAACCTCAAGACTAAAGCACACTGCCACGGCGGTCAGGAATAATGAAAAGACTGTTTGTCCTACGTTTGCTGTCCTGATGTGTGGAGAGGGTGCTGGTTACATGTCTGCAGCTGGAGGATCAGAGGAGCAACTGGGAGTTTAATGGAATGATTGATAATAGAACATTATTACATCATAAAGACACAGTTCTAAAGTTCCAGCAGCAGCTGTTTCTCTGACTTTTGAAAGATGCATTTGTGAACTGGTGCTCACCTGAGTTTACTCATGTATACACACCTGCACCAACACCTGAACACATTAAAATCACTCCTGTCATCAGCAGGGTTCTTTCAGTAATCCAAAATCTGTCTTCAAATATGGGCCTAATAGTAATTTACTGTTACTATATATTACATTTCATGATTTTATATGTTATGCCAATATATCTATCTATATATCTATCTGCCTGTATATATCTATCTTTATTGTTTTTAATTGATCAGTGAAATAATCAGCCTGGTCTCATGGGATATACGTACCTCTGACCACTTTTTAGGTTTAAGATATAGGGGAACTGGGTCCTTTCTACTGATTAAGGGTGATTTATCTAGCTAGTAGGTAACAGCTAGCTAGGTGGCTAGGCTAATGCAGCCTCTAACATAGCATCAGGTACACAGCGAGCTGTAGTTGAGGCCATTCTCATATAGTTTGGTGGTTAAATCAGAGGTTCTTCTAACATATCTTTTACCAAAAGCTTATATGAAGATAAGGGAACGGGAGATACTGTCTACTCATTCATTAGCGTAGAGTGAGGTGTCAGCTGAGCTCGTACATTAGCTAGCTAGCCCTAGGTGGCTAATGAGGAGCGCTTGCTAGATAAAGCAGCTGGTGTTTTTCTGTGGTTGTCACGATGTGCTGGCTAGAGATCTCGTATGCTGTACTAACTGATTTCATACTGGATCTAATTGTGTGTAATTATGATCTTTCTCTCTTTTTTTTTTTTACAGCTTTGAACATCTATTCATCATTGATTCTCATTATCTTTCTCTGCCTCTTGCAGGGACCAGGTCGACACGTGGACAGGTGAGTTAATGCTAGAGTTTATATTAGCTGGTTTTCTGGTTAGTTGCCTCAGTGAGTCCACCTCCACACCCACATCATCACTGGCCTTTTGGATCAGTTTGTTCAGTCTGTTGGTGTCTGCCACTCTCAGCCTGTCCCAGCATGCACTTGCCACCACAGACTCATAGAAGATCCTGAGCATAGTCTGGCAGTTATTGAAGGACCTTAGAAAATAGAGACTCCTTCCTGTAGAGGGCGTCAGTGTTCTTAGCCCAGTCTAGTGAGTTGTCAATTTAAACTCCTAGATATTTGTAGTTCTCCACAGTGTCCACATTGACCCCCCTGATGGACACAGGGGTCGTCACCAGTGCCTTGTCCCTCCTTAACAGGTCATTTTGTAAAATACATTTTCATGAGTCGCTGAACATTAACAAAAATGGTTCAGCTTCCCATCCTCTATGAGGAAACATACATCATGTTGATTTGCATGTTCTGTGTATGTATGAAAATGTTTTTAAAAAAATAATTCCAGAAAATGCAAGAACATCTGAAGCTTCAGCTAGTGAACAATGCTTTGCGGATGTAAATGCACACCAAGTTATTGGTATGTATTTTTCACACCTAAAATGTTGTTCACAACAATTAGGAAGAGTGAAGCTGTTGAAAAGCCACCTGTCCTTATTTGTGCAGGTCTGTAATTAGCATGCCACTGTTATTCAGTATTTTCCTAATTCCAGAATGGGAACATTTGTGGCAATTTGTGTATCTTCCAAATATATCTTCCAAAAAGCTTTCCTTGAATGAACATATTGTCATCATGAAAAAGAAAAATTCTGTAGCATTGACCACTTCTCTTGCCCAGTTTGCACCCTAGATACAGTTGCTGTGTCTGTCGATGGAAACCGAACACTACATCATTTTAGCAAAACAAAGAGTTATGTTATTATTGATAACTGTAAACTGTCAGAATCTCTACGGAGTATCTCTATTATCTTTAATGTTTTCTTTAGAGGAACAGACATTTTTTGATGGCATTTTTTTGGCTAGTGATAAAGATATAGCAACATTTGTTGAGTGCATTCGTAAGAAGGCCAAGCCAGTAAGATATTTGTCAAAACACTTTAGACTGTACATAGTAAAGCAGGATTTACTTTTTGTATATATTTGATAATGACATTGTGTTACAGGTACATGAAAAATGAATCTGTGGGACATCAACATGGGCTGCAGCCAGAGAGACCTCTAAAAAGACAAACATCATATGTGATGAAGAGGTCCTGGAGGTGGCAGTTTGCTTAAAGGTCTGAACATGTATTGGGGAGATATTTGCCAATCCTCCATTTTTGCAAGAAGAACTGGCCACAAAAACAAATGGAAAGTTCTTCTGCACTGATATAATGTGTGGATATTGGCCCTATCTGCAGAAAACCTGACTTAGACTTTTCTGCATGCAAAGGGGCGTTCTACAAAATGTGAGGTAATTGTGTATTGTCTAGCACACAGTTAAGTATTTTACCATATTGGTGGTGTTTTTAAACTTCAAATTTGTATTCTTGACATCTGATATAAATGCTGTAGGTGCAGCGGGGTGCCAAAAACCAAACAGGGGCAGGCACTACCATATTTAACAGCTTTTTGTCACGAATGGCTCTAACTACAAAATACATGAGTAAGGCTGGGAAGTGAACCTTTACTTACAGTGCTCATGTATTGTGCTTTTTTACCCTACTTTTCATTGATCATATTTGTTGACTAAGCCCTGGTGAAACAGTACATTTATCAGTTCCTTCATAATTACAGCTCGAGTGGATATGATCACATTGCATGTCAGGAGGAGGATCATCTTGCTGTTTTTTACAAGTATATCTTAACACCTGCCCTTTTAACTGATAGAGTGACCATGGCAAACAAACTTCAAAATTATTTGTATAATTGCTTTCTCATTGCATAAGTGATGTGACTTTCTCTATCAAAATGTTGGAATACTTATTAGTCACCATAAAACGAAAAAAGAGCAAACTATAGATATATTCTCAGATTTTCTTGGCAAAACATTTATGGGCGTCGTCTTTTAATTTTACATCCCACGTTGTTTAGTCATTTACTGTTTTGTCTTTATCTCAATATGTTAGATTTACTTTTAATGTCAACCACCTTAACCTGACAAATATTCTTTACAGCTCCACATGACCCCAGATCAGATGATCCAGTGGGGTTGCAACATGTGATTGAAGGCCTATTCTTGGGCATGCAACAGAAAAGGGGGGATCTATATTGAGTAACTGGTAAGTAGCCATGTTCAGGTTGCCTCCCAGACATCATGAACTTGTGGAATTAATTTTTAAATGTGAAATCTGTGACAATAACATTAAGTTGTAGGTAATTTAGGTAATTCAAATACAGTTCAAATACATTTTTACATGGAGCAAAGTGCCCCTTCCACATCGTACACTTAAACCCTTACATAATCTTTATACTGTGTTTATACTCTAGTGAGCATGTTCATGTCAGGTCCGCGTCGCCGCACCCATCCCGAGGGCGGTCCCGAGCCGCAGACCACAGGCTTCATGTTCAAGGACTTTTACGTTGACACCCGATTCCTGTTATCATGTTCTGATTTGGGTCACCTGAGAGCTGGGGTACAAAAGGGGAGCAAATGCTAAGGTCTGGGCCGAGAATTACTCTTGCGACGCCAAGCATTATGTTGGCCTCACGTTCATGAGACTTCTAGGAGAGTCTACGGGTTTCGGTAGTGTATGCTCTATCGGAGCTGTTTCACGTTCAGAGGGAGTTCGCTGTCTGGTTCACTGGTTGGTCGCCAGTGAGATTCGGCGTCCGGTTCCTTTGCACTCTAGTCACGTAAGTTTATCAGCGCCTGACGAGCGCGGTTTGGGTTCCTGTATTTGGCTTCCTCCCTCCGTTAGGGTGGCCCAGCCTCGCTTTGCTCCCTGGCTGCCTACCAGCCTCAGGTGGCCTTCAGGTTTTGCCCGCATTAGTTTGTCACGTTTGTCTTGTTTATCCCTCTGTTATTGTTGCACTCTTGTGTTTTCCCCTTGTTAATTTGAATAAAACGTTATCATGCATCGCACCGTCCCTGCGAGTGTTCACCCGTCCATGTCTAGCTTAGCCAGCATGACAGTTCAATAAAAGAACCCCATTGTTTCTGCACGTTTTCCATTTGATCAGTTCCACTGACCATATAGGTCTTGTTGTACAGTTACATACTGTAATCCATCTTTTTCCCTGTGTACTTTGCCAGCACACCTTTACCTTTTTCTTTAGTATTCAGGACCTCCACAAGACTATCATTTCCAGATGTTGTAGTGAAGAAACTAGCATGAGCAAGTCCGATTTGTAATGTAAGCCAAGAGTGATAGTTGGTCACAGGAGGCTGTTGGCTGGATATTTGTGATTGGTGGACTATTCTCAGTGACACTGAGCTGTTTAAAAACTCCAGCAGCACTGCTGTGTGTCTGACTCACTCGCACTGGTGCAACACACACTAACACGCCACCACCCTGTCAGTGTTACTGCAGTGCTGAGAATAATCCGCCACCCAGATAGTACCAGTTTATTGCACTGGCGTGACTGAATCAGACACAGAAGTGCTGTTGGAGTTTTCACTGTTCACTCTATAGACAAACCGAGCTTGTCATTCTGCTTTGGAGACGTTTGCTTGTAATTGTACACACCTACCAACTTGGTAGGAGTGTCTAATCGAGTAGACAGTGAGTGGACACAACGTTTAAAAACTCTAGCAGCACTGCTGTTTCTGATGTATGCTTCGATTACTGTTGTATTCGCTGACGTTATGACTTGGGATTCTGGTACGTTAATTTTGACATGAACCATTTTCGTGACTCTTCATTTAAACTCATTAAACTCAGACTTTCAAAGGAAAGAGGTCTATGTGCTTTTCATTTGTTTCAGACCATAGAAATGTGCAGATTCTGACCATGAAGACCATTAGACATTTTTACCCCCTTTTTTGCCCACTTGCACTAAACTGTGCTTTCAACCTCACAGAGTGACCATGTTCCAGAGTCAGGAGGAAGTGACTGAACGCCTGACTCCTCTGATTAACTGTCACAGTGCTTCTGCTTTTCTTCCTCCACAATGTAAAACCAGTCACGCATTGCCTGTGTTGTCAGGACAGAAAGCTGCAGCCTTAACATCAGATGTCAAATTATTAACACTCACACTGCAGGAGAACTGGAAATGATGTGTGGACTGAGAGAGAGAAGCAGGAGCTCTGATGCTGTGTGCATCGCCTTTCAGTTCAGTTACACTCCCCTGCCAACCAATTCAGTTCAGCTGGTGATATCCATGCATTGAGTTGATGACGACAAGTAAGTGCCAGCTAGTTGGCTGTTCAAGTTTGTTCCTTGTGAGAATTAACTCCATGTTAAAGAATAAAGAGAGAAAGTCGTTCGAGCTGCAGTAAAGTTCTTGTTCTGTGTGGAAAATGGCTTCCGCCTGAGGACGTAGTAGTGCAGTTCTCATGTTCGCCAAACATATAGGGAAGCTCTATATGTAACCATGTGCATATTCTCTAGAACGTAATGTCCCTTAAATACTATTCCTGCTAGAACTGAATGTTAATACTTATTATTTATTAAGTGATCATTTCTTATCTGATTCAGCAGTTTAGAATATTTGTTTGAATATGATTTGATGTTTTTTTTTTTTATTATTATTTGTTATTTCAGACTGTGAGCAATGCTGAATGTCAAGTTGTACTGTGAAGTACTACTGGATTACAATACAGTTTAATAAGAAGAAATTATGTTCCCTCGTCTTTAGTCCTGTGTCCTTACCGATGCACCATCCTGTTTACTGTGAAACCCAATACGAGCTAGCCCTACCTATATCCTCTGAAACACTTAGACATGAAGAAGAACGTTTTTGACAAGGTGATGCAGCTGGAGAGACTTATCGAGGAAGAGGCTCTACTGGTGGAAGAAATGAGACAACAGTGGAACCATCTTACAAGAACCTGCAGGGCTTTGAGGGACCAGGCTGGTGTACTAGCAGATGGCCTGGCCACATAGAGTGAGAACCTAAGTGAAATGAAAATACCCCCAAAAAAGCAGATCAGAATCATTTTCAGTTAGAATTAGTTTCAAACAAATGTAGGTGATTAAAATCATACAGTGATTATAAATCCAGCATGAAGATGAAATTCCAGACTCTTATGAAAGAACCATGAAACTACAGGGGCCGATTTCCTGCACAGGGATTAAGTTTAGTCTTGGACTATATTTGGGTGTTCATCTGTGGGACAAGTTGGAATGGGAAGTGAACATGGACAAGCTGTACAAGAAGGGCCAAAGCCAGCGCTACTTTTTGAAGGCTGAAGTTCTTTGGTGTGACAACCTAGCTGCTATGAACTTTCTACAAATCTGTGGTGCCAAGTATCATTTTTCTAATGGACACAGTGGAGATGGTGCTGGAGAGGGTAATGGGATGTTGGCAAAGGTGTCCGTGATCATGAAGAACCCAGTCCACAAAACACTACAGGGACAGAGAGCACACAATGGGCAGCAGACCTCGCTGCAGGAAAAACACTTTGACAGGTCATTTCTTTCTACAGCCATCAGATTGTACAAATCTACACTCCAATCCATCAAATTAATCTGTTACTCAGCATCATTGTACATCTGTATATCACCTGCACTGCATTCCCATCACTGCCTGTTCTGCTCTAGTCATCTTTTGCACAATACTGTGTGTTACAGCAGTTCTGCATTAAGTACTATGCAGTAATACTGCAACTGTAAACGACCTCATCCGTGGATTACTGTTACTATCACACAGTAACATTAACTGTGACAGTAACTGTGGCTAGGACAGTGGCAATAACTGTAACTTCCATACCTATATATGAGGGTTAGGGTCCTCTATAACAGAAATATGCTACAAAGCCATTCAGGGAAACTGAATATCTCTGTACCAGTCCTTGGTTTGGTAACATCAGACAAAGCTGTAGAACACTAGAATAACCAGCTGTACTGAGTACTCCTCCTCTTCCCTGCCCGCTTCTCCAACTAAAGTATAAAACATAGCCAAAGTCAAAGCATATAGTTGTGCAGTTGTGAGGACAACCCACTTGGAGGCCAGTAGACTCGACTTTTTTACTCAAACTCAATCCCCTTACACCACTTCACACTAAACCTGCACAGTTCAACAACATTAGAGACTGAGTGCATGTGCGCATAATGGAGATATCTGTCAGGGAGTCCAGCAATGTGTGGGTATCTCATGTAAAATGCATTTTGCAGCATGTAATGTCTGGATAAATTAGTGTAATTAGTTCTATTAAAACATTAACAGCCCCCATCATCTAGCTCGCCTCTTCTGTTTTACATTTATTATAGTCCTATTTTATTCGATTTATTACAATGGTCAGTGGCTTGTCTAGGCTGAGGTCTAAGCTAGACATAGGTTTTAATTTAAACTAATAAGATTATTTTGAATCTCTTCTGTCACATACATGTTATTTGTATAAAAATGACTGACATGAGCACTACGAAGGACTTTCAATTCATGGATGCAAACGTATGGATGCAGTTACTGCACAGAACCTGGCCCCAGTTTGAACATAAGACAGCTCTCACTTGAACTAAATTTGTCCTCATTTCTGTGTAATAGAAGGGCAGGATGTCATGCTTTGTATGTTTTTTACAGACACTGATATGACCCCTACCGAGTGAAGCATTTCAGTGGTATTTATTTCATGGCATTATTTCCATTATTACATTCATGTCATGACATTTTCTATCTCTGTATTCTCTCCATCGTCTCGTGCCAGGTTTATTAGCATTACAATGGTTGTGAGCAGCCAGGCCTTCCATGTCTGCAGAAAAAGGCATATGCCTTGAGCTTAGGACCAGTCCCCCCCCTGCCCATTGTTATGGAGAGACTTGCAGAGAAGTGAAATTACACCTTATCCTCAAAATGGAGTTATGTAATAACTGAAAGTTTGGGAGAAGCACCATGCTCAAACTCTTCCCCTCCATTACTTCGCGCTATAAAACGCTCCTCTCCCTTTTCGTTCTTGTGACGAAACTTGCATCCCACCACCACCCCTGCTCCTCCTGATCCAATTTTACTCAACCTCTACCTGGCAAGGGGGGGTCTGGCTTTGAATTCCATCTGCTCGAAGCCCCCCAGAACTCCAGCCCAAATTTCTCGAGTTGCCTCCTTGCCTCAGCTAGCTTGGTCCGCACTCGCAAACTGATTTATACTTAAATCATCATAGCAGCCACATACATTAATGTATAAATGTCAACAGGTACAGCGGCTGAGATGAATGAGCAGAAAGACTCATGAATGGATGAGTGGGAACACTGACTGACAGTTCAGTTGCCAGCAGGCCTGGCAAAAGCAGATGAACTAAAAAATATAATAGTACCAGCAGGAATGACCTCCTGTATCACTCCTTTACACGCCAGAGATGAAGATGTCTGTTTCATCTAAACGGATTCCTTCTCTCTATATAGGAGTGCACTTTTCTAGAGGCTGAATATTAAAGACATTGTATTAGACTCTTGAGTACAGAAAACGTGAACTCCATAGAGAGGGAGAGTGTCCTTTTTTTCACATTACTTTATGAATTGGTAAACAAAGTCCACTGAAATAAATTTCTAATTTCTATTGGATAGAAATGAGAAATAGGTGCTGGGCATTTCTCACCACCTATTGCAGGGCCTCCATCTGCCACACACCAACAGCATCAAGGGAATACTTACATAATTTAGTGTAATATTAGATACACACTGATGCACCTCCCCTTGACCCTGTACACCTCTGAGAGCAGCACTGAATTTAAGAGTCTTCTGTAGGTCTGCTGGTGGAAATGAAAGTGGTGTGCTTACACTTTTGTTGAGCATCTCCTGAAGATCACCTAGGAGTCCTTTAGAGGAAAACTCCAAGCACTGTTTCAGCTGAAGCGGTGACAATGTACACCATCACAGGATGGATGGCATTAACCTCAAAATACACATAAGCTTCATTATGATGTTGCAAAAAAGTGTAGTGATGAAGGCAGTAGTGGAGAGTAAAGAACCTAGAACAGTCCTAAATATCTTATAATAGACTATAAAAGACACAACTATTCATATGAAGTTGGTTCATCACATCACATTTGATGGCTCTGCTGTTTATCCCCATTATATTATTCCACTTACCCCCAAGAATCTTCCAAGAGCTTTTTAATAGTCATTCCCTCAGCTAGTTCTCCATGCTGCCAATGCAAAGGCTTTCATAAGGTCCTTCAAGATCATCAAAAAGGCAACACCTTATTGTGGGCCTCAGACATAGTATCCTCTCCAACAACGCATGATTCCCTTATCAAAGACACAAAATATCAGTCCCAACGATAAAAAGAGAATTACTCAAATCTCTCCACCAATATTACACCAACTACACTTCTGTGATCAACCATAATAAAATCGTTCTTAAACAAACTTACATAACTGTTCTCCTCAACATCCCTCAGGAAAGAGCTCTTCACCATTAAAGCTTTGGTAACTTGGACATACTCTGCATTGGTGGGATAGCTGCACATCAAGAGCAACAAAATGAATCAAATGTATCCAGTAATTCTGTTCATCTAATGGGGGGCATTTCACAAAGCAGGATTCCTCCGATTAGCGAGAAAATTTAAGCCCAGAGTCAAGCCTATCCAATATGTAAAGAGCTGAGGCACATTTTGTAAGGAGGTTCAGTTCCTAATCAACATCTGGCTCTAGGAAGTGGCCACTGCATCATCTGAAAATGCCATCCACTGCCACGTACCATATTACGAATGGCACCTGCCAATGAAAGACAGATGCGCTACGTTAAAAAAGGCACTTTAGCAGAGTTGCTTACTTTTTTTTAGTTTTTACTTTTGGGGTTCTATTGAGCTGTTCTCCAGAAAGAAGCTGGAGTCTTGCCTCAGCACTGTGAATGACACTTTGGGTCTGTTTACTCCTGCCATAAAGAGCTGTAAATCCCAGAAACATCAAACAAGTTACAGCAGCTTCAAGAAAAATGACATTCACTGGCCTGATGGTGGCGTTACAGGAAAGCATTAAGCGTTTTTATTCAATAGCATCTGGTCTGTAGCATCTGTGTCCTACACACAAAATTCTTTTTTTTTGGTAATTTCTTGATCCTTCCTACTTCAAGAATTTTTTTTACCAATCCTCACATATCTGGTAGCAAAATACCTGCAATATTTATAATTAATAATAATTATAATGAATAATGTCAACTTGTACCTTTTGAACACTTAAGCCCATTTTAACAAAATCTTTTCAGCACATTATTTTGAGGGGGTATGTCAAGTTTGGTGGACATTTGTCACAAGAAAGCGAGGTCAATAGTACATAACTCTTAGAAACCATTCATCCAGTCAACCTACAATTTTACATGCTGCATCTTTAGCCTATTCTATAATAGTCTGACCAGAGGACTTGATATGTCAATTATTGTGGTTGGTATTAGCCAATCACATTCAAGCATACATTTGACATGCTAAACATTCACCAATCAGGGTGCAACTTATGGGGATTTATCAATGTAGGCATATTCTGTAAACCAGTGAAGTTGCCAGAAATGCCTTACAATAATGCTGTCATATGCTGTTTCCTATATGTTACATTTACAGATACACCAACCTTTTTCAGTTCCGATACCAATACATAAATGTATTGATCGATACACAGTACCGATCCGATACCATTGTTAAATAAATAAACCGTATACCTCACCATGTGGGAGAGATTTAAAGCATCAGGATTGATGTAAACATTATCTCACTAACTTAATAACTAAAATAGTTATAAATGTATTAAATTGCTATTTATTTGTCACTAAAATAAGAAACAATTGTGCAGGACCTAGGCACAGCATTCACCTTACAATGTGTTCATTTATTTATAAGTATTTATAGGAGACAGTCACACATGTCAGATTTAGTTCTTTTCAAAGGATACAAAAGTCTTCATATGAGATATGACTATTAACAGAATGTTTTTTTTAGTTAATAATTGCAATAATTTTGATGATTGGTTATGTGTATTGATTTGTAACTATCATTATCATTGGGCCTGTTGTGCTGGTTCTTTAGGTCTCATTGGGCCTGTCGTGGTTGGAACTTTAAGCCACTTGCCTATTGTCTATTTTCTATATTGGCATAAAGAAAATCCTAAAACTTAGGCCTACTTGAAGCCATAGCTGACACTCCTGTGACTCCAGTGTTGTGACTGTTTTTTTTCATGGTAATTCCTACTCCATCCACTATGTGGCAGTATATTGGAAGTAGACCAGGTTACAAGCCAAAAGGGAGGGAACTATGAAGCAGCAAGGTGGTTTAGATGTGGCTCACTTCAGGCCTCACTGTAATGAAGATCCTCCTGGTGGAATTACAGGTTCTAACACTCACTGTAAGTTTGCTATCATTTAATCCTTTCTATATTCAGTCAAGCTTTTTGTATGTTTTATTCATGAGGTTTTGTGCTGTTCTGCTTTTGCAGAAAGCTTCACTTTTGTCTTGTTTTCTATTTGTTTGTTTCTCTATTTGCAGTTCTTAAAACTAACTTGCTCTTCTTATGGACATTGGGATGAACTTTACACACAGAAGACAAATGTATCACTCCTGAATTGACTCTCAGCAACTCAAACCAGGGATTTCCATGGTTCAGATTTTCTTTTCACAAGGAAACATCCAGGATTATAAACTGTTATCAGAGAGAAAGATGTCTGAAATGCAAACCAATTTGGGAGAGCCTGGCACAGCATTCACCTTACAATTTATTCATTTATTTATAAGTATTTATAGGAGACAGTCACACATGCCAGATTTAGTTCTTTTCAAATTATACAAAAGTCTTCATATGAGATATGACTGTCAACAGAATGTTTTTTTTTTAGTTGAAAATGCAATAATTTTGATGATTGATTATGTGTATTGATTTGTAACTATCATTATCATTGGGCCTGTTGTGCTGGTTCTTTAGGTCTCATTGGGCCTGTTGTGGTTGGAACTTTAAGCCACTTGCCTATTGTCTATTTTCTATATTTGCATAAAAAATCCTAAAACTTAGGCCTACTTGAAGCCATAGCTGACACTCGTGTGACTCCAGTGTTGTGACTGTTTTTTTTCATGGTAATTCCTACTCCATCCACTATGTGGCAGTATATTGGAAGTAGGCCAGGTTACAAGCCAAAAGGGAGGGAACTGAAGCAGCAAGGTGGTTTAGATGTGGCTCCCTTCAGGTCTCACTGTAATGAAGATCCTTACTGGTGGAACTATAGGTTCTAACACTCACTGCAAGTTTGCTATCATTTAATTCTTTCTATATTCAGTCAAGCTTTGTGTATGTTTTTATTCATGAGGTTTTGTGCTGTTCTGCTTTTGCAGAAAGCTTCACTTTTGTCTTCTTTTCTGTTTGTTTGTTTCTCTATTTGCAGTCCTTACAACTAACTTGCTCTTCTTATGGACATTGGGATAAACTTTACACACAGAAGACAAATGTATCACTCCTGAATTGACTCTCAGCAACTCAAACCAGGGATTTCCATGGTTCAGACATTCCTTTCACAAGGAAACATCCAGGATTATAAACTGTTATCAGAAAGAAGGATGTCTGAAATACAAACCACTTTGTGAGAGCTTTCCAACTCCTATGTTTTGGATTGGTTCTATGGACTTCAAGTAAGTACCGTTAATAAGAGGGTGAGTACAGACAAAATTTCACCCACCTTCAAGCACTAGTGAGCAGTCCACAAGAAATCTGCAGGCTCTCTTAAGTACTTTTTTTGTAAATTGTGATCTGGCTATTCTAAGGGTAGTAGTATATTTCAGACGTGTCTCTACACTACAGCTGATTTTGGATTTATATGCTTTATGGATGTTTAACTGGAACAATATTACATTAAAAATGGTTAAAATAGGCATATTGTACGACAGTGTCACAGTAGTGATTTATTCATTATGAAAATGCACTACATGCATGTTTAGAACCTCTAAAGTGTTAAAGTGATTTTCATTTCTTCTCTGTTCTTTAGTAGGTTTGTTTGTCTTTATAAGTAACACCAGCAGCTCTTTATCTCTGAGAGTTTTTGGTTTCTGCACATTTTTTTTTTTTTGTCTTTTACCATCAACAGCACCTGTTGCAGGAATTCTGGCTATTCTGATTAAATATCCTTGTCAAAATGGAAAGACTGGAAATGTTGAGGAAATCTAGTGAGTGTAGTTTTTCTGTTCTCCATCGTGGTTTTTTGTTGTTTTTTTTAAGTCATGTTTGAGGTTTTAGGACATTGTTTGTGAGTGAGAGGAGGGGCAAAGTGAATATCTAATGATCCAATATCAAACTAAGTTGACTGAGCTTTCCAAACTCAAGGTTCTCAAACTCAAATGTGCTTTGATGTACAAACAAGTGACTGTGTGTTTTTTTTTAGTTCATTAGTAAGACAGCCCGATTCATTTCTGTGAAGTTTAATTTACTAGTGTTTGCAAATGTAGCTTCTCTTAGTCTGAGAAATATGTGGAACTAGTACCACCAGTTAAAGTATTGAAATTGGGTATGACGTCCGGTCCTCTATCACAGAGAAAGGCTTCACCTCTGCTGCCTGGAATCTGTTGTGCTCTCTGGAAACATCAAGAAGGTGCTACACCAAGACCTTACCCAGTCACACCAGTCAGGTAAGTGATGATTTACTTTATTCAAATCTTTATACAGTCAAACAATTTTTAGTTGCTGGACCAGGAATAATGGAAAAATCAGCTGATCTAACATTAAGTCTAAATAAAAATAGTTTATTTCTAGTGTCTTTTGGACCTAAAAGGAGAACTTCTGTTTTGTTACTGTTAAGAAGAAAGAAGTTATGTGACATCCAGAGTTTTATATCCTTTACACAGTCCTCCATTTTCTTTAATCTAAAGTTATCAACATGTTGAGCTGATATATAGAGCTGTGTGTCATCTGCAATGGCAATGGAAATTATAACTGCCCAGTGGTAACATGTATAATGTAAATAATAGCAGTCCTAAAATAGAGTATTGTGGAACTCCATATCTTACTTGTGTAATTTGATGATAAATCTTTTATCTTTATAAACTGATAGTGTTCAGTTAGATATGATTTGAACCACGGTGGGGCTGTTCCTGTGATTCCAACCATTTTCTCTAATCTTTCTAGTAGAATAGTGTGAACTATTGTATCAAAGGCTGCACTGCGGTCTAGTAGGGCTTTCTAATTATGCAATGTCTAATTTTTAAATATTTCCAGAAATCACCTTTTTCGTCTAGCATTTACTGTTGAACAAGTTTACAAAATTACATAAATGTCCCCTCTTTATAGAGATCATTCACAGTGTGTATACCCTTGTCTACACCCTTTCCAAAAAACTTTCTGCTTCCCAATCTTCACCTCTGGGTTGAACCAGAATGATGCATAATGTTGTTTGTAGTGGGAAATCCTGTGCAATTTATGAACCTTTGCCCAGACCTCTTGAGAGTGCGTAGTGACTGGGTTTACTCCTTTGATGGCAGGATTCGCTCTTATGGCCACCGCTAGGGGTTCCAGCGCAATTATAAATAAGAGCAGTGGCATACAGCAACCCTAAAGCATCAGTTTTGACATATTATTTTTTTCCCTTTAGCAAAACCAGAACCAAAACCAAACCTCAACAGGTCCGAGTGTAAGGAGTCCCACTCGACCCTGTCGAAGACCTTCTGAGCATCAAGCGATACAGTGGCCACTGGCATTTCGCATTGACTAGGAGGCATTTAACCACATTAGGTGCATGAGCCTTCTCAAATTATCAGTGGAAGACCTACCCTTTATAAAGCCTACTTGGTCTGAATGTATAATGTGTGGTAAGATTGTTTCCAATCTGAAGGTCAGTACCTTACTATATACAATGATGAGGCTGATTGGTCTAAAGTTAGCCGGATCCATATGATCTGTTCCTTTATTAAGTATCAGAGTGTTTTTTAAGAGATGTTGGAAGTGAAAATATTCTTTACAGTACTCCACCGGAAACCCATTCGTTCCTGATGATTTCCCTGTTTTCATGCCAGTTTTAACCTCTTCTTGGGTTTTTGGTGCATCAAGAATAGATGCTTGATCTAAACAGGTTCTCATAGAATTCTTTAAAGACATCATTATTACCTTTAGAAATGATGTGGACAGAGCATTGTTCTTTTAACTGTCTGGCCAAAAGTCTACCAGTTTTTTCTCCTGACTCATAAAATTTTGTCTGAACGTTTTTTTTTGTTTTCTTTTATTGAAAATGTCCTAAATTCGAAACTTACATTTACAAATGTTTTTAAATAAGCTTTCAGAGTAATGTCTGGCCAACTCTTTTTCCATGCTATTTAGTTCTGCTGTCAATGTTTTAATTCTCTAATTGAGCTATTTTTCCCTTTTCTGTGCAATCCTTTTACCCAAATGTACGCTTCAGATGCCTCCAAAACCATTGCTACGCTGTCTGTGCTACCCAAATTAAAACAATGATGGGTCCTCTGTAAGCTCTTTCGAAAATAACTCATCCTGTAGTAGAGATGTGTTCATTCTCCATCTACCTCTTCTAAGCCTGTCTGAATGTATATTCACACAAAGCTCAACAGGTGCATTCTAGGTGCATAATTCTAAATAGAACCAACATAGCCAAACAGGCCAACAAGAATCTTTTCTCCACAGCAGATGAGAGAACATGAACAGAAAAATGTCTCCAGTAGCCAGCTGAGGATTCTCTTCTTGTTAAATTCATGTCCACAAAACTAACAACAAAGAGAAAAAAGGAAGAAAAAAAAAGAGAACTTCACTTAGGTCAGTGGAATGTCTGAGACGTCTACTAGGTTATAGCCTAAACAGCTCCACAAAGCTATCCAGATCAATCATACTTCTCAGTCTCCTTGTGCTAGTGGATGTTTTATAGTTTATTCTCCATCAGTAACTTGCTTCTCGATGAACTTGACAGCTTCTGTTGTGACGTCAAACTTTGTTTCTCCTCTTCCACGCAAACTGGAGCGCTGCAGGAAAGACTAAAGGAAACCTCACTTTTTTTATGTCACGCAGCAGCTGTTTCACCAATCAGAAAGTTTTCCTCCTCTCAAACAGCTTCTTTGACATGTAAGGAAACAAGGAAATGTTGCTTCCACTCCACACTACACCTCCTTTCTCTCTCGCAGATTTTAAGACATTATCTCTCGCGGTTGAACGCAGAGAGGATCAATCTCTGAGGCTGTCTTCATGTGGACGAGATCAGGGAGAGCAGTGTGCTCTTTTAATTTCGAATTTGTTGTTAATGTGCATGTGCAGGCCCTCTGACAGTATCTTTTCAATGCATACAATCAAGTTCTCCCCTTCAATGCCCTCTTTTAAGCCCAACGATCTGACATTATTGTGGCGGCTCCTATTTTCCAGATCTTCCACACGGCTCTCCAGAGTATCTATGCGCTTGCCATGCAGCTCATGGCCATTCACCATTTGTTGAGTGGCGTCTTCCAAGCTGGAGATTGCCCTTCCTCCTCTGCTAGTCGCCCCTGCATGCCGTTTTTCAGTTCTTCTGTAGTCTCCTTAATCATTGACACATCATAAGCAACTGTTTGCAGCGTCAAGCTCATTCCATTCACTTCGGCAAGGATGTGTTCCAAATTAGCATTCTGTCCCGTTTCGGGCTAGCATCACCTGGTTTGGTAGCAGCTGCCCCTTCCCTCATGAAGGCTTAAAATATTTTGAAGATGAAGACATGTTCTTATGGATGAACGGTTTCGAATGGTAGAAAGTTTGATAATGAAATACGTAACAGACAAATAGCTGAAAAGGAGAAATATGCAGATTAGTTGGGATTTAAGTTAATGGGGCTTAGGACAACGTCTAACTCCCTCCTAGTCATTTCTTTTATATTCTTTAATATTAGCTTTGGCTTGTTTATCATAGTTTTAATCCTTGTGCTGTCTGCTATGTGTCTTACTTTACATTAATTTGCTTTAGTAACTAACTTCTGTGTTTACTTTTGAGGAATATGGTGGCCATGGAGAGGCACTGGGAGCATCAGCGTGACCAGGGCCAGCCCAAGACTTTATGGGGCCCTAAGCAGATTTTCATTTGGAGCCCCCATACCACTACCTTAGCACCAGATGCTTCATCATTCCGTATGCTGCACTGTGTGTGTATCGTACCCATTAGCATTATTTGTAATTAGCTTACATCGTACACAAAAATGTTCTAAATAATTTTCACTTTAAATACAGAGTGATGTATACATGTTCAGTAACATTAGCAGACAAGTCACTGCATTTACAGTAAACAAGTTAATGAGATTTTTCTTAATTTTTTCTTCAACAGATGTAGAAAAGTGTGAGAAAGGCACCTATTATTGACAGGTCCCCTAACTCTGACCATCTCTGCATATTGCGCAATTCCCTTTCTCCCTGGGCCAGAAAAAAGAAAAACAAAAAGAAAGTTGAAGGCCTAAGGTGGGAGCTGATGTTTATTTATTTTTTTCTTTGAGCGATTTGCTGAGAGAGATATTGTTCAATGCTGAAGCAACTGGGTCTTTATCAACTTTGTCTATGGCTCTGCATGCTCCAGCAGAGAGGGCAACTACTCCAGACGGTGTTTCTCATTGTTGGAGATTTTATTGTAAGACCCTATTAAATATCGGGCTCAAAGAGTAATGCTGTGGTACCTGTGGCCTGGAAGACCTCTAGTACACTAAATTCCAGACACCGTTTGGAAGAAAACAGACGCCAGGATCGAGGAAGCAAGTCATTCAGCTGACTCTTCGCGCTCCACTGCTGACTGCAGGTTTGACGTTCTGTCCTCTACCACCGAGAAAGGCTACACCTGTGCTGCCTGAGATCTGTCAGGTAAGTGATGATTTACTATATTCAAACCATTTGTTCTTCCCTTTCTCTGCTTGTATTAAAAAAGTAATATTAGTATCACTTGCTTACATTTCAAACAAACCTTGCAGTATCGAGCATACACTGAGAACAGAAAATTGGTTTTAACAATCTTAGGGAAAAAAAAGGAAACCTACGTATCAATTCTTACCAGTACTAGTAACTTCCACAAATAAATTTAAATTTAGACTGTTAAATATACAACCTAAGTCAGGTATGCCGGGCAGATTCTCAACCCCAGATCCCTACTACCTTAACCAGTAATATTTTTATAATAAAATTTTAATAATAAAATAAAAAAAACATTTGACAACAAATCCAACACTCCTTATTAAAGCAAACAATGCTGTCACCTGGTGTAGCTGATTTAGAACATGAGTTAAAATATTAGTTGTAGAACAAAGGCTGGAAGTCTTCTACTCACTTCCACAGCCAGAACTAACAAAAACCTATTTCCTCAGTAAATGTTACAACCTGTACACTCGACCCGATTCCCTTTCAAATACTGACAGAATTACTCCCAATTATAATCAGACCTCTTTTAACAATAGTAAATTCATCCCTTACCTAAGGCCATGTACCCAAATGTACCTTTATTTTGCAGTTATAAAACCTTTAATTAAGAAACTAAATGAATCATCATTAGCCCCCACCATTACTTACATGGTCTACGTGCTGCAGACACAGCTGGACCCCTTAACATCTCTTTTACGTTATGTTTGTTCAGTTCATGTACAGTTTCTCACATTCCTCACATTCCCACTCTCCTTTCCAAGTCTACCCCATGGGCCTCACTATATTCAGTTTCTATACATGTATTGACTTTCTTTTTTGTGTTACAGGATCTCAGGAACCCCATCAACCCAACAATTGTATTTTCATCGGCAACTGTGTGGCTCAATGTCTGAACTGTGTGTTCTGCAACTCTGTAACATGTAAGTGATCCTTCAGTTTCCATAGATGTATTGACTTTCTTTGTCTTACAGGCTTTCTGGAGCCCATGACCCCACCCCCCTCCTCCATCCTAATGGTGGATCCAGCCAAGAAGGGTCTATGCATCTGCAACTGTGTGTGACTCGCTATCTGTCTGCAACTCTGTAACAGGTAAGTGATCATTCAGTTTCTATACATGTATTGACTTTTTGTTATCTTACAGGCTTTCAGGACCAATGGCTCCCCCCTTCCTGATGGTGCATACAGCCAACAAGGGTCTGTCCATTGCAACTGTGTGTGTGGCTTGCTATCTATCTGTCTGCAAGTGTGTAACAGGTTGGTGATCATTCAGTTTCTCTACATGTATTGACTTTCTTTTTTGTTTTACAGGTTCTCAAGTCCATCAACCTCTTCTTCTCCCTGAAGGTGTATCCTTCTAACAAATATATTTGCAACTGTGTGTGGTTCGCTGTCCATCATTCTGCAAGTCTGTAACAGGTAAGTGATTATTTAGTTTCTATACATGTATTGACTTTTTGTTATCTTACAGGCTTTCAGGACCAATGGCTCCCCACTTCCTGATGGTGCATACAGCCAACAAGGGTCTGTCCATTGCAACTGTGTGTGTGGCTTGCTATCTGTCTGTCTGCAAGTGTGTAACAGGTTGGTGATCATTCAGTTTCTTTACATGTATTGACTTTCTTTTTTTTTTTGTCTTACAGGTTTTTTGGACCGCATGAACCAAGGGTCTTTCCATTGCAACTATGTGTGTGGCCAGCTATCTTTCTGTCTGCAAGTGTGTAACAGGTTGGTCATCATTCAGTTTCTATACATGTATTGACTTTCTTTTTTGTGTTACAGATTCTCAAGAAGTCCATCAACCTCTTCTTCTCCCTGAAGGTGTATCCTTTTAACAAATATATTTGCAACTGTGTGTGGTTCGCTGTCCATCATTCTGCAACTCTGTAACAGGTAAGTGATCATTCAGTTTCTATACATGTATTGACTTTTTGTTGTCTTACAGGCTTTCAGGACTAATGGCTCCCCCCTTCCTGATGGTGCATGCCGCCAACATGGGTCTGTGCATCTGCAACTGTGTGTGACTCGCTACTATCTGTCTGGGAGTGTGTAACAGGTAGGTGATCATTCAGTTTCTCTACATGTACTGACATTCTTTTTTGTGTTGCAGGTTCTGAAGAAGTCCATCAACCTCTTCTTCTCCCTGAAGGTGTATCCTTCAAACAAATATATTTGCAACTGTGTATGGTTCGCTGTCCATCATTCTGCAAGTCTGTAACAGGTAAGTGATTATTTAGTTTCTATACATGTATTGACTTTTTGTTATCTTACAGGCTTTCAGGACCAATGGCTCCCCACTTCCTGATGGTGCATGCCGCCAACAAGGGTCTGTCCATTGCAACTGTGTGTTTGGCTCGCTATCTATCTGTCTGCAAGTGTGTAACAGTTTGGTGATCATTCAGTTTCTCTACATGTATTGACTTTCTTTTTTGTTTTACAGGTTCTCAAGTCCATCAACCTCTTCTTCTCCCTGAAGGTGTATCCTTCTAACAAATATATTTGCAACTGTGTGTGGTTCGCTGTCCATCATTCTGCAACTCTGTAACAGGTAAGTCATCATTCAGTTTCTATACATGTATTGACTTTTTGTTGTCTTACAGGCTTTCAGGACTAATGGCTCCCCCCCTCCCTGATGGTGCATACAGCCAACAAGGGTCTGCCCATTACAACTGTGTGTGTGGCTCGCTATCTATATGTCTGCAAGTGTGTAACAGGTTGGTGATCATTCAGTTTCTTTACATGTATTGACTTTCTATTTTTTGTCTTGCAGGTTTTTCGGACCGCATGAACCAAGGGTCTGTGCATCTTCAACTGTATGTGACTCGCTACTATCTGTCTGCAAGTGTGTAAAAGGTTGGTGATCATTCAGTTTCTATACATGTATTGCCTTTTTGTTTAGTTACAGGCTTTCAGAACCAATGGCTCCCCCCTTCCTGATGGTACATACAACCAACAAGGGTCTATCCATTGCAACTGTGTGTGTGGCTCGCTATCAGTCTGTCTGCAAGTGTGTAACAGGTAGGGGATCATTCAGTTTCTAAACATGTATTGCCTTTTTGTTGTCTTACAGGCATTCAGCACCAATGGCTCCCCCCTTCCTGATGGTCCATACAGCCAACAAGGGTCTGTGCATCTGCAACTGTGTGTGACTCGCTAGCAATCTGTCTGCAAGTGTGTAACAGGTTGGTGATCATTCAGTTTCTATACATGTATTGACTATCTTTTTTGTGTTACAGGTCCTCAAGAAGTCCATCAACCTCTTCTTCTCCCTGAAGCTGTATCCTTCTAACAAATATTTTCATCTGTATCTGTGTGTGGTTCGCTGTCCATCATTCTGCAACTCTGTAACAGATAAGTGATCATTCAGTGTCTATACATGTATTGCCTTTTTGTTGTCTTACAGACTTTCAGGACCAGTGGCCCTCCCCTTCCTGATGGTCCATTCAGTCAACAAGGGTCTGTCCATTGCAACTGTGTGTGGCTCGCTATTAATCTGTCTGCAAGTGTGTAACAGGTAGGTCATCATTCAGTTTCTATACATGTATTGACTTTCTTTGTCTTACAGGTTTTACGGACAGCATGACTGCCTCCTTCCCTTCCTGATGGTGGATCTGTCCTTCAAGGGTCTGTGCATGTGCAACTATGTGTGAGTCGCTACTATCTGTCTACAAGTGTGTAACAGGTTGGGGATCATTCAGTTTCTATACATGTATTGACTTTCTTTTTTCTGTTACAGATTCTCAAGAAGTTCATCAACCTCTTCTTCTCCCTGAAGGTGTATCCTTCTAATAAATATTTTAATCTGTAATTGTGTGTGGTTTGATGTTCATCATTCTGCAACTCTGTCACAGGTAAGTCATCATTCAGTGTCTATACATGTATTGCCTTTTTGTCGTCTTACAGGCTTTCAGGACCAATGGCTCCCCCCTTTCTGATGGTGCATACAGTCAAAAAGTGTCTGTGCATTGCAACTGTGTGTGGCTCGCTATCAATCTGTCTGCAAGTGTGTAACAGGTAGGTGATCATTCAGTTTCTATACATGTATTGACTTTCTTTTTTGTGTTACAGGTTCTGAAGAAGTTCATCAACCTCTTCTTCTCCCTGAAGGTGTATCCTTCTAACAAATATTTTCATCTGTAACTGTGTGTGGTTCGCTGTCCATCATTCTGCAACTCTGTAACAGGTAAGTGATCATTCAGTGTCTATACATGTATTACCTTTTTGTTGTCTTACAGGCTTTCAGGACCAATGGCTCCCCATTCTTGATGTTGCATACTGCCAACAACTGTCATTCCATTGCAACTGTGTGTGACTCGCTACTATCTGTCTACAAGTGTGTGACAGGTTGGTGATCATTCAGTTTCTATACATGTATTGACTTTCTTTGTTTGTCTTACAGGTTTTACGGACAGCATTACCGCCTCCCTCCCTTCCTGATGGAGGATCTGTCCTTCAAGGGTCTGTGCATCTGCAACTGTGTGTGGCTCGCTATTAATCTGTCTACAAGTGTGTAACAGGTTGGTGATCATTCAGTTTCTATACATGTATTGACTTTCTTTTTTGTGTTACAGATTCTCAAGAAGTTCATCAACCTCTTCTTCTCCCTGAAAGTGTATCCCTTCTGACAAATATTTTAATCTGTAACTGTGTGTGGTTTGATGTTCATTATTCTGCAACTCTGTAACAGATAAGTGATCATTCAGTGTCTATACATGTATTGCTTTTTTGTTGTCTTACAGGCTTTCAGGACCAATGGCTCCCCCCTTCCTGATGGTCCATACAGTCAACAAGGGTCTGTCCATTGTAACTGTGTGTGGCTCGCTATCAATCTGTCTGCAAGTGTGTAACAGGTAGGTCATCATTCAGTTTCTATACATGTATTGACTTTCTTTGTTTGTCTTACAGGTTTTTCTGACCGCATGACCGTCTCCCTCCCTTCCTGATGGAGGATCTCTCCTTCAAGGGTCTGTGTATCTGCAACTGTGTGTGGCTTGCTATTAATCTGTCTGCAAGTGTGTAACAGGTTGGTGATCATTCAGTTTCTAAATATGTATTGACTTTCTTTTTTGTGTTACAGATTCTCAAGAAGTTCATCAACCTCTTATTCTCCCTGAAGTTGTGTCCTTCTAACAAATATTTTCATCTGTAACTGTATGTGGTTCGCTGTCCATCATTCTACAACTCTGTAACAGGTAAGTGATCATTCAGTGTCTATACATGTATTGCCTTTTTGTTGTCTTACAGGCTTTCAGGACCTATGGCTCCCCCCTTCCTGATGGTGCATACAGTCAAGAAGGCTCTGTCCATTGCAACTGTGTATGGCTCGCTATTAATCTTTCTGCAAGTGTGTGACAGGTAGGTCATCATTCAGTTTCTATACATGTATTGACTTTCTTTGTTTGTCTTACAGGTTTTACGGACAGCATGACCGCCTCCCTCCCTTCCTGATGGAGGATCTGTCCTTCAAGGGTCTGTGCATCTGCAACTGTGTGTGGCTCGCTATTAATCTGTCTGCAAGTGTGTAACAGGTTGGTGATCATTCAGTTTCTATACATGTATTGACTTTCTTTTTTGTGTTACAGATTCTCAAGAAGTTCATCTTCTCCCTGAAGGTGTATCCTTCTAAGAAATATTTTCATCTGTAACTTTGTGTTGCTCGCTGTCCATCATTCTGCAACTCTGTAACAGGTAAGTGATAATTCAGTGTCTATACATGTATTGCCTTTTTGTTGTCTTACAGGCTTTCAAGACCAATGGCTCCCCCCTTCCTGATGTTCTATTGCAACTGTGTGTGACTCGCTACTATCTGTCTGCAAGTGCGTAACAGGTTGTTGATCATTCAGTTTCTATACATATATTGCCTTTTTATTGTCTTACAGGTTTTCAAGACCAATAGCTCCCCCCTTCCTGATGGTGCAATCAGTCAACAAGTGTCTGTCCATTGCAAGTGTGTGTGTCTCGCTATCAATCTGTCTGCAAGTGTGTAACAGGTAGGTGATCATTCAGTTTTTATACATGTATTGACTTTTTATTGTCCTACAGACTTTCAGGACCAGTGGCCCTCCCCTTGCTGATGGTCCATACAGTCAACAAGGGCTGTCAATTGCAACTGTGTGTGGCTCGCTATTGATCTGTCTGCAAGTGTGTAACAGGTAGGTCATCATTCAGTTTCTATACATGTATTGACTTTCTTTGTTTGTCTTACAGGTTTTTCGGACAGCATGACCGCCTCCCTCCCTTCCTGATGGTGGATCTGTCCTTCAAGGGTCTGTGCATCTGCAACTGTGTGTGAGTCGCTACTATCTGTCTGCAAGTATATAACAGGTAGGTCATCATTCAGTGTCTATACATGTATTGCCTTTTTGTTGTCTTACAGGCTTTCAGGACCAATGGCTCCCAGCTTTCTGATGTTGCATACAGCCAACAAAGGTCTGTCCATTGCAACTGTGTGTGAGTTGCTACTATCTTTCTGCAAGTGTGTAACAGGTTGGTGATCATTCAGTTTCTATACATGTATTGACTTTCTTTTTTCTGTTACAGGTTCTCAAGAAGTCCATCAACCTCTTCTTCTCCCTGAAGGTGTATCCTTCTAACAAATATATTTGCAACTGTGTATGGTTCGCTGTCCATCATTCTGCAAGTCTGTAACAGGTAAGTGATTATTTAGTTTCTATACATGTATTGACTTTTTGTTATCTTACAGGCTTTCAGGACCAATGGCTCCCCACTTCCTGATGGTGCATGCCGCCAACAAGGGTCTGTCCATTGCAACTGTGTGTTTGGCTCGCTATCTATCTGTCTGCAAGTGTGTAACAGTTTGGTGATCATTCAGTTTCTCTACATGTATTGACTTTCTTTTTTGTTTTACAGGTTCTCAAGTCCATCAACCTCTTCTTCTCCCTGAAGGTGTATCCTTCTAACAAATATATTTGCAACTGTGTGTGGTTCGCTGTCCATCATTCTGCAACTCTGTAACAGGTAAGTCATCATTCAGTTTCTATACATGTAGTGACTTTCTTTTTTGTGTTGCAGGTTCTCAAGAAGTCCATCAACCTCTTCTTCTCCCTGAAGGTGTATCCTTCTAACAAATATATTTGCAACTGTGTGTGGTTCGCTGTCCATCATTCTGCAACTCTGTAACAGGTAAGTGTTCATTCAGTTTCTATACATGTATTGACTTTTTGTTGTCTTACAGGCTTTCAGGACTAATGGCTCCCCCCTTCTGATGGTGCATACCGCCAACATGGGTCTGTGCATCTGCAACTGTGTGTGACGTGCTATCTATCTGTCTGCAAGTGTGTAACAGGTAGGTGATCATTCAGTTTCTCTACATGTATTGACTTTCTTTTTTTTGTCTTACAGGTTTTTCAAGCCGCATGAACCAAGGGTCTGTGCATCTGCAACTGTGTGTGACTCACTACTATCTGTCTGCAAGTGTGTAACAGGTTGGTGATCATTCAGTTTCTCTACATGTATTAACTTTCTTCTTTGTGTTACAAGTTCTGAAGAAGTCCATCAACCTCTTCTTTTCCCTGAAGGTGTATCCTTCAAACAAATATATTTGCAACTGTGTGTGGTTCGCTGTCCATCATTCTGCAACTCTGTAACAGGTAAGTGATCATTCAGTTTCTATACATGTATTGACTTTTTGTTGTCTTACAGGCTTTCAGGACTAATGGCTCCCCCCCTCCCTGATGGTGCATACAGCCAACAAGGGTCTGCCCATTACAACTGTGTGTGTGGCTCGCTATCTATATGTCTGCAAGTGTGTAACAGGTTGGTGATCATTCAGTTTCTTTACATGTATTGACTTTCTATTTTTTGTCTTGCAGGTTTTTCGGACCGCATGAACCAAGGGTCTGTGCATCTTCAACTGTATGTGACTCGCTACTATCTGTCTGCAAGTGTGTAAAAGGTTGGTGATCATTCAGTTTCTATACATGTATTGCCTTTTTGTTTAGTTACAGGCTTTCAGAACCAATGGCTCCCCCCTTCCTGATGGTACATACAACCAACAAGGGTCTATCCATTGCAACTGTGTGTGTGGCTCGCTATCAGTCTGTCTGCAAGTGTGTAACAGGTAGGGGATCATTCAGTTTCTAAACATGTATTGCCTTTTTGTTGTCTTACAGGCATTCAGCACCAATGGCTCCCCCCTTCCTGATGGTCCATACAGCCAACAAGGGTCTGTGCATCTGCAACTGTGTGTGACTCGCTAGCAATCTGTCTGCAAGTGTGTAACAGGTTGGTGATCATTCAGTTTCTATACATGTATTGACTATCTTTTTTGTGTTACAGGTCCTCAAGAAGTCCATCAACCTCTTCTTCTCCCTGAAGCTGTATCCTTCTAACAAATATTTTCATCTGTATCTGTGTGTGGCTCGCTATTAATCTGTCTGCAAGTGTGTAACAGGTAGGTCATCATTCAGTTTCTATACATGTATTGACTTTCTTTGTCTTACAGGTTTTACGGACAGCATGACTGCCTCCTTCCCTTCCTGATGGTGGATCTGTCCTTCAAGGGTCTGTGCATGTGCAACTATGTGTGAGTCGCTACTATCTGTCTACAAGTGTGTAACAGGTTGGGGATCATTCAGTTTCTATACATGTATTGACTTTCTTTTTTCTGTTACAGATTCTCAAGAAGTTCATCAACCTCTTCTTCTCCCTGAAGGTGTATCCTTCTAATAAATATTTTAATCTGTAATTGTGTGTGGTTTGATGTTCATCATTCTGCAACTCTGTCACAGGTAAGTCATCATTCAGTGTCTATACATGTATTGCCTTTTTGTCGTCTTACAGGCTTTCAGGACCAATGGCTCCCCCCTTTCTGATGGTGCATACAGTCAAAAAGTGTCTGTGCATTGCAACTGTGTGTGGCTCGCTATCAATCTGTCTGCAAGTGTGTAACAGGTAGGTGATCATTCAGTTTCTATACATGTATTGACTTTCTTTTTTGTGTTACAGGTTCTGAAGAAGTTCATCAACCTCTTCTTCTCCCTGAAGGTGTATCCTTCTAACAAATATTTTCATCTGTAACTGTGTGTGGTTCGCTGTCCATCATTCTGCAACTCTGTAACAGGTAAGTGATCATTCAGTGTCTATACATGTATTACCTTTTTGTTGTCTTACAGGCTTTCAGGACCAATGGCTCCCCATTCTTGATGTTGCATACTGCCAACAACTGTCATTCCATTGCAACTGTGTGTGACTCGCTACTATCTGTCTACAAGTGTGTGACAGGTTGGTGATCATTCAGTTTCTATACATGTATTGACTTTCTTTGTTTGTCTTACAGGTTTTACGGACAGCATTACCGCCTCCCTCCCTTCCTGATGGAGGATCTGTCCTTCAAGGGTCTGTGCATCTGCAACTGTGTGTGGCTCGCTATTAATCTGTCTACAAGTGTGTAACAGGTTGGTGATCATTCAGTTTCTATACATGTATTGACTTTCTTTTTTGTGTTACAGATTCTCAAGAAGTTCATCAACCTCTTCTTCTCCCTGAAAGTGTATCCCTTCTGACAAATATTTTAATCTGTAACTGTGTGTGGTTTGATGTTCATTATTCTGCAACTCTGTAACAGATAAGTGATCATTCAGTGTCTATACATGTATTGCTTTTTTGTTGTTTTACAGGCTTTCAGGACCAATGGCTCCCCCCTTCCTGATGGTCCATACAGTCAACAAGGGTCTGTCCATTGTAACTGTGTGTGGCTCGCTATCAATCTGTCTGCAAGTGTGTAACAGGTAGGTCATCATTCAGTTTCTATACATGTATTGACTTTCTTTGTTTGTCTTACAGGTTTTTCTGACCGCATGACCGTCTCCCTCCCTTCCTGATGGAGGATCTCTCCTTCAAGGGTCTGTGTATCTGCAACTGTGTGTGGCTTGCTATTAATCTGTCTGCAAGTGTGTAACAGGTTGGTGATCATTCAGTTTCTAAATATGTATTGACTTTCTTTTTTGTGTTACAGATTCTCAAGAAGTTCATCAACCTCTTATTCTCCCTGAAGTTGTGTCCTTCTAACAAATATTTTCATCTGTAACTGTATGTGGTTCGCTGTCCATCATTCTACAACTCTGTAACAGGTAAGTGATCATTCAGTGTCTATACATGTATTGCCTTTTTGTTGTCTTACAGGCTTTCAGGACCTATGGCTCCCCCCTTCCTGATGGTGCATACAGTCAAGAAGGCTCTGTCCATTGCAACTGTGTATGGCTCGCTATTAATCTTTCTGCAAGTGTGTGACAGGTAGGTCATCATTCAGTTTCTATACATGTATTGACTTTCTTTGTTTGTCTTACAGGTTTTACGGACAGCATTACCGCCTCCCTCCCTTCCTGATGGAGGATCTGTCCATCAAGGGTCTGTGCATCTGCAACTGTGTGTGGCTCGCTATTAATCTGTCTGCAAGTGTGTAACAGGTTGGTGATCATTCAGTTTCTATACATGTATTGACTTTCTTTTTTGTGTTACAGATTCTCAAGAAGTTCATCTTCTCCCTGAAGGTGTATCCTTCTAAGAAATATTTTCATCTGTAACTTTGTGTTGCTCGCTGTCCATCATTCTGCAACTCTGTAACAGGTAAGTGATAATTCAGTGTCTATACATGTATTGCCTTTTTGTTGTCTTACAGGCTTTCAAGACCAATGGCTCCCCCCTTCCTGATGTTCTATTGCAACTGTGTGTGACTCGCTACTATCTGTCTGCAAGTGCGTAACAGGTTGTTGATCATTCAGTTTCTATACATATATTGCCTTTTTATTGTCTTACAGGTTTTCAAGACCAATAGCTCCCCCCTTCCTGATGGTGCAATCAGTCAACAAGTGTCTGTCCATTGCAAGTGTGTGTGTCTCGCTATCAATCTGTCTGCAAGTGTGTAACAGGTAGGTGATCATTCAGTTTTTATACATGTATTGACTTTTTATTGTCCTACAGACTTTCAGGACCAGTGGCCCTCCCCTTGCTGATGGTCCATACAGTCAACAAGGGCTGTCAATTGCAACTGTGTGTGGCTCGCTATTGATCTGTCTGCAAGTGTGTAACAGGTAGGTCATCATTCAGTTTCTATACATGTATTGACTTTCTTTGTTTGTCTTACAGGTTTTTCGGACAGCATGACCGCCTCCCTCCCTTCCTGATGGTGGATCTGTCCTTCAAGGGTCTGTGCATCTGCAACTGTGTGTGAGTCGCTACTATCTGTCTGCAAGTATATAACAGGTAGGTCATCATTCAGTGTCTATACATGTATTGCCTTTTTGTTGTCTTACAGGCTTTCAGGACCAATGGCTCCCAGCTTTCTGATGTTGCATACAGCCAACAAAGGTCTGTCCATTGCAACTGTGTGTGAGTTGCTACTATCTTTCTGCAAGTGTGTAACAGGTTGGTGATCATTCAGTTTCTATACATGTATTGACTTTCTTTTTTCTGTTACAGGTTCTCAAGAAGTCCATCAACCTCTTCTTCTCCCTGAAGGTGTATCCTTCTAACAAATATTCTCATCTGTAACTGTCTTTGGTTCGCTAACCATCATTCTGCAACTCTGTAACAGGTAAGTGATCATTCAGTGTCTATACATGTATTGCCTTTTTGTTGTCTTACAGGCTTTCAAAACCAACGGCTCCCACCTTCCTCATGTTGCACACAGACAACAACGGTCTGTCCTTTGCAACTGTTTGTGGCTTGCTATTAATCTGTCTGCAAGTGTGTAACAGGTAGGTCATCATTCAGTTTCTATACATGTATTGACTTTCTTTGTTTGTCTTACAGGTTTTACGGACAGCATGACCGCCTCCCTCCCTTCCTGATGGAGGATCTGTCCTTCAAGGGTCTGTGCATCTGCAACTGTGTGTGGCTCGCTATTAATCTGTCTGCAAGTCTGTAACAGGTAGGTCATCATTCAGTTTCTGTACATGTATTGACTTTCTTTGTTTGTCTTACAGGTTTTACGGACAGCATGATCGCCTCCCTCCCTTCCTGATGGAGGATCTGTCCTTCAAGGGTCTGTGCATCTGCAACTGTGTGTGGCTCGCTATTAATCTGTCTGCAAGTGTGTAACAGGTTGGTGATCATTCAGTTTCTATACATGTATTGACTTTCTTTTTTGTGTTACAGATTCTCAAGAAGTTCATCAACCTCTTCTTCTCCCTGAAGGTGTATCCTCCAAATATTTTTATTTGTAACTGTGTGAGGTTTGATGTTCATCATTCTGCAACTCTGTAAGAGGTAAGTGATCATTCAGTGTCTATACATGTATTGCCTTTTTGTTGTCTTACAGACTTTCAGGACCAGTGGCCCTCCCCTTCCTGATGGTCCATACAGTCAACAAGGGTCTGTCCATTGCAACTGTGTGTGGCCCGCTATTAATCTGTCAGCAAGTGTGTAACAGGTAGGTCATCATTCAGTTTCTATACATGTATTGACTTTCTTTGTTTGTCTTACAGGTTTTTCGGACAGCATGACCGCCTCCCTCCGTTCCTGATGTTGGATCTGTCCTTCAAGGGTCTTTGCATCTTCAACTATGTGTGAGTCGCTACTATCTGTCTGCAAGTGTGTAACAGGTTGGTGAGCATTCAGTTTCTATACATGTATTGACTTTCTTTTTTCTGTTACAGGTTCTCAAGAAGTCCATCAACCTCTTCTTCTCCCTGAAGGTGTATCCTTCTAAGAAATATTCTTATCTGTAACTCTCTGTGGTTCGCTAACCATCAATCTGCAACTCTGTAACAGGTAAGTGATCATTCAGTGTCTATACATGTATTGCCTTTTTGTTGTCTTACAGGCTTTCAGAACCAACGGCTCCCACCTTCCTGATGTTGCACACAGACAACAACGGTCTGTCCATTGCAACTGTTTGTGGCTTGCTATTAATCTGTCTGCAAGTGTGTAACAGGTAGGTCATCATTCAGTTTCTATACATGTATTGACTTTCTTTGTTTGTCTTACAGGTTTTTCGGACAGCATGACCGCCTCCCTCCCTTCCTGATGGAGGATCTGTCCTTCGAGGGTCTGTGCATCTGCAACTGTTTGTGGTTCGCTATTAATCTGTCTGCAAGTGTGTAACAGGTAGGTCATCATTCAGTTTCTATACATGTATTGACTTTCTTTTTTGTGATACACATTCTCAAGAAGTTCATCAACCTCTTGTTCTCCCTGAAGTTGTGTCCTTCTTACAGATATTTTCATCTGTAACTGTGTGTGGTTCGCTGTCCATCATTCTGCAACTCTGTAACAGGTAAGTGATCATTCAGTGTCTATACATGTATTGCCTTTTTGTTGTCTTACAGGCTTTCAGGACCAATGGCTCCCCACTTCCTGATGTTGCACACAGACAACAACGGTCTGTCCATTGCAACTGTTTGTGGCTTGCTATTAATCTGTCTGCAAGTGTGTAACAGGTAGGTCATCATTCAGTTTCTATACATGTATTGACTTTCTTTGTTTGTCTTACAGGTTTTTCGGACAGCATGACCGCCTCCCTCCCTTCCTGATGGAGGATCTGTCCTTCGAGGGTCTGTGCATCTGCAACTGTTTGTGGTTCGCTATTAATCTGTCTGCAAGTGTGTAACAGGTAGGTCATCATTCAGTTTCTATACATGTATTGACTTTCTTTTTTGTGATACACATTCTCAAGAAGTTCATCAACCTCTTGTTCTCCCTGAAGTTGTGTCCTTCTTACAGATATTTTCATCTGTAACTGTGTGTGTTTCGCTGTCCATCATTCTGCAACTCTGTAACAGGTAAGTGATCATTCAGTGTCTATACATGTATTGCCTTTTTGTTGTCTTACAGGCTTTCAGGACCAATGGCTCCCCACTTCCTGACGTTGCATACAGCCAACAAGGGACTGTCCATTGCAACTGTGTGTGACTCGCTACTATCTGTCTGCAAGTGTGTAACAGATAAGTCATCATTCAGTTTCTGTACATGTATTGACATTCTTTGTTTGTCTTACAGGTTTTTCAGACAGCATGATCGCCTCCCTCCCTTCCTGATGGAGGATCTGTCCTTTAAGGGTCTGTGCATCTGCAACTGTGTGTGGCTCGCTATTAATCTGTCTGCAAGTGTGTAACAGGTTGGTGATCATTCAGTTTTTATACATGTATTGACTTTCTTTTTTGTGTTACAGATTCTCAAGAAGTTCATCAACCTCTTCTTCTCCCTGAAGGTGTATCCTCCAAATATTTTTATCTCTAACTGTGTGAGGTTTGATGTTCATCATTCTGCAACTCTGTAACAGGTAAGTGATCGTTCAGTGTCTATACATGTATTGCCTTTTTGTTGCCTTACAGGCTTTCAGAACCAACGGCTCCCACCTTCCTGATGTTGCACACAGACAACAACGGTCTGTCCATTGCAACTGTTTGTGGCTTGCTATTAATCTGTCTGCAAGTGTGTAACAGGTAGGTCATCATTCAGTTTCTATACATGTATTGACTTTCTTTGTTTGTCTTACAGGTTTTTCGGACAGCATGACCGCCTCCCTCCCTTCCTGATGGAGGATCTGTCCTTCGAGGGTCTGTGCATCTGCAACTGTTTGTGGTTCGCTATTAATCTGTCTGCAAGTGTGTAACAGGTAGGTCATCATTCAGTTTCTATACATGTATTGACTTTCTTTTTTGTGATACACATTCTCAAGAAGTTCATCAACCTCTTGTTCTCCCTGAAGTTGTGTCCTTCTTACAGATATTTTCATCTGTAACTGTGTGTGGTTCGCTGTCCATCATTCTGCAACTCTGTAACAGGTAAGTGATCATTCAGTGTCTATACATGTATTGCCTTTTTGTTGTCTTACAGGCTTTCAGGACCAATGGCTCCCCACTTCCTGATGTTGCATACAGCCAACAAGGGAATGTCCATTGCAACTGTGTGTGGTTCGCTATTTATTTGTCTGCAAGTGTGTAACAGGTAGGTCATCATTCAGTTTCTATACATTTATTGACTTTCTTTGTTTGTCTTACAGGTTTTTCGGAAAGCATGACCGCCTCCCTCCCTTCCTGATGGAGAATCTGTCCTTCAAGAGTCTGTGCATCTGCAACTGTGTGTGAGTTGCTACTATCTGTCTGCAAGTGTGTAACAGTTTGGTGATCATTCAGTTTCTATACATGTATTGACTCTCTTTTTTCTGTTACAGGTTCTCAAGAAGTCCATCAACTTCTTCTTCTCCCTGAAGGTGTATCCTTCTAACAAATATTCTTATCTGTAACTGTCTGTGGTTTGCTAACCATCATTCTGCAACTCTGTAACAGGTAAGTTATCATTCAGTGTCTATACATGTATTGCCTTTTTGTTGTCTTACAGGCTTTCAGAACCAACGGCTCCCACCTTCCTGATGTTGCACACAGACAACAACGGTCTGTCCATTGCAACTGTTTGTGGCTTGCTATTAATCTGTCTGCAAGTGTGTAACAGGTAGGTCATCATTCAGTTTCTATACATGTATTGACTTTCATTGTTTGTCTTACAGGTTTTACGGACAGCATGACCGCCTCCCTCCCTTCCTGATGGAGGATGTGTCCTTCAAGGGTCTGTGCATCTGCAACTGTGTGTGGCTCGCTATTAATCTGTCTGCAAGTGTGTAACAGGTAGGTCATCATTCAGTTTCTATACATGTATTGACTTTCTTTGTTTGTCTTACAGGTTTTAAAGACAGCATGATCGCCTCCCTCCCTTCCTGATGGAGGATGTGTCCTTCAAGGGTCTGTGCATCTGCAACTGTGTGTGGCTCGCTATTAATCTGTCTGCAAGTGTGTAACAGGTTGGTGATCATTCAGTTTCTATACATGTATTGACTTTCTTTTTTGTGTTACAGATTCTCAAGAAGTTCATCAACCTCTTCTTCTCCCTGAAGGTGTATCCTCCAAATATTTTAATCTGTAACTGTGTGAGGTTTGATGTTCATCATTCTGCAACTCTGTAACAGGTAAGTGATCGTTCAGTGTCTATACATGTATTGCCTTTTTGTTGTCTTACAGGCTTTCAGAACCAACGGCTCCCGCCTTCCTGATGTTGCACACAGACAACAACGGTCTGTCCATTGCAACTTTTTGTGGCTTGCTATTAATCTGTCTGCAAGTGTGTAACAGGTAGGTCATCATTCAGTTTCTATTCATGTATTGACTTTCTTTGTTTGTCTTACAGGTTTTTCGGACAGCATGACCGCCTCCCTCCCTTCCTGATGGAGGATCTGTCCTTCGAGGGTCTGTGCATATGCAACTGTTTGTGGTTCGCTATTAATCTGTCTGCAAGTGTGTAACAGGTAGGTCATCATTCAGTTTCTATACATGTATTGACTTTCTTTGTTTGTCTTACAGGTTTTTCGGACAGCATGACCGCCTCCCTCCCTTCCTGATGGAGGATCTGTCCTTCGAGGGTCTCTGCATCTGCAACTGTTTGTGGTTCACTATTAATCTGTCTGCAAGTGTGTAACAGGTAGGTCATCATTCATTTTCTATACATGTATTGACTTTCTTGGTTTGTCTTACAGGTTTTTCGGACAGCATGACCGCCTCCCTCCGTTCCTGATGTTGGATCTGTCCTTCAAGGGTCTGTGCATCTTCAACTATGTGTGAGTCGCTACTATCTGTCTGCAAGTGTGTAACAGGTTGGTGAGCATTCAGTTTCTATACATGTATTGACTTTCTTTTTTCTGTTACAGGATCTCAAGAAGTCCATCAACCTCTTCTTCTCCCTGAAGGTGTATCCTTCTAACAAATATTCTTATCTGTAACTGTCTGTGGTTCGCTAACCATCAATCTGCAACTCTGTAACAGGTAAGTGATCATTCAGTGTCTATACATGTATTGCCTTTTTGTTGTCTTACAGGCTTTCAGAACCAACGGCTCCCACCTTCCTGATGTTGCACACAGACAACAACGGTCTGTCCATTGCAACTGTTTGTGGCTTGCTATTAATCTGTCTGCAAGTGTGTAACAGGTAGGTCATCATTCAGTTTCTATACATGTATTGACTTTCTTTGTTTGTCTTACAGGTTTTTCGGACAGCATGACCGCCTCCCTCCCTTCCTGATGGAGGATCTGTCCTTCGAGGGTCTGTGCATCTGCAACTGTTTGTGGTTCGCTATTAATCTGTCTGCAAGTGTGTAACAGGTAGGTCATCATTCAGTTTCTATACATGTATTGACTTTCTTTTTTGTGATACACATTCTCAAGAAGTTCATCAACCTCTTGTTCTCCCTGAAGTTGTGTCCTTCTTACAGATTTTTTCATGTGTAACTGTGTGTGGTTCGCTGTCCATCATTCTGCAACTCTGTAACAGGTAAGTGATCATTCAGTGTCTATACATGTATTGCCTTTTTGTTGTCTTACAGGCTTTCAGGACCAATGGCTCCCCACTTCCTGACGTTGCATACAGCCAACAAGGGACTGTCCATTGCAACTGTGTGTGACTCGCTACTATCTGTCTGCAAGTGTGTAACAGATAAGTCATCATTCAGTTTCTGTACATGTATTGACATTCTTTGTTTGTCTTACAGGTTTTTCAGACAGCATGATCGCCTCCCTCCCTTCCTGATGGAGGATCTGTCCTTTAAGGGTCTGTGCATCTGCAACTGTGTGTGGCTCGCTATTAATCTGTCTGCAAGTGTGTAACAGGTTGGTGATCATTCAGTTTCTATACATGTATTGACTTTCTTTTTTTTGTTACAGATTCTCAAGAAGTTCATCAACCTCTTCTTCTCCCTGAAGGTGTATCCTCCAAATATTTTTATCTCTAACTGTGTGAGGTTTGATGTTCATCATTCTGCAACTCTGTAACAGGTAAGTGATTGTTCAGTGTCTATACATGTATTGCCTTTTTGTTGCCTTACAGGCTTTCAGAACCAACGGCTCCCACCTTCCTGATGTTGCACACAGACAACAACGGTCTGTCCATTGCAACTGTTTGTGGCTTGCTATTAATCTGTCTGCAAGTGTGTAACAGGTAGGTCATCATTCAGTTTCTATCCATGTATTGACTTTCTTTGTTTGTCTTACAGGTTTTTCGAACAGCATGACCGCCTCCCTCCCTTCCTGATGGAGGATCTGTCCTTCGAGGGTCTGTGCATCTGCAACTGTTTGTGGTTCGCTATTAATCTGTCTGCAAGTGTGTAACAGGTAGGTCATCATTCAGTTTCTATACATGTATTGACTTTCTTTTTTGTGATACACATTCTCAAGAAGTTCATCAACCTCTTGTTCTCCCTGAAGTTGTGTCCTTCTTACAGATATTTTCATCTGTAACTGTGTGTGGTTCGCTGTCCATCATTCTGCAACTCTGTAACAGGTAAGTGATCATTCAGTGTCTATACATGTATTGCCTTTTTGTTGTCTTACAGGCTTTCAGGACCAATGGCTCCCCACTTCCTGATGTTGCATACAGCCAACAAGGGAATGTCCATTGCAACTGTGTGTGGTTCGCTATTTATTTGTCTGCAAGTGTGTAACAGGTAGGTCATCATTCAGTTTCTATACATTTATTGACTTTCTTTGTTTGTCTTACAGGTTTTTCGGAAAGCATGACCGCCTCCCTCCCTTCCTGATGGAGGATCTGTCCTTCAAGAGTCTGTGCATCTGCAACTGTGTGTGAGTTGCTACTATCTGTCTGCAAGTGTGTAACAGGTTGGTGATCATTCAGTTTCTATACATGTATTGACTCTCTTTTTTCTGTTACAGGTTCTCAAGAAGTCCATCAACTTCTTCTCCCTGAAGGTGTATCCTTCTAACAAATATTCTCATCTGTAACTGTCTGTGGTTTGCTAACCATCATTCTGCAACTCCGTAACAGGTAAGTGATCATTCAGTGTCTATACATGTATTGCCTTTTTGTTGTCTTACAGGCTTTCAGAACCAACGGCTCCCAACTTCCTGATGTTGCACACAGACAACAACGGTCTGTCCATTGCAACTGTTTGTGGCTTGCTATTAATCTGTCTGCAAGTGTGTAACAGGTAGGTCATCATTCAGTTTCTATACATGTATTGACTTTCTTTGTTTGTCTTACAGGTTTTACGGACAGCATGACCGCCTCCCTCCCTTCCTGATGGAGGATCTGTCCTTCGAGGGTCTATGCATCTGCAACTGTTTGTGGTTCGCTATTAATCCGTCTGCAAATGTGTAACAGGTAGGTCATCATTCAGTTTCTATACATGTATTGACTTTCTTTGTTTGTCTTACAGGTTTTACGGACAGCATGACCGCCTCCCTCCCTTCCTGATGGAGGATCTGTCCTTCAAGGGTCTGTGCATCTGCAACTGTGTGTGGCTCGCTATTAATCTGTCTGCAAGTGTGTAACAGGTAGGTCATCATTCAGTTTCTATACATGTATTGACTTTCTTTGTTTGTCTTACAGGTTTTATGGACAGCATGACCGCCTCCCTCCCTTCCTGATGGAGGATCTGTCCTTCAAGGGTCTGTGCATCTGCAACTGTGTGTGGCTCGCTATTAGTCTGTCTGCAAGTGTGTAACAGGTAGGTCATCATTCAGTTTCTATACATGTATTGACTTTCTTTTTTGTGTTACACATTCTCAAGAAGTTCATCAACCTCTTGTTCTCCCTGAAGTTGTGTCCTTCTTGCAGATATTTTCATCTGTAACTGTGTGTGGTTCGCTGTCCATCATTCTGCAACTCTGTAACAGGTAAGTGATCATTCAGTGTCTATACATGTATTGCCTTTTTGTTGTCTTACAGGCTTTCAGGACCAATGGCTCCCCACTTCCTGATGTTGCATACAGCCAACAAGGGACTGTCCATTGCAACTGTGTGTGACTCGCTACTATCTGTCTGCAAGTGTGTAACAGATAAGTCATCATTCAGTTTCTGTACATGTATTGACATTCTTTGTTTGTCTTACAGGTTTTTCAGACAGCATGACTGCCTCCCTCCGTTCCTGATGTTGGATCTGTCCTTCAAGGGTCTGTGCATCTGCAACTATGTGTGAGTCGCTACTATCTGTCCGCAAGTGTGTAACAGGTTGGTGAGCATTCAGTTTCTATACATGTATTGACTTTCTTTTTTGTGTTACAGGTTCTCAAGAAGTCCATTAACCTCTTCTTCTCCCTGAAGGTGTATCCTTCTAACAAATATTTTCATCTGCAACTGTGTGTGGTTCGCTGTCCATCATTCTGCAACTCTGTAAAAGGTAATTGATCATTCAGTGTCTATACATATATTGCCTTTTTGATGTCTTACAGGCTTTCAGGACCAATGGCTCCCCCCTTCCTGATGGTCCATACAGTCAACAAGGTTCTGTCCATTGCAACTGTGTGTGGCTCGCTATTAATTTGTCTGCAAGTGTGTAACAGGTAGGTCATCATTCAGTTTCTATACATTTATTGACTTTCTTTGTTTGTCTTCCAGGTTTTTTGGAAAGCATGACCGCCTCCCTCCCTTCCTCATGGAGGATCTGTCCTTCAAGAGTCTGTGCATCTGCAACTGTGTGTGAGTTGCTACTATCTGTCTGCAAGTGTGTAACAGGTTGTTGATCATTCAGTTTCTATACATGTATTGACTTTCTTTTTTCTGTTACAGGATCTCAAGAAGTCCATCAACCTCTTCTTCTCCCTGAAGGTGTATCCTTCTAACAAATATTCTTATCTGTAACTGTCTGTGGTTCACTAACCATCAATCTGTAACTCTGTAACAGGTAAGTAATCATTCAGTGTCTATACATGTATTGCCTTTTTGTTGTCTTACAGGCTTTCAGAACCAACGGCTCCCACCTTCCTGATGTTGCACACAGACAACAACGGTCTGTCCATTGCAACTGTTTGTGGCTTTCTATTAATCTGTCTGCAAGTGTGTAACAGGTAGGTCATCATTCAGTTTCTATACATGTATTGACTTTCTTTGTTTGTCTTACAGGTTTTTCGGACAGCATGACTGCCTCCCTCCCTTCCTGATGGAGGATCTGTCCTTCGAGGGTCTGTGCATCTGCAACTGTTTGTGGTTCACTATTAATCTGTCTGCAAGTGTGTAACAGGTTGGTGATCATTCAGTTTCTATACATGTATTGACTTTCTTTGTTTGTCTTACAGGTTTTACAGACAGCATGATCGCCTCCCTCCCTTCCTGATGGAGGATCTGTCCTTCAAGTGTCTGTGCATCTGCAACTGTGTGTGGCTCGCTATTAATCTGTCTGCAAGTGTGTAACAGGTTGGTGATCATTCAGTTTCTATACATGTATTGACTTTCTTTTTTGTGTTACAGATTCTCAAGAAGTTCATCAACCTCTTCTTCTCCCTGAAGGTGTATCCTCCAAATATTTTAATCTGTAACTGTGTGAGGTTTGATGTTCATCATTCTGCAACTCTGTAACAGGTAAGTGATCGTTCAGTGTCTATACATGTATTGCCTTTTTGTTGTCTTACAGGCTTTCAGAACCAACGGCTCCCACCTTCCTGATGTTGCACACAGACAACAACGGTCTGTCCATTGCAACTGTTTGTGGCTTGCTATTAATCTGTCTGCAAGTGTGTAACAGGCAGGTCATCATTCAGTTTCTATACATGTATTGACTTTCTTTTTTGTGTTACACATTCTCAAGAAGTTCATCAACCTCTTGTTCTCCCTGAAGTTGTGTCCTTCTTGCAGATATTTTCATCTGTAACTGTGTGTGGTTCGCTGTCCATCATTCTGCAACTCTGTAACAGGTAAGTGATCATTCAGATTCTATACATGTATTGCCTTTTTGTTGTCTTACAGGCTTTCAGGACCAATGGCTCCCCACTTCCTGATGTTGCATACAGCCAACAAGGGACTGTCCATTGCAACTGTGTGTGACTCGCTACTATCTGTCTGCAAGTGTGTAACAGGTAGGTCATCATTCAGTTTCTATTCATGTATTGACTTTCTTTGTTTGTCTTACAGGTTTTTCGGACAGCATGACCGCCTCCCTCCCTTCCTGATGGAGGATCTGTCCTTCGAGGGTCTGTGCATATGAAACTGTTTGTGGTTCGCTATTAATCTGTCTGCAAGTGTGTAACAGGTAGGTCATCATTCAGTTTCTATACATGTATTGACTTTCTTTGTTTGTCTTACAGGTTTTACGGACAGCATGACCGCCTCCCTCCCTTCCTGATGGAGGATCTGTCCTTCAAGGGTCTGTCCATTGCAACCGTTTGTGGTTCGCTATTAATCTGTCTGCAAGTGTGTAACAGGTAAGTCATCATTCAGTTTCTATGCATGTATTGACTTTCTTTGTTTGTCTTAAAGGTTTTACGGACAGCATGACCGCCTCCCTCCCTTCCTGATGTAGGATCTGTCCTTCGAGGGTCTGTGCATCTGCAACTGTTTGTGGTTCGCTATTAATCTGTCTGCAAGTGTGTAACAGGTAAGTCATCATTCAGTTTCTATACATGTATTGACTTTCTTTGTTTGTCTGACAGGTTTTACGGACAGCATGACCGCCGCCCTCCCTTCCTGATGGAGGATCTGTCCTTCGAGGGTCTGTGCATCTGCAACTGTTTGTGGTTCGCTATTAATCTGTCTGCAAGTGTGTAACACGTAGGTCATCATTCAGTTTCTATACATGTATTGACTTTCTTTGTTTGTCTTACAGGTTTTACGGACAGCATGACCGCCTCCCTCCGTTCCTGATGGAGGATCTGTCCTTCAAGGGTCTGTGCATCTGCAACTGTGTGTGGCTCGCTATTAATCTGTCTGCAAGTGTGTAACAGGTTGGTGATCATTTAGTTTCTATACATGTATTGACTTTCTTTTTTGTGTTACAGATTCTCAAGAAGTTCATTAACCTCTTCTTCTCCATGAAGGTGTATCCTCCAAATATTTTAATCTGTAACTGTGTGAGGTTTGATGTTCATCATTCTGCAACTCTGTAACAGGTAAGTTATCGTTCAGTTTCTATACATGTATTGCCTTTTTGTTGTCTTACAGACGTTCAAGACCAGTGGCCCTCCCTTTCTTGATGGTCCATACAGTCAATAAGGGTCTTTCCATTGCAACTGTGTGTGGCTCGCTATTAATCTGTCTGCAAGTGTGTAACAGGTAGGTCATCATTCAGTTTCTATACATGTATTGACTTTCTTTGTTTGTCTTACAGGTTTTTCGGACAGCATGACCGCCTCCCTCCTTTCCTGATGGTGGATCTGTCCTTCTAGGGTCTGTGCATCTGCAACTGTGTGTGAGTCGCTACTATCTGTCTGCAAGTGTGTAACAGGTAGGGGATCATTAAGTTTCTAAACATGTATTGACTTTCTTTTTTGTGTTACAGATTCTCAAGAAGTTCATCAACCTCTTCTTCTCCCTGAAGGTGTATCCTTCTAAGAAATACATTTTTATCTGCAACTGTGTGTAGTTCGCTGTCCATCATTCTGCAACTCTGTAACAGGTAAGTGATCATTCAGTGTCTATACATGTATTGCCTTTTTGTTGTCTTACAGGCTTTCAGAACCAACGGCTCCCACCTTCCTGATGTTGCACACAGACAACAACAGTCTGTCCATTGCAACTGTTTGTGGCTTTCTATTAATCTGTCTGCAAGTGTGTAACAGGTAGGTCATCATTCAGTTTCTATACATGTATTGACTTTCTTTGTTTGTCTTACAGGTTTTTCGGACAGCATGACCGCCTCCCTCCCTTCCTGATGGAGGATCTGTCCTTCAAGGGTCTGTGCATCTTCAACTATGTGTGAGTCGCTACTATCTGTCTGCAAGTGTGTAACAGGTTGGTGAGCATTCAGTTTCTATACATGTATTGACTTTCTTTTTTGTGTTACAGGTTCTCAAGAAGTCCATTAACCTCTTCTTCTCCCTGAAGGTGTATCCTTCTAACAAATATTTTCATCTGCAACTGTGTGTGGTTCGCTGTCCATCATTCTGCAACTCTGTAACAGGTAAGTGATCATTCAGTGTCTATACATATATTGCCTTTTTGATGTCTTACAGGCTTTCAGGACCAATGGCTCCCCCCTTCCTGATGGTCCATACAGTCAACAAGGTTCTGTCCATTGCAACTGTGTGTGGCTCGCTATTAATTTGTCTGCAAGTGTGTAACAGGTAGGTCATCATTCAGTTTCTATACATTTATTGACATTCTTTGTTTGTCTTTCAGGTTTTTCGGAAAGCATGACCGCCTCCCTCCCTTCCTGATGGAGGATCTGTCCTTCAAGGGTCTGTGCATCTGCAACTGTGTGTGGCTCGCTATTAATCTGTCTGCAAGTGTGTAACAGGTAGGTCATCATTCAGTTTCTATACATGTATTGACTTTCTTTTTTGTGTTACACATTCTCAAGAAGTTCATCAACCTCTTGTTCTCCCTGAAGTTGTGTCCTTCTTACAGATATTTTCATCTGTAACTGTGTGTGGTTCGCTGTCCATCATTCTGCAACTCTGTAACAGGTAAGTGATCACTCAGTGTCTATACATGTATTGCCTTTTTGTTGTCTTACAGGCTTTCAGGACCAATGGCTCCCCACTTCCTGATGTTGCATACAGCCAACAAGGGACTGTCCATTGCAACTGTGTGTGACTCGCTACTATCTGTCTGCAAGTGTGTAACAGATAAGTCATCATTCAGTTTCTGTACATGTATTGACATTCTTTGTTTGTCTTACAGGTTTTTCAGACAGCATGACTGCCTCCCTCCGTTCCTGATGTTGGATCTGTCCTTCAAGGGTCTGTGCATCTTCAACTATGTGTGAGTCGCTACTATCTGTCTGCAAGTGTGTAACAGGTTGGTGAGCATTCAGTTTCTATACATGTATTGACTTTCTTTTTTGTGTTACACATTCTCAAGAAGTTCATCAACCTCTTGTTCTCCCTGAAGTTGTGTCCTTCTTACAGATATTTTCATCTGTAACTGTATGTGGTTCGCTGTCCATCATTCTGCAACTCTGTAACATGTAAGTGATCATTCAGTGTCTATACATGTATTGCCTTTTTGTTGTCTTACAGGCTTTCAGGACCAATGGCTCCCCACTTCCTGATGTTGCATACAGCCAACAAGGGACTGTCCATTGCAACTGTGTGTGACTCGCTACTATCTGTCTGCAAGTGTGTAACAGAAGTCATCAATCAGTTTCTGTACATGTATTGACATTCTTTGTTTGTCTTACAGGTTTTTCAGACAGCATGACTGCCTCCCTCTGTTCCTGATGTTGGATCTGTCCTTCAAGGGTCTGTGCATCTTCAACTATGTGTGAGTCGCTACTATCTGTCTGCAAGTGTGTAACAGGTTGGTGAGCATTCAGTTTCTATACATGTATTGACTTTCTTTTTTGTGTTACAGGTTCTCAAGAAGTCCATTAACCTCTTCTTCTCCCTGAAGGTGTATCCTTCTAACAAATATTTTCATCTGCAACTGTGTGTGGTTCGCTGTCCATCATTCTGCAACTCTGTAACAGGTAAGTGATTGTTCAGTGTCTATACATGTATTGCCTTTTTGTTGTCTTACAAACTTTCAGGACCAGTGGCCCTCCCCTTCCTGATGGTCCATACAGTCAACAAGGGTCTGTCCATTGCAACTGTGTGTGGCTCGCTATTAATCTGTCTGCAAGTGTGTAACAGGTAGGTCATCATTCAGTTTCTATACATGTATTGACTTTCTTTGTTTGTCTTACAGGTTTTTCAGACAGCCTGACCACCTCCCTCCCTTCCTGATGGTGGATCTGTCCTTCTAGGGTCTGTGCATCTGCAACTGTGTGTGAGTTGCTACTATCTGTCTGCAAGTGTGTAACAGGTTGGTGATCATTCAGTTTCTATACATGTATTGACTTTCTTTTTTCTGTTACAGATTCTCAAGAAGTCCATCAACCTCTTCTTCTCCCTGAAGGTGTATCCTTCTAACAAATATTCTCATCTGTAACTCTGTGGTTCGCTAACCATCATTCTGCAACTCTGTAACAGGTAAGTGATCATTCAGTGTCTATACACATATTGCCTTTTTGATGTCTTACAGGCTTTCAGAACCAACGGCTCCCACCTTCCTGATGTTGCACACAGACAACAACGGTCTGTCCATTGCAACTGTTTGTGGCTTTCTATTAATCTGTCTGCAAGTGTGTAACAGGTAGGTCATCATTCAGTTTCTATACATGTATTGACTTTCTTTGTTTGTCTTACAGGTTTTACGGACAGCATGACCGCCTCCCTCCCTTCCTGATGGAGGATCTGTCCTTCGAGGGTCTATGCATCTGCAACTGTTTGTGGTTCGCTATTAATCTGTCTGCAAGTGTGTAACAGATAGGTCATTATTCAGTTTCTATACATGTATTGACTTTCTTTGTTTGTCTTACAGGTTTTACGGACAGCATGACCGCCTCCCTCCCTTCCTGATGGAGGATCTGTCCTTCAAGGGTCTGTGCATCTGCAACTGTGTGTGGCTCGCTATTAATCTGTCTGCAAGTGTGTAACAGGTAGGTCATCATTCAGTTTCTATACATGTATTGACTTTCTTTGTTTGTCTTACAGGTTTTAAAGACAGCATGATCGCCTCTCTCCCTTCCTGATGGAGGATCTGTCCTTCAAGGGTCTGTGCATCTGCAACTGTGTGTGGCTCGCTATTAATCTGTCTGCAAGTGTGTAACAGGTTGGTGATCATTCAGTTTCTATACATGTATTGACTTTCTTTTTTGTGTTACAGATTCTCAAGAAGTTCATCAACCTCTTCTTCTCCCTGAAGGTGTATCCTCCAAATATTTTAATCTGTAACTTTGTGAGGTTTGATGTTCATCATTCTGCAACTCTGTAACAGGTAAGTGATCGTTCAGTGTCTATACATGTATTGCCTTTTTGTTGTCTTACAGGCTTTCAGAACCAACGGCTCCCACCTTCCTGATGTTGCACACAGACAACAACGGTCTGTCCATTGCAACTGTTTGTGGCTTGCTATTAATCTATCTGCAAGTGTGTAACAGGCAGGTCATCATTCAGTTTCTATACATGTATTGACTTTCTTTTTTGTGTTACACATTCTCAAGAAGTTCATCAACCTCTTGTTCTCCCTGAAGTTGTGTCCTTCTTGCAGATATTTTCATCTGTAACTGTGTGTGGTTCGCTGTCCATCATTCTGCAACTCTGTAACAGGTAAGTGATCATTCAGATTCTATACATGTATTGCCTTTTTGTTGTCTTACAAGCTTTCAGGACCAATGGCTCCCCACTTCCTGATGTTGCATACAGCCAACAAGGGACTGTCCATTGCAACTGTGTGTGACTCGCTACTATCTGTCTGCAAGTGTGTAACAGATAAGTCATCATTCAGTTTCTGTACATGTATTGACATTCTTTGTTTGTCTTACAGGTTTTTCAGACAGCATGACTGCCTCCCTCCGTTCCTGATGTTGGATCTGTCCTTCAAGGGTCTGTGCATCTTCAACTATGTGTGAGTCGCTACTATCTGTCTGCAAGTGTGTAACAGGTTGGTGAGCATTCAGTTTCTATACATGTATTGACTTTCTTTTTTGTGTTACAGGTTCTCAAGAAGTCCATTAACCTCTTCTTCTCCCTGAAGGTGTATCCTTCTAACAAATATTTTCATCTGCAACTGTGTGTGGTTCGCTGTCCATCATTCTGCAACTCTGTAACAGGTAAGTGATCATTCAGTGTCTATACATATATTGCCTTTTTGATGTCTTACAGGCTTTCAGGACCAATGGCTCCCCCCTTCCTGATGGTCCATACAGTCAACAAGGTTCTGTCCATTGCAACTGTGTGTGGCTTGCTATTAATTTGTCTGCAAGTGTGTAACAGGTAGGTCATCATTCAGTTTCTATACATTTATTGACTTTCTTTGTTTGTCTTACAGGTTTTTTGGAAAGCATGACCGCCTCCCTCCCTTCCTCATGGAGGATCTGTCCTTCAAGAGTCTGTGCATCTGCAACTGTGTGTGAGTTGCTACTATCTGTCTGCAAGTGTGTAACAGGTTGGTGATCATTCAGTTTCTATACATGTATTGACTTTCTTTTTTCTGTTACAGGATCTCAAGAAGTCCATCAACCTCTTCTTCTCCCTGAAGGTGTATCCTTCTAACAAATATTCTTATCTGTAACTGTCTGTGGTTCGCTAACCATCAATCTGAAACTCTGTAACAGGTAAGTGATCATTCAGTGTCTATAAATGTATTGCCTTTTTGTTGTCTTACAGGCTTTCAGAACCAACGGCTCCCACCTTCCTGATGTTGCACACAGACAACAACGGTCTGTCCATTGCAACTGTTTGTGGCTTTCTATTAATCTGTCTGCAAGTGTGTAACAGGTAGGTCATCATTCAGTTTCTATACATGTATTGACTTTCTTTGTTTGTCTTACAGGTTTTTCGGACAGCATGACCGCCTCCCTCCCTTCCTGATGGAGGATCTGTCCTTCGAGGGTCTGTGCATCTGCAACTTTTTGTGGTTCGCTATTAATCTGTCTGCAAGTGTGTAACAGGTAGGTCATTATTCAGTTTCTATACATGTATTGACTTTCTTTGTTTGTCTTACAGGTTTTACGGACAGCATGACCGCCTCCCTCCCTTCCTGATGGAGGATCTGTCCTTCAAGGGTCTGTGCATCTGCAACTGTGTGTGGCTCACTATTAATCTGTCTGCAAGTGTGTAACAGGTAGGTCATCATTCAGTTTCTATACATGTATTGACTTTCTTTGTTTGTCTTACAGGTTTTACGGACAGCATGACCGCCTCCCTCCCTTCCTGATGGAGGATCTGTCCTTCGAGGGTCTATGCATCTGCAACTGTTTGTGGTTCGCTATTAATCTGTCTGCAAATGTGTAACAGGTAGGTCATCATTCAGTTTCTATACATGTATTGACTTTCTTTGTTTGTCTTACAGGTTTTTCGGAAAGCATGACCGCCTCCCTCCCTTCCTGATGGAGGATCTGTCCTTCAAGAGTCTGTGCATGTGTAACTGTGTGAGTTGCTACTATCTGTCTGCAAGTGTGTAACAGGTTGGTGATCATTCAGTTTCTATACATGTATTGACTTTTTCTTTTTTCTGTTACAGGATCTCAAGAAGTCCATCAACCTCTTCTTCTCCCTGAAGGTGTATCCTTCTAACAAATATTCTTATCTGTAACTGTCTGTGGTTCTCTAACCATCAATCTGCAACTCTGTAACAAGTAAGTGATCATTCAGTGTCTATACATATATTGCCTTTTTGATGTCTTACAGGCTTTCAGGACCAATGGCTCCCCACTTCCTGATGGTCCATACAGTCAACAAAGTTCTGTCCATTGCAACTGTGTGTGGCTCACTATTAATCTGTCTGCAAGTGTGTAACAGGTAGGTCATCATTCAGTTTCTATACATTTATTGACTTTCTTTGTTTGTCTTACAGGTTTTTCGGAAAGCATGACCGCCTCCCTCCCTTCCCGATGGAGGATCTGTCCTTCAAGAGTCTGTGCATTTGCAACTGTGTGTGAGTTGCTACTATCTGTTTGCAAGTGTGTAACAGGTTGGTGATCATTCAGTTTCTATACATGTATTGACTTTCTTTTTTCTGTTACAGGTTCTCACGAAGTCCATCAACCTCTTCTTCTCCCTGAAGGTGTATCCTTCTAACAAATATTATCATCTGTAACTGTCTGTGGTTCGCTAACCATCATTCTGCAACTCTGTAACAGGTAAGTGATCATTCATTTCTATACATGTATTGCCTTTTTGTTGTCTTACAGGCTTTCAGAACCAACGGCTCCCACCTTCCTGATGTTGCACACAGACAACAACGGTCTGTCCATTGCAACTGTTTGTGGCTTCCTATTAATCTGTCTGCAAGTGTGTAACAGGTAGGTCATCATTCAGTTTCTATACATGTATTGACTTTCTTTGTTTGTTTTACAGGTTTTTCGGACAGCATGACCGCCTCCCTCCCTTCCTGATGGAGGATCTGTCCTTCGAGGGTCTGTGCATCTGCAACTGTTTGTGGTTCGCTATTAATCTGTCTGCAAGTGTGTAACAGGTAGGTCATTATTCAGTTTCTATACATGTATTGACTTTCTTTGTTTGTCTTACAGGTTTTACGGACAGCATGACCGCCTCCCTCCCTTCCTGATGGAGGATCTGTCCTTCAAGGGTCTGTGCATCTGCAACTGTGTGTGGCTCGCTATTAATCTGTCTGCAAGTGTGTAACAGGTAGGTCATCATTCAGTTTCTATACATGTATTGACTTTCTTTTTTGTGTTACAGGTTCTCAAGAAGTCCATTAACCTCTTCTTCTCCCTGAAGGTGTATCCTTCTAACAAATATTTTCATCTGCAACTGTGTGTGGTTCGCTGTCCATCATTCTGCAACTCTGTAACAGGTAAGTGATCATTCAGTGTCTATACATATATTGCCTTTTTGATGTCTTACAGGCTTTCAGGACCAATGGCTCCCCCCTTCCTGATGGTCCATACAGTCAACAATGTTCTGTCCATTGCAACTGTGTGTGGCTCGCTATTAATTTGTCTGCAAGTGTGTAACAGGTAGGTCATCATTCAGTTTCTATACATTTATTGACTTTCTTTGTTTGTCTTACAGGTTTTTCGGAAAGCATGACCGCCTCCCTCCCTTCCTGATGGAGGATCTGTCCTTCAAGAGTCTGTGCATCTGCAACTGTGTGTGAGTTGCTACTATCTGTCTGCAAGTGTGTAACAGGTTGGTGATCATTCAGTTTCTATACATGTATTGACTTTCTTTTTTCTGTTACAGGTTCTCAAGAAGTCCATCAACCTTCTTCTCCCTGAAGGTGTATCCTTCTAACAAATATTCTCATCTGTAACTGTCTGTGGTTCGCTAACCATCATTCTGCAACTCTGTAACAGGTAAGTGATCATTCAGTGTCTATACATGTATTGCCTTTTTGTTGTCTTACAGGCTTTCAGAACCAACGGCTCCCACCTTCCTCATGTTGCACACAGAAGACAACAGTCTGTCCATTGCAACTGTTTGTGGCTTGCTATTAATCTGTCTGCAAGTGTGTAACAGGTAGGTCATCATTCAGTTTCTATACATGTATTGACTTTCTTTGTTTGTCTTACAGGTTTTACGGACAGCATGACCGCCTCCCTCCCTTCCTGATGGAGGATTTGTCCTTCAAGGGTCTGTGCATCTGCAACTGTGTGTTGCTCGCTATTAATCTGTCTGCAAGTGTGTAACAGGTAGGTCATCATTCAGTTTCTATACATGTATTGACTTTGTTTGTCTTACAGGTTTTACGGACAGCATGACCGCCTCCCTCCCTTCCTGATGGAGGATATGTCCTTCAAGGGTCTGTGCATCTTCAACTATGTGTGAGTCGCTACTATCTGTCTGCAAGTGTGTAACAGGTTGGTGAGCATTCAGTTTCTATACATGTATTGACTTTCTTTTTTGTGTTACACATTCTCAAGAAGTTCATCAACCTCTTGTTCTCCCTGAAGTTGTGTCCTTCTTACAGATATTTTCATCTGTAACTGTATGTGGTTCGCTGTCCATCATTCTGCAACTCTGTAACATGTAAGTGATCATTCAGTGTCTATACATGTATTGCCTTTTTGTTGTCTTACAGGCTTTCAGGACCAATGGCTCCCCACTTCCTGATGTTGCATACAGCCAACAAGGGACTGTCCATTGCAACTGTGTGTGACTCGCTACTATCTGTCTGCAAGTGTGTAACAGAAGTCATCAATCAGTTTCTGTACATGTATTGACATTCTTTGTTTGTCTTACAGGTTTTTCAGACAGCATGACTGCCTCCCTCTGTTCCTGATGTTGGATCTGTCCTTCAAGGGTCTGTGCATCTTCAACTATGTGTGAGTCGCTACTATCTGTCTGCAAGTGTGTAACAGGTTGGTGAGCATTCAGTTTCTATACATGTATTGACTTTCTTTTTTGTGTTACAGGTTCTCAAGAAGTCCATTAACCTCTTCTTCTCCCTGAAGGTGTATCCTTCTAACAAATATTTTCATCTGCAACTGTGTGTGGTTCGCTGTCCATCATTCTGCAACTCTGTAACAGGTAAGTGATTGTTCAGTGTCTATACATGTATTGCCTTTTTGTTGTCTTACAGGCTTTCAGAACCAACGGCTCCCACCTTCCTGATGTTGCACACAGACAACAACGGTCTGTCCATTGCAACTGTTTGTGGCTTTCTATTAATCTGTCTGCAAGTGTGTAACAGGTAGGTCATCATTCAGTTTCTATACATGTATTGACTTTCTTTGTTTGTCTTACAGGTTTTTCGGACAGCATGACCGCCTCCCTCCCTTCCTGATGGAGGATCTGTCCTTCAAGGGTCTGTGCATCTTCAACTATGTGTGAGTCGCTACTATCTGTCTGCAAGTGTGTAACAGGTTGGTGAGCATTCAGTTTCTATACATGTATTGACTTTCTTTTTTGTGTTACAGGTTCTCAAGAAGTCCATTAACCTCTTCTTCTCCCTGAAGGTGTATCCTTCTAACAAATATTTTCATCTGCAACTGTGTGTGGTTCGCTGTCCATCATTCTGCAACTCTGTAACAGGTAAGTGATCATTCAGTGTCTATACATATATTGCCTTTTTGATGTCTTACAGGCTTTCAGGACCAATGGCTCCCCACTTCCTGATGGTCCATACAGTCAACAAAGTTCTGTCCATTGCAACTGTGTGTGGCTCACTATTAATCTGTCTGCAAGTGTGTAACAGGTAGGTCATCATTCAGTTTCTATACATTTATTGACTTTCTTTGTTTGTCTTACAGGTTTTTCGGAAAGCATGACCGCCTCCCTCCCTTCCCGATGGAGGATCTGTCCTTGCAAGTGTGTAACAGGTTGGTGATCATTCAGTTTCTATACATGTATTGACTTTCTTTTTTCTGTTACAGGTTCTCACGAAGTCCATCAACCTCTTCTTCTCCCTGAAGGTGTATCCTTCTAACAAATATTCTCATCTGTAACTGTCTGTGGTTCGCTAACCATCATTCTGCAACTCTGTAACAGGTAAGTGATCATTCATTTCTATACATGTATTGCCTTTTTGTTGTCTTACAGGCTTTCAGAACCAACGGCTCCCACCTTCCTGATGTTGCACACAGACAACAACGGTCTGTCCATTGCAACTGTTTGTGGCTTCCTATTAATCTGTCTGCAAGTGTGTAACAGGTAGGTCATCATTCAGTTTCTATACATGTATTGACTTTCTTTGTTTGTCTTACAGGTTTTTCGGACAGCATGACCGCCTCCCTCCCTTCCTGATGGAGGATCTGTCCTTCGAGGGTCTGTGCATCTGCAACTGTTTGTGGTTCGCTATTAATCTGTCTGCAAGTGTGTAACAGGTAGGTCATTATTCAGTTTCTATACATGTATTGACTTTCTTTGTTTGTCTTACAGGTTTTACGGACAGCATGACCGCCTCCCTCCCTTCCTGATGGAGGATCTGTCCTTCAAGGGTCTGTGCATCTGCAACTGTGTGTGGCTCGCTATTAATCTGTCTGCAAGTGTGTAACAGGTAGGTCATCATTCAGTTTCTATACATGTATTGACTTTCTTTTTTGTGTTACAGGTTCTCAAGAAGTCCATTAACCTCTTCTTCTCCCTGAAGGTGTATCCTTCTAACAAATATTTTCATCTGCAACTGTGTGTGGTTCGCTGTCCATCATTCTGCAACTCTGTAACAGGTAAGTGATCATTCAGTGTCTATACATATATTGCCTTTTTGATGTCTTACAGGCTTTCAGGACCAATGGCTCCCCCCTTCCTGATGGTCCATACAGTCAACAATGTTCTGTCCATTGCAACTGTGTGTGGCTCGCTATTAATTTGTCTGCAAGTGTGTAACAGGTAGGTCATCATTCAGTTTCTATACATTTATTGACTTTCTTTGTTTGTCTTACAGGTTTTTCGGAAAGCATGACCGCCTCCCTCCCTTCCTGATGGAGGATCTGTCCTTCAAGAGTCTGTGCATGTGCAACTGTGTGAGTTGCTACTATCTGTCTGCAAGTGTGTAACAGGTTGGTGATCATTCAGTTTCTATACATGTATTGACTTTCTTTTTTCTGTTACAGGATCTCAAGAAGTCCATCAACCTCTTCTTCTCCCTGAAGGTGTATCCTTCTAACAAATATTCTTATCTGTAACTGTCTGTGGTTCTCTAACCATCAATCTGCAACTCTGTAACAAGTAAGTGATCATTCAGTGTCTATACATATATTGCCTTTTTGATGTCTTACAGGCTTTCAGGACCAATGGCTCCCCACTTCCTGATGGTCCATACAGTCAACAAAGTTCTGTCCATTGCAACTGTGTGTGGCTCACTATTAATCTGTCTGCAAGTGTGTAACAGGTAGGTCATCATTCAGTTTCTATACATTTATTGACTTTCTTTGTTTGTCTTACAGGTTTTTCGGAAAGCATGACCGCCTCCCTCCCTTCCTGATGGAGGATCTGTCCTTCAAGAGTCTGTGCATCTGCAACTGTGTGTGAGTTGCTACTATCTGTCTGCAAGTGTGTAACAGGTTGGTGATCATTCAGTTTCTATACATGTATTGACTTTCTTTTTTCTGTTACAGGTTCTCAAGAAGTCCATCAACCTTCTTCTCCCTGAAGGTGTATCCTTCTAACAAATATTCTCATCTGTAACTGTCTGTGGTTCGCTAACCATCATTCTGCAACTCTGTAACAGGTAAGTGATCATTCAGTGTCTATACATGTATTGCCTTTTTGTTGTCTTACAGGCTTTCAGAACCAACGGCTCCCACCTTCCTCATGTTGCACACAGAAGACAACAGTCTGTCCATTGCAACTGTTTGTGGCTTGCTATTAATCTGTCTGCAAGTGTGTAACAGGTAGGTCATCATTCAGTTTCTATACATGTATTGACTTTCTTTGTTTGTCTTACAGGTTTTACGGACAGCATGACCGCCTCCCTCCCTTCCTGATGGAGGATTTGTCCTTCAAGGGTCTGTGCATCTGCAACTGTGTGTTGCTCGCTATTAATCTGTCTGCAAGTGTGTAACAGGTAGGTCATCATTCAGTTTCTATACATGTATTGACTTTCTTTGTTTGTCTTACAGGTTTTACGGACAGCATGACCGCCTCCCTCCCTTCCTGATGGAGGATATGTCCTTCAAGGGTCTGTGCATCTTCAACTATGTGTGAGTCGCTACTATCTGTCTGCAAGTGTGTAACAGGTTGGTGAGCATTCAGTTTCTATACATGTATTGACTTTCTTTTTTGTGTTACACATTCTCAAGAAGTTCATCAACCTCTTGTTCTCCCTGAAGTTGTGTCCTTCTTGCAGATATTTTCATCTGTAACTGTGTGTGGTTCGCTGTCCATCATTCTGCAACTCTGTAACAGGTAAGTGATCATTCAGTGTCTATACATGTATTGCCTTTTTGTTGTCTTACAGGCTTTCAGGACCAATGGCTCCCCACTTCCTGATGTTGCATACAGCCAACAAGGGAATGTCCATTGCAACTGTGTGTGGTTCGCTATTTATTTGTCTGCAAGTGTGTAACAGGTAGGTCATCATTCAGTTTCTATACATTTATTGACTTTCTTTGTTTGTCTTACAGGTTTTTCGGAAAGCATGACCGCCTCCCTCCCTTCCTGATGGAGGATCTGTCCTTCAAGAGTCTGTGCATCTGCAACTGTGTGTGAGTTGCTACTATCTGTCTGCAAGTGTGTAACAGGTTGGTGATCATTCAGTTTCTATACATGTATTGACTCTCTTTTTTCTGTTACAGGTTCTCAAGAAGTCCATCAACTTCTTCTCCCTGAAGGTGTATCCTTCTAACAAATATTCTCATCTGTAACTGTCTGTGGTTTGCTAACCATCATTCTGCAACTCTGTAACAGGTAAGTGATCATTCAGTGTCTATACATGTATTGCCTTTTTGTTGTCTTACAGGCTTTCAGAACCAACGGCTCCCACCTTCCTGATGTTGCACACAGACAACAACGGTCTGTCCATTGCAACTGTTTGTGGCTTGCTATTAATCTGTCTGCAAGTGTGTAACAGGTAGGTCATCATTCAGTTTCTATACATGTATTGACTTTCTTTGTTTGTCTTACAGGTTTTACGGACAGCATGACCGCCTCCCTCCCTTCCTGATGGAGGATCTGTCCTTCGAGGGTCTATGCATCTGCAACTGTTTGTGGTTCGCTATTAATCCGTCTGCAAATGTGTAACAGGTAGGTCATCATTCAGTTTCTATACATGTATTGACTTTCTTTGTTTGTCTTACAGGTTTTACGGACAGCATGACCGCCTCCCTCCCTTCCTGATGGAGGATCTGTCCTTCAAGGGTCTGTGCATCTGCAACTGTGTGTGGCTCGCTATTAATCTGTCTGCAAGTGTGTAACAGGTAGGTCATCATTCAGTTTCTATACATGTATTGACTTTCTTTGTTTGTCTTACAGGTTTTAAAGACAGCATGATCGCCTCCCTCCCTTCCTGATGGAGGATCTGTCCTTCAAGGGTCTGTGCATCTGCAACTGTGTGTGGCTCGCTATTAATCTGTCTGCAAGTGTGTAACAGGTTGGTGATCATTCAGTTTCTATACATGTATTGACTTTCTTTTTTGTGTTACAGATTCTCAAGAAGTTCATCAACCTCTTCTTCTCCCTGAAGGTGTATCCTCCAAATATTTTAATCTGTAACTGTGTGAGGTTTGATGTTCATCATTCTGCAACTCTGTAACAGGTAAGTGATCGTTCAGTGTCTATACATGTATTGCCTTTTTGTTGTCTTACAGGCTTTCAGAACCAACGGCTCCCACCTTCCTGATGTTGCACACAGACAACAACGGTCTGTCCATTGCAACTGTTTGTGGCTTGCTATTAATCTGTCTGCAAGTGTGTAACAGGTAGGTCATCATTCAGTTTCTATTCATGTATTGACTTTCTTTGTTTGTCTTACAGGTTTTTCGGACAGCATGACCGCCTCCCTCCCTTCCTGATGGAGGATCTGTCCTTCGAGGGTCTGTGCATATGCAACTGTTTGTGGTTTGCTATTAATCTGTCTGCAAGTGTGTAACAGGTAGGTCATCATTCAGTTTCTATACATGTATTGACTTTCTTTGTTTGTCTTACAGGTTTTATGGACAGCATGACCGCCTCCCTCCCTTCCTGATGGAGGATCTGTCCTTCAAGGGTCTGTGCCTCTGCAACTGTGTGTGGCTCGCTATTAGTCTGTCTGCAAGTGTGTAACAGGTAGGTCATCATTCAGTTTCTATACATGTATTGACTTTCTTTTTTGTGTTACACATTCTCAAGAAGTTCATCAACCTCTTGTTCTCCCTGAAGTTGTGTCCTTCTTGCAGATATTTTCATCTGTAACTGTGTGTGGTTCGCTGTCCATCATTCTGCAACTCTGTAACAGGTAAGTGATCATTCAGTGTCTATACATGTATTGCCTTTTTGTTGTCTTACAGGCTTTCAGGACCAATGGCTCCCCACTTCCTGATGTTGCATACAGCCAACAAGGGACTGTCCATTGCAACTGTGTGTGACTCGCTACTATCTGTCTGCAAGTGTGTAACAGATAAGTCATCATTCAGTTTCTGTACATGTATTGACATTCTTTGTTTGTCTTACAGGTTTTTCAGACAGCATGACTGCCTCCCTCCGTTCCTGATGTTGGATCTGTCCTTCAAGGGTCTGTGCATCTGCAACTATGTGTGAGTCGCTACTATCTGTCCGCAAGTGTGTAACAGGTTGGTGAGCATTCAGTTTCTATACATGTATTGACTTTCTTTTTTGTGTTACAGGTTCTCAAGAAGTCCATTAACCTCTTCTTCTCCCTGAAGGTGTATCCTTCTAACAAATATTTTCATCTGCAACTGTGTGTGGTTCGCTGTCCATCATTCTGCAACTCTGTAACAGGTAATTGATCATTCAGTGTCTATACATATATTGCCTTTTTGATGTCTTACAGGCTTTCAGGACCAATGGCTCCCCCCTTCCTGATGGTCCATACAGTCAACAAGGTTCTGTCCATTGCAACTGTGTGTGGCTCGCTATTAATTTGTCTGCAAGTGTGTAACAGGTAGGTCATCATTCAGTTTCTATACATTTATTGACTTTCTTTGTTTGTCTTCCAGGTTTTTTGGAAAGCATGACCGCCTCCCTCCCTTCCTCATGGAGGATCTGTCCTTCAAGAGTCTGTGCATCTGCAACTGTGTGTGAGTTGCTACTATCTGTCTGCAAGTGTGTAACAGGTTGTTGATCATTCAGTTTCTATACATGTATTGACTTTCTTTTTTCTGTTACAGGATCTCAAGAAGTCCATCAACCTCTTCTTCTCCCTGAAGGTGTATCCTTCTAACAAATATTCTTATCTGTAACTGTCTGTGGTTCACTAACCATCAATCTGTAACTCTGTAACAGGTAAGTAATCATTCAGTGTCTATACATGTATTGCCTTTTTGTTGTCTTACAGGCTTTCAGAACCAACGGCTCCCACCTTCCTGATGTTGCACACAGACAACAACGGTCTGTCCATTGCAACTGTTTGTGGCTTTCTATTAATCTGTCTGCAAGTGTGTAACAGGTAGGTCATCATTCAGTTTCTATACATGTATTGACTTTCTTTGTTTGTCTTACAGGTTTTTCGGACAGCATGACTGCCTCCCTCCCTTCCTGATGGAGGATCTGTCCTTCGAGGGTCTGTGCATCTGCAACTGTTTGTGGTTCACTATTAATCTGTCTGCAAGTGTGTAACAGGTTGGTGATCATTCAGTTTCTATACATGTATTGACTTTCTTTGTTTGTCTTACAGGTTTTACAGACAGCATGATCGCCTCCCTCCCTTCCTGATGGAGGATCTGTCCTTCAAGTGTCTGTGCATCTGCAACTGTGTGTGGCTCGCTATTAATCTGTCTGCAAGTGTGTAACAGGTTGGTGATCATTCAGTTTCTATACATGTATTGACTTTCTTTTTTGTGTTACAGATTCTCAAGAAGTTCATCAACCTCTTCTTCTCCCTGAAGGTGTATCCTCCAAATATTTTAATCTGTAACTGTGTGAGGTTTGATGTTCATCATTCTGCAACTCTGTAACAGGTAAGTGATCGTTCAGTGTCTATACATGTATTGCCTTTTTGTTGTCTTACAGGCTTTCAGAACCAACGGCTCCCACCTTCCTGATGTTGCACACAGACAACAACGGTCTGTCCATTGCAACTGTTTGTGGCTTGCTATTAATCTGTCTGCAAGTGTGTAACAGGCAGGTCATCATTCAGTTTCTATACATGTATTGACTTTCTTTTTTGTGTTACACATTCTCAAGAAGTTCATCAACCTCTTGTTCTCCCTGAAGTTGTGTCCTTCTTGCAGATATTTTCATCTGTAACTGTGTGTGGTTCGCTGTCCATCATTCTGCAACTCTGTAACAGGTAAGTGATCATTCAGATTCTATACATGTATTGCCTTTTTGTTGTCTTACAGGCTTTCAGGACCAATGGCTCCCCACTTCCTGATGTTGCATACAGCCAACAAGGGACTGTCCATTGCAACTGTGTGTGACTCGCTACTATCTGTCTGCAAGTGTGTAACAGGTAGGTCATCATTCAGTTTCTATTCATGTATTGACTTTCTTTGTTTGTCTTACAGGTTTTTCGGACAGCATGACCGCCTCCCTCCCTTCCTGATGGAGGATCTGTCCTTCGAGGGTCTGTGCATATGCAACTGTTTGTGGTTCGCTATTAATCTGTCTGCAAGTGTGTAACAGGTAGGTCATCATTCAGTTTCTATACATGTATTGACTTTCTTTGTTTGTCTTACAGGTTTTACGGACAGCATGACCGCCTCCCTCCCTTCCTGATGGAGGATCTGTCCTTCAAGGGTCTGTCCATTGCAACCGTTTGTGGTTCGCTATTAATCTGTCTGCAAGTGTGTAACAGGTAAGTCATCATTCAGTTTCTATGCATGTATTGACTTTCTTTGTTTGTCTTAAAGGTTTTACGGACAGCATGACCGCCTCCCTCCCTTCCTGATGGAGGATCTGTCCTTCGAGGGTCTGTGCATCTGCAACTGTTTGTGGTTCGCTATTAATCTGTCTGCAAGTGTGTAACAGGTAAGTCATCATTCAGTTTCTATACATGTATTGACTTTCTTTGTTTGTCTGACAGGTTTTACGGACAGCATGACCGCCGCCCTCCCTTCCAGATGGAGGATCTGTCCTTCGAGGGTCTGTGCATCTGCAACTGTTTGTGGTTCGCTATTAATCTGTCTGCAAGTGTGTAACACGTAGGTCATCATTCAGTTTCTATACATGTATTGACTTTCTTTGTTTGTCTTACAGGTTTTACGGAAAGCATGACCGCCTCCCTCCCTTCCTGATGGAGGATCTGTCCTTCAAGAGTCTGTGCATCTGCAACTGTGTGTGAGTTGCTACTATCTGTCTGCAAGTGTGTAACAGGTTGGTGATCATTCAGTTTCTATACATGTATTGACTCTCTTTTTTGTGTTACAGATTCTCAAGAAGTTCATCAACCTCTTCTTCTCCCTGAAGGTGTATCCTCCAAATATTTTAATCTGTAACTGTGTGAGGTTTGATGTTCATCATTCTGAAACTCTGTAACAGGTAAGTGATCGTTCAGTGTCTATACATGTATTGCCTTTTTGTTGTCTTACAGGCTTTCAGAACCAACGGCTCCCACCTTCCTGATGTTGCACACAGACAACAACGGTCTGTCCATTGCAACTGTTTGTGGCTTGCTATTAATCTGTCTGCAAGTGTGTAACAGGTAGGTCATCATTCAGTTTCTATTCATGTATTGACTTTCTTTGTTTGTCTTACAGGTTTTTCGGACAGCATGACCGCCTCCCTCCCTTCCTGATGGAGGATCTGTCCTTCGAGGGTCTGTGCATATGCAACTGTTTGTGGTTCGCTATTAATCTGTCTGCAAGTGTGTAACAGGTAGGTCATCATTCAGTTTCTATACATGTATTGACTTTCTTTGTTTGTCTTACAGGTTTTATGGACAGCATGACCGCCTCCCTCCCTTCCTGATGGAGGATCTGTCCTTCAAGGGTCTGTGCATCTGCAACTGTGTGTGGCTCGCTATTAGTCTGTCTGCAAGTGTGTAACAGGTAGGTCATCATTCAGTTTCTATACATGTATTGACTTTCTTTGTTTGTCTTACAGGTTTTTCAGACAGCATGACTGCCTCCCTCCGTTCCTGATGTTGGATCTGTCCTTCAAGGGTCTGTGCATCTGCAACTATGTGTGAGTCGCTACTATCTGTCCGCAAGTGTGTAACAGGTTGGTGAGCATTCAGTTTCTATACATGTATTGACTTTCTTTTTTGTGTTACAGGTTCTCAAGAAGTCCATTAACCTCTTCTTCTCCCTGAAGGTGTATCCTTCTAACAAATATTTTCATCTGCAACTGTGTGTGGTTCGCTGTCCATCATTCTGCAACTCTGTAACAGGTAATTGATCATTCAGTGTCTATACATATATTGCCTTTTTGATGTCTTACAGGCTTTCAGGACCAATGGCTCCCCCCTTCCTGATGGTCCATACAGTCAACAAGGTTCTGTCCATTGCAACTGTGTGTGGCTCGCTATTAATTTGTCTGCAAGTGTGTAACAGGTAGGTCATCATTCAGTTTCTATACATTTATTGACTTTCTTTGTTTGTCTTCCAGGTTTTTTGGAAAGCATGACCGCCTCCCTCCCTTCCTCATGGAGGATCTGTCCTTCAAGAGTCTGTGCATCTGCAACTGTGTGTGAGTTGCTACTATCTGTCTGCAAGTGTGTAACAGGTTGTTGATCATTCAGTTTCTATACATGTATTGACTTTCTTTTTTCTGTTACAGGATCTCAAGAAGTCCATCAACCTCTTCTTCTCCCTGAAGGTGTATCCTTCTAACAAATATTCTTATCTGTAACTGTCTGTGGTTCACTAACCATCAATCTGTAACTCTGTAACAGGTAAGTAATCATTCAGTGTCTATACATGTATTGCCTTTTTGTTGTGTTACAGGCTTTCAGAACCAACGGCTCCCACCTTCCTGATGTTGCACACAGACAACAACGGTCTGTCCATTGCAACTGTTTGTGGCTTTCTATTAATCTGTCTGCAAGTGTGTAACAGGTAGGTCATCATTCAGTTTCTATACATGTATTGACTTTCTTTGTTTGTCTTACAGGTTTTTCGGACAGCATGACTGCCTCCCTCCCTTCCTGATGGAGGATCTGTCCTTCGAGGGTCTGTGCATCTGCAACTGTTTGTGGTTCACTATTAATCTGTCTGCAAGTGTGTAACAGGTTGGTGATCATTCAGTTTCTATACATGTATTGACTTTCTTTGTTTGTCTTACAGGTTTTACAGACAGCATGATCGCCTCCCTCCCTTCCTGATGGAGGATCTGTCCTTCAAGTGTCTGTGCATCTGCAACTGTGTGTGGCTCGCTATTAATCTGTCTGCAAGTGTGTAACAGGTTGGTGATCATTCAGTTTCTATACATGTATTGACTTTCTTTTTTGTGTTACAGATTCTCAAGAAGTTCATCAACCTCTTCTTCTCCCTGAAGGTGTATCCTCCAAATATTTTAATCTGTAACTGTGTGAGGTTTGATGTTCATCATTCTGCAACTCTGTAACAGGTAAGTGATCGTTCAGTGTCTATACATGTATTGCCTTTTTGTTGTCTTACAGGCTTTCAGAACCAACGGCTCCCACCTTCCTGATGTTGCACACAGACAACAACGGTCTGTCCATTGCAACTGTTTGTGGCTTGCTATTAATCTGTCTGCAAGTGTGTAACAGGCAGGTCATCATTCAGTTTCTATACATGTATTGACTTTCTTTTTTGTGTTACACATTCTCAAGAAGTTCATCAACCTCTTGTTCTCCCTGAAGTTGTGTCCTTCTTGCAGATATTTTCATCTGTAACTGTGTGTGGTTCGCTGTCCATCATTCTGCAACTCTGTAACAGGTAAGTGATCATTCAGATTCTATACATGTATTGCCTTTTTGTTGTCTTACAGGCTTTCAGGACCAATGGCTCCCCACTTCCTGATGTTGCATACAGCCAACAAGGGACTGTCCATTGCAACTGTGTGTGACTCGCTACTATCTGTCTGCAAGTGTGTAACAGGTAGGTCATCATTCAGTTTCTATTCATGTATTGACTTTCTTTGTTTGTCTTACAGGTTTTTCGGACAGCATGACCGCCTCCCTCCCTTCCTGATGGAGGATCTGTCCTTCGAGGGTCTGTGCATATGCAACTGTTTGTGGTTCGCTATTAATCTGTCTGCAAGTGTGTAACAGGTAGGTCATCATTCAGTTTCTATACATGTATTGACTTTCTTTGTTTGTCTTACAGGTTTTACGGACAGCATGACCGCCTCCCTCCCTTCCTGATGGAGGATCTGTCCTTCAAGGGTCTGTCCATTGCAACCGTTTGTGGTTCGCTATTAATCTGTCTGCAAGTGTGTAACAGGTAAGTCATCATTCAGTTTCTATGCATGTATTGACTTTCTTTGTTTGTCTTAAAGGTTTTACGGACAGCATGACCGCCTCCCTCCCTTCCTGATGGAGGATCTGTCCTTCGAGGGTCTGTGCATCTGCAACTGTTTGTGGTTCGCTATTAATCTGTCTGCAAGTGTGTAACAGGTAAGTCATCATTCAGTTTCTATACATGTATTGACTTTCTTTGTTTGTCTGACAGGTTTTACGGACAGCATGACCGCCGCCCTCCCTTCCTGATGGAGGATCTGTCCTTCGAGGGTCTGTGCATCTGCAACTGTTTGTGGTTCGCTATTAATCTGTCTGCAAGTGTGTAACACGTAGGTCATCATTCAGTTTCTATACATGTATTGACTTTCTTTGTTTGTCTTACAGGTTTTACGGACAGCATGACCGCCTCCCTCCGTTCCTGATGGAGGATCTGTCCTTCAAGGGTCTGTGCATCTGCAACTGTGTGTGGCTCGCTATTAATCTGTCTGCAAGTGTGTAACAGGTTGGTGATCATTTAGTTTCTATACATGTATTGACTTTCTTTTTTGTGTTACAGATTCTCAAGAAGTTCATTAACCTCTTCTTCTCCATGAAGGTGTATCCTCCAAATATTTTAATCTGTAACTGTGTGAGGTTTGATGTTCATCATTCTGCAACTCTGTAACAGGTAAGTGATCGTTCAGTTTCTATACATGTATTGCCTTTTTGTTGTCTTACAGACTTTCAAGACCAGTGGCCCTCCCCTTCTTGATGGTCCATACAGTCAATAAGGGTCTTTCCATTGCAACTGTGTGTGGCTCGCTATTAATCTGTCTGCAAGTGTGTAACAGGTAGGTCATCATTCAGTTTCTATACATGTATTGACTTTCTTTGTTTGTCTTACAGGTTTTTCGGACAGCATGACCGCCTCCCTCCTTTCCTGATGGTGGATCTGTCCTTCTAGGGTCTGTGCATCTGCAACTGTGTGTGAGTCGCTACTATCTGTCTGCAAGTGTGTAACAGGTAGGGGATCATTAAGTTTCTAAACATGTATTGACTTTCTTTTTTGTGTTACAGATTCTCAAGAAGTTCATCAACCTCTTCTTCTCCCTGAAGGTGTATCCTTCTAAGAAATACATTTTTATCTGCAACTGTGTGTAGTTCGCTGTCCATCATTCTGCAACTCTGTAACAGGTAAGTGATCATTCAGTGTCTATACATGTATTGCCTTTTTGTTGTCTTACAGGCTTTCAGAACCAACGGCTCCCACCTTCCTGATGTTGCACACAGACAACAACGGTCTGTCCATTGCAACTGTTTGTGGCTTTCTATTAATCTGTCTGCAAGTGTGTAACAGGTAGGTCATCATTCAGTTTCTATACATGTATTGACTTTCTTTGTTTGTCTTACAGGTTTTTCGGACAGCATGACCGCCTCCCTCCCTTCCTGATGGAGGATCTGTCCTTCAAGGGTCTGTGCATCTTCAACTATGTGTGAGTCGCTACTATCTGTCTGCAAGTGTGTAACAGGTTGGTGAGCATTCAGTTTCTATACATGTATTGACTTTCTTTTTTGTGTTACAGGTTCTCAAGAAGTCCATTAACCTCTTCTTCTCCCTGAAGGTGTATCCTTCTAACAAATATTTTCATCTGCAACTGTGTGTGGTTCGCTGTCCATCATTCTGCAACTCTGTAACAGGTAAGTGATCATTCAGTGTCTATACATATATTGCCTTTTTGATGTCTTACAGGCTTTCAGGACCAATGGCTCCCCCCTTCCTGATGGTCCATACAGTCAACAAGGTTCTGTCCATTGCAACTGTGTGTGGCTCGCTATTAATTTGTCTGCAAGTGTGTAACAGGTAGGTCATCATTCAGTTTCTATACATTTATTGACATTCTTTGTTTGTCTTTCAGGTTTTTCGGAAAGCATGACCGCCTCCCTCCCTTCCTGATGGAGGATCTGTCCTTCAAGGGTCTGTGCATCTGCAACTGTGTGTGGCTCGCTATTAATCTGTCTGCAAGTGTGTAACAGGTAGGTCATCATTCAGTTTCTATACATGTATTGACTTTCTTTTTTGTGTTACACATTCTCAAGAAGTTCATCAACCTCTTGTTCTCCCTGAAGTTGTGTCCTTCTTACAGATATTTTCATCTGTAACTGTGTGTGGTTCGCTGTCCATCATTCTGCAACTCTGTAACAGGTAAGTGATCACTCAGTGTCTATACATGTATTGCCTTTTTGTTGTCTTACAGGCTTTCAGGACCAATGGCTCCCCACTTCCTGATGTTGCATACAGCCAACAAGGGACTGTCCATTGCAACTGTGTGTGACTCGCTACTATCTGTCTGCAAGTGTGTAACAGATAAGTCATCATTCAGTTTCTGTACATGTATTGACATTCTTTGTTTGTCTTACAGGTTTTTCAGACAGCATGACTGCCTCCCTCCGTTCCTGATGTTGGATCTGTCCTTCAAGGGTCTGTGCATCTTCAACTATGTGTGAGTCGCTACTATCTGTCTGCAAGTGTGTAACAGGTTGGTGAGCATTCAGTTTCTATACATGTATTGACTTTCTTTTTTGTGTTACACATTCTCAAGAAGTTCATCAACCTCTTGTTCTCCCTGAAGTTGTGTCCTTCTTACAGATATTTTCATCTGTAACTGTATGTGGTTCGCTGTCCATCATTCTGCAACTCTGTAACATGTAAGTGATCATTCAGTGTCTAAACATGTATTGCCTTTTTGTTGTCTTACAGGCTTTCAGGACCAATGGCTCCCCACTTCCTGATGTTGCATACAGCCAACAAGGGACTGTCCATTGCAACTGTGTGTGACTCGCTACTATCTGTCTGCAAGTGTGTAACAGAAGTCATCAATCAGTTTCTGTACATGTATTGACATTCTTTGTTTGTCTTACAGGTTTTTCAGACAGCATGACTGCCTCCCTCTGTTACTGATGTTGGATCTGTCCTTCAAGGGTCTGTGCATCTTCAACTATGTGTGAGTCGCAACTATCTGTCTGCAAGTGTGTAACAGGTTGGTGAGCATTCAGTTTCTATACATGTATTGACTTTCTTTTTTGTGTTACAGGTTCTCAAGAAGTCCATTAACCTCTTCTTCTCCCTGAAGGTGTATCCTTCTAACAAATATTTTCATCTGCAACTGTGTGTGGTTCGCTGTCCATCATTCTGCAACTCTGTAACAGGTAAGTGATTGTTCAGTGTCTATACATGTATTGCCTTTTTGTTGTCTTACAAACTTTCAGGACCAGTGGCCCTCCCCTTCCTGATGGTCCATACAGTCAACAAGGGTCTGTCCATTGCAACTGTGTGTGGCTCGCTATTAATCTGTCTGCAAGTGTGTAACAGGTAGGTCATCATTCAGTTTCTATACATGTATTGACTTTCTTTGTTTGTCTTACAGGTTTTTCGGACAGCATGACCGCCTCCCTCCCTTCCTGATGGAGGATCTGTCCTTCGAGGGTCTGTGCATCTGCAACTGTTTGTGGTTCGCTATTAATCTGTCTGCAAGTGTGTAACAGGTAGGTCATTATTCAGTTTCTATACATGTATTGACTTTCTTTGTTTGTCTTACAGGTTTTACGGACAGCATGACCGCCTCCCTCCCTTCCTGATGGAGGATCTGTCCTTCAAGGGTCTGTGCATCTGCAACTGTGTGTGGCTCACTATTAATCTGTCTGCAAGTGTGTAACAGGTAGGTCATCATTCAGTTTCTATACATGTATTGACTTTCTTTGTTTGTCTTACAGGTTTTACGGACAGCATGACCGCCTCCCTCCCTTCCTGATGGAGGATCTGTCCTTCGAGGGTCTATGCATCTGCAACTGTTTGTGGTTCGCTATTAATCTGTCTGCAAATGTGTAACAGGTAGGTCATCATTCAGTTTCTATACATGTATTGACTTTCTTTGTTTGTCTTACAGGTTTTTCGGAAAGCATGACCGCCTCCCTCCCTTCCTGATGGAGGATCTGTCCTTCAAGAGTCTGTGCATGTGCAACTGTGTGAGTTGCTACTATCTGTCTGCAAGTGTGTAACAGGTTGGTGATCATTCAGTTTCTATACATGTATTGACTTTTTCTTTTTTCTGTTACAGGATCTCAAGAAGTCCATCAACCTCTTCTTCTCCCTGAAGGTGTATCCTTCTAACAAATATTCTTATTTGTAACTGTCTGTGGTTCTCTAACCATCAATCTGCAACTCTGTAACAAGTAAGTGATCATTCAGTGTCTATACATATATTGCCTTTTTGATGTCTTACAGGCTTTCAGGACCAATGGCTCCCCACTTCCTGATGGTCCATACAGTCAACAAAGTTCTGTCCATTGCAACTGTGTGTGGCTCACTATTAATCTGTCTGCAAGTGTGTAACAGGTAGGTCATCATTCAGTTTCTATACATTTATTGACTTTCTTTGTTTGTCTTACAGGTTTTTCGGAAAGCATGACCGCCTCCCTCCCTTCCCGATGGAGGATCTGTCCTTCAAGAGTCTGTGCATTTGCAACTGTGTGTGAGTTGCTACTATCTGTTTGCAAGTGTGTAACAGGTTGGTGATCATTCAGTTTCTATACATGTATTGACTTTCTTTTTTCTGTTACAGGTTCTCACGAAGTCCATCAACCTCTTCTTCTCCCTGAAGGTGTATCCTTCTAACAAATATTATCATCTGTAACTGTCTGTGGTTCGCTAACCATCATTCTGCAACTCTGTAACAGGTAAGTGATCATTCATTTCTATACATGTATTGCCTTTTTGTTGTCTTACAGGCTTTCAGAACCAACGGCTCCCACCTTCCTGATGTTGCACACAGACAACAACGGTCTGTCCATTGCAACTGTTTGTGGCTTCCTATTAATCTGTCTGCAAGTGTGTAACAGGTAGGTCATCATTCAGTTTCTATACATGTATTGACTTTCTTTGTTTGTCTTACAGGTTTTTCGGACAGCATGACCGCCTCCCTCCCTTCCTGATGGAGGATCTGTCCTTCGAGGGTCTGTGCATCTGCAACTGTTTGTGGTTCGCTATTAATCTGTCTGCAAGTGTGTAACAGGTAGGTCATTATTCAGTTTCTATACATGTATTGACTTTCTTTGTTTGTCTTACAGGTTTTACGGAAAGCATGACCGCCTCCCTCCCTTCCTGATGGAGGATCTGTCCTTCAAGGGTCTGTGCATCTGCAACTGTGTGTGGCTCGCTATTAATCTGTCTGCAAGTGTGTAACAGGTAGGTCATCATTCAGTTTCTATACATGTATTGACTTTCTTTTTTGTGTTACAGGTTCTCAAGAAGTCCATTAACCTCTTCTTCTCCCTGAAGGTGTATCCTTCTAACAAATATTTTCATCTGCAACTGTGTGTGGTTCGCTGTCCATCATTCTGCAACTCTGTAACAGGTAAGTGATCATTCAGTGTCTATACATATATTGCCTTTTTGATGTCTTACAGGCTTTCAGGACCAATGGCTCCCCCCTTCCTGATGGTCCATACAGTCAACAATGTTCTGTCCATTGCAACTGTGTGTGGCTCGCTATTAATTTGTCTGCAAGTGTGTAACAGGTAGGTCATCATTCAGTTTCTATACATTTATTGACTTTCTTTGTTTGTCTTACAGGTTTTTCGGAAAGCATGACCGCCTCCCTCCCTTCCTGATGGAGGATCTGTCCTTCAAGAGTCTGTGCATGTGCAACTGTGTGAGTTGCTACTATCTGTCTGCAAGTGTGTAACAGGTTGGTGATCATTCAGTTTCTATACATGTATTGACTTTCTTTTTTCTGTTACAGGATCTCAAGAAGTCCATCAACCTCTTCTTCTCCCTGAAGATGTATCCTTCTAACAAATATTCTTATCTGTAACTGTCTGTGGTTCTCTAACCATCAATCTGCAACTCTGTAACAAGTAAGTGATCATTCAGTGTCTATACATATATTGCCTTTTTGATGTCTTACAGGCTTTCAGGACCAATGGCTCCCCACTTCCTGATGGTACATACAGTCAACAAAGTTCTGTCCATTGCAACTGTGTGTGGCTCACTATTAATCTGTCTGCAAGTGTGTAACAGGTAGGTCATCATTCAGTTTCTATACATTTATTGACTTTCTTTGTTTGTCTTACAGGTTTTTCGGAAAGCATGACCGCCTCCCTCCCTTCCTGATGGAGGATCTGTCCTTCAAGAGTCTGTGCATCTGCAACTGTGTGTGAGTTGCTACTATCTGTCTGCAAGTGTGTAACAGGTTGGTGATCATTCAGTTTCTATACATGTATTGACTTTCTTTTTTCTGTTACAGGTTCTCAAGAAGTCCATCAACCTTCTTCTCCCTGAAGGTGTATCCTTCTAACAAATATTCTCATCTGTAACTGTCTGTGGTTCGCTAACCATCATTCTGCAACTCTGTAACAGGTAAGTGATCATTCAGTGTCTATACATGTATTGCCTTTTTGTTGTCTTACAGGCTTTCAGAACCAACGGCTCCCACCTTCCTCATGTTGCACACAGAAGACAACAGTCTGTCCATTGCAACTGTTTGTGGCTTGCTATTAATCTGTCTGCAAGTGTGTAACAGGTAGGTCATCATTCAGTTTCTATACATGTATTGACTTTCTTTGTTTGTCTTACAGGTTTTACGGACAGCATGACCGCCTCCCTCCCTTCCTGATGGAGGATTTGTCCTTCAAGGGTCTGTGCATCTGCAACTGTGTGTTGCTCGCTATTAATCTGTCTGCAAGTGTGTAACAGGTAGGTCATCATTCAGTTTCTATACATGTATTGACTTTCTTTGTTTGTCTTACAGGTTTTACGGACAGCATGACCGCCTCCCTCCCTTCCTGATGGAGGATATGTCCTTCAAGGGTCTGTGCATCTTCAACTATGTGTGAGTCGCTACTATCTGTCTGCAAGTGTGTAACAGGTTGGTGATCATTCAGTTTCTATACATGTATTGACTTTCTTTTTTCTGTTACAGGTTCTCACGAAGTCCATCAACCTCTTCTTCTCCCTGAAGGTGTATCCTTCTAACAAATATTCTCATCTGTAACTGTCTGTGGTTCGCTAACCATCATTCTGCAACTCTGTAACAGGTAAGTGATCATTCATTTCTATACATGTATTGCCTTTTTGTTGTCTTACAGGCTTTCAGAACCAACGGCTCCCACCTTCCTGATGTTGCACACAGACAACAACGGTCTGTCCATTGCAACTGTTTGTGGCTTCCTATTAATCTGTCTGCAAGTGTGTAACAGGTAGGTCATCATTCAGTTTCTATACATGTATTGACTTTCTTTGTTTGTCTTACAGGTTTTTCGGACAGCATGACCGCCTCCCTCCCTTCCTGATGGAGGATCTGTCCTTCGAGGGTCTGTGCATCTGCAACTGTTTGTGGTTCGCTATTAATCTGTCTGCAAGTGTGTAACAGGTAGGTCATTATTCAGTTTCTATACATGTATTGACTTTCTTTGTTTGTCTTACAGGTTTTACGGACAGCATGACCGCCTCCCTCCCTTCCTGATGGAGGATCTGTCCTTCAAGGGTCTGTGCATCTGCAACTGTGTGTGGCTCGCTATTAATCTGTCTGCAAGTGTGTAACAGGTAGGTCATCATTCAGTTTCTATACATGTATTGACTTTCTTTTTTGTGTTACAGGTTCTCAAGAAGTCCATTAACCTCTTCTTCTCCCTGAAGGTGTATCCTTCTAACAAATATTTTCATCTGCAACTGTGTGTGGTTCGCTGTCCATCATTCTGCAACTCTGTAACAGGTAAGTGATCATTCAGTGTCTATACATATATTGCCTTTTTGATGTCTTACAGGCTTTCAGGACCAATGGCTCCCCCCTTCCTGATGGTCCATACAGTCAACAATGTTCTGTCCATTGCAACTGTGTGTGGCTCGCTATTAATTTGTCTGCAAGTGTGTAACAGGTAGGTCATCATTCAGTTTCTATACATTTATTGACTTTCTTTGTTTGTCTTACAGGTTTTTCGGAAAGCATGACCGCCTCCCTCCCTTCCTGATGGAGGATCTGTCCTTCAAGAGTCTGTGCATGTGCAACTGTGTGAGTTGCTACTATCTGTCTGCAAGTGTGTAACAGGTTGGTGATCATTCAGTTTCTATACATGTATTGACTTTCTTTTTTCTGTTACAGGATCTCAAGAAGTCCATCAACCTCTTCTTCTCCCTGAAGGTGTATCCTTCTAACAAATATTCTTATCTGTAACTGTCTGTGGTTCTCTAACCATCAATCTGCAACTCTGTAACAAGTAAGTGATCATTCAGTGTCTATACATATATTGCCTTTTTGATGTCTTACAGGCTTTCAGGACCAATGGCTCCCCACTTCCTGATGGTCCATACAGTCAACAAAGTTCTGTCCATTGCAACTGTGTGTGGCTCACTATTAATCTGTCTGCAAGTGTGTAACAGGTAGGTCATCATTCAGTTTCTATACATTTATTGACTTTCTTTGTTTGTCTTACAGGTTTTTCGGAAAGCATGACCGCCTCCCTCCCTTCCTGATGGAGGATCTGTCCTTCAAGAGTCTGTGCATCTGCAACTGTGTGTGAGTTGCTACTATCTGTCTGCAAGTGTGTAACAGGTTGGTGATCATTCAGTTTCTATACATGTATTGACTTTCTTTTTTCTGTTACAGGTTCTCAAGAAGTCCATCAACCTTCTTCTCCCTGAAGGTGTATCCTTCTAACAAATATTCTCATCTGTAACTGTCTGTGGTTCGCTAACCATCATTCTGCAACTCTGTAACAGGTAAGTGATCATTCAGTGTCTATACATGTATTGCCTTTTTGTTGTCTTACAGGCTTTCAGAACCAACGGCTCCCACCTTCCTCATGTTGCACACAGAAGACAACAGTCTGTCCATTGCAACTGTTTGTGGCTTGCTATTAATCCGTCTGCAAGTGTGTAACAGGTAGGTCATCATTCAGTTTCTATACATGTATTGACTTTCTTTGTTTGTCTTACAGGTTTTACGGACAGCATGACCGCCTCCCTCCCTTCCTGATGGAGGATATGTCCTTCAAGGGTCTGTGCATCTTCAACTATGTGTGAGTCGCTACTATCTGTCTGCAAGTGTGTAACAGGTTGGTGAGCATTCAGTTTCTATACATGTATTGACTTTCTTTTTTGTGTTACACATTCTCAAGAAGTTCATCAACCTCTTGTTCTCCCTGAAGTTGTGTCCTTCTTACAGATATTTTCATCTGTAACTGTATGTGGTTCGCTGTCCATCATTCTGCAACTCTGTAACATGTAAGTGATCATTCAGTGTCTATACATGTATTGCCTTTTTATTGTCTTACAGGCTTTCAGGACCAATGGCTCCCCACTTCCTGTTGTTGCATACAGCCAACAAGGGACTGTCCATTGCAACTGTGTGTGACTCGCTACTATCTGTCTGCAAGTGTGTAACAGAAGTCATCAATCAGTTTCTGTACATGTATTGACATTCTTTGTTTGTCTTACAGGTTTTTCAGACAGCATGACTGCCTCCCTCTGTTCCTGATGTTGGATCTGTCCTTCAAGGGTCTGTGCATCTTCAACTATGTGTGAGTCGCTACTATCTGTCTGCAAGTGTGTAACAGGTTGGTGAGCATTCAGTTTCTATACATGTATTGACTTTCTTTTTTGTGTTACAGGTTCTCAAGAAGTCCATTAACCTCTTCTTCTCCCTGAAGGTGTATCCTTCTAACAAATATTTTCATCTGCAACTGTGTGTGGTTCGCTGTCCATCATTCTGCAACTCTGTAACAGGTAAGTGATTGTTCAGTGTCTATACATGTATTGCCTTTTTGTTGTCTTACAGGCTTTCAGAACCAACGGCTCCCACCTTCCTGATGTTGCACACAGACAACAACGGTCTGTCCATTGCAACTGTTTGTGGCTTTCTATTAATCTGTCTGCAAGTGTGTAACAGGTAGGTCATCATTCAGTTTCTATACATGTATTGACTTTCTTTGTTTGTCTTACAGGTTTTTCGGACAGCATGACCGCCTCCCTCCCTTCCTGATGGAGGATCTGTCCTTCAAGGGTCTGTGCATCTTCAACTATGTGTGAGTCGCTACTATCTGTCTGCAAGTGTGTAACAGGTTGGTGAGCATTCAGTTTCTATACATGTATTGACTTTCTTTTTTGTGTTACAGGTTCTCAAGAAGTCCATTAACCTCTTCTTCTCCCTGAAGGTGTATCCTTCTAACAAATATTTTCATCTGCAACTGTGTGTGGTTCGCTGTCCATCATTCTGCAACTCTGTAACAGGTAAGTGATCATTCAGTGTCTATACATATATTGCCTTTTTGATGTCTTACAGGCTTTCAGGACCAATGGCTCCCCCCTTCCTGATGGTCCATACAGTCAACAATGTTCTGTCCATTGCAACTGTGTGTGGCTCGCTATTAATTTGTCTGCAAGTGTGTAACAGGTAGGTCATCATTCAGTTTCTATACATTTATTGACTTTCTTTGTTTGTCTTACAGGTTTTTCGGAAAGCATGACCGCCTCCCTCCCTTCCTGATGGAGGATCTGTCCTTCAAGAGTCTGTGCATGTGCAACTGTGTGAGTTGCTACTATCTGTCTGCAAGTGTGTAACAGGTTGGTGATCATTCAGTTTCTATACATGTATTGACTTTCTTTTTTCTGTTACAGGATCTCAAGAAGTCCATCAACCTCTTCTTCTCCCTGAAGGTGTATCCTTCTAACAAATATTCTTATCTGTAACTGTCTGTGGTTCTCTAACCATCAATCTGCAACTCTGTAACAAGTAAGTGATCATTCAGTGTCTATACTTATATTGCCTTTTTGATGTCTTACAGGCTTTTAGGACCAATGGCTCCCCACTTCCTGATGGTCCATACAGTCAACAAAGTTCTGTCCATTGCAACTGTGTGTGGCTCACTATTAATCTGTCTGCAAGTGTGTAACAGGTAGGTCATCATTCAGTTTCTATACATTTATTGACTTTCTTTGTTTGTCTTACAGGTTTTTCGGAAAGCATGACCGCCTCCCTCCCTTCCTGATGGAGGATCTGTCCTTCAAGAGTCTGTGCATCTGCAACTGTGTGTGAGTTGCTACTATCTGTCTGCAAGTGTGTAACAGGTTGGTGATCATTCAGTTTCTATACATGTATTGACTTTCTTTTTTCTGTTACAGGTTCTCAAGAAGTCCATCAACCTTCTTCTCCCTGAAGGTGTATCCTTCTAACAAATATTCTCATCTGTAACTGTCTGTGGTTCGCTAACCATCATTCTGCAACTCTGTAACAGGTAAGTGATCATTCAGTGTCTATACATGTATTGCCTTTTTGTTGTCTTACAGGCTTTCAGAACCAACGGCTCCCACCTTCCTCATGTTGCACACAGAAGACAACAGTCTGTCCATTGCAACTGTTTGTGGCTTGCTATTAATCTGTCTGCAAGTGTGTAACAGGTAGGTCATCATTCAGTTTCTATACATGTATTGACTTTCTTTGTTTGTCTTACAGGTTTTACGGACAGCATGACCGCCTCCCTCCCTTCCTGATGGAGGATTTGTCCTTCAAGGGTCTGTGCATCTGCAACTGTGTGTTGCTCGCTATTAATCTGTCTGCAAGTGTGTAACAGGTAGGTCATCATTCAGTTTCTATACATGTATTGACTTTCTTTGTTTGTCTTACAGGTTTTACGGACAGCATGACCGCCTCCCTCCCTTCCTGATGGAGGATATGTCCTTCAAGGGTCTGTGCATCTTCAACTATGTGTGAGTCGCTACTATCTGTCTGCAAGTGTGTAACAGGTTGGTGAGCATTCAGTTTCTATACATGTATTGACTTTCTTTTTTGTGTTACACATTCTCAAGAAGTTCATCAACCTCTTGTTCTCCCTGAAGTTGTGTCCTTCTTACAGATATTTTCATCTGTAACTGTATGTGGTTCGCTGTCCATCATTCTGCATCTCTGTAACAGGTAAGTGATCATTCAGTGTCTATACATGTATTGCCTTTTTGTTGTCTTACAGGCTTTCAGGACCAATGGCTCCCCACTTCCTGATGTTGCATACAGCCAACAAGGGACTGTCCATTGCAACTGTGTGTGACTCGCTACTATCTGTCTGCAAGTGTGTAACAGAAGTCATCAATCAGTTTCTGTACATGTATTGACATTCTTTGTTTGTCTTACAGGTTTTTCAGACAGCATGACTGCCTCCCTCTGTTCCTGATGTTGGATCTGTCCTTCAAGGGTCTGTGCATCTTCAACTATGTGTGAGTCGCTACTATCTGTCTGCAAGTGTGTAACAGGTTGGTGAGCATTCAGTTTCTATACATGTATTGACTTTCTTTTTTGTGTTACAGGTTCTCAAGAAGTCCATTAACCTCTTCTTCTCCCTGAAGGTGTATCCTTCTAACAAATATTTTCATCTGCAACTGTGTGTGGTTCGCTAACCATCATTCTGCAACTCTGTAACAGGTAAGTGATTGTTCAGTGTCTATACATGTATTGCCTTTTTGTTGTCTTACAGGCTTTCAGAACCAACGGCTCCCACCTTCCTGATGTTGCACACAGACAACAACGGTCTGTCCATTGCAACTGTTTGTGGCTTCCTATTAATCTGTCTGCAAGTGTGTAACAGGTAGGTCATCATTCAGTTTCTATACATGTATTGACTTTCTTTGTTTGTCTTACAGGTTTTTCGGACAGCATGACCGCCTCCCTCCCTTCCTGATGGAGGATCTGTCCTTCGAGGGTCTGTGCATCTGCAACTGTTTGTGGTTCGCTATTAATCTGTCTGCAAGTGTGTAACAGGTAGGTCATTATTCAGTTTCTATACATGTATTGACTTTCTTTGTTTGTCTTACAGGTTTTACGGACAGCATGACCGCCTCCCTCCCTTCCTGATGGAGGATCTGTCCTTCAATTGTCTGTGCATCTGCAACTGTGTGTGGCTCGCTATTAATCTGTCTGCAAGTGTGTAACAGGTAGGTCATCATTCAGTTTCTATACATGTATTGACTTTCTTTTTTGTGTTACAGGTTCTCAAGAAGTCCATTAACCTCTTCTTCTCCCTGAAGGTGTATCCTTCTAACAAATATTTTCATCTGCAACTGTGTGTGGTTCGCTGTCCATCATTCTGCAACTCTGTAACAGGTAAGTGATCATTCAGTGTCTATACATATATTGCCTTTTTGATGTCTTACAGGCTTTCAGGACCAATGGCTCCCCCCTTCCTGATGGTCCATACAGTCAACAATGTTCTGTCCATTGCAACTGTGTGTGGCTCGCTATTAATTTGTCTGCAAGTGTGTAACAGGTAGGTCATCATTCAGTTTCTATACATTTATTGACTTTCTTTGTTTGTCTTACAGGTTTTTCGGAAAGCATGACCGCCTCCCTCCCTTCCTGATGGAGGATCTGTCCTTCAAGAGTCTGTGCATGTGCAACTGTGTGAGTTGCTACTATCTGTCTGCAAGTGTGTAACAGGTTGGTGATCATTCAGTTTCTATACATGTATTGACTTTCTTTTTTCTGTTACAGGATCTCAAGAAGTCCATCAACCTCTTCTTCTCCCTGAAGGTGTATCCTTCTAACAAATATTCTTATCTGTAACTGTCTGTGGTTCTCTAACCATCAATCTGCAACTCTGTAACAAGTAAGTGATCATTCAGTGTCTATACATATATTGCCTTTTTGATGTCTTACAGGCTTTCAGGACCAATGGCTCCCCACTTCCTGATGGTCCATACAGTCAACAAAGTTCTGTCCATTGCAACTGTGTGTGGCTCACTATTAATCTGTCTGCAAGTGTGTAACAGGTAGGTCATCATTCAGTTTCTATACATTTATTGACTTTCTTTGTTTGTCTTACAGGTTTTTCGGAAAGCATGACCGCCTCCCTCCCTTCCTGATGGAGGATCTGTCCTTCAAGAGTCTGTGCATCTGCAACTGTGTGTGAGTTGCTACTATCTGTCTGCAAGTGTGTAACAGGTTGGTGATCATTCAGTTTCTATACATGTATTGACTTTCTTTTTTCTGTTACAGGTTCTCAAGAAGTCCATCAACCTTCTTCTCCCTGAAGGTGTATCCTTCTAACAAATATTCTCATCTGTAACTGTCTGTGGTTCGCTAACCATCATTCTGCAACTCTGTAACAGGTAAGTGATCATTCAGTGTCTATACATGTATTGCCTTTTTGTTGTCTTACAGGCTTTCAGAACCAACGGCTCCCACCTTCCTCATGTTGCACACAGAAGACAACAGTCTGTCCATTGCAACTGTTTGTGGCTTGCTATTAATCTGTCTGCAAGTGTGTAACAGGTAGGTCATCATTCAGTTTCTATACATGTATTGACTTTCTTTGTTTGTCTTACAGGTTTTACGGACAGCATGACCGCCTCCCTCCCTTCCTGATGGAGGATTTGTCCTTCAAGGGTCTGTGCATCTGCAACTGTGTGTTGCTCGCTATTAATCTGTCTGCAAGTGTGTAACAGGTAGGTCATCATTCAGTTTCTATACATGTATTGACTTTCTTTGTTTGTCTTACAGGTTTTACGGACAGCATGACCGCCTCCCTCCCTTCCTGATGGAGGATATGTCCTTCAAGGGTCTGTGCATCTTCAACTATGTGTGAGTCGCTACTATCTGTCTGCAAGTGTGTAACAGGTTGGTGAGCATTCAGTTTCTATACATGTATTGACTTTCTTTTTTGTGTTACACATTCTCAAGAAGTTCATCAACCTCTTGTTCTCCCTGAAGTTGTGTCCTTCTTACAGATATTTTCATCTGTAACTGTATGTGGTTCGCTGTCCATCATTCTGCAACTCTATAACATGTAAGTGATCATTCAGTGTCTATACATGTATTGCCTTTTTGTTGTCTTACAGGCTTTCAGGACCAATGGCTCCCCACTTCCTGATGTTGCATACAGCCAACAAGGGACTGTCCATTGCAACTGTGTGTGACTCGCTACTATCTGTCTGCAAGTGTGTAACAGAAGTCATCAATCAGTTTCTGTACATGTATTGACATTCTTTGTTTGTCTTACAGGTTTTTCAGACAGCATGACTGCCTCCCTCTGTTCCTGATGTTGGATCTGTCCTTCAAGGGTCTGTGCATCTTCAACTATGTGTGAGTCGCTACTATCTGTCTGCAAGTGTGTAACAGGTTGGTGAGCATTCAGTTTCTATACATGTATTGACTTTCTTTTTTGTGTTACAGGTTCTCAAGAAGTCCATTAACCTCTTCTTCTCCCTGAAGGTGTATCCTTCTAACAAATATTTTCATCTGCAACTGTGTGTGGTTCGCTGTCCATCATTCTGCAACTCTGTAACAGGTAAGTGATTGTTCAGTGTCTATACATGTATTGCCTTTTTGTTGTCTTACAGGCTTTCAGAACCAACGGCTCCCACCTTCCTGATGTTGCACACAGACAACAACGGTCTGTCCATTGCAACTGTTTGTGGCTTTCTATTAATCTGTCTGCAAGTGTGTAACAGGTAGGTCATCATTCAGTTTCTATACATGTATTGACTTTCTTTGTTTGTCTTACAGGTTTTTCGGACAGCATGACCGCCTCCCTCCCTTCCTGATGGAGGATCTGTCCTTCAAGGGTCTGTGCATCTTCAACTATGTGTGAGTCGCTACTATCTGTCTGCAAGTGTGTAACAGGTTGGTGAGCATTCAGTTTCTATACATGTATTGACTTTCTTTTTTGTGTTACAGGTTCTCAAGAAGTCCATTAACCTCTTCTTCTCCCTGAAGGTGTATCCTTCTAACAAATATTTTCATCTGCAACTGTGTGTGGTTCGCTGTCCATCATTCTGCAACTCTGTAACAGGTAAGTGATCATTCAGTGTCTATACATATATTGCCTTTTTGATGTCTTACAGGCTTTCAGGACCAATGGCTCCCCCCTTCCTGATGGTCCATACAGTCAACAATGTTCTGTCCATTGCAACTGTGTGTGGCTCGCTATTAATTTGTCTGCAAGTGTGTAACAGGTAGGTCATCATTCAGTTTCTATACATTTATTGACTTTCTTTGTTTGTCTTACAGGTTTTTCGGAAAGCATGACCGCCTCCCTCCCTTCCTGATGGAGGATCTGTCCTTCAAGAGTCTGTGCATGTGCAACTGTGTGAGTTGCTACTATCTGTCTGCAAGTGTGTAACAGGTTGGTGATCATTCAGTTTCTATACATGTATTGACTTTCTTTTTTCTGTTACAGGATCTCAAGAAGTCCATCAACCTCTTCTTCTCCCTGAAGGTGTATCCTTCTAACAAATATTCTTATCTGTAACTGTCTGTGGTTCTCTAACCATCAATCTGCAACTCTGTAACAAGTAAGTGATCATTCAGTGTCTATACTTATATTGCCTTTTTGATGTCTTACAGGCTTTTAGGACCAATGGCTCCCCACTTCCTGATGGTCCATACAGTCAACAAAGTTCTGTCCATTGCAACTGTGTGTGGCTCACTATTAATCTGTCTGCAAGTGTGTAACAGGTAGGTCATCATTCAGTTTCTATACATTTATTGACTTTCTTTGTTTGTCTTACAGGTTTTTCGGAAAGCATGACCGCCTCCCTCCCTTCCTGATGGAGGATCTGTCCTTCAAGAGTCTGTGCATCTGCAACTGTGTGTGAGTTGCTACTATCTGTCTGCAAGTGTGTAACAGGTTGGTGATCATTCAGTTTCTATACATGTATTGACTTTCTTTTTTCTGTTACAGGTTCTCAAGAAGTCCATCAACCTTCTTCTCCCTGAAGGTGTATCCTTCTAACAAATATTCTCATCTGTAACTGTCTGTGGTTCGCTAACCATCATTCTGCAACTCTGTAACAGGTAAGTGATCATTCAGTGTCTATACATGTATTGCCTTTTTGTTGTCTTACAGGCTTTCAGAACCAACGGCTCCCACCTTCCTCATGTTGCACACAGAAGACAACAGTCTGTCCATTGCAACTGTTTGTGGCTTGCTATTAATCTGTCTGCAAGTGTGTAACAGGTAGGTCATCATTCAGTTTCTATACATGTATTGACTTTCTTTGTTTGTCTTACAGGTTTTACGGACAGCATGACCGCCTCCCTCCCTTCCTGATGGAGGATTTGTCCTTCAAGGGTCTGTGCATCTGCAACTGTGTGTTGCTCGCTATTAATCTGTCTGCAAGTGTGTAACAGGTAGGTCATCATTCAGTTTCTATACATGTATTGACTTTCTTTGTTTGTCTTACAGGTTTTACGGACAGCATGACCGCCTCCCTCCCTTCCTGATGGAGGATCTGTCCTTCAATTGTCTGTGCATCTGCAACTGTGTGTGGCTCGCTATTAATCTGTCTGCAAGTGTGTAACAGGTAGGTCATCATTCAGTTTCTATACATGTATTGACTTTCTTTTTTGTGTTACAGGTTCTCAAGAAGTCCATTAACCTCTTCTTCTCCCTGAAGGTGTATCCTTCTAACAAATATTTTCATCTGCAACTGTGTGTGGTTCGCTGTCCATCATTCTGCAACTCTGTAACAGGTAAGTGATCATTCAGTGTCTATACATATATTGCCTTTTTGATGTCTTACAGGCTTTCAGGACCAATGGCTCCCCCCTTCCTGATGGTCCATACAGTCAACAATGTTCTGTCCATTGCAACTGTGTGTGGCTCGCTATTAATTTGTCTGCAAGTGTGTAACAGGTAGGTCATCATTCAGTTTCTATACATTTATTGACTTTCTTTGTTTGTCTTACAGGTTTTTCGGAAAGCATGACCGCCTCCCTCCCTTCCTGATGGAGGATCTGTCCTTCAAGAGTCTGTGCATGTGCAACTGTGTGAGTTGCTACTATCTGTCTGCAAGTGTGTAACAGGTTGGTGATCATTCAGTTTCTATACATGTATTGACTTTCTTTTTTCTGTTACAGGATCTCAAGAAGTCCATCAACCTCTTCTTCTCCCTGAAGGTGTATCCTTCTAACAAATATTCTTATCTGTAACTGTCTGTGGTTCTCTAACCATCAATCTGCAACTCTGTAACAAGTAAGTGATCATTCAGTGTCTATACATATATTGCCTTTTTGATGTCTTACAGGCTTTCAGGACCAATGGCTCCCCACTTCCTGATGGTCCATACAGTCAACAAAGTTCTGTCCATTGCAACTGTGTGTGGCTCACTATTAATCTGTCTGCAAGTGTGTAACAGGTAGGTCATCATTCAGTTTCTATACATTTATTGACTTTCTTTGTTTGTCTTACAGGTTTTTCGGAAAGCATGACCGCCTCCCTCCCTTCCTGATGGAGGATCTGTCCTTCAAGAGTCTGTGCATCTGCAACTGTGTGTGAGTTGCTACTATCTGTCTGCAAGTGTGTAACAGGTTGGTGATCATTCAGTTTCTATACATGTATTGACTTTCTTTTTTCTGTTACAGGTTCTCAAGAAGTCCATCAACCTTCTTCTCCCTGAAGGTGTATCCTTCTAACAAATATTCTCATCTGTAACTGTCTGTGGTTCGCTAACCATCATTCTGCAACTCTGTAACAGGTAAGTGATCATTCAGTGTCTATACATGTATTGCCTTTTTGTTGTCTTACAGGCTTTCAGAACCAACGGCTCCCACCTTCCTCATGTTGCACACAGAAGACAACAGTCTGTCCATTGCAACTGTTTGTGGCTTGCTATTAATCTGTCTGCAAGTGTGTAACAGGTAGGTCATCATTCAGTTTCTATACATGTATTGACTTTCTTTGTTTGTCTTACAGGTTTTACGGACAGCATGACCGCCTCCCTCCCTTCCTGATGGAGGATTTGTCCTTCAAGGGTCTGTGCATCTGCAACTGTGTGTTGCTCGCTATTAATCTGTCTGCAAGTGTGTAACAGGTAGGTCATCATTCAGTTTCTATACATGTATTGACTTTCTTTGTTTGTCTTACAGGTTTTACGGACAGCATGACCGCCTCCCTCCCTTCCTGATGGAGGATATGTCCTTCAAGGGTCTGTGCATCTTCAACTATGTGTGAGTCGCTACTATCTGTCTGCAAGTGTGTAACAGGTTGGTGAGCATTCAGTTTCTATACATGTATTGACTTTCTTTTTTGTGTTACACATTCTCAAGAAGTTCATCAACCTCTTGTTCTCCCTGAAGTTGTGTCCTTCTTACAGATATTTTCATCTGTAACTGTATGTGGTTCGCTGTCCATCATTCTGCAACTCTATAACATGTAAGTGATCATTCAGTGTCTATACATGTATTGCCTTTTTGTTGTCTTACAGGCTTTCAGGACCAATGGCTCCCCACTTCCTGATGTTGCATACAGCCAACAAGGGACTGTCCATTGCAACTGTGTGTGACTCGCTACTATCTGTCTGCAAGTGTGTAACAGAAGTCATCAATCAGTTTCTGTACATGTATTGACATTCTTTGTTTGTCTTACAGGTTTTTCAGACAGCATGACTGCCTCCCTCTGTTCCTGATGTTGGATCTGTCCTTCAAGGGTCTGTGCATCTTCAACTATGTGTGAGTCGCTACTATCTGTCTGCAAGTGTGTAACAGGTTGGTGAGCATTCAGTTTCTATACATGTATTGACTTTCTTTTTTGTGTTACAGGTTCTCAAGAAGTCCATTAACCTCTTCTTCTCCCTGAAGGTGTATCCTTCTAACAAATATTTTCATCTGCAACTGTGTGTGGTTCGCTGTCCATCATTCTGCAACTCTGTAACAGGTAAGTGATTGTTCAGTGTCTATACATGTATTGCCTTTTTGTTGTCTTACAGGCTTTCAGAACCAACGGCTCCCACCTTCCTGATGTTGCACACAGACAACAACGGTCTGTCCATTGCAACTGTTTGTGGCTTTCTATTAATCTGTCTGCAAGTGTGTAACAGGTAGGTCATCATTCAGTTTCTATACATGTATTGACTTTCTTTGTTTGTCTTACAGGTTTTTCGGACAGCATGACCGCCTCCCTCCCTTCCTGATGGAGGATCTGTCCTTCAAGGGTCTGTGCATCTTCAACTATGTGTGAGTCGCTACTATCTGTCTGCAAGTGTGTAACAGGTTGGTGAGCATTCAGTTTCTATACATGTATTGACTTTCTTTTTTGTGTTACAGGTTCTCAAGAAGTCCATTAACCTCTTCTTCTCCCTGAAGGTGTATCCTTCTAACAAATATTTTCATCTGCAACTGTGTGTGGTTCGCTGTCCATCATTCTGCAACTCTGTAACAGGTAAGTGATCATTCAGTGTCTATACATATATTGCCTTTTTGATGTCTTACAGGCTTTCAGGACCAATGGCTCCCCCCTTCCTGATGGTCCATACAGTCAACAATGTTCTGTCCATTGCAACTGTGTGTGGCTCGCTATTAATTTGTCTGCAAGTGTGTAACAGGTAGGTCATCATTCAGTTTCTATACATTTATTGACTTTCTTTGTTTGTCTTACAGGTTTTTCGGAAAGCATGACCGCCTCCCTCCCTTCCTGATGGAGGATCTGTCCTTCAAGAGTCTGTGCATGTGCAACTGTGTGAGTTGCTACTATCTGTCTGCAAGTGTGTAACAGGTTGGTGATCATTCAGTTTCTATACATGTATTGACTTTCTTTTTTCTGTTACAGGATCTCAAGAAGTCCATTAACCTCTTCTTCTCCCTGAAGGTGTATCCTTCTAACAAATATTTTCATCTGCAACTGTGTGTGATTCGCTGTCCATCATTCTGCAACTCTGTAACAGGTAAGTGATCATTCAGTGTCTATACATATATTGCCTTTTTGTTGTCTTACAGGCTTTCAGAACCAACGGCTCCCACCTTCCTGATGTTGCACACAGACAACAACGGTCTGTCCATTGCAACTGTTTGTGGCTTTCTATTAATCTGTCTGCAAGTGTGTAACAGGTAGGTCATCATTCAGTTTCTATACATGTATTGACTTTCTTTGTTTGTCTTACAGGTTTTTCGGACAGCATGACCGCCTCCCTCCCTTCCTGATGGAGGATCTGTCCTTCAAGGGCCTGTGCATCTTCAACTATGTGTGAGTCGCTACTATCTGTCTGCAAGTGTGTAACAGGTTGGTGAGCATTCAGTTTCTATACATGTATTGACTTTCTTTTTTGTGTTACAGGTTCTCAAGAAGTCCATTAACCTCTTCTTCTCCCTGAAGGTGTATCCTTCTAACAAATATTTTCATCTGCAACTGTGTGTGGTTCGCTGTCCATCATTCTGCAACTCTGTAACAGGTAAGTGATCATTCAGTGTCTATACATATATTGCCTTTTTGATGTCTTACAGGCTTTCAGGACCAATGGCTCCCCCCTTCCTGATGGTCCATACAGTCAACAATGTTCTGTCCATTGCAACTGTGTGTGGCTCGCTATTAATTTGTCTGCAAGTGTGTAACAGGTAGGTCATCATTCAGTTTCTATACATTTATTGACTTTCTTTGTTTGTCTTACAGGTTTTTCGGAAAGCATGACCGCCTCCCTCCCTTCCTGATGGAGGATCTGTCCTTCAAGAGTCTGTGCATGTGCAACTGTGTGAGTTGCTACTATCTGTCTGCAAGTGTGTAACAGGTTGGTGATCATTCAGTTTCTATACATGTATTGACTTTCTTTTTTCTGTTACAGGATCTCAAGAAGTCCATCAACCTCTTCTTCTCCCTGAAGGTGTATCCTTCTAACAAATATTCTTATCTGTAACTGTCTGTGGTTCTCTAACCATCAATCTGCAACTCTGTAACAAGTAAGTGATCATTCAGTGTCTATACTTATATTGCCTTTTTGATGTCTTACAGGCTTTTAGGACCAATGGCTCCCCACTTCCTGATGGTCCATACAGTCAACAAAGTTCTGTCCATTGCAACTGTGTGTGGCTCACTATTAATCTGTCTGCAAGTGTGTAACAGGTAGGTCATCATTCAGTTTCTATACATTTATTGACTTTCTTTGTTTGTCTTACAGGTTTTTCGGAAAGCATGACCGCCTCCCTCCCTTCCCGATGGAGGATCTGTCCTTCAAGAGTCTGTGCATTTGCAACTGTGTGTGAGTTGCTACTATCTGTTTGCAAGTGTGTAACAGGTTGGTGATCATTCAGTTTCTATACATGTATTGACTTTCTTTTTTCTGTTACAGGTTCTCACGAAGTCCATCAACCTCTTCTTCTCCCTGAAGGTGTATCCTTCTAACAAATATTCTCATCTGTAACTGTCTGTGGTTCGCTAACCATCATTCTGCAACTCTGTAACAGGTAAGTGATCATTCATTTCTATACATGTATTGCCTTTTTGTTGTCTTACAGGCTTTCAGAACCAACGGCTCCCACCTTCCTGATGTTGCACACAGACAACAACGGTCTGTCCATTGCAACTGTTTGTGGCTTCCTATTAATCTGTCTGCAAGTGTGTAACAGGTAGGTCATCATTCAGTTTCTATACATGTATTGACTTTCTTTGTTTGTCTTACAGGTTTTTCGGACAGCATGACCGCCTCCCTCCCTTCCTGATGGAGGATCTGTCCTTCGAGGGTCTGTGCATCTGCAACTGTTTGTGGTTCGCTATTAATCTGTCTGCAAGTGTGTAACAGGTAGGTCATTATTCAGTTTCTATACATGTATTGACTTTCTTTGTTTGTCTTACAGGTTTTACGGACAGCATGACCGCCTCCCTCCCTTCCTGATGGAGGATCTGTCCTTCAAGGGTCTGTGCATCTGCAACTGTGTGTGGCTCGCTATTAATCTGTCTGCAAGTGTGTAACAGGTAGGTCATCATTCAGTTTCTATACATGTATTGACTTTCTTTTTTGTGTTACAGGTTCTCAAGAAGTCCATTAACCTCTTCTTCTCCCTGAAGGTGTATCCTTCTAACAAATATTTTCATCTGCAACTGTGTGTGGTTCGCTGTCCATCATTCTGCAACTCTGTAACAGGTAAGTGATCATTCAGTGTCTATACATATATTGCCTTTTTGATGTCTTACAAGCTTTCAGGACCAATGGCTCCCCCCTTCCTGATGGTCCATACAGTCAACAATGTTCTGTCCATTGCAACTGTGTGTGGCTCGCTATTAATTTGTCTGCAAGTGTGTAACAGGTAGGTCATCATTCAGTTTCTATACATTTATTGACTTTCTTTGTTTGTCTTACAGGTTTTTCAGACAGCCTGACCACCTCCCTCCCTTCCTGATGGTGGATCTGTCCTTCTAGGGTCTGTGCCTCTGCAACTGTGTGTGAGTTGCTACTATCTGTCTGCAAGTGTGTAACAGGTTGGTGATCATTCAGTTTCTATACATGTATTGACTTTCTTTTTTCTGTTACAGATTCTCAAGAAGTCCATCAACCTCTTCTTCTCCCTGAAGGTGTATCCTTCTAACAAATATTCTCATCTGTAACTCTGTGGTTCGCTAACCATCATTCTGCAACTCTGTAACAGGTAAGTGATCATTCAGTGTCTATACACATATTGCCTTTTTGATGTCTTACAGGCTTTCAGGACCAATGGCTCCCCCCTTCCTGATGGTCCATACAGTCAACAAGGCTCTGTCCATTGCAACTGTGTGTGGCTCGCTATTAATCTTTCTGCAAGTGTGTAACAGGTAGGTCATCATTCAGTTTCTATACATTTATTGACTTTCTTTGTTTGTCTTACAGGTTTTTCGGAAAGCATGACCGCCTCCCTCCCTTCCTGATGGAGGATCTGTCCTTCAAGAGTCTGTGCATCTGCAACTGTGTGTGAGTTGCTACTATCTGTCTGCAAGTGTGTAACAGGTAGGTTATTATTCAGTTTCTATACATGTATTGACTTTTTTTTTTGTGTTACACGTTCTCAAGAAGTTCATCAACCTCTTGTTCTCCCTGAAGTTGTGTCCTTCTTGCAGATATTTTCATCTGTAACTGTGTGTGGTTCGCTGTCCATCATTCTGCAACTCTGTAACAGGTAAGTGATCATTCAGTGTCTATACATGTATTGCCTTTTTGTTGTCTTACAGGCTTTCAGGACCAATGGCTCCCCACTTCCTGATGTTGCATGCAGCCAACAAGGGACTGTCCATTGCAACTGTGTGTGACTCGCTACTATCTGTCTGCAAGTGTGTAACAGATAAGTCATCATACAGTTTCTATACATGTATTGACATTCTTTGTTTGTCTTACAGGTTTTTCAGACAGCATGACTGCCTCCCTCCATTCCTGATGTTGGATCTGTCCTTCAAGGTTCTGTGCATCTTCATCTATGTGTGAGTCGCTACTATCTGTCTGCAAGTGTGTAACAGATTGGTGAGCAATCAGTTTCTATACATGTATTGACTTTCTTTTTTGTGTTACAGGTTCTCAAGAAGTCCATTAACCTCTTCTTCTCCCTGAAGGTGTATCCTTCTAACAAATATTTTCATCTGCAACTGTGTGTGGTTCGCAGTCCATCATTCTGCAACTCTGTAACAGGTAAGTGATCGTTCAGTTTCTATACATATATTGCCTTTTTAATGTCTTACAGGCTTTCAGGACCAATGGCTCCCCCCTTCCTGATGGTCCATACAGTCAACAAGGTTCTGTCCATTGCAACTGTTTGTGGCTTGCTATTAATCTGTCTGCAAGTGTGTTACAGGTAGGTCATCATTCAGTTTCTATACATGTATTGACTTTCTTTGTTTGTCTTACAGGTTTTACGGACAGCATGATCGCCTCCCTCCCTTCCTGATGGAGGATCTGTCCTTCGAGGGTCTGTGCATCTGCAACTGTTTGTGGTTCGCTATTAATCTGTCTGCAAGTGTGTAACAGGTAAGTCATCATTCAGTTTCTATACATGTATTGACTTTCTTTGTTTGTCTGACAGGTTTTACGGACAGCATGACCGCCTCCCTCCCTTCCTGATGGAGGATCTGTCCTTCGAGGGTCTATGCATCTGCAACTGTTTGTGGTTCGCTATTAATCTGTCTGCAAGTGTGTAACAGATAGGTCATTATTCAGTTTCTATACATGTATTGACTTTCTTTGTTTGTCTTACAGGTTTTACGGACAGCATGACCGCCTCCCTCCCTTCCTGATGGAGGATCTGTCCTTCAAGGGTCTGTGCATCTGCAAGTGTGTGTGGCTCGCTATTAATCTGTCTGCAAGTGTGTAACAGGTAGGTCATCATTCAGTTTCTATACATGTATTGACTTTCTTTGTTTGTCTTACAGGTTTTAAAGACAGCATGATCGCCTCCCTCCCTTCCTGATGGAGGATCTGTCCTTCAAGGGTCTGTGCATCTGCAACTGTGTGTGGCTCGCTATTAATCTGTCTGCAAGTGTGTAACAGGTTGGTGATCATTCAGTTTCTATACATGTATTGACTTTCTTTTTTGTGTTACAGATTCTCAAGAAGTTCATCAACCTCTTCTTCTCCCTGAAGGTGTATCCTCCAAATATTTTAATCTGTAACTTTGTGAGGTTTGATGTTCATCATTCTGCAACTCTGTAACAGGTAAGTGATCGTTCAGTGTCTATACATGTATTGCCTTTTTGTTGTCTTACAGGCTTTCAGAACCAACGGCTCCCACCTTCCTGATGTTGCACACAGACAACAACGGTCTGTCTATTGCAACTGTTTGTGGCTTGCTATTAATCTGTCTGCAAGTGTGTAACAGGCAGGTCATCATTCAGTTTCTATACATGTATTGACTTTCTTTTTTGTGTTACACATTCTCAAGAAGTTCATCAACCTCTTGTTCTCCCTGAAGTTGTGTCCTTCTTGCAGATATTTTCATCTGTAACTGTGTGTGGTTCGCTGTCCATCATTCTGCAACTCTGTAACAGGTAAGTGATCATTCAGATTCTATACATGTATTGCCTTTTTGTTGTCTTACAGGCTTTCAGGAACAATGGCTCCCCACTTCCTGATGTTGCATACAGCCAACAAGGGACTGTCCATTGCAACTGTGTGTGACTCGCTACTATCTGTCTGCAAGTGTGTAACAGATAAGTCATCATTCAGTTTCTGTACATGTATTGACATTCTTTGTTTGTCTTACAGGTTTTTCAGACAGCATGACTGCCTCCCTCCGTTCCTGATGTTGGATCTGTCCTTCAAGGGTCTGTGCATCTTCAACTATGTGTGAGTCGCTACTATCTGTCTGCAAGTGTGTAACAGGTTGGTGAGCATTCAGTTTCTATACATGTATTGACTTTCTTTGTTTGTCTTACAAGTTTTTTGGAAAGCATGACTGCCTCCATCCCTTCCTCATGGAGGATCTGTCCTTCAAGAGTCTGTGCATCTGCAACTGTGTGTGAGTTGCTACTATCTGTCTGCAAGTGTGTAACAGGTTGGTGATCATTCAGTTTCAATACATGTATTGACTTTCTTTTTTCTGTTACAGGATCTCAAGAAGTCCATCAACCTCTTCTTCTCCCTGAAGGTGTATCCTTCTAACAAATATTCTTATCTGTAACTGTCTGTGGTTCGCTAACCATCAATCTTCAACTCTGTAACAGGTAAGTGATCATTCAGTGTCTATACATGTATTGCCTTTTTGTTGTCTTACAGGCTTTCAGAACCAACGGCTCCCACCTTCCTGATGTTGCACACAGACAACAACGGTCTATCCATTGCAACTGTTTGTGGCTTTCTATTAATCTGTCTGCAAGTGTGTAACAGGTAGGTCATCATTCAGTTTCTATACATGTATTGACTTTCTTTGTTTGTCTTACAGGTTTTTCGGACAGCATGACCGCCTCCCTCCCTTCCTGATGGAGGATCTGTCCTTCGAGGGTCTGTGCATCTGCAACTGTTTGTGGTTCGCTATTAATCTGTCTGCAAGTGTGTAACAGGTAGGTCATCATTCAGTTTCTATACATGTATTGACTTTCTTTGTTTGTCTTACAGGTTTTACGGACAGCATGACCGCCTCCCTCCCTTCCTGATGGAGGATCTGTCCTTCGAGGGTCTATGCATCTGCAACTGTTTGTGGTTCGCTATTAATCTGTCTGCAAATGTGTAACAGGTAGGTCATCATTCAGTTTCTATACATGTATTGACTTTCTTTGTTTGTCTTACAGGTTTTACGGACAGCATGACCGTCTCCCTCCCTTCCTAATGGAGGATCTGTCCTTCAAGGGTCTGTGCATCTTCAACTATGTGTGAGTCGCTACTATCTGTCTGCAAGTGTGTAACAAGTTGGTGAGCATTCAGTTTCTATACATGTATTGACTTTCTTTTTTGTGTTACAGGTTCTCAAGAAGTCCATTAACCTCTTCTTCTCCCTGAAGGTGTATCCTTCTAACAAATATTTTCATCTCCAACTGTGTGTGGTTCGCTGTCCATCATTCTGCAACTCTGTAACAGGTAAGTGATCATTCAGTGTCTATACATATATTGCCTTTTTGATGTCTTACAGGCTTTCAGGACCAATGGCTCCCCACTTCCTGATGGTCCATACAGTCAACAAAGTTCTGTCCATTGCAACTGTGTGTGGCTCACTATTAATCTGTCTGCAAGTGTGTAACAGGTAGGTCATCATTCAGTTTCTATACATTTATTGACTTTCTTTGTTTGTCTTACAGGTTTTTCGGAAAGCATGACCGCCTCCCACCCTTCCCGATGGAGGATCTGTCCTTCAAGAGTCTGTGCATTTGCAACTGTGTGTGAGTTGCTACTATCTGTTTGCAAGTGTGTAACAGGTTGGTGATCATTCAGTTTCTATACATGTATTGACTTTCTTTTTTCTGTTACAGGTTCTCACGAAGTCCATCAACCTCTTCTTCTCCCTGAAGGTGTATCCTTCTAACAAATATTCTCATCTGTAACTGTCTGTGGTTCGCTAACCATCATTCTGCAACTCTGTAACAGGTAAGTGATCATTCATTTCTATACATGTATTGCCTTTTTGTTGTCTTACAGGCTTTCAGAACCAACGGCTCCCACCTTCCTGATGTTGCACACAGACAACAACGGTCTGTCCATTGCAACTGTTTGTGGCTTGCTATTAATCTGTCTGCAAGTGTGTAACAGGTAGGTCATCATTCAGTTTCTATACATGTATTGACTTTCTTTGTTTGTCTTACAGGTTTTTCGGACAGCATGACTGCCTCCCTCCCTTCCTGATGGAGGATCTGTCCTTCGAGGGTCTGTGCATCTGCAACTGTTTGTGGTTCGCTATTAATCTGTCTGCAGGTGTGTAACAGGTAGGTCATTATTCAGTTTCTGTACATGTATTGACTTTCTTTTTTGTGTTACACATTCTCAAGAAGTTCATCAACCTCTTGTTCTCCCTGAAGTTGTGTCCTTCTTGCAGATATTTTCATCTGTAACTGTGTGTGGTTCGCTGTCCATCATTCTGCAACTCTGTAACAGGTAAGTGATCACTCAGTGTCTATACATGTATTGCCTTTTTGTTGTCTTACAGGCTTTCAGGACCAATGGCTCCCCACTTCCTGATGTTGCATACAGCCAACAAGGGACTGTCCATTGCAACTGTGTGTGACTCGCTACTATCTGTCTGCAAGTGTGTAACAGATAAGTCATCATTCAGTTTCTATACATGTATTGACATTCTTTGTTTGTCTTACAGGTTTTTCAGACAGCATGATTGCCTCCCTCCGTTCCTGATGTTGGATCTGTCCTTCAAGGGTCTGTGCATCTTCAACTATGTGTGAGTCGCTACTATCTGTCTGCAAGTGTGTAACAGGTTGGTGAGCATTCAGTTTCTATACATGTATTGACTTTCTTTTTTGTGTTACACATTCTCAAGAAGTTCATCAACCTCTTGTTCTCCCTGAAGTTGTGTCCTTCTTACAGATATTTTCATCTGTAACTGTATGTGGTTCGCTGTCCATCATTCTGCAACTCTGTAACAGGTAAGTGATCATTCAGTGTCTATACATGTATTGCCTTTTTGTTGTCTTACAGGCTTTCAGGACCAATGGCTCCCCACTTCCTGATGTTGCATACAGCCAACAAGGGACTGTCCATTGCAACTGTGTGTGACTCGCTACTATCTGTCTGCAAGTGTGTAACAGAAGTCATCAATCAGTTTCTGTACATGTATTGACATTCTTTGTTTGTCTTACAGGTTTTTCAGACAGCATGACTGCCTCCCTCTGTTCCTGATGTTGGATCTGTCCTTCAAGGGTCTGTGCATCTTCAACTATGTGTGAGTCGCTACTATCTGTCTGCAAGTGTGTAACAGGTTGGTGAGCATTCAGTTTCTATACATGTATTGACTTTCTTTTTTGTGTTACAGGTTCTCAAGAAGTCCATTAACCTCTTCTTCTCCCTGAAGGTGTATCCTTCTAACAAATATTTTCATCTGCAACTGTGTGTGGTTCGCTGTCCATCATTCTGCAACTCTGTAACAGGTAAGTGATTGTTCAGTGTCTATACATGTATTGCCTTTTTGTTGTCTTACAGACTTTCAGGACCAGTGGCCCTCCCCTTCCTGATGGTCCATACAGTCAACAAGGGTCTGTCCATTGCAACTGTGTGTGGCTCGCTATTAATCTGTCTGCAAGTGTGTAACAGGTAGGTCATCATTCAGTTTCTATACATGTATTGACTTTCTTTGTTTGTCTTACAGGTTTTTCAGACAGCCTGACCACCTCCCTCCCTTCCTGATGGTGGATCTGTCCTTCTAGGGTCTGCGCATCTGCAACTGTGTGTGAGTTGCTACTATCTGTCTGCAAGTGTGTAACAGGTTGGTGATCATTCAGTTTCTATACATGTATTGACTTTCTTTTTTCTGTTACAGATTCTCAAGAAGTCCATCAACCTCTTCTTCTCCCTGAAGGTGTATCCTTCTAACAAATATTCTCATCTGTAACTCTGTGGTTCGCTAACCATCATTCTGCAACTCTGTAACAGGTAAGTGATCATTCAGTGTCTATACACATATTGCCTTTTTGATGTCTTACAGGCTTTAAGGACCAATGGCTCCCCCCTTCCTGATGGTCCATACAGTCAACAAGGTTCTGTCCATTGCAACTGTGTGTGGCTCGCTATTAATCTGTCTGCAAGTGTGTAACAGGTAGGTCATCATTCAGTTTCTATACATTTATTGACTTTCTTTGTTTGTCTTACAGGTTTTTCGGAAAGCATGACCGCCTCCCTCCCTTCCTGATGGAGGATCTGTCCTTCAAGAGTCTGTGCATCTGCAACTGTTTGTGGTTCGCTATTAATCTGTCTGCAAGTGTGTAACACGTAGGTCATCATTCAGTTTCTATACATGTATTGACTTTCTTTGTTTGTCTTACAGGTTTTACGGACAGCATGACCGCCTCCCTCCCTTCCTGATGGAGGATCTGTCCTTCAAGGGTCTGTGCATCTGCAACTGTGTGTGGCTCGCTATTAATCTGTCTGCAAGTGTGTAACATGTTGGTGATCATTCAGTTTCTATACATGTATTGACTTTCTTTTTTGTGTTACAGATTCTCAAGAAGTTCATTAACCTCTTCTTCTCCATGAAGGTGTATCCTCCAAATATTTTAATCTGTAACTGTGTGAGGTTTGATGTTCATCATTCTGCAACTCTGTAACAGGTAAGTGATCGTTTAGTTTCTATACATGTATTGCCTTTTTGTTGTCTTACAGACTTTCAAGACCAGTGGCCCTCCCCTTCCTGATGGTCCATACAGTCAATAAGGGTCTGTCCATTGCAACTGTGTGTGGCTCGCTATTAATCTGTCTGCAAGTGTGTAACAGGTAGGTCATCATTCAGTTTCTATACATGTATTGACTTTCTTTGTTTGTCTTACAAGTTTTTCAGACAGCCTGACCACCTCCCTCCCTTCCTGATGGAGGATCTGTCCTTCAAGAGTCTGTGCATCTGCAACTGTTTGTGGTTCGCTATTAATCTGTCTGCAAGTGTGTAACACGTAGGTCATCATTCAGTTTCTATACATGTATTGACTTTCTTTGTTTGTCTTACAGGTTTTACGGACAGCATGACCGCCTCCCTCCCTTCCTGATGGAGGATCTGTCCTTCAAGGGTCTGTGCATCTGCAACTGTGTGTGGCTCGCTATTAATCTGTCTGCAAGTGTGTAACATGTTGGTGATCATTCAGTTTCTATACATGTATTGACTTTCTTTTTTGTGTTACAGATTCTCAAGAAGTTCATTAACCTCTTCTTCTCCATGAAGGTGTATCCTCCAAATATTTTAATCTGTAACTGTGTGAGGTTTGATGTTCATCATTCTGCAACTCTGTAACAGGTAAGTGATCGTTTAGTTTCTATACATGTATTGCCTTTTTGTTGTCTTACAGACTTTCAAGACCAGTGGCCCTCCCCTTCCTGATGGTCCATACAGTCAATAAGGGTCTGTCCATTGCAACTGTGTGTGGCTCGCTATTAATCTGTCTGCAAGTGTGTAACAGGTAGGTCATCATTCAGTTTCTATACATGTATTGACTTTCTTTGTTTGTCTTACAGGTTTTTCAGACAGCCTGACCACCTCCCTCCCTTCCTGATGGTGGATCTGTCCATCTAGGGTCTGTGCATCTGCAACTGTGTGTGAGTTGCTACTATCTGTCTGCAAGTGTGTAACAGGTTGGTGATCATTCAGTTTCTATACATGTATTGACTTTCTTTTTTCTGTTACAGATTCTCAAGAAGTCCATCAACCTCTTCTTCTCCCTGAAGGTGTATCCTTCTAACAAATATTCTCATCTGTAACTCTGTGGTTCGCTAACCATCATTCTGCAACTCTGTAACAGGTAAGTGATCATTCAGTGTCTATACATGTATTGCCTTTTTGTTGTCTTACAGGCTTTCAGAACCAACGGCTCCCACCTTCCTCATGTTGCACACAGAAGACAACAGTCTGTCCATTGCAACTGTTTGTGGCTTGCTATTAATCTGTCTGCAAGTGTGTAACAGGTAGGTCATCATTCAGTTTCTATACATGTATTGACTTTCTTTGTTTGTCTTACAGGTTTTACGGACAGCATGACCGCCTCCCTCCCTTCCTGATGGAGGATTTGTCCTTCAAGGGTCTGTGCATCTGCAACTGTGTGTTTCTCGCTATTAATCTGTCTGCAAGTGTGTAACAGGTAGGTCATCATTCAGTTTCTATACATGTATTGACTTTCTTTGTTTGTCTTACAGGTTTTACGGACAGCATGACCGCCTCCCTCCCTTCCTGATGGAGGATATGTCCTTCAAGGGTCTGTGCATCTGCAACTGTGTGTGGCTCGCTATTAATCTGTCTGCAAGTGTGTAACAGGTAGGTCATCACTCAGTTTCTATACATGTATTGACTTTTTTTTTTGTGTTACACGTTCTCAAGAAGTTCATCAACCTCTTGTTCTCCCTGAAGTTGTATCCTTCTAACAAATATTTTCATCTGTAACTGTGTGTGGTTCGCTGTACATCATTCTGCAACTCTGTAACAGGTAAGTGATCATTCAGTGTCTATACATGTATTGCCTTTTTGTTGTCTTACAGGCTTTCAGGACCAATGGCTCCCCACTTCCTGATGTTGCATACAGCCAACAAGGGACTGTCCATTGCAACTGTGTGTGACTCGCTACTATCTGTCTGCAAGTGTGTAACAGATAAGTCATCATTCAGTTTCTATACATGTATTGACATTCTTTGTTTGTCTTACAGGTTTTTCAGACAGCATGACTGCCTCCCTCCATTCCTGATGTTGGATCTGTCCTTCAAGGTTCTGTGCATCTTCATCTATGTGTGAGTCGCTACTATCTGTCTGCAAGTGTGTAACAGATTGGTGAGCATTCAGTTTCTATACATGTATTGACTTTCTTTTTTGTTTTACAGGTTCTCAAGAAGTCCATTAACCTCTTCTTCTCCCTGAAGGTGTATCCTTCTAACAAATATTTTTATCTGCAACTGTGTGTGGTTCGCAGTCCATCATTCTGCAACTCTGTAACAGGTAAGTGATCATTCAGTTTCTATACATATATTGCCTTTTTAATGTCTTACAGGCTTTCAGGACCAATGGCTCCCCCCTTCCTGATGGTCCATACAGTCAACAAGGTTCTGTCCATTGCAACTGTTTGTGGCTTGCTATTAATCTGTCTGCAAGTGTGTAACAGGTAGGTCATCATTCAGTTTCGATACATGTATTGACTTTCTTTGTTTGTCTTACAGGTTTTACGGACAGCTTGACCGCCTCCCTCCCTTCCTGATGGAGGATCTGTCCTTCAAGAGTCTGTGCATCTGCAACTGTTTGTGGTTCGCTATTAATCTGTCTGCAAGTGTGTAACACGTAGGTCATCATTCAGTTTCTATACATGTATTGACTTTCTTTGTTTGTCTTACAGGTTTTACGGACAGCATGACCGCCTCCCTCCCTTCCTGATGGAGGATCTGTCCTTCAAGGGTCTGTGCATCTGCAACTGTGTGTGGCTCGCTATTAATCTCTCTGCAAGTGTGTAACATGTTGGTGATCATTCAGTTTCTATACATGTATTGACTTTCTTTTTTGTGTTACAGATTCTCAAGAAGTTCATTAACCTCTTCTTCTCCATGAAGGTGTATCCTCCAAATATTTTAATCTGTAACTGTGTGAGGTTTGATGTTCATCATTCTGCAACTCTGTAACAGGTAAGTGATCGTTTAGTTTCTATACATGTATTGCCTTTTTGTTGTCTTACAGACTTTCAAGACCAGTGGCCCTCCCCTTCCTGATGGTCCATACAGTCAATAAGGGTCTGTCCATTGCAACTGTGTGTGGCTCGCTATTAATCTGTCTGCAAGTGTGTAACAGGTAGGTCATCATTCAGTTTCTATACATGTATTGACTTTCTTTGTTTGTCTTACAGGTTTTTCAGACAGCCTGACCACCTCCCTCCCTTCCTGATGGTGGATCTGTCCATCTAGGGTCTGTGCATCTGCAACTGTGTGTGAGTTGCTACTATCTGTCTGCAAGTGTGTAACAGGTTGGTGATCATTCAGTTTCTATACATGTATTGACTTTCTTTTTTCTGTTACAGATTCTCAAGAAGTCCATCAACCTCTTCTTCTCCCTGAAGGTGTATCCTTCTAACAAATATTCTCATCTGTAACTCTGTGGTTCGCTAACCATCATTCTGCAACTCTGTAACAGGTAAGTGATCATTCAGTGTCTATACACGTATTGCCTTTTTGATGTCTTACAGGCTTTAAGGACCAATGGCTCCCCCCTTCCTGATGGTCCATACAGTCAACAAGGTTCTGTCCATTGCAACTGTGTGTGGCTCGCTATTAATCTGTCTGCAAGTGTGTAACAGGTAGGTCATCATTCAGTTTCTATTCATGTATTGACTTTCTTTGTTTGTCTTACAGGTTTTTCGGACAGCATGACCGCCTCCCTCCCTTCCTGATGGAGGATCTGTCCTTCGAGGGTCTGTGCATATGCAACTGTTTGTGGTTTGCTATTAATCTGTCTGCAAGTGTGTAACAGGTAGGTCATCATTCAGTTTCTATACATGTATTGACTTTCTTTGTTTGTCTTACAGGTTTTATGGACAGCATGACCGCCTCCCTCCCTTCCTGATGGAGGATCTGTCCTTCAAGGGTCTGTGCCTCTGCAACTGTGTGTGGCTCGCTATTAGTCTGTCTGCAAGTGTGTAACAGGTAGGTCATCATTCAGTTTCTATACATGTATTGACTTTCTTTTTTGTGTTACACATTCTCAAGAAGTTCATCAACCTCTTGTTCTCCCTGAAGTTGTGTCCTTCTTGCAGATATTTTCATCTGTAACTGTGTGTGGTTCGCTGTCCATCATTCTGCAACTCTGTAACAGGTAAGTGATCATTCAGTGTCTATACATGTATTGCCTTTTTGTTGTCTTACAGGCTTTCAGGACCAATGGCTCCCCACTTCCTGATGTTGCATACAGCCAACAAGGGACTGTCCATTGCAACTGTGTGTGACTCGCTACTATCTGTCTGCAAGTGTGTAACAGATAAGTCATCATTCAGTTTCTGTACATGTATTGACATTCTTTGTTTGTCTTACAGGTTTTTCAGACAGCATGACTGCCTCCCTCCGTTCCTGATGTTGGATCTGTCCTTCAAGGGTCTGTGCATCTGCAACTATGTGTGAGTCGCTACTATCTGTCCGCAAGTGTGTAACAGGTTGGTGAGCATTCAGTTTCTATACATGTATTGACTTTCTTTTTTGTGTTACAGGTTCTCAAGAAGTCCATTAACCTCTTCTTCTCCCTGAAGGTGTATCCTTCTAACAAATATTTTCATCTGCAACTGTGTGTGGTTCGCTGTCCATCATTCTGCAACTCTGTAACAGGTAATTGATCATTCAGTGTCTATACATATATTGCCTTTTTGATGTCTTACAGGCTTTCAGGACCAATGGCTCCCCCCTTCCTGATGGTCCATACAGTCAACAAGGTTCTGTCCATTGCAACTGTGTGTGGCTCGCTATTAATTTGTCTGCAAGTGTGTAACAGGTAGGTCATCATTCAGTTTCTATACATTTATTGACTTTCTTTGTTTGTCTTCCAGGTTTTTTGGAAAGCATGACCGCCTCCCTCCCTTCCTCATGGAGGATCTGTCCTTCAAGAGTCTGTGCATCTGCAACTGTGTGTGAGTTGCTACTATCTGTCTGCAAGTGTGTAACAGGTTGTTGATCATTCAGTTTCTATACATGTATTGACTTTCTTTTTTCTGTTACAGGATCTCAAGAAGTCCATCAACCTCTTCTTCTCCCTGAAGGTGTATCCTTCTAACAAATATTCTTATCTGTAACTGTCTGTGGTTCACTAACCATCAATCTGTAACTCTGTAACAGGTAAGTAATCATTCAGTGTCTATACATGTATTGCCTTTTTGTTGTCTTACAGGCTTTCAGAACCAACGGCTCCCACCTTCCTGATGTTGCACACAGACAACAACGGTCTGTCCATTGCAACTGTTTGTGGCTTTCTATTAATCTGTCTGCAAGTGTGTAACAGGTAGGTCATCATTCAGTTTCTATACATGTATTGACTTTCTTTGTTTGTCTTACAGGTTTTTCGGACAGCATGACTGCCTCCCTCCCTTCCTGATGGAGGATCTGTCCTTCGAGGGTCTGTGCATCTGCAACTGTTTGTGGTTCACTATTAATCTGTCTGCAAGTGTGTAACAGGTTGGTGATCATTCAGTTTCTATACATGTATTGACTTTCTTTGTTTGTCTTACAGGTTTTACAGACAGCATGATCGCCTCCCTCCCTTCCTGATGGAGGATCTGTCCTTCAAGTGTCTGTGCATCTGCAACTGTGTGTGGCTCGCTATTAATCTGTCTGCAAGTGTGTAACAGGTTGGTGATCATTCAGTTTCTATACATGTATTGACTTTCTTTTTTGTGTTACAGATTCTCAAGAAGTTCATCAACCTCTTCTTCTCCCTGAAGGTGTATCCTCCAAATATTTTAATCTGTAACTGTGTGAGGTTTGATGTTCATCATTCTGCAACTCTGTAACAGGTAAGTGATCGTTCAGTGTCTATACATGTATTGCCTTTTTGTTGTCTTACAGGCTTTCAGAACCAACGGCTCCCACCTTCCTGATGTTGCACACAGACAACAACGGTCTGTCCATTGCAACTGTTTGTGGCTTGCTATTAATCTGTCTGCAAGTGTGTAACAGGCAGGTCATCATTCAGTTTCTATACATGTATTGACTTTCTTTTTTGTGTTACACATTCTCAAGAAGTTCATCAACCTCTTGTTCTCCCTGAAGTTGTGTCCTTCTTGCAGATATTTTCATCTGTAACTGTGTGTGGTTCGCTGTCCATCATTCTGCAACTCTGTAACAGGTAAGTGATCATTCAGATTCTATACATGTATTGCCTTTTTGTTGTCTTACAGGCTTTCAGGACCAATGGCTCCCCACTTCCTGATGTTGCATACAGCCAACAAGGGACTGTCCATTGCAACTGTGTGTGACTCGCTACTATCTGTCTGCAAGTGTGTAACAGGTAGGTCATCATTCAGTTTCTATTCATGTATTGACTTTCTTTGTTTGTCTTACAGGTTTTTCGGACAGCATGACCGCCTCCCTCCCTTCCTGATGGAGGATCTGTCCTTCGAGGGTCTGTGCATATGCAACTGTTTGTGGTTCGCTATTAATCTGTCTGCAAGTGTGTAACAGGTAGGTCATCATTCAGTTTCTATACATGTATTGACTTTCTTTGTTTGTCTTACAGGTTTTACGGACAGCATGACCGCCTCCCTCCCTTCCTGATGGAGGATCTGTCCTTCAAGGGTCTGTCCATTGCAACCGTTTGTGGTTCGCTATTAATCTGTCTGCAAGTGTGTAACAGGTAAGTCATCATTCAGTTTCTATGCATGTATTGACTTTCTTTGTTTGTCTTAAAGGTTTTACGGACAGCATGACCGCCTCCCTCCCTTCCTGATGGAGGATCTGTCCTTCGAGGGTCTGTGCATCTGCAACTGTTTGTGGTTCGCTATTAATCTGTCTGCAAGTGTGTAACAGGTAAGTCATCATTCAGTTTCTATACATGTATTGACTTTCTTTGTTTGTCTGACAGGTTTTACGGACAGCATGACCGCCGCCCTCCCTTCCAGATGGAGGATCTGTCCTTCGAGGGTCTGTGCATCTGCAACTGTTTGTGGTTCGCTATTAATCTGTCTGCAAGTGTGTAACACGTAGGTCATCATTCAGTTTCTATACATGTATTGACTTTCTTTGTTTGTCTTACAGGTTTTACGGAAAGCATGACCGCCTCCCTCCCTTCCTGATGGAGGATCTGTCCTTCAAGAGTCTGTGCATCTGCAACTGTGTGTGAGTTGCTACTATCTGTCTGCAAGTGTGTAACAGGTTGGTGATCATTCAGTTTCTATACATGTATTGACTCTCTTTTTTGTGTTACAGATTCTCAAGAAGTTCATCAACCTCTTCTTCTCCCTGAAGGTGTATCCTCCAAATATTTTAATCTGTAACTGTGTGAGGTTTGATGTTCATCATTCTGAAACTCTGTAACAGGTAAGTGATCGTTCAGTGTCTATACATGTATTGCCTTTTTGTTGTCTTACAGGCTTTCAGAACCAACGGCTCCCACCTTCCTGATGTTGCACACAGACAACAACGGTCTGTCCATTGCAACTGTTTGTGGCTTGCTATTAATCTGTCTGCAAGTGTGTAACAGGTAGGTCATCATTCAGTTTCTATTCATGTATTGACTTTCTTTGTTTGTCTTACAGGTTTTTCGGACAGCATGACCGCCTCCCTCCCTTCCTGATGGAGGATCTGTCCTTCGAGGGTCTGTGCATATGCAACTGTTTGTGGTTCGCTATTAATCTGTCTGCAAGTGTGTAACAGGTAGGTCATCATTCAGTTTCTATACATGTATTGACTTTCTTTGTTTGTCTTACAGGTTTTATGGACAGCATGACCGCCTCCCTCCCTTCCTGATGGAGGATCTGTCCTTCAAGGGTCTGTGCATCTGCAACTGTGTGTGGCTCGCTATTAGTCTGTCTGCAAGTGTGTAACAGGTAGGTCATCATTCAGTTTCTATACATGTATTGACTTTCTTTGTTTGTCTTACAGGTTTTTCAGACAGCATGACTGCCTCCCTCCGTTCCTGATGTTGGATCTGTCCTTCAAGGGTCTGTGCATCTGCAACTATGTGTGAGTCGCTACTATCTGTCCGCAAGTGTGTAACAGGTTGGTGAGCATTCAGTTTCTATACATGTATTGACTTTCTTTTTTGTGTTACAGGTTCTCAAGAAGTCCATTAACCTCTTCTTCTCCCTGAAGGTGTATCCTTCTAACAAATATTTTCATCTGCAACTGTGTGTGGTTCGCTGTCCATCATTCTGCAACTCTGTAACAGGTAATTGATCATTCAGTGTCTATACATATATTGCCTTTTTGATGTCTTACAGGCTTTCAGGACCAATGGCTCCCCCCTTCCTGATGGTCCATACAGTCAACAAGGTTCTGTCCATTGCAACTGTGTGTGGCTCGCTATTAATTTGTCTGCAAGTGTGTAACAGGTAGGTCATCATTCAGTTTCTATACATTTATTGACTTTCTTTGTTTGTCTTCCAGGTTTTTTGGAAAGCATGACCGCCTCCCTCCCTTCCTCATGGAGGATCTGTCCTTCAAGAGTCTGTGCATCTGCAACTGTGTGTGAGTTGCTACTATCTGTCTGCAAGTGTGTAACAGGTTGTTGATCATTCAGTTTCTATACATGTATTGACTTTCTTTTTTCTGTTACAGGATCTCAAGAAGTCCATCAACCTCTTCTTCTCCCTGAAGGTGTATCCTTCTAACAAATATTCTTATCTGTAACTGTCTGTGGTTCACTAACCATCAATCTGTAACTCTGTAACAGGTAAGTAATCATTCAGTGTCTATACATGTATTGCCTTTTTGTTGTCTTACAGGCTTTCAGAACCAACGGCTCCCACCTTCCTGATGTTGCACACAGACAACAACGGTCTGTCCATTGCAACTGTTTGTGGCTTTCTATTAATCTGTCTGCAAGTGTGTAACAGGTAGGTCATCATTCAGTTTCTATACATGTATTGACTTTCTTTGTTTGTCTTACAGGTTTTTCGGACAGCATGACTGCCTCCCTCCCTTCCTGATGGAGGATCTGTCCTTCGAGGGTCTGTGCATCTGCAACTGTTTGTGGTTCACTATTAATCTGTCTGCAAGTGTGTAACAGGTTGGTGATCATTCAGTTTCTATACATGTATTGACTTTCTTTGTTTGTCTTACAGGTTTTACAGACAGCATGATCGCCTCCCTCCCTTCCTGATGGAGGATCTGTCCTTCAAGTGTCTGTGCATCTGCAACTGTGTGTGGCTCGCTATTAATCTGTCTGCAAGTGTGTAACAGGTTGGTGATCATTCAGTTTCTATACATGTATTGACTTTCTTTTTTGTGTTACAGATTCTCAAGAAGTTCATCAACCTCTTCTTCTCCCTGAAGGTGTATCCTCCAAATATTTTAATCTGTAACTGTGTGAGGTTTGATGTTCATCATTCTGCAACTCTGTAACAGGTAAGTGATCGTTCAGTGTCTATACATGTATTGCCTTTTTGTTGTCTTACAGGCTTTCAGAACCAACGGCTCCCACCTTCCTGATGTTGCACACAGACAACAACGGTCTGTCCATTGCAACTGTTTGTGGCTTGCTATTAATCTGTCTGCAAGTGTGTAACAGGCAGGTCATCATTCAGTTTCTATACATGTATTGACTTTCTTTTTTGTGTTACACATTCTCAAGAAGTTCATCAACCTCTTGTTCTCCCTGAAGTTGTGTCCTTCTTGCAGATATTTTCATCTGTAACTGTGTGTGGTTCGCTGTCCATCATTCTGCAACTCTGTAACAGGTAAGTGATCATTCAGATTCTATACATGTATTGCCTTTTTGTTGTCTTACAGGCTTTCAGGACCAATGGCTCCCCACTTCCTGATGTTGCATACAGCCAACAAGGGACTGTCCATTGCAACTGTGTGTGACTCGCTACTATCTGTCTGCAAGTGTGTAACAGGTAGGTCATCATTCAGTTTCTATTCATGTATTGACTTTCTTTGTTTGTCTTACAGGTTTTTCGGACAGCATGACCGCCTCCCTCCCTTCCTGATGGAGGATCTGTCCTTCGAGGGTCTGTGCATATGCAACTGTTTGTGGTTCGCTATTAATCTGTCTGCAAGTGTGTAACAGGTAGGTCATCATTCAGTTTCTATACATGTATTGACTTTCTTTGTTTGTCTTACAGGTTTTACGGACAGCATGACCGCCTCCCTCCCTTCCTGATGGAGGATCTGTCCTTCAAGGGTCTGTCCATTGCAACCGTTTGTGGTTCGCTATTAATCTGTCTGCAAGTGTGTAACAGGTAAGTCATCATTCAGTTTCTATGCATGTATTGACTTTCTTTGTTTGTCTTAAAGGTTTTACGGACAGCATGACCGCCTCCCTCCCTTCCTGATGGAGGATCTGTCCTTCGAGGGTCTGTGCATCTGCAACTGTTTGTGGTTCGCTATTAATCTGTCTGCAAGTGTGTAACAGGTAAGTCATCATTCAGTTTCTATACATGTATTGACTTTCTTTGTTTGTCTGACAGGTTTTACGGACAGCATGACCGCCGCCCTCCCTTCCTGATGGAGGATCTGTCCTTCGAGGGTCTGTGCATCTGCAACTGTTTGTGGTTCGCTATTAATCTGTCTGCAAGTGTGTAACACGTAGGTCATCATTCAGTTTCTATACATGTATTGACTTTCTTTGTTTGTCTTACAGGTTTTACGGACAGCATGACCGCCTCCCTCCGTTCCTGATGGAGGATCTGTCCTTCAAGGGTCTGTGCATCTGCAACTGTGTGTGGCTCGCTATTAATCTGTCTGCAAGTGTGTAACAGGTTGGTGATCATTTAGTTTCTATACATGTATTGACTTTCTTTTTTGTGTTACAGATTCTCAAGAAGTTCATTAACCTCTTCTTCTCCATGAAGGTGTATCCTCCAAATATTTTAATCTGTAACTGTGTGAGGTTTGATGTTCATCATTCTGCAACTCTGTAACAGGTAAGTGATCGTTCAGTTTCTATACATGTATTGCCTTTTTGTTGTCTTACAGACTTTCAAGACCAGTGGCCCTCCCCTTCTTGATGGTCCATACAGTCAATAAGGGTCTTTCCATTGCAACTGTGTGTGGCTCGCTATTAATCTGTCTGCAAGTGTGTAACAGGTAGGTCATCATTCAGTTTCTATACATGTATTGACTTTCTTTGTTTGTCTTACAGGTTTTTCGGACAGCATGACCGCCTCCCTCCTTTCCTGATGGTGGATCTGTCCTTCTAGGGTCTGTGCATCTGCAACTGTGTGTGAGTCGCTACTATCTGTCTGCAAGTGTGTAACAGGTAGGGGATCATTAAGTTTCTAAACATGTATTGACTTTCTTTTTTGTGTTACAGATTCTCAAGAAGTTCATCAACCTCTTCTTCTCCCTGAAGGTGTATCCTTCTAAGAAATACATTTTTATCTGCAACTGTGTGTAGTTCGCTGTCCATCATTCTGCAACTCTGTAACAGGTAAGTGATCATTCAGTGTCTATACATGTATTGCCTTTTTGTTGTCTTACAGGCTTTCAGAACCAACGGCTCCCACCTTCCTGATGTTGCACACAGACAACAACGGTCTGTCCATTGCAACTGTTTGTGGCTTTCTATTAATCTGTCTGCAAGTGTGTAACAGGTAGGTCATCATTCAGTTTCTATACATGTATTGACTTTCTTTGTTTGTCTTACAGGTTTTTCGGACAGCATGACCGCCTCCCTCCCTTCCTGATGGAGGATCTGTCCTTCAAGGGTCTGTGCATCTTCAACTATGTGTGAGTCGCTACTATCTGTCTGCAAGTGTGTAACAGGTTGGTGAGCATTCAGTTTCTATACATGTATTGACTTTCTTTTTTGTGTTACAGGTTCTCAAGAAGTCCATTAACCTCTTCTTCTCCCTGAAGGTGTATCCTTCTAACAAATATTTTCATCTGCAACTGTGTGTGGTTCGCTGTCCATCATTCTGCAACTCTGTAACAGGTAAGTGATCATTCAGTGTCTATACATATATTGCCTTTTTGATGTCTTACAGGCTTTCAGGACCAATGGCTCCCCCCTTCCTGATGGTCCATACAGTCAACAAGGTTCTGTCCATTGCAACTGTGTGTGGCTCGCTATTAATTTGTCTGCAAGTGTGTAACAGGTAGGTCATCATTCAGTTTCTATACATTTATTGACATTCTTTGTTTGTCTTTCAGGTTTTTCGGAAAGCATGACCGCCTCCCTCCCTTCCTGATGGAGGATCTGTCCTTCAAGGGTCTGTGCATCTGCAACTGTGTGTGGCTCGCTATTAATCTGTCTGCAAGTGTGTAACAGGTAGGTCATCATTCAGTTTCTATACATGTATTGACTTTCTTTTTTGTGTTACACATTCTCAAGAAGTTCATCAACCTCTTGTTCTCCCTGAAGTTGTGTCCTTCTTACAGATATTTTCATCTGTAACTGTGTGTGGTTCGCTGTCCATCATTCTGCAACTCTGTAACAGGTAAGTGATCACTCAGTGTCTATACATGTATTGCCTTTTTGTTGTCTTACAGGCTTTCAGGACCAATGGCTCCCCACTTCCTGATGTTGCATACAGCCAACAAGGGACTGTCCATTGCAACTGTGTGTGACTCGCTACTATCTGTCTGCAAGTGTGTAACAGATAAGTCATCATTCAGTTTCTGTACATGTATTGACATTCTTTGTTTGTCTTACAGGTTTTTCAGACAGCATGACTGCCTCCCTCCGTTCCTGATGTTGGATCTGTCCTTCAAGGGTCTGTGCATCTTCAACTATGTGTGAGTCGCTACTATCTGTCTGCAAGTGTGTAACAGGTTGGTGAGCATTCAGTTTCTATACATGTATTGACTTTCTTTTTTGTGTTACACATTCTCAAGAAGTTCATCAACCTCTTGTTCTCCCTGAAGTTGTGTCCTTCTTACAGATATTTTCATCTGTAACTGTATGTGGTTCGCTGTCCATCATTCTGCAACTCTGTAACATGTAAGTGATCATTCAGTGTCTAAACATGTATTGCCTTTTTGTTGTCTTACAGGCTTTCAGGACCAATGGCTCCCCACTTCCTGATGTTGCATACAGCCAACAAGGGACTGTCCATTGCAACTGTGTGTGACTCGCTACTATCTGTCTGCAAGTGTGTAACAGAAGTCATCAATCAGTTTCTGTACATGTATTGACATTCTTTGTTTGTCTTACAGGTTTTTCAGACAGCATGACTGCCTCCCTCTGTTACTGATGTTGGATCTGTCCTTCAAGGGTCTGTGCATCTTCAACTATGTGTGAGTCGCAACTATCTGTCTGCAAGTGTGTAACAGGTTGGTGAGCATTCAGTTTCTATACATGTATTGACTTTCTTTTTTGTGTTACAGGTTCTCAAGAAGTCCATTAACCTCTTCTTCTCCCTGAAGGTGTATCCTTCTAACAAATATTTTCATCTGCAACTGTGTGTGGTTCGCTGTCCATCATTCTGCAACTCTGTAACAGGTAAGTGATTGTTCAGTGTCTATACATGTATTGCCTTTTTGTTGTCTTACAAACTTTCAGGACCAGTGGCCCTCCCCTTCCTGATGGTCCATACAGTCAACAAGGGTCTGTCCATTGCAACTGTGTGTGGCTCGCTATTAATCTGTCTGCAAGTGTGTAACAGGTAGGTCATCATTCAGTTTCTATACATGTATTGACTTTCTTTGTTTGTCTTACAGGTTTTTCGGACAGCATGACCGCCTCCCTCCCTTCCTGATGGAGGATCTGTCCTTCGAGGGTCTGTGCATCTGCAACTGTTTGTGGTTCGCTATTAATCTGTCTGCAAGTGTGTAACAGGTAGGTCATTATTCAGTTTCTATACATGTATTGACTTTCTTTGTTTGTCTTACAGGTTTTACGGACAGCATGACCGCCTCCCTCCCTTCCTGATGGAGGATCTGTCCTTCAAGGGTCTGTGCATCTGCAACTGTGTGTGGCTCACTATTAATCTGTCTGCAAGTGTGTAACAGGTAGGTCATCATTCAGTTTCTATACATGTATTGACTTTCTTTGTTTGTCTTACAGGTTTTACGGACAGCATGACCGCCTCCCTCCCTTCCTGATGGAGGATCTGTCCTTCGAGGGTCTATGCATCTGCAACTGTTTGTGGTTCGCTATTAATCTGTCTGCAAATGTGTAACAGGTAGGTCATCATTCAGTTTCTATACATGTATTGACTTTCTTTGTTTGTCTTACAGGTTTTTCGGAAAGCATGACCGCCTCCCTCCCTTCCTGATGGAGGATCTGTCCTTCAAGAGTCTGTGCATGTGCAACTGTGTGAGTTGCTACTATCTGTCTGCAAGTGTGTAACAGGTTGGTGATCATTCAGTTTCTATACATGTATTGACTTTTTCTTTTTTCTGTTACAGGATCTCAAGAAGTCCATCAACCTCTTCTTCTCCCTGAAGGTGTATCCTTCTAACAAATATTCTTATTTGTAACTGTCTGTGGTTCTCTAACCATCAATCTGCAACTCTGTAACAAGTAAGTGATCATTCAGTGTCTATACATATATTGCCTTTTTGATGTCTTACAGGCTTTCAGGACCAATGGCTCCCCACTTCCTGATGGTCCATACAGTCAACAAAGTTCTGTCCATTGCAACTGTGTGTGGCTCACTATTAATCTGTCTGCAAGTGTGTAACAGGTAGGTCATCATTCAGTTTCTATACATTTATTGACTTTCTTTGTTTGTCTTACAGGTTTTTCGGAAAGCATGACCGCCTCCCTCCCTTCCCGATGGAGGATCTGTCCTTCAAGAGTCTGTGCATTTGCAACTGTGTGTGAGTTGCTACTATCTGTTTGCAAGTGTGTAACAGGTTGGTGATCATTCAGTTTCTATACATGTATTGACTTTCTTTTTTCTGTTACAGGTTCTCACGAAGTCCATCAACCTCTTCTTCTCCCTGAAGGTGTATCCTTCTAACAAATATTATCATCTGTAACTGTCTGTGGTTCGCTAACCATCATTCTGCAACTCTGTAACAGGTAAGTGATCATTCATTTCTATACATGTATTGCCTTTTTGTTGTCTTACAGGCTTTCAGAACCAACGGCTCCCACCTTCCTGATGTTGCACACAGACAACAACGGTCTGTCCATTGCAACTGTTTGTGGCTTCCTATTAATCTGTCTGCAAGTGTGTAACAGGTAGGTCATCATTCAGTTTCTATACATGTATTGACTTTCTTTGTTTGTCTTACAGGTTTTTCGGACAGCATGACCGCCTCCCTCCCTTCCTGATGGAGGATCTGTCCTTCGAGGGTCTGTGCATCTGCAACTGTTTGTGGTTCGCTATTAATCTGTCTGCAAGTGTGTAACAGGTAGGTCATTATTCAGTTTCTATACATGTATTGACTTTCTTTGTTTGTCTTACAGGTTTTACGGAAAGCATGACCGCCTCCCTCCCTTCCTGATGGAGGATCTGTCCTTCAAGGGTCTGTGCATCTGCAACTGTGTGTGGCTCGCTATTAATCTGTCTGCAAGTGTGTAACAGGTAGGTCATCATTCAGTTTCTATACATGTATTGACTTTCTTTTTTGTGTTACAGGTTCTCAAGAAGTCCATTAACCTCTTCTTCTCCCTGAAGGTGTATCCTTCTAACAAATATTTTCATCTGCAACTGTGTGTGGTTCGCTGTCCATCATTCTGCAACTCTGTAACAGGTAAGTGATCATTCAGTGTCTATACATATATTGCCTTTTTGATGTCTTACAGGCTTTCAGGACCAATGGCTCCCCCCTTCCTGATGGTCCATACAGTCAACAATGTTCTGTCCATTGCAACTGTGTGTGGCTCGCTATTAATTTGTCTGCAAGTGTGTAACAGGTAGGTCATCATTCAGTTTCTATACATTTATTGACTTTCTTTGTTTGTCTTACAGGTTTTTCGGAAAGCATGACCGCCTCCCTCCCTTCCTGATGGAGGATCTGTCCTTCAAGAGTCTGTGCATGTGCAACTGTGTGAGTTGCTACTATCTGTCTGCAAGTGTGTAACAGGTTGGTGATCATTCAGTTTCTATACATGTATTGACTTTCTTTTTTCTGTTACAGGATCTCAAGAAGTCCATCAACCTCTTCTTCTCCCTGAAGATGTATCCTTCTAACAAATATTCTTATCTGTAACTGTCTGTGGTTCTCTAACCATCAATCTGCAACTCTGTAACAAGTAAGTGATCATTCAGTGTCTATACATATATTGCCTTTTTGATGTCTTACAGGCTTTCAGGACCAATGGCTCCCCACTTCCTGATGGTACATACAGTCAACAAAGTTCTGTCCATTGCAACTGTGTGTGGCTCACTATTAATCTGTCTGCAAGTGTGTAACAGGTAGGTCATCATTCAGTTTCTATACATTTATTGACTTTCTTTGTTTGTCTTACAGGTTTTTCGGAAAGCATGACCGCCTCCCTCCCTTCCTGATGGAGGATCTGTCCTTCAAGAGTCTGTGCATCTGCAACTGTGTGTGAGTTGCTACTATCTGTCTGCAAGTGTGTAACAGGTTGGTGATCATTCAGTTTCTATACATGTATTGACTTTCTTTTTTCTGTTACAGGTTCTCAAGAAGTCCATCAACCTTCTTCTCCCTGAAGGTGTATCCTTCTAACAAATATTCTCATCTGTAACTGTCTGTGGTTCGCTAACCATCATTCTGCAACTCTGTAACAGGTAAGTGATCATTCAGTGTCTATACATGTATTGCCTTTTTGTTGTCTTACAGGCTTTCAGAACCAACGGCTCCCACCTTCCTCATGTTGCACACAGAAGACAACAGTCTGTCCATTGCAACTGTTTGTGGCTTGCTATTAATCTGTCTGCAAGTGTGTAACAGGTAGGTCATCATTCAGTTTCTATACATGTATTGACTTTCTTTGTTTGTCTTACAGGTTTTACGGACAGCATGACCGCCTCCCTCCCTTCCTGATGGAGGATTTGTCCTTCAAGGGTCTGTGCATCTGCAACTGTGTGTTGCTCGCTATTAATCTGTCTGCAAGTGTGTAACAGGTAGGTCATCATTCAGTTTCTATACATGTATTGACTTTCTTTGTTTGTCTTACAGGTTTTACGGACAGCATGACCGCCTCCCTCCCTTCCTGATGGAGGATATGTCCTTCAAGGGTCTGTGCATCTTCAACTATGTGTGAGTCGCTACTATCTGTCTGCAAGTGTGTAACAGGTTGGTGAGCATTCAGTTTCTATACATGTATTGACTTTCTTTTTTGTGTTACACATTCTCAAGAAGTTCATCAACCTCTTGTTCTCCCTGAAGTTGTGTCCTTCTTACAGATATTTTCATCTGTAACTGTATGTGGTTCGCTGTCCATCATTCTGCAACTCTGTAACATGTAAGTGATCATTCAGTGTCTATACATGTATTGCCTTTTTGTTGTCTTACAGGCTTTCAGGACCAATGGCTCCCCACTTCCTGATGTTGCATACAGCCAACAAGGGACTGTCCATTGCAACTGTGTGTGACTCGCTACTATCTGTCTGCAAGTGTGTAACAGAAGTCATCAATCAGTTTCTGTACATGTATTGACATTCTTTGTTTGTCTTACAGGTTTTTCAGACAGCATGACTGCCTCCCTCTGTTCCTGATGTTGGATCTGTCCTTCAAGGGTCTGTGCATCTTCAACTATGTGTGAGTCGCTACTATCTGTCTGCAAGTGTGTAACAGGTTGGTGAGCATTCAGTTTCTATACATGTATTGACTTTCTTTTTTGTGTTACAGGTTCTCAAGAAGTCCATTAACCTCTTCTTCTCCCTGAAGGTGTATCCTTCTAACAAATATTTTCATCTGCAACTGTGTGTGGTTCGCTGTCCATCATTCTGCAACTCTGTAACAGGTAAGTGATTGTTCAGTGTCTATACATGTATTGCCTTTTTGTTGTCTTACAGGCTTTCAGAACCAACGGCTCCCACCTTCCTGATGTTGCACACAGACAACAACGGTCTGTCCATTGCAACTGTTTGTGGCTTTCTATTAATCTGTCTGCAAGTGTGTAACAGGTAGGTCATCATTCAGTTTCTATACATGTATTGACTTTCTTTGTTTGTCTTACAGGTTTTTCGGACAGCATGACCGCCTCCCTCCCTTCCTGATGGAGGATCTGTCCTTCAAGGGTCTGTGCATCTTCAACTATGTGTGAGTCGCTACTATCTGTCTGCAAGTGTGTAACAGGTTGGTGAGCATTCAGTTTCTATACATGTATTGACTTTCTTTTTTGTGTTACAGGTTCTCAAGAAGTCCATTAACCTCTTCTTCTCCCTGAAGGTGTATCCTTCTAACAAATATTTTCATCTGCAACTGTGTGTGGTTCGCTGTCCATCATTCTGCAACTCTGTAACAGGTAAGTGATCATTCAGTGTCTATACATATATTGCCTTTTTGATGTCTTACAGGCTTTCAGGACCAATGGCTCCCCACTTCCTGATGGTCCATACAGTCAACAAAGTTCTGTCCATTGCAACTGTGTGTGGCTCACTATTAATCTGTCTGCAAGTGTGTAACAGGTAGGTCATCATTCAGTTTCTATACATTTATTGACTTTCTTTGTTTGTCTTACAGGTTTTTCGGAAAGCATGACCGCCTCCCTCCCTTCCCGATGGAGGATCTGTCCTTGCAAGTGTGTAACAGGTTGGTGATCATTCAGTTTCTATACATGTATTGACTTTCTTTTTTCTGTTACAGGTTCTCACGAAGTCCATCAACCTCTTCTTCTCCCTGAAGGTGTATCCTTCTAACAAATATTCTCATCTGTAACTGTCTGTGGTTCGCTAACCATCATTCTGCAACTCTGTAACAGGTAAGTGATCATTCATTTCTATACATGTATTGCCTTTTTGTTGTCTTACAGGCTTTCAGAACCAACGGCTCCCACCTTCCTGATGTTGCACACAGACAACAACGGTCTGTCCATTGCAACTGTTTGTGGCTTCCTATTAATCTGTCTGCAAGTGTGTAACAGGTAGGTCATCATTCAGTTTCTATACATGTATTGACTTTCTTTGTTTGTCTTACAGGTTTTTCGGACAGCATGACCGCCTCCCTCCCTTCCTGATGGAGGATCTGTCCTTCGAGGGTCTGTGCATCTGCAACTGTTTGTGGTTCGCTATTAATCTGTCTGCAAGTGTGTAACAGGTAGGTCATTATTCAGTTTCTATACATGTATTGACTTTCTTTGTTTGTCTTACAGGTTTTACGGACAGCATGACCGCCTCCCTCCCTTCCTGATGGAGGATCTGTCCTTCAAGGGTCTGTGCATCTGCAACTGTGTGTGGCTCGCTATTAATCTGTCTGCAAGTGTGTAACAGGTAGGTCATCATTCAGTTTCTATACATGTATTGACTTTCTTTTTTGTGTTACAGGTTCTCAAGAAGTCCATTAACCTCTTCTTCTCCCTGAAGGTGTATCCTTCTAACAAATATTTTCATCTGCAACTGTGTGTGGTTCGCTGTCCATCATTCTGCAACTCTGTAACAGGTAAGTGATCATTCAGTGTCTATACATATATTGCCTTTTTGATGTCTTACAGGCTTTCAGGACCAATGGCTCCCCCCTTCCTGATGGTCCATACAGTCAACAATGTTCTGTCCATTGCAACTGTGTGTGGCTCGCTATTAATTTGTCTGCAAGTGTGTAACAGGTAGGTCATCATTCAGTTTCTATACATTTATTGACTTTCTTTGTTTGTCTTACAGGTTTTTCGGAAAGCATGACCGCCTCCCTCCCTTCCTGATGGAGGATCTGTCCTTCAAGAGTCTGTGCATGTGCAACTGTGTGAGTTGCTACTATCTGTCTGCAAGTGTGTAACAGGTTGGTGATCATTCAGTTTCTATACATGTATTGACTTTCTTTTTTCTGTTACAGGATCTCAAGAAGTCCATCAACCTCTTCTTCTCCCTGAAGGTGTATCCTTCTAACAAATATTCTTATCTGTAACTGTCTGTGGTTCTCTAACCATCAATCTGCAACTCTGTAACAAGTAAGTGATCATTCAGTGTCTATACATATATTGCCTTTTTGATGTCTTACAGGCTTTCAGGACCAATGGCTCCCCACTTCCTGATGGTCCATACAGTCAACAAAGTTCTGTCCATTGCAACTGTGTGTGGCTCACTATTAATCTGTCTGCAAGTGTGTAACAGGTAGGTCATCATTCAGTTTCTATACATTTATTGACTTTCTTTGTTTGTCTTACAGGTTTTTCGGAAAGCATGACCGCCTCCCTCCCTTCCTGATGGAGGATCTGTCCTTCAAGAGTCTGTGCATCTGCAACTGTGTGTGAGTTGCTACTATCTGTCTGCAAGTGTGTAACAGGTTGGTGATCATTCAGTTTCTATACATGTATTGACTTTCTTTTTTCTGTTACAGGTTCTCAAGAAGTCCATCAACCTTCTTCTCCCTGAAGGTGTATCCTTCTAACAAATATTCTCATCTGTAACTGTCTGTGGTTCGCTAACCATCATTCTGCAACTCTGTAACAGGTAAGTGATCATTCAGTGTCTATACATGTATTGCCTTTTTGTTGTCTTACAGGCTTTCAGAACCAACGGCTCCCACCTTCCTCATGTTGCACACAGAAGACAACAGTCTGTCCATTGCAACTGTTTGTGGCTTGCTATTAATCCGTCTGCAAGTGTGTAACAGGTAGGTCATCATTCAGTTTCTATACATGTATTGACTTTCTTTGTTTGTCTTACAGGTTTTACGGACAGCATGACCGCCTCCCTCCCTTCCTGATGGAGGATATGTCCTTCAAGGGTCTGTGCATCTTCAACTATGTGTGAGTCGCTACTATCTGTCTGCAAGTGTGTAACAGGTTGGTGAGCATTCAGTTTCTATACATGTATTGACTTTCTTTTTTGTGTTACACATTCTCAAGAAGTTCATCAACCTCTTGTTCTCCCTGAAGTTGTGTCCTTCTTACAGATATTTTCATCTGTAACTGTATGTGGTTCGCTGTCCATCATTCTGCAACTCTGTAACATGTAAGTGATCATTCAGTGTCTATACATGTATTGCCTTTTTATTGTCTTACAGGCTTTCAGGACCAATGGCTCCCCACTTCCTGTTGTTGCATACAGCCAACAAGGGACTGTCCATTGCAACTGTGTGTGACTCGCTACTATCTGTCTGCAAGTGTGTAACAGAAGTCATCAATCAGTTTCTGTACATGTATTGACATTCTTTGTTTGTCTTACAGGTTTTTCAGACAGCATGACTGCCTCCCTCTGTTCCTGATGTTGGATCTGTCCTTCAAGGGTCTGTGCATCTTCAACTATGTGTGAGTCGCTACTATCTGTCTGCAAGTGTGTAACAGGTTGGTGAGCATTCAGTTTCTATACATGTATTGACTTTCTTTTTTGTGTTACAGGTTCTCAAGAAGTCCATTAACCTCTTCTTCTCCCTGAAGGTGTATCCTTCTAACAAATATTTTCATCTGCAACTGTGTGTGGTTCGCTGTCCATCATTCTGCAACTCTGTAACAGGTAAGTGATTGTTCAGTGTCTATACATGTATTGCCTTTTTGTTGTCTTACAGGCTTTCAGAACCAACGGCTCCCACCTTCCTGATGTTGCACACAGACAACAACGGTCTGTCCATTGCAACTGTTTGTGGCTTTCTATTAATCTGTCTGCAAGTGTGTAACAGGTAGGTCATCATTCAGTTTCTATACATGTATTGACTTTCTTTGTTTGTCTTACAGGTTTTTCGGACAGCATGACCGCCTCCCTCCCTTCCTGATGGAGGATCTGTCCTTCAAGGGTCTGTGCATCTTCAACTATGTGTGAGTCGCTACTATCTGTCTGCAAGTGTGTAACAGGTTGGTGAGCATTCAGTTTCTATACATGTATTGACTTTCTTTTTTGTGTTACAGGTTCTCAAGAAGTCCATTAACCTCTTCTTCTCCCTGAAGGTGTATCCTTCTAACAAATATTTTCATCTGCAACTGTGTGTGGTTCGCTGTCCATCATTCTGCAACTCTGTAACAGGTAAGTGATCATTCAGTGTCTATACATATATTGCCTTTTTGATGTCTTACAGGCTTTCAGGACCAATGGCTCCCCCCTTCCTGATGGTCCATACAGTCAACAATGTTCTGTCCATTGCAACTGTGTGTGGCTCGCTATTAATTTGTCTGCAAGTGTGTAACAGGTAGGTCATCATTCAGTTTCTATACATTTATTGACTTTCTTTGTTTGTCTTACAGGTTTTTCGGAAAGCATGACCGCCTCCCTCCCTTCCTGATGGAGGATCTGTCCTTCAAGAGTCTGTGCATGTGCAACTGTGTGAGTTGCTACTATCTGTCTGCAAGTGTGTAACAGGTTGGTGATCATTCAGTTTCTATACATGTATTGACTTTCTTTTTTCTGTTACAGGATCTCAAGAAGTCCATCAACCTCTTCTTCTCCCTGAAGGTGTATCCTTCTAACAAATATTCTTATCTGTAACTGTCTGTGGTTCTCTAACCATCAATCTGCAACTCTGTAACAAGTAAGTGATCATTCAGTGTCTATACTTATATTGCCTTTTTGATGTCTTACAGGCTTTTAGGACCAATGGCTCCCCACTTCCTGATGGTCCATACAGTCAACAAAGTTCTGTCCATTGCAACTGTGTGTGGCTCACTATTAATCTGTCTGCAAGTGTGTAACAGGTAGGTCATCATTCAGTTTCTATACATTTATTGACTTTCTTTGTTTGTCTTACAGGTTTTTCGGAAAGCATGACCGCCTCCCTCCCTTCCTGATGGAGGATCTGTCCTTCAAGAGTCTGTGCATCTGCAACTGTGTGTGAGTTGCTACTATCTGTCTGCAAGTGTGTAACAGGTTGGTGATCATTCAGTTTCTATACATGTATTGACTTTCTTTTTTCTGTTACAGGTTCTCAAGAAGTCCATCAACCTTCTTCTCCCTGAAGGTGTATCCTTCTAACAAATATTCTCATCTGTAACTGTCTGTGGTTCGCTAACCATCATTCTGCAACTCTGTAACAGGTAAGTGATCATTCAGTGTCTATACATGTATTGCCTTTTTGTTGTCTTACAGGCTTTCAGAACCAACGGCTCCCACCTTCCTCATGTTGCACACAGAAGACAACAGTCTGTCCATTGCAACTGTTTGTGGCTTGCTATTAATCTGTCTGCAAGTGTGTAACAGGTAGGTCATCATTCAGTTTCTATACATGTATTGACTTTCTTTGTTTGTCTTACAGGTTTTACGGACAGCATGACCGCCTCCCTCCCTTCCTGATGGAGGATTTGTCCTTCAAGGGTCTGTGCATCTGCAACTGTGTGTTGCTCGCTATTAATCTGTCTGCAAGTGTGTAACAGGTAGGTCATCATTCAGTTTCTATACATGTATTGACTTTCTTTGTTTGTCTTACAGGTTTTACGGACAGCATGACCGCCTCCCTCCCTTCCTGATGGAGGATATGTCCTTCAAGGGTCTGTGCATCTTCAACTATGTGTGAGTCGCTACTATCTGTCTGCAAGTGTGTAACAGGTTGGTGAGCATTCAGTTTCTATACATGTATTGACTTTCTTTTTTGTGTTACACATTCTCAAGAAGTTCATCAACCTCTTGTTCTCCCTGAAGTTGTGTCCTTCTTACAGATATTTTCATCTGTAACTGTATGTGGTTCGCTGTCCATCATTCTGCATCTCTGTAACAGGTAAGTGATCATTCAGTGTCTATACATGTATTGCCTTTTTGTTGTCTTACAGGCTTTCAGGACCAATGGCTCCCCACTTCCTGATGTTGCATACAGCCAACAAGGGACTGTCCATTGCAACTGTGTGTGACTCGCTACTATCTGTCTGCAAGTGTGTAACAGAAGTCATCAATCAGTTTCTGTACATGTATTGACATTCTTTGTTTGTCTTACAGGTTTTTCAGACAGCATGACTGCCTCCCTCTGTTCCTGATGTTGGATCTGTCCTTCAAGGGTCTGTGCATCTTCAACTATGTGTGAGTCGCTACTATCTGTCTGCAAGTGTGTAACAGGTTGGTGAGCATTCAGTTTCTATACATGTATTGACTTTCTTTTTTGTGTTACAGGTTCTCAAGAAGTCCATTAACCTCTTCTTCTCCCTGAAGGTGTATCCTTCTAACAAATATTTTCATCTGCAACTGTGTGTGGTTCGCTAACCATCATTCTGCAACTCTGTAACAGGTAAGTGATTGTTCAGTGTCTATACATGTATTGCCTTTTTGTTGTCTTACAGGCTTTCAGAACCAACGGCTCCCACCTTCCTGATGTTGCACACAGACAACAACGGTCTGTCCATTGCAACTGTTTGTGGCTTCCTATTAATCTGTCTGCAAGTGTGTAACAGGTAGGTCATCATTCAGTTTCTATACATGTATTGACTTTCTTTGTTTGTCTTACAGGTTTTTCGGACAGCATGACCGCCTCCCTCCCTTCCTGATGGAGGATCTGTCCTTCGAGGGTCTGTGCATCTGCAACTGTTTGTGGTTCGCTATTAATCTGTCTGCAAGTGTGTAACAGGTAGGTCATTATTCAGTTTCTATACATGTATTGACTTTCTTTGTTTGTCTTACAGGTTTTACGGACAGCATGACCGCCTCCCTCCCTTCCTGATGGAGGATCTGTCCTTCAATTGTCTGTGCATCTGCAACTGTGTGTGGCTCGCTATTAATCTGTCTGCAAGTGTGTAACAGGTAGGTCATCATTCAGTTTCTATACATGTATTGACTTTCTTTTTTGTGTTACAGGTTCTCAAGAAGTCCATTAACCTCTTCTTCTCCCTGAAGGTGTATCCTTCTAACAAATATTTTCATCTGCAACTGTGTGTGGTTCGCTGTCCATCATTCTGCAACTCTGTAACAGGTAAGTGATCATTCAGTGTCTATACATATATTGCCTTTTTGATGTCTTACAGGCTTTCAGGACCAATGGCTCCCCCCTTCCTGATGGTCCATACAGTCAACAATGTTCTGTCCATTGCAACTGTGTGTGGCTCGCTATTAATTTGTCTGCAAGTGTGTAACAGGTAGGTCATCATTCAGTTTCTATACATTTATTGACTTTCTTTGTTTGTCTTACAGGTTTTTCGGAAAGCATGACCGCCTCCCTCCCTTCCTGATGGAGGATCTGTCCTTCAAGAGTCTGTGCATGTGCAACTGTGTGAGTTGCTACTATCTGTCTGCAAGTGTGTAACAGGTTGGTGATCATTCAGTTTCTATACATGTATTGACTTTCTTTTTTCTGTTACAGGATCTCAAGAAGTCCATCAACCTCTTCTTCTCCCTGAAGGTGTATCCTTCTAACAAATATTCTTATCTGTAACTGTCTGTGGTTCTCTAACCATCAATCTGCAACTCTGTAACAAGTAAGTGATCATTCAGTGTCTATACATATATTGCCTTTTTGATGTCTTACAGGCTTTCAGGACCAATGGCTCCCCACTTCCTGATGGTCCATACAGTCAACAAAGTTCTGTCCATTGCAACTGTGTGTGGCTCACTATTAATCTGTCTGCAAGTGTGTAACAGGTAGGTCATCATTCAGTTTCTATACATTTATTGACTTTCTTTGTTTGTCTTACAGGTTTTTCGGAAAGCATGACCGCCTCCCTCCCTTCCTGATGGAGGATCTGTCCTTCAAGAGTCTGTGCATCTGCAACTGTGTGTGAGTTGCTACTATCTGTCTGCAAGTGTGTAACAGGTTGGTGATCATTCAGTTTCTATACATGTATTGACTTTCTTTTTTCTGTTACAGGTTCTCAAGAAGTCCATCAACCTTCTTCTCCCTGAAGGTGTATCCTTCTAACAAATATTCTCATCTGTAACTGTCTGTGGTTCGCTAACCATCATTCTGCAACTCTGTAACAGGTAAGTGATCATTCAGTGTCTATACATGTATTGCCTTTTTGTTGTCTTACAGGCTTTCAGAACCAACGGCTCCCACCTTCCTCATGTTGCACACAGAAGACAACAGTCTGTCCATTGCAACTGTTTGTGGCTTGCTATTAATCTGTCTGCAAGTGTGTAACAGGTAGGTCATCATTCAGTTTCTATACATGTATTGACTTTCTTTGTTTGTCTTACAGGTTTTACGGACAGCATGACCGCCTCCCTCCCTTCCTGATGGAGGATTTGTCCTTCAAGGGTCTGTGCATCTGCAACTGTGTGTTGCTCGCTATTAATCTGTCTGCAAGTGTGTAACAGGTAGGTCATCATTCAGTTTCTATACATGTATTGACTTTCTTTGTTTGTCTTACAGGTTTTACGGACAGCATGACCGCCTCCCTCCCTTCCTGATGGAGGATATGTCCTTCAAGGGTCTGTGCATCTTCAACTATGTGTGAGTCGCTACTATCTGTCTGCAAGTGTGTAACAGGTTGGTGAGCATTCAGTTTCTATACATGTATTGACTTTCTTTTTTGTGTTACACATTCTCAAGAAGTTCATCAACCTCTTGTTCTCCCTGAAGTTGTGTCCTTCTTACAGATATTTTCATCTGTAACTGTATGTGGTTCGCTGTCCATCATTCTGCAACTCTATAACATGTAAGTGATCATTCAGTGTCTATACATGTATTGCCTTTTTGTTGTCTTACAGGCTTTCAGGACCAATGGCTCCCCACTTCCTGATGTTGCATACAGCCAACAAGGGACTGTCCATTGCAACTGTGTGTGACTCGCTACTATCTGTCTGCAAGTGTGTAACAGAAGTCATCAATCAGTTTCTGTACATGTATTGACATTCTTTGTTTGTCTTACAGGTTTTTCAGACAGCATGACTGCCTCCCTCTGTTCCTGATGTTGGATCTGTCCTTCAAGGGTCTGTGCATCTTCAACTATGTGTGAGTCGCTACTATCTGTCTGCAAGTGTGTAACAGGTTGGTGAGCATTCAGTTTCTATACATGTATTGACTTTCTTTTTTGTGTTACAGGTTCTCAAGAAGTCCATTAACCTCTTCTTCTCCCTGAAGGTGTATCCTTCTAACAAATATTTTCATCTGCAACTGTGTGTGGTTCGCTGTCCATCATTCTGCAACTCTGTAACAGGTAAGTGATTGTTCAGTGTCTATACATGTATTGCCTTTTTGTTGTCTTACAGGCTTTCAGAACCAACGGCTCCCACCTTCCTGATGTTGCACACAGACAACAACGGTCTGTCCATTGCAACTGTTTGTGGCTTTCTATTAATCTGTCTGCAAGTGTGTAACAGGTAGGTCATCATTCAGTTTCTATACATGTATTGACTTTCTTTGTTTGTCTTACAGGTTTTTCGGACAGCATGACCGCCTCCCTCCCTTCCTGATGGAGGATCTGTCCTTCAAGGGTCTGTGCATCTTCAACTATGTGTGAGTCGCTACTATCTGTCTGCAAGTGTGTAACAGGTTGGTGAGCATTCAGTTTCTATACATGTATTGACTTTCTTTTTTGTGTTACAGGTTCTCAAGAAGTCCATTAACCTCTTCTTCTCCCTGAAGGTGTATCCTTCTAACAAATATTTTCATCTGCAACTGTGTGTGGTTCGCTGTCCATCATTCTGCAACTCTGTAACAGGTAAGTGATCATTCAGTGTCTATACATATATTGCCTTTTTGATGTCTTACAGGCTTTCAGGACCAATGGCTCCCCCCTTCCTGATGGTCCATACAGTCAACAATGTTCTGTCCATTGCAACTGTGTGTGGCTCGCTATTAATTTGTCTGCAAGTGTGTAACAGGTAGGTCATCATTCAGTTTCTATACATTTATTGACTTTCTTTGTTTGTCTTACAGGTTTTTCGGAAAGCATGACCGCCTCCCTCCCTTCCTGATGGAGGATCTGTCCTTCAAGAGTCTGTGCATGTGCAACTGTGTGAGTTGCTACTATCTGTCTGCAAGTGTGTAACAGGTTGGTGATCATTCAGTTTCTATACATGTATTGACTTTCTTTTTTCTGTTACAGGATCTCAAGAAGTCCATCAACCTCTTCTTCTCCCTGAAGGTGTATCCTTCTAACAAATATTCTTATCTGTAACTGTCTGTGGTTCTCTAACCATCAATCTGCAACTCTGTAACAAGTAAGTGATCATTCAGTGTCTATACTTATATTGCCTTTTTGATGTCTTACAGGCTTTTAGGACCAATGGCTCCCCACTTCCTGATGGTCCATACAGTCAACAAAGTTCTGTCCATTGCAACTGTGTGTGGCTCACTATTAATCTGTCTGCAAGTGTGTAACAGGTAGGTCATCATTCAGTTTCTATACATTTATTGACTTTCTTTGTTTGTCTTACAGGTTTTTCGGAAAGCATGACCGCCTCCCTCCCTTCCTGATGGAGGATCTGTCCTTCAAGAGTCTGTGCATCTGCAACTGTGTGTGAGTTGCTACTATCTGTCTGCAAGTGTGTAACAGGTTGGTGATCATTCAGTTTCTATACATGTATTGACTTTCTTTTTTCTGTTACAGGTTCTCAAGAAGTCCATCAACCTTCTTCTCCCTGAAGGTGTATCCTTCTAACAAATATTCTCATCTGTAACTGTCTGTGGTTCGCTAACCATCATTCTGCAACTCTGTAACAGGTAAGTGATCATTCAGTGTCTATACATGTATTGCCTTTTTGTTGTCTTACAGGCTTTCAGAACCAACGGCTCCCACCTTCCTCATGTTGCACACAGAAGACAACAGTCTGTCCATTGCAACTGTTTGTGGCTTGCTATTAATCTGTCTGCAAGTGTGTAACAGGTAGGTCATCATTCAGTTTCTATACATGTATTGACTTTCTTTGTTTGTCTTACAGGTTTTACGGACAGCATGACCGCCTCCCTCCCTTCCTGATGGAGGATTTGTCCTTCAAGGGTCTGTGCATCTGCAACTGTGTGTTGCTCGCTATTAATCTGTCTGCAAGTGTGTAACAGGTAGGTCATCATTCAGTTTCTATACATGTATTGACTTTCTTTGTTTGTCTTACAGGTTTTACGGACAGCATGACCGCCTCCCTCCCTTCCTGATGGAGGATCTGTCCTTCAATTGTCTGTGCATCTGCAACTGTGTGTGGCTCGCTATTAATCTGTCTGCAAGTGTGTAACAGGTAGGTCATCATTCAGTTTCTATACATGTATTGACTTTCTTTTTTGTGTTACAGGTTCTCAAGAAGTCCATTAACCTCTTCTTCTCCCTGAAGGTGTATCCTTCTAACAAATATTTTCATCTGCAACTGTGTGTGGTTCGCTGTCCATCATTCTGCAACTCTGTAACAGGTAAGTGATCATTCAGTGTCTATACATATATTGCCTTTTTGATGTCTTACAGGCTTTCAGGACCAATGGCTCCCCCCTTCCTGATGGTCCATACAGTCAACAATGTTCTGTCCATTGCAACTGTGTGTGGCTCGCTATTAATTTGTCTGCAAGTGTGTAACAGGTAGGTCATCATTCAGTTTCTATACATTTATTGACTTTCTTTGTTTGTCTTACAGGTTTTTCGGAAAGCATGACCGCCTCCCTCCCTTCCTGATGGAGGATCTGTCCTTCAAGAGTCTGTGCATGTGCAACTGTGTGAGTTGCTACTATCTGTCTGCAAGTGTGTAACAGGTTGGTGATCATTCAGTTTCTATACATGTATTGACTTTCTTTTTTCTGTTACAGGATCTCAAGAAGTCCATCAACCTCTTCTTCTCCCTGAAGGTGTATCCTTCTAACAAATATTCTTATCTGTAACTGTCTGTGGTTCTCTAACCATCAATCTGCAACTCTGTAACAAGTAAGTGATCATTCAGTGTCTATACATATATTGCCTTTTTGATGTCTTACAGGCTTTCAGGACCAATGGCTCCCCACTTCCTGATGGTCCATACAGTCAACAAAGTTCTGTCCATTGCAACTGTGTGTGGCTCACTATTAATCTGTCTGCAAGTGTGTAACAGGTAGGTCATCATTCAGTTTCTATACATTTATTGACTTTCTTTGTTTGTCTTACAGGTTTTTCGGAAAGCATGACCGCCTCCCTCCCTTCCTGATGGAGGATCTGTCCTTCAAGAGTCTGTGCATCTGCAACTGTGTGTGAGTTGCTACTATCTGTCTGCAAGTGTGTAACAGGTTGGTGATCATTCAGTTTCTATACATGTATTGACTTTCTTTTTTCTGTTACAGGTTCTCAAGAAGTCCATCAACCTTCTTCTCCCTGAAGGTGTATCCTTCTAACAAATATTCTCATCTGTAACTGTCTGTGGTTCGCTAACCATCATTCTGCAACTCTGTAACAGGTAAGTGATCATTCAGTGTCTATACATGTATTGCCTTTTTGTTGTCTTACAGGCTTTCAGAACCAACGGCTCCCACCTTCCTCATGTTGCACACAGAAGACAACAGTCTGTCCATTGCAACTGTTTGTGGCTTGCTATTAATCTGTCTGCAAGTGTGTAACAGGTAGGTCATCATTCAGTTTCTATACATGTATTGACTTTCTTTGTTTGTCTTACAGGTTTTACGGACAGCATGACCGCCTCCCTCCCTTCCTGATGGAGGATTTGTCCTTCAAGGGTCTGTGCATCTGCAACTGTGTGTTGCTCGCTATTAATCTGTCTGCAAGTGTGTAACAGGTAGGTCATCATTCAGTTTCTATACATGTATTGACTTTCTTTGTTTGTCTTACAGGTTTTACGGACAGCATGACCGCCTCCCTCCCTTCCTGATGGAGGATATGTCCTTCAAGGGTCTGTGCATCTTCAACTATGTGTGAGTCGCTACTATCTGTCTGCAAGTGTGTAACAGGTTGGTGAGCATTCAGTTTCTATACATGTATTGACTTTCTTTTTTGTGTTACACATTCTCAAGAAGTTCATCAACCTCTTGTTCTCCCTGAAGTTGTGTCCTTCTTACAGATATTTTCATCTGTAACTGTATGTGGTTCGCTGTCCATCATTCTGCAACTCTATAACATGTAAGTGATCATTCAGTGTCTATACATGTATTGCCTTTTTGTTGTCTTACAGGCTTTCAGGACCAATGGCTCCCCACTTCCTGATGTTGCATACAGCCAACAAGGGACTGTCCATTGCAACTGTGTGTGACTCGCTACTATCTGTCTGCAAGTGTGTAACAGAAGTCATCAATCAGTTTCTGTACATGTATTGACATTCTTTGTTTGTCTTACAGGTTTTTCAGACAGCATGACTGCCTCCCTCTGTTCCTGATGTTGGATCTGTCCTTCAAGGGTCTGTGCATCTTCAACTATGTGTGAGTCGCTACTATCTGTCTGCAAGTGTGTAACAGGTTGGTGAGCATTCAGTTTCTATACATGTATTGACTTTCTTTTTTGTGTTACAGGTTCTCAAGAAGTCCATTAACCTCTTCTTCTCCCTGAAGGTGTATCCTTCTAACAAATATTTTCATCTGCAACTGTGTGTGGTTCGCTGTCCATCATTCTGCAACTCTGTAACAGGTAAGTGATTGTTCAGTGTCTATACATGTATTGCCTTTTTGTTGTCTTACAGGCTTTCAGAACCAACGGCTCCCACCTTCCTGATGTTGCACACAGACAACAACGGTCTGTCCATTGCAACTGTTTGTGGCTTTCTATTAATCTGTCTGCAAGTGTGTAACAGGTAGGTCATCATTCAGTTTCTATACATGTATTGACTTTCTTTGTTTGTCTTACAGGTTTTTCGGACAGCATGACCGCCTCCCTCCCTTCCTGATGGAGGATCTGTCCTTCAAGGGTCTGTGCATCTTCAACTATGTGTGAGTCGCTACTATCTGTCTGCAAGTGTGTAACAGGTTGGTGAGCATTCAGTTTCTATACATGTATTGACTTTCTTTTTTGTGTTACAGGTTCTCAAGAAGTCCATTAACCTCTTCTTCTCCCTGAAGGTGTATCCTTCTAACAAATATTTTCATCTGCAACTGTGTGTGGTTCGCTGTCCATCATTCTGCAACTCTGTAACAGGTAAGTGATCATTCAGTGTCTATACATATATTGCCTTTTTGATGTCTTACAGGCTTTCAGGACCAATGGCTCCCCCCTTCCTGATGGTCCATACAGTCAACAATGTTCTGTCCATTGCAACTGTGTGTGGCTCGCTATTAATTTGTCTGCAAGTGTGTAACAGGTAGGTCATCATTCAGTTTCTATACATTTATTGACTTTCTTTGTTTGTCTTACAGGTTTTTCGGAAAGCATGACCGCCTCCCTCCCTTCCTGATGGAGGATCTGTCCTTCAAGAGTCTGTGCATGTGCAACTGTGTGAGTTGCTACTATCTGTCTGCAAGTGTGTAACAGGTTGGTGATCATTCAGTTTCTATACATGTATTGACTTTCTTTTTTCTGTTACAGGATCTCAAGAAGTCCATTAACCTCTTCTTCTCCCTGAAGGTGTATCCTTCTAACAAATATTTTCATCTGCAACTGTGTGTGATTCGCTGTCCATCATTCTGCAACTCTGTAACAGGTAAGTGATCATTCAGTGTCTATACATATATTGCCTTTTTGTTGTCTTACAGGCTTTCAGAACCAACGGCTCCCACCTTCCTGATGTTGCACACAGACAACAACGGTCTGTCCATTGCAACTGTTTGTGGCTTTCTATTAATCTGTCTGCAAGTGTGTAACAGGTAGGTCATCATTCAGTTTCTATACATGTATTGACTTTCTTTGTTTGTCTTACAGGTTTTTCGGACAGCATGACCGCCTCCCTCCCTTCCTGATGGAGGATCTGTCCTTCAAGGGCCTGTGCATCTTCAACTATGTGTGAGTCGCTACTATCTGTCTGCAAGTGTGTAACAGGTTGGTGAGCATTCAGTTTCTATACATGTATTGACTTTCTTTTTTGTGTTACAGGTTCTCAAGAAGTCCATTAACCTCTTCTTCTCCCTGAAGGTGTATCCTTCTAACAAATATTTTCATCTGCAACTGTGTGTGGTTCGCTGTCCATCATTCTGCAACTCTGTAACAGGTAAGTGATCATTCAGTGTCTATACATATATTGCCTTTTTGATGTCTTACAGGCTTTCAGGACCAATGGCTCCCCCCTTCCTGATGGTCCATACAGTCAACAATGTTCTGTCCATTGCAACTGTGTGTGGCTCGCTATTAATTTGTCTGCAAGTGTGTAACAGGTAGGTCATCATTCAGTTTCTATACATTTATTGACTTTCTTTGTTTGTCTTACAGGTTTTTCGGAAAGCATGACCGCCTCCCTCCCTTCCTGATGGAGGATCTGTCCTTCAAGAGTCTGTGCATGTGCAACTGTGTGAGTTGCTACTATCTGTCTGCAAGTGTGTAACAGGTTGGTGATCATTCAGTTTCTATACATGTATTGACTTTCTTTTTTCTGTTACAGGATCTCAAGAAGTCCATCAACCTCTTCTTCTCCCTGAAGGTGTATCCTTCTAACAAATATTCTTATCTGTAACTGTCTGTGGTTCTCTAACCATCAATCTGCAACTCTGTAACAAGTAAGTGATCATTCAGTGTCTATACTTATATTGCCTTTTTGATGTCTTACAGGCTTTTAGGACCAATGGCTCCCCACTTCCTGATGGTCCATACAGTCAACAAAGTTCTGTCCATTGCAACTGTGTGTGGCTCACTATTAATCTGTCTGCAAGTGTGTAACAGGTAGGTCATCATTCAGTTTCTATACATTTATTGACTTTCTTTGTTTGTCTTACAGGTTTTTCGGAAAGCATGACCGCCTCCCTCCCTTCCCGATGGAGGATCTGTCCTTCAAGAGTCTGTGCATTTGCAACTGTGTGTGAGTTGCTACTATCTGTTTGCAAGTGTGTAACAGGTTGGTGATCATTCAGTTTCTATACATGTATTGACTTTCTTTTTTCTGTTACAGGTTCTCACGAAGTCCATCAACCTCTTCTTCTCCCTGAAGGTGTATCCTTCTAACAAATATTCTCATCTGTAACTGTCTGTGGTTCGCTAACCATCATTCTGCAACTCTGTAACAGGTAAGTGATCATTCATTTCTATACATGTATTGCCTTTTTGTTGTCTTACAGGCTTTCAGAACCAACGGCTCCCACCTTCCTGATGTTGCACACAGACAACAACGGTCTGTCCATTGCAACTGTTTGTGGCTTCCTATTAATCTGTCTGCAAGTGTGTAACAGGTAGGTCATCATTCAGTTTCTATACATGTATTGACTTTCTTTGTTTGTCTTACAGGTTTTTCGGACAGCATGACCGCCTCCCTCCCTTCCTGATGGAGGATCTGTCCTTCGAGGGTCTGTGCATCTGCAACTGTTTGTGGTTCGCTATTAATCTGTCTGCAAGTGTGTAACAGGTAGGTCATTATTCAGTTTCTATACATGTATTGACTTTCTTTGTTTGTCTTACAGGTTTTACGGACAGCATGACCGCCTCCCTCCCTTCCTGATGGAGGATCTGTCCTTCAAGGGTCTGTGCATCTGCAACTGTGTGTGGCTCGCTATTAATCTGTCTGCAAGTGTGTAACAGGTAGGTCATCATTCAGTTTCTATACATGTATTGACTTTCTTTTTTGTGTTACAGGTTCTCAAGAAGTCCATTAACCTCTTCTTCTCCCTGAAGGTGTATCCTTCTAACAAATATTTTCATCTGCAACTGTGTGTGGTTCGCTGTCCATCATTCTGCAACTCTGTAACAGGTAAGTGATCATTCAGTGTCTATACATATATTGCCTTTTTGATGTCTTACAAGCTTTCAGGACCAATGGCTCCCCCCTTCCTGATGGTCCATACAGTCAACAATGTTCTGTCCATTGCAACTGTGTGTGGCTCGCTATTAATTTGTCTGCAAGTGTGTAACAGGTAGGTCATCATTCAGTTTCTATACATTTATTGACTTTCTTTGTTTGTCTTACAGGTTTTTCAGACAGCCTGACCACCTCCCTCCCTTCCTGATGGTGGATCTGTCCTTCTAGGGTCTGTGCCTCTGCAACTGTGTGTGAGTTGCTACTATCTGTCTGCAAGTGTGTAACAGGTTGGTGATCATTCAGTTTCTATACATGTATTGACTTTCTTTTTTCTGTTACAGATTCTCAAGAAGTCCATCAACCTCTTCTTCTCCCTGAAGGTGTATCCTTCTAACAAATATTCTCATCTGTAACTCTGTGGTTCGCTAACCATCATTCTGCAACTCTGTAACAGGTAAGTGATCATTCAGTGTCTATACACATATTGCCTTTTTGATGTCTTACAGGCTTTCAGGACCAATGGCTCCCCCCTTCCTGATGGTCCATACAGTCAACAAGGCTCTGTCCATTGCAACTGTGTGTGGCTCGCTATTAATCTTTCTGCAAGTGTGTAACAGGTAGGTCATCATTCAGTTTCTATACATTTATTGACTTTCTTTGTTTGTCTTACAGGTTTTTCGGAAAGCATGACCGCCTCCCTCCCTTCCTGATGGAGGATCTGTCCTTCAAGAGTCTGTGCATCTGCAACTGTGTGTGAGTTGCTACTATCTGTCTGCAAGTGTGTAACAGGTAGGTTATTATTCAGTTTCTATACATGTATTGACTTTTTTTTTTGTGTTACACGTTCTCAAGAAGTTCATCAACCTCTTGTTCTCCCTGAAGTTGTGTCCTTCTTGCAGATATTTTCATCTGTAACTGTGTGTGGTTCGCTGTCCATCATTCTGCAACTCTGTAACAGGTAAGTGATCATTCAGTGTCTATACATGTATTGCCTTTTTGTTGTCTTACAGGCTTTCAGGACCAATGGCTCCCCACTTCCTGATGTTGCATGCAGCCAACAAGGGACTGTCCATTGCAACTGTGTGTGACTCGCTACTATCTGTCTGCAAGTGTGTAACAGATAAGTCATCATACAGTTTCTATACATGTATTGACATTCTTTGTTTGTCTTACAGGTTTTTCAGACAGCATGACTGCCTCCCTCCATTCCTGATGTTGGATCTGTCCTTCAAGGTTCTGTGCATCTTCATCTATGTGTGAGTCGCTACTATCTGTCTGCAAGTGTGTAACAGATTGGTGAGCAATCAGTTTCTATACATGTATTGACTTTCTTTTTTGTGTTACAGGTTCTCAAGAAGTCCATTAACCTCTTCTTCTCCCTGAAGGTGTATCCTTCTAACAAATATTTTCATCTGCAACTGTGTGTGGTTCGCAGTCCATCATTCTGCAACTCTGTAACAGGTAAGTGATCGTTCAGTTTCTATACATATATTGCCTTTTTAATGTCTTACAGGCTTTCAGGACCAATGGCTCCCCCCTTCCTGATGGTCCATACAGTCAACAAGGTTCTGTCCATTGCAACTGTTTGTGGCTTGCTATTAATCTGTCTGCAAGTGTGTTACAGGTAGGTCATCATTCAGTTTCTATACATGTATTGACTTTCTTTGTTTGTCTTACAGGTTTTACGGACAGCATGATCGCCTCCCTCCCTTCCTGATGGAGGATCTGTCCTTCGAGGGTCTGTGCATCTGCAACTGTTTGTGGTTCGCTATTAATCTGTCTGCAAGTGTGTAACAGGTAAGTCATCATTCAGTTTCTATACATGTATTGACTTTCTTTGTTTGTCTGACAGGTTTTACGGACAGCATGACCGCCTCCCTCCCTTCCTGATGGAGGATCTGTCCTTCGAGGGTCTATGCATCTGCAACTGTTTGTGGTTCGCTATTAATCTGTCTGCAAGTGTGTAACAGATAGGTCATTATTCAGTTTCTATACATGTATTGACTTTCTTTGTTTGTCTTACAGGTTTTACGGACAGCATGACCGCCTCCCTCCCTTCCTGATGGAGGATCTGTCCTTCAAGGGTCTGTGCATCTGCAAGTGTGTGTGGCTCGCTATTAATCTGTCTGCAAGTGTGTAACAGGTAGGTCATCATTCAGTTTCTATACATGTATTGACTTTCTTTGTTTGTCTTACAGGTTTTAAAGACAGCATGATCGCCTCCCTCCCTTCCTGATGGAGGATCTGTCCTTCAAGGGTCTGTGCATCTGCAACTGTGTGTGGCTCGCTATTAATCTGTCTGCAAGTGTGTAACAGGTTGGTGATCATTCAGTTTCTATACATGTATTGACTTTCTTTTTTGTGTTACAGATTCTCAAGAAGTTCATCAACCTCTTCTTCTCCCTGAAGGTGTATCCTCCAAATATTTTAATCTGTAACTTTGTGAGGTTTGATGTTCATCATTCTGCAACTCTGTAACAGGTAAGTGATCGTTCAGTGTCTATACATGTATTGCCTTTTTGTTGTCTTACAGGCTTTCAGAACCAACGGCTCCCACCTTCCTGATGTTGCACACAGACAACAACGGTCTGTCTATTGCAACTGTTTGTGGCTTGCTATTAATCTGTCTGCAAGTGTGTAACAGGCAGGTCATCATTCAGTTTCTATACATGTATTGACTTTCTTTTTTGTGTTACACATTCTCAAGAAGTTCATCAACCTCTTGTTCTCCCTGAAGTTGTGTCCTTCTTGCAGATATTTTCATCTGTAACTGTGTGTGGTTCGCTGTCCATCATTCTGCAACTCTGTAACAGGTAAGTGATCATTCAGATTCTATACATGTATTGCCTTTTTGTTGTCTTACAGGCTTTCAGGAACAATGGCTCCCCACTTCCTGATGTTGCATACAGCCAACAAGGGACTGTCCATTGCAACTGTGTGTGACTCGCTACTATCTGTCTGCAAGTGTGTAACAGATAAGTCATCATTCAGTTTCTGTACATGTATTGACATTCTTTGTTTGTCTTACAGGTTTTTCAGACAGCATGACTGCCTCCCTCCGTTCCTGATGTTGGATCTGTCCTTCAAGGGTCTGTGCATCTTCAACTATGTGTGAGTCGCTACTATCTGTCTGCAAGTGTGTAACAGGTTGGTGAGCATTCAGTTTCTATACATGTATTGACTTTCTTTGTTTGTCTTACAAGTTTTTTGGAAAGCATGACTGCCTCCATCCCTTCCTCATGGAGGATCTGTCCTTCAAGAGTCTGTGCATCTGCAACTGTGTGTGAGTTGCTACTATCTGTCTGCAAGTGTGTAACAGGTTGGTGATCATTCAGTTTCAATACATGTATTGACTTTCTTTTTTCTGTTACAGGATCTCAAGAAGTCCATCAACCTCTTCTTCTCCCTGAAGGTGTATCCTTCTAACAAATATTCTTATCTGTAACTGTCTGTGGTTCGCTAACCATCAATCTTCAACTCTGTAACAGGTAAGTGATCATTCAGTGTCTATACATGTATTGCCTTTTTGTTGTCTTACAGGCTTTCAGAACCAACGGCTCCCACCTTCCTGATGTTGCACACAGACAACAACGGTCTATCCATTGCAACTGTTTGTGGCTTTCTATTAATCTGTCTGCAAGTGTGTAACAGGTAGGTCATCATTCAGTTTCTATACATGTATTGACTTTCTTTGTTTGTCTTACAGGTTTTTCGGACAGCATGACCGCCTCCCTCCCTTCCTGATGGAGGATCTGTCCTTCGAGGGTCTGTGCATCTGCAACTGTTTGTGGTTCGCTATTAATCTGTCTGCAAGTGTGTAACAGGTAGGTCATCATTCAGTTTCTATACATGTATTGACTTTCTTTGTTTGTCTTACAGGTTTTACGGACAGCATGACCGCCTCCCTCCCTTCCTGATGGAGGATCTGTCCTTCGAGGGTCTATGCATCTGCAACTGTTTGTGGTTCGCTATTAATCTGTCTGCAAATGTGTAACAGGTAGGTCATCATTCAGTTTCTATACATGTATTGACTTTCTTTGTTTGTCTTACAGGTTTTACGGACAGCATGACCGTCTCCCTCCCTTCCTAATGGAGGATCTGTCCTTCAAGGGTCTGTGCATCTTCAACTATGTGTGAGTCGCTACTATCTGTCTGCAAGTGTGTAACAAGTTGGTGAGCATTCAGTTTCTATACATGTATTGACTTTCTTTTTTGTGTTACAGGTTCTCAAGAAGTCCATTAACCTCTTCTTCTCCCTGAAGGTGTATCCTTCTAACAAATATTTTCATCTCCAACTGTGTGTGGTTCGCTGTCCATCATTCTGCAACTCTGTAACAGGTAAGTGATCATTCAGTGTCTATACATATATTGCCTTTTTGATGTCTTACAGGCTTTCAGGACCAATGGCTCCCCACTTCCTGATGGTCCATACAGTCAACAAAGTTCTGTCCATTGCAACTGTGTGTGGCTCACTATTAATCTGTCTGCAAGTGTGTAACAGGTAGGTCATCATTCAGTTTCTATACATTTATTGACTTTCTTTGTTTGTCTTACAGGTTTTTCGGAAAGCATGACCGCCTCCCACCCTTCCCGATGGAGGATCTGTCCTTCAAGAGTCTGTGCATTTGCAACTGTGTGTGAGTTGCTACTATCTGTTTGCAAGTGTGTAACAGGTTGGTGATCATTCAGTTTCTATACATGTATTGACTTTCTTTTTTCTGTTACAGGTTCTCACGAAGTCCATCAACCTCTTCTTCTCCCTGAAGGTGTATCCTTCTAACAAATATTCTCATCTGTAACTGTCTGTGGTTCGCTAACCATCATTCTGCAACTCTGTAACAGGTAAGTGATCATTCATTTCTATACATGTATTGCCTTTTTGTTGTCTTACAGGCTTTCAGAACCAACGGCTCCCACCTTCCTGATGTTGCACACAGACAACAACGGTCTGTCCATTGCAACTGTTTGTGGCTTGCTATTAATCTGTCTGCAAGTGTGTAACAGGTAGGTCATCATTCAGTTTCTATACATGTATTGACTTTCTTTGTTTGTCTTACAGGTTTTTCGGACAGCATGACTGCCTCCCTCCCTTCCTGATGGAGGATCTGTCCTTCGAGGGTCTGTGCATCTGCAACTGTTTGTGGTTCGCTATTAATCTGTCTGCAGGTGTGTAACAGGTAGGTCATTATTCAGTTTCTGTACATGTATTGACTTTCTTTTTTGTGTTACACATTCTCAAGAAGTTCATCAACCTCTTGTTCTCCCTGAAGTTGTGTCCTTCTTGCAGATATTTTCATCTGTAACTGTGTGTGGTTCGCTGTCCATCATTCTGCAACTCTGTAACAGGTAAGTGATCACTCAGTGTCTATACATGTATTGCCTTTTTGTTGTCTTACAGGCTTTCAGGACCAATGGCTCCCCACTTCCTGATGTTGCATACAGCCAACAAGGGACTGTCCATTGCAACTGTGTGTGACTCGCTACTATCTGTCTGCAAGTGTGTAACAGATAAGTCATCATTCAGTTTCTATACATGTATTGACATTCTTTGTTTGTCTTACAGGTTTTTCAGACAGCATGATTGCCTCCCTCCGTTCCTGATGTTGGATCTGTCCTTCAAGGGTCTGTGCATCTTCAACTATGTGTGAGTCGCTACTATCTGTCTGCAAGTGTGTAACAGGTTGGTGAGCATTCAGTTTCTATACATGTATTGACTTTCTTTTTTGTGTTACACATTCTCAAGAAGTTCATCAACCTCTTGTTCTCCCTGAAGTTGTGTCCTTCTTACAGATATTTTCATCTGTAACTGTATGTGGTTCGCTGTCCATCATTCTGCAACTCTGTAACAGGTAAGTGATCATTCAGTGTCTATACATGTATTGCCTTTTTGTTGTCTTACAGGCTTTCAGGACCAATGGCTCCCCACTTCCTGATGTTGCATACAGCCAACAAGGGACTGTCCATTGCAACTGTGTGTGACTCGCTACTATCTGTCTGCAAGTGTGTAACAGAAGTCATCAATCAGTTTCTGTACATGTATTGACATTCTTTGTTTGTCTTACAGGTTTTTCAGACAGCATGACTGCCTCCCTCTGTTCCTGATGTTGGATCTGTCCTTCAAGGGTCTGTGCATCTTCAACTATGTGTGAGTCGCTACTATCTGTCTGCAAGTGTGTAACAGGTTGGTGAGCATTCAGTTTCTATACATGTATTGACTTTCTTTTTTGTGTTACAGGTTCTCAAGAAGTCCATTAACCTCTTCTTCTCCCTGAAGGTGTATCCTTCTAACAAATATTTTCATCTGCAACTGTGTGTGGTTCGCTGTCCATCATTCTGCAACTCTGTAACAGGTAAGTGATTGTTCAGTGTCTATACATGTATTGCCTTTTTGTTGTCTTACAGACTTTCAGGACCAGTGGCCCTCCCCTTCCTGATGGTCCATACAGTCAACAAGGGTCTGTCCATTGCAACTGTGTGTGGCTCGCTATTAATCTGTCTGCAAGTGTGTAACAGGTAGGTCATCATTCAGTTTCTATACATGTATTGACTTTCTTTGTTTGTCTTACAGGTTTTTCAGACAGCCTGACCACCTCCCTCCCTTCCTGATGGTGGATCTGTCCTTCTAGGGTCTGCGCATCTGCAACTGTGTGTGAGTTGCTACTATCTGTCTGCAAGTGTGTAACAGGTTGGTGATCATTCAGTTTCTATACATGTATTGACTTTCTTTTTTCTGTTACAGATTCTCAAGAAGTCCATCAACCTCTTCTTCTCCCTGAAGGTGTATCCTTCTAACAAATATTCTCATCTGTAACTCTGTGGTTCGCTAACCATCATTCTGCAACTCTGTAACAGGTAAGTGATCATTCAGTGTCTATACACATATTGCCTTTTTGATGTCTTACAGGCTTTAAGGACCAATGGCTCCCCCCTTCCTGATGGTCCATACAGTCAACAAGGTTCTGTCCATTGCAACTGTGTGTGGCTCGCTATTAATCTGTCTGCAAGTGTGTAACAGGTAGGTCATCATTCAGTTTCTATACATTTATTGACTTTCTTTGTTTGTCTTACAGGTTTTTCGGAAAGCATGACCGCCTCCCTCCCTTCCTGATGGAGGATCTGTCCTTCAAGAGTCTGTGCATCTGCAACTGTTTGTGGTTCGCTATTAATCTGTCTGCAAGTGTGTAACACGTAGGTCATCATTCAGTTTCTATACATGTATTGACTTTCTTTGTTTGTCTTACAGGTTTTACGGACAGCATGACCGCCTCCCTCCCTTCCTGATGGAGGATCTGTCCTTCAAGGGTCTGTGCATCTGCAACTGTGTGTGGCTCGCTATTAATCTGTCTGCAAGTGTGTAACATGTTGGTGATCATTCAGTTTCTATACATGTATTGACTTTCTTTTTTGTGTTACAGATTCTCAAGAAGTTCATTAACCTCTTCTTCTCCATGAAGGTGTATCCTCCAAATATTTTAATCTGTAACTGTGTGAGGTTTGATGTTCATCATTCTGCAACTCTGTAACAGGTAAGTGATCGTTTAGTTTCTATACATGTATTGCCTTTTTGTTGTCTTACAGACTTTCAAGACCAGTGGCCCTCCCCTTCCTGATGGTCCATACAGTCAATAAGGGTCTGTCCATTGCAACTGTGTGTGGCTCGCTATTAATCTGTCTGCAAGTGTGTAACAGGTAGGTCATCATTCAGTTTCTATACATGTATTGACTTTCTTTGTTTGTCTTACAAGTTTTTCAGACAGCCTGACCACCTCCCTCCCTTCCTGATGGAGGATCTGTCCTTCAAGAGTCTGTGCATCTGCAACTGTTTGTGGTTCGCTATTAATCTGTCTGCAAGTGTGTAACACGTAGGTCATCATTCAGTTTCTATACATGTATTGACTTTCTTTGTTTGTCTTACAGGTTTTACGGACAGCATGACCGCCTCCCTCCCTTCCTGATGGAGGATCTGTCCTTCAAGGGTCTGTGCATCTGCAACTGTGTGTGGCTCGCTATTAATCTGTCTGCAAGTGTGTAACATGTTGGTGATCATTCAGTTTCTATACATGTATTGACTTTCTTTTTTGTGTTACAGATTCTCAAGAAGTTCATTAACCTCTTCTTCTCCATGAAGGTGTATCCTCCAAATATTTTAATCTGTAACTGTGTGAGGTTTGATGTTCATCATTCTGCAACTCTGTAACAGGTAAGTGATCGTTTAGTTTCTATACATGTATTGCCTTTTTGTTGTCTTACAGACTTTCAAGACCAGTGGCCCTCCCCTTCCTGATGGTCCATACAGTCAATAAGGGTCTGTCCATTGCAACTGTGTGTGGCTCGCTATTAATCTGTCTGCAAGTGTGTAACAGGTAGGTCATCATTCAGTTTCTATACATGTATTGACTTTCTTTGTTTGTCTTACAGGTTTTTCAGACAGCCTGACCACCTCCCTCCCTTCCTGATGGTGGATCTGTCCATCTAGGGTCTGTGCATCTGCAACTGTGTGTGAGTTGCTACTATCTGTCTGCAAGTGTGTAACAGGTTGGTGATCATTCAGTTTCTATACATGTATTGACTTTCTTTTTTCTGTTACAGATTCTCAAGAAGTCCATCAACCTCTTCTTCTCCCTGAAGGTGTATCCTTCTAACAAATATTCTCATCTGTAACTCTGTGGTTCGCTAACCATCATTCTGCAACTCTGTAACAGGTAAGTGATCATTCAGTGTCTATACATGTATTGCCTTTTTGTTGTCTTACAGGCTTTCAGAACCAACGGCTCCCACCTTCCTCATGTTGCACACAGAAGACAACAGTCTGTCCATTGCAACTGTTTGTGGCTTGCTATTAATCTGTCTGCAAGTGTGTAACAGGTAGGTCATCATTCAGTTTCTATACATGTATTGACTTTCTTTGTTTGTCTTACAGGTTTTACGGACAGCATGACCGCCTCCCTCCCTTCCTGATGGAGGATTTGTCCTTCAAGGGTCTGTGCATCTGCAACTGTGTGTTTCTCGCTATTAATCTGTCTGCAAGTGTGTAACAGGTAGGTCATCATTCAGTTTCTATACATGTATTGACTTTCTTTGTTTGTCTTACAGGTTTTACGGACAGCATGACCGCCTCCCTCCCTTCCTGATGGAGGATATGTCCTTCAAGGGTCTGTGCATCTGCAACTGTGTGTGGCTCGCTATTAATCTGTCTGCAAGTGTGTAACAGGTAGGTCATCACTCAGTTTCTATACATGTATTGACTTTTTTTTTTGTGTTACACGTTCTCAAGAAGTTCATCAACCTCTTGTTCTCCCTGAAGTTGTATCCTTCTAACAAATATTTTCATCTGTAACTGTGTGTGGTTCGCTGTACATCATTCTGCAACTCTGTAACAGGTAAGTGATCATTCAGTGTCTATACATGTATTGCCTTTTTGTTGTCTTACAGGCTTTCAGGACCAATGGCTCCCCACTTCCTGATGTTGCATACAGCCAACAAGGGACTGTCCATTGCAACTGTGTGTGACTCGCTACTATCTGTCTGCAAGTGTGTAACAGATAAGTCATCATTCAGTTTCTATACATGTATTGACATTCTTTGTTTGTCTTACAGGTTTTTCAGACAGCATGACTGCCTCCCTCCATTCCTGATGTTGGATCTGTCCTTCAAGGTTCTGTGCATCTTCATCTATGTGTGAGTCGCTACTATCTGTCTGCAAGTGTGTAACAGATTGGTGAGCATTCAGTTTCTATACATGTATTGACTTTCTTTTTTGTTTTACAGGTTCTCAAGAAGTCCATTAACCTCTTCTTCTCCCTGAAGGTGTATCCTTCTAACAAATATTTTTATCTGCAACTGTGTGTGGTTCGCAGTCCATCATTCTGCAACTCTGTAACAGGTAAGTGATCATTCAGTTTCTATACATATATTGCCTTTTTAATGTCTTACAGGCTTTCAGGACCAATGGCTCCCCCCTTCCTGATGGTCCATACAGTCAACAAGGTTCTGTCCATTGCAACTGTTTGTGGCTTGCTATTAATCTGTCTGCAAGTGTGTAACAGGTAGGTCATCATTCAGTTTCGATACATGTATTGACTTTCTTTGTTTGTCTTACAGGTTTTACGGACAGCTTGACCGCCTCCCTCCCTTCCTGATGGAGGATCTGTCCTTCAAGAGTCTGTGCATCTGCAACTGTTTGTGGTTCGCTATTAATCTGTCTGCAAGTGTGTAACACGTAGGTCATCATTCAGTTTCTATACATGTATTGACTTTCTTTGTTTGTCTTACAGGTTTTACGGACAGCATGACCGCCTCCCTCCCTTCCTGATGGAGGATCTGTCCTTCAAGGGTCTGTGCATCTGCAACTGTGTGTGGCTCGCTATTAATCTCTCTGCAAGTGTGTAACATGTTGGTGATCATTCAGTTTCTATACATGTATTGACTTTCTTTTTTGTGTTACAGATTCTCAAGAAGTTCATTAACCTCTTCTTCTCCATGAAGGTGTATCCTCCAAATATTTTAATCTGTAACTGTGTGAGGTTTGATGTTCATCATTCTGCAACTCTGTAACAGGTAAGTGATCGTTTAGTTTCTATACATGTATTGCCTTTTTGTTGTCTTACAGACTTTCAAGACCAGTGGCCCTCCCCTTCCTGATGGTCCATACAGTCAATAAGGGTCTGTCCATTGCAACTGTGTGTGGCTCGCTATTAATCTGTCTGCAAGTGTGTAACAGGTAGGTCATCATTCAGTTTCTATACATGTATTGACTTTCTTTGTTTGTCTTACAGGTTTTTCAGACAGCCTGACCACCTCCCTCCCTTCCTGATGGTGGATCTGTCCATCTAGGGTCTGTGCATCTGCAACTGTGTGTGAGTTGCTACTATCTGTCTGCAAGTGTGTAACAGGTTGGTGATCATTCAGTTTCTATACATGTATTGACTTTCTTTTTTCTGTTACAGATTCTCAAGAAGTCCATCAACCTCTTCTTCTCCCTGAAGGTGTATCCTTCTAACAAATATTCTCATCTGTAACTCTGTGGTTCGCTAACCATCATTCTGCAACTCTGTAACAGGTAAGTGATCATTCAGTGTCTATACACGTATTGCCTTTTTGATGTCTTACAGGCTTTAAGGACCAATGGCTCCCCCCTTCCTGATGGTCCATACAGTCAACAAGGTTCTGTCCATTGCAACTGTGTGTGGCTCGCTATTAATCTGTCTGCAAGTGTGTAACAGGTAGGTCATCATTCAGTTTCTATACATTTATTGACTTTCTTTGTTTGTCTTACAGGTTTTTCGGAAAGCATGACCGCCTCCCTCCCTTCCTGATGGAGGATCTGTCCTTCAAGAGTCTGTGCATCTGCAACTGTGTGTAAGTTGCTACTATCTGTCTGCAAGTGTGTAACAGGTTGGTGATCATTCAGTTTCTATACATGTATTGACTTTCTTTTTTCTGTTACAGGTTCTCAAGAAGTCCATCAACCTTCTTCTCCCTGAAGGTGTATCCTTCTAACAAATATTCTCATCTGTAACTGTCTGTGGTTCGCTAACCATCATTCTGCAACTCTGTAACAGGTAAGTGATCATTCAGTGTCTATACATGTATTGCCTTTTTGTTGTCTTACAGGCTTTCAGAACCAACGGCTCCCACCTTCCTCATGTTGCACACAGAAGACAACAGTCTGTCCATTGCAACTGTTTGTGGCTTGCTATTAATCTGTCTGCAAGTGTGTAACAGGTAGGTCATCATTCAGTTTCTATACATGTATTGACTTTCTTTGTTTGTCTTACAGGTTTTACGGACAGCATGACCGCCTCCCTCCCTTCCTGATGGAGGATTTGTCCTTCAAGGGTCTGTGCATCTGCAACTGTGTGTTTCTCGCTATTAATCTGTCTGCAAGTGTGTAACAGGTAGGTCATCATTCAGTTTCTATACATGTATTGACTTTCTTTGTTTGTCTTACAGGTTTTACGGACAGCATGACCGCCTCCCTCCCTTCCTGATGGAGGATATGTCCTTCAAGGGTCTGTGCATCTGCAACTGTGTGTGGCTCGCTATTAATCTGTCTGCAAGTGTGTAACAGGTAGGTCATCACTCAGTTTCTATACATGTATTGACTTTTTTTTTTGTGTTACACGTTCTCAAGAAGTTCATCAACCTCTTGTTCTCCCTGAAGTTGTATCCTTCTAACAAATATTTTCATCTGTAACTGTGTGTGGTTCGCTGTACATCATTCTGCAACTCTGTAACAGGTAAGTGATCATTCAGTGTCTATACATGTATTGCCTTTTTGTTGTCTTACAGGCTTTCAGGACCAATGGCTCCCCACTTCCTGATGTTGCATACAGCCAACAAGGGACTGTCCATTGCAACTGTGTGTGACTCGCTACTATCTGTCTGCAAGTGTGTAACAGATAAGTCATCATTCAGTTTCTATACATGTATTGACATTCTTTGTTTGTCTTACAGGTTTTTCAGACAGCATGACTGCCTCCCTCCATTCCTGATGTTGGATCTGTCCTTCAAGGTTCTGTGCATCTTCATCTATGTGTGAGTCGCTACTATCTGTCTGCAAGTGTGTAACAGATTGGTGAGCATTCAGTTTCTATACATGTATTGACTTTCTTTTTTGTTTTACAGGTTCTCAAGAAGTCCATTAACCTCTTCTTCTCCCTGAAGGTGTATCCTTCTAACAAATATTTTTATCTGCAACTGTGTGTGGTTCGCAGTCCATCATTCTGCAACTCTGTAACAGGTAAGTGATCATTCAGTTTCTATACATATATTGCCTTTTTAATGTCTTACAGGCTTTCAGGACCAATGGCTCCCCCCTTCCTGATGGTCCATACAGTCAACAAGGTTCTGTCCATTGCAACTGTTTGTGGCTTGCTATTAATCTGTCTGCAAGTGTGTAACAGGTAGGTCATCATTCAGTTTCGATACATGTATTGACTTTCTTTGTTTGTCTTACAGGTTTTACGGACAGCTTGACCGCCTCCCTCCCTTCCTGATGGAGGATCTGTCCTTCGAGGGTCTGTGCATCTGCAACTGTTTGTGGTTCGCTATTAATCTGTCTGCAAGTGTCTAACAGGTAAGTCATCATTCAGTTTCTATACATGTATTGACTTTCTTTGTTTGTCTTACAGGTTTTACGGACAGCATGACCGCCTCCCTCCCTTCCTGATGGAGGATCTGTCCTTCGAGGGTCTGTGCATCTGCAACTGTTTGTGGTTCGCTATTAATCTGTCTGCAAGTGTGTAACACGTAGGTCATCATTCAGTTTCTATACATGTATTGACTTTCTTTGTTTGTCTTACAGGTTTTACGGACAGCATGACCGCCTCCCTCCCTTCCTGATGGAGGATCTGTCCTTCGAGGGTCTGTGCATCTGCAACTGTTTGTGGTTCGCTATTAATCTGTCTGCAAGTGTGTAACACGTAGGTCATCATTCAGTTTCTATACATGTATTGACTTTCTTTGTTTGTCTTACAGGTTTTACGGACAGCATGACCGCCTCCCTCCCTTCCTGATGGAGGATCTGTCCTTCAAGGGTCTGTGCATCTGCAACTGTGTGTGGCTCGCTATTAATCTGTCTTCAAGTGTGTAACAGGTTGGTGATCATTCAGTTTCTATACATGTATTGACTTTCTTTTTTGTGTTACAGATTCTCAAGAAGTTCATTAACCTCTTCTTCTCCATGAAGGTGTATCCTCCAAATATTTTAATCTGTAACTGTGTGAGGTTTGATGTTCATCATTCTGCAACTCTGTAACAGGTAAGTGATCGTTTAGTTTCTATACATGTATTGCCTTTTTGTTGTCTTACAGACTTTCAAGACCAGTGGCCCTCCCCTTCCTGATGGTCCATACAGTCAATAAGGGTCTGTCCATTGCAACTGTGTGTGGCTCGCTATTAATCTGTCTGCAAGTGTGTAACAGGTAGGTCATCATTCAGTTTCTATACATGTATTGACTTTCTTTGTTTGTCTTACAGGTTTTACGGACAGCATGACCGCCTCCCTCCCTTCCTGATGGAGGATTTGTCCTTCAAGGGTCTGTGCATCTGCAACTGTGTGTTTCTCGCTATTAATCTGTCTGCAAGTGTGTAACAGGTAGGTCATCATTCAGTTTCTATACATGTATTGACTTTCTTTTTTGTTTTACAGGTTCTCAAGAAGTCCATTAACCTCTTCTTCTCCCTGAAGGTGTATCCTTCTAACAAATATTTTTATCTGCAACTGTGTGTGGTTCGCAGTCCATCATTCTGCAACTCTGTAACAGGTAAGTGATCATTCAGTTTCTATACATATATTGCCTTTTTAATGTCTTACAGGCTTTCAGGACCAATGGCTCCCCCCTTCCTGATGGTCCATACAGTCAACAAGGTTCTGTCCATTGCAACTGTTTGTGGCTTGCTATTAATCTGTCTGCAAGTGTGTAACAGGTAGGTCATCATTCAGTTTCTATACATGTATTGACTTTCTTTGTTTGTCTTACAGGTTTTACGGACAGCTTGACCGCCTCCCTCCCTTCCTGATGGAGGATCTGTCCTTCGAGGGTCTGTGCATCTGCAACTGTTTGTGGTTCGCTATTAATCTGTCTGCAAGTGTGTAACAGGTAAGTCATCATTCAGTTTCTATACATGTATTGACTTTCTTTGTTTGTCTTACAGGTTTTACGGACAGCATGACCGCCTCCCTCCCTTCCTGATGGAGGATCTGTCCTTCGAGGGTCTGTGCATCTGCAACTGTTTGTGGTTCGCTATTAATCTGTCTGCAAGTGTGTAACACGTAGGTCATCATTCAGTTTCTATACATGTATTGACTTTCTTTGTTTGTCTTACAGGTTTTACGGACAGCATGACCGCCTCCCTCCCTTCCTGATGGAGGATCTGTCCTTCAAGGGTCTGTGCATCTGCAACTGTGTGTGGCTCGCTATTAATCTGTCTGCAAGTGTGTAACAGGTTGGTGATCATTCAGTTTCTATACATGTATTGACTTTCTTTTTTGTGTTACAGATTCTCAAGAAGTTCATTAACCTCTTCTTCTCCATGAAGGTGTATCCTCCAAATATTTTAATCTGTAACTGTGTGAGGTTTGATGTTCATCATTCTGCAACTCTGTAACAGGTAAGTGATCGTTCAGTTTCTATACATGTATTGCCTTTTTGTTGTATTACAGACTTTCAAGACCAGTGGCCCTCCCCTTCCTGATGGTCCATACAGTCAATAAGGGTCTGTCCATTGCAACTGTGTGTGGCTCGCTATTAATCTGTCTGCAAGTGTGTAACAGGTAGGTCATCATTCAGTTTCTATACATGTATTGACTTTCTTTGTCTTACAGGTTTTACGGACAGCATGACCGCCTCCCTCCCTTCCTGATGGAGGATCTGTCCTTCAAGGGTCTGTGCAGCTGCAACTGTGTGTGGCTCGCTATTAATCTGTCTGCAAGTGTGTAACAGGTAGGTCATCATTCAGTTTCTATACATTTATTGACTTTCTTTTTTATGTTACACATTCTCAAGAAGTTCATCAATCTCTTGTTCTCCCTGAAGTTGTGTCCTTCTTACAGATATTTTCATCTGTAACTGTGTGTGGTTCGCTGTCCATCATTCTGCAACTCTGTAACAGGTAAGTGATCATTCAGTGTCTATACATGTATTGCCTTTTGTTTGTCTTACAGGCTTTCAGGACCAATGGCTCCCCACTTCCTGATGTTGCATACAGCCAACAAGGGACTGTCCATTGCAACTGTGTGTGACTCGCTACTATCTGTCTGCAAGTGTGTAACAGATAAGTCATCATTCAGTTTCTGTACATGTATTGACATTCTTTGTTTGTCTTACAGGTTTTTCAGACAGCATGACTGCCTCCCTCCGTTCCTGATGTTGGATCTGTCCTTCAAGGGTCTGTGCATCTTCAACTATGTGTGAGTCGCTACTATCTGTCTGCAAGTGTGTAACAGGTTGCTGAGCATTCAGTTTCTATAAATGTATTGACTTTCTTTTTTGTGTTACAGGTTCTCAAGAAGTCCATTAACCTCTTCTTCTTCCTGAAGGTGTATCCTTCTAACAAATATTTTCATCTGTAACTGTGTGTGGTTCGCTGTCCATCATTCTGCAACTCTTTAACACGTAAGTGATTGTTCAGTGTCTATACATGTATTGCCTTTTTGTTGTCTTACAGGCTTTCAGGACCAATGGCTCCCCCCTTCCTGATGGTCCATACAGTCAACAAGGTTCTGTCCATTGCAACTTTTTGTGGTTCGCTATTAATCTGTCTGCAAGTGTGTAACAGGTAAGTCATCATTCAGTTTCTATACATGTATTGACTTTCTTTGTTTGTCTTACAGGTTTTTCAGACAGCTTGACCGCCTCCCTCCCTTCCTGATGGAGGATCTGTCCTTCGAGGGTCTGTGCATCTGCAACTGTTTGTGGTTCGCTATTAATCTGTCTGCAAGTGTGTAACAGGTAAGTCATCATTCAGTTTCTATACATGTATTGACTTTCTTTGTTTGTCTTACAGGTTTTACGGACAGCATGACCGCCTCCCTCCCTTCCTGATGGAGGATCTGTCCTTCGAGGGTCTGTGCATCTGCAACTGTTTGTGGTTCGCTATTAATCTGTCTGCAAGTGTGTAACACGTAGGTCATCATTCAGTTTCTATACATGTATTGACTTTCTTTGTTTGTCTTACAGGTTTTACGGACAGCATGACCGCCTCCCTCCCTTCCTGATGGAAGATCTGTCCTTCGAGGGTCTGTGCATCTGCAACTGTTTGTGGTTCGCTATTAATCTGTCTGCAAGTGTGTAACACGTAGGTCATCATTCAGTTTCTATACATGTATTGACTTTCGTTGTTTGTCTTACAGGTTTTACGGACAGCATGACCGCCTCCCTCCCTTCCTGATGGAGGATCTGTCCTTCAAGGGTCTGTGCATCTGCAACTGTGTGTGGCTCGCTATTAATCTGTCTGCAAGTGTGTAACAGGTTGGTGATCATTCAGTTTCTATACATGTATTGACTTTCTTTTTTGTGTTACAGATTCTCAAGAAGTTCATTAACCTCTTCTTCTCCATGAAGGTGTATCCTCCAAATATTTTAATCTGTAACTGTGTGAGGTTTGATGTTCATCATTCTGCAACTCTGTAACAGGTAAGTGATCGTTTAGTTTCTATACATGTATTGCCTTTTTGTTGTCTTACAGACTTTCAAGACCAGTGGCCCTCCCCTTCCTGATGGTCCATACAGTCAATAAGGGTCTGTCCATTGCAACTGTGTGTGGCTCGCTATTAATCTGTCTGCAAGTGTGTAACAGGTAGGTCATCATTCAGTTTCTATACATGTATTGACTTTCTTTGTTTGTCTTACAGGTTTTACGGACAGCATGACCGCCTCCCTCCCTTCCTGATGGAGGATTTGTCCTTCAAGGGTCTGTGCATCTGCAACTGTGTGTTTCTCGCTATTAATCTGTCTGCAAGTGTGTAACAGGTAGGTCATCATTCAGTTTCTATACATGTATTGACTTTCTTTTTTGTTTTACAGGTTCTCAAGAAGTCCATTAACCTCTTCTTCTCCCTGAAGGTGTATCCTTCTAACAAATATTTTTATCTGCAACTGTGTGTGGTTCGCAGTCCATCATTCTGCAACTCTGTAACAGGTAAGTGATCATTCAGTTTCTATACATATATTGCCTTTTTAATGTCTTACAGGCTTTCAGGACCAATGGCTCCCCCCTTCCTGATGGTCCATACAGTCAACAAGGTTCTGTCCATTGCAACTGTTTGTGGCTTGCTATTAATCTGTCTGCAAGTGTGTAACAGGTAGGTCATCATTCAGTTTCTATACATGTATTGACTTTCTTTGTTTGTCTTACAGGTTTTACGGACAGCTTGACCGCCTCCCTCCCTTCCTGATGGAGGATCTGTCCTTCGAGGGTCTGTGCATCTGCAACTGTTTGTGGTTCGCTATTAATCTGTCTGCAAGTGTGTAACAGGTAAGTCATCATTCAGTTTCTATACATGTATTGACTTTCTTTGTTTGTCTTACAGGTTTTACGGACAGCATGACCGCCTCCCTCCCTTCCTGATGGAGGATCTGTCCTTCGAGGGTCTGTGCATCTGCAACTGTTTGTGGTTCGCTATTAATCTGTCTGCAAGTGTGTAACACGTAGGTCATCATTCAGTTTCTATACATGTATTGACTTTCTTTGTTTGTCTTACAGGTTTTACGGACAGCATGACCGCCTCCCTCCCTTCCTGATGGAGGATCTGTCCTTCAAGGGTCTGTGCATCTGCAACTGTGTGTGGCTCGCTATTAATCTGTCTGCAAGTGTGTAACAGGTTGGTGATCATTCAGTTTCTATACATGTATTGACTTTCTTTTTTGTGTTACAGATTCTCAAGAAGTTCATTAACCTCTTCTTCTCCATGAAGGTGTATCCTCCAAATATTTTAATCTGTAACTGTGTGAGGTTTGATGTTCATCATTCTGCAACTCTGTAACAGGTAAGTGATCGTTCAGTTTCTATACATGTATTGCCTTTTTGTTGTATTACAGACTTTCAAGACCAGTGGCCCTCCCCTTCCTGATGGTCCATACAGTCAATAAGGGTCTGTCCATTGCAACTGTGTGTGGCTCGCTATTAATCTGTCTGCAAGTGTGTAACAGGTAGGTCATCATTCAGTTTCTATACATGTATTGACTTTCTTTGTCTTACAGGTTTTACGGACAGCATGACCGCCTCCCTCCCTTCCTGATGGAGGATCTGTCCTTCAAGGGTCTGTGCAGCTGCAACTGTGTGTGGCTCGCTATTAATCTGTCTGCAAGTGTGTAACAGGTAGGTCATCATTCAGTTTCTATACATGTATTGACTTTCTTTTTTATGTTACACATTCTCAAGAAGTTCATCAATCTCTTGTTCTCCCTGAAGTTGTGTCCTTCTTACAGATATTTTCATCTGTAACTGTGTGTGGTTCGCTGTCCATCATTCTGCAACTCTGTAACAGGTAAGTGATCATTCAGTGTCTATACATGTATTGCCTTTTGTTTGTCTTACAGGCTTTCAGGACCAATGGCTCCCCACTTCCTGATGTTGCATACAGCCAACAAGGGACTGTCCATTGCAACTGTGTGTGACTCGCTACTATCTGTCTGCAAGTGTGTAACAGATAAGTCATCATTCAGTTTCTGTACATGTATTGACATTCTTTGTTTGTCTTACAGGTTTTTCAGACAGCATGACTGCCTCCCTCCGTTCCTGATGTTGGATCTGTCCTTCAAGGGTCTGTGCATCTTCAACTATGTGTGAGTCGCTACTATCTGTCTGCAAGTGTGTAACAGGTTGCTGAGCATTCAGTTTCTATAAATGTATTGACTTTCTTTTTTGTGTTACAGGTTCTCAAGAAGTCCATTAACCTCTTCTTCTTCCTGAAGGTGTATCCTTCTAACAAATATTTTCATCTGTAACTGTGTGTGGTTCGCTGTCCATCATTCTGCAACTCTTTAACACGTAAGTGATTGTTCAGTGTCTATACATGTATTGCCTTTTTGTTGTCTTACAGGCTTTCAGGACCAATGGCTCCCCCCTTCCTGATGGTCCATACAGTCAACAAGGTTCTGTCCATTGCAACTTTTTGTGGTTCGCTATTAATCTGTCTGCAAGTGTGTAACAGGTAAGTCATCATTCAGTTTCTATACATGTATTGACTTTCTTTGTTTGTCTTACAGGTTTTACGGACAGCATGACCGCCTCCCTCCCTTCCTGATGGAGGATCTGTCCTTCAAGGGTCTGTCCATTGCAACTGTTTGTGGCTTGCTATTAATCTGTCTGCAAGTGTGTAACAGGTAGGTCATCATTCAGTTTCTATACATGTATTGACTTTCTTTGTTTGTCTTACAGGTTTTTCGGACAGCATGACCGCCTCCCTCCCTTCCTGATGGAGGAACTGTCCTTCAAGGGTCTGTGCATCTGCAATTGTGTGTGGCTCGCTATTAATCTGTCTGCAAGTGTGTAACAGGTTGGTGATCATTCAGTTTCTATACATGTATTGACTTTCTTTGTTTGTCTTACAGGTTTTTCGGAAAGCATGACTGCCTCCCTCCCTTCCTGATGGAGGATTTGTCCTTCAAGAGTCTGTGCATCTGCAACTGTGTGTGAGTTGCTACTATCTGTCTGCAAGTGTGTAACAGGTTGGTGATCATTCAGTTTCTATACATGTATTGACTTTCTTTTTTCTGTGTCAGGTTCTCAAGAAGTCCATCAACCTTCTTCTCCCTGAAGGTGTATCCTTCTAACAAATATTCTCATCTGTAACTGTCTGTGGTTCGCTAACCATCATTCTGCAACTCTGTAACAGGTAAGTGATCATTCAGTGTCTATACATGTATTGCATTTTTGTTGTCTTACAGGCTTTCAGGACCAACGGCTCCCACCTTCCTCATGTTGCACACAGACAACAACGGTCTTTCCATTGCAACTATTTGTGGCTTGCTATTAATCTGTCTGCAAGTGTGTAACAGGTAGGTCATCATTCAGTTTCTATACATGTATTGACTTTCTTTGTTTGTCTTACAGGTTTTACGGACAGCATGACCGCCTCCCTCCCTTCCTGATGGAGGATCTGTCCTTCGAGGGTCTATGCATCTGCAACTTTTTGTGGTTCGCTATTAATCTGTCTGCAAGTGTGTAACAGGTAGGTCATCATTCAGTTTCTATACATGTATTGACTTTCTTTCTTTGTCTTACAGGTTTTACGGACAGCATGACTGCCTCCCTCCCTTCCTGATGGAGGATCTGTCCTTCAAGGGTCTGTGCATCTGCAATTGTGTGTGGCTCGCTATTAATCTGTCTGCAAGTGTGTAACAGGTAGGTCATCATTTAGTTTCTATACATGTATTGACTTTCTTTGTTTGTCTTACAGGTTTTACGGACAGCATGATCGCCTCCCTCCCTTCCTGATGGAGGATCTGTCCTTCAAGGGTCTGTGCATCTGCAACTGTGTGTGGCTAGCTATTAATCTGTCTGCAAGTGTGTAACAGGTTGGTGATCATTCAGTTTCTATACATGTATTGACTTTCTTTTTTGTGTTACACATTCTCAAGAAGTTCATCAACCTCTTGTTCTCCCTGAAGTTGTGTCCTTCTTACAGATATTTTCATCTGTAACTGTGTGTGGTTCGCTGTCCATCATTCTGCAACTCTGTAACAGGTAAGTGATCATTCAGTGTCTATACATGTATTGCCTTTTTGTTGTCTTACAGGCTTTCAGGACCAATGGCTCCCCACTTCCTGATGTTGCATACAGCCAACAAGGGACTGTCCATTGCAACTGTGTGACTCGCTACTATCTGTCTGCAAGTGGCTACTATCTGTCTGCAAGTGTGTTACAGGTTCTTAAGAAGTCCATTAACCTCTTCTTCTCCCTGAAGGTGTATCCTTCTAACAAATATTTTCATCTGCAACTGTGTGTGGTTCGCTGTCCATCATTCTGCAACTCTGTAACAGGTAAGTGATCATTCAGTTTCTATACATATATTGCCTTTTTGATGTCTTACAGGCTTTCAGGACCAATGGCTCCCCCCTTCCTGATGGTCCATACAGTCAACAAGGTTCTGTCCATTGCAACTGTTTGTGGCTTGCTATTAATCTGTCTGCAAGTGTGTAACAGGTAGATCATCATTCAGTTTCTATACATGTATTGACTTTCTTTGTTTGTCATACAGGTTTTACGGACAGCATGACCGCCTCCCTCCCTTCCTGATGGAGGATCTGTCCTTCGAGGGTCTGTGCATCTGCAACTGTTTGTGGTTCGCTATTAATCTGTCTGCAAGTGTGTAACAGGTAAGTCATCATTCAGTTTCTATACATGTATTGACTTTCTTTGTTTGTCTTACAGGTTTTACGGACAGCATGACCGCCTCCCTCCCTTCCTGATGGTGGATCTGTCCTTCCAGGGTCTGTGCATCTGCAACTGTGTGTGAGTCGCTACTATCTGTCTGCAAGTGTGTAACAGGTAGGGGATCATTAAGTTTCTAAACATGTATTGACTTTCTTTTTTGTGTTACAGGTTCTCAAGAAGTCCATTAACCTCTTCTTCTCCCTGAAGGTGTATCCTTCTAACAAATATTTTCATCTGCAACTGTGTGTGGTTCGCTGTCCATCATTCTGCAACTCTGTAACAGGTAAGTGATCATTCAGTGTCTATACATATATTGCCTTTTTGATGTCTTACAAGCTTTCAGGACCAATGGCTCCCCCCTTCCTGATGGTCCATACAGTCAACAAGGTTCTGTCCAATGCAACTGTTTTGGCTTGCTATTAATCTGTCTGCAAGTGTGTAACAGGTAGGTCATCATTCAGTTTCTATACATGTATTGACTTTCTTTGTTTGTCTTACAGGTTTTACGGACAGCATGACCGCCTCCCTCCCTTCCTGATGGAGGATCTGTCCTTCAAGGGTCTGTGCATCTGCAACTGTGTGTGGCTCGCTATTAATCTGTCTGCAAGTGTGTAACAGGTAGGTGATCATTCAGTTTCTATACATGTATTGCCTTTTTGTTGTCTTACAGGCTTTCAGGACCAATGGCTCCCACCTTCCTGATGTTGCACACAGACAACAACGGTCTGTCCATTGCAACTGTTTGTGGCTTCCTATTAATCTGTCTGCAAGTGTGTAACAGGTAGGTCATCATTCAGTTTCTATACATGTATTGACTTTCTTTGTTTGTCTTACAGGTTTTTCGGACAGCATGACCGCCTCCCTCCCTTCCTGATGGAGGATCTGTCCTTCGAGGGTCTGTGCATCTGCAACTGTTTGTGGTTCGCTATTAATCTGTCTGCAAGTGTGTAACAGGTAGGTCATCATTCAGTTTCTATACATGTATTGACTTTCTTTTTTGTGTTACAGGTTCTCAAGAAGTCCATTAACCTCTTCTTCTCCCTGAAGGTGTATCCTTCTAACAAATATTTTCATCTGCAACTGTGTGTGGTTCGCTGTCCATCATTCTGCAACTCTGTAACAGGTAAGTGATCATTCAGTGTCTATACATATATTGCCTTTTTGATGTCTTACAGGCTTTCAGGACCAATGGCTCCCCCCTTCCTGATGGTCCATACAGTCAACAATGTTCTGTCCATTGCAACTGTGTGTGGCTCGCTATTAATTTGTCTGCAAGTGTGTAACAGGTAGGTCATCATTCAGTTTCTATACATTTATTTACTTTCTTTGTTTGTCTTACAGGTTTTTCAGACAGCCTGACCACCTCCCTCCCTTCCTGATGGTGGATCTGTCCTTCTAGGGTCTGTGCCTCTGCAACTGTGTGTGAGTTGCTACTATCTGTCTGCAAGTGTGTAACAGGTTGGTGATCATTCAGTTTCTATACATGTATTGACTTTCTTTTTTCTGTTACAGATTCTCAAGAAGTCCATCAACCTCTTCTTCTCCCTGAAGGTGTATCCTTCTAACAAATATTCTCATCTGTAACTCTGTGGTTCGCTAACCATCATTCTGCAACTCTGTAACAGGTAAGTGATCATTCAGTGTCTATACACATATTGCCTTTTTGATGTCTTACAGGCTTTCAGGACCAATGGCTCCCCCCTTCCTGATGGTCCATACAGTCAACAAGGTTCTGTCCATTGCAACTGTGTGTGGCTCGCTATTAATCTGTCTGCAAGTGTGTAACAGGTAGGTCATCATTCAGTTTCTATACATTTATTGACTTTCTTTGTTTGTCTTACAGGTTTTTCGGAAAGCATGACCGCCTCCCTCCCTTCCTGATGGAGGATCTGTCCTTCAAGAGTCTGTGCATCTGCAACTGTGTGTGAGTTGCTACTATCTGTCTGCAAGTGTGTAACAGGTTGGTGATCATTCAGTTTCTATACATGTATTGACTTTCTTTTTTCTGTTACAGGTTCTCAAGAAGTCCATCAACCTCTTCTTCTCCCTGATGGTGTATCCTTCTAACAAATATTCTCATCTGTAACTGTCTGTGGTTCGCTAACCATCATTCTGCAACTCTGTAACAGGTAAGTGATCATTCAGTGTCTATACATGTATTGCCTTTTTGTTGTCTTACAGGCCTTCAGAACCAACGGCTCCCACCTTCCTCATGTTGCACACAGAAGACAACAGTCTGTCCATTGCAACTGTTTGTGGCTTGCTATTAATCTGTCTGCAAGTGTGTAACAGGTAGGTCATCATTCAGTTTCTATACATGTATTGACTTTCTTTGTTTGTCTTACAGGTTTTACGGACAGCATGACCGCCTCCCTCCCTTCCTGATGGAGGATTTGTCCTTCAAGGGTCTGTGCATCTGCAACTGTGTGTTTCTCGCTATTAATCTGTCTGCAAGTGTGTAACAGGTAGGTCATCATTCAGTTTCTATACATGTATTGACTTTCTTTGTTTGTCTTACAGGTTTTACGGACAGCATGACCGCCTCCCTCCCTTCCTGATGGAGGATATGTCCTTCAAGGGTCTGTGCATCTGCAACTGTGTGTGGCTCGCTATTAATCTGTCTGCAAGTGTGTAACAGGTAGGTTATTATTCAGTTTCTATACATGTATTGACTTTTTTTTTTGTGTTACACGTTCTCAAGAAGTTCATCAACCTCTTGTTCTCCCTGAAGTTGTGTCCTTCTTGCAGATATTTTCATCTGTAACTGTGTGTGGTTCGCTGTCCATCATTCTGCAACTCTGTAACAGGTAAGTGATCATTCAGTGTCTATACATGTATTGCCTTTTTGTTGTCTTACAGGCTTTCAGGACCAATGGCTCCCCACTTCCTGATGTTGCATGCAGCCAACAAGGGACTGTCCATTGCAACTGTGTGTGACTCGCTACTATCTGTCTGCAAGTGTGTAACAGATAAGTCATCATTCAGTTTCTATACATGTATTGACATTCTTTGTTTGTCTTACAGGTTTTTCAGACAGCATGACTGCCTCCCTCCATTCCTGATGTTGGATCTGTCCTTCAAGGTTCTGTGCATCTTCATCTATGTGTGAGTCGCTACTATCTGTCTGCAAGTGTGTAACAGATTGGTGAGCATTCAGTTTCTATACATGTATTGACTTTCTTTTTTGTGTTACAGGTTCTCAAGAAGTCCATTAACCTCTTCTTCTCCCTGAAGGTGTATCCTTCTAACAAATATTTTCATCTGCAACTGTGTGTGGTTCGCAGTCCATCATTCTGCAACTCTGTAACAGGTAAGTGATCGTTCAGTTTCTATACATATATTGCCTTTTTAATGTCTTACAGGCTTTCAGGACCAATGGCTCCCCCCTTCCTGATGGTCCATACAGTCAACAAGGTTCTGTCCATTGCAACTGTTTGTGGCTTGCTATTAATCTGTCTGCAAGTGTGTAACAGGTAGGTCATCATTCAGTTTCTATACATGTATTGACTTTCTTTGTTTGTCTTACAGGTTTTACGGACAGCATGACCGCCTCCCTCCCTTCCTGATGGAGGATCTGTCCTTCGAGGGTCTGTGCATCTGCAACTGTTTGTGGTTCGCTATTAATCTGTCTGCAAGTGTGTAACAGGTAAGTCATCATTCAGTTTCTATACATGTATTGACTTTCTTTGTTTGTCTGACAGGTTTTACGGACAGCATGACCGCCTCCCTCCCTTCCTGATGGAGGATCTGTCCTTCGAGGGTCTATGCATCTGCAACTGTTTGTGGTTCGCTATTAATCTGTCTGCAAGTGTGTAACAGATAGGTCATTATTCAGTTTCTATACATGTATTGACTTTCTTTGTTTGTCTTACAGGTTTTACGGACAGCATGACCCCCTCCCTCCCTTCCTGATGGAGGATCTGTCCTTCAAGGGTCTGTGCATCTGCAAGTGTGTGTGGCTCGCTATTAATCTGTCTGCAAGTGTGTAACAGGTAGGTCATCATTCAGTTTCTATACATGTATTGACTTTCTTTGTTTGTCTTACAGGTTTTAAAGACAGCATGATCGCCTCCCTCCCTTCCTGATGGAGGATCTGTCCTTCAAGGGTCTGTGCATCTGCAACTGTGTGTGGCTCGCTATTAATCTGTCTGCAAGTGTGTAACAGGTTGGTGATCATTCAGTTTCTATACATGTATTGACTTTCTTTTTTGTGTTACAGATTCTCAAGAAGTTCATCAACCTCTTCTTCTCCCTGAAGGTGTATCCTCCAAATATTTTAATCTGTAACTTTGTGAGGTTTGATGTTCATCATTCTGCAACTCTGTAACAGGTAAGTGATCGTTCAGTGTCTATACATGTATTGCCTTTTTGTTGTCTTACAGGCTTTCAGAACCAACGGCTCCCACCTTCCTGATGTTGCACACAGACAACAACGGTCTGTCTATTGCAACTGTTTGTGGCTTGCTATTAATCTGTCTGCAAGTGTGTAACAGGCAGGTCATCATTCAGTTTCTATACATGTATTGACTTTCTTTTTTGTGTTACACATTCTCAAGAAGTTCATCAACCTCTTGTTCTCCCTGAAGTTGTGTCCTTCTTGCAGATATTTTCATCTGTAACTGTGTGTGGTTCGCTGTCCATCATTCTGCAACTCTGTAACAGGTAAGTGATCATTCAGATTCTATACATGTATTGCCTTTTTGTTGTCTTACAGGCTTTCAGGACCAATGGCTCCCCACTTCCTGATGTTGCATACAGCCAACAAGGGACTGTCCATTGCAACTGTGTGTGACTCGCTACTATCTGTCTGCAAGTGTGTAACAGATAAGTCATCATTCAGTTTCTGTACATGTATTGACATTCTTTGTTTGTCTTACAGGTTTTTCAGACAGCATGACTGCCTCCCTCCGTTCCTGATGTTGGATCTGTCCTTCAAGGGTCTGTGCATCTTCAACTATGTGTGAGTCGCTACTATCTGTCTGCAAGTGTGTAACAGGTTGGTGAGCATTCAGTTTCTATACATGTATTGACTTTCTTTGTTTGTCTTACAAGTTTTTTGGAAAGCATGACCGCCTCCATCCCTTCCTCATGGAGGATCTGTCCTTCAAGAGTCTGTGCATCTGCAACTGTGTGTGAGTTGCTACTATCTGTCTGCAAGTGTGTAACAGGTTGGTGATCATTCAGTTTCAATACATGTATTGACTTTCTTTTTTCTGTTACAGGATCTCAAGAAGTCCATCAACCTCTTCTTCTCCCTGAAGGTGTATCCTTCTAACAAATATTCTTATCTGTAACTGTCTGTGGTTCGCTAACCATCAATCTTCAACTCTGTAACAGGTAAGTGATCATTCAGTGTCTATACATGTATTGCCTTTTTGTTGTCTTACAGGCTTTCAGAACCAACGGCTCCCACCTTCCTGATGTTGCACACAGACAACAACGGTCTATCCATTGCAACTGTTTGTGGCTTTCTATTAATCTGTCTGCAAGTGTGTAACAGGTAGGTCATCATTCAGTTTCTATACATGTATTGACTTTCTTTGTTTGTCTTACAGGTTTTTCGGACAGCATGACCGCCTCCCTCCCTTCCTGATGGAGGATCTGTCCTTCGAGGGTCTGTGCATCTGCAACTGTTTGTGGTTTGCTATTAATCTGTCTGCAAGTTTGTAACAGGTAGGTCATCATTCAGTTTCTATACATGTATTGACTTTCTTTGTTTGTCTGACAGGTTTTACGGACAGCATGACCGCCTCCCTCCCTTCCTGATGGAGGATCTGTCCTTCGAGGGTCTATGCATCTGCAACTGTTTGTGGTTCGCTATTAATCTGTCTGCAAATGTGTAAAAGGTAGGTCATCATTCAGTTTCTATACATGTATTGACTTTCTTTGTTTGTCTTACAGGTTTTAAAGACAGCATGATCGCCTCCCTCCCTTCCTGATGGAGGATCTGTCCTTCAAGGGTCTGTGCATCTGCAACTGTGTGTGGCTCGCTATTAATCTGTCTGCAAGTGTGTAACAGGTTGGTGATCATTCAGTTTCTATACATGTATTGACTTTCTTTTTTGTGTTACAGATTCTCAAGAAGTTCATCAACCTCTTCTTCTCCCTGAAGGTGTATCCTCCAAATATTTTAATCTGTAACTTTGTGAGGTTTGATGTTCATCATTCTGCAACTCTGTAACAGGTAAGTGATCGTTCAGTGTCTATACATGTATTGCCTTTTTGTTGTCTTACAGGCTTTCAGAACCAACGGCTCCCACCTTCCTGATGTTGCACACAGACAACAACGGTCTGTCCATTGCAACTGTTTGTGGCTTGCTATTAATCTGTCTGCAAGTGTGTAACAGGCAGGTCATCATTCAGTTTCTATACATGTATTGACTTTCTTTTTTGTGTTACACATTCTCAAGAAGTTCATCAACCTCTTGTTCTCCCTGAAGTTGTGTCCTTCTTGCAGATATTTTCATCTGTAACTGTGTGTGGTTCGCTGTCCATCATTCTGCAACTCTGTAACAGGTAAGTGATCATTCAGATTCTATACATGTATTGCCTTTTTGTTGTCTTACAGGCTTTCAGGACCAATGGCTCCCCACTTCCTGATGTTGCATACAGCCAACAAAGGACTGTCCATTGCAACTGTGTGTGACTCGCTACTATCTGTCTGCAAGTGTGTAACAGATAAGTCATCATTCAGTTTCTGTACATGTATTGACATTCTTTGTTTGTCTTACAGGTTTTTCAGACAGCATGACTGCCTCCCTCCGTTCCTGATGTTGGATCTGTCCTTCAAGGGTCTGTGCATCTTCAACTATGTGTGAGTCGCTACTATCTGTCTGCAAGTGTGTAACAGGTTGGTGAGCATTCAGTTTCTATACATGTATTGACTTTCTTTGTTTGTCTTACAGGTTTTTTGGAAAGCATGACCGCCTCCCTCCCTTCCTCATGGAGGATCTGTCCTTCAAGAGTCTGTGCATCTGCAACTGTGTGTGAGTTGCTACTATCTGTCTGCAAGTGTGTAACAGGTTGGTGATCATTCAGTTTCTATACATGTATTGACTTTCTTTTTTCTGTTACAGGATCTCAAGAAGTCCATCAACCTCTTCTTCTCCCTGAAGGTGTATCCTTCTAACAAATATTCTTATCTGTAACTGTCTGTGGTTCGCTAACCATCAATCTTCAACTCTGTAACAGGTAAGTGATCATTCAGTGTCTATACATGTATTGCCTTTTTGTTGTCTTACAGGCTTTCAGAACCAACGGCTCCCACCTTCCTGATGTTGCACACAGACAACAACGGTCTATCCATTGCAACTGTTTGTGGCTTTCTATTAATCTGTCTGCAAGTGTGTAACCGGTAGGTCATCATTCAGTTTCTATACATGTATTGACTTTCTTTGTTTGTCTTACAGGTTTTTCGGACAGCATGACCGCCTCCCTCCCTTCCTGATGGAGGATCTGTCCTTCGAGGGTCTGTGCATCTGCAACTGTTTGTGGTTCGCTATTAATCTGTCTGCAAGTGTGTAACAGGTAGGTCATCATTCAGTTTCTATACATGTATTGACTTTCTTTGTTTGTCTTACAGGTTTTACGGACAGCATGACCGCCTCCCTCCCTTCCTGATGGAGGATCTGTCCTTCGAGGGTCTATGCATCTGCAACTGTTTGTGGTTCGCTATTAATCTGTCTGCAAATGTGTAACAGGTAGGTCATCATTCAGTTTCTATACATGTATTGACTTTCTTTGTTTGTCTTACAGGTTTTACGGACAGCATGACCGTCTCCCTCCCTTCCTAATGGAGGATCTGTCCTTCAAGGGTCTGTGCATCTTCAACTATGTGTGAGTCGCTACTATCTGTCTGCAAGTGTGTAACAGGTTGGTGAGCATTCAGTTTCTATACATGTATTGACTTTCTTTTTTGTGTTACAGGTTCTCAAGAAGTCCATTAACCTCTTCTTCTCCCTGAAGGTGTATCCTTCTAACAAATATTTTCATCTCCAACTGTGTGTGGTTCGCTGTCCATCATTCTGCAACTCTGTAACAGGTAATTGATCATTCAGTGTCTATACATATATTGCCTTTTTGATGTCTTACAGGCTTTCAGGACCAATGGCTCCCCACTTCCTGATGGTCCATACAGTCAACAAAGTTCTGTCCATTGCAACTGTGTGTGGCTCACTATTAATCTGTCTGCAAGTGTGTAACAGGTAGGTCATCATTCAGTTTCTATACATTTATTGACTTTCTTTGTTTGTCTTACAGGTTTTTCGGAAAGCATGACCGCCTCCCACCCTTCCCGATGGAGGATCTGTCCTTCAAGAGTCTGTGCATTTGCAACTGTGTGTGAGTTGCTACTATCTGTTTGCAAGTGTGTAACAGGTTGGTGATCATTCAGTTTCTATACATGTATTGACTTTCTTTTTTCTGTTACAGGTTCTCACGAAGTCCATCAACCTCTTCTTCTCCCTGAAGGTGTATCCTTCTAACAAATATTCTCATCTGTAACTGTCTGTGGTTCGCTAACCATCATTCTGCAACTCTGTAACAGGTAAGTGATCATTCATTTCTATACATGTATTGCCTTTTTGTTGTCTTACAGGCTTTCAGAACCAACGGCTCCCACCTTCCTGATGTTGCACACAGACAACAACGGTCTGTCCATTGCAACTGTTTGTGGCTTGCTATTAATCTGTCTGCAAGTGTGTAACAGGTAGGTCATCATTCAGTTTCTATACATGTATTGACTTTCTTTGTTTGTCTTACAGGTTTTTCGGACAGCATGACTGCCTCCCTCCCTTCCTGATGGAGGATCTGTCCTTCGAGGGTCTGTGCATCTGCAACTGTTTGTGGTTCGCTATTAATCTGTCTGCAGGTGTGTAACAGGTAGGTTATTATTCAGTTTCTGTACATGTATTGACTTTCTTTTTTGTGTTACACATTCTCAAGAAGTTCATCAACCTCTTGTTCTCCCTGAAGTTGTGTCCTTCTTGCAGATATTTTCATCTGTAACTGTGTGTGGTTCGCTGTCCATCATTCTGCAACTCTGTAACAGGTAAGTGATCACTCAGTGTCTATACATGTATTGCCTTTTTGTTGTCTTACAGGCTTTCAGGACCAATGGCTCCCCACTTCCTGATGTTGCATACAGCCAACAAGGGACTGTCCATTGCAACTGTGTGTGACTCGCTACTATCTGTCTGCAAGTGTGTAACAGATAAGTCATCATTCAGTTTCTATACATGTATTGACATTCTTTGTTTGTCTTACAGGTTTTTCAGACAGCATGACTGCCTCCCTCCGTTCCTGATGTTGGATCTGTCCTTCAAGGGTCTGTGCATCTTCAACTATGTGTGAGTCGCTACTATCTGTCTGCAAGTGTGTAACAGGTTGGTGAGCATTCAGTTTCTATACATGTATTGACTTTCTTTTTTGTGTTACACATTCTCAAGAAGTTCATCAACCTCTTGTTCTCCCTGAAGTTGTGTCCTTCTTACAGATATTTTCATCTGTAACTGTATGTGGTTCGCTGTCCATCATTCTGCAACTCTGTAACAGGTAAGTGATCATTCAGTGTCTATACATGTATTGCCTTTTTGTTGTCTTACAGACTTTCAGGACCAGTGGCCCTCCCCTTCCTGATGGTCCATACAGTCAACAAGGGTCTGTCCATTGCAACTGTTTGTGGCTCGCTATTAATCTGTCTGCAAGTGTGTAACAGGTAGGTCATCATTCAGTTTCTATACATGTATTGACTTTCTTTGTTTGTCTTACAGGTTTTTCAGACAGCCTGACCACCTCCCTCCCTTCCTGATGGTGGATCTGTCCTTCTAGGGTCTGCGCATCTGCAACTGTGTGTGAGTTGCTACTATCTGTCTGCAAGTGTGTAACAGGTTGGTGATCATTCAGTTTCTATACATGTATTGACTTTCTTTTTTCTGTTACAGATTCTCAAGAAGTCCATCAACCTCTTCTTCTCCCTGAAGGTGTATCCTTCTAACAAATATTCTCATCTGTAACTCTGTGGTTCGCTAACCATCATTCTGCAACTCTGTAACAGGTAAGTGATCATTCAGTGTCTATACACATATTGCCTTTTTGATGTCTTACAGGCTTTAAGGACCAATGGCTCCCCCCTTCCTGATGGTCCATACAGTCAACAAGGTTCTGTCCATTGCAACTGTGTGTGGCTCGCTATTAATCTGTCTGCAAGTGTGTAACAGGTAGGTCATCATTCAGTTTCTATACATTTATTGACTTTCTTTGTTTGTCTTACAGGTTTTTCGGAAAGCATGACCGCCTCCCTCCCTTCCTGATGGAGGATCTGTCCTTCAAGAGTCTGTGCATCTGCAACTGTTTGTGGTTCGCTATTAATCTGTCTGCAAGTGTGTAACACGTAGGTCATCATTCAGTTTCTATACATGTATTGACTTTCTTTGTTTGTCTTACAGGTTTTACGGACAGCATGACCGCCTCCCTCCCTTCCTGATGGAGGATCTGTCCTTCAAGGGTCTGTGCATCTGCAACTGTGTGTGGCTCGCTATTAATCTGTCTGCAAGTGTGTAACATGTTGGTGATCATTCAGTTTCTATACATGTATTGACTTTCTTTTTTGTGTTACAGATTCTCAAGAAGTTCATTAACCTCTTCTTCTCCATGAAGGTGTATCCTCCAAATATTTTAATCTGTAACTGTGTGAGGTTTGATGTTCATCATTCTGCAACTCTGTAACAGGTAAGTGATCGTTTAGTTTCTATACATGTATTGCCTTTTTGTTGTCTTACAGACTTTCAAGACCAGTGGCCCTCCCCTTCCTGATGGTCCATACAGTCAATAAGGGTCTGTCCATTGCAACTGTGTGTGGCTCGCTATTAATCTGTCTGCAAGTGTGTAACAGGTAGGTCATCATTCAGTTTCTATACATGTATTGACTTTCTTTGTTTGTCTTACAGGTTTTTCAGACAGCCTGACCACCTCCCTCCCTTCCTGATGGAGGATCTGTCCTTCAAGAGTCTGTGCATCTGCAACTGTTTGTGGTTCGCTATTAATCTGTCTGCAAGTGTGTAACACGTAGGTCATCATTCAGTTTCTATACATGTATTGACTTTCTTTGTTTGTCTTACAGGTTTTACGGACAGCATGACCGCCTCCCTCCCTTCCTGATGGAGGATCTGTCCTTCAAGGGTCTGTGCATCTGCAACTGTGTGTGGCTCGCTATTAATCTGTCTGCAAGTGTGTAACATGTTGGTGATCATTCAGTTTCTATACATGTATTGACTTTCTTTTTTGTGTTACAGATTCTCAAGAAGTTCATTAACCTCTTCTTCTCCATGAAGGTGTATCCTCCAAATATTTTAATCTGTAACTGTGTGAGGTTTGATGTTCATCATTCTGCAACTCTGTAACAGGTAAGTGATCGTTTAGTTTCTATACATGTATTGCCTTTTTGTTGTCTTACAGACTTTCAAGACCAGTGGCCCTCCCCTTCCTGATGGTCCATACAGTCAATAAGGGTCTGTCCATTGCAACTGTGTGTGGCTCGCTATTAATCTGTCTGCAAGTGTGTAACAGGTAGGTCATCATTCAGTTTCTATACATGTATTGACTTTCTTTGTTTGTCTTACAGGTTTTTCAGACAGCCTGACCACCTCCCTCCCTTCCTGATGGTGGATCTGTCCATCTAGGGTCTGTGCATCTGCAACTGTGTGTGAGTTGCTACTATCTGTCTGCAAGTGTGTAACAGGTTGGTGATCATTCAGTTTCTATACATGTATTGACTTTCTTTTTTCTGTTACAGATTCTCAAGAAGTCCATCAACCTCTTCTTCTCCCTGAAGGTGTATCCTTCTAACAAATATTCTCATCTGTAACTCTGTGGTTCGCTAACCATCATTCTGCAACTCTGTAACAGGTAAGTGATCATTCAGTGTCTATACACGTATTGCCTTTTTGATGTCTTACAGGCTTTAAGGACCAATGGCTCCCCCCTTTCTGATGGTCCATACAGTCAACAAGGTTCTGTCCATTGCAACTGTGTGTGGCTCGCTATTAATCTGTCTGCAAGTGTGTAACAGGTAGGTCATCATTCAGTTTCTATACATTTATTGACTTTCTTTGTTTGTCTTACAGGTTTTTCGGAAAGCATGACCGCCTCCCTCCCTTCCTGATGGAGGATCTGTCCTTCAAGAGTCTGTGCATCTGCAACTGTGTGTGAGTTGCTACTATCTGTCTGCAAGTGTGTAACAGGTTGGTGATCATTCAGTTTCTATACATGTACTGACTTTCTTTTTTCTGTTACAGGTTCTCAAGAAGTCCATCAACCTTCTTCTCCCTGAAGGTGTATCCTTCTAACAAATATTCTCATCTGTAACTGTCTGTGGTTCGCTAACCATCATTCTGCAACTCTGTAACAGGTAAGTGATCATTCAGTGTCTATACATGTATTGCCTTTTTGTTGTCTTACAGGCTTTCAGAACCAACGGCTCCCACCTTCCTCATGTTGCACACAGAAGACAACAGTCTGTCCATTGCAACTGTTTGTGGCTTGCTATTAATCTGTCTGCAAGTGTGTAACAGGTAGGTCATCATTCAGTTTCTATACATGTATTGACTTTCTTTGTTTGTCTTACAGGTTTTACGGACAGCATGACCGCCTCCCTCCCTTCCTGATGGAGGATTTGTCCTTCAAGGGTCTGTGCATCTGCAACTGTGTGTTTCTCGCTATTAATCTGTCTGCAAGTGTGTAACAGGTAGGTCATCATTCAGTTTCTATACATGTATTGACTTTCTTTGTTTGTCTTACAGGTTTTACGGACAGCATGACCGCCTCCCTCCCTTCCTGATGGAGGATATGTCCTTCAAGGGTCTGTGCATCTGCAACTGTGTGTGGCTCGCTATTAATCTGTCTGCAAGTGTGTAACAGGTAGGTCATCATTCAGTTTCTATACATGTATTGACTTTTTTTTTTGTGTTACACGTTCTCAAGAAGTTCATCAACCTCTTGTTCTCCCTGAAGTTGTATCCTTCTAACAAATATTTTCATCTGTAACTGTGTGTGGTTCGCTGTACATCATTCTGCAACTCTGTAACAGGTAAGTGATCATTCAGTGTCTATACATGTATTGCCTTTTTGTTGTCTTACAGGCTTTCAGGACCAATGGCTCCCCACTTCCTGATGTTGCATACAGCCAACAAGGGACTGTCCATTGCAACTGTGTGTGACTCGCTACTATCTGTCTGCAAGTGTGTAACAGATAAGTCATCATTCAGTTTCTATACATGTATTGACATTCTTTGTTTGTCTTACAGGTTTTTCAGACAGCATGACTGCCTCCCTCCATTCCTGATGTTGGATCTGTCCTTCAAGGTTCTGTGCATCTTCATCTATGTGTGAGTCGCTACTATCTGTCTGCAAGTGTGTAACAGATTGGTGAGCATTCAGTTTCTATACATGTATTGACTTTCTTTTTTGTTTTACAGGTTCTCAAGAAGTCCATTAACCTCTTCTTCTCCCTGAAGGTGTATCCTTCTAACAAATATTTTTATCTGCAACTGTGTGTGGTTCGCAGTCCATCATTCTGCAACTCTGTAACAGGTAAGTGATCATTCAGTTTCTATACATATATTGCCTTTTTAATGTCTTACAGGCTTTCAGGACCAATGGCTCCCCCCTTCCTGATGGTCCATACAGTCAACAAGGTTCTGTCCATTGCAACTGTTTGTGGCTTGCTATTAATCTGTCTGCAAGTGTGTAACAGGTAGGTCATCATTCATTTTCGATACATGTATTGACTTTCTTTGTTTGTCTTACAGGTTTTACGGACAGCTTGACCGCCTCCCTCCCTTCCTGATGGAGGATCTGTCCTTCGAGGGTCTGTGCATCTGCAACTGTTTGTGGTTCGCTATTAATCTGTCTGCAAGTGTGTAACAGGTAAGTCATCATTCAGTTTCTATACATGTATTGACTTTCTTTGTTTGTCTTACAGGTTTTACGGACAGCATGACCGCCTCCCTCCCTTCCTGATGGAGGATCTGTCCTTCGAGGGTCTGTGCATCTGCAACTGTTTGTGGTTCGCTATTAATCTGTCTGCAAGTGTGTAACACGTAGGTCATCATTCAGTTTCTATACATGTATTGACTTTCTTTGTTTGTCTTACAGGTTTTACGGACAGCATGACCGCCTCCCTCCCTTCCTGATGGAGGATCTGTCCTTCGAGGGTCTGTGCATCTGCAACTGTTTGTGGTTCGCTATTAATCTGTCTGCAAGTGTGTAACACGTAGGTCATCATTCAGTTTCTATACATGTATTGACTTTCTTTGTTTGTCTTACAGGTTTTACGGACAGCATGACCGCCTCCCTCCCTTCCTGATGGAGGATCTGTCCTTCAAGGGTCTGTGCATCTGCAACTGTGTGTGGCTCGCTATTAATCTGTCTGCAAGTGTGTAACAGGTTGGTGATCATTCAGTTTCTATACATGTATTGACTTTCTTTTTTGTGTTACAGATTCTCAAGAAGTTCATTAACCTCTTCTTCTCCATGAAGGTGTATCCTCCATATATTTTAATCTGTAACTGTGTGAGGTTTGATGTTCATCATTCTGCAACTCTGTAACAGGTAAGTGATCATTCAGTGTCTATACATGTATTGCCTTTTTGTTGTCTTACAGGCTTTCAGGACCAATGGCTCCCCCCTTCCTGATGGTCCATACAGTCAATAAGGGTCTGTCCATTGCAACTGTGTGTGGCTCGCTATTAATCTGTCTGCAAGTGTGTAACAGGTAGGTCATCATTCAGTTTCTATACATGTATTGACTTTCTTTGTCTTACAGGTTTTACGGACAGCATGACCGCCTCCCTCCCTTCCTGATGGAGGATCTGTCCTTCAAGGGTCTGTGCAGCTGCAACTGTGTGTGGCTCGCTATTAATCTGTCTGCAAGTGTGTAACAGGTAGGTCATCATTCAGTTTCTATACATGTATTGACTTTCTTTTTTATGTTACACATTCTCAAGAAGTTCATCAATCTCTTGTTCTCCCTGAAGTTGTGTCCTTCTTACAGATATTTTCATCTGTAACTGTTTGTGGTTCGCTGTCCATCATTCTGCAACTCTGTAACAGGTAAGTGATCATTCAGTGTCTATACATGTATTGCCTTTTGTTTGTCTTACAGGCTTTCAGGACCAATGGCTCCCCACTTCCTGATGTTGCATACAGCCAACAAGGGACTGTCCATTGCAACTGTGTGTGACTCGCTACTATCTGTCTGCAAGTGTGTAACAGATAAGTCATCATTCAGTTTCTGTACATGTATTGACATTCTTTGTTTGTCTTACAGGTTTTTCAGACAGCATGACTGCCTCCCTCCGTTCCTGATGTTGGATCTGTCCTTCAAGGGTCTGTGCATCTTCAACTATGTGTGAGTCGCTACTATCTGTCTGCAAGTGTGTAACAGGTTGCTGAGCATTCAGTTTCTATAAATGTATTGACTTTCTATTTTGTGTTACAGGTTCTCAAGAAGTCCATTAACCTCTTCTTCTTCCTGAAGGTGTATCCTTCTAACAAATATTTTCATCTGTAACTGTGTGTGGTTCGCTGTCCATCATTCTGCAACTCTTTAACACGTAAGTGATTGTTCAGTGTCTATACATGTATTGCCTTTTTGTTGTCTTACAGGCTTTCAGGACCAATGGCTCCCCCCTTCCTGATGGTCCATACAGTCAACAAGGTTCTGTCCATTGCAACTTTTTGTGGTTCGCTATTAATCTGTCTGCAAGTGTGTAACAGGTAAGTCATCATTCAGTTTCTATACATGTATTGACTTTCTTTGTTTGTCTTACAGGTTTTACGGACAGCATGACCGCCTCCCTCCCTTCCTGATGGAGGATCTGTCCTTCAAGGGTCTGTCCATTGCAACTGTTTGTGGCTTGCTATTAATCTGTCTGCAAGTGTGTAACAGGTAGGTCATCATTCAGTTTCTATACATGTATTGACTTTCTTTGTTTGTCTTACAGGTTTTTCGGACAGCATGACCGCCTCCCTCCCTTCCTGATGGAGGAACTGTCCTTCAAGGGTCTGTGCATCTGCAATTGTGTGTGGCTCGCTATTAATCTGTCTGCAAGTGTGTAACAGGTTGGTGATCATTCAGTTTCTATACATGTATTGACTTTCTTTGTTTGTCTTACAGGTTTTTCGGAAAGCATGACTGCCTCCCTCCCTTCCTGATGGAGGATTTGTCCTTCAAGAGTCTGTGCATCTGCAACTGTGTGTGAGTTGCTACTATCTGTCTGCAAGTGTGTAACAGGTTGGTGATCATTCAGTTTCTATACATGTATTGACTTTCTTTTTTCTGTGTCAGGTTCTCAAGAAGTCCATCAACCTTCTTCTCCCTGAAGGTGTATCCTTCTAACAAATATTCTCATCTGTAACTGTCTGTGGTTCGCTAACCATCATTCTGCAACTCTGTAACAGGTAAGTGATCATTCAGTGTCTATACATGTATTGCATTTTTGTTGTCTTACAGGCTTTCAGGACCAACGGCTCCCACCTTCCTCATGTTGCACACAGACAACAACGGTCTTTCCATTGCAACTATTTGTGGCTTGCTATTAATCTGTCTGCAAGTGTGTAACAGGTAGGTCATCATTCAGTTTCTATACATGTATTGACTTTCTTTGTTTGTCTTACAGGTTTTACGGACAGCATGACCGCCTCCCTCCCTTCCTGATGGAGGATCTGTCCTTCGAGGGTCTATGCATCTGCAACTTTTTGTGGTTCGCTATTAATCTGTCTGCAAGTGTGTAACAGGTAGGTCATCATTCAGTTTCTATACATGTATTGACTTTCTTTCTTTGTCTTACAGGTTTTACGGACAGCATGACTGCCTCCCTCCCTTCCTGATGGAGGATCTGTCCTTCGAGGGTCTGTGCATCTGCAATTGTGTGTGGCTCGCTATTAATCTGTCTGCAAGTGTGTAACAGGTAGGTCATCATTTAGTTTCTATACATGTATTGACTTTCTTTGTTTGTCTTACAGGTTTTACGGACAGCATGATCGCCTCCCTCCCTTCCTGATGGAGGATCTGTCCTTCAAGGGTCTGTGCATCTGCAACTGTGTGTGGCTAGCTATTAATCTGTCTGCAAGTGTGTAACAGGTTGGTGATCATTCAGTTTCTATACATGTATTGACTTTCTTTTTTGTGTTACACATTCTCAAGAAGTTCATCAACCTCTTGTTCTCCCTGAAGTTGTGTCCTTCTTACAGATATTTTCATCTGTAACTGTGTGTGGTTCGCTGTCCATCATTCTGCAACTCTGTAACAGGTAAGTGATCATTCAGTGTCTATACATGTATTGCCTTTTTGTTGTCTTACAGGCTTTCAGGACCAATGGCTCCCCACTTCCTGATGTTGCATACAGCCAACAAGGGACTGTCCATTGCAACTGTGTGACTCGCTACTATCTGTCTGCAAGTGGCTACTATCTGTCTGCAAGTGTGTTACAGGTTCTTAAGAAGTCCATTAACCTCTTCTTCTCCCTGAAGGTGTATCCTTCTAACAAATATTTTCATCTGCAACTGTGTGTGGTTCGCTGTCCATCATTCTGCAACTCTGTAACAGGTAAGTGATCATTCAGTTTCTATACATATATTGCCTTTTTGATGTCTTACAGGCTTTCAGGACCAATGGCTCCCCCCTTCCTGATGGTCCATACAGTCAACAAGGTTCTGTCCATTGCAACTGTTTGTGGCTTGCTATTAATCTGTCTGCAAGTGTGTAACAGGTAGGTCATCATTCAGTTTCTATACATGTATTGACTTTCTTTGTTTGTCTTACAGGTTTTACGGACAGCATGACCGCCTCCCTCCCTTCCTGATGGAGGATTTGTCCTTCAAGGGTCTGTGCATCTGCAACTGTGTGTTTCTCGCTATTAATCTGTCTGCAAGTGTGTAACAGGTAGGTCATCATTCAGTTTCTATACATGTATTGACTTTCTTTGTTTGTCTTACAGGTTTTACGGACAGCATGACCGCCTCCCTCCCTTCCTGATGGAGGATATGTCCTTCAAGGGTCTGTGCATCTGCAACTGTGTGTGGCTCGCTATTAATCTGTCTGCAAGTGTGTAACAGGTAGGTCATCATTCAGTTTCTATACATGTATTGACTTTTTTTTTGTGTTACACGTTCTCAAGAAGTTCATCAACCTCTTGTTCTCCCTGAAGTTGTATCCTTCTAACAAATATTTTCATCTGTAACTGTGTGTGGTTCGCTGTACATCATTCTGCAACTCTGTAACAGGTAAGTGATCATTCAGTGTCTATACATGTATTGCCTTTTTGTTGTCTTACAGGCTTTCAGGACCAATGGCTCCCCACTTCCTGATGTTGCATACAGCCAACAAGGGACTGTCCATTGCAACTGTGTGTGACTCGCTACTATCTGTCTGCAAGTGTGTAACAGATAAGTCATCATTCAGTTTCTATACATGTATTGACATTCTTTGTTTGTCTTACAGGTTTTTCAGACAGCATGACTGCCTCCCTCCATTCCTGATGTTGGATCTGTCCTTCAAGGTTCTGTGCATCTTCATCTATGTGTGAGTCGCTACTATCTGTCTGCAAGTGTGTAACAGATTGGTGAGCATTCAGTTTCTATACATGTATTGACTTTCTTTTTTGTTTTACAGGTTCTCAAGAAGTCCATTAACCTCTTCTTCTCCCTGAAGGTGTATCCTTCTAACAAATATTTTTATCTGCAACTGTGTGTGGTTCGCAGTCCATCATTCTGCAACTCTGTAACAGGTAAGTGATCATTCAGTTTCTATTCATATATTGCCTTTTTAATGTCTTACAGGCTTTCAGGACCAATGGCTCCCCCCTTCCTGATGGTCCATACAGTCAACAAGGTTCTGTCCATTGCAACTGTTTGTGGCTTGCTATTAATCTGTCTGCAAGTGTGTAACAGGTAGGTCATCATTCAGTTTCGATACATGTATTGACTTTCTTTGTTTGTCTTACAGGTTTTACGGACAGCTTGACCGCCTCCCTCCCTTCCTGATGGAGGATCTGTCCTTCGAGGGTCTGTGCATCTGCAACTGTTTGTGGTTCGCTATTAATCTGTCTGCAAGTGTGTAACAGGTAAGTCATCATTCAGTTTCTATACATGTATTGACTTTCTTTGTTTGTCTTACAGGTTTTACGGACAGCATGACCGCCTCCCTCCCTTCCTGATGGAGGATCTGTCCTTCGAGGGTCTGTGCATCTGCAACTGTTTGTGGTTCGCTATTAATCTGTCTGCAAGTGTGTAACACGTAGGTCATCATTCAGTTTCTATACATGTATTGACTTTCTTTGTTTGTCTTACAGGTTTTACGGACAGCATGACCGCCTCCCTCCCTTCCTGATGGAGGATCTGTCCTTCGAGGGTCTGTGCATCTGCAACTGTTTGTGGTTCGCTATTAATCTGTCTGCAAGTGTGTAACACGTAGGTCATCATTCAGTTTCTATACATGTATTGACTTTCTTTGTTTGTCTTACAGGTTTTACGGACAGCATGACCGCCTCCCTCCCTTCCTGATGGAGGATCTGTCCTTCAAGGGTCTGTGCATCTGCAACTGTGTGTGGCTCGCTATTAATCTGTCTGCAAGTGTGTAACAGGTTGGTGATCATTCAGTTTCTATACATGTATTGACTTTCTTTTTTGTGTTACAGATTCTCAAGAAGTTCATTAACCTCTTCTTCTCCATGAAGGTGTATCCTCCATATATTTTAATCTGTAACTGTGTGAGGTTTGATGTTCATCATTCTGCAACTCTGTAACAGGTAAGTGATCATTCAGTGTCTATACATGTATTGCCTTTTTGTTGTCTTACAGGCTTTCAGGACCAATGGCTCCCCCCTTCCTGATGGTCCATACAGTCAATAAGGGTCTGTCCATTGCAACTGTGTGTGGCTCGCTATTAATCTGTCTGCAAGTGTGTAACAGGTAGGTCATCATTCAGTTTCTATACATGTATTGACTTTCTTTGTCTTACAGGTTTTACGGACAGCATGACCGCCTCCCTCCCTTCCTGATGGAGGATCTGTCCTTCAAGGGTCTGTGCAGCTGCAACTGTGTGTGGCTCGCTATTAATCTGTCTGCAAGTGTGTAACAGGTAGGTCATCATTCAGTTTCTATACATGTATTGACTTTCTTTTTTATGTTACACATTCTCAAGAAGTTCATCAATCTCTTGTTCTCCCTGAAGTTGTGTCCTTCTTACAGATATTTTCATCTGTAACTGTTTGTGGTTCGCTGTCCATCATTCTGCAACTCTGTAACAGGTAAGTGATCATTCAGTGTCTATACATGTATTGCCTTTTGTTTGTCTTACAGGCTTTCAGGACCAATGGCTCCCCACTTCCTGATGTTGCATACAGCCAACAAGGGACTGTCCATTGCAACTGTGTGTGACTCGCTACTATCTGTCTGCAAGTGTGTAACAGATAAGTCATCATTCAGTTTCTGTACATGTATTGACATTCTTTGTTTGTCTTACAGGTTTTTCAGACAGCATGACTGCCTCCCTCCGTTCCTGATGTTGGATCTGTCCTTCAAGGGTCTGTGCATCTTCAACTATGTGTGAGTCGCTACTATCTGTCTGCAAGTGTGTAACAGGTTGCTGAGCATTCAGTTTCTATAAATGTATTGACTTTCTATTTTGTGTTACAGGTTCTCAAGAAGTCCATTAACCTCTTCTTCTTCCTGAAGGTGTATCCTTCTAACAAATATTTTCATCTGTAACTGTGTGTGGTTCGCTGTCCATCATTCTGCAACTCTTTAACACGTAAGTGATTGTTCAGTGTCTATACATGTATTGCCTTTTTGTTGTCTTACAGGCTTTCAGGACCAATGGCTCCCCCCTTCCTGATGGTCCATACAGTCAACAAGGTTCTGTCCATTGCAACTTTTTGTGGTTCGCTATTAATCTGTCTGCAAGTGTGTAACAGGTAAGTCATCATTCAGTTTCTATACATGTATTGACTTTCTTTGTTTGTCTTACAGGTTTTACGGACAGCATGACCGCCTCCCTCCCTTCCTGATGGAGGATCTGTCCTTCAAGGGTCTGTCCATTGCAACTGTTTGTGGCTTGCTATTAATCTGTCTGCAAGTGTGTAACAGGTAGGTCATCATTCAGTTTCTATACATGTATTGACTTTCTTTGTTTGTCTTACAGGTTTTTCGGACAGCATGACCGCCTCCCTCCCTTCCTGATGGAGGAACTGTCCTTCAAGGGTCTGTGCATCTGCAATTGTGTGTGGCTCGCTATTAATCTGTCTGCAAGTGTGTAACAGGTTGGTGATCATTCAGTTTCTATACATGTATTGACTTTCTTTGTTTGTCTTACAGGTTTTTCGGAAAGCATGACTGCCTCCCTCCCTTCCTGATGGAGGATTTGTCCTTCAAGAGTCTGTGCATCTGCAACTGTGTGTGAGTTGCTACTATCTGTCTGCAAGTGTGTAACAGGTTGGTGATCATTCAGTTTCTATACATGTATTGACTTTCTTTTTTCTGTGTCAGGTTCTCAAGAAGTCCATCAACCTTCTTCTCCCTGAAGGTGTATCCTTCTAACAAATATTCTCATCTGTAACTGTCTGTGGTTCGCTAACCATCATTCTGCAACTCTGTAACAGGTAAGTGATCATTCAGTGTCTATACATGTATTGCATTTTTGTTGTCTTACAGGCTTTCAGGACCAACGGCTCCCACCTTCCTCATGTTGCACACAGACAACAACGGTCTTTCCATTGCAACTATTTGTGGCTTGCTATTAATCTGTCTGCAAGTGTGTAACAGGTAGGTCATCATTCAGTTTCTATACATGTATTGACTTTCTTTGTTTGTCTTACAGGTTTTACGGACAGCATGACCGCCTCCCTCCCTTCCTGATGGAGGATCTGTCCTTCGAGGGTCTATGCATCTGCAACTTTTTGTGGTTCGCTATTAATCTGTCTGCAAGTGTGTAACAGGTAGGTCATCATTCAGTTTCTATACATGTATTGACTTTCTTTCTTTGTCTTACAGGTTTTACGGACAGCATGACTGCCTCCCTCCCTTCCTGATGGAGGATCTGTCCTTCGAGGGTCTGTGCATCTGCAATTGTGTGTGGCTCGCTATTAATCTGTCTGCAAGTGTGTAACAGGTAGGTTATCATTTAGTTTCTATACATGTATTGACTTTCTTTGTTTGTCTTACAGGTTTTACGGACAGCATGATCGCCTCCCTCCCTTCCTGATGGAGGATCTGTCCTTCAAGGGTCTGTGCATCTGCAACTGTGTGTGGCTAGCTATTAATCTGTCTGCAAGTGTGTAACAGGTTGGTGATCATTCAGTTTCTATACATGTATTGACTTTCTTTTTTGTGTTACACATTCTCAAGAAGTTCATCAACCTCTTGTTCTCCCTGAAGTTGTGTCCTTCTTACAGATATTTTCATCTGTAACTGTGTGTGGTTCGCTGTCCATCATTCTGCAACTCTGTAACAGGTAAGTGATCATTCAGTGTCTATACATGTATTGCCTTTTTGTTGTCTTACAGGCTTTCAGGACCAATGGCTCCCCACTTCCTGATGTTGCATACAGCCAACAAGGGACTGTCCATTGCAACTGTGTGACTCGCTACTATCTGTCTGCAAGTGGCTACTATCTGTCTGCAAGTGTGTTACAGGTTCTTAAGAAGTCCATTAACCTCTTCTTCTCCCTGAAGGTGTATCCTTCTAACAAATATTTTCATCTGCAACTGTGTGTGGTTCGCTGTCCATCATTCTGCAACTCTGTAACAGGTAAGTGATCATTCAGTTTCTATACATATATTGCCTTTTTGATGTCTTACAGGCTTTCAGGACCAATGGCTCCCCCCTTCCTGATGGTCCATACAGTCAACAAGGTTCTGTCCATTGCAACTGTTTGTGGCTTGCTATTAATCTGTCTGCAAGTGTGTAACAGGTAGGTCATCATTCAGTTTCTATACATGTATTGACTTTCTTTGTTTGTCTTACAGGTTTTACGGACAGCATGACCGCCTCCCTCCCTTCCTGATGGAGGATTTGTCCTTCAAGGGTCTGTGCATCTGCAACTGTGTGTTTCTCGCTATTAATCTGTCTGCAAGTGTGTAACAGGTAGGTCATCATTCAGTTTCTATACATGTATTGACTTTCTTTGTTTGTCTTACAGGTTTTACGGACAGCATGACCGCCTCCCTCCCTTCCTGATGGAGGATATGTCCTTCAAGGGTCTGTGCATCTGCAACTGTGTGTGGCTCGCTATTAATCTGTCTGCAAGTGTGTAACAGGTAGGTCATCATTCAGTTTCTATACATGTATTGACTTTTTTTTTTGTGTTACACGTTCTCAAGAAGTTCATCAACCTCTTGTTCTCCCTGAAGTTGTATCCTTCTAACAAATATTTTCATCTGTAACTGTGTGTGGTTCGCTGTACATCATTCTGCAACTCTGTAACAGGTAAGTGATCATTCAGTGTCTATACATGTATTGCCTTTTTGTTGTCTTACAGGCTTTCAGGACCAATGGCTCCCCACTTCCTGATGTTGCATACAGCCAACAAGGGACTGTCCATTGCAACTGTGTGTGACTCGCTACTATCTGTCTGCAAGTGTGTAACAGATAAGTCATCATTCAGTTTCTATACATGTATTGACATTCTTTGTTTGTCTTACAGGTTTTTCAGACAGCATGACTGCCTCCCTCCATTCCTGATGTTGGATCTGTCCTTCAAGGTTCTGTGCATCTTCATCTATGTGTGAGTCGCTACTATCTGTCTGCAAGTGTGTAACAGATTGGTGAGCATTCAGTTTCTATACATGTATTGACTTTCTTTTTTGTTTTACAGGTTCTCAAGAAGTCCATTAACCTCTTCTTCTCCCTGAAGGTGTATCCTTCTAACAAATATTTTTATCTGCAACTGTGTGTGGTTCGCAGTCCATCATTCTGCAACTCTGTAACAGGTAAGTGATCATTCAGTTTCTATACATATATTGCCTTTTTAATGTCTTACAGGCTTTCAGGACCAATGGCTCCCCCCTTCCTGATGGTCCATACAGTCAACAAGGTTCTGTCCATTGCAACTGTTTGTGGCTTGCTATTAATCTGTCTGCAAGTGTGTAACAGGTAGGTCATCATTCAGTTTCGATACATGTATTGACTTTCTTTGTTTGTCTTACAGGTTTTACGGACAGCTTGACCGCCTCCCTCCCTTCCTGATGGAGGATCTGTCCTTCGAGGGTCTGTGCATCTGCAACTGTTTGTGGTTCGCTATTAATCTGTCTGCAAGTGTGTAACAGGTAAGTCATCATTCAGTTTCTATACATGTATTGACTTTCTTTGTTTGTCTTACAGGTTTTACGGACAGCATGACCGCCTCCCTCCCTTCCTGATGGAGGATCTGTCCTTCGAGGGTCTGTGCATCTGCAACTGTTTGTGGTTCGCTATTAATCTGTCTGCAAGTGTGTAACACGTAGGTCATCATTCAGTTTCTATACATGTATTGACTTTCTTTGTTTGTCTTACAGGTTTTACGGACAGCATGACCGCCTCCCTCCCTTCCTGATGGAGGATCTGTCCTTCGAGGGTCTGTGCATCTGCAACTGTTTGTGGTTCGCTATTAATCTGTCTGCAAGTGTGTAACACGTAGGTCATCATTCAGTTTCTATACATGTATTGACTTTCTTTGTTTGTCTTACAGGTTTTACGGACAGCATGACCGCCTCCCTCCCTTCCTGATGGAGGATCTGTCCTTCAAGGGTCTGTGCATCTGCAACTGTGTGTGGCTCGCTATTAATCTGTCTGCAAGTGTGTAACAGGTTGGTGATCATTCAGTTTCTATACATGTATTGACTTTCTTTTTTGTGTTACAGATTCTCAAGAAGTTCATTAACCTCTTCTTCTCCATGAAGGTGTATCCTCCATATATTTTAATCTGTAACTGTGTGAGGTTTGATGTTCATCATTCTGCAACTCTGTAACAGGTAAGTGATCATTCAGTGTCTATACATGTATTGCCTTTTTGTTGTCTTACAGGCTTTCAGGACCAATGGCTCCCCCCTTCCTGATGGTCCATACAGTCAATAAGGGTCTGTCCATTGCAACTGTGTGTGGCTCGCTATTAATCTGTCTGCAAGTGTGTAACAGGTAGGTCATCATTCAGTTTCTATACATGTATTGACTTTCTTTGTCTTACAGGTTTTACGGACAGCATGACCGCCTCCCTCCCTTCCTGATGGAGGATCTGTCCTTCAAGGGTCTGTGCAGCTGCAACTGTGTGTGGCTCGCTATTAATCTGTCTGCAAGTGTGTAACAGGTAGGTCATCATTCAGTTTCTATACATGTATTGACTTTCTTTTTTATGTTACACATTCTCAAGAAGTTCATCAATCTCTTGTTCTCCCTGAAGTTGTGTCCTTCTTACAGATATTTTCATCTGTAACTGTTTGTGGTTCGCTGTCCATCATTCTGCAACTCTGTAACAGGTAAGTGATCATTCAGTGTCTATACATGTATTGCCTTTTGTTTGTCTTACAGGCTTTCAGGACCAATGGCTCCCCACTTCCTGATGTTGCATACAGCCAACAAGGGACTGTCCATTGCAACTGTGTGTGACTCGCTACTATCTGTCTGCAAGTGTGTAACAGATAAGTCATCATTCAGTTTCTGTACATGTATTGACATTCTTTGTTTGTCTTACAGGTTTTTCAGACAGCATGACTGCCTCCCTCCATTCCTGATGTTGGATCTGTCCTTCAAGGTTCTGTGCATCTTCATCTATGTGTGAGTCGCTACTATCTGTCTGCAAGTGTGTAACAGATTGGTGAGCATTCAGTTTCTATACATGTATTGACTTTCTTTTTTGTTTTACAGGTTCTCAAGAAGTCCATTAACCTCTTCTTCTCCCTGAAGGTGTATCCTTCTAACAAATATTTTTATCTGCAACTGTGTGTGGTTCGCAGTCCATCATTCTGCAACTCTGTAACAGGTAAGTGATCATTCAGTTTCTATACATATATTGCCTTTTTAATGTCTTACAGGCTTTCAGGACCAATGGCTCCCCCCTTCCTGATGGTCCATACAGTCAACAAGGTTCTGTCCATTGCAACTGTTTGTGGCTTGCTATTAATCTGTCTGCAAGTGTGTAACAGGTAGGTCATCATTCAGTTTCGATACATGTATTGACTTTCTTTGTTTGTCTTACAGGTTTTACGGACAGCTTGACCGCCTCCCTCCCTTCCTGATGGAGGATCTGTCCTTCGAGGGTCTGTGCATCTGCAACTGTTTGTGGTTCGCTATTAATCTGTCTGCAAGTGTGTAACAGGTAAGTCATCATTCAGTTTCTATACATGTATTGACTTTCTTTGTTTGTCTTACAGGTTTTACGGACAGCATGACCGCCTCCCTCCCTTCCTGATGGAGGATCTGTCCTTCGAGGGTCTGTGCATCTGCAACTGTTTGTGGTTCGCTATTAATCTGTCTGCAAGTGTGTAACACGTAGGTCATCATTCAGTTTCTATACATGTATTGACTTTCTTTGTTTGTCTTACAGGTTTTACGGACAGCATGACCGCCTCCCTCCCTTCCTGATGGAGGATCTGTCCTTCGAGGGTCTGTGCATCTGCAACTGTTTGTGGTTCGCTATTAATCTGTCTGCAAGTGTGTAACACGTAGGTCATCATTCAGTTTCTATACATGTATTGACTTTCTTTGTTTGTCTTACAGGTTTTACGGACAGCATGACCGCCTCCCTCCCTTCCTGATGGAGGATCTGTCCTTCAAGGGTCTGTGCATCTGCAACTGTGTGTGGCTCGCTATTAATCTGTCTGCAAGTGTGTAACAGGTTGGTGATCATTCAGTTTCTATACATGTATTGACTTTCTTTTTTGTGTTACAGATTCTCAAGAAGTTCATTAACCTCTTCTTCTCCATGAAGGTGTATCCTCCATATATTTTAATCTGTAACTGTGTGAGGTTTGATGTTCATCATTCTGCAACTCTGTAACAGGTAAGTGATCATTCAGTGTCTATACATGTATTGCCTTTTTGTTGTCTTACAGGCTTTCAGGACCAATGGCTCCCCCCTTCCTGATGGTCCATACAGTCAATAAGGGTCTGTCCATTGCAACTGTGTGTGGCTCGCTATTAATCTGTCTGCAAGTGTGTAACAGGTAGGTCATCATTCAGTTTCTATACATGTATTGACTTTCTTTGTCTTACAGGTTTTACGGACAGCATGACCGCCTCCCTCCCTTCCTGATGGAGGATCTGTCCTTCAAGGGTCTGTGCAGCTGCAACTGTGTGTGGCTCGCTATTAATCTGTCTGCAAGTGTGTAACAGGTAGGTCATCATTCAGTTTCTATACATGTATTGACTTTCTTTTTTATGTTACACATTCTCAAGAAGTTCATCAATCTCTTGTTCTCCCTGAAGTTGTGTCCTTCTTACAGATATTTTCATCTGTAACTGTTTGTGGTTCGCTGTCCATCATTCTGCAACTCTGTAACAGGTAAGTGATCATTCAGTGTCTATACATGTATTGCCTTTTGTTTGTCTTACAGGCTTTCAGGACCAATGGCTCCCCACTTCCTGATGTTGCATACAGCCAACAAGGGACTGTCCATTGCAACTGTGTGTGACTCGCTACTATCTGTCTGCAAGTGTGTAACAGATAAGTCATCATTCAGTTTCTGTACATGTATTGACATTCTTTGTTTGTCTTACAGGTTTTTCAGACAGCATGACTGCCTCCCTCCGTTCCTGATGTTGGATCTGTCCTTCAAGGGTCTGTGCATCTTCAACTATGTGTGAGTCGCTACTATCTGTCTGCAAGTGTGTAACAGGTTGCTGAGCATTCAGTTTCTATAAATGTATTGACTTTCTATTTTGTGTTACAGGTTCTCAAGAAGTCCATTAACCTCTTCTTCTTCCTGAAGGTGTATCCTTCTAACAAATATTTTCATCTGTAACTGTGTGTGGTTCGCTGTCCATCATTCTGCAACTCTTTAACACGTAAGTGATTGTTCAGTGTCTATACATGTATTGCCTTTTTGTTGTCTTACAGGCTTTCAGGACCAATGGCTCCCCCCTTCCTGATGGTCCATACAGTCAACAAGGTTCTGTCCATTGCAACTTTTTGTGGTTCGCTATTAATCTGTCTGCAAGTGTGTAACAGGTAAGTCATCATTCAGTTTCTATACATGTATTGACTTTCTTTGTTTGTCTTACAGGTTTTACGGACAGCATGACCGCCTCCCTCCCTTCCTGATGGAGGATCTGTCCTTCAAGGGTCTGTCCATTGCAACTGTTTTTGGCTTGCTATTAATCTGTCTGCAAGTGTGTAACAGGTAGGTCATCATTCAGTTTCTATACATGTATTGACTTTCTTTGTTTGTCTTACAGGTTTTTCGGACAGCATGACCGCCTCCCTCCCTTCCTGATGGAGGAACTGTCCTTCAAGGGTCTGTGCATCTGCAATTGTGTGTGGCTCGCTATTAATCTGTCTGCAAGTGTGTAACAGGTTGGTGATCATTCAGTTTCTATACATGTATTGACTTTCTTTGTTTGTCTTACAGGTTTTTCGGAAAGCATGACTGCCTCCCTCCCTTCCTGATGGAGGATTTGTCCTTCAAGAGTCTGTGCATCTGCAACTGTGTGTGAGTTGCTACTATCTGTCTGCAAGTGTGTAACAGGTTGGTGATCATTCAGTTTCTATACATGTATTGACTTTCTTTTTTCTGTGTCAGGTTCTCAAGAAGTCCATCAACCTTCTTCTCCCTGAAGGTGTATCCTTCTAACAAATATTCTCATCTGTAACTGTCTGTGGTTCGCTAACCATCATTCTGCAACTCTGTAACAGGTAAGTGATCATTCAGTGTCTATACATGTATTGCATTTTTGTTGTCTTACAGGCTTTCAGGACCAACGGCTCCCACCTTCCTCATGTTGCACACAGACAACAACGGTCTTTCCATTGCAACTATTTGTGGCTTGCTATTAATCTGTCTGCAAGTGTGTAACAGGTAGGTCATCATTCAGTTTCTATACATGTATTGACTTTCTTTGTTTGTCTTACAGGTTTTACGGACAGCATGACCGCCTCCCTCCCTTCCTGATGGAGGATCTGTCCTTCGAGGGTCTATGCATCTGCAACTTTTTGTGGTTCGCTATTAATCTGTCTGCAAGTGTGTAACAGGTAGGTCATCATTCAGTTTCTATACATGTATTGACTTTCTTTCTTTGTCTTACAGGTTTTACGGACAGCATGACTGCCTCCCTCCCTTCCTGATGGAGGATCTGTCCTTCGAGGGTCTGTGCATCTGCAATTGTGTGTGGCTCGCTATTAATCTGTCTGCAAGTGTGTAACAGGTAGGTCATCATTTAGTTTCTATACATGTATTGACTTTCTTTGTTTGTCTTACAGGTTTTACGGACAGCATGATCGCCTCCCTCCCTTCCTGATGGAGGATCTGTCCTTCAAGGGTCTGTGCATCTGCAACTGTGTGTGGCTAGCTATTAATCTGTCTGCAAGTGTGTAACAGGTTGGTGATCATTCAGTTTCTATACATGTATTGACTTTCTTTTTTGTGTTACACATTCTCAAGAAGTTCATCAACCTCTTGTTCTCCCTGAAGTTGTGTCCTTCTTACAGATATTTTCATCTGTAACTGTGTGTGGTTCGCTGTCCATCATTCTGCAACTCTGTAACAGGTAAGTGATCATTCAGTGTCTATACATGTATTGCCTTTTTGTTGTCTTACAGGCTTTCAGGACCAATGGCTCCCCACTTCCTGATGTTGCATACAGCCAACAAGGGACTGTCCATTGCAACTGTGTGACTCGCTACTATCTGTCTGCAAGTGGCTACTATCTGTCTGCAAGTGTGTTACAGGTTCTTAAGAAGTCCATTAACCTCTTCTTCTCCCTGAAGGTGTATCCTTCTAACAAATATTTTCATCTGCAACTGTGTGTGGTTCGCTGTCCATCATTCTGCAACTCTGTAACAGGTAAGTGATCATTCAGTTTCTATACATATATTGCCTTTTTGATGTCTTACAGGCTTTCAGGACCAATGGCTCCCCCCTTCCTGATGGTCCATACAGTCAACAAGGTTCTGTCCATTGCAACTGTTTGTGGCTTGCTATTAATCTGTCTGCAAGTGTGTAACAGGTAGGTCATCATTCAGTTTCTATACATGTATTGACTTTCTTTGTTTGTCTTACAGGTTTTACGGACAGCATGACCGCCTCCCTCCCTTCCTGATGGAGGATTTGTCCTTCAAGGGTCTGTGCATCTGCAACTGTGTGTTTCTCGCTATTAATCTGTCTGCAAGTGTGTAACAGGTAGGTCATCATTCAGTTTCTATACATGTATTGACTTTCTTTGTTTGTCTTACAGGTTTTACGGACAGCATGACCGCCTCCCTCCCTTCCTGATGGAGGATATGTCCTTCAAGGGTCTGTGCATCTGCAACTGTGTGTGGCTCGCTATTAATCTGTCTGCAAGTGTGTAACAGGTAGGTCATCATTCAGTTTCTATACATGTATTGACTTTTTTTTTTGTGTTACACGTTCTCAAGAAGTTCATCAACCTCTTGTTCTCCCTGAAGTTGTATCCTTCTAACAAATATTTTCATCTGTAACTGTGTGTGGTTCGCTGTACATCATTCTGCAACTCTGTAACAGGTAAGTGATCATTCAGTGTCTATACATGTATTGCCTTTTTGTTGTCTTACAGGCTTTCAGGACCAATGGCTCCCCACTTCCTGATGTTGCATACAGCCAACAAGGGACTGTCCATTGCAACTGTGTGTGACTCGCTACTATCTGTCTGCAAGTGTGTAACAGATAAGTCATCATTCAGTTTCTATACATGTATTGACATTCTTTGTTTGTCTTACAGGTTTTTCAGACAGCATGACTGCCTCCCTCCATTCCTGATGTTGGATCTGTCCTTCAAGGTTCTGTGCATCTTCATCTATGTGTGAGTCGCTACTATCTGTCTGCAAGTGTGTAACAGATTGGTGAGCATTCAGTTTCTATACATGTATTGACTTTCTTTTTTGTTTTACAGGTTCTCAAGAAGTCCATTAACCTCTTCTTCTCCCTGAAGGTGTATCCTTCTAACAAATATTTTTATCTGCAACTGTGTGTGGTTCGCAGTCCATCATTCTGCAACTCTGTAACAGGTAAGTGATCATTCAGTTTCTATACATATATTGCCTTTTTAATGTCTTACAGGCTTTCAGGACCAATGGCTCCCCCCTTCCTGATGGTCCATACAGTCAACAAGGTTCTGTCCATTGCAACTGTTTGTGGCTTGCTATTAATCTGTCTGCAAGTGTGTAACAGGTAGGTCATCATTCAGTTTCGATACATGTATTGACTTTCTTTGTTTGTCTTACAGGTTTTACGGACAGCTTGACCGCCTCCCTCCCTTCCTGATGGAGGATCTGTCCTTCGAGGGTCTGTGCATCTGCAACTGTTTGTGGTTCGCTATTAATCTGTCTGCAAGTGTGTAACAGGTAAGTCATCATTCAGTTTCTATACATGTATTGACTTTCTTTGTTTGTCTTACAGGTTTTACGGACAGCATGACCGCCTCCCTCCCTTCCTGATGGAGGATCTGTCCTTCGAGGGTCTGTGCATCTGCAACTGTTTGTGGTTCGCTATTAATCTGTCTGCAAGTGTGTAACACGTAGGTCATCATTCAGTTTCTATACATGTATTGACTTTCTTTGTTTGTCTTACAGGTTTTACGGACAGCATGACCGCCTCCCTCCCTTCCTGATGGAGGATCTGTCCTTCGAGGGTCTGTGCATCTGCAACTGTTTGTGGTTCGCTATTAATCTGTCTGCAAGTGTGTAACACGTAGGTCATCATTCAGTTTCTATACATGTATTGACTTTCTTTGTTTGTCTTACAGGTTTTACGGACAGCATGACCGCCTCCCTCCCTTCCTGATGGAGGATCTGTCCTTCAAGGGTCTGTGCATCTGCAACTGTGTGTGGCTCGCTATTAATCTGTCTGCAAGTGTGTAACAGGTTGGTGATCATTCAGTTTCTATACATGTATTGACTTTCTTTTTTGTGTTACAGATTCTCAAGAAGTTCATTAACCTCTTCTTCTCCATGAAGGTGTATCCTCCAAATATTTTAATCTGTAACTGTGTGAGGTTTGATGTTCATCATTCTGCAACTCTGTAACAGGTAAGTGATCATTCAGTGTCTATACATGTATTGCCTTTTTGTTGTCTTACAGGCTTTCAGGACCAATGGCTCCCCCCTTCCTGATGGTCCATACAGTCAATAAGGGTCTGTCCATTGCAACTGTGTGTGGCTCGCTATTAATCTGTCTGCAAGTGTGTAACAGGTAGGTCATCATTCAGTTTCTATACATGTATTGACTTTCTTTGTCTTACAGGTTTTACGGACAGCATGACCGCCTCCCTCCCTTCCTGATGGAGGATCTGTCCTTCAAGGGTCTGTGCAGCTGCAACTGTGTGTGGCTCGCTATTAATCTGTCTGCAAGTGTGTAACAGGTAGGTCATCATTCAGTTTCTATACATGTATTGACTTTCTTTTTTATGTTACACATTCTCAAGAAGTTCATCAATCTCTTGTTCTCCCTGAAGTTGTGTCCTTCTTACAGATATTTTCATCTGTAACTGTGTGTGGTTCGCTGTCCATCATTCTGCAACTCTGTAACAGGTAAGTGATCATTCAGTGTCTATACATGTATTGCCTTTTGTTTGTCTTACAGGCTTTCAGGACCAATGGCTCCCCACTTCCTGATGTTGCATACAGCCAACAAGGGACTGTCCATTGCAACTGTGTGTGACTCGCTACTATCTGTCTGCAAGTGTGTAACAGATAAGTCATCATTCAGTTTCTGTACATGTATTGACATTCTTTGTTTGTCTTACAGGTTTTTCAGACAGCATGACTGCCTCCCTCCGTTCCTGATGTTGGATCTGTCCTTCAAGGGTCTGTGCATCTTCAACTATGTGTGAGTCGCTACTATCTGTCTGCAAGTGTGTAACAGGTTGCTGAGCATTCAGTTTCTATAAATGTATTGACTTTCTTTTTTGTGTTACAGGTTCTCAAGAAGTCCATTAACCTCTTCTTCTTCCTGAAGGTGTATCCTTCTAACAAATATTTTCATCTGTAACTGTGTGTGGTTCGCTGTCCATCATTCTGCAACTCTTTAACACGTAAGTGATTGTTCAGTGTCTATACATGTATTGCCTTTTTGTTGTCTTACAGGCTTTCAGGACCAATGGCTCCCCCCTTCCTGATGGTCCATACAGTCAACAAGGTTCTGTCCATTGCAACTTTTTGTGGTTCGCTATTAATCTGTCTGCAAGTGTGTAACAGGTAAGTCATCATTCAGTTTCTATACATGTATTGACTTTCTTTGTTTGTCTTACAGGTTTTACGGACAGCATGACCGCCTCCCTCCCTTCCTGATGGAGGATCTGTCCTTCAAGGGTCTGTCCATTGCAACTGTTTGTGGCTTGCTATTAATCTGTCTGCAAGTGTGTAACAGGTAGGTCATCATTCAGTTTCTATACATGTATTGACTTTCTTTGTTTGTCTTACAGGTTTTTCGGACAGCATGACCGCCTCCCTCCCTTCCTGATGGAGGAACTGTCCTTCAAGGGTCTGTGCATCTGCAATTGTGTGTGGCTCGCTATTAATCTGTCTGCAAGTGTGTAACAGGTTGGTGATCATTCAGTTTCTATACATGTATTGACTTTCTTTGTTTGTCTTACAGGTTTTTCGGAAAGCATGACTGCCTCCCTCCCTTCCTGATGGAGGATTTGTCCTTCAAGAGTCTGTGCATCTGCAACTGTGTGTGAGTTGCTACTATCTGTCTGCAAGTGTGTAACAGGTTGGTGATCATTCAGTTTCTATACATGTATTGACTTTCTTTTTTCTGTGTCAGGTTCTCAAGAAGTCCATCAACCTTCTTCTCCCTGAAGGTGTATCCTTCTAACAAATATTCTCATCTGTAACTGTCTGTGGTTCGCTAACCATCATTCTGCAACTCTGTAACAGGTAAGTGATCATTCAGTGTCTATACATGTATTGCATTTTTGTTGTCTTACAGGCTTTCAGGACCAACGGCTCCCACCTTCCTCATGTTGCACACAGACAACAACGGTCTTTCCATTGCAACTATTTGTGGCTTGCTATTAATCTGTCTGCAAGTGTGTAACAGGTAGGTCATCATTCAGTTTCTATACATGTATTGACTTTCTTTGTTTGTCTTACAGGTTTTACGGACAGCATGACCGCCTCCCTCCCTTCCTGATGGAGGATCTGTCCTTCGAGGGTCTATGCATCTGCAACTTTTTGTGGTTCGCTATTAATCTGTCTGCAAGTGTGTAACAGGTAGGTCATCATTCAGTTTCTATACATGTATTGACTTTCTTTCTTTGTCTTACAGGTTTTACGGACAGCATGACTGCCTCCCTCCCTTCCTGATGGAGGATCTGTCCTTCGAGGGTCTGTGCATCTGCAATTGTGTGTGGCTCGCTATTAATCTGTCTGCAAGTGTGTAACAGGTAGGTCATCATTTAGTTTCTATACATGTATTGACTTTCTTTGTTTGTCTTACAGGTTTTACGGACAGCATGATCGCCTCCCTCCCTTCCTGATGGAGGATCTGTCCTTCAAGGGTCTGTGCATCTGCAACTGTGTGTGGCTAGCTATTAATCTGTCTGCAAGTGTGTAACAGGTTGGTGATCATTCAGTTTCTATACATGTATTGACTTTCTTTTTTGTGTTACACATTCTCAAGAAGTTCATCAACCTCTTGTTCTCCCTGAAGTTGTGTCCTTCTTACAGATATTTTCATCTGTAACTGTGTGTGGTTCGCTGTCCATCATTCTGCAACTCTGTAACAGGTAAGTGATCATTCAGTGTCTATACATGTATTGCCTTTTTGTTGTCTTACAGGCTTTCAGGACCAATGGCTCCCCACTTCCTGATGTTGCATACAGCCAACAAGGGACTGTCCATTGCAACTGTGTGACTCGCTACTATCTGTCTGCAAGTGGCTACTATCTGTCTGCAAGTGTGTTACAGGTTCTTAAGAAGTCCATTAACCTCTTCTTCTCCCTGAAGGTGTATCCTTCTAACAAATATTTTCATCTGCAACTGTGTGTGGTTCGCTGTCCATCATTCTGCAACTCTGTAACAGGTAAGTGATCATTCAGTTTCTATACATATATTGCCTTTTTGATGTCTTACAGGCTTTCAGGACCAATGGCTCCCCCCTTCCTGATGGTCCATACAGTCAACAAGGTTCTGTCCATTGCAACTGTTTGTGGCTTGCTATTAATCTGTCTGCAAGTGTGTAACAGGTAGATCATCATTCAGTTTCTATACATGTATTGACTTTCTTTGTTTGTCATACAGGTTTTACGGACAGCATGACCGCCTCCCTCCCTTCCTGATGGAGGATCTGTCCTTCGAGGGTCTGTGCATCTGCAACTGTTTGTGGTTCGCTATTAATCTGTCTGCAAGTGTGTAACAGGTAAGTCATCATTCAGTTTCTATACATGTATTGACTTTCTTTGTTTGTCTTACAGGTTTTACGGACAGCATGACCGCCTCCCTCCCTTCCTGATGGTGGATCTGTCCTTCCAGGGTCTGTGCATCTGCAACTGTGTGTGAGTCGCTACTATCTGTCTGCAAGTGTGTAACAGGTAGGGGATCATTAAGTTTCTAAACATGTATTGACTTTCTTTTTTGTGTTACAGGTTCTCAAGAAGTCCATTAACCTCTTCTTCTCCCTGAAGGTGTATCCTTCTAACAAATATTTTCATCTGCAACTGTGTGTGGTTCGCTGTCCATCATTCTGCAACTCTGTAACAGGTAAGTGATCATTCAGTGTCTATACATATATTGCCTTTTTGATGTCTTACAAGCTTTCAGGACCAATGGCTCCCCCCTTCCTGATGGTCCATACAGTCAACAAGGTTCTGTCCATTGCAACTGTTTTGGCTTGCTATTAATCTGTCTGCAAGTGTGTAACAGGTAGGTCATCATTCAGTTTCTATACATGTATTGACTTTCTTTGTTTGTCTTACAGGTTTTACGGACAGCATGACCGCCTCCCTCCCTTCCTGATGGAGGATCTGTCCTTCAAGGGTCTGTGCATCTGCAACTGTGTGTGGCTCGCTATTAATCTGTCTGCAAGTGTGTAACAGGTAGGTGATCATTCAGTTTCTATACATGTATTGCCTTTTTGTTGTCTTACAGGCTTTCAGGACCAATGGCTCCCACCTTCCTGATGGTGCATACAGTCAACAAGTCTCTGTCCATTGCAAGTGTGTGTGGCTCGCTATCAATCTGTCTGCAAGTGTGTAACAGGTAGGTGATCATTCAGTTTCTATACATGTATTGCCTTTTTGTTGTCTTACAGGCTTTCAAGACCAATGGCTCCCCCCTTCCTGATGGTGCATTCGCTGTCCATCATTCTGCAACTCTGTAACAGGTAAGTGATCATTCAGTGTCTATACATGTATTGCCTTTTTGTTGTCTTACAGGCTTTCAGGACCAATGGCTCCCACCTTCCTGATGGTGCATACAGTCAAAAAGTGTCTGTCCATTGCAACTGTGTGTGGCTCGCTTTCAATCTGTCTGCAAGTGTGTAACAGGTAGGTGATCATTCAGTTTCTATACATGTATTGCCTTTTGTTGTCTTTCAGGCTTTTAAGACCAAAGGCTCCCCCCTTCCTGATGGTGCATTCAGCCAACAAGTGTCTGTCCATTGCAACTGTGTGTGGCTCGCTATCAATCTTTCTGCAAGCGTGTAACAGGTTGGTGATCATTCAGTTTCTATACATGTATTGACTTTCTTTTTTGTGTTACAGGTTCTGAAGAAGTCCATCAACCTCTTCTTCTCCCTGAAGGTGTATCCTTCTAACAAATACATTTTCATCTGCAACTGTGTATGGTTCGCTGTCCATCATTCTGCAACTCTGTAACAGGTAAGTGATCATTCAGTCTATATACATGTATTGCCTTTTTGTTGTCTTACAGGCTTTCAAGACCAATGGCTCCCCCCTTCCTGATGGTCCATTGCAACTGTGTGTGACTCGCTATCAATCTGTCTGCAAGTGTGTAACAGATTGGTGATCATTCAGTTTCTATACATGTATTGACATTCTTTGTTTGTCTTACAGGTTTTTCGGACAGCATGACCGCCTCCCTCCCTTCCTGATGGTGGATCTGTCCTTCAAGGGTCTGAGCATCTGAAACTATGTGTGAGTCGCTACTACCTGTCTGCAAGTGTGTAACAGGTTGGTGATCATTCAGTTTCTATACATGTATTGACTTTCTTTTTTGAGTTACAGGTCCTTCAAGAAGTCCATCAACCTCTTGTTCTCCCTGAAGTTGTGTCATTCTAACAAATATTTTCATCTGTAACTGTATGTGGTTCGCTGTCCATCATTCTGCAACTCTGTAACAGGTAAGTGATCATTCAGTGTCTATACATGTATTGCCTTTTTGTTGTCTTACAGGCTTTCAGGACCAATGGCTCCCACCTTCCTGATGGTGCATACAGTCAAAAAGTGTCTGTCCATTGCAACTGTGTGTGGCTCGCTATTAATCTGTCTGCAAGTGTGTAACAGGTAGGTGATCATTCAGTTTCTATACATGTATTGCCTTTTTGTTGTCTTTCAGGCTTTTAAGACCAAAGGCTCCCCCCTTCCTGATGGTGCATTCAGCCAACAAGTGTCTGTCCATTGCAACTGTGTGTGTGGCTCGCTATCAATCTTTCTGCAAGTGTGTAACAGGTAGGTGATCATTCAGTTTCTATACATGTATTGCCTTTTTGTTGTCTTACAGACTTTCAGGACCAGTGGCCCTCCCCTTCCTGATTGTCCATACAGTCAACAAGGGCTGTCCATTGCAACTGTGTGTGGCTCGCTATTGATCTGTCTGCAAGTGTCTAACAGGTAGGTCATCATTCAGTTTCTATACATGTATTGACTTTCTTTGTTTGCCTTACAGGTTTTTCAGACAGCATGACCGCCTCCCTCCCTTCCTATTGGTGGATCTGTCCTTCAAGGGTCTGTGCATCTGCAACTGTGTGTGAGTCGCTACTATCTGTCTGCAAGTGTGTAACAGGTAGGTTATCATTCAGTTTCTATACATGTATTGACTTTATTTTTTGTGTTACAGGTTGTTAAGAAGTTCATCAACCTCTTGTTCTCCCTGAAGGTGTATCCTTCTAACAAATATTCTCATCTGTAACTGTCTGTGGTTCGCTGACCATCATTCTGCAACTCTGTAACAGGTAAGTGATCATTCAGTGTCTATACATGTATTGCCTTTTTGTTGTCTTAGAGGCTTTTAGAACCAACGGCTCCCACCTTCCTGATGTTGCACACAGACAACAACGGTCTGTCCATTGCAACTGTTTGTGGCTCGCTATTAATCTTTCTGCAAGTGTGTAACAGGTAGGTGATCATTCAGTTTCTATACATGTATTGACTTTCTTTGTTTGTCTTACAGGTTTTACGGACAGCATGACCGCCTCCCTCCCTTCCTGATGGAGGATCTGTCCTTCAAGGGTCTGTGCATCTGCAACTGTGTGTGGCTCGCTATTAATCTGTCTGCATGTGTGTAACAGGTTGGTCATCATTCAGTTTCTATACATGTATTGCCTTTTTGTTGTTTTACAGACTTTTAGGACCAGTGGCCCTCCCCTCCTGATGGTCCATACAGTCAACAAGGTTCTGTCCATTGCAACTGTGTGTGTCTCGCTACTATCTGTCTGCAAGTGTGTAACAGATAAGTCATCATTCAGTTTCTGTACATGTATTGACATTCTTTGTTTGTCTTACAGGTTTTTCAGACAGCATGACTGCCTCCCTCCGTTCCTGATGTTGGATCTGTCCTTCAAGGGTCTGTGCATCTTCAACTATGTGTGAGTCGCTACTATCTGTCTGCAAGTGTGTAACAGGTTGGTGAGCATTCAGTTTCTATACATGTACTGACTTTCTTTTTTGTGTTACAGGTTCTCAATTAGTCCATTAACCTCTTCTTCTCCCTGAAGGTGTATCCTTCTAACAAATATTTTCATCTGAAAATAAGTGATCATTCAGTTTCTATACATGTATTGCCTTTTTGTTGTCTTATAGGCTTTCAGGACCAATGGCTCCCTCTCTTCCTGATGGTGCATACATCAGGAAGAGATCTTAACTTCAAGTCAACTGTGTGTGGCTCGCTATCTATCTGTCTGCAAGTGTGTAAGAGGTAGGTGGTCATTCAGTTTCTATACATGTATTTTCTTTTTTTTGTCTTACATGTTCATGACCCCATGAGCCCCTCCCTCCCTGACCATGCATCCAGTCACCACAGTCTGTCCATCTGCAGCTGTCTTGCTCGCTGTCTATTGTTCTGCAACTGCGTTAGAGTTAAGTGATCTTACAGTTTCAAAACCCGTATTGACTTTATTTGTTGTCTTACAGGTTCTGAGGATGTCATTATCCCCTCCCTCCTTGATGGTGCATCTGTCCATCAAGGGTCCATCCATCTTCACCTGTGTATGGCTCACTGTCTATCTGTGTGCAACTGTCTAACAGGTAGGTGATCCCCATCCTGATGGTAGATGTGGCCAACAAGGGTCTGTCCTTCTGCAACTGTTTGTTTTTTGCTTTATATCGGTCTGCTTCTGTGTAACACATAGGTGATCATAACGTTTCTATATATGTATTTTCATTTATTTTTGTGTTACAGGTTCTTTCCCCCCCCCCCACGTAATGGTGGATCCCAGCAACAAGGTTCAGACTGTTGTCAGTCCACCCACTGCTCCTGACTCAGTCCCAGTGATGAGCTCCATTGGTAGAGAGACCTCACTTCTGGTTCTGTGGTGGACCCTCTGCTCAGAACTCCATTAGGACATCTCCATTCCTACAGCCTGCAGCTAGGCCGAGAAATTAAGCAGCGCCTGTGCGAGGAGTGCAGCTGTCCCACTCGGAGTATGGAGGTCCAGATCGCAGAGGTCTTCAGCTCACCAACTGGGACAAGCTTCGCCCCTCACTTTGAACTGGACACAAGCAGAGAGCCACTGTCTAAGCAGCCCAAGAGGAAAAGAAGGAGGTGAAGACACTGAGATCAGGAAAAGCAGCAAACATGACTTTTAACTCCTTTTTACTATTTTAACTACTTTTCTTCTTCTTCTTTATCTTTTTATTATTATTATTATTATTATTATTATTATTATTATTGTTATTATTATTGTTGTGTACTTTTTTCCCTCATAACTGATGTACTGTCATGAACTTTGGCACAGAAATGTGCAATTGTGAAATATAAGATTAATAATAGAACTGTAAATTTTACATTAGTGTTCACACCTTAATCTATAAACCTAGCTCTTTGTTACTTTTTTTAACTTTTTATTTATTCTATTTATTGTTTTGTGTATTTTTCTCTTTTAGTATAATACTTGTTAACGGTCTGTTTTTTTTTTGTTACATGTCATACTTGTGTTGCTCTCACCAAGTAAAATTGTAACATAGTTGGCGGAATAAAGAGATTCTGAGATTTGGGGTTTACTGTGTAAAGTGGTCTGTTTTCATCTATTTCCAGAGGTGAAAAGTAACATTCCAAATTCTTTTATTACAGTAGTTTTAATAATGTATGAGGACATCACATATTTGGGTCTAGGTCATCTTCATTCATCTTTAATCAATTTCAAATGCATTAATAAAAGTCGATTAATCATCAGCTGCCAACAATGCCTCCCAAAACCTGTTAAATCTCTACTTTTTCAAACTGAGGATTAAATCTAATTAAATCTAAACTGGTTTATGCTGGTCTGGTTTGCTAGTGTATGCTATTTTTTTCTAGAAGGGCAGTTTCTCAAAGGTTTATAGTCTTTGCGATGCTCTTATACTATAACACCTGCTGGTGCGAGGTGCGTTCCACTGATGTGTCTCTGTGCATTTTCACCAATTAAATAGTAAATAAGCCTGTAAAAGAATTGATTGTCCATAAAATACTCTTATGAATTATTCACACTGGATTATGAATTCTTTCTAGAAAACAAGCAGTACATTCTATTACACCAAATACAATAATAATTAATAAATACAATAAATGAAAGTCTAAATTAACTAAAATAATGACAATCACTTGTTAGTGTTACTTTTATGGTAATAGAAGGGAAGTGGTATTTTGAGGAAACAATATTTTGTAGACAACAGTAAACAATTATTTAATATTTAAATTTACTTTTGGTATTATATTATAAATGGATTATTCTATTATATATTTTCATTATGTAATATAACATTATAATATTGTTTTTATAAGCACAGTCTATACTTACCTGAAATATCGAGAGTCTCAACACCCAACTGAATGACATGTGGAAGAAGCGCCATGTAGCGATTATTATATGTCAGTAAAAGCTTCCTTGTATAAAGACTCAGCGCTTCTAGGTGTAAGTAGGTCAGACGGGCCGGTGCCGTGACACCTCTATCCCCCCCCCCCCCCCGACTGTCCCATTGGTTAAAATATTGCACATGATAAATTGCCCATCTTCACACAGCTGTCATACTTATATGCCAGATTAAAATTTATGGAAAGATATTAATTGATCTTTACTGAGATGTTTTTATCTGAATAAAGTTTTGCTTTTATCATTTATAAATTATAATTTTGAACAGCTTCATATGGTCTATATGAAGCTGTTCAAAATTGTAATTTATAAATGATTCATCATTTTTATACAGATAACAGCTCTCACTGGAACACAGAACAGAGGAAAACAACTCAACACACTTTTAATCAACAATTATAAGACTTCAGTGGTTTCAGTGGTTAAAAATATTTGAATGTTTTTTTCTGGTCTTTCAGGTCTTTTAATATTTAATTACTAAAGCAGAAGAAATCCTTACATTAATTAATAAGAAAAAAATGTAATTGTAATTGTTTTGAACTCCAAAGCGTCTGAACAAAAGACATCTAAAATACAAGAGGGTCTCTGGTAATTCTTGTTCCTCCAGCAGCAGCAGAGTCACTGGGTCAAACGAAACGAGCCTCTCATTTCTTTTATGATTGATACAGTCAGTTACAGATTCTGGCCGCTAGACGGCGACAAAGCGCCAATTACACGGGTGTTACTCCAGTAAGGGCAGACATATGTTTGTCGTAGCATCTCTGTTTCTGGTAAACATGTTATTTATAACTATATATTCAGTGCCAGCATTTAATAATTGAAAAACATCTGTTAAAAGCCATCACTGTTAATACATTTAAATTCATGTAAAATCACTGATTGAATAATTCAATATCAGTATAATTTAAAAATGTTAAAAATTATAAACGCTGTGAGGGGAAAATACAGCGCTGATGTAATGTGGTTAAGTGACCAGCAGATGGCAAATATACCGTTTAATATCAGACTGAGTTAAACCTGTGTTAAAAGACCAGCAGCTGGAAAGCTCCAGTAGAAATCCTGATTTAATGATCATATAAATGATCAGGACAGACGAAGAGGTTCGTTAAGCAGGGTGACCAGACGCCCTCTTTTTACCGGACATGTTCTCTATTTGGGATGTGAAAAATGTGTGCGCATTTATTTCACATCTGTGTCTCTTTCTACAGTCACTACTCAGTCTGTGTGCGGATTTATACACTGGAGTTTAATATTAGAGAACAACACACAATTTCCTAAATGTCAAGGTCACAATGTAGTCCTATGTGAATTTGTCCTAACAGGAGTAAGCAGTATTTTAAACATATTTCATGAGTTGCATATATTCTAATGCACAGTATAAAAACGTAAATGAGGTTTTTGAAAAAGAACACTGATCAAAGTTAGAGAACACTCTCAGACACCTGCAAATTGTTGGTGTTAATCTGGCACGTGGTGCTAATTTCCTTAATTATCTGACAAACCCTATTTACCTGGCAGCATAACTTTTTTCACTGACTTTGCAAGATGGAAGGCCGTTCCAAAGTGACTGAAACCCTCCGTCAGCAGGTTGTCAAGATGAAGGCCAAAAGGGTGACCCTATCAGCCATAGCAAGAGAAGTTGGTCATTCCAAGTGTGTGATTTCTAGAATACTGCATCTTTACAACAACACAAACTAATTCAAGTCCTTCAAGAAGGCTGGTCGTCCACGAAAGACAAATGCAAGAGAGGACAGGATAATGCGGAGAATCTCCATGGGCAATCGGTTCAACACTGCAGCTGTAATTGCTCACCAGTTCAACGTTTACAAGCATTTGGACTGAAATCCCACTCTGCAGTGACCAGACCTCTCATTAGCAGAAAGAATCAAAAGGCTATATTAACCTTTGCTGAGGAGCATGTTGTGTGGACAGAGGAAAAGTGTTCCAGAGTTCACTTTAGTGATGAAAGCAAGTTTCATTTATTTGGGTCTGATAGGAAACATTATGTTCGTTGACAAGCTGGGGAAAGACTGAACCCAAAGTGTGTAAAGAAGTCAGTGAAAGGTGGAGGAGGAAATGTAATGAGTTGTGGAATGTTTTCAGCAGCAGGAGTTGGGCCTCTCATACAGCTACATGGCAGAGAGAATGCAAGTGTGTATCAGAACCTTCTTCAACAACACGTGGTTCCTTCCTTGCATTTGTCACTCAATCAGCCAGCAATTTTCATGCGTGACAATGCCCCCTGTCACACAGCAAAACGGGTAAAGCAGTTCCTTGAAACTGAAAACATTGAAACAATGAATGGCCAGCTCAGAATCCTGATCTAAACCCAATAGAAAACCTCTGGAAAACCCTTGGTGATAAAGTTATGGCCAAGAATCCAACTACAGTCACCGAACTGTGGAAGAAACTGCAAGAAGAGTGGACCAAAATCACACCAGAGCAGAGTGAGAGACTAGTGATGTCCTGTAACCACATATGTGCTGAAGTCATTCAAAGCACATGGCTGTACACTTCCTACTGACTGGTGACTGTTGTAACCTTCAGAAAATGTAGTTGTAATCTTTCTCTGTGCTACAGTCATTGCTGTTCTCTAATTTTGATTGTGTTTTTTGTGAAATAAAGATTTGTTGTTGAATACTTTGGTTATTTTGTTAAACGCTGTTCTGTTGGTATGGTATATCCCTAACAAAAATCCTTCAAATGTTGACCAATTAAGATTGCATTATTTCTGCAAAAATCAAGTGTTCATACATTGTTCTCTAATTTTGATTTCCAGTGTACAGCTTTAAACACGCCTGTTGAAGCACACTTTTAATAATCGATTATTATCAATTTTATAGATTCGATGTAGCAGCTCTAATGCAGACATTTCCTCCAAGTCAGCCGTTTTGTAGGTGCTATTGTCCTTCTAAAGCTGTACTGGTCTGCAGAGGAATGATTTCTTGAATTCTGAAACTAAAATTCAAATGTTTAATTATTATTATTAATTATTTTGCACAGTTTAAAATATTACTATTTATTTTTACATATAAGTTGACCATTTCTGTACAAGATGTTAAGGTTGTATAGAGGCCAAACCTTAATCCACTGCATTCAACCGATACTCACTGTCATGCTGGCTAAGCTAGACATGGACGGGTGAACACTCGCAGGGACGGTGCGATGCATGATAACGTTTTAATCAAATAAACAGGGGAAAACACAAGAGTGCAGCAATAACAGAGAGGGATAAACAAGACAAACGTGACAAACTAATGCGGGCAAAACCTGAAGGCCACCTGAGGCTGGTAGGCAGCCAGGGAGCAACGCGAGGCTGGGCCAACCTAACGGAGGGGGGAAGCTTGCTACGGCAGCACATATACTAAAATTGGAACGATACAGAGAAGATTAGCATGGCCCTGCGCAAGGATGACACGCAAAATCGTGAAGCGTCCAATCTTTTTGTGGGGGCAGTGGTGGCTCAGCGGTTAGAGCGCCGGGATATCGATAACAGGGTTGTGGGTTCGATTCCCGGGCTCGGCAAGCTGCCACTGTTGGTCCCTTGAGCAAGGCCCTTTACCCTCTCTGCTCCCCGGGCGCTGGAGTTGGCTGCCCACCGCTCTGGGTGTGTGTGTACTCACTGCCCCTAACACATGTGTGCGTGTGAGTGTGTGTTCACTACCAAATGGGTTAAATGCGGAGGATACATTTCGCTGTACAGTGTACACTGTACAGTGACAAATACGTGCACCTTTAGGTACAGGAACCCAAACCGCGCTCGTCAGGCGCTGATAAACTTACGTGACTAGAGTGCAAGGAAACCGGACGCCGACTCTTACTGGCGACCAACCAGTGAACCAGACAGCGAACTCCTTCTGAATCAGCTCCGATAGAGCATACACTACCGAAACCCGTAGACTCTCCTAGAAGTCTCATGAACGTGAGGCCAACATAACGCTTGACGTCGCAAGAGTAATTCTCGGCCCAGACCTTGGCGTTTGCTCCCCTTTTGTACCCCAGCTCTCAGGTGACCCAAATCAGAACATGATAACAGGAATCGAGTGTCAACGTAAAAGTCCTTGAACATGAAGCCTGTAGACTCAACATGAAGTCTGACACTCAATTCATAATCAATGCTAAACGAGTCTGCTTTCACTAAAGCTTTCTCTTCTTTTAAGCATATCATGAGTTTTAACTCTTTAAACAGTTTAAGAACTAGAGCTCAAGCTGTATGCACCTCTCCTCAGCCGTGCCGCAGGTGTTCTGCCGATTTGTGCTACCCATCCAAATGTGATCTGCGCAAGCGCGGACCCACAATCCACCAACAAATGCTTTCATGTGTTTTTTATGATAAATCTGTTTTTTTCACGTGCAAAATACAATCTCAGCAGACATGTAGAAAGTACTAGAGACCCAGACTTGAGTAAAAGTACAAGTGCTCTATCAAAAAAGTGACTTGAGTAGAAGCAGAAGTGTCTTTAAGCTCCAGACTTAAGTAACTACATGCAATACTTATGTACTTCCACTTAAGTACTGAAAGTAAAAGTACAGTTTTGTGTTCTGTAGTTCTTACAGAAAGCAGTCAAAAGTCTGAGTATCACTGTTTTTATTATTTCAAATGCTCAGACGTAAGGACTGTCACAGTTCCTCTGGCTGTAGTAGAAGGACAGAACTGTAGAAGACGGAGTTCATGAACACGAGTCTTCAGTTAACTCTCTAAACAAACTCGCCCAAAAGAGAGAAAGCTGAACAGAACTGACTCAACCTGCCACATACAAGAGTTTCATCTGTAAAAGCAGTGAGGAGAGCAGCTTAAAACCCTGAGCTTCACTCTCTGTAAACTAGACTACAGCTAAAAGATCTCTGGCCATTCGGCCACATACGAGTATTTGAAGGTGGGGAAGGTGGTGTTTCTTCTAGTGGTTCTTTCATCTCGGAATAAACTACAGAGCTCTAGCGTTAGTGTCCTCACTGCAGCTGCAGGACATAAACATCTAACGGAGTAAAAGTATTAAACTCATCCAAAATATGTAGTGAAGTAAAAGTGGAAGTAGGAGATAAAATAATCCTCCAGTAGATACAGATACAGTATTTTAGTACTTAAGTACAGTACTGAAGTAGTTCTACTTCATTACTATATATCTCTGAATCTGAGGATTTACTTGGGTGTTAATATATATAAATATATAAAAATGATTTCTTATTACCTCTATTAGCTCATATTTACACTGACATGGTCATTTACACTCTCCTGCTGGGAGCGTTCTCTCATATAATGATTTTAGTCTATAATAATTTCCTACTTACTGGTGTATTTAGGCAGCTTTACCTGTAAATATACACTATGGTAACATTGACAGAAAACGTGATCCATGCACAAACCGTTCCTGGTTAGTGCGAGAAACATGAGTGATGACATCAACAAATCTTTTTCATTTAACTAAATTCAAAACTAACCTTAGTTGTTGCACCCAGACCTTGCAGAATAGTGTAAAATAGTGTGTATTTATGTGTATAGATTCTGGATTTGAATGTGTGTATCATATACTATATAATAAAAGTCACTTGACTTGATTTAGGTAAGCAGCCACTGAATCTTGATCATGATAATATTGTTAATGGTGATAATTCTGCAGATGAGGATCATTTGTCAGCCTAATAATGTCTCTGTCTGTCTGTCTGTCTGTCAGTACACACAGTGGCGAGGCAGGTGCAGGGACCCTGTCAACAGATCAGTGAAATGTGAGTACACACACACACACAGACTAGCTTTCATCCAGCGTACCACCACCATCATCAGTGTATGTTCAACAGGGTAAAGTTAGTTAAAGGTTTTGGATTGGAATTAGGGTTATGAGAAGTGTTATGCTTTATTTTATAGGTGTTTGAGGTGTAGGACAAGTGAGACTCGTGCACTATATGGACAGAAGTATTAAGACACCTGCTCATTCATTCTTGATGCTGTTTTATTGGATTGACTGTCTCTACTGTCTAGGGAAGGCTGGAGACAGCTTACTAGATTTTGGAGCATTGCTGTAAGGATTTGATTGCATTCAGCAAAAAGAGTGTTGGTAAGGTCAGGATGTTAAATAATCACCACCCCAACTTATTCCAAAAGTATTGGATGAAACGCCATTAATCATTCCAGAGAATGTGTTTGAGCTGCGCCACAGCTCAATACTGGGGGGCTTTATACCCCTCTGCCCCACGACTGGCATTAAGCAGCATGGTGCCAATAGGTGAATGCTCCAGAGAGTCCTATGCTGTTGGCACTACTTCTCTACAAAGACTAAAGTGTGTGCATTTGCATATATGTGCAATGGGTGCAATTTAAAGTAGCTGAAAGCATTTATTAGAAGGGGTGTCCACAAGCATTTGGGCATATAGTGTGGGTTAAGTGAAAGGGTTTGCAAGTAGTTTTAGACAACCCAAATTTTACAAATATTTTTACAGTAAAATATCTGCAGTTTATTGAACAATTCTTCATGCAGCTCATGATTAAACATCTGAGAGAAAAAGTACATTTATTTACAAGAGAAGTGATCATTAAAAGTGCAGTGGTTGAATGTTGAGGGAGGATCATGGTAGAAGGGTTTCTAGGTTGCGCTGGTGTGTGATTTATCTGCTGAGGAGTACTGACAGACTTGGAGATGCAGCTGTAAGTGTGGACCAGCCTGGAGCTCAACACCTGTATTGAAATGTTTGGAGCTTTGGGCTTAGAAGGTCTACTTTTAGCTGCAGACGCTTCCTCCAAGTACTTCAGCCGTCTAGTAGGTACTAGTTTCCTCCTGAGGCTGTACTGACCTGCAGAGGAACGATTCCTCAAATCCTGAAACTAAAATATGTATATTTAATAATTATGTACAGTTAAAAATATTAGTCAAATTTATTAAAAATACACCTCAGAAGATAAATGTACCATCTCTGTAGGAAATAAATCTTGCTGTTGTTAAAACAACCCCTGAGGAGCAAATCTGTGATACTCATCACACAGGTTCCTACAACAGCTTGCACTGCTAATGACAGAAAGAACAGAAAAACCAGAGGAAGCTGAAAGTGTGGAAGGCGATGCCAAGGCCCCGCTCATTTGTGTGACTACTTTTTTCAGATCCCCTGAGGTGGTGTACTGAAGCTAAATTACACACATTCAGTCACTGTCCAAATACTTATGACCCTGATTGTATTTAAATCAGCCTAACATTCTAAGCTCTAATGTTTATCTAATGTTGGTCTTGTCCATGGTTAGGTTTGGAGTCTGACTGTTTGAGGCTCAAACAGGTGGCATTAATACAGGTAACGAGTGGAGGACAGAAGAGCTTCCTAAAGAAGAAGTTACAGGCCTGTGAGAGCCAGAAATCTTGCTTGGTTGTGACCAAATACTTATTTTCCAACATAATTTACAAATAAATTCTTTCAAAATTCTACCATCTGATTTCCTGGATTTTTTCCCCTCATTTTGTCTCTCATAGTTGAAGTGTACCTATGATGAAAGATACACACCTCTCTTATCTTTATAAGTAGGATAACTTACAATCAGTGGCTGACTAAATACTTTTTTGTCTCACTGTAAATGATTATTAAATACAACAAATGAAAATCAAAATAAATGAACTAAAATAAAGAATGACGTTCACCTGTTAATGTTATTGTTATGGCGTGTACGGCCAGACCTGAAGGGATGAACACTCACAGAGATGGAAATCGAAGCAAGTTACTTTATTAACCCAATACAAAACAACGGGATCCGAAAAGCAAAGTGCAGCAACATGGGCAAAACCATGAACAGAACCAAAACTCAACAAATCAGATGGCAAACAAAACAAACCTGGGACTGGGAGGAGCAGGGAGCTAAACGAGAGTGAAACGAGGGGGAGAACTAAAGGGGTATAAACACAAAGCCACAAGCCTCGCTTGGGCAGAGGGGGGAGATACAAAACTAAGGACAGAGCCGAGCTCTGTGTACAAACAAAGGTAGCGGGGGAACCAGCTGCCAGACCAGAAAGCAAGGCCAACCTAATCTGAACCTACTGCCTAGAACGTGGGTCACCATGGAACCTGAGCAGGAAGCAAACGTACCTGGCTTGCCTTCGAGTCGGACGGAGAATCTCTCCTAAACATGGGCCGCAAAACTAGAGCTGACCTGAACACGGCGGTAACGTGTGAGGAATCCCAGAGCGTCACAGGGATTCCAGTAGAGTCCTATATTTCCTATATTTAATTTAACATAAAATACGTCTCATATGAGGGGTTAGGTTGGGTGGTGTGAGGAGTTTAATTGAACCCTACGCCACTGTTTCCTTAAACTAGAAGCTGAGTGAATATTTACTGCTGGAAGGTCTAATTTACACTGAAGAGTGATATCATTTCCCTTTATGCTTTAAAAATGAAATTAAATAAACTTTATTAAGTTCAGAAATTAATATATATATATATATATATATATATATATATATATATATATATATATACATACACATATACATTAGATTATTTTACATATTTAAGCATTAAGTTACACCTACCAGTCAAAGGTGATTAGTTAGATTTACGGCTGACCTTGACCTAGATCTTCCTTTCTGGTCAAGCAGCCGCCATGAGCAGTGGTGTTCCCTGGAGGAACACTGGAGTGTAAAAAAGTTAGAAAGGTTGGATTTATGTGATAAAAGCCCTTGTAATATCTAACTAAGCCTTCAGTTACTTAAAGCGCTGGGTCGTCAGACCTGAAGAGCACTCCGCTGGAGAAAGAGGAGCGTCATTAGCTGGGATTTACTGGATTTTCACATCTGTGAGTTAGCTTTAGCCGGCTATGCTAAACTAGCCGTGTATTTTCTGTGGGATTCAGTGCTGGACATGCCCGTGCTTAGACAGCTCTGTGTAACTGTATTAAATGATTTATGGTGGTGATAACTGACTATGCTTAAAAATGATATCAGTTGGACATTAAAACATTTATTTTTATTCTTATTTGAGATTTTTTCAGCGTGTGTAGCCACAGGCTGGGTCGTGTGAGGCTGAAAAGTTAACCCCTTAAATGCCAGACAATGCATTAAGCTTCATATATTGTAAATAAGTTCATTTAATTGTTAAAGAAACTGTAAATACTGTGTATAAGTGCTGTGTTTAAGTTGATGTTCATAGTCAGTTAAAACTTGAAATTAACTGAGATTTAAGACCTATTATAGGTCAGGTTTTTTGCTAGTGTTCAGATTGGACCTTTCTACGCTGGATGGCGAGCCTCTCTGAACTGGGACCGTGTGTAAAGCAGTTCACACACCCTGAGGAAATCACTGACCTGAGAAGCATTATTTTCTTATGTTGGACTGAGTTTTCATCTGCAGCGCGGTAGGAGGAAATACTTAGCCTAGGTATCCCTTAATATCGGCCACTTGTGCACTTGCATCGGACATTTCAGCGAACATTAAATAAATGGGTGCACTTTACTCACCTAAGTAAACGTTTTTGAGGAGAGCTATGTGTCTAGATTACTGTACAAAAGTCGCTTGATTTCGAAATAAAATATATTTACAACCAGAATCAGATTTTTTTAAGGCAAAACTTTATTAAAACAGTAAAACATAATTATGACATTAAATTCTAAACTTATTTATATATATTTATATATATATATATATATATATATATATATATATAGTATATCAACTAACACCACATACAAATCTTAGTGCAGAGTGCGAGTGAGTCAGACACACAGCAGTGCTGCTGGAGTTTTTAAACAGCTCAGTGTCACTGAGAATAGTCCACCAATCACAGATATCCAGCCAACAGCCTCCTGTGACCAACTATCACTCTTGGCTTACATTACAAATCGGACTTGCTCATGCTAGTTTCTTCACTACAACATCTGGAAATGATAGTCTTGTGGAGGTCCTGAATACTAAAGAAAAAGGTAAAGGTGTGCTGGCAAAGTACACAGGGAAAAAGATGGATTACAGTATGTAACTGTACAACAAGACCTATATGGTCAGTGGAACTGATCAAATGGAAAACGTGCAGAAACAATGGGGTTCTTTTATTGAACTGTCATGCTGGCTAAGCTAGACATGGACGGGTGAACACTCGCAGGGACGGTGCGATGCATGATAACGTTTTATTCAAATTAACAAGGGGAAAACACAAGAGTGCAACAATAACAGAGGGATAAACAAGACAAAAGTGACAAACTAATGCGGGCAAAACCTGAAGGCCACCTGAGGCTGGTAGGCAGCCAGGGAGCAAAGCGAGGCTGGGCCACCCTAACGGAGGGAGGAAGCCAAATACAGGAACCCAAACTATATAACCCAAACGCGCTCGTCAGGCGCTGATAAACTTACGTGACTAGAGTGCAAAGGAACCGGACGCCGAATCTCACTGGCGACCAACCAGTGAACCAGACAGCGAACTCCCTCTGAACGTGAAACAGCTCCGATAGAGCATACACTACCGAAACCCGTAGACTCTCCTAGAAGTCTCATGAACGTGAGGCCAACATAATGCTTGGCGTCGCAAGAGTAATTCTCGGCCCAGACCTTAGCGTTTGCTCCCCTTTTGTACCCCAGCTCTCAGGTGACCCAAATCAAAACATGATAACAGGAATCGGGTGTCAACGTAAAAGTCCTTGAACATGAAGCCTGTGGTCTGCGGCTCGGGACCGCCCTCGGGATGGGTACGGCGACGCGGACCTGACATGAACATGCTCACTAGAGTATAAACACAGTATAAAGATTATGTAAGGGTTTAAGTGTACGATGTGGAAGGGGCACTTTGCTCCATGTAAAAATGTATTTGAACTGTATTTGAATTACCTAAATTACCTACAACTTAATGTTATTGTCACAGATTTCACATTTAAAAATTAATTCCACAAGTTCATGATGTCTGGGAGGCAACCTGAACATGGCTACTTACCAGTTACTCAATATAGATCCCCCCTTTTCTGTTGCATGCCCAAGAATAGGCCTTCAATCACATGTTGCAACCCCACTGGATCATCTGATCTGGGGTCATGTGGAGCTGTAAAGAATATTTGTCAGGTTAAGGTGGTTGACATTAAAAGTAAATCTAAATGGAAATAATGCCATGAAATAAATACCACTGAAATGCTTCACTCGGTAGGGGTCATATCAGTGTCTGTAAAAAACATACAAAGCATGACATCCTGCCCTTCTATTACACAGAAATGAGGACAAATTTAGTTCAAGTGAGAGCTGTCTTATGTTCAAACTGGGGCCAGGTTCTGTGCAGTAACTGCATCCATACGTTTGCATCCATGAATTGAAAGTCCTTCATAGTGCTCATGTCGGTCATTTTTATACAAATAACACGTATTTGACAGAAGAGATGCAAAATAATCTTATTAGTTTAAATTAAAACCTATGTCTAGCTTAGACAAGCCACTGACCATTGTAATAAATCGAATAAAATAGGACTATAATAAATGTAAAACAGAAGAGGCGAGCTAGATGATGGGGGCTGTTAATGTTTTAATAGAACTAATTACACTCATTTATCCAGACATTACATGCTGCAAAATGCATTTTACATGAGATACCCACACATTGCTGGACTCCCTGACAGATATCTCCATTATGCGCACATGCACTCAGTCTCTAATGTTGTTAGAAACAACTGTGTGGCTGTCTGCTTGGCCATGTGTGTGCAATTCAGTGGCTGTCTGTCTATCGATTGCAACTCTGGCAGTCTTTCTGACTATACATCTGCAACCATGTTTGACTGTGTGTATGTCCCTCTGCAACGCTGTCCATCAACAACACACTCTGGATGTCTGTCCATCTACACCTCTCTATGGCTGTCTATAAATCTGCAATTAATTCTGTTTGGACTCTGGTCCAACTGTTAAACATGTTAAACTCACTATCCGTCTGCAACTGTATGGCTGTATCCATCTGCAACTGTGCTTTGCTGGCTGCAATGATTGATGTCTTTCTGACTATGCGTCTGCATCTCTGTGGCTGCAATGCTGTCTGACTGTCTGTCTGTTTTGTCTGCAACTCTGACTGTCTGCAACTTAGTCTTTAAATCTGCAGCTCTGTGGTTGTTTTTCTGTCCATCTGCAACTCGTTTAAAAAACTCGTTTTTTTTTTTTTTTTTTTTTTTTAAATCCACCTAAAAGTCTGTAGCTTGCTGTCTGTCCACTTGCAGCTCTGGCTGGTTGTGATGTGGTAATGTGGCTTCAAACAGATGCGAAGGACGCTTCACCACAAGGACATAGCTGAATACTTCCAGGTAAGTTCCAGTGATATTGAATTTATCAAACAAGTCAAAAGAAAGTGTATATACAAAGCTGTCCATCTGCTGCTGTGTCACTGACACGCAATTACAGTATTTTTAATGTCAAAGTATTTTTAAAATTAAAATAATATTTAAAGGATATGTATTATATTTGTAAGGTTTTATGACCTCAAGATTGGATTAATGTAATGCTGCTCTGGTAGGAAGTTATATACAAATCATTAAATAAGCTCAGGGTCATTAAATAAGTTCAGAATGCAGCGGCTTGGCTGCTCACTAGAGCTTGAAATTGTGACCACATCTGTCTATTTTCTCACCCCTGCACTGGATTCCAGTTAAATTCCATGTTGATCATAAAATACTCCTTCTGACTTGAGTCTCTCGATTGTTTGTCCCCACAGCATCTTGGAGAAGTTCTTATACCCTACAACCGGTAACGTACATATCAGTTTCCCACTTCAGATGAAGCAACTCTGGAGGAGGAGCCTCCAACTCTGGAATAAACGTCCTGTTGCTGTTCTGGACACACTTTTAGTATTCTAATCATGCTGCTGTAGCCTGTTTTCATACTAACACTGTTCTGTACTGCTCTGATTACAGGTTCTGATTATTATTGTCTTTCTAATCTACGTTTACAGGTTGTACATTAGTCTACTCGTACTCCTAAATCCCTTTCTTAATTTTCTTTTTTCTTCGCTCTCCCCATGTGCTGAGCTGTTTGGTGCTGATGTTAGTCCATTCTGGGTCAGCCTTTTCACACTGTTAACCCCCCTATTTGGCTGCGCTCCTCCTAATCCCCCTCTCTCCCTCTCTCTATCCACTGATATGCTGTCCTGCTCTGCATTTTCATATTGAGTTATTCTCGCCTCACTGCATAGCTGTGCACATGACTGTTTACCTACACACACTTTCACATTGCTCTCACATTTTCATCATTTATGGCTTGATGTCATGCAATGGCTTGGTTCCTCTCAGGGTTTTTCTCTTCAACTTGTGTACATATGAGATTTTACATTATTATTTATATATATATTTTTAATTACCACAAATGTCTAAAACCCTGCTTTCACTTTGTCATTGTGTAGAGTTGTGTAGAACTTAGTCTATTGTAGAATAAGTCTGTAAGAATCAATAATCAGTGTATTCTGTACAGTTCTCTTACTTCAAATGACCTGAGTGGCACTGCCATTGTTAGGATTATAAGGTGCATGTGATCAGATGATATGACCATCTGAAGAGTCAATGGCAACGGCTGGTAAACAGTCATCCTGACTCCATCCTACGTTGACAACACAGCCTAAGGTGTGAGCCTAGCGCCGCGATGACGCTGACACACCACACTTTGAAACTTTGAGCTCTGAAGGGCAAAGACTGTGACAGGAGAATTCCTGACTCAGCACCCTGTGAACAACCGCATTGGACTGATTGTACTGCTCGCTTCCCGCCACCTACAAGATCTGACCCAGGACACTTTGTTTCAGTTGTGGTGGAACAGAAATGGACTTGTAGGTTGGGAATGCACCCAGAACAGGATTGAACTCTGGACTATTTAGAACACTTTCTGAGTAAAATGGCTCAGAACATTGTGCACCCTTGACCTCCTTTCAGGCCCCCCTGGAATCTGGAATCTGGTTCCACACAAGGACAATGCACCACCTAATGTTTAGTTAGTCAATCATACCGATGTCTCTTGTGAGTTTCTGTGTTCAAAACAAAGTGTTTCAAGTGTTTCAGTTCAACTGGCTGAGCTGTTCTCATGTTCAAGACTCTTACCAACACTACTTTAGGAAATGAATGGATGTGGTTGTCCTATGTAGCTTTTACAGCCACAGTGCTTCAGGACTGAAATAAGGGGTGAGGACACCAGTCTTACAGGATGATAGAAATCCATGTTTGGTAAATGGAAAATGTTTATGGACTCTGTGTTGATCATATGGATTGCAGTGCTTGTGTTTGGTGGCTGCTGTATTATCCTGTGCATTCGAGGCCTTATTCTCTGAGTGGTAGATATGTCTGTTTCTTTAAAAATGTGTTTTGGCCACAATTCTGTCTCTACTGTAATGACCTTGATGAATTCTACCCGTGTCATTTGTACAGTAAGTCCTGTAGAAAAAGAGGCCTGAGCTTAGGGAAGGACATTTTTATTGTATCCAATCCTTTGAGTATGTTTATGTAGTCAGGAATTTCCCTGTACACCAAGACCTTGTTTTATCTAAGATGTTTTAAATTGGCTTGAAACCTTTTTGTTGTTGTTGTTGTTGTTGTTGTTCCAGCTTTCCATGATCTGACTCCCACCTTGCGTATTGGATCTCCTAACACCTTGCCCCCCCCCCCTTTCTGTTTTTTCTCTCTCTCTCTCTCTCTCTTTCTCTACCATATATTGAGATGCCCAGTTCCAGCCGTTCCATCCTTGTACCACCAGACCTGGCTCTCTACTACCCTACTGCCCACTGTCCTGATCTGGAGCCTCGTGTTGATTCATCCTCACCTCACTGCATGACCATGCATACCTGTCTGAACTTCAACATTTCCCTCACGTTTTCATCTTTTATGGCTTAACGGCGCATTTCCATATTCTCTTAATTCAGTATTGATTTATTGTTTTTATTCCTGGGTTTTATTCTAGGTATTTAAACCAGATCTCTGTAAAGCTGCTTTGTGACTACACTCGTTGTGAAAAGTGTTTTATAAATAAACTTGAAATACTTTTTAAAGGCTTTTTTTCCTTTTATCAATTTAGTTTTTGCCTGTTTCAAGATTACTCTCTTTTCCTATTATTTATTACTTGTTTACACTGAGTGATTACGCCAACTGCTTGTACTTTCCTGCTTTAGAGAAGCTGGGGCTGTCAAAGCTTGTTTATCATATATACTCTACTATATTCTGAAAGCAGTGTGTGCAGTCTTTAACCCCTTATTTTCCACTTATAATATTAATGATAATACATTTAACATTTGATGTTACTTTACTTTAAATAATTCTTTGTGTGTTATTATAGTAGTCTAGTGGTTATAGATTTAGTCTCTTTGTATGTCAGGCTATGTAGAAGTCATAAAAAATATTCAACCCTAACCGTTCACTTATGCTTATAGAGGTGTCTGACAGAATACTCACAACAGGAAGATCTTACTCGGTCTAAGCGGCCAGAGCTTTTTTCACAGCATATTGATGAATGAATCTTGATTATGAATTACTTCAGTTGACCATATATTAGTTAATTAATTCAGAGTGGGAGTGAAAGGGGAACACACATCTACTTACACTGCTATGGTAAATTTATCTTCACCCCTTATCTCGTGTTTGTTATATCCTCTCTAATCTTCTCATCCTGAACTGAATTTAGAGCATCTATTAACCGATTTTGGAAAACCTTAAAGTAAGCTATGAAATACTTGTAAATTGACTCCAAGGTCGAAGGTGGAATGAGAAGAACCAGATCTCAAAACAAAAAATATGTGAAAAAACTGGATGTAGTTCAGTTCATGACAGTCATGAAAAGGGAGAATGTCTGTAAACAGAAGAATTGATAAATCTGTAGACTCCTCACTTGAAGTGTATGTGTAAATGCACTGGAACTAAAGAAACAAACTGTAGCTGGTCTCTGTGGCCTAGACCTTGCAAAGGCTCATGGGAGGGTGCAGGCAGATTGTCTCTCCAAGTCAAGTGAGGTGAGGGTTCCGGACACCAGGAGATAAGAACTAATACTGCATTTTAAAACTGCCGTTATATTTAATATATGCCGGAGTTGATCGTTTAGACACTACAGTCTATAAGACGTCTAAATTAAACAGCCCATAATGTTGCATATTAATGGTCTTCAAATGCTGCGATGGAGTTTCAGTTCATAGTTTCTAAAATAGTTTCTTTTTTTTGTCATTTATCATATTTCAGATCAAATTCTATATCTTTGTCTTTTTCCACATGTTGTCCACATCTGTCTTTTTCTGGTATTTTCCTTCATGTTAATGAAGTTTTAATAATGTTTTAGGAAGTCAGTGTGTTTTATCTCCTTATCCTTTGATCTGGATCTGGATTCTCGTTGGGAAATGAGGACTGTTTACACTCATTATGGAACTTGTAAAGGTGAAGGTCACTTTAGGTCAGTCTGAAACCACGTTTTTTCCAGGCCTCCTCATACTGTGGTTATTAGCACAACAAAACGGAGACAGTTCAGGGTAAAGAGACATAAGTAGACAATTCAGTCCAGTTTTACAGAGATTACACAGATTCAGGATGAAGAGCGACACAGCAGCGCCACCTACAGGTCAGATATCATATCTGCAGCAGCAGCTCCAGTCATAGACTGAGAAGAAGAAGCCAACGATCATTTCCTCACTTATTAACGAGGCTAATTGTCTCATCTTAAGGCATTTTACCACATTTAAATATGTAAATATTACAATTGTTATTATTATTAATAAATATTGACAACTACAATAATCATTTCCTTTATGTATTACAGATGTGATTTATTTTTATGATATAGTTGTTTTCAAAAATAATATAACAATAATAATAATAAATAATTGATTAGTTCCTGTCATGCCTGGTCAGACATGGCAGTGAACACAAGGAAACACTTGCAGGGATGGACGATGTAAGACTTTAATGTAAACAAAGCAAAGCACAACCGGGGGTACAGCAATCAGTCGGGGGCCTGACAGTTACAATTATTACACTGTATTTATATCATTTATTTTACTATTAATAATAACGGTTATGTTTACAGTTTTACATATTTGAATATATTTATATTGCCATTATTGTTAATTAAGAATGAACAACAACAGTAATAATAATGATGTCCTTTATTCATTACTTGAAAGTCCTTGAACTGGTCCTTGGGGAATAACAAAATTCTGATGGAGCTGGTTAACTACGGTAACTAAGGGGCGGGGCAGGTCAACTGTGACATCACTAGGTTCCAGTACTGTTTTCAGTGTGGAGAGCGAGAGAAACAGACGTCACCTCATTAGTTAGACTGGAAATGGAGGAGAAGAAGGTGAAAGATGTGAGTGGAGCTCAGAGCTCATAAACACAACACTACTGATCAACATGTGTAATTAAGATCATCGTTAAGCTAATTATAATATACAGTGTTTACCATCAGTACATTTATTCATCATTAACTAGATAGTGATTGTGGCTCAGTAATGTTGCTGTACTATGTGTTTGTTGCTAAGGTGTTGCTATGTCATATAGTTGGTACATTAGCCCATTCAAGACTAATAGGTCTGTATCCACAAACTTTTGTCCAATTGATGCTTGGTCCAGAAGCTCCTCCATGCACAGACAGGACTGGAGAGCAGTGGAGATAAAGGGCACTTTAGATAATTAGGGCACTAATTAGTAAATGAGAGGAGCAGCAGTGCAGCTTTCTTCAACAGCTGGAGCACTTTCCAGGTGTTGCATGAGGGCAAGGTTGACAGCGCTACAGTTTCTAGGTCTTGTTCTGAACAGTGATGATGGTTAGATGTAGATCTGGACCGGCTTGTTTGCTACTTAACACACAACCCATGTGTTGGTAGAGTAACGCTGTAGATGCTGTGTATTAAATGGACTGTGTGAACTGTTCCCACAGCTCGTTCAGAAAACACCAGGGTCGACCTGTCCGACCCTTACACTGTAAGGTAACGTCAAAAATGATAAACTTAAAAAATCAAGTGCACCAAACGTATTTAAGTGTGTTGAGGAAAATATGATTTTTAAATTCTCAGTAATCAAGTAATAGTTTACTTAGTTTCAAATTTATAATCGTTTCCAGTAATCTACAGTGTCAAGAAAAACTATCTGAACTGAATTTGATGGTGTTCTGCATTAATTTCAAGTGAAGTCAAACGTATTGACAAATATAATGTGCCTAAAATAATAACATAAAAAACATGATCTTGCAGGTCTTTATTGAACACACTCATTCAACATTTAAAGTGGTAGTGGGAAAGTAAGTAAACCCTTGGAATTAATAGCTAGTTGAAATAGCTGTTGTGGAGTGTCAGAGAGCTCTTTCACAAACTTCAGCCATGCAGCAATGTTCTTTTTAGTAAGCAGTGGCTTCCTTCGTGGTGTCCTGCCATAGACACCCTGCTTGTTCGAGGTTTTACAGACTGTGGACTCATGAACACAGATGTTAGTCTGTACCAATAATGCCTTCAAATCTTGGGTTCTCACTCAGGGTTGTTTCTTTACCTCATTGATGAGTCTCCGTTGTGCTCTTGGGGTCATTTTGACTGGGCGCCCACTTCTTGGCAGAGTAGCCACAGTTCCAAATTGTCTCCATTTGTAGATTGTTTGCCTCACTGTAGACTGGAGGATTTCTAAAGTCTTTGAAATCACTTTGTAACCCTTTCCAGCTTTATGTAAATCAACAATTCCTCTGAAAAGCTCTTTTTGGCGAGGCATACACAGTCTCACATACATATTCTTCTTGTGCAGAGCAAACTCAAAATGTATGAGTGGGTTTTATCAGTCAGAGCAGAAAACCATAACATTTCAAAGAATTCACATACTTTTCTAGCTACTGTAATTTCACACAGATTTCAGAATTCAAGTTCACTGAACTCATTTAATTGTGTTACAGAAAACATTTTACTGTACTATAATATCTGTTGATTGAAGTTGACTTTACTTATTATTTTAATAATATAAACTCAGGCCAGTTAAACATTTTAATTCTTATGCTGCAGCAAATCATGTTTTTAATCCTAAATATTTAAAACTGACGATACACACACACACACACACACATACACAACCAAATGCTATATAAAATAATCCAATGAATTAACCTTTGCACTATTGATAAGTATATTGTGGCAGATCCTCAAACATGTGGATATGACTTTACAAAATGAAAAAAGTACATGAAGCCACACTGAACACTACATTAAGATTGTGATACTGCTTCCTGCATTGTGATACTGCATTCCTGCATTTTATTTAGAACAGGCAGGCATGACTACCTGCACATCAAGTAAATGAGGTAGAATAACTAAAATTATAATCTGTGAATGGTCTACCAGCAGTGGTAAAAATCCCAGTCCCAGGAAATTCTCTGACAGGGACCGCCAGCATTTATCACAACTCGTGACTGAAAATCACTTCGCTTCCAGACAAGAATTGCTTCTTAAAGTCAACGCAGCCCCTTTAAAACCCACTTCTGGAAGAACACTCTGAAGGGACCTTTGCTCACTTGTGCTCAGCAATGGTGAGAATTTCCTGTTGACTGGGATTTAACCACTGCTGGTAGACTCATACGACCATCCGCTTTCATACACCTGCAAATTTTACTTTATCTACTGCACAATAACAGATGTAAGAACTCATGCCTCATTACATCCCTCATTACACCCAAGGTAATTCGTAGAGGAATAGCGTGTAAAACTAGTGCCACAGCACCATTTAAGCTGAAGTAGAAAACAGAACAGTGTTTTAAAAGACAAAGAAGCAGCTGGACATTCATCAGTAGCTGTGATAAAGAACATGAATGACTGCATAATTAAAATAAGTCAAATATTGAAATTTATCAAGCAGGTCCTCAGGAGAGTATTTGCATGCACCTCTCTTAAGAATATGCATGACGGCAGCCTCACTCGCTATCAAAGCCCAAAGAACTACTTGTTTACAGCAAGCAGGTACAGCATATTCTCTGCAAATGCTTGCCTTCTCACCCTGTACAGTTTAAGCAGTTTTGGTGCCTACATGTCCAATAGACAATAAATCTGCCTCTTCAGCTTGACTGCTGCTATCCTTTCAAACTCAGTGCATATCTAAAGAGAGACACAAAAAAGGAGAACAGAAAGAGAGACACATTAAATCCTGTTAGTAAGAATGACCAACTCCCGTATCACTCACCTCAACTCACACCAAGTAACAATACGATTTGAAATAACACCCCAGAATAAAGTGGCAACTGTGATAAAAGCAAAGCCAGGCCACTACTAGCTTATGTTATTTTGCTGGCTACTTTGCCCCTTGTGGCCACTACAGTAAAAATAATTAATATTAAATTAACAAAACACCACGTCACATTCACATCAAATAATTTATGACATTTCGATACTTACTTCTGTCTTGAGCTAAACAATCCAAACGACATCTCCGGTTCAAATTCAAACCAGGGCAAACAAAACCGTCCTTCACTTGTTCTAATAAAACTTTGTATATTACTAGAATGCAAAATAAACAGCAATACATTGAAAAAAAAAACACTATATAAGTATAAGTATAAAGTAAGTATAAATAACAATTATTTTTTTGCAAACACAAATAAAGTAAAAGAAACTGTGTATAATATTAGAATGCAAAACTTTTAGAATAACAGCAAATCAAGTAAAAACATTGGATGTTATTAGAATGCAAAACAAACACAAATACAGTAAAAACAGTGTAAAATATATGAATGCAAAATAAACACAAATACAGTAAAAAGCCACTCTATTAGAATAACTGTAAAGACAAATACAGTAAAAACACTATATTATTAAAATGCATTAAAATTAGTGTACTATTAAACTGCAAAATAACAAAACATTGAAAAAATGCTGTATTAGAACAATTAAAACCACTCTTTTTTGCTGAATGTATAACGCAGGCAGGAAACTGTAGAGGACTATTATAAACGGCTCCTAAGAGTGAGGCCTTGTAAAATTCTGTAAAATTAATTTACCTTCTCAATTAAAAAGTAACTGATAAGTTCTGCTAGTGACTAAACCTTATTTTACTGAACAAGCTAGTATGTTTTAACCAACTGACCCCACTAATAACTTCTGAAAAAACTGATAACTTTAGTAACTTTAACAGAAATTCTAACAGGAAAGAAAAATGAGATCTAGCTCAAACTGAGCCAACGTTCACTAAGTGCTTGTTCACTTGATGAACACTTCAATTGTGCAAACTCAAAAAGTCTGCTGTAATTTAAAGATTAGCCATTCTTTATTCAGCTATTACATTCTGGGTGGCCGTTAAAACAAAATACAATCAACTAATCAATCAACCAATCAACCTTTATTTCCACTCAGAAAATACAGTTTTTACAATAGATGAGGATTGAAAGAGAAAAATCTATTTTACATTTACATTTACATTTACATTTACGGCATTTAGCAGACGCTCTTATCCAGAGCGACTTACAAAGTGCTTTGCTATTTACCCAAGAAAACCTTAGCTAGTTAGAATAGGCTAATAATTCAAAAGATACCTCCAAGCTTAGACATTACTAAACAATACAATAAGGTGACCATAGAACTATTTGTCCAAGTACTCTCTGAAGAGGTGGGTCTTCAGTCCGCGTTTGAAGACAGCGAGCGACTCGGCCGTTCGGACACCCAGGGGCAGCTCGTTCCACCACTTTGGTGCCAGGACAGAAAAAAGCCTGGACGCTTGTCTTCCGCGGATTTTGAGGGATGGCGGGTCAAGCCGAGCCGTACTTGAAGCTCGAAGGGCTCTTGGTGCGGATCGGCTTTTGACCATTGCCATCAGATACGGAGGGGCTGGTCCGTTCTTGGCTTTGTAGGCCAGAGTCAGTGTTTTAAATCTGATGCGGGCAGCTACAGGAAGCCAGTGGAGAGAACACAGAGTTCGGAATTCCGGGTTCCGAGTTCAGAATTTCGGGTTCCAAGTTCTGAATTCCAAATTCCGAATTCCGAGTTCCAAATTTCAAATTCTAAGTTCCGGGTTCCAAATTCCGAGTTCCAAGTTGCAAATTCCGAGTTGCAAATTCCGAGTTGCAAATTCCGAGTTCTAAATTCCGAGTTCTAAATCCTGTATCATAAACAGCTCTTTGTCGTCAGGTCAGGTACCATCGGCCTTCAAGTCTGCCAGAGTCGTGCCCATCTTAAAGAAACCAACTCTAGACAGCTTGGACATCGGCAACTAGAGACCTATCTCTCTTCTCTCTTTTCTCTCAAAGATTCTCGAACGTTCCGTCTACAACCAACTCTTTCTCACTCTGAACAATCTTCAGGACCCTAACCAGTCTGGCTTCAAAGCTGCACACTCTACTGAAACTGCTCTCATTGCAGTTACAGAGAAGCTCCATGCAGCTAAAGCTACCAGACTGTCCTCGGTTCTGATCCTTCTTGACCTCTCCGCAGCTTTTGACACAGTGGACCACAAGATCCTCCTGTCTATCCTTGCTGGTCTTGGAATTACCGGCTCTGCATGGCAATGGTTTGCATCATACCTGCAGGGACGCTCATACCAGGTAACATGGCAGGGCGACACGTCCGCTCCTTGTAAATAAAAAAACAAAGACACAAAATATCAGTCCCAACGATAAAAAGAGAATTACTCAAATCTCTCCACCAATATTACACCAACTACACTTCTGTGATCAACCATAATAAAATCGTTCTTAAACAAACTTACATAACTTTTCTCCTCAACATCCCTAGGAAAGAGCTCTTCACCATTAAAGCTTTGGTAACTTGGACATACTCTGCATTGGTGGGATAGCTGCACATCAAGAGCAACAAAATGAATCAAATGTATCCAGTAATTCTGTTCATCTAATGGGGGGCATTTCACAAAGCAGGATTCCTCCGATTAGCGAGAAAATTTAAGCCCAGAGTCAAGCCTATCCAATACGTAAAGAGCTGAGGCACATTTTGTAAGGAGGTTCAGTTCCTAATCAACATCTGGCTCTAGGAAGTGGCCACTGCATCATCTGAAAATGCCATCCACTGCCACGTACCATATTACGAATGGCACCTGCCAATGAAAGACAGATGCGCTACGTTAAAAAAGGCACTTTAGCAGAGTTGCTTACTTTTTTTTTAGTTTTTACTTTTGGGGTTCTATTGAGCTATTCTCCAGAAAGAAGCTGGAGTCTTGCCTCAGCACTGTGAATGACACTTTGGGTCTGTTTACTCCTGCCATAAAGAGCTGTAAATCCCAGAAACATCAAACAAGTTACAGCAGCTTCAAGAAAAATGACATTCACTGGCCTGATGGTGGCGTTACAGGAAAGCATTAAGCGTTTTTATTCAATAGCATCTGGTCTGTAGCATCTGTGTCCTACACACAAAATTCTTTTTTTTTGGTAATTTCTTGATCCTTCCTACTTCAAGAATTTTTTTTACCAATCCTCACATATCTGGTAGCAAAATACCTGCAATATTTATAATTAATAATAATTAGAATGAATAATGTCAACTTGTACCTTTTGAACACTTAAGCCCATTTTAACAAAATCTTTTCAGCACATTATTTTGAGGGGGTATGTCAAGTTTGGTGGACATTTGTCACAAGAAAGCGAGGTCAATAGTACATAACTCTTAGAAACCATTCATCCAGTCAACCTACAATTTTACATGCTGCATCTTTAGCCTATTCTATAATAGTCTGACCAGAGGACTTGATATGTCAATTATTGTGGTTGGTATTAGCCAATCACATTCAAGCATACATTTGACATGCTAAACATTCACCAATCAGGGTGCAACTTATGGGGATTTATCAATGTAGGCATATTCTGTAAACCAGTGAAGTTGCCAGAAATGCCTTACAATAATGCTGTCATATGCTGTTTCCTATATGTTACATTTACAGACACACCAACCTTTTTCAGTTCCGATACCAATACATAAATGTATTGATCGATACACAGTACCGATCCGATACCATTGTTAAATAAATAAACCGTATACCTCACCATGTGGGAGAGATTTAAAGCATCAGGATTGATGTAAACATTATCTCACTAACTTAATAACTAAAATAGTTATAAATGTATTAAATTGCTATTTATTTGTCACTAAAATAAGAAACAATTGTGCAGGACCTAGGCACAGCATTCACCTTACAATGTGTTCATTTATTTATAAGTATTTATAGGAGACAGTCACACATGTCAGATTTAGTTCTTTTCAAAGGATACAAAAGTCTTCATATGAGATATGACTATTAACAGAATGTTTTTTTTAGTTAATAATTGCAATAATTTTGATGATTGGTTATGTGTATTGATTTGTAACTATCATTATCATTGGGCCTGTTGTGCTGGTTCTTTAGGTCTCATTGGGCCTGTCGTGGTTGGAACTTTAAGCCACTTGCCTATTGTCTATTTTCTATATTGGCATAAAGAAAATCCTAAAACTTAGGCCTACTTGAAGCCATAGCTGACACTCCTGTGACTCCAGTGTTGTGACTGTTTTTTTTCATGGTAATTCCTACTCCATCCACTATGTGGCAGTATATTGGAAGTAGACCAGGTTACAAGCCAAAAGGGAGGGAACTATGAAGCAGCAAGGTGGTTTAGATGTGGCTCACTTCAGGCCTCACTGTAATGAAGATCCTCCTGGTGGAACTACAGGTTCTAACACTCACTGTAAGTTTGCTATCATTTAATCCTTTCTATATTCAGTCAAGCTTTTTGTATGTTTTATTCATGAGGTTTTGTGCTGTTCTGCTTTTGCAGAAAGCTTCACTTTTGTCTTGTTTTCTATTTGTTTGTTTCTCTATTTGCAGTTCTTAAAACTAACTTGCTCTTCTTATGGACATTGGGATAAACTTTACACACAGAAGACAAATGTATCACTCCTGAATTGACTCTCAGCAACTCAAACCAGGGATTTCCATGGTTCAGATTTTCTTTTCACAAGGAAACATCCAGGATTATAAACTGTTATCAGAGAGAAAGATGTCTGAAATGCAAACCAATTTGGGAGAGCCTGGCACAGCATTCACCTTACAATTTATTCATTTATTTATAAGTATTTATAGGAGACAGTCACACATGCCAGATTTAGTTCTTTTCAAATTATACAAAAGTCTTCATATGAGATATGACTGTCAACAGAATGTTTTTTTTTTTAGTTGAAAATGCAATAATTTTGATGATTGGTTATGTGTATTGATTTGTAACTATCATTATCATTGGGCCTGTTGTGCTGGTTCTTTAGGTCTCATTGGGCCTGTTGTGGTTGGAACTTTAAGCCACTTGCCTATTGTCTATTTTCTATATTTGCATAAAAAATCCTAAAACTTAGGCCTACTTGAAGCCATAGCTGACACTCGTGTGAGTCCAGTGTTGTGACTGTTTTTTTTCATGGTAATTCCTACTCCATCCACTATGTGGCAGTATATTGGAAGTAGGCCAGGTTACAAGCCAAAAGGGAGGGAACTGAAGCAGCAAGGTGGTTTAGATGTGGCTCCCTTCAGGTCTCACTGTAATGAAGATCCTTACTGGTGGAACTATAGGTTCTAACACTCACTGCAAGTTTGCTATCATTTAATTCTTTCTATATTCAGTCAAGCTTTGTGTATGTTTTTATTCATGAGGTTTTGTGCTGTTCTGCTTTTGCAGAAAGCTTCCCTTTTGTCTTCTTTTCTGTTTGTTTGTTTCTCTATTTGCAGTCCTTACAACTAACTTGCTCTTCTTATGGACATTGGGATAAACTTTACACACAGAAGACAAATGTATCACTCCTGAATTGACTCTCAGCAACTCAAACCAGGGATTTCCATGGTTCAGACATTCCTTTCACAAGGAAACATCCAGGATTATAAACTGTTATCAGAAAGAAGGATGTCTGAAATACAAACCACTTTGTGAGAGCTTTCCAACTCCTATGTTTTGGATTGGTTCTATGGACTTCAAGTAAGTACCGTTAATAAGAGGGTGAGTACAGACAAAATTTCACCCACCTTCAAGCACTAGTGAGCAGTCCACAAGAAATCTGCAGGCTCTCTTAAGTACTTTTTTTGTAAATTGTGATCTGGCTATTCTAAGGGTAGTAGTATATTTCAGATGTGTCTCTACACTACAGCTGATTTTGGATTTATATGCTTTATGGATGTTTAACTGGAACAATATTACATTAAAAATGGTTAAAATAGGCATATTGTACGACAGTGTCACAGTAGTGATTTATTCATTATGAAAATGCACTACATGCATGTTTAGAACCTCTAAAGTGTTAAAGTGATTTTCATTTCTTCTCTGTTCTTTAGTAGGTTTGTTTGTCTTTATAAGTAACACCAGCAGCTCTTTATCTCTGAGAGTTTTTGGTTTCTGCACATTTATTTTTGTCTTTTACCATCAACAGCACCTGTTGCAGGAATTCTGGCTATTCTGATTAAATATCCTTGTCAAAATGGAAAGACTGGAAATGTTGAGGAAATCTAGTGAGTGTAGTTTCTCTGTTCTCCATCGTGGTTTTTTGTTGTTTTTTTTAAGTCATGTTTGAGGTTTTAGGACATTGTTTGTGAGTGAGAGGAGGGGCAAAGTGAATATCTAATGATCCAATATCAAACTAAGTTGACTGAGCTTTCCAAACTCAAGGTTCTCAAACTCAAATGTGCTTGGATGTACAAACAAGTGACTGTGTGTTTTTTTTAGTTCATTAGTAAGACAGCCCGATTCATTTCTGTGAAGTTTAATTTACTAGTGTTTGCAAATGTAGCTTCTCTTAGTCTGAGAAATATGTGGAAATAGTACCACCAGTTAAAGTGATGAAATTGGGTATGACGTCCGGTCCTCTATCACAGAGAAAGGCTTCACCTCTGCTGCCTGGAATCTGTTGTGCTCTCCGGAAACATCAAGAAGGTGCTACACCAAGACCTTACCCAGTCACACCAGTCAGGTAAGTGATGATTTACTTTATTCAAATCTTTATACAGCCAAACAATTTTTAGTTGCTGGACCAGGAATAATGGAAAAATCAGCTGATCTAACATTAAGTCTAAATAAAAATAGTTTATTTCTAGTGTCTTTTGGACCTAAAAGGAGAACTTCTGTTTTGTTACTGTTAAGAAGAAAGAAGTTATGTGACATCCAGAGTTTTATATCCTTTACACAGTCCTCCATTTTCTTTAATCTAAAGTTATCAACATGTTGAGCTGATATATAGAGCTGTGTGTCATCTGCAATGGCAATGGAAATTATAACTGCCCAGTGGTAACATGTATAATGTAAATAATAGCAGTCCTAAAATAGAGTATTGTGGAACTCCATATCTTACTTGTGTAATTTGATGATAAATCTTTTATCTTTATAAACTGATAGTGTTCAGTTAGATATGATTTGAACCACGGTGGGGCTGTTCCTGTGATTCCAACCATTTTCTCTAATCTTTCTAGTAGGATAGTGTGAACTATTGTATCAAAGGCTGCACTGTGGTCTAGTAGGGCTTTCTAATTATGCAATGTCTAATTTTTAAATATTTCCAGAAACCACCTTTTTCGTCTAGCATTTACTGTTGAACAAGTTTACAAAATTACATAAATGTCCCCTCTTTATAGAGATCATTCACAGTGTGTATACCCTTGTCTACACCCTTTCCAAAAAACTTTCTGCTTCCCAATCTTCACCTCTGGGTTGAACCAGAATGATGCATAATGTTGTTTGTAGTGGGAAATCCTGTGCAATTTATGAACCTTTGCCCAGACCTCTTGAGAGTGCGTAGTGACTGGGTTTACTCCTTTGATGGCAGGATTCGCTCTTATGGCCACCGCTAGGGGTTCCAGCGCAATTATAAATAAGAGCAGTGGCATACAGCAACCCTAAAGCATCAGTTTTGACATATTATTTTTTTCCCTTTAGCAAAACCAGAACCAGAACCAAAACCAAACCTCAACAGGTCCGAGTGTAAGGAGTCCCACTCGACCCTGTCGAAGGCCTTCTGAGCATCAAGCGATACAGTGGCCACTGGCATTTCGCATTGACTAGGAGGCATTTAACCACATTAGGTGCATGAGCCTTCTCAAATTATCAGTGGAAGACCTACCCTTTATAAAGCCTACTTGGTCTGAATGTATAATGTGTGGTAAGATTGTTTCCAATCTGAAGGTCAGTACCTTACTATATACAATGATGAGGCTGATTGGTCTAAAGTTAGCCGGATCCATATGATCTGTTCCTTTATTAAGTATCAGAGTGTTTTTTAAGAGATGTTGGAAGTGAAAATATTCTTTATAGTACTCCACCGGAAACCCATTCGTTCCTGATGATTTCCCTGTTTTCATGCCAGTTTTAACCTCTTCTTGGGTTTTTGGTGCATCAAGAATAGATGCTTGATCTAAACAGGTTCTCATAGAATTCTTTAAAGACATCATTATTACCTTTAGAAATGATGTGGACAGAGCATTGTTCTTTTAACTGTCTGGCCAAAAGTCTACCAGTTTTTTCTCCTGACTCATAAAATTTTGTCTGAACGTTTTTTTTGTTTTTTTTATTGAAAATGTCCTAAATTCGAAACTTACATTTACAAATGTTTTTAAATAAGCTTTCAGAGTAATGTCTGGCCAACTCTTTTTCCATGCTATTTAGTTCTGCTGTCAATGTTTTAATTCTCTAATTGAGCTATTTTTCCCTTTTCTGTGCAATCCTTTTACCCAAATGTACGCTTCAGATGCCTCCAAAACCATTGCTACGCTGTCTGTGCTACCCAGATTAAAACAATGATGGGTCCTCTGTAAGCTCTTTCGAAAATAACTCATCCTGTAGTAGAGATGTGTTCATTCTCCATCTACCTCTTCTAAGCCTGTCTGAATGTATATTCACACAAAGCTCAACAGGTGCATTCTAGGTGCATAATTCTAAATAGAACCAACATAGCCAAACAGGCCAACAAGTATCTTTTCTCCACAGCAGAGGAGAGAACATGAACAGAAAAATGTCTCCAGTAGCCAGCTGAGGATTCTCTTCTTGTTAAATTCATGTCCACAAAACTAACAACAAAGAGAAAAAAGGAAGGAAAAAAAAAAAGAGAACTTCACTTAGGTCAGTGGAATGTCTGAGACGTCTACTAGGTTATAGCCTAAACAGCTCCACAAAGCTATCCAGATCAATCATACTTCTCAGTCTCCTTGTGCTAGTGGATGTTTTATAGTTTATTCTCCATCAGTAACTTGCTTCTCGATGAACTTGACAGCTTCTGTTGTGACGTCAAACTTTGTTTCTCCTCTTCCACGCAAACTGGAGCGCTGCAGGAAAGACTAAAGGAAACCTCACTTTTTTTATGTCACGCAGCAGCTGTTTCACCAATCAGAAAGTTTTCCTCCTCTCAAACAGCTTCTTTGACATGTAAGGAAACAAGGAAATGTTGCTTCCACTCCACACTACACCTCCTTTCTCTCTCGCAGCTTTTAAGACATTATCTCTCGCGGTTGAACGCAGAGAGGATCAATCTCTGAGGCTGTCTTCATGTGGACGAGATCAGGGAGAGCAGTGTGCTCTTTCAATTTCGAATTTGTTGTTAATGTGCATGTGCAGGCCCTCTGACAGTATCTTTTCAATGCATACAATCAAGTTCTCCCCTTCAATGCCCTCTTTTAAGCCCAACGATCTGACATTATTGTGGCGGCTCCTATTTTCCAGATCTTCCACACGGCTCTCCAGAGTATCTATGCGCTTGCCATGCAGCTCATGGCCATTCACCATTTGTTGAGTGGCGTCTTCCAAGCTGGAGATTGCCCTTCCTCCTCTGCTAGTCGCCCCTGCATGCCGTTTTTCAGTTCTTCTGTAGTCTCCTTAATCATTGACACATCATAAGCAACTGTTTGCAGCGTCAAGCTCATTCCACTCACTTCGGCAAGGATGTGTTCCAAATTAGCATTCTGTCCCATTTCGGGCTAGCATCACCTGGTTTGGTAGCAGCTGCCCCTTCCCTCATGAAGGCTTAAAATATTTTGAAGATGAAGACATGTTCTTATGGATGAACGGTTTCGAACGGTAGAAAGTTTGATAATGAAATACGTAACAGACAAATAGCTGAAAAGGAGAAATATGCAGATTAGTTGGGATTTAAGTTAATGGGGCTTAGGACAACGTCTAACTCCCTCCTAGTCATTTCTTTTATATTCTTTAATATTAGCTTTGGCTTGTTTATCATAGTTTTAATCCTTGTGCTGTCTGCTATGTGTCTTACTTTACATTAATTTGCTTTAGAAACTAACTTCTGTGTTTACTTTTGAGGAATATGGTGGCCATGGAGAGGCACTGGGAGCATCAGCGTGACCAGGGCCAGCCCAAGACTTTATGGGGCCCTAAGCAGATTTTCATTTGGAGCCCCCATACCACTACCTTAGCACCAGATGCTTCATCATTCCGTATGCTGCACTGTGTGTGTATCGTACCCATTAGCATTATTTGTAATTAGCTTACATCGTACACAAAAATGTTCTAAATAATTTTCACTTTAAATACAGAGTGATGTATACATGTTCAGTAACATTAGCAGACAAGTCACTGCATTTACAGTAAACAAGTTAATGAGATTTTTCTTAATTTTTTCTTCAACAGAAAAGTGTGAGAAAGGCACCTTTTATTGACAGGTCCCCTAACTCTGACCATCTCTGCATATTGCGCAATTCCCTTTCTCCCTGGGCCAGAAAAAAGAAAAACAAAAAGAAAGTTGAAGGCCTAAGGTGGGAGCTGATGTTTATTTATTTTTTTCTTTGAGCAATTTGCTGAGAGAGATATTGTTCAATGCTGAAGCAACTGGGTCTTTATCAACTTTGTCTATGGCTCTGCATGCTCCAGCAGAGAGGGCAACTACTCCAGACGGTGTTTCTCATTGTTGGAGATTTTATTGTAAGACCCTATTAAATATCGGGCTCAAAGAGTAATGCTGTGGTACCTGTGGCCTGGAAGACCTCTTGTACACTAAATTCCAGACACCGTTTGGAAGAAAACAGACGCCAGGATCGAGGAAGCAAGTCATTCAGCTGACTCTTCGCGCTCCACTGCTGACTGCAGGTTTGACGTTCTGTCCTCTACCACCGTGAAAGGCTACACCTGTGCTGCCTGAGATCTGTCAGGTAAGTGATGATTTACTATATTCAAACCATTTGTTCTTCCCTTTCTCTGCTTGTATTAAAAAAGAAATATTAGTATCACTTGCATACATTTCAAACAAACCTTGCAGTATCGAGCATATACTGAGAACAGAAAATTGGTTTTAACAATCTTAGGGAAAAAAAAGGAAACCTACGTATCAATTCTTACCAGTACTAGTAACTTCCACAAATAAATTTAAATTTAGACTGTTAAATATACAACAGTCAGTCAGGTATGCCGGGCAGATTCTCAACCCCAGATCCCTACTACCTTAACCAGTAATATTTTTATAATAAAATTTTAATAATAAAATAAAAAAAACATTTGACAACAAATCCAACACTCCTTATTAAAGCAAACAATGCTGTCACCTGGTGTAGCTGATTTAGAACATGAGTTAAAATATTAGTTGTAGAACAAAGGCTGGAAGTCTTCTACTCACTTCCACAGCCAGAACTAACAAAAAACTATTTCCTCAGTAAATGTTACAACCTGTACACTCGACCCGATTCCCTTTCAAATACTGACAGAATTACTCCCAATTATAATCAGACCTCTTTTAACAATAGTAAATTCATCCCTTACCTAAGGCCATGTACCCAAATGTACCTTTATTTTGCAGTTATAAAACCTTTAATTAAGAAACTAAATGAATCATCATTAGCCCCCACCATTACTTACATGGTCTACGTGCTGCAGACACAGCTGGACCCCTTAACATCTCTTTTACGTTATGTTTGTTCAGTTCATGTACAGTTTCTCACATTCCTCACATTCCCACTCTCCTTTCCAAGTCTACCCCATGGGCCTCACTATATTCAGTTTCTATACATGTATTGACTTTCTTTTTTGTGTTACAGGATCTCAGGAACCCCATCAAACCAACAATTGTATTTTCATCGGCAACTGTGTGGCTCAATGTCTGAACTGTGTGTTCTGCAACTCTGTAACATGTAAGTGATCCTTCAGTTTCCATAGATGTATTGACTTTCTTTGTCTTACAAGCTTTATGGAGCCCATGACCCCACCCCCCTCCTCCATCCTAATGGTGGATCCAGCCAAGAAGGGTCTATGCATCTGCAACTGTGTGTGACTCGCTATCTGTCTGCAACTCTGTAACAGGTAAGTGATCATTCAGTTTCTATACATGTATTGACTTTTTGTTGTCTTACAGGCTTTCAGGACCAATGGCTCCCCCCTTCATGATGGTGCATACAGCCAACAAGGGTCTGTCCATTGCAACTGTGTGTGTGGCTTGCTATCTGTCTGTCTGCAAGTGTGTAACAGGTAGGTGATCATTCAGTTTCTTTACATGTATTGACTTTCTTTTTTTTTTTGTCTTACAGGTTTTTCGGACCGCATGAACCAAGGGTCTTTCCATTGCAACTATGTGTGTGGCCAGCTATCTTTCTGTCTGCAAGTGTGTAACAGGTTGGTCATCATTCAGTTTCTATACATGTATTGACTTTCTTTTTTGTGTTACAGATTCTCAAGAAGTCCATCAACCTCTTCTTCTCCCTGAAGGTGTATCCTTTTAACAAATATATTTGCAACTGTGTGTGGTTCGCTGTCCATCATTCTGCAACTCTGTAACAGGTAAGTGATCATTCAGTTTCTATACATGTATTGACTTTTTGTTGTCTTACAGGCTTTCAGGACTAATGGCTCCCCCCTTCCTGATGGTGCATGCCGCAAACATGGGTCTGTGCATCTGCAACTGTGTGTGACTCGCTACTATCTGTCTGGGAGTGTGTAACAGGTAGGTGATCATTCAGTTTCTCTACATGTACTGACTTTCTTTTTTGTGTTGCAGGTTCTGAAGAAGTCCATCAAGCTCTTCTTTTCCCTGAAGATGTATCCTTCTAACAAATATATTTGCAACTGTGTGTGGTTCGCTGTCCATCATTCTGCAACTCTGTAACAGGTAAGTCATCATTCAGTTTCTCTACATGTATTGACTTTCTTTTTTTTGTCTTACAGGTTTTTCAAGCCGCATGAACCAAGGGTCTGTGCATCTGCAACTGTGTGTGGTTCGCTGTCCATCATTCTGCAACTCTGTAACAGGTAAGTGATCGTTCAGGATCTATACATGTATTGCCTTTTTGTTGTCTTACAGGCTTTCAGAACCAACGGCTCCCACCTTCCTGATGTTGCACACAGACAACAACGGTCTGTCCATTGCAACTGTTTGTGGCTTGCTATTAATCTGTCTGCAAGTGTGTAACAGGTAGGTCATCATTCAGTTTCTATTCATGTATTGACTTTCTTTGTTTGTCTTACAGGTTTTTCGGACAGCATGACCGCCTCCCTCCCTTCCTGATGGAGGATCTGTCCTTCGAGGGTCTATGCATCTGCAACTGTTTGTGGTTCGTTATTAATCTGTCTGCAAATGTGTAACACGTAGGTCATCATTCAGTTTCTATACATGTATTGACTTTCTTTGTTTGTCTTACAGGTTTTACAGACAGCATGATCGCCTCCCTCCCTTCCTGATCGAGGATCTGTCCTTCAAGGGTCTGTGCATCTGCAACTGTGTGTGGCTCGCTATTAATCTGTCTGCAAGTGTGTAACAGGTTGGTGATCATTCAGTTTCTATACATGTATTGACTTTCTTCTTTGTGTTACAGATTCTCAAGAAGTCCATCAACCTCTTCTTCTCCCTGAAGGTGTATCCTTCTAACAAATATTCTCATCTGTAACTGTCTGTGGTTCGCTAACAATCATTCTGCAACTCTGTAACAGGTAAGTGATCATTCAGTGTCTATACATGTATTGCCTTTTTGTTGCCTTACAGGCTTTCAGAACCAACGGCTCCCACCTTCCTGATGTTGCATACAGCCAACAAGGGACTGTCCATTGCAACTGTGTGTGGCTCGCTATTAATCTGTCTGCAAGTGTGTAACAGGTAGGTCATCATTCAATTTCTATACATGTATTGACTTTCTTTGTTTGTCTTATAGGTTTTTCAGACAGCATGACCGCCTCCCTCCCTTCCTGATGGTGGATCTGTCCTTCTAGGGTCTGTGCATCTGCAACTGTGTGTGAGTTGCTACTATCTGTCTGCAAGTGTGTAAAAGGTTGGTGATCATTCAGTTTCTATACATGTATTGACTTTCTTTTTTCTGTTACAGGTTCTCAAGAAGTCCATCAACCTCTTCTTCTCCCTGAAGGTGTATCCTTCTAACAAATATTCTCATCTGTAACTGTCTGTGGTTCGCTAACCATCATTCTGCAACTCTGTAACAGGTAAGTGATCTTTCAGTGTGTATACATGTATTGCCTTTTTGTTGTCTTACAGGCTTTCAGGACCAATTGCTCCCCACTTCCTGATGTTGCATACAGCCAACAAGCGACTGTCCATTGCAACTGTGTGTGACTCGCTACTGTCTGTCTGCAAGTGTGTAACAGATAAGTCATCATTCAGTTTCTGTACATGTATTGACATTCTTTGTTTGTCTTACAGGTTTTTCAGACAGCATGACTGCCTCCCTCCGTTCCTGATGTTGGATCTGTCCTTCAAGAGTCTGTGCATCTGCAACTGTGTGTGAGTTGCTACTATCTGTCTGCAAGTGTGTAACAGGTTGGTGATCATTCAGTTTCTATACATGTATTGACTTTCTTTTTTCTGTTACAGGTTCTCAAGAAGTCCATCAACCTTCTTCTCCCTGAAGGTGTATCCTCCAAATATTTTAATCTGTATCTGTGTGAGGTTTGATGTTCATCATTCTGCAACTCTGTAACAGGTAAGTGATCGTTCAGTGTCTATACATGTATTGCCTTTTTGTTGTCTTACAGTCTTTCAGAACCAACGGCTCCCACCTTCCTTATGATGCACACAGACAACAACGGTCTGTCCATTGCAACTGTTTGTGGCTTGCTATTAATCTGTCTGCAAGTGTGTAACAGGTAGGTCATCATTCAGTTTCTATGCATGTATTGACTTTCTTTGTTTGTCTTACAGGTTTTTCGGACAGCATGACCGCCTCCCTCCCTTCCTGATGGAGGATCTGTCCTTCGAGGGTCTGTGCATCTGCAACTGTTTGTGGTTCGCTATTAATCTGTCTGCAAGTGTGTAACAGGTAGGTCATCATTCAGTTTCTATACATGTATTGACTTTCTTTGTTTGTCTTACAGGTTTTACAGACAGCATGACCGCCTCCCTCCCTTCCTGATGGAGGATCTGTCCTTCAAGGGTCTGTGCAGCTGCAACTGTGTGTGGCTCGCTATTAATCTGTCTGCAAGTGTGTAACAGGTAGGTCATCATTCAGTTTCTATACATGTATTGACTTTCTTTTTTATGTTACACTTTCTCAAGAAGTTCATCAACCTCTTGTTCTCCCTGAAGTTGTGTCCTTCTTACAGATATTTTCATCTGTAACTGTGTGTGGTTCGCTGTCCATCATTCTGCAACTCTTTAACACGTAAGTGATTGTTCACTGTCTATACATGAATTGCCTTTTTGTTGTCTTACAGGCTTTCAGGACCAATGGCTCCCCCCTTCCTGATGGTCCATACAGTCAACAAGGTTCTGTCCATTGCAACGTTTTGTGGTTCGCTATTAATCTGTCTGCAAGTGTGTAACAGGTAAGTCATCATTCAGTTTCTATACATGTATTGACTTTCTTTGTTTGTCTTACAGGTTTTACGGACAGCATGACCGCCTCCCTCCCTTCATGATGGAGGATCTGTCCTTCAAGGGTCTGTGCATCTGCAACTGTGTGTGGCTCGCTATTAATCTGTCTGCAAGTGTGTAACAGGTAGGTCATCATTCAGTTTCTATACATGTATTGACTTTCTTTGTTTGTCTTACAGGTTTTACGGACAGCATGATCGCCTCTCTCCCTTCCTGATGGAGGATCTGTCCTTCAAGGGTCTGTGCATCTGCAACTGTGTGTGGCTCGCTATTAATCTGTCTGCAAGTGTGTAACAGGTTGTTGATCATTCAGTTTCTATACATATATTGACTTTCTTTTTTGTGTTACAGATTCTCAAGAAGTTCATTAACCTCTTCTTCTCCCTGAAGGTGTATCCTACAAATATTTTAATCTGTAACTGTGTGAGGTTTGATGTTCATCATTCTACAACTCTGTAACAGGTAAGTGATTGTTCAGTGTCTATACATGTATTGCCTTTTTGTTGTCTTACAGACTTTCAGGACCAGTGGCCCTCCCCTTCCTGATGGTCCATACAGTCAACAAGGGTCTGCCCATTGCAACTGTGTGTGGCTCGCTATTAATCTGTCTGCAAGTGTGTAACAGGTAGGTCATCATTCAATTTCTATACATGTATTGACTTTCTTTGTTTGTCTTATAGGTTTTTCAGACAGCATGACCGCCTCCCTTCCTTCCTGATGGTGGATCTCTCCTTCTAGGGTCTGTGCATCTGCAACTGTGTGTGAGTTGCTACTATCTGTCTGCAAGCGTGTAAAAGGTTGGTGATCATTCAGTTTCTATACATGTATTGACTTTCTTTTTTCTGTTACAGGTTCTCAAGAAGTCCATCAACCTCTCCTTCTCCCTGAAGGTGTATCCTTCTAACAAATATTCTCATCTGTAACTGTCTGTGGTTCGCTAACCATCATTCTGCAACTCTGTAACAGGTAAGTGATCTTTCAGTGTGTATACATGTATTGCCTTTTTGTTGTCTTACAGGCTTTCAGGACCAATGGCTCCCCACTTCCTGATGTTGCATACAGCCAACAAGGGACTGTCCATTGCAACTGTGTGTGACTCGCTACTATCTGTCTGCAAGTGTGTAACAGGTAGGTCATCATTCAGTTTCTATACATTTATTGACTTTCTTTCTTTATCTTACAGGTTTTTCGGAAAGCATGACCGCCTCACTCCCTTCCTGATGGAGGATCTGTCCTTCAAGAGTCTGTGCATCTGCAACTGTGTGTGAGTTGCTACTATCTGTCTGCAAGTGTGTAACAGGTTGGTGATCATTCAGTTTCTATACATGTATTGACTTTCTTTTTTCTGTTACAGGTTCTCAAGAAGTCCATCAACCTTCTTCTCCCTGAAGGTGTATGCTTGTAACAAATATTCTCATCTGTAACTGTCTGTGGTTCGCTAACCATCATTCTGCAACTCTGTAACAGGTAAGTGATCATTCAGTGTCTATACATGTATTGCCTTTTTGTTGTCTTACAGGCTTTCAGGACCAATGGCTCCCCCCTTCCTGATGGTCCATACAGTCAACAAGGTTCTGTCCATTGCAACTGTTTGTGGCTTGCTATTAATCTGTCTGCAAGTGTGTAACAGGTAGGTCATCATTCAGTTTCTATACATGTATTGACTTTATTTGTTTGTCTTACAGGTTTTACGGACAGCATGATCGCCTCCCTCCCTTCCTGATGGAGGATCTGTCCTTCAAGGGTCTGTGCATCTGCAACTGTGTGTGGCTCGCTATTAATCTGTCTGCAAGTGTGTAACAGGTTGGTGATCATTCAGTTTCTATACATGTATTGACTTTCTTTTTTGTGTTACAGATTCTCAAGAAGTTCATTAACCTCTTCTTCTCCATGAAGGTGTATCCTCCAAATATTTTAATCTGTAACTGTGTGAGGTTTGATGTTCATCATTCTGCAACTCTGTAACAGGTAAGTGATCGTTCAGTTTCTATACATGTATTGCCTTTTTGTTGTCTTACAGGCTTTCAGGACCAATGGCTCCGACCTTCCTGATGGTGCATACAGTCAACAAGTGTCTGTCCATTGCAACTGTGTGTGGCTCGCTATCACTGTCTGCAAGTGTGTAACAGGTAGGTGATCATTCAGTTTCTATACATGTATTGACTTTATTTTTTGTGTTACAGGTTCTGAAGAAGTCCATCAACCTCTTCTTCTCCCTGAAGGTGTATCCATCTAACAAATACATTTTCATCTGCAACTGTGTGTAGTTCGCTGTCCATCATTCTGCAACTCTGTAACAGGTAAGTGATCATTCAGTGTCTATACATGTATTGCCTTTTTGTTGTCTTACAGGCTTTCAGGACCAATGGCTCCCACCTTCCTGATGGTGCATACAGTCAACAACAGTCTTTCCATTGCAACTGTGTGTGGCTCGCTATCAATCTGTCTGCTAGTGTGTAACAGGTAGGTGATCATTCAGTTTCTATACATGTATTGCCTTTTTGTTGTCTTACAGGCTTTCAAGACCAATCGCTCCCCCCTTCCTGATGGTGCATTCGCTGTCCATCATTCTGCAACTCTGTAACAGGTAAGTGATCATTCAGTGTCTATACATGTATTGCCTTTTTGTTGTCTTACAGGCTTTCAGGACCAATGGCTCCCACCTTCCTGATGGTGCATACAGTCAAAAAGTGTCTGTCCATTGCAACTGTGTGTGGCTCGCTATCAATCTGTCTGCAAGTGTGTAACAGGTAGGTGATCATTCAGTGTCTATACATGTATTGCCTTTTTGTTGTCTTACAGGATTTCAGGACCAATGGCTCCCCCTTCCTGATGGTGCATACAGTCAACAACAGTCTTTCCATTGCAACTGTGTGTGGCTCGCTATCAATCTGTCTGCTAGTGTGTAACAGGTAGGTGATCATTCAGTTTCTATACATGTATTGCCTTTTTGTTGTCTTACAGGCTTTCAAGACCAATCGCTCCCCCCTTCCTGATGGTGCATTCGCTGTCCATCATTCTGCAACTCTGTAACAGGTAAGTGATCATTCAGTGTCTATACATGTATTGCCTTTTTGTTGTCTTACAGGCTTTCAGGACCAATGGCTCCCACCTTCCTGATGGTGCATACAGTCAAAAAGTGTCTGTCCATTGCAACTGTGTGTGGCTCGCTATCAATCTGTCTGCAAGTGTGTAACAGGTAGGTGATCATTCAGTGTCTATACATGTATTGCCTTTTTGTTGTCTTACAGGATTTCAGGACCAATGGCTCCCCCTTCCTGATGGTGCATACAGTCAACAAGGGTCTGTCCATTGCAACTGTGTGTGGCTCGCTATTAATCTGTCTGCAAGTGTGTAACAGGTAGGTCATCATTCAGTTTCTATACATTTATTGACTTTCTTTGTTTGACTTACAGGTTTTTCGGAAAGCATGACCGCCTCCCTCCCTTCCTGATGGAGGATCTGTCCTTCAAGAGTCTGTGCATCTGCAACTGTGTGTGAGTTGCTACTATCTGTCTACAAGTGTGTAACAGGTTGGTGATCATTCAGTTTCTATACATGTATTGACTTTCTTTTTTCTGTTACAGGTTCTCAAGAAGTCCATCAACCTTCTTCTCCCTGAAGGTGTATCCTTCTAACAAATATTCTCATCTGTAACTGTCTGTGGTTCGCTAACCATCATTCTGCAACTCTGTAACAGGTAAGTGATCATTCAGTGTCTATACATGTATTGCCTTTTTGTTGTCTTACAAGCTTTCAGAACCAACGGCTCCCACCTTCCTCATGTTGCACACAGACAACAACGGTCTGTCCATTGCAACTATTTGTGGCTTCCTTTTAATCTGTCTGCAAGTGTGTAACAGGTAGGTCATCATTCAGTTTCTATACATGTATTGACTTTCTTTGTTTGTCTTACAGGTTTTACGGACAGCATGACCACCTCCCTCCCTTCCTGATGGAGGATTTGTCCTTCAAGGGTCTGTGCATCTGCAGCTGTGTGTTGCTCGCTATTAATCTGTCTGCAATTGTGTAACAGGTAGGTCATCATTCAGTTTTTATACATGTATTGACTTTCTTTGTTTGTCTTACAGGTTTTACGGACAGCATGACCGCCTCCCTCCCTTCCTGATGGAGGATCTGTCCTTCGAGGGTCTATGCATCTGCAACTGTTTGTGGTTCGCTATTAATCTGTCTGCAAGTGTGTAACAGGTAGGTCATCATTCAGTTTCTATACATGTATTAACTTTCTTTCTTTGTCTTACAGGTTTTACGGACAGCATGACTGCCTCCCTCCCTTCCTGATGGAGGATCTGTCCTTCAAGGGTCTGTGCATCTGCAACTGTGTGTGGCTCGCTATTAATCTGTCTGCAAGTGTGTAACAGGTAGGTCATCATTTAGTTTCTATACATGTATTGACTTTCTTTGTTTGTCTTACAGGTTTTACGGACAGCATGACTGCCTCCCTCCGTTCCTGATGTTGGATCTGTCCTTCAAGGGTCTGTGCATCTTCAACTATGTGTGAGTCGCTACTATCTGTCTGCAAGTGTGTAACAGGTTGCTGAGCATTCAGTTTCTATACATGTATTGACTTTCTTTTTTGTGTTACAGGTTCTCAAGAAGTCCATTAACCTCTTCTTCTCCCTGAAGGTGTATCCTTCTAACAAATATTTTCATCTGCAACTGTGTGTGGTTCGCTGTCCATCATTCTGCAACTCTGTAACAGGTAAGTGATTGTTCAGTGTCTATACATGTATTGCCTTTTTGTTGTCTTACAGGCTTTCGGGACCAATGGCTCCCCCCTTCCTGATGGTCCATACAGTCAACAAGGTTCTGTCCATTGCAACTGTTTGTGGCTCGCTATTAATCTGTCTGCAAGTGTGTAACAGTTAAGTCATCATTCAGTTTCTATATATGTATTGACTTTCTTTGTTTGTCTTACAGGTTTTACGGACAGCATGACCTCCTCCCTCCCTCCCTGATGGAGGATCTGTCCTTTAAGGGTCCGTACATCTGCAACTGTGTGTGGCTCGCTATTACTCTGTCTGCAAGTGTGTAACAGGTAGGTCATCATTCAGTTTCTATACATGTATTAACTTTCTTTCTTTGTCTTACAGGTTTTACGGACAGCATGACTGCCTCCCTCCCTTCCTGATGGAGGATCTGTCCTTCAAGGGTCTGTGCATCTGCAACTGTGTGTGGCTCGCTATTAATCTGTCTGCAAGTGTGTAACAGGTAGGTCATCATTTAGTTTCTATACATGTATTGACTTTCTTTGTTTGTCTTACAGGTTTTACGGACAGCATGACTGCCTCCCTCCGTTCCTGATGTTGGATCTGTCCTTCAAGGGTCTGTGCATCTTCAACTATGTGTGAGTCACTACTATCTGTCTGCAAGTGTGTAACAGGTTGCTGAGCATTCAGTTTCTATACATGTATTGACTTTCTTTTTTGTGTTACAGGTTCTCAAGAAGTCCATTAACCTCTTCTTCTCCCTGAAGGTGTATCCTTCTAACAAATATTTTCATCTGCAACTGTGTGTGGTTCGCTGTCCATCATTCTGCAACTCTGTAACAGGTAAGTGATTGTTCAGTGTCTATACATGTATTGCCTTTTTGTTGTCTTACAGGCTTTCGGGACCAATGGCTCCCCCCTTCCTGATGGTCCATACAGTCAACAAGGTTCTGTCCATTGCAACTGTTTGTGGTTCGCTATTAATCTGTCTGCAAGTGTGTAACAGTTAAGTCATCATTCAGTTTCTATACATGTATTGACTTTCTTTGTTTGTCTTACAGGTTTTACGGACAGCATGACCGCCTCCCTCCCTTCCTGATGGAGGATCTGTCCTTCAAGGGTCTGTGCATTTGCAACTGTGTGTGGCTCGCTATTAATCTGTCTGCAAGTGTGTAACAGGTAGGTCATCATTCAGTTTCTATACATGTATTGACTTTCTTTGTTTGTCTTACAGGTTTTACGGACAGCATGATTGCCTCCCTCCCTTCCTGATGGAGGATCTGTCCTTCAAGGGTCTGTGCATCTGCAACTGTGTGTGGCTCGTTATTAATCTGTCTGCAAGTGTGTAACAGGTTGTTGAACATTCAGTTTCTATACATATATTGACTTTCTTTTTTGTGTCACAGATTTTCAAGAAGTTCATTAACCTCTTCTTCTCCCTGAAGGTGTGTCCTACAAATATTTTAATCTGTAACTGTGTGAGGTTTGATGTTCATCATTCTGCAACTCTGTAACAGGTAAGTGATTGTTCAGTGTCTATACATGTATTGCCTTTTTGTTGTCTTACAGACTTTCAGGACCAGTGGCCCTCCCCTTCCTGATGGTCCATACAGTCAACAAGGGTCTGTCCATTGCAACTGTGTGTGGCTCGCTATTAATCTGTCTGCAAGTGTGTAACAGGTAGGTCATTATTCAGTTTCTATACATGTATTGCCTTTTTGTTGTCTTACAGGCTTTCAGGACCAATGGCTCCCACCTTCCTGATGGTGCATACAGTCAAAAAGTGTCTGTCCATTGCAACTGTGTGTGGCTCGCTATCAATCTGTCTGCAAGTGTGTAACAGGTAGGTGATCATTCAGTGTCTATACATGTATTGCCTTTTTGTTGTCTTACAGGCTTTCAGGACCAATGGCTCCCCCTTCATGATGGTGCATACAGTCAACAAGGGTCTGTCCATTGCAACTGTGTGTGGCTCGCTATTAATCTGTCTGCAAGTGTGTAACAGGTAGGTCATCATTCAGTTTCTATACATTTATTGACTTTCTTTGTTTGTCTTACAGGTTTTTCGGAAAGCATGACCGCCTCCCTCCCTTCCTGATGGAGGATCTGTCCTTCAAGAGTCTGTGCATCTGCAACTGTGTGTGAGTTGCTACTATCTGTCTACAAGTGTGTAACAGGTGGGTGATCATTCAGTTTCTATACATGTATTGACTTTCTTTTTTCTGTTACAGGTTCTCAAGAAGTCCATCAACCTTCTTCTCCCTGAAGGTGTATCCTTCTAACAAATATTCTCATCTGTAACTGTCTGTGGTTCGCTAACCATCATTCTGCAACTCTGTAACAGGTAAGTGATCATTCAGTGTCTATACATGTATTGCCTTTTTGTTGTCTTACAGGCTTTCAGAACCAACGGCTCCCACCTTCCTCATGTTGTACACAGACAACAACGGTCTGTCCATTGCAACTATTTTTGGCTTGCTTTTAATCTGTCTGCAAGTGTGTAACAGGTAGGTCATCATTCAGTTTTTATACATGTATTGACTTTCTTTGTTTGTCTTACAGGTTTTACGGACAGCATGACCGCCTCCCTCCCTTCCTGATGGAGGATCTGTCCTTCGAGGGTCTATGCATCTGCAACTGTTTGTGGTTCGCTATTAATCTGTCTGCAAGTGTGTAACAGGTAGGTCATCATTCAGTTTCTATACATGTATTAACTTTCTTTCTTTGTCTTACAGGTTTTACGGACAGCATGACTGCCTCCCTCCCTTCCTGATGGAGGATCTGTCCTTCAAGGGTCTGTGCATCTGCAACTGTGTGTGGCTCGCTATTAATCTGTCTGCAAGTGTGTAACAGGTAGGTCATCATTTAGTTTCTATACATGTATTGACTTTCTTTGTTTGTCTTACAGGTTTTACGGACAGCATGACTGCCTCCCTCCGTTCCTGATGTTGGATCTGTCCTTCAAGGGTCTGTGCATCTTCAACTATGTGTGAGTCGCTACTATCTGTCTGCAAGTGTGTAACAGGTTGCTGAGCATTCAGTTTCTATACATGTATTGACTTTCTTTTTTGTGTTACAGGTTCTCAAGAAGTCCATTAACCTCTTCTTCTCCCTGAAGGTGTATCCTTCTAACAAATATTTTCATCTGCAACTGTGTGTGGTTCGCTGTCCATCATTCTGCAACTCTGTAACAGGTAAGTGATTGTTCAGTGTCTATACATGTATTGCCTTTTTGTTGTCTTACAGGCTTTCGGGACCAATGGCTCCCCCCTTCCTGATGGTCCATACAGTCAACAAGGTTCTGTCCATTGCAACTGTTTGTGGTTCGCTATTAATCTGTCTGCAAGTGTGTAACAGTTAAGTCATCATTCAGTTTCTATACATGTTTTGACTTTCTTTGTTTGTCTTACAGGTTTTACGGACAGCATGACCGCCTCCCTCCCTTCCTGATGGAGGATCTGTCCTTCAAGGGTCTGTGCATCTGCAACTGTGTGTGGCTCGCTATTAATCTGTCTGCAAGTGTGTAACAGGTAGGTCATCATTCAGTTTCTATACATGTATTGACTTTCTTTGTTTGTCTTACAGGTTTTACGGACAGCATGATCGCCTCCCTCCCTTCCTGATGGAGGATCTGTCCTTCAAGGGTCTGTGCATCTGCAACTGTGTGTGGCTCGTTATTAATCTGTCTGCAAGTGTGTAACAGGTTGTTGAACATTCAGTTTCTATACATATATTGACTTTCTTTTTTGTGTCACAGATTCTCAAGAAGTTCATTAACCTCTTCTTCTCCCTGAAGGTGTATCCTACAAATATTTTAATCTGTAACTGTGTGAGGTTTGATGTTCATCATTCTGCAACTCTGTAACAGGTAAGTGATTGTTCAGTGTCTATACATGTATTGCCTTTTTGTTGTCTTACTTTCAGGACCAGTTGCCCTCCCCTTCCTGATGGTCCATACAGTCAACAAGGGTCTGTCCATTGCAACTGTGTGTGGCTCGCTATTAATCTGTCTGCAAGTGTGTAACAGGTAGGTCATCATTCAATTTCTATACATGTATTGACTTTCTTTTTTCTGTTACAGGTTCTCAAGAAGTCCATCAACCACTTCTTCTCCCTGAAGGTGTATCCTTCTAACAAATATTCTCATCTGTAACTGTCTGTGGTTCGCTAACCATCATTCTGCACATCTGCAACAGGTAAGTGATCATTCAGTGTCTATACATTTATTGCCTTTTTGTTGTCTTACAGGCTTTCAGAACCAACGGCTCCCACCTTCCTGATGTTGCACACAGACAACAACGGTCTGTCCATTGCAACTGTTTGTGGCTTGCTATTAATCTGTCTGCAAGTGTGTAACAGGTAGGTCATCATTCAGTTTCTATACATGTATGGACTTTCTTTCTTTGTCTTACAGGTTTTACGGACAGCATGACCGCCTCCCTCCCTTCCTGATGGAGGATTTGTCCTTCAAGGGTCTGTGCATCTGCAACTGTGTGTGGCTCGTTATTAATCTGTCTGCAAGCGTGTAACAGGAAGGTCATCATTCAGTTTCTATACATGTATTGACTTTCTTTGTTTGTCTTACAGGTTTTACGGACAGCATGACCGCCTCCCTCCCTTCCTGATGGAGGATCTGTCCTTCGAGGGTCTGTGCATCTGCAACTGTTTGTGGATCGCTATTAATCTGTCTGCAAGTGTGTAACAGGTTGGTGATCATTCAGTTTCTATACATGTATTGACTTTCTTTGTTTGTCTTACAGGTTTTTCGGAAAGCATGACCGCCTCCCTCCCTTCCTGATGGAGGATTTGTCCTTCAAGAGTCTGTGCATCTGCAACTGTGTGTGAGTTGCTACTATCTGTCTGCAAGTGTGTAACAGGTTGGTGATCATTCAGTTTCTATACATGTATTGACTTTCTTTTTTCTGTTACAGGTTCTCAAGAAGTCCATCAACCTTCTTCTCCCTGAAGGTGTATCCTTCTAACAAATATTCTCATCTGTAACTGTCTGTGGTTCGCTAACCATCATTCTGCAACTCTGTAACAGGTAAGTGATCATTCTGTGTCTATACATGTATTGCATTTTTGTTGTCTTACAGGCTTTCAGAACCAACGGCTCCCACCTTCCTCATGTTGCACACAGACAACAACGGTCTGTCCATTGCAACTATTTGTGGCTTGCTATTAATCTGTCTGCAAGTGTGTAACAGGTAGGTCATCATTCAGTTTCTATACATGTATTGACTTTCTTTGTTTGTCTTACAGGTTTTACGGACAGCATGACCGCCTCCCTCCCTTCCTGATGGAGGATTTGTCCTTCAAGGGTCTGTGCATCTGCAACTGTGTGTGGCTCGTTATTAATCTGTCTGCAAGCGTGTAACAGGAAGGTCATCATTCAGTTTCTATACATGTATTGACTTTCTTTGTTTGTCTTACAGGTTTTACGGACAGCATGACCGCCTCCCTCCCTTCCTGATGGAGGATCTGTCCTTCGAGGGTCTGTGCATTTGCAACTGTGTGTGGCTCGCTATTAATCTGTCTGCAAGTGTGTAACAGGTAGGTCATCATTTAGTTTCTATACATGTATTGACTTTCTTTGTTTGTCTTACAGGTTTTACGGACAGCATGATCACCTCCCTCCCTTCCTGATGGAGGATCTGTCCTTCAAGGGTCTGTGCATCTGCAACTGTGTGTGGCTCGCTATTAATCTGTCTGCAAGTGTGTAACAGGTTGGTGATCATTCAGTTTCTATACATGTATTGACTTTCTTTTTTGTGTTACAGATTCTCAAGAAGTTCATCAACCTCTTCTTCTCCCTGAAGGTGTATCCTCCAAATATTTTAATCTGTAACTGTGTGAGGTTTGATGTTCATCATTCTGCAACTCTGTAACAGGTAAGTGATCATTCAGTGTCTATACATGTATTGCCTTTTTGTTGTCTTTCAGGCTTTCAGAACCAACGGCTCCCACCTTCCTGACGTTGCACACAGACAACAACGGTCTGTCTATTGCAACTGTTTGTGGCTTGCTATTAATCTATCTGCAAGTGTGTAACAGGTAGGTCATCATTTTGTTTCTATACATGTATTGACTTTCTTTGTTTGTCTTACAGGTTTTACGGACAGCATTACCGCCTCCCTCCCTTCCTGATGGAGGATCTGTCCTTCAAGGGTCTGTGCATCTGCAACTGTGTGTGGCTCGCTATTAATCTGTCTGCAAGTGTGTAACAGGTAGGTCATCATTCAGTTTCTATACATGTATTGACTTTCTTTTTTGTGTTACAGATTCTCAAGAAGTTCATCAACCTCTTGTTCTCCCTGAAGTTGTGTCCTTCTTGCAGATATTTTCATCTGTAACTGTGTGTGTTTCGCTGTCCATCATTCTGCATCTCTGTAACAGGTAAGTGATCATTCAGTGTCTATACATGTATTGCCTTTTTGTTGTCTTACAGGCTTTCAGGACCAATGGCTCCCCACTTCCTGATGTTGCATCCAGCCAACAAGGGATTGTCCATTGCAACTGTGTGTGACTCGCTACTATCTGTCTGCAAGTGTGTAACAGATAAGTCATCATTCAGTTTCTGTACATGTATTGACATTCTTTGTTTGTCTTACAGGTTTTTCAGACAGCATGACTGCCTCCCTCCATTCCTGATGTTGGATCTGTCCTTCAAGGTTCTGTGCATCTTCATCTATGTGTGAGTCGCTACTATCTGTCTGCAAGTGTGTAACAGATTGGTGAGCATTCAGTTTCTATACATGTATTGCCTTTTTGTTGTCTTACAGGCTTTCAAGACCAATGGCTTCCCCCTTCCTGATGGTCCATACAGTCAACAAGGTTCTGTCCATTGCAACTGTTTGTGGCTTGCTATTAATCTGTCTGCAAGTGTGTAACAGGTAGGTCATCATTCAGTTTCTATACATGTATTGACTTTCTTTGTTTGTCTTACAGGTTTTACGGGTAGCATGACCGCCTCCCTCCCTTCCTGATGGAGGATCTGTCCGTCGAGGGTCTGTGCATCTGCAACTGTTTGTGGTTCGCTATTAAACTGTCTGCAAGTGTGTAACAGGTAAGTCATCATTCAGTTTCTATACATGTATTGACTTTCTTTGTTTGTCTTACAGGTTTTACGGACAACATGACCGCCTCCCTCCTTTCCTGATGGTGAATCTGTCCTTCCAGGGTCTGTGCATCTGCAACTGTGTGTGAGTCGCTACTATCTGTCTGCAAGTGTGTAACAGGTAGGGGATCATTAAGTTTCTAAACATGTATTGACTTTCTTTTTTGTGTTACAGGTTCTCAAGAAGTCCATTAACCTCTTCTTCTCCCTGAAGGTGTATCCTTCTAACAAATATTTTCATCTGCAACTGTGTGTGGTTCGCTGTCCATCATTCTGCAACTCTGTAACAGGTAAGTGATCATTCAGTGTCTATACATATATTGCCTTTTTGATGTCTTACAGGCTTTCAGGACCAATGGCTCCCCCCTTCCTGATGGTCCATACAGTCAACAAGGTTCTGTCCATTGCAACTGTTTGTGGCTTGCTATTAATCTGTCTGCAAGTGTGTAACAGGTAGGTCATCATTCAGTTTCTATACATGTATTGACTTTCTTTGTTTGTCTTACAGGTTTTACGGACAGCATGACCGCCTCCCTCCCTTCCTGATGGAGGATCTGTCCTTCGAGGGTCTGTGCATCTGCAACTGTTTGTGGTTCGCTATTAATCTGTCTGCAAGTGTGTAACAGGTAAGTCATCATTCAGTTTCTATACATGTATTGACTTTCTTTGTTTGTCTTACAGGTTTTACGGACAGCATGACCACCTCCCTCCCTTCCTGATGGAGGATCTGTCCTTCAAGGGTCTGTGCATCTGCAACTGTGTGTGGCTCGCTATTAATCTGTCTGCAAGTGTGTAACAGGTAGGTGATCATTCAGTTTCTTTCCATGTATTGCCTTTTTGTTGTCTTACAGGCTTTCAGGACCAATGGCTCCCACCTTCCTGATGGTGCATACAGTCAACAAGTCTCTGTCCATTGCAAGTGTGTGTGGCTCGCTATCAATCTGTCTGCAAGTGTGTAACAGGTAGGTGATCATTCAGTTTCTATACATGTATTGCCTTTTTGTTGTCTTACAGGCTTTCAAGACCAATGGCTCCCCCCTTCCTGATGGTGCATTCGCTGTCCATCATTCTGCAACTCTGTAACAGGTAAGTGATCATTCAGTGTCTATACATGTATTGCCTTTTTGTTGTCTTACAGGCTTTCAGGACCAATGGCTCCCACCTTCCTGATGGTGCATACAGTCAAAAAGTGTCTGTCCATTGCAACTGTGTGTGGCTCGCTTTCAATCTGTCTGCAAGTGTGTAACAGGTAGGTGATCATTCAGTTTCTATACATGTATTGCCTTTTGTTGTCTTTCAGGCTTTTAAGACCAAAGGCTCCCCCCTTCCTGATGGTGCATTCAGCCAACAAGTGTCTGTCCATTGCAACTGTGTGTGGCTCGCTATCAATCTTTCTGCAAGTGTGTAACAGGTTGGTGATCATTCAGTTTCTATACATGTATTGACTTTCTTTTTTGTGTTACAGGTTCTGAAGAAGTCCATCAACCTCTTCTTCTCCCTGAAGGTGTATCCTTCTAACAAATACATTTTCATCTGCAACTGTGTATGGTTCGCTGTCCATCATTCTGCAACTCTGTAACAGGTAAGTGATCATTCAGTCTATATACATGTATTGCCTTTTTGTTGTCTTACAGGCTTTCAAGACCAATGGCTCCCCCCTTCCTGATGGTCCATTGCAACTGTGTGTGACTCGCTATCAATCTGTCTGCAAGTGTGTAACAGGTTGGTGATCATTCAGTTTCTATACATGTATTGATATTCTTTGTTTGTCTTACAGGTTTTTCGGACAGCATGACCGCCTCCCTCCCTTCCTGATGGTGGATCTGTCCTTCAAGGGTCTGAGCATCTGAAACTATGTGTGAGTCGCTACTACCTGTCTGCAAGTGTGTAACAGGTTGGTGATCATTCAGTTTCTATACATGTATTGACTTTCTTTTTTGAGTTACAGGTCCTCAAGAAGTCCATCAACCTCTTGTTCTCCCTGAAGTTGTGTCGTTCTAACAAATATTTTCATCTGTAACTGTATGTGGTTCGCTGTCCATCATTCTGCAACTCTGTAACAGGTAAGTGATCATTCAGTGTCTATACATGTATTGCCTTTTTGTTGTCTTACAGGCTTTCAGGACCAATGGCTCCCACCTTCCTGATGGTGCATACAGTCAAAAAGTGTCTGTCCATTGCAACTGTGTGTGGCTCGCTATCAATCTGTCTGCAAGTGTGTAACAGGTAGGTGATCATTCAGTTTCTATACATGTATTGCCTTTTTGTTGTCTTTCAGGCTTTTAAGACCAAAGGCTCCCCCCTTCCTGATGGTGCATTCAGCCAACAAGTGTCTGTCCATTGCAACTGTGTGTGGCTCGCTATCAATCTTTCTGCAAGTGTGTAACAGGTAGGTGATCATTCAGTTTCTATACATGTATTGCCTTTTTGTTGTCTTACAGACTTTCAGGACCAGTGGCCCTCCCCTTCCTGATTGTCCATACAGTCAACAAGGGCTGTCCATTGCAACTGTGTGTGGCTCGCTATTGATCTGTCTGCAAGTGTGTAACAGGTAGGTCATCATTCAGTTTCTATACATGTATTGACTTTCTTTGTTTGCCTTACAGGTTTTTCAGACAGCATGACCGCCTCCCTCCCTTCCTATTGGTGGATCTGTCCTTCAAGGATCTGTGCATCTGCAACTGTGTGTGAGTCGCTACTATCTGTCTGCAAGTGTGTAACAGGTAGGTTATCATTCAGTTTCTATACATGTATTGACTTTATTTTTTGTGTTACAGGTTGTTAAGAAGTTCATCAACCTCTTGTTCTCCCTGAAGGTGTATCCTTCTAACAAATATTCTCATCTGTAACTGTCTGTGGTTCGCTGACCATCATTCTGCAACTCTGTAACAGGTAAGTGATCATTCAGTGTTTATACATGTATTGCCTTTTTGTTGTCTTAGAGGCTTTTAGAACCAACGGCTCCCACCTTCCTGATGTTGCACACAGACAAAAACGGTCTGTCCATTGCAACTGTTTGTGGCTCGCTATTAATCTTTCTGCAAGTGTGTAACAGGTAGGTCATCATTCAGTTTCTATACATGTATTGACTTTCTTTATTTGTCTTACAGGTTTTACGGACAGCATGACCGCCTCCCTCCCTTCCTGATGGAGGATCTGTCCTTCAAGGGTCTGTGCATCTGCAACTGTGTGTGGCTCGCTATTAATCTGTCTGCATGTGTGTAACAGGTTGGTCATCATTCAGTTTCTATACATGTATTGCCTTTTTGTTGTCTTACAGACTTTCAGGACCAGTGGCCCTCCCCTTCCTGATGGTCCATACAGTCAACAAGGGTCTGTCCATTGCAACTGTGTGTGTCTCGCTACTATCTGTCTGCAAGTGTGTGACAGATAAGTCATCATTCAGTTTCTGTACATGTATTGACATTCTTTGTTTGTCTTACAGGTTTTTCAGACAGCATGACTGCCTCCCTCCGTTCCTGATGTTGGATCTGTCATTCAAGGGTCTGTGCATCTTCAACTATGTGTGAGTCGCTACTATCTGTCTGCAAGTGTGTAACAGGTTGGTGAGCATTCAGTTTCTATACATGTACTGACTTTCTTTTTTGTGTTACAGGTTTTACGGACAGCATGACCGCCTCCCTCCCTTCCTGATGGAGGATCTGTCCTTCGAGGGTCTGTGCATCTGCAACTGTTTGTGGTTCGCTATTAATCTGTCTGCAAGTGTGTAACAGGTAAGTCATCATTCAGTTTCTATACATGTATTGACTTTCTTTGTTTGTCTTACAGGTTTTACGGACAGCATGACCACCTCCCTCCCTTCCTGATGGAGGATCTGTCCTTCAAGGGTCTGTGCATCTGCAACTGTGTGTGGCTCGCTATTAATCTGTCTGCAAGTGTGTAACAGGTAGGTGATCATTCAGTTTCTTTCCATGTATTGCCTTTTTGTTGTCTTACAGGCTTTCAGGACCAATGGCTCCCACCTTCCTGATGGTGCATACAGTCAACAAGTCTCTGTCCATTGCAAGTGTGTGTGGCTCGCTATCAATCTGTCTGCAAGTGTGTAACAGGTAGGTGATCATTCAGTTTCTATACATGTATTGCCTTTTTGTTGTCTTACAGGCTTTCAAGACCAATGGCTCCCCCCTTCCTGATGGTGCATTCGCTGTCCATCATTCTGCAACTCTGTAACAGGTAAGTGATCATTCAGTGTCTATACATGTATTGCCTTTTTGTTGTCTTACAGGCTTTCAGAACCAATGGCTCCCACCTTCCTGATGGTGCATACAGTCAGAAAGTGTCTGTCCATTGCAACTGTGTGTGGCTCGCTTTCAATCTGTCTGCAAGTGTGTAACAGGTAGGTGATCATTCAGTTTCTATACATGTATTGCCTTTTGTTGTCTTTCAGGCTTTTAAGACCAAAGGCTCCCCCCTTCCTGATGGTGCATTCAGCCAACAAGTGTCTGTCCATTGCAACTGTGTGTGGCTCGCTATCAATCTTTCTGCAAGTGTGTAACAGGTTGGTGATCATTCAGTTTCTATACATGTATTGACTTTCTTTTTTGTGTTACAGGTTCTGAAGAAGTCCATCAACCTCTTCTTCTCCCTGAAGGTGTATCCTTCTAACAAATACATTTTCATCTGCAACTGTGTATGGTTCGCTGTCCATCATTCTGCAACTCTGTAACAGGTAAGTGATCATTCAGTCTATATACATGTATTGCCTTTTTGTTGTCTTACAGGCTTTCAAGACCAATGGCTCCCCCCTTCCTGATGGTCCATTGCAACTGTGTGTGACTCGCTATCAATCTGTCTGCAAGTGTGTAACAGGTTGGTGATCATTCAGTTTCTATACATGTATTGACATTCTTTGTTTGTCTTACAGGTTTTTCGGACAGCATGACCGCCTCCCTCCCTTCCTGATGGTGGATCTGTCCTTCAAGGGTCTGAGCATCTGAAACTATGTGTGAGTCGCTACTACCTGTCTGCAAGTGTGTAACAGGTTGGTGATCATTCAGTTTCTATACATGTATTGACTTTCTTTTTTGAGTTACAGGTCCTCAAGAAGTCCATCAACCTCTTGTTCTCCCTGAAGTTGTGTCGTTCTAACAAATATTTTCATCTGTAACTGTATGTGGTTCGCTGTCCATCATTCTGCAACTCTGTAACAGGTAAGTGATCATTCAGTGTCTATACATGTATTGCCTTTTTGTTGTCTTACAGGCTTTCAGGACCAATGGCTCCCACCTTCCTGATGGTGCATACAGTCAAAAAGTGTCTGTCCATTGCAACTGTGTGTGGCTCGCTATCAATCTGTCTGCAAGTGTGTAACAGGTAGGTGATCATTCAGTTTCTATACATGTATTGCCTTTTTGTTGTCTTTCAGGCTTTTAAGACCAAAGGCTCCCCCCTTCCTGATGGTGCATTCAGCCAACAAGTGTCTGTCCATTGCAACTGTGTGTGGCTCGCTATCAATCTTTCTGCAAGTGTGTAACAGGTAGGTGATCATTCAGTTTCTATACATGTATTGCCTTTTTGTTGTCTTACAGACTTTCAGGACCAGTGGCCCTCCCCTTCCTGATTGTCCATACAGTCAACAAGGGCTGTCCATTGCAACTGTGTGTGGCTCGCTATTGATCTGTCTGCAAGTGTGTAACAGGTAGGTCATCATTCAGTTTCTATACATGTATTGACTTTCTTTGTTTGCCTTACAGGTTTTTCAGACAGCATGACCGCCTCCCTCCCTTCCTATTGGTGGATCTGTCCTTCAAGGGTCTGTGCATCTGCAACTGTGTGTGAGTCGCTACTATCTGTCTGCAAGTGTGTAACAGGTAGGTTATCATTCAGTTTCTATACATGTATTGACTTTATTTTTTGTGTTACAGGTTGTTAAGAAGTTCATCAACCTCTTGTTCTCCCTGAAGGTGTATCCTTCTAACAAATATTCTCATCTGTAACTGTCTGTGGTTCGCTGACCATCATTCTGCAACTCTGTAACAGGTAAGTGATCATTCAGTGTCTATACATGTATTGCCTTTTTGTTGTCTTAGAGGCTTTTAGAACCAACGGCTCCCACCTTCCTGATGTTGCACACAGACAACAACGGTCTGTCCATTGCAACTGTTTGTGGCTCGCTATTAATCTTTCTGCAAGTGTGTAACAGGTAGGTCATCATTCAGTTTCTATACATGTATTGACTTTCTTTATTTGTCTTACAGGTTTTACGGACAGCATGACCGCCTCCCTCCCTTCCTGATGGAGGATCTGTCCTTCAAGGGTCTGTGCATCTGCAACTGTGTGTGGCTCGCTATTAATCTGTCTGCATGTGTGTAACAGGTTGGTCATCATTCAGTTTCTATACATGTATTGCCTTTTTGTTGTCTTACAGACTTTCAGGACCAGTGGCCCTCCCCTTCCTGATGGTCCATACAGTCAACAAGGGTCTGTCCATTGCAACTGTGTGTGTCTCGCTACTATCTGTCTGCAAGTGTGTAACAGATAAGTCATCATTCAGTTTCTGTACATGTATTGACATTCTTTGTTTGTCTTACAGGTTTTTCAGACAGCATGACTGCCTCCCTCCGTTCCTGATGTTGGATCTGTCATTCAAGGGTCTGTGCATCTTCAACTATGTGTGAGTCGCTACTATCTGTCTGCAAGTGTGTAACAGGTTGGTGAGCATTCAGTTTCTATACATGTACTGACTTTCTTTTTTGTGTTACAGGTTCTCAATTAGTCCATTAACCTCTTCTTCTCCCTGAAGGTGTATCCTTCTAACAAATATTTTCATCTGCAACTGTGTGTGGTTTGATGTTCATAATTCTGCAACTCTGTCACAGGTAAGTGATCATTCAGTGTCTATACATGTATTGCCTTTTTGTTGTCTTACAGGCTTTCAGGACCAATGGCTCCCCCTTCCTGATGGTGCATACAGTCAACAAGGGTCTGTCCATTGCAACTGTGTGTGGCTCGCTATTAATCTGTCTGCAAGTGTGTAACAGGTAGGTCATCATTCAGTTTCTATACATGTATTGACTTTCTTTGTTTGTCTTACAGGTTTTACGGACAGCATGACCGCCTCCCTCCCTTCCTGATGGAGGATCTGTCCTTCGAGGGTCTGTGCATCTGCAACTGTTTGTGGTTCGCTATTAATCTGTCTGCAAGTGTGTAACAGGTAAGTCATCATTCAGTTTCTATACATGTATTGACTTTCTTTGTTTGTCTTACAGGTTTTACGGACAGCATGACCACCTCCCTCCCTTCCTGATGGAGGATCTGTCCTTCAAGGGTCTGTGCATCTGCAACTGTGTGTGGCTCGCTATTAATCTGTCTGCAAGTGTGTAACAGGTAGGTGATCATTCAGTTTCTTTCCATGTATTGCCTTTTTGTTGTCTTACAGGCTTTCAGGACCAATGGCTCCCACCTTCCTGATGGTGCATACAGTCAACAAGTCTCTGTCCATTGCAAGTGTGTGTGGCTCGCTATCAATCTGTCTGCAAGTGTGTAACAGGTAGGTGATCATTCAGTTTCTATACATGTATTGCCTTTTTGTTGTCTTACAGGCTTTCAAGACCAATGGCTCCCCCCTTCCTGATGGTGCATTCGCTGTCCATCATTCTGCAACTCTGTAACAGGTAAGTGATCATTCAGTGTCTATACATGTATTGCCTTTTTGTTGTCTTACAGGCTTTCAGGACCAATGGCTCCCACCTTCCTGATGGTGCATACAGCCAACAAGTGTCTGTCCATTGCAACTGTGTGTGGCTCGCTATCAATCTTTCTGCAAGTGTGTAACAGGTTGGTGATCATTCAGTTTCTATACATGTATTGACTTTCTTTTTTGTGTTACAGGTTCTGAAGAAGTCCATCAACCTCTTCTTCTCCCTGAAGGTGTATCCTTCTAACAAATACATTTTCATCTGCAACTGTGTATGGTTCGCTGTCCATCATTCTGCAACTCTGTAACAGGTAAGTGATCATTCAGTCTATATACATGTATTGCCTTTTTGTTGTCTTACAGGCTTTCAAGACCAATGGCTCCCCCCTTCCTGATGGTCCATTGCAACTGTGTGTGACTCGCTATCAATCTGTCTGCAAGTGTGTAACAGGTTGGTGATCATTCAGTTTCTATACATGTATTGACATTCTTTGTTTGTCTTACAGGTTTTTCGGACAGCATGACCGCCTCCCTCCCTTCCTGATGGTGGATCTGTCCTTCAAGGGTCTGAGCATCTGAAACTATGTGTGAGTCGCTACTACCTGTCTGCAAGTGTGTAACAGGTTGGTGATCATTCAGTTTCTATACATGTATTGACTTTCTTTTTTGAGTTACAGGTCCTCAAGAAGTCCATCAACCTCTTGTTCTCCCTGAAGTTGTGTCGTTCTAACAAATATTTTCATCTGTAACTGTATGTGGTTCGCTGTCCATCATTCTGCAACTCTGTAACAGGTAAGTGATCATTCAGTGTCTATACATGTATTGCCTTTTTGTTGTCTTACAGGCTTTCAGGACCAATGGCTCCCACCTTCCTGATGGTGCATACAGTCAAAAAGTGTCTGTCCATTGCAACTGTGTGTGGCTCGCTATCAATCTGTCTGCAAGTGTGTAACAGGTAGGTGATCATTCAGTTTCTATACATGTATTGCCTTTTTGTTGTCTTTCAGGCTTTTAAGACCAAAGGCTCCCCCCTTCCTGATGGTGCATTCAGCCAACAAGTGTCTGTCCATTGCAACTGTGTGTGGCTCGCTATCAATCTTTCTGCAAGTGTGTAACAGGTAGGTGATCATTCAGTTTCTATACATGTATTGCCTTTTTGTTGTCTTACAGACTTTCAGGACCAGTGGCCCTCCCCTTCCTGATTGTCCATACAGTCAACAAGGGCTGTCCATTGCAACTGTGTGTGGCTCGCTATTGATCTGTCTGCAAGTGTGTAACAGGTAGGTCATCATTCAGTTTCTATACATGTATTGACTTTCTTTGTTTGCCTTACAGGTTTTTCAGACAGCATGACCGCCTCCCTCCCTTCCTATTGGTGGATCTGTCCTTCAAGGGTCTGTGCATCTGCAACTGTGTGTGAGTCGCTACTATCTGTCTGCAAGTGTGTAACAGGTAGGTTATCATTCAGTTTCTATACATGTATTGACTTTATTTTTTGTGTTACAGGTTGTTAAGAAGTTCATCAACCTCTTGTTCTCCCTGAAGGTGTATCCTTCTAACAAATATTCTCATCTGTAACTGTCTGTGGTTCGCTGACCATCATTCTGCAACTCTGTAACAGGTAAGTGATCATTCAGTGTCTATACATGTATTGCCTTTTTGTTGTCTTAGAGGCTTTTAGAACCAACGGCTCCCACCTTCCTGATGTTGCACACAGACAACAACGGTCTGTCCATTGCAACTGTTTGTGGCTCGCTATTAATCTTTCTGCAAGTGTGTAACAGGTAGGTCATCATTCAGTTTCTATACATGTATTGACTTTCTTTATTTGTCTTACAGGTTTTACGGACAGCATGACCGCCTCCCTCCCTTCCTGATGGAGGATCTGTCCTTCAAGGGTCTGTGCATCTGCAACTGTGTGTGGCTCGCTATTAATCTGTCTGCATGTGTGTAACAGGTTGGTCATCATTCAGTTTCTATACATGTATTGCCTTTTTGTTGTCTTACAGACTTTCAGGACCAGTGGCCCTCCCCTTCCTGATGGTCCATACAGTCAACAAGGGTCTGTCCATTGCAACTGTGTGTGTCTCGCTACTATCTGTCTGCAAGTGTGTAACAGATAAGTCATCATTCAGTTTCTGTACATGTATTGACATTCTTTGTTTGTCTTACAGGTTTTTCAGACAGCATGACTGCCTCCCTCCGTTCCTGATGTTGGATCTGTCATTCAAGGGTCTGTGCATCTTCAACTATGTGTGAGTCGCTACTATCTGTCTGCAAGTGTGTAACAGGTTGGTGAGCATTCAGTTTCTATACATGTACTGACTTTCTTTTTTGTGTTACAGGTTCTCAATTAGTCCATTAACCTCTTCTTCTCCCTGAAGGTGTATCCTTCTAACAAATATTTTCATCTGCAACTGTGTGTGGTTTGATGTTCATAATTCTGCAACTCTGTCACAGGTAAGTGATCATTCAGTGTCTATACATGTATTGCCTTTTTGTTGTCTTACAGGCTTTCAGGACCAATGGCTCCCCCTTCCTGATGGTGCATACACTCAACAAGGGTCTGTCCATTGCAACTGTGTGTGGCTCGCTATTAATCTGTCTGCAAGTGTGTAACAGGTAGGTCATCATTCAGTTTCTATACATGTATTGACTTTCTTTGTTTGTCTTACAGGTTTTACGGACAGCATGACCGCCTCCCTCCCTTCCTGATGGAGGATCTGTCCTTCGAGGGTCTGTGCATCTGCAACTGTTTGTGGTTCGCTATTAATCTGTCTGCAAGTGTGTAACAGGTAAGTCATCATTCAGTTTCTATACATGTATTGACTTTCTTTGTTTGTCTTACAGGTTTTACGGACAGCATGACCACCTCCCTCCCTTCCTGATGGAGGATCTGTCCTTCAAGGGTCTGTGCATCTGCAACTGTGTGTGGCTCGCTATTAATCTGTCTGCAAGTGTGTAACAGGTAGGTGATCATTCAGTTTCTTTCCATGTATTGCCTTTTTGTTGTCTTACAGGCTTTCAGGACCAATGGCTCCCACTTTCCTGATGGTGCATACAGTCAACAAGTCTCTGTCCATTGCAAGTGTGTGTGGCTCGCTATCAATCTGTCTGCAAGTGTGTAACAGGTAGGTGATCATTCAGTTTCTATACATGTATTGCCTTTTTGTTGTCTTACAGGCTTTCAAGACCAATGGCTCCCCCCTTCCTGATGGTGCATTCGCTGTCCATCATTCTGCAACTCTGTAACAGGTAAGTGATCATTCAGTGTCTATACATGTATTGCCTTTTTGTTGTCTTACAGGCTTTCAGGACCAATGGCTCCCACCTTCCTGATGGTGCATACAGTCAGAAAGTGTCTGTCCATTGCAACTGTGTGTGGCTCGCTTTCAATCTGTCTGCAAGTGTGTAACAGGTAGGTGATCATTCAGTTTCTATACATGTATTGCCTTTTGTTGTCTTTCAGGCTTTTAAGACCAAAGGCTCCCCCCTTCCTGATGGTGCATTCAGCCAACAAGTGTCTGTCCATTGCAACTGTGTGTGGCTCGCTATCAATCTTTCTGCAAGTGTGTAACAGGTTGGTGATCATTCAGTTTCTATACATGTATTGACTTTCTTTTTTGTGTTACAGGTTCTGAAGAAGTCCATCAACCTCTTCTTCTCCCTGAAGGTGTATCCTTCTAACAAATACATTTTCATCTGCAACTGTGTATGGTTTGCTGTCCATCATTCTGCAACTCTGTAACAGGTAAGTGATCATTCAGTCTATATACATGTATTGCCTTTTTGTTGTCTTACAGGCTTTCAAGACCAATGGCTCCCCCCTTCCTGATGGTCCATTGCAACTGTGTGTGACTCGCTATCAATCTGTCTGCAAGTGTGTAACAGGTTGGTGATCATTCAGTTTCTATACATGTATTGACATTCTTTGTTTGTCTTACAGGTTTTTCGGACAGCATGACCGCCTCCCTCCCTTCCTGATGGTGGATCTGTCCTTCAAGGGTCTGAGCATCTGAAACTATGTGTGAGTCGCTACTACCTGTCTGCAAGTGTGTAACAGGTTGGTGATCATTCAGTTTCTATACATGTATTGACTTTCTTTTTTGAGTTACAGGTCCTCAAGAAGTCCATCAACCTCTTGTTCTCCCTGAAGTTGTGTCGTTCTAACAAATATTTTCATCTGTAACTGTATGTGGTTCGCTGTCCATCATTTTGCAACTCTGTAACAGGTAAGTGATCATTCAGTGTCTATACATGTATTGCCTTTTTGTTGTCTTACAGGCTTTCAGGACCAATGGCTCCCACCTTCCTGATGGTGCATACAGTCAAAAAGTGTCTGTCCATTGCAACTGTGTGTGGCTCGCTATCAATCTGTCTGCAAGTGTGTAACAGGTAGGTGATCATTCAGTTTCTATACATGTATTGCCTTTTTGTTGTCTTTCAGGCTTTTAAGACCAAAGGCTCCCCCCTTCCTGATGGTGCATTCAGCCAACAAGTGTCTGTCCATTGCAGCTGTGTGTGGCTCGCTATCAATCTTTCTGCAAGTGTGTAACAGGTAGGTGATCATTCAGTTTCTATACATGTATTGCCTTTTTGTTGTCTTACAGACTTTCAGGACCAGTGGCCCTCCCCTTCCTGATTGTCCATACAGTCAACAAGGGTCTGTCCATTGCAACTGTGTGTGGCTCGCTATTAATCTGTCTGCAAGTGTGTAACAGGTAGGTCATCATTCAGTTTCTATACATGTATTGACTTTCTTTGTTTGTCTTACAGGTTTTTCGGACAGCATGACCGCCTCCCTCCCTTCCTGATGGTGGATCTGTCCTTCAAGGGTCTGAGCATCTGAAACTATGTGTGAGTCGCTACTACCTGTCTGCAAGTGTGTAACAGGTTGGTGATCATTCAGTTTCTATACATGTATTGACTTTCTTTTTTGAGTTACAGGTCCTCAAGAAGTCCATCAACCTCTTCTTCTCCCTGAAGGTCTATCCTTCTAACAAATATTTTCATCTGAAAATAAGTGATCATTCAGTTTCTATACATGTATTGCCTTTTTGTTGTCTTATAGGCTTTCAGGACCAATGGCTCTCTCTCTTCCTGATGGTGCATACATCAGGAAGAGATCTTAACTTCAAGTCAACTGTGTGTGGCTCGCTATCTATCTGTCTGCAAGTGTGTAAGAGGTAGGTGGTCATTCAGTTTCTATACATGTATTTTCTTTTTTTTTGTCTTACATGTTCATGACCCCATGAGCCTCTCCCTCCCTGACCATGCATCCAGCCACCACAGTCTGTCCATCTGCAGCTGTCTTGCTCGCTGTCTATTGTTCTGCAACTGCGTTAGAGTTAAGTGATCTTACAGTTTCAAAACGTATTGACTTTATTTGTTGTCTTACAGGTTCTGAGGATGTCATTATCCCCTCCCTCCTTGATGGTGCATCTGTCCATCAAGGGTCCATCCATCTTCACCTGTGTATGGCTCACTGTCTATCTGTGTGCAACTGTCTAACAGGTAGGTGATCCCCATCCTGATGGTAGATGTGGCCAACAAGGGTCTGTCCTTCTGCAACTGTTTGTTTTTTGCTTTATATCGGTCTGCTTCTGTGTAACACATAGGTGATCATAACGTTTCTATATATGTATTTTCATTTTTTTTTGTGTTACAGGTTCATACCCCCCCCCCCCACGTAATGGTGGATCCCAGCAACAAGGTTCAGACTGTTGTCAGTCCACCCACTGCTCCTGACTCAGTCCCAGTGATGAGCTCCACTGGTAGAGAGACCTCACTTCTGGTTCTGTGGTGGACCCTCTGCTCAGAACTCCATTAGGACATCTCCATTCCTACAGCCTGCAGCTAGGCCGAGAAATTAAGCAGCGCCTGTGCGAGGAGTGCAGCTGTCCCACTCGGAGTATGGAGGTCCAGATCGCAGAGGTCTTCAGCTCACCAACTGGGACAAGCTTCGCCCCTCACTTTGAACTGGACACAAGCAGAGAGCCACTGCCTAAGCAGCCCAAGAGGAAAAGAAGGAAGCGAAGACACTGAGATCAGGAAAAGCAGCAAACATGACTTTTAACTCCTTTTTACTATTTTAACTACTTTTCTTCTTCTTCTTTATCTTTTTATTATTATTATTATTATTATTATTATTATTATTATTATTGTTATTATTATTGTTGTGTACTTTTTTCCCTCATAACTGATGTACTGTCATGAACTTTGGCACAGAAATGTGCAATTGTGAAATATAAGATTAATAATAGAACTGTAAATTTTACATTAGGGTTCACACCTTAATCTATAAACCTAGCTCTTTGTTACTTTTTTTAACTTTTTATTTATTCTATTTATTGTTTTGTGTATTTTTCTCTTTTAGTATAATACTTGTTAACGGTCTGGTTTTTTTTGTTACATGTCATACTTGTGTTGCTCTCACCAAGTAAAATTGTAACATAGTTGGCGGAATAAAGAGATTCTGAGATTTGGGGTTTACTGTGTAAAGTGGTCTGTTTTCATCTATTTCCAGAGGTGAAAAGTAACATTCCAAATTCTTTTATTACAGTAGTTTTAATAATGTATGAGGACATCACATATTTGGGTCTAGGTCATCTTCATTCATCTTTAATCAATTTCAAATGCATTAATGAAAGTCGATTAATCATCAGCTGCCAACAATGCCTCCCAAAACCTGTTAAATCTCTACTTTTTCAAACTGAGGATTAAATCTAATTAAATCTAAACTGGTTTATGCTGGTCTGGTTTGCTAGTGTATGCTATTTTTTTCTAGAAGGGCAGTTTCTCAAAGGTTTATAGTCTTTGCGATGCTCTTATACTATAACACCTGCTGGTGCGAGGTGCGTTCCACTGATGTGTCTCTGTGCATTTTCACCAATTAAATAGTAAATAAGCCTGTAAAAGAATTGATTGTCCATAAAATACTCTTATGAATTATTCACACTGGATTATGAATTCTTTCTAGAAAACAAGCAGTACATTCTATTACACCAAATACAATAATAATTAATAAATACAATAAATGAAAGTCTAAATTAACTAAAATAATGACAATCACTTGTTAGTGTTACTTTTATGGTAATAGAAGGGAAGTGGTATTTTGAGGAAACAATATTTTGTAGACAACAGTAAACAATTATTTAATATTTAAATTTACTTTTGGTATTATATTATAAATGGATTATTCTATTATATATTTTCATTATGTAATATAACATTATAATATTGTTTTTATAAGCACAGTCTATACTTACCTGAAATATCGAGAGTCTCAACACCCAACTGAATGACATGTGGAAGAAGCGCCATGTAGCGATTATTATATGTCAGTAACAGCTTCCTTGTATAAAGACTCAGCGCTTCTAGGTGTAAGTAGGTCAGACGGGCCGGTGCCGCGACACCTCTACCCCCCCCCCCCCGACTGTCCCATTGGTTAAAATATTGCACATGATAAATTGCCCATCTTCACACAGCTGTCATACTTATATGCCAGATTAAAATTTATGGAAAGATATTAATTGATCTTTACTGAGATGTTTTTATCTGAATAAAGTTTTGCTTTTATCATTTATAAATTATAATTTTGAACAGCTTCATATGGTCTATATGAAGCTGTTCAAAATTGTAATTTATAAATGATTCATCATTTTTATACAGATAACAGCTCTCACTGGAACACAGAACAGAGGAAAAGAACTCAACACACTTTTAATCAACAATTATAAGACTTCAGTGGTTTCAGTGGTTAAAAATATTTGAATGTTTTTTCTGGTCTTTCAGGTCTTTTAATATTTAATTACTAAAGCAGAAGAAATCCTTACATTAATTAATAAGAAAAAAATTTAATTGTAATTGTTTTGAACTCCAAAGCGTCTGAACAAAAGACATCTAAAATACAAGAGGGTCTCTGGTAATTCTTGTTCCTCCAGCAGCAGCAGAGTCACTGGGTCAAACGAAACGAGCCTCTCATTTCTTTTATGATTGATACAGTCAGTTACAGATTCTGGCCGCTAGACGGCGACAAAGCGCCAATTACACGGGTGTTACTCCAGCAAGGGCAGACATATGTTTGTCGTAGCATCTCTGCTCGTTTCTGGTAAACATGTTATTTATAACTATATATTCAGTGCCAGCATTTAATAATTGAAAAACATCTGTTAAAAGCCATCACTGTTAATACATTTAAATTCATGTAAAATCATTGATTGAATAATTCAATATCAGTATAATTTAAAAATGTTAAAAATGATAAACACTGTGAGGGGAAAATACAGCGCTGATGTAATGTGGTTAAGTGACCAGCAGATGGCAAATATACCGTTTAATATCAGACTGAGTTAAACCTGTGTTAAAAGACCAGCAGCTGGAAAGCTCCAGTAGAAATCCTGATTTAATGATCATATAAATGATCAGGACAGACGAAGAGGTTCGTTAAGCAGGGTGACCAGACACCCTCTTTTTACCGGACATGTTCTCTATTTGGGATGTGAAAAATGTGTGCGCATTTATTTCACATCTGTGTCTCTTTCTACAGTCACTACTCAGTCTGTGTGCGGATTTATACACTGGAGTTTAATATTAGAGAACAACACACAATTTCCTAAATGTCAAGGTCACAATGTAGTCCTATGTGAATTTGTCCTAACAGGAGTGAGCAGTATTTTAAACATATTTCATGAGTTGCATATATTCTAATGCACAGTATAAAAACGTAAATGAGGTTTTTGAAAAAGAACACTGATCAAAATTAGAGAACACTCTCAGACACCTGCAAATTGTTGGTGTTAATCTGGCACGTGGTGCTAATTTCCTTAATTATCTGACAAACCCTATTTAACTGGCAGCAAAACTTTCCTGTTTTCACTGACTTTGCAAGATGGAAAGCCGTTCCAAAGTGACTGAAACCCTCCGTCAGCAGGTTGTCAAGATGAAGGCCAAAAGGGTGACCCTATCAGCCATAGCAAGAGAAGTTGGTCATTCCAAGTCTGTGATTTCTAGAATACTGCATCTTTACAACACCACAAACTCATTCAAGTCCCCCTAGAAGGCTGGTCGTCCACGAAAGACAAATGCAAGAGAGGACAGGATAATGCGGAGAATCTCCATGGGCAATTGGTTCAACACTGCAGCTGTAATTGCTCACCAGTTCAACGTTTACAAGCATTTGGACTGAAATCCCACTCTGCAGTGACCAAACCTCTCATTAGCAGAAAGAATCAAAAGGCTATATTAACCTTTGCTGAGGAGCATGTTGTGTGGACAGAGGAAAAGTGTTCCAGAGTTCACTTTAGTGATGAAAGCAAGTTTCATTTATTTGGGTCTGATAGGAAACATTATGTTCGTTGACAAGCTGGGGAAAGACTGAACCCAAAGTGTGTAAAGAAGTCAGTGAAAGGTGGAGGAGGAAATGTAATGGGTTGTGGAATGTTTTCAGCAGCAGGAGTTGGGCCTCTCATATAGCTACATGGCAGAGAGAATGCAAGTGTGTATTAGAACCTTCTTCAACAACACGTGGTTCCTTCCTTGCATTTGTCACTCAATCAGCCAGCAATTTTCATGCGTGACAATGCCCCCTGTCACACAGCAAAACGGGTAAAGCAGTTCCTTGAAACTGAAAACATTGAAACAATGAATGGCCAGCTCAGAATCCTGATCTAAACCCAATAGAAAACCTCTGGACAACCCTTGGTGATAAAGTTATGGCCAAGAAACCCACTACAGTCACCGAACTGTGGAAGAAACTGCAAGAAGAGTGGACCAAAATCACACCAGAGCAGAGTGAGAGACTAGTGATGTCCTGTAACCACATATGTGCTGAAGTCATTCAAAGCACATGGCTGTACACTTCCTACTGACTGTTGTAACCTTCAGAAAATGTAGTTGTAATCTTTCTCTGTGCTACAGTCATTGCTGTTCTCTAATTTTGATTATTGTGTTTTTTGTGAAATAAAGATTTGTTGTTGAATACTTTGGTTATTTTGTTAAATGCTGTACTAGTGGTATGGTATATCCCTAACAAAAATCCTTCAAATGTTGACCAATGAAGATTGCATTATTTCTGCAAAAATCAAGTGTTCATACATTGTTCTCTAATTTTGATTTCCAGTGTACAGCTTTAAACACGCCTGTTGAAGCACACTTTTAATAATCGATTATTATCAATTTTATAGATTCGATGTAGCAGCTCTAATGCAGACATTTCCTCCAAGTCAGCCGTTTTGTAGGTGCTATTGTCCTTCTAAAGCTGTACTGGTCTGCAGAGGAATGATTTCTTGAATTCTGAAACTAAAATTCAAATGTTTAATTATTATTATTAATTATTTTGCACAGTTTAAAATATTACTATTTATTTTTACATATAAGTTGACCATTTCTGTACAAGATGTTAAGGTTGTATAGAGGCCAAACCTTAATCCACTGCATTCAACCGACATGGACGGGTGAACACTCGCAGGGACGGTGCGATGCATGATAACGTTTTAATCAAATAAACAGGGGAAAACACAAGAGTGCAGCAATAACAGAGAGGGATAAACAAGACAAACGTGACAAACTAATGCGGGCAAAACCTGAAGGCCACCTGAGGCTGGTAGGCAGCCAGGGAGCAACGCGAGGCTGGGCCAACCTAACGGAGGGGGGAAGCTTGCTACGGCAGCACATATACTAAAATTGGAACGATACAGAGAAGATTAGCATGGCCCTGCGCAAGGATGACACGCAAAATCGTGAAGCGTCCAATCTTTTTGTGGGGGCAGTGGTGGCTCAGCGGTTAGAGCGCCGGGATATCGATAACAGGGTTGTGGGTTCGATTCCCGGGCTCGTCAAGCTGCCACTGTTGGTCCCTTGAGCAAGGCCCTTTACCCTCTCTGCTCCCCGGGCGCTGGAGTTGGCTGCCCACCGCTCTGGGTGTGTGTGTGTGTACTCACTGCCCCTAACACATGTGTGCGTGTGAGTGTGTGTTCACTACCAAATGGGTTAAATGCGGACGACACATTTCGCTGTACAGTGTACACTGTACAGTGACAAATACGTGCACCTTTAGGTACAGGAACCCAAACCGGACGCCGACTCTTACTGGCGACCAACCAGTGAACCAGACAGCGAACTCCTTCTGAATCAGCTCCGATAGAGCATACACTACCGAAACCCGTAGACTCTCCTAGAAGTCTCATGAACGTGAGGCCAACATAACGCTTGACGTCGCAAGAGTAATTCTCGGCCCAGACCTTGGCGTTTGCTCCCCTTTTGTACCCCAGCTCTCAGGTGACCCAAATCAGAACATGATAACAGGAATCGAGTGTCAACGTAAAAGTCCTTGAACATGAAGCCTGTAGACTCAACATGAAGTCTGACACTCAATTCATAATCAATGCTAAACGAGTCTGCTTTCACTAAAGCTTTCTCTTCTTTTAAGCATATCATGAGTTTTAACTCTTTAAACAGTTTAAGAACTAGAGCTCAAGCTGTACGCACCTCTCCTCAGGCATTCCGCAGAAGACTGGTGTTCTGCCGATTTGTGCGCAAGCGCGGACCCACAATCCACCAACAAATGCTTTCATGTGTTTTTTATGATAAATCTGTTTTTCTCACATGCAAAATACAATCTCAGCAGACATGTAGAAAGTACTAGAGACCCAGACTTGAGTAAAAGTACAAGTGCTCTATCAAAAAAGTGACTTGAGTAGAAGCAGAAGTGTCTTTAAGCTCCAGACTTAAGTAACTACATGCAATACTTATGTACTTCCACTTAAGTACTGAAAGTAAAAGTACAGTTTTGTGTTCTGTAGTTCTTATAGAAAGCAGTCAAAAGTCTGAGTATCACTGTTTTTATTATTTCAAATGCTCAGACGTAAGGACTGTCACAGTTCCTCTGGCTGTAGTAGAAGGACAGAACTGTAGAAGACGGAGTTCATGAACACGAGTCTTCAGTTAACTCTCTAAACAAACTCGCCCAAAAGAGAGAAAGCTGAACAAAACTGACTCAACCTGCCACATACAAGAGTTTCATCTGTAAAAGCAGTGAGGAGAGCAGCTTAAAACCCTGAGCTTCACTCTCTGTAAACTAGACTACAGCTAAAAGATCTCTGGCCATTCGGCCACATACGAGTATTTGAAGGTGGGGAAGGTGGTGTTTCTTCTAGTGGTTCTTCCATCTCGGAATAAACTACAGAGCTCTAGCGTTAGTGTCCTCACTGCAGCTGCAGCACATAAACATCTAACTCGTACACCTCAGAGGATAAATGTACCATCTCTATAGGAAATAAATCTTGCTGTTGTTAAAACAACCCTTGAGGAGCAGATCTGTGATACTCATCACACGGGTTCCTACAACAGCTTGCACTGCTAATGACAGAAAGAACAGAAAAACCAGAGGAAGACTACTTTTTTCAGATCCCCTGAGGTGGTGTACTGAAGCTAAATACCACACATTCAGTCACTGTCCAAATACTTATGACCCTGATTGTATTTAAATCAGCCCAACATTCTAAGCTCTAATGTTTATCTAATGTTGGTCTTGTCCATGGTTAGGTTTGGAGTCTGACTGTTTGAGGCTGTGGACAGGCTTCTTTTATACAGATAACAAGGTCAAACAGGTGGCATTAATACAGGTAACGAGTGGAGGACAGAAGAGCTTCCTAAAGAAGAAGTTACAGGCCTGTCAGAGCCAGAAATCTTGCTTGTTTGTGACCAAATACTTATTTTCCACCATAATTTACAAATAAATTCTTTCAAAATTCTACCATCTGATTTCCTGGATTTTTTTTTCCTCATTTTGTCTCACATAGTTGTAGTGTACCTATGATGAAAGATACACACCTCTCTTATCTTTCTAAGTAGGAGAACTTGCACAATCAGTGGCTGACTAAATACTTTTTGTCTCACTGTAAATGTTTATTAAATACAACAAATGAAAATCAAAATAAATGAACTAAAATAAAGAATGATGTTCACCTGTTAATGTTATTGTCATGGCGTGTACGGCCAGACCTGAAGGGATGAACACTCACAGAGATGGAAATCGAAGCAAGATACTTTATTAACCAAATACAAAACAACGGGATCCGAAAAGCAAAGTGCAGCAACATGGGCAAAACCATGAACAGAACCAAAACGCAAATCAGATGGCAAACAAAACAAACCTGGGACTGGGAGGAGCAGGGAGCTAAACGAGAGTGAAACGAGGGGGAGAACTAAAGGGGTATAAACACAAAGCCACAAGCCTCGCTTTGGCAGAGGGGGGAGATATAAAACTAAGGACAGAGCCGAGCTCTGTGTACAAACAAAGGTAGCGGGGGAACCAGCTGCCAGACCAGAAAGCAAGGCCAACCTAATCTGAACCTACTGCCTAGAACTTGGGTCACCATGGAACCTGAGCAGGAAGCGAACGTACCTGGCTTGCCTCCGAGTCGGACAGAGAATCTCTCCTGCGTTCCACAAGGCTCAGTTCTTGGTCCTCTTCTTTTCTCACTCTACACTCACTCTCTTGGTAAAGTGATATCCTCCCATGGATTCTCTTACCACTGTTATGCTGATGACACTCAACTCATGCTCTCTTTCCCACCGTCTGACACACAGGTTTCTGCCCGTATCTCAGCATGCCTCGCCGACGTCTCTTCGTGGATGACTGCTCACCACCTCAAACTCAACCCCAACAAGACGGAGCTGCTGTACATCCCAGGAACTGCTGGACCAAGAAACCTGGGTGTCCGAATGGCCGAGTCCCTCGCTGTCTTCAAATGCAAACTGAAGACCCACCTCTTCAGAGAGTACTTGGACGAATAGTTCTATGGTCGCCTTATTGTATTGTGTTTAGTAATGTCTAAGCTTAGTGGTATCTTTTGGAATTATTAGTCTGTTCTAACTAGCGAAGGTTTTCTTCAGTAAATAGCAAAGCACTTTGTAAGTCGCTCTGGAGAAGAGCATCTGCTAAATGCCGTAAATGTAAATGTAAATTCCGAGTTCCGAATTCCGAGTTCCAAATTCCGAATTCCGAATTCCGAGTTCTGAATTCTGAATTCCGGGTTCTAAGTTCCGAGTTCCGAATTCTGAGTTCCAAATTCCGGGTTCCAAATTCCAGGTTCCGAGTTCCAAGTTCCGAGTACCAAGTTCCAAATTCCAAGTTCTGAGTTCTAAGTTCCGAGTTCTAAATTCAGAGTTCTGAATCCCGAGTTCTAAGTTCTAAGTTCGGAATTCCAAATTCCGAGTTTGGAATTCCAGGTTCTAAGTTCTTAATTCCGGGTTCTGAGTTCCGAGTTCCGAGTTCGGAATTCCGGGTTCCAAGTTCCGAGTTCGGAATTCCGGGTTCCGAGTTCAGAATTCCGAGTTCAGAATTCCGAGTTCAGAATTCCGAGTTCCAAATTCCGAGTTCCAAATTCCGAGTTCCAAATTCCGAGTTCGGAATTCCAGGTTCCAAGTTCCGAGTTTGGAATTTCAAGTTCCAAGTTCCGAGTTCGGAATTCCGAGTTCCAAGTTCCGAGTTCCGAGTTCCAAGTTCCGAGTTCTAAGTTCCGAGTTCCAAATTCCGAGTTCTGAGTTCTAAATTTCGAGTTCTAAGTTCCGAGTTCTAAGTTCCGAGTTTCAAATTCCGAGTTCCGAATTCCGAGTTCCAAATTCCGAGTTCTAAATTCTGAATTCCGAGTTCCAAATTCTAAGTTCCGGGTTCCAAATTCCGTGTTTCAAATTCCGAGTTCAGAATTCCGGGTTCCAAGTTCCGAGTTCGGAATTCTGGGTTCCAAGTTCCGAGTTCGGAATTCCGGGTTCCGGGTTCCAAATTCCGAGTTCAGAGTTCTAAATTCAGAGTTCCGAATTACGAGTTCTACATTCTGAGTTCCAAGTTCTACATTCCAAGTTCCGAATTCCGAGTTCTACATTCCAAGTTCCGAATTCCGAGTTCTGAGTTCCAAATTCCGAGTTCTACATTCCGAGTTCTACATTCCGAGTTCCGAATTCCGAGTTCTACATTCCAAGTTCCGAATTCCGAGTTCTGAGTTCCAAATTCCGAGTTCCAAATTCCGAATTCCAGGTTCTAAGTTCAGAGTTCTAAATTCTTAATTCCAGGTTCAAAGTTCCGAATTCTAAATTCCGAGTTCTAAATTCCAAGTTCCGAATTCCGAATTTAGACCTTGGAATTTGGAACTCGAAATTTAGAAATCGGAATTCTGAACTCGGAATTCTGAACTCGGAATTCTGAACTCGGAATTTGAAAGTCGGAATTCGGAATTCGGAACCCGGAATTCTGAACTCGGAACTCGGAATTTGGAGCTCAGAATTTAGAACTTGGAATTCGGAACTCGAAATTTAGAACTCGGAATTCGGAATTTAGAACTTGGAACTGTCTCTTTTTCAACAACAGCTACGTTCTTTTATAAACATCTCCTACAGAAATGGTACATTTATCTTCTGAGGTGTATTTTTATTTATTTTAACTGTACATAATTTATATATGTTCATATTTTAGTTTCAGGATTCGAGGAATCGTTCCTCTGCAGGTCAGTATGGCCTCAGGAGGAAACTAGTAACTACTAGACGGCTGAGAGGGTACTTGGAGGAAGCGTCTGCAGCTAAAAGTAGAGCTTCTAAGCCCGAAGCTCCAGAGATCTCAAAACAGGTGTTGAGCTCCAGGCTGGACCACACTTGCATCTCCAAGTCTATCAGTACTCCTCAGCAGGTAATTCACACACCAGCGCAACCTAGAACCCCTTCAACCATGATCCTCCCTCATTTAATAGACTCCTCTTTCAGATCAGAGGTAGTAAAGCTCCTCTGTAGATGTATTTTTAGGTCCTAAAACAACCAGTTTAAGAAACAGATCAGGAACATTCATACATGACTCAACTGAAGAGGTTTTCAGAAATCAGGTTCTGAATCTTCTTGTTGTGCTTCCTGCTGTTGATTTAGACTGTCGTCAGTCTACCCACTGCTCCTGACTCAGTCCCAGAGACGAGCTGCTGGTCCATGGCCTCAGTATGAGGGACTACCATAGATCACTCAGGACAGCTTTGGCCCTACAGTCTGCACCTGGGCTTCCAAATTAAACAGTGTCTGTGGGAGGAGCTACAAAATGAGATGCTGCACCATCAGACTTCATCATTGGTATGCTGTTCTTTTTAAGATGGGCAGTGTTATTTTGACACCAGACATACCTTTTGGAATTATGGTCAGAACGTTCAACCAGGATCATCAGCCCATCATAACACATTTGTCCACTTGGGTTTGGGAGATTGGATATGTGTCTATCTATACAAGCTTGGACACCTTTATCTGGGGTTAATTAAGGCTCTTTTTTGATGGTAGGTGTGAGCTATCGACTATTTAACCTGAGTTTAATTACACTTTTGCAAGTATGTTTTTAATCATAAAATGTTAATCTCATTGTTTTTCACGTTGTTATAGGTTGACGTGTCACATGTAAGGTGTTGGACATGACATATCTTGTGTTTAATCTTTAAAACCTGCTGTATTACAGGTATGTGTTCTGTTACTAGGCAAGTTTCTGGTTGTAAAATCTCTAATCTGAAAATAAACAAAATCTTGTGGTTTTCAGTTTTGCTTTGATGCATTTTGATGATGATTGCAAGCAATGTTCAAAATTTCAGTCTAATTAACTTTAATTGGAGCAAACTGATCATTTATTAATGAGCTACACTGAACACATTAGTCTTGGGACTCATTTGTACTTATGACAATTTTGATTGGAAGTTAAATAAGTCTGCTCTCTGACTTTGGTGCATTACTGTAGGGCTGTATGTCAAAACAATAACTATTATTGTGTTTTAGATCAAGGATGGAAAGACAGGCAATGAGTTGCAGGAAGCTGTGACTGCAGCACCATGTCTGGTAAGTCTCGCAGGATGCAGCTGTAAGACAGCGCTGATCACAAAACTGGAAGAATGGTGTGTGCTTCAGAGGACAGTTAAGCATACAGACATTACTTACAAGCTTTCTTAGACATGGTATGGTATAAACATGTTAATTAATGCCCACATGTTTAATCTTTTGTCTCTTTTATTAACTTAACTATGTGTTCGTTAAGTGTGTGTTTTGTTTGTTTGTTTGCTTTTGTTGGGTTTTTCCCCTCTTTTTCTCCCCAAAGGAAATAGTGGTTTTATAATGTAAATCGCCTTCATTTTATCCTACATTTCCCTTAAATATCCTTAAATCTGACTGTGATGCAAAGTATTATATATACGCATATATACATTTATTTGTTGTTGTTTTTTTTACTAGAGGCAGTCATCTTGGAAGAAATCCTTATCTTCACAACTGGCTGTGACTCCATTCCTCTTCTGGGCTGTTCCCCTTGACCCTCTTGAGAGTTTGAAGAAAACTACATATCAACCTTACATAACAACTTTACATTAGCCATGGACTTTGAAATGCAATGGTGCAGGGTTTGGAAAAGCATGAATAGGTTTGTGTCCTCCAACACAATAGCTGCAAATTCTCAGTTATGTATTCTATCTTGGAGTCTCTATTTTTATGCTTTTCCTAAAATTAAAGCTCAGTAAAGAACTTACAACTGGTTAGTGATTTCCATGTTAAGAGCAGACTGAAAATTATTGTAACAAGAAAAACAAAAAAAATCAAATGTTGGTGTACTAGTATAAGAATGAGGATGGTAATGCATCTAAAACATTTTTATTATATTATTAATACATCAAATTTTTAGATTTTCTATTTCTGATTGTTTTATTAGTATATTCAGAATTGATATCAATAGTTAATTGTAATAATGACATTTTGAGGCATTATTTGGTACTTTTTTTTTAGTCCCCATTAACTAGCCCTCAACTAAAGGTTGTGAAATTAGCTGGTTGTTGATTGTATGTACTAACAGAAGCACTTTAAGAATTACTAAAAGCAATCACAGCTGAATGTGTTATTGACGTGTGGCTGACAGTGGGCGCATGGTGGGCCCAAAGGAGAGGCAGAAAAAAGGCTTACAAAAGAGTAAACTTAAACCACCCCGAAGAGGAATTTATTCATAACAGCAAGCTAATGAACTGAAGCTAGCACAATGGGGAACCAGGGGGACACTTTCAGTCGGCCGCAGGGCTGGACAGGGCGGCCAGAGGACCTGGGAGACGGCCGCAGGTTGGCCCAGGCAGCTGGGGTCAGTGGAAGTCGGCTGTGAGGTAGCGATAGCGAAGGGAGCCAGAAAAAAATCCAGATAAAAAGGAACAGAGCTGGAGAGAGAAAACTCACACCAATAACCCAGCCTGAACATGGAGCATTGTGCTCACCCGACTGTTGAGGAGGCGGTAGTTTTAGGAGGTTGCTTCTGCAGCCGGGAATGGAGGACAGGTACTGTCCTTAGCGGTTTCCAGCCGCGCACCCTTCAACAGCTCCGCCCCCTGGACATGCGGCCCTGCTTGGCGTCCAAAACAGTGGTGCTGATCCAGCAGCTTGGTTCAGTACCTCGGACAGCGTGTTGTTTCTGGGCGCGCTTGTGTGACCCAGGTTACAAAAGCTTGATTAAAGTCAATTTTATTAATAAAAAAGATCACACTTAAGATACAGAGGAATTAACCTAAGAATGACTCATTCTTAATTAGACGAAAATAAAAGATTAATGACTGTAAAATAATGAATTTATGAGCAGTACTGAAACTAGATCCAAGCTGAGATTAGATAAGATGCTGAGAAAATAATGAATAAATAAATCAAGACACAAATATTTGAGGAAAAGAAACTTTATTCACATTTTTGTTCAGCACGCTACACATTTCAGTCAATAAGCTGATCAGGTGAAATGCGCGTGGCCGTCGCAGACGCGCTGCACGAAATGAAGCCTTCGAGGGCTGAATGGAGCATTTTGCTTTATTTTCTGTGCACAGAAGCTTCAAATATTGTAAATAAGTTCAATTAATAGTTCATACTGTGTAGAAGTGCAGTTAATTGTGGTTGGAGTTGATATTTGTGTTCATAGAGAATTAAAACTTGAAATGAACTGAGATTTATCATCTATTATAGGTTAGGGTTTTTTTTTTACTGCTGTTCAAATTGGACCTTTCTACGTTGGATGGCGAGCCTCCCTGAACTCGAATCCAGGAAAGCTGTTCACAAGCACTGTGGATGCTGATTTGTGAAGGTTTTAGTTTTGTTTTTTTATTTTGCAGGTTGCAAGTCCTCATTCCCAGTGCGGTAGGAGGAAGCTCTTACCTTTTCCACAGACTGAACCTCTTGCACTTACACACATCCAACTGCAGCCTGTGAAACACAAGGACATTGCTGAACTAACCACCGTGGGGCGGACCGGCTGGGCCTACCTAATAATATAATGTTCATATTCAAAAGATTACCCTATTTATTTTATTAGTTATTTGTGTTAATGGTGAAAATCTAGGGTCTTAACTGGAAAAGTTTAAATGGAATTTTGCTAGACTTTATACAATTATGAATAAATTGCCATAAAAACAACTAAGATTAACTTATTAACTTATTTACTTATTTAACATTACTAACTGCTGATAATTATGACAAACAATGTATCTTTAAATGTATTTCTAAAAATGTTTTCTTTTATTTACATTTTATTTACTTTAATTTAGTAATGATAAACCTATTACTGTGAAAGCTAACAACTCAAGAAAGTAAATGTGGTCAGATAAAATGACTGAGCTCAACTAATTGTGATCAGGTAATTGGCTTAAAATGTTGTAGAAATGACTAATTATTAATGTGTATTGTACTGTAGCAGAAAGTAGGAGTGCTATAGCAAACCACGAATTATTTATTAATTACTAAATGTCCAAGCCATTGATTTTATTAATTTATTCCTGAATTATATTGAGATTTACCTGAGATTTTCACCCAGGACTGTAGAATTTACTTCACTGATTGTATCAGTTTAGACTCCAAATGAATAAAGCTTACCTTCATTCATATTTCAGTTCAGAATTAAATTCGGTCTCAATTCTGAAGGCAGTTCTATCACCCAGGGACCCAACCTCTTTGTATACATGCACACAAGAGATGCCGTTTTTTTTAATAAACCTGTAATAAGAGAGAGATGATTTCAAGTTCACAGCATTGGAGATAGATATGAGTTCAGTGTCAAAGTCAGCTTTATTGTAAAAACTGCGGTATGTACAGAACATACACAGGACTGAAATTGCGCTACTCTCAGACCCACGGTGCAACAAAATAAACATCAAACATTTAAACATTAAATAACAAAGCATAGAAATGGTATTATGCTGGTTTTAGGAATATAAGAGTTTAAGTGTTTTTATGGATAAATAGAGCTCCCTGACATTGATCTCAGAGGTAAAGTGGAATATGCAGCTGTGTACTTATAAAGTGTATGAATAAAGTGTATGTACAGAGCTCCCTGAAATAACGTAAAAAGTGAAGTGACATATGCAGCAGATTACAAATCTGGGGATGGTCAGTGCAAATATAAACAGTGGTGCAAATTGGAGCTTATAGACTCTTTTAAAGTGACGTGTGCATAACCAGTTAGAGATCATGCAGAGTTCAGTATTGAGTTTGTGTGTTTTGTGTGCAGGATCTAAAGTTTATATATATAGTTTATTGTATGTTAAAGGGGTGAAAAGGGAAGGAGAGGCAGAGCAGGAAGAGAGTTGAGCATCCTGACTGCCTGGTGGACCGAGATGTCCCTAAGTCTGCTGGTTCTAGCCTGGAGACTCTGCAGTCTCCTCCCTGATGGCAGCAGGCTGAAGAAGCTGTGTAGTGGGTGGGTAGGGCCCCCCGCTATGCAGAGGGCTTTCCGAGTGAGGCGGGTGCTGTGTAGGTCTGTGTAGGGAGGGGAAAGAGGTGCCGGCGATCTTCTCAGCTGCTCTCACAATGTGCTGGAGGATCTTGCGGCAGGACGCAGTGCAGGCGCCGTACCACATAGTGATGCAGCTGGTCAGGATGCTCTCGATGGCGCCTAGAAGGTGCACATGATGGGGGTTGGGGCTCTGGCTCTTCTCAGCTTGCGAAGGAAGTAGAGGTGCTGTGAGCTTTCCTGACCAGTGAAGCTGAGTTGATGCTCCAGGACAGGTCCTCTGAGACGTGCACTCCCAGAAACTTGGTGCTGCTCACTCTCTCCACCGCTGTACCGTTGATGGGCAGAGGAGCATGCTGGGAGTGCATTTTCCTAAAGTCCACAACAACCTCCTTTGTCTTCTCAACGTTCAGAGAGAGATTGTTGTAACAAAACTCGTCCTACAGGACATTATCCCTGAGATTGTGGTTAGAAAATGAAGGTTGTTTGAAAAAGTACAATGACTGTTATATTAAATCACATGGACAGCTACTGCTATTGGTTAGAACCAGACTGGTCCGATTGATCTCGCACCTCAAGAATACACATGTGGAAAAGCTTCATTTGGTTAAACATGTATGAACTAGAGATCACATCAAGATAAAGAAACCGTGGAACTGTTAAACAAACTTGAGGACAAGCAGCACCGACATGAGTGTGTTTGTTTCACTCTGTGTGCCTGGATGCCTCACACCAACCCAAAGATTGTTACTCTCAGAAATGCGCAAAGCAAATAGTCGCACTGTGGACTAATAAGACTTCAGAAACAAGTAAGAATACAAAACTGAGAAGAGTCATAAACTGTCATAAACAAATAAGAGTTTGAATAAGAGAAATATATTGATTATGTTGGTGAAATCACTAGAAAAGAGCTGAAAAAAACTAAGACTATAATGAGAAACTAGTTATATAAAGAGGTTATTTTCCTTCCTCTTCAGGTAGACCTGTTACAGTATGCAAGGGAAAACTCCCTCAGAGCTGGAGGAAGAAACCTTGGGAAGACTCACAAGGGGGACCCATCCTCTTCTGGTCAGAACTATTTATAAATTATTGATAAAAATGACCAAACCATCTATACTGTTGAACTGCTCTGATCATAATCATAATATAAGAATCATGGTGTAGTAGAACTTAATATAGTCATGGCAGTGATGGTCAGAGTAATGATAGTTAATAGTGGTGATATTAATAGTGGCACATAGTTAAGAGTCCATTTAGGTTTTAACATGGTCATTAGACAGGTAGCAGTGGTAGGAGGGTGTGCAGCTGGTCTGGTATGGGTGGTGGTGGTGGGGGGCCTGCTGGTCAGACTGGTTGGTGGCAGCTGATCTGACACAGGTAGAGGGGACCTCAGTGGGAATCTTCCAGCACGTTGGGCTGCATGGCCGTTTACTCGGAGAAGGTAAAAAGACAGAGAGTTAGTTCTGAGAGGATTTTATGGAGAGCAGAGAATGTTGAGCAGTATCAGAGTGTGTCTGATGAATGGAAAGTTCTGGGATAGACTCATCTTTTTGAGAGGCAGTTTTCCTTGGATCAGAAATGGCAGTCTTGGGCATAGAATATGTTACCTGGGTCTGTTGAAAGGTTAGCGTTGGTGAAGAAACAGATGTCTTTCCTAACAGGGTGATGATCTCTGCAGCAAGAGTGAACATCAGTTAGAGTGCTCTGGAATGAGCACTCCTCTGTCCTCCAAAGAGGGGTTTTAAAGTTGTGTTCTCCCTTTTAATGACTGCTTTAATAACTTAATCTAGGACCCAGTGCCCTACAAAGGAGGAGGTGTCCGTGTCAGCGGGTTGGGGTGGATGTCTGGTTTAACTCATCTGAATATAATGTGCTTTAGCATTAGTGCAGCATTGCAGTTGCTAAAGCACATCGTCCTGTGTCCAAGTGAGCTTCCTCCCACCTCCACATGGTAGGTGAATTGGCTGTGCTTACTTGCCCGTAGGTGTGTGTCTCTAGGTGCAGTAGCACCCTTTCCAGGGAGTGTTCTTGCCTTGTGATGATTTAGGAAAGGCTCCAGAGAAAAATAAGAAAATAAATCTGTGACCAATTGCCTGATTGGCGTTAATAGATTAGTATGATGCTTACCTTGGTCTTTTAGGGTACATGGATTCCCGCACTCCAGCTGCCAGATTGCTGTGTTTAAGAGATACGTCACATTAATATAGCTTGCATTTACACTCGTATTTCAAACAGAGGTTCCTGTAATGAAAGGGTAAATCAGATCATGCTGTTTATATGCTTGAAACCTGTACAGACCAAAGGAGCCAACACCTCTAACTGAGCTCAGCCTCTTTCTGACAGACCTGCAGAGGTTAAAGAGGTCAGAGAAGGTCAGATCAGTGAAGAGTGATACAGCTCTAACACTCACACCAAGCTCCAGTCAGAGGAGGGGGAGTTTTTTCAGGAGGAGTTTAGGGCAGTGAGAGCTGTTGAAGTTAACTGGCTTTTCTTTATTGATAACTACCAATGTGGAGAACTGGTAGCGTTATGTTCACCTGAACCTTCATGCTGCTAAATATCAGGCGTTCACCAGTAGATCAGCAGCAGTTCTAAGCAGAGCTGTCGCAGTAATTACGCTACAAACTGATCGTATGATCAATGATTATGACCTCCATCATTTTGGAGAACATCGATAATGAAGTTTTGTTTATTTGCGTGTTTTTAAGACCTTTAACCAGGTGAGCTTTTCTGTTCTCCCCTCTACCAGACACACACACACACACACACACACACACACACACACACACACACACAGAGACCTTTCTGTTTATTAATAAAACTATTTTCGATCATCTATTATTCCATTACTTTTCCTAATGTTGTAGTTTTTGCTGTGGTATCGTTTCAGTATCGGTATTGAGATATTTAGGCAGGTATCGTATCTAAAGTCATAAGTTTGGTATCGTGACACTACTGTTTATCATGTAAATAGAAAAATATAAATAAGTAAATTATCTCTTACTTCTTATACTGAGAGCAGAAACCTCTGATAAAAAATAAATCTTTCTATCTGTCTGTCTATCTGTCTATCTATCTGTCAGTCTATCTCGCTGTCTGTCTGTAACCCTGTTAAAATTAGGACCCTCTTTCTGAGCTCTTCTACAGGGGCTGTTCATTTGCCCCCCCACCTTCTCTCCCCCTCTTCACTTCTTGCTCTCTTCAAGTGTGAGTGTGTGTTGTGTCCAGAGCTGATGCTGTATTGTTATTTTTTGTGAGCAGTTATTAAAGTTAAAAGCTGATTAAGGGTCCAAAGGGGATATAAAATCCCCCATTCCTCGTTTTTTCAGTGTTCTTTAGTCCTGAGTTTGATAAACTCTCATCAGTTTCTGTTCAGTTGTGAAGAGAAACACCGGTGAGTTCAGACAGTGCTGTTTAAGGAGGGATTATGAGTTAGTAAGTGTAGATTTCCAAGTGATAAGATGTTTAAAGTGTTGATAAGGGAGTTAAAAGATTATTAAACAGCCGGAGTATAAATGTGGGAGACAGACCTCGGCTAGTTCGTTTCAGCTGCTAAGCTGTAGGCTAACAGGCAGAGGCTAGCGGGATTAGCATCTTGTTTAAGTGTAAATCTACGATGTTAAGTGTTAAATCCTGCTGTTTACGGACTCAGAGACATGCTGAGATGAATATGCTTGTCATACAGTCTTGCTGAACTTAGTGCTGTATCGTACAGGTTGTTTTGTTGACGGGAAAAGCGAGCGAATTTGTCCAAGATGGCGAGCCAACCTGAGACTACACTTCCCAGAGTACTGCGCGAGTGACGTCAGTAGCGGGAACACACACACACACACACACACACACACACACAAAACCTTAGTCTATCCGGGTAGTGAAGATTTAAACACTTTTCTGACACTTTGAGACGATATTACTCCAGAAAGGAACATTGATTATAACAAAAGGAAAAAACTGTTGGTTCACATTTCAGACTTAAAGGACTGTTATATTGTTGAAAGTTGAGTAAAATATCTCATGAATTCTTGACTCTGAACTTTATTATTTTACTATCATTTAAACTTTTGTTGAGGGTCTTATGTGTATTGGGTTTTGTTGTTAAATGTTTGTGCATTTTTCCAGTACTGTTATTTTTTTTTATAGAGCCTCATTGAACTACAGTATCCTCTTATAACTCATTTATACCTCCTACTCCATTTTTATATGTTTTTTTCTTTCCTATTAGCCACTCACAACTATTCACACACACACATAAGAAGAAGGTCACATCATTTCTGTGAATAAATATGATTATATCTTTAACCCTGTACTCACTGGTCCATCGCATCTCTGTCCAAGCTCTCCTTAGAGTACCTAGTGAGATATCAACACTGGTCCAAACCCCTGAAGAATCCCAACCTATGGTTGATCTGTCACTCAATAGAAATTCCTATTGTGGTGTAACAGTTGGTGTAGACGCTGAGTTAGCTAACGTAGCTCCTGTGTTACATTTACGCGTGCTACGTATCTGTCTAACTACCTAACTAGACAGATTTGATCCAGTTGAAGAAATTGTAGGACAGTCAGGACATCTCTCTTTGTTTTATTTCAGAAACAGGTTTCTGTAATGAAAGAGAAAAGCAGAAAATGCTGTTTATTGTTTAAATAGAAAAATGTAAAGAATTATTTGAATTAAATGACCCCATGCCTCTTATACTAAGAGCAGAAAATTCAGAGGAATTCATCTATCCAACTATCTATCTTTATTTATCTAGCTAGCTATGTGTCTATACGGATACCCGTCATTGTTTTTATCCAGTTGGTGAAATTGCAGCGCTCTCATTCCCCCAGAATCACCAGGTAGTTAACATGTCACATAGTCACAAGTCTCTACTGTGTATGGGCTGGTGATGAGTCAGCTACCAGTGACCGATACCAGATACCAGTACCAGATAATGTGCTGCATGAGGCTTGTCTGTCCTGGTTGTTCTTTAAACAGCCTAGCTGGTATCCTTTCCGTCAGCTCTCTCAGCTTGTCCCTCAGCTTGAGAACGTAGGACAGGATGTTTAGCTTTTCAGTCTTTCTCAGAGCAAATGCTTCCGGGTAGCATAGACCCAGATTACTAAAATATGGCAATTTCCTCCCCGGCCTCTTGGAAAAGGGCGTATTATATCCATGGCAATCCGTGAAAATGGCATGTCAGTAACTGTCAGACTTATTAATGGCACCCTGTCTGACTTTTTCTCAGATGCTGTTAACTGACACTCTGGACAGACATTACAAAATTCAGCTATATCTAGCAGCTGACTTGGCCTGTAAAATCGACTTGCAAATCTGCTGTGTGTTTTAGCCTGACCCAATTGACCTGGCCACGGGTCCGAATGACCCAGCTTTAAAACTTCATCTCTGAGACATTTGGGAACCACTAATCGCTCAACACCATTTTTGACCTAGAGCTTGTTGTCTTTCAGAATGAGTTGACTTCCCTGAGCTTATTCTCTTTCCTTAGCACAGTCTAAAAACAAGGGTTTGAGTGTTTCATCCTGCCTTTGCAACATTGCTATGTCACCAGGTAAGGCAAATGTTTCACTTATGGGTGTATCCAATTGTTCCACTATTTTTGTGCCTTTAATATGTAGCTTTGGTTATTGATGTTAACCGTGAGTTTAGTTGTGGGGTATACCTGTTCATCTCTATGTATACACCTGACCCCAAGTTTACCTGTACTCTCAAACTGGGATTCTGGAAGACACTGGTGTTATCATGATGTGACTAGCTCCAGTGTCAATAAGGGCTTTAAATGTTTTGTGTCCTATTTTTACAGGTATGGTTATCTCACTACTGTCCTGTTCCTGAAAGCGGGTCTTGGAACATATCAAAGATGATTTGTCCTGGTAACAAGCTTAGGCCAATCTTTTGGCCAACCTGATTTTAGCTAGCTGTGTTTAAACAGTTTGGCGATTATCTGTTGCCTGACTATCTTTGCTTCTTTTGCTAGTACTCCAGTGCCCCTGTGTGGTGATAAATTCACTAGCATCTTAGGACCACAACTGACCCTGCCCCCAGACTTACTTGGAATCCATCTGTTTAGCTATCTAGCTAGCTATCTTTCTATTTATCTAGGTAGCTAGCTATGTGTCTGTTAACCGGTCAATGTTTTTATCCAGTTGCAGAAATTGTAAGACAGTCTTTCTTTCTTTAATTTCAAACACAGGTTCCTGTAATGAAAAAGAAATTAGATAATGCTGTTTATCATGTAAATAGAAACATATTAAGAATGTATTTAATTGAATTACCCTTTACCTCTTTTACTGAGGGCACAAAACTTGGAGAAATTCATTTATCTAACTATTTATCTGTCTATTTATCTAGCTACCTAGCTTTGTGTCAATTAACCCGTCATTTTTTTTATCCATTTGGATTCTGAGACATTCTGAGAAATTCATCTGTCTAACTATTTATCTGTGAATTTATCTAGACAGCTAGCTATGTCTCTTTTAACCTGTCAATTTTTTTATCCAGTTGGTAAAATTGTAGGACAGTTAGGGTGTTTTTCTTTGTTTGTTTCTGTAATGAAAAAAGGAAATCAGATAAGGCTGTTTATTATGCAAATAGAAAAATATTAAGAATTTTTTTAATTAAATTAGCCCTTACCTCTTATACTGAGGGCAAAAAACTCGGAGAAATGTGTCTAACTATTTATCTGTCAATTTATCTATCTAGCTAGCTATGTGTCTATAAAGCCGTCATTTTTTGTTAATTTATCCAGTTGGAGAATTTATAGGACAGTTAGGGTGTTTGTCTTTGTTTCATTTCAAACACAGGTTCCTGTAATGAAAAAAAATCAGATAATGCTGTTAACCATGTAAATAGAAAAATATTAAGAATTATTTTATTTAAATTACCTCTTATCTCTTATACTGAGAGCACAAAATTCTGAGAAATTCATCTATCTAACTATTTATCGGTCTAATTTTCTAGCTTCCTAGCTATGTCAATTAACCCGTCATTGCTTTAATCCAATTGATGAAATAGTAGGACAGTCAGGGTGTTTTTTTTTGTTTCATTTCATTTACAGGTTCCTGTAATGAAAAAAATAAATCAGATAATTCTGTTTATTATGTAAATAAAAAAAAGATTGAGAATTTATTTAATTTAATTAGTTAAATTACTTATACTGAGAGCAGAAAACTCTGAGAAATTCATCTATCTGACTATCTGTCAATTTATCTAGCTAGCCAGCTTTGTGTCAATTAACCCGTCATTGTTTTTATCTAGTTGGTGAAATTATTGGACAGTCAGGGTGTTTGTCTTTGTTTCATTTCAAGCACAGGTTCCTGTAATGATAAAAATAAATCAGTTAATGCTGTTTATCATGTAAATAGAAAAATATTAAGAATTATTTTAAATGAATTACCCCTTACCTCTTATACTGAGAGCACAAAGTTCAGAGAAATTCATCTATCTAACTATTTATCTGTCAATTTATCTAGATAGCTAGCTATGTGTCTTTTAACCTGTCAATTTGTTTCCCAGTTGGTAAAATTTTAGATCAGTTAGGGTGTTTGTGTTTGTTTCATTTCAAACACAGGTTCCTGTAATGAAAGAAATCAGTTAATGCTGTTTATCATGTAAATAGAAAAATATTAAGAATTATTTTAATTAAATTACCCCTTACCTCTTATACTGAGAGCACAAACATCTGAGAAATCTGACTATTTATCTGTCAGTTTATCTAGCTGGCTAGCTATGTTTCAATTTACCCGTCATTGTTTTTATCGAGTTGGTGAAATTGTAGGACACTTAGGGTGTTTGTCTTTGTTTCATTTCAAACACAGGTTCCTGTAATGAAAGAAAATAAATTATGATAATGCAGTTAATGCTGTTTATCATGTAAACAGAAAAATATTGAGAATGTATTTAAATTAATTAGCCCTTACCTCTTATACTGAGAGCAGAAAACTCAGAGAAATTCATCTATCTAACTATTTATCTGTCAATTTATGTAACTAGCTTGCTATGTGTCTATTAACCCGTCATTTTTTTTTTATCCATTTGGTAAAATTGTAGATCAGTTAGGGTGTTTGTCTTTGTTTCATTTCAAACACATGTTCCTGTAATAAAAAAGAGGGAATCCGTTAATGCTGTTTATCATGTAAATAGAAAAATATAAAGGTTTATTTTAATTAAATGTCAACCTACCTCTTATACTGAAGAGAACATTCTGAGAAGTTCATTTGTCTAACTATTTGTCTGTCTATTTATCTAGCTAGCTAGCTATGTGTCTATTAACCCGTCATTTTTCTTATCTAGTTAGTGAAATTATTGGACAGTCAGGGTGTTTGTCTGTTTCATTTCAAACACAGGTTCCTGTATTGAAAAAAAGAAATCAGATAATGCTGTTTATCATGTACATAGAAAAATATTAAGAATTAATATAATTAAATGACCCCTTACCTCTTATACTAAGAGCACAAAAAAAGAGAAATTCATCTATCGGACTATTTTTCTCTCAGTTTATCTAGCTAACTAGCTATGCTTCAATTAACCCGTCATTGTTTTTATCCAGTTGGTGAAATTGTAGGACAGTTAGGGTGTTTGTCTTTGTTTCATTTCAAACACAGGTTCCTGTAATGAAAAAAAGAAATCAGATAATGCTGTTTATCATGTACATAGAAGAATATTAAGAATTAATATAATTAAATGACCCCTTACCTCTTATACTGAGAGCAGAAAACTCAGAGAAATGTATCTATCTAACTATTTATCTGTCTATTTATCTAGGTAGCTAGCTATGTTTCAATTAACCCGTCATTGTTTTTGTCTAGTTGGTGAAATTATTGTGTAGTCAGGGTGTTTTATTTTTTTCATTACAGGAACCTGTGTTTGAAATGAAACAAAGACAATCAGTTAATGCTGTTTATTATGTAAATAGAAAAATATAAAGAATTATTTAAATTGAATTATCTCTTACCTCTTCTACTGAGAGCACATAACTCAGAGAAATTCATCTATCTAACTATTTATCTGTCAATTTATCTAAATAGCTATGTGTCTATAAACGCGTCATTTTTTTTTTAACCACTTGGAGAATTTCTAGGACAGTTAGGTTGTTTGTCTTTGTTTCGTTTTAAACACAGGTTTCTGTAATGAAAAAAATCAGATAATTCTGTTAAACACATTCTGTTTAGCTATCTAGCTATGTGTCTGTTAACCTGTCATTGTTTTTATCCAGGTGGTGAAATTCTAGGACAGTCAGGGTGTTTGTCTTTGTTTCATTTCAAACTCGGAGTCCTGTTATGAAAATAAGAAATGAGATAATGCTGTTTATCATGTACATAAAAAAACATAAAGAATAATTTTAATTAAATGTCAACCTACCTCTTATACTGAATAGAAAACTCTGAGAAATGAAACTCTTTATCTGTCTATTTATCTATCTTGCTATGTGTCTGTTAACCCGTCATTTTTTTATCCATTTGGAGAATTTTTAAGACAGTTAGATAAATGACTGTATTGAATGAATTGTAGAACGGTCAGGATGTTTCTCTTTTTTTATTTCAAGTATCTTTAGTCCATCTGTAGTTCAGCTGTCTCTCTCTCTCTCTCTCTTTATCTATCTATTTACATTTTAGTCTTTGTTTGTCTACTTCTTCTGTCTGTCTTTTTTCTATCTTTATTTTCTTTGTAACTGTTTCTTACTTATCAATTTTTCTTACTTTCTAATCCTACATAGATCAATAGATTAAATTTTTCACCACTAGCAAACTTTAATAACTGAGTCTGTCCACCTCCCAAAAACATCATCAGCTTCTCAACATTATAACTTTTACCCAGTTAAAATTAAAACACACATCAGCAGCAGACTTTAAAAACCCAGTCAGTTCAGCAACCTCAAGGCTAAAGCACACTGCCACGGCGGGCAGGAATAATGAAAAGACTGTTTGTCCTACATTTGCTGTCCTGATGTGTGGAGAGGGTGCTGGTTACATGTCTGCAGCTGGAGGATCAGAGGAGCGACTGGGAGTTTAATGGAATGATTGATAATAGAACATTATTACATCATAAAGACACAGTTCTAAAGTTCCAGCAGCAGCTGTTTCTCTGACTTTTGAAAGATGCATTTGTGAACTGGTGCTCACCTGAGTTTACTCATGTATACACACCTGCACCAACACCTGAACACATTAAAATCACTCCTGTCATCAGCAGGGTTCTTTCAGTAATCCAAAATCTGTCTTCAAATATGGGCCTAATAGTAATTTACTGTTATTATATATTACATTTCATGATTTTATATGTTATGCTAATATATCTATCTATATATCTATCTGCCTGTATATATCTATCTTTATTGTTTTTAATTGATCAGTGAAATAATCAGCCTGGTCTCATGGGATATACGTACCTCTGACCACTTTTTAGGTTTAAGATATAGGGGAACTGGGTCCTTTCTACTGATTAAGGGTGATTTATCTAGCTAGTAGGTAACAGCTAGCTAGGTGGCTAGACTAATGCAGCCTCTAACATAGCATCAGGTACACAGCGAGCTGTAGTTGTGGCCATTCTCATATAGTTTGGTGGTTAAATCAGAGGTTCTTCTAACATATCTTTTACCAAAAGCTTATATGAAGATAAGAGAACGGGAGACACTGTCTGCTCATTCATTAGCGTAGAGTGAGGTGTCAGCTGAGCTCGTACATTAGCTAGCTAGCGCTAGGTGGCTAATGAGGAGCGCTTGCTAGATAAAGCAGCTGGTGTTTTTCTGTGGTTGTCACGATGTGCTGGCTAGAGATCTCGTATGCTGTACTTACTGATTTCATACTGGATCTAATTGTGTGTAATTATGATATTTCTCTTTTTACAGCTTTGAACTTCTATTCATCATTGATTCTCATTATCTTTCTCTGCCTCTTGCAGGGACCAGGTCGACACGTGGACAGGTGAGTTAATGCTAGAGTTTATATTAGCTGGTTTTCTGGTTAGTTTTTATACTCCCTCAGTTAACAAATGTAAGCACAGTACAGAAACACACACCATGTCACCTTAGAATTACAGGATTTTACATGATGGGTTTTGTAAAAATGGACTAATTTGATTATTTGAGGTTAATCATCTGAATGTTAGAACTATCTGAGCTGGTTTCCCAGACTTGCATTAAACCTAGTCCTTGACTAAAAGAGAACTTCAGTGAAGATCACCACTGGAAAAAAGCTAGTTAGTGTCTGGGATTATGATCAATCCATGTCTGGGTAATCAGCCCTTTCTGATCTAAATCACCATGTGTGAAATAATGTGTAATGTGTTGAAATTATTGCACCACTGATTTATTGCACATATTTCAATGAATTGCATTACCGTTATTATTGCACATATGAAAAGTATAATTTGAGTATTTTTCTGATGGACCACAGTGTCACACATTGAGGGAGGAGTTTGATGGTCACAGGTAGGAATGACCTGTGGTGCCCTGTGGTGCATTTTGATGATGAGTCTTGCACTGAATGTGCTCCTGTGGATGGGAGCCATTATCCGTAATGGCATGCAGCTTATACAGCATCCTCCCCTCTGACACTGCCTCAGTGAGTCCACCTCCACACCCACATCATCACTGGCCTTTTGGATCAGTTTGTTCAGTCTGTTGGTGTCTGCCACTCTCAGCCTGTCCCAGCATGCACTTGCACTTGCCACCACAGACTCATAGAAGATCCTGAGCATAGTCTGCCAGTTATTGAAGGACCTTAGAAAATAGAGACTCCTTCCTGTAGAGGGCGTCAGTGTTCTTAGCCCAGTCTAGTGAGTTGTCAATTTAAACTCCTAGATATTTGTAGTTCTCCACAGTGTCCACATTGACCCCCCTGATGGACACAGGGGTCGTCACCAGTGCCTTGTCCCTCTTTAACAGGTCATTTTGTAAAATACATTTTCATGAGTCGCTGAACATTAACAAAAATGGTTCAGCTTCCCATCCTCTATGAGGAAACATACATCATGTTGATTTGCATGTTCTGTGTATGTATGAAAATGTATTTAATAATTCCAGAAAATGCAAGAACATCTGAAGCTTCAGCTAGTGAACAATGCTTTGCGGATGTAAATGCACACCAAGTTATTGGTATGTATTTTTCACACCTAAAATGTTGTTCACAACAATTTGGAAGAGTGAAGCTGTTGAAAAGCCACCTGTCCTTATTTGTGCAGGTCTGTAATTAGCATGCCACTGTTATTCAGTATTTTCCTAATTCCAAAATGGGAACATTTGTGGCAATTTGTGTATCTTCCAAATATATCTTCCAAAAAGCTTTCCTTGAATGAACATATTGTCATCATGAAAAAGAAAAATTCCGTAGCATTGACCACTTCTCTTGCCCAGTTTGCACCCTAGATACAGTTGCTGTGTCTGTCGATGGAAACCAAACACTACATCATTTTAGCAAAACAAAGAGTTATGTTATTATTGATAACTGTAAACTGTCAGAATCTCTACGGAGTATCTCTATTATCTTTAATGTTTTCTTTAGAGGAACAGACATTTTTTGATGGCATTTTTTTGGCTAGTGATAAAGATATAGCAACATTTGTTGAGTGCATTCGTAAGAAGGCCAAGCCAGTAAGATATTTGTCAAAACACTTTAGACTGTACATAGTGAAGCAGGATTTACTTTTTGTATATATTTGATAGTGACATTGTGTTACAGGTACATGGAAAATGAATCTGTGGGACATCAACATGGGCTGCAGCCAGAGAGACCTCTAAAAAGACAAACATCATATGTGATGAAGAGGTCCTGGAGGTGGCAGTTTGCTTAAAGGTCTGAACATGTATTGGGGAGATATTTACCAATCCTCCATTTTTGCAAGAAGAACTGGCCACAAAAACAAATGGAAAGTTCTTCTGCACTGATATAATGTGTGGTTATTGGCCCTGTCTGCAGAAGCCGGCTCAGACATTCCCAGAAATACAAAACCTGACTTAGACTTTTCTGCATGCAAAGGGGCGTTCTACAAAATGTGAGGTAATTGTGTATTGTCTAGCACAGAGTTAAGTATTTTACCATATTGGTGGTGTTTTTAAACTTCAAATTTGTATTCTTGACATCTGATATAAATGCTGTAGGTGCAGCGGGGTGCCAGAAACCAAACAGGGGCAGGCACTACCATATTTAACAGCTTTTTGTCACGAATGGCTCTAACTACAAAATACATGAGTAAGGCTGGGAAGTGAACCTTTACTTACAGTGCTCATGTATTGTGCTTTTTTACCCTACTTTTGATCATATTTGTTGACTAAGCCCTGGTGAAACAGTACATTTATCAGTTCCTTCAAAATTACAGCTCGAGTGGATATGATCACATTGCATGTCAGGAGGAGGATCATCTTGCTGTTTTTTACAAGTATATCTTAACACCTGCCCTTTTAACTGATAGAGTGACCATGGCAAACAAACTTCAAAATTATTTGTATAATTGCTTTCTCATTGCATAAGTGATGTGACTTTCTCTATCAAAATGTTGGAATACTTATTAGTCACCATAAAACTAAAAAAGAGCAAATTATAGATAGATTCTCAGATTTTCTTGGCAAAACATTTATAGGTGTCTTCTTTTAATATTACATCCCACGTTGTTTAGTCATTTACTGTTTTGTCTTTATCTCAATATGTTAGATTTACTTTTAATGTCAACCACCTTAACCTGACAAATATTCTTTACAGCTCCACATGACCCCAGATCAGATGATCCAGTGGGGTTGCAACATGTGATTGAAGGCCTATTCTTGGGCATGCAACAGAAACCAGTTACTCAATCTATATTGAGTAACTGGTAAGTAGCCATGTTCAGGTTGCCTCCCAGACATCATGAACTTGTGGAATTAATTTTTAAATGTGAAATCTGTGACAATAACATTAAGTTGTAGGTCATTTAGGTAATTCAAATACAGTTCAAATACATTTTTACATGGAGCAAAGTGCCCCTTCCACATCGTACACTTAAACCCTTACATAATCTTTATACTGTGTTTATACTCTAGTGAGCATGTTCATGTCAGGTCCGCGTCGCCGCACCCATCCCGAGGGCGGTCCCGAGCCGCAGACCACATGCTTCATGTTCAAGGACTTTTACGTTTACATTAGACATTAGACATTAGACCATTAGACCATTAGACCTGACATTTTTACCCCCTTATTTGCCCACTTGCACTAAACTGTGCTTTCAACCTCACAGAGTGACCATGTTCCAGAGTCAGGAGGAAGTGACTGAACGCCTGACTCCTCTGATTAACTGTCACAGTGCTTCTGCTTTTCTTCCTCCACAATGTAAAACCAGTCACACATTGCCTGTGTTGTCAGGACAGAAAGCTGCAACACTAACATCAGATGTCAAATTATTAACACTCACACTGCAGGAGAACTGGAAATGACGTGTGGAGTGAGAGAGAGAAGCAGGAGCTCTGATGCTGTGTGCATCGCCTTTCAGTTCAATTACACTCCCCTGCCAACCAATTCAGTTCAGCTGGTGATATCCATGCATTGAGTTGATGACGAAAAGTAAGTGCCAGCTAGTTGGCTGTTCAAGTTTGTTCCTTGTGAGAATTAACTCCATGTTAAAGAATAAAGAGAGAAAGAAAGTCGTTCAAGCTGCAGTAAAGTTCTTGTTCTGTGCGGAAAATGGCTTCCGCCCGAGGACATAGTAGTGCACTTCTCATGTTCGCCAAACATATAGGGAAGCTCTATATGTATCCGTGTGCATATTCTCTAGAACGTAATGTCCCTTAAATACTATTCCTGCTAGAACTGAATGTTAATACTTATTATTTATTAAGTGATCATTTCTTATCTGATTCAGCAGTTTAGAATATTTGTTTGAATATGATTTGATGTTTTTTTATTATTATTATTTGTTATTTTAGACTGTGAGCAATGCTGAATGTCAATTGTAATACAATACAGTTTAATAAGAAGAAATTATGTTCCCTCGTCTTTGTTCCTGTGTCCTTACCGATGCACCATCCTGTTTACTGTGAAACCCAATACGAGCTAGCCCTACCTATATCCTCTGAAACACTTAGACATGAAGAAGAACGTTTTTGACAAGGTGATGCAGCTGGAGAGACTTATCGAGGAAGAGGCTCTACTTGTGGAAGAAATGAGACAACAGTGGAACCATCTTACAAGAACCTGCAGGGCTTTGAGGGACCAGGCTGGTGTACTAGCAGATGGCCTGGCCACACAGAGTGAGAACATACCCCCAAAAAAGTTAGAATTAGTTTCAAACAAATGTAGGTGATTAAAAGCATACGGTGACTATAAATCCAGCATGAAGATGAAATTCCAGACTCTTATGAAAGAACCATGAAACTACAGGGGCCGATTTCCTGCACAGGGATTAAGTTTAGTCTTGGACTATATTTGGGTGTTCATCTGTGGGACAAGTTGGAATGGGAAGTGAACATGGACAAGCTGTACAAGAAGGGCCAAAGCCAGCGCTACTTTTTGAAGGCTGAAGTTCTTTGGTGTGACAACCTAGCTGCTATGAACTTTCTACAAATCTGTGGTGCTAAGTATAATTTTTCTGTGCCATTGTGTGCTGGGCAGCAGTACTACAACAAAAGACCCAAACAGACTGAACAAGATCATTAGACTGACCGACTTAGTCCTGGGGGCTAAACTGGACACAGTGGAGATGGTGCTGGAGAGAGTAATGGGATGTTGGCAAAGGTGTCCGTGATCATGAAGAACCCAGTCGACAAAACACTACAGGGACAGAGAGCACACAATGGGCAGCAGACCTCGCTACAGGAAAAACACTTTGACAGGTCATTTCTTTCTACAGCCATCAGATTGTACAAATCTACACCCCAATCCATCAAATTAATCTGTTACTCAGCATCATTGTACATCTGTATATCACCTGCACTGCATTTCCATCACTGCCTGTTCTGCTCTAGTCATCTTTTGCACAATACTGTGTGTTACAGCAGTTCTGCATTAAGTACTATGCAGTAATACTGCAACTGTAAACGACCTCATCCGTGGATTACTGTTACTATCACACAGTAACATTAACTGTGACAGTAACTGTGGCTATGACTGTGGCAATAACTGTAACTTCAATACCTATATATGAGGGTTAGGGTCCTCTATAACAGAAATATGCTACAAAGCCATTCAGGGAAACTGAATATCTCTGTACCAGTCCTTGGTGTGGTAACGTTAGACAAAGCTGTAGAACACTAGAATAACCAGCTGTACTGAGTACTCCTCCTCTTCCCTGCCTGCTTCTCCAACTAAAGTATAAAACATAGCCAAAGTCAAAGCGTATAGTTGTGCAGTTGTGAGGACAACCCACTTGGAGGCCAGTAGACTCGACTTTTTTCACCTTACACCACTTCACACTAAACCTGCACAGTTCAACAACATTAGAGACTGAATGCATGTGCGCATAATGGAGATATCTGTCAGGGAGTCCAGCAATGTGTGGGTGTCTCATGTAAAATGCATTTTGCAGCATGTAATGTCTGGATAAATGAGTGTAATTAGTTCTATTAAAACATTAACAGCCCCCATCATCTAGCTCGCCTCTTCTGTTTTACATTTATTATAGTCCTATTTTATTCGATTTATTACAATGGTCAGTGGCTTGTCTAGGCTGAGGTCTAAGCTAGACATAGGTTTTAATTTAAACTAATAAGATTATTTTGAATCTCTTCTGTCACATACGTGTTATTTGTGTAAAAATGACAGACATGAGCACTACGAAGGACTTTCAATTCATGGATGCAAACGTATGGATGCAGTTACTGCACAGAACCTGGCCCCAGTTTGAACATAAGACAGCTCTCACTTGAACTAAATTTCAACTAAACTAAAAAAAAAGGGCAGGATGTCATGCTTTGTATGTTTTTTACAGACACTGATATGACCCCTACCGAGTGAAGCATTTCAGTGGTATTTATTTCATGGCATTATTTCCATTATTACATTCATGTTATGACATTTTCTATCTCTGTATTCTCTCCATTGTCTCGTGCCAGGTTTATTAGCATTACAATGGTTGTGAGCAGCCAGGCCTTCCATGTCTGCAGAAGAAGGCATATGCCTTGAGCTTAGGACCAGTCCCCCCCCCCCCTGCCCATTGTTATGGAGAGAATTGCAGAGAAGTGAAATTACACCTTATCCTCAAAATGGAGTTATGTAATAACTGAAAGTTTGGGAGAAGCACCACGCTCAAACTCTTCCCCTCCATTACTTTGCGCTATAAAACGCTCCTCTACCTTTTCGTTCTTGTAACGAAACTTGCATCCCACCACCACCCCTGCTCCTCCTGATCCAATTTTACTCAACCTCTACCTGGCAAGGGGGGGTCTGGCTTTGAATTCCATCTGCTCGAAGTCCCCCAGAACTCCAGCCCAAATTTCTCGAGTTGCCTCCTTGCCTCAGCTAGCTTGGTCCGCACTCACAAACTGATTTATACTTAAATCATCATAGCAGCCACATACATTAATGTACAAATGTCAACAGGTACAGCGGCTGAGATGAATGAGCAGAAAGACTCATGAATGGATGAGTGGGAACACTGACTGACAGTTCAGTTGCCAGCAGGCCTGGCAAAAGCAGATGAACTGAAAAATATAATAGTACCAGCAGGAATGACCTCCTGTATCACTCCTTTACACGCCAGAGATGAAGATGTCTGTTTCATCTAAACGGATTCCTTCTCTCTATATAGGAGTGCACTTTTCTATTCAAGTGAATGGCTTCTGTGCCCTTAATTGTGAGTGAATTAGAGGCTGAATATTAAAGACATTGTATTAGACTCTTGAGTACAGAAAACGTGAACACCATAGAGAGGGAGAGTGTCCTTTCCTTCACATTACTTTATGAATTGGTAGGTAAACAAAGTCCACTGAAATAAATTTCTCATTTCTATTGGATAGAAATGAGAAATAGGTGCTGGGCATTTCTCACCACCTATTGCAGGGCCTCCATCTGCCACACACCAACAGCATCAAGGAAATACTTACATAATTTAGTGTAATATTAGATACACACTGATGCACCTCCCCTTGACCCTGTACACCTCTGAGAGCAGCACTGAATTTAAGAGTCTTCTGTAGGTCTGCTGGTGGAAATGAAAGTGGTGTGCTTACACTTCTGTTGAGCATCTCCTGAAGATCACCTAGGAGTCCTTTAGAGGAAAACTCCAAGCACTGTTTCAGCTGAAGTGGTGACAATGTACACCATCACAGGATGGATGGCATTAACCTCAAAATACACATAAGCTTCATTATGATGTTGCAAAAAAGTGTAGTGATGAAGGCAGTAGTGGAGAGTAAAGAACCTAGAACAGTCCTAAATATCTTATAATAGACTATAAAAGACACAACTATTCATATGAAGTTGGTTCATCACATCATATTTGATGGCTCTGCTGTTTATCCCCATTATATTATTCCACTTACCCACAAGAATCTTCCAAGAGCTTTTTAATAGTCATTCCCTCAGCTAGTTCTCCATGCTGCCAATGCAAAGGCTTTCATAAGGTCCTTCACGATCATCAAATCAGGTTTTTTAGGCAACACCTTATTGTGGGCCTCAGACATAGTATCCTCTCCAACAACACATGATTCCCTCATCAAAGACACAAAATATCAGTCCCAACGATAAAAAGAGAATTACTCAAATCTCTCCACCAATATTACACCAACTACTCTTCTGTGATCAACCATAATAAAATCGTTCTTAAACAAACTTACATAACTGTTCTCCTCAACATCCCTCAGGAAAGAGCTCTTCACCATTAAAGCTTTGGTAACTTGGACATACTCTGCATTGGTGGGATACCTGCACATCAAGAGCAACAAAATGAATCAAATGTATCCAGTAATTCTGTTCATCTAATGGGGGGCATTTCACAAAGCAGAAAATTTAAGCCCAGAGTCAAGCCTATCCATTAAGAGCTGAGGCACATTTTGTAAGGAGGTTCAGTTCCTAATCAACATCTGGCTCTAGGAAGTGGCCACTGCATCATCTGAAAATGCCATCCACTGCCACGTACCATATTACGAATGGCACCTGCCAATGAAAGACAGATGCGCTACGTTAAAAAAGGCACTTTAGCAGAGTTGCTTACTTTTTTTTTTGTTTTTACTTTTGGGGTTTTATTGAGCTGTTCTCCAGAAAGAAGCTGGAGTCTTGCCTCAGCACTGTGAATGACACTTTGGGTCTGTTTACTCCTGCCATAAAGAGCCGCACATCAAACAAGTTACAGCAGCTTCAAGAAAAATTACATTCACTGGCCTGATGGTGGCGTTACAGGAAAGCATTAAGCGTTTTTATTCAACAGCATCTGGTCTGTAGCATCTGTGTCCTACACACAAAATTCTTTTTTTTTTTTGGTAATTTCTTGATCCTTCCTACTTCAAGAATTTTTTTTACCAATCCTCACATATCTGGTAGCAAAATACCTGCAATATTTATAATTAATAATAATTATAATGAATAATGTCAACTTGTACCTTTTGAACACTTAAGCCCATTTTAACAAAATCTGTTTAGCACATTATTTTGAGGGGGTATGTCAAGTTTGGTGGACATTTGTCACAAGAAAGCGAGCTCAATAGTACATAACTCTTAGAAACCATTTATCCAGTCAACCTACAATTTTACATGCTGCATCTTTAGCCTATTCTATAATAGTCTGACCAGAGGACTTGATATGTCAATTATTGTGGTTGGTATTAGCCAATCACATTCAAGCATACATTTGACATGCTAAACATTCACCAATCAGGGTGCAACTTATGGGGATTTATCAATGTAGGCATATTCTGTAAACCAGTGAAGTTGCCAGAAATGCCTTACAATAATGCTGTCATATGCTGTTTCCTATATGTTACATTTACAGATACACCAACCTTTTTCAGTTCCGATACCAATACATAAATGTATTGATCGATACACAGTACCGATCCGATACCATTGTTAAATAAATAACCCGTATACCTCACCATGTGGGAGAGATTTAAAGCATCAGGATTGATGTAAACATTATCTCACTAACTTAATAACTAAAATAGTTATAAATGTATTAAATTGCTATTTATTTGTCACTAAAATAAGAAACAATTGTGCAGGACCTAGGCACAGCATTCACCTTACAATGTGTTAATTTATTTATAAGTATTTATAGGAGACAGTCACACATGTCAGATTTAGTTCTTTTCAAAGGATACAAAAGTCTTCATATGAGATATGACTATTAACAGAATGTTTTTTTTAGTTAATAATTGCAATAATTTTGATGATTGGTTATGTGTATTGATTTGTAACTATCATTATCATTGGGCCTGTTGTGCTGGTTCTTTAGGTCTCATTGGGCCTGTCGTGGTTGGAACTTTAAGCCACTTGCCTATTGTCTATTTTCTATATTGGCATAAAGAAAATCCTAAAACTTAGGCCTACTTGAAGCCATAGCTGACACTCCTGTGACTCCAGTGTTGTGACTGTTTTTTTTCATGGTAATTCCTACTCCATCCACTATGTGGCAGTATATTGGAAGTAGACCAGGTTACAAGCCAAAAGGGAGGGAACTGTGAAGCAGCAAGGTGGTTTAGATGTGGCTCACTTCAGGCCTCACTGTAATGAAGATCCTTACTGGTGGAACTACAGGTTCTAACACTCACTGTAAGTTTGCTATCATTTAATCCTTTCTATATTCAGTCAAGCTTTTTGTATGTTTTATTTATGAGGTTCTGTGCTGTTCTGCTTTTGCAGAAAGCTTCACTTTTGTCTTGTTTTCTATTTGTTTGTTTCTCTATTTGCAGTTCTTAAAACTAACTTGCTCTTCTTATGGAAATTGGGATAAACTTTACACACAGAAGACAAATGTATCACTCCTGAATTGACTTTCAGCAACTCAAACCAGGGATTTCCATGGTTCAGATTTTCTTTTCACAAGGAAACATCCAGGATTATAAACTGTTATCAGAAAGAAAGATGTCTGAAATGCAAACCAATTTGGGAGAGCTTGGCACAGCATTCACCTTACAATTTATTCATTTATTTATAAGTATTTATAGGAGACAGTCACACATGCCAGATTTAGTTCTTTTCAAATTATACAAAAGTCTTCATATGAGATATGACTGTCAACAGAATGTTTTTTTTTTTAGTTGAAAATGCAATAATTTTGATGATTGGTTATGTGTATTGATTTGTAACTATCATTATCATTGGGCCTGTTGTGCTGGTTCTTTAGGTCTCATTGGGCCTGTTGTGGTTGGAACTTTAAGCCACTTGCCTATTGTCTATTTTCCATATTTGCATAAAAAAAATCCTAAAACCTAGGCCTACTTGAAGCCATAGCTGACACTCGTGTGACTCCAGTGTTGTGACTGTTTTTTTTCATGGTAATTCCTACTCCATCCACTATGTGGCAGTATATTGGAAGTAGGCCAGGTTACAAGCCAAAAGGGAGGGAACTGAAGCAGCAAGGTGGTTTAGATGTGGCTCACTTCAGGTCTCACTGTAATGAAGATCCTTACTGGTGGAACTATAGGTTCTAACACTCACTGTAAGTTTGCTATCATTTAATTCTTTCTATATTCAGTCAAGCTTTGTGTATGTTTTTATTCATGAGGTTTTGTGCTGTTCTGCTTTTGCAGAAAGCTTCACTTTTGTCTTGTTTTCTGTTTGTTTGTTTCTCTATTTGCAGTCCTTACAACTAACTTGCTCTTCTTATGGACATTGGGATAAACTTTACACACAGAAGACAAATGTATCACTCCTGAATTGACTCTCAGCAACTCAAATCAGGGATTTCCATGGTTCAGACATTCCTTTCACAAGGAAACATCCAGGATTATAAACTGTTATCAGAAAGAAGGATGTCTGAAATACAAACCACTTTGTGAGAGCTTTCCAACTCCTATCTTTTGGATTGGTTCTATGGTTCTAAGTACCGTTAATAAGAGGGTGAGTACAGACAAAATTTGACCCACCTTCAAGCACTAGTGAGCAGTCCACAAGAAATCTGCAGGCTCTCTTAAGTACTTTTTTTTGTAAATTGTGTTCTGGCTATTTTAAGGGTAGTAGTATATTTCAGATGTGTCTCTACACTACAGCTGATTTCGGATTTATATGCTTTATGGATGTTTAACTGAAACAATATTACATTAAAAATGGTTAAAATATGCATATTGTACGACAGTGTCACAGTAGTGATTTATTCATTATGAAAATGCACTACATGCATGTTTAGAACCTCTAAAGTGTTAAAGTGATTTTCATTTCTTCTCTGTTCTTCAGTAGGTTTGTTTGTCTTTATGAGTAACACCAGCAGCTCTTTATCTCTGAGAGTTTTTGGTTTCCGCACATTTGTTTTGTCTTTTACTATCAACAGCACCTGTTGCAAAAATTCTGGCTATTCTGATTAAATATCCTTGTCAAAATGGAAAGACTGGAAATGTTGAGGAAATCTAGTAAGTGTAGTTTCTTAGTTCTCCATCGTGGTTTTTTGTTGTTGTTTTTTTTAAGTCATGTTTGAGGTTTTAGGACATTGTTTGTGAGTGAGAGGAGGGGCAAAGTGAATATCTAATGATCCAATATCAAACTAAGTTGACTGAGCTTTCCAAACTCAAGGTTCTCAAACTCAAATGTACTTGAATGTACAAACAAGTGACTTGTTTGTGTTTTTTAGCTCATTAGTAAGACAGCCCGATTCATTTCTGTGAAGTTTAATTTACTAGTGTTTGCAAATGCAGCTTCTCCTAGTCTGAGAAATATGTGGAAATAGTACCACCAGTTAAAGTGATGAAATTGGGTATGATGTCCGGTCCTCTATCACAGAGAAAGGCTTCACCTCTGCTGCCTGGAATCTGTTGTGCTCTCTGGAAACATCGAGAAGGTGCTACACCAAGACCTTACCCAGTCACAACAGTCAGGTAAGTGATGATTTACTTTATTTAAATCTTTATTCAGTCAAACAATTTTTAGTTGCTGGACCAGGAATAATGGAAAAATCAGCTGATCTAACATTAAGTCTAAATAAAAAAAGTTTATTTCTAGTGTCTTTTGGACCTAAAAGGAGAACTTCTGTTTTGTTACTGTTAAGAAGAAAGAAGTTATGTGACATCCAGAGTTTTATATCCTTTACACAGTCCTCCATTTTCTTTAATCTAAAGTTATCAACATGTTGAGCTGATATATAGAGCTGTGTGTCATCTGCAATGGCAATGGAAGTTATAACTGCCCAGTGGTAACATGTATAATGTAAATAATAGCAGTCCTAAAATAGAGTATTGTGGAACTCCATATCTTACTTGTGTAATTTGATGATAAATCTTTTATCTTTATAAACTGATAGTGTTCAGTTAGATATGATTTGAACCACAGTGGGGCTGTTCCTGTGATTCCAACAATTTTCTCTAATCTTTCTAGTAGAATAGTGTGAACTATTGTATCAAAGGCTGCACTGTGGTCTAGTAGGGCTTTCTAATTATGCAATGTCTAATTTTTAAATATTTCAAGAAATCACCTTTTTCGTGTAGCATTTACTGTTGAACAAGTTTACAAAATTACATAAATGTCTCCTCTTTATAGAGATCATTCACAGTGTGTATACCCTTGTCTACACCCTTTCCAAAAAACTTTCTGCTTCCCAATCTTCACCTCTGGGTTGAACCAGAATGATGCATAATGTTGTTTGTAGTGGGAAATCCTGTGCAATTTATGAACCTTTGCCCAGACCTCTTGAGAGTGCGTAGTGACTGGGTTTACTCCTTTGATGGCAGGATTCGCTCTTATGGCCACCGCTAGGGGTTCCAGCGCAATTGTAAATAAGAGCAGTGGCATACAGCAACCCTAAAGCATCAGTTTTGACAAATATTATTTTTATCCATTTAGCAAAACCAGAACCAAAACCAAACCTCAACAGGTCCGAGTGTAAGGAGTCCCACTCGACCCTGTCGAAGGCCTTCTGAGCATCAAGCGATACAGTGGCCACTGGCATTTCGCATTGACTAGGAGGCATTTAACCACATTAGGTGCATGAGCCTTCTCAAATTATCAGTGGAAGACCTACCCTTTATAAAGCCTACTTGGTCTGAATGTATAATGTGTGGTAAGATTGTTTCCAATCTGAAGGTCAGTACCTTAGCCAGTATCTTACTATATACAATGATGAGGCTGATTGGTCTAAAGTTAGCCGGATCCATATGATCTGTTCCTTTCTTAAGTATCAGAGTATTTTTTAAGAGATGTTGGAAGTGAAAATATTCTTTATAGTACTCCACCGGAAACCCATTCGTTCCTGATGATTTCCCTGTTTTCATGCCAGTTTTAACCTCTTCTTGGGTTATTGGTGCATCAAGAATAGATGCTTAATCTAAAAAGGTTCTCATAGAATTCTTTAAAGACATCATTATTACCTTTAGAAATGATGTGGACAGAGCATTGTTCTTTTAACTGTCTGGCCAAAAGTCTACCAGTTTTACCAGACTCATGAAATTTTGTCTGAACGTTTTTTTTTTGTTTTTTTTTTATTGAAAATGTCCTAAATTCGAAACTTACATTTACAAATGTTTTTAAATAAGCTTTCAGAGTAATGTCTGGCCAACTCTTTTTCCATGCTATTTAGTTCTGCTGTCAATGTTTTAATTCTCTAATTGAGCTATTTTTCCCTTTTCTGTGCAATCCTTTTACCCCAATGTATGCTTTAGATGCCTCCAAAACCATTGCTACGCTGTCTGTGCTACCCAAATTAAAACAATGATGGGTCCTCTGTAAGCTCTTTCGGAAATAACTCATCCTGTAGTAGAGATGTGTTCATTCTCCATCTACCTCTTCTAAGCCTGTCTGAATGTATATTCACACAAAGCTCAACAGGTGCATTCTAGGTGCATAATTCTAAATAGAACCAACATAGCCAAACAGGCCAACAAGAATCTTTTCTCCACAGCAGAGGAGAGAACATGAACAGAAAAATGTCTCCAGTAGCCAGCTGAGGATTCTCTTCTTGTTAAATTCATGTCCACAAAACTAACAACAAAGAGGAAATAGGAAGAAAAAAAAGAAGAGAACTTAACTTAGGTCAGTGGAATGTCTGAGACGTCTACTAGGTTATAGCCTAAACAGCTCCACAAAGCTATTCAGATCAATCATAACTCTCAGTCTCCTTGTGCTAGTGGATGTTTTATAGTTTATTCTCCATCAGTAACTTGCTTCTCGATGAACTTGACAGCTTCTGTTGTGACGTCAAACTTTGTTTCTCCTCTTCCACGCAAACTGGAGTGCTGCAGGAAAGACTAAAGGAAACCTCACTTTCTTGTCGCGCAGCAGCTGTTTCACCAATCAGAAAGTTTTCCTCCTCTCAAACAGCTTCTTCGACATGTATGGAAACAAGGAAATGTTGCTTCCACTCCACACTACATCTCCTTTCTCCCTCGCAGCTTTTAAGACATTATCTCTCGCGGTTGAATGCAGAGAGGATCAATCTCTGAGGCTGTCTTCATGTGGACGAGATCAGGGAGAGCAGTGTGCTCTTTCAATTTCGAATTTGTTGTTAATGTGCATGTGCAGGCCCTCTGACAGTATCTTTCCAATGCATTCAATCAAGTTCTCCCCTTCAATGCCCTCTTTTAAGCCCAACGATCTGACATTATTGTGGCGGCTCCTATTTTCCAGATCTTCCACACGGCTCTCCAGGGTATCTATGCGCTTGCCATGCAGCTCATGGCCATTCACCATTTGTTGAGTGGCGTCTTCCAAGTTGGAGATTGCACTTCCTCCTCTGCTAGTCGCCCCTGCATGCCGTTTTTCAGTTCTTCTGTAGTCTTCTTAATCATTGACACATCATAAGCAACTGTTTGTAGCGTCAAGCTCATTCTACTCACTTCGGCAAGGATGTGTTCCAAATTAGCATTCTGTCCCGTTTCAGGCTAGCATCACCTGGTTTGGTAGCAGCTGCCCCTTCCCTCATGAAGGCTTAAAATATTTTGAAGATGAAGACATGTTCTTATGGATGAACGGTTTCGAACAGTAGAAAGTTTGATAATGAAATGTGTAACAGACAAATAGCTGAAAAGGAGAAATATGCAGATTAGTTGGGATTTAAGTTAATGGGGCTTAGGACAACGTCTAACTCCCTCCTAGTCATTTCTTTTATATTCTTAAATATTAGCTTTGGCTTGTTTATCATAGTTTTATTTCTTGTGCTGTCTGCTATGTGTCTTACTTTACATTAATTTGCTTTACTAACTAACTTCTGTGTTTACTTTCGAGGAGTATGGTGGCCATGGAGAGGCACTGGGAGCATCAGCGTGACCAGGGCCAGCCCAAGACTTTATGGGGCCCTAAGCAGATTTTCATTTGGGGCCCCCATACCACTACCTTAGCACCAGATGCTTCATCATTCCGTATGCTGCACTGTGTGTGTATCGTACCCATTAGCATTATTTGTAATTAGCTTACATCGTACACAAAAATGTTCTAAATAATTTTCACTTTAAATACAGAGTGATGTATACATGTTCAGTAACATTAGCAGACAAGACTGCATTTACAGTAAACAAGTTAATGAGATTTTTCTTAATTTTTTCTTCAACAGATGTAGAAAAGTATGAGAAAGGCACCTATTATTGACAGGTCCCCTAACTCTGACCATCTCTGCATATTGCGCAATTCCCTTTCTCCATGGGCCAGAAAAAAGAAAAACAAAAAGAAAGTGGAAGGCCTAAGGTGGGAGCTGATGGTTATTTATTTTTTTTCTTTGAGCGATTTGCTGAGAGAGATATTGTTCAATGCTGAAGTAACTGGGTCTTTATGAACTTTGTCTATGGCTCTGCATGCTCCAGCAGAGAGGGCAACTACTCCAGACGGTGTTTCTCATTGTTGGAGACTTTATTGTAAGACCCTATTAAATATCGGGCTCAAAAAGTAATGCTGCGGTACCTGTGGCCTGGAAGACCTCTAGTACACTAAATTCCAGACACCGTTTGGAAGAAAACAGATGCCAGGATCGAGGAAGCAAGCAATTCAGCTGACTCTTCGCGCTCCACTGCTGACTGCAGGTTTGACGTTCTGTCCTCTACCACCGAGAAAGGCTACACCTGTGCTGCCTGAGATCTGTCAGGTAAGTGATGATTTACTATATTCAAACCATTTGTTCTTCCCTTTCTCTGCTTGTATTAAAAAAGTAATATTAGTATCACTTGCTTACATTTCAAACAAACCTTGCAGTATCGAGCATATACTGAGAACAGAAAATTGGTTTTAACAATCTTAGGGGGAAAAAAGGAAACCTACGTATCAATTCTTACCAGTACTAGTAACTTCCACAAATAAATTTAAATTTAGACTGTTAAATATACAACCTAAGTCAGGTATGCCGGGCAGATTCTCAACCCCAGATCCCTACTACCTTAACCAGTAATATTTTAATAATAAAATGTTAATAATAAAATAGAAAACATTTGACAACAAATCCAACACTCCTTATTAAAGCAAACATGGCTGTCATCTGGTGTAGCTGATTTAGAATGAGTTAAAATATTAGTTGTAGAACAAAGGCTGGAAGTCTTCTACTCACTTCTACACTAACAAAAAAAATATTTCCTCAGTAAATTTTACAACTTGTAAACTCGACCCGATTCCCTTTAAAATACTGACAGAATTACTCCCAATTATAATCAGACCTCTTTTAACAATATATTTAACAAAATGTGTCCCTTACCTAAGGCCATGTACCCAAATCCCTTTAATTTGCAGTTATAAAACCTTTAATTAAGAAACTAAATCTTGGTCCTGGTGTACTGTCAATTACAGACCCATCTCAAACCTGACATTTCTGTCTAAGATATTAGAAAATGCTGTGGCTCAACAACTCTGCTTATACTGGAGTAAAAATGAAATGTATGAGAAAATCCAATCTGGATTCAGACAGCCCAAGTGAAGATTACAAACGATCTCTTTCTTGCCTCTCATCAAGGCTACGTAGCCCTACTCACCCTTAGTTTAGCCTTTGACACTATAGATAATACTATTCTCTTTGAAAGATTAGAGAACATGGTTGGAATCACAGAAACAGCCCTATTGTGGTTCAATTCATATCTAAACGAACCCTATCAGTCTGTATTTCTAAATTACACAGAAGTCCGATATGGAGCTCTATTTAAGGGCATCTATTATTTACATTATAGATGTTACCACAGGGCAGTTATAAGCAGACAGGATGTTAACTTACAGATGCAGATGACACTGCTCTATATATCAGCCAAACCTGATAGTAACTCTAGATTAAAGAAAATTGAGGACTGTGTGAAGGATGTACTCTGGATGCCACATGACTTCGTTCTCCTTAACAGTAACAAAACAGAGGTTCTCTTTTTAGGTCCAAAAGACACTAGAAGTAAACTCAGACTAAATGTTAGACTTGGCTGTTTTTTTGCATTATTTCTGGTCCAGCAGCTACAAATCTTGGTGTCTTATTTAATTCAGATCTATCATTTGAGCAACATATAGCTAAATAACTAGGGCAGCCTATATTGCCAAACTAAGAAATTCCTTTTCTATAGGATGCAGAAAAGCTGGTACAAACTTATCCTCAAGGATAGATTATTGCAACAGACGTTTATCAGGCTGTTTCAGCAGGTACCTCAATATACTTTGTCGTGGTTCTTATACTTCTTCGGAGGAGGACTTCTTTTGAAAGGAGACTTGTGACCACCATCTTTCAGTTGTAACAATGAAACATTTTATTCCAATCAAAAGTACAGTGTGGAGGGAGTCTGCCAATTCTGGGTGCCCTTCTTCTCTTTCTCTCAGACAAAGGAATACCTTATGTTTTATACCCTACTATACGTCATATGTTGTTGGACTGTTCTCATATGCAGGATGTCTGCATTTCATCCATAAGGAATCATCATTAGCCCCCACCATTACTTACATGGTCTATGTGCTGCAGACACAGCTGGACCACCTTAACATCTCTTTTACGTTATGTTTGTTCAGTTCATGTACAATTTTTCACATTAGGTCTGGAAATGGACCCACTCTCCTTTCCAAGTCTGCCCCATGGGCATCACTAAATTAAGTTTCGATACATGTATTGACTTTCTTTTTTGTGTTACAGGTTCTCAGGAACCCCCTCAACCCAACAAATGTATTTTCATCGGCAACTGTGTGTGGTTCGTTGTCCATCATTCAGCAACTCTGTAACAGAAAAGTGATCATTCAGTTTTTATACATGTATTAAATTTCTTTTTTGTGTTACAGGTTCTGAAGAAGTCCATCAACCTCTTCTTCTCCCTGAAGGTTTATCCTTCTAACAAATATATTTTCATCTGTAACTGTGTGTGGTTCGCTGTTCATCATTCTGCAACTCTGTAACAGGTAAGTGATCATTCAGTTTCTATACATGTATTGACATTTTGTTCACCTACAGGCTTTCAGGACCAATGGCTCCCCCCTTCCTGATAGTTGCAATGGTCAGAACCTTGTTGGCTGTATGCACCGTGAGTGTGGCTCGCTATCTGTCTGTCTCCAAGTGTGTAACAGGTAGATGATCATTCAGTTTCTATACATGTATTGACTTTCTTTTTTTGTCTTACAGGTTTTTCGGACAGCATGACCCTCTCCCTCCCTGATGGAGGATCTGTCCTTCAAGGATCTGTCCATTGCAACTGTGTGTGTGGCTCGCTATTAATCTGTCTGCAAGTGTGTAACAGGTTGTTGATCATTCAGTTTCTATACATGTATTGCCTTTTTGTTGTCTTACAGGCTTTCAGAACCAACGACTCCCAACTTCCTGATATTGCACACAGACAACAACGGTCTGTCCATTGCAACTGTTTGTGGCTCGCTATTAATCTGTCTACAAGTGTGTAACAGGTAGGTCATCATTCAGTTTCTATACATGTATTGACTTTCTGTGTTTGTCTTACAGGTTTTACGGACAGCATGACCGCCTCCCTCCCTTCCTGATGGAGGATCTGTCCTTCAAGGATCTGTTCATCTGCAGCTGTGTCTGGTTCGCTGTCGATCATTCTGCAACTCTGTAACAGGTAAGTGATCATTCAGTTTCTATACATGTATTGACTTTCTTTTTTGTGTTACAGTTTCTCAAGAAGTCCTTCAACCTCTTATTTTCCCTGAAGGTGTATCCTTGTGACAAATATATTTTTATCTGCAACTGTGTGTTGTTCGCTGTCCATCATTCTGCATCTCTGTTACAGGTAAGTGATCATTCAGTTTCTATACATGTATTGCCTTTATGTTGTCTTCCAGGCTTTCAGGACCAATGGCTCCCCCTTCCTGATGGTGCACACAGCCAACAAGGGTCTGTCCATTGCAACTGTGTGTGTGTGGCTCACTATCTATCTGTCTGCAAGTGTGTAACAGGTAGGTGATCATTCAGTTTCTGTACATGTATTGACTTTCTTTTTTTTGTCTTAAAGGTTTTTCGGACAGCATGAACCCCCCCTCCCTCCCTGATGGTGGATCTGTCCTACAAGAGTCTGTGCATCTGCAGCTGTGTGTGTTTCGCTGTCCATCATTCTGCAACTCTTTAACAGGTAAGTGATCATTCAGTGTCTTCACATGTATTGCCTTTTTGATGTCTTACAGGCTTTCAGGACCAATGGCTCCCCCCTTCCTGATGATGCAAACAGTCAACAAGGGCGTGTCCATTGCAACTGTCTGTTACTCGCTACTATATGTCTGCAAGTGTGTAACAGGTCAGTGATCATTCAGTGTCTATTCATGTGTTTCCTTTTTGTTATCTTACAGGCTTTCAGGACCAATGGCTCCCCCCTTCCTGATGGTCCATACAGTCAACAAGGGTCTGTCCATTGCAACTGTTTGTGGCTCGCTATTAATCCGTCTGTAAGTGTGTAACTGGTAGGTCATCGTTCAGTTTCTATACATGTATTGACTTTCTTTGTTTGTCTTACAGGTTTTTCGGACAGCATGACCGCCTCCCTTCCTGATGTTGGATCTGTCCTTCAAGGGTCTGTGCATCTGCAACTGTGTGTGGCTTAATCTGTCTGCAAGTGTGTAACAGGTTGGTGATCATTCAGTTTCTATACATGTATTGACTTTCTTTTTTGAGTTACAGGTCCTCAAGAAGTCCATCAACCTCTACTTCTCCCTGAAGGTGTATCCTTCTAACAAATATATTTTCATCTGCAACTGTGTGTGGTTCGCTGTCCATCATTCTGCAACTCTGTAACAGGTAAGTGATCATTCAGTTTCTATACATGTATTGACTTTTTGTTCACTTACAGGCTTTCAGGACCAATGGCTCCCCCCTTCCTGATAGTTGCAATGGACAGAACCTTGTTGGCTGTATGCACCGTGAGTGTGGCTCGCTATCTATCTGTATCCAAGTGTGTAACAGGTAGGTGATCATTCAGTTTCTATACATGTATTGACTTTCTTTTTTGTGTTACAGGTTTTCAAGAAGTCCTTCAACCTCTTATTTTCCCTGAAGGTGTATCCTTCTAACAAATACATTTTCATCTGCAACTGTGTGTAGTTCGCTGTCCATCATTCTGCAACTCTGTAACAGGTAAGAGATCATTCAGTGTCTATACATGTATTGCCTTTTTGTTGTCTTACAGGCTTTCAGGTCCAATAGCTTCCCCCTTCCTCATGGTCCATACAGTCAACAAGGATCTGTCCATAACAACTGTGTGTGGCTCGTTATTAATCTGTCTGCAAGTGTGTAACAGGTAGGTCATCATTCAGTTTCTATACATGTATTGACTTTCTTTTTTGTGTTACAGGTTCTCAAGAAGTCCATTAACCTCTTCTTCTCCCTGAAGGTGTATCCTTCTAACAAATATTTTCATCTGCAACTGTGTGTGGTTCGCTGTCCATCATTCTGCAACTCTGTAATAGGTAAGTGATCATTCAGTGTCTATACATATATTGCCTTTTTGATGTCTTACAGGCTTTCAGGACCAATGGCTCCCCCCTTCCTGATGGTCCATACAGTCAACAAGGTTCTGTCCATTGCAACTGTGTGTGGCTCGCTATTAATCTGTCTGCAAGTGTGTAACAGGTAGGTCATCATTCAGTTTCTATACATTTATTGACATTCTTTGTTTGTCTCACAGGTTTTTCGGAAAGCATGACCGCCTCCCTCCCTTCCTGATGGAGGATCTGTCCTTCAAGAGTCTGTGCATCTGCAACTGTGTGTGAGTTGCTACTATCTGTCTGCAAGTGTGTAACAGGTTGGTGATCATTCAGTTTCTATACATGTATTGACTTTCTTTTTTCTGTTATAGGTTCTCAAGAAGTCCATCAACCTCTTCTTCTCCCTGAAGGTGTATCCTTCTAACAAATATTCTCATCTGTAACTGTCTGTGGTTCGCTAACCATCATTCTGCAACTCTGTAACAGGTAAGTGATCATTCAGTGTCTATACATGTATTGCCTTTTTGTTGTCTTACAGACTTTCAGGACCAATGGCTCCCCACTTCCTGATGTTGCATACAGTCAACAAGGGTCTATCCATTGCAACTGTGTGTGGCTTGCTATTAATCTGTCTGCAAGTGTGTAAAAGGTTGTTGATCATTCAGTTTCTATACATGTATTGACTTTATTTTTTGTGTTACAGATTCTCAAGAAGTTCATCAACGTCTTCTCCCTGAAGGTGTATCCTTCTAACAAATTTTTTCATCTGTAACTGTTTCTCGTTCGCTGTCCATCATTCTGCAACTCTGTAACAGGTAAGTGATCATTCAGTGCCTATACATTTATTGCCTTTTTGTTGTCTTGCAGGCTTTCAAGACCAATGGCTCCCCCCTTCCTAATGGTCCATTGCAACTGTGTGTGACTCGCTATCAATCTGTCTGCAAGTGTGTAACAGGTTGGTGATCATTCAGTTTCTATACATGTATTGACTTTCTTTTTTGAGTTACAGGTCCTCAAGAAGTCCATCAACCTCTACTTCTCCCTGAAGGTGTATCCTTCTAACAAATATATTTTCATCTGCAACTGTGTGTGGTTCGCTGTCCATCATTCTGCAACTCTGTAACAGGTAAGTGATCATTCAGTTTCTATACATGTATTGACTTTTTGTTCACTTACAGGCTTTCAGGACCAATGGCTCCCCCCTTCCTGATAGTTGCAATGGACAGAACCTTGTTGGCTGTATGCACCGTGAGTGTGGCTCGCTATCTATCTGTATCCAAGTGTGTAACAGGTAGGTGATCATTCAGTTTCTATACATGTATTGACTTTCTTTTTTGTGTTACAGGTTTTCAAGAAGTCCTTCAACCTCTTATTTTCCCTGAAGGTGTATCCTTCTAACAAATACATTTTCATCTGCAACTGTGTGTAGTTCGCTGTCCATCATTCTGCAACTCTGTAACAGGTAAGAGATCATTCAGTGTCTATACATGTATTGCCTTTTTGTTGTCTTACAGGCTTTCAGGTCCAATAGCTTCCCCCTTCCTCATGGTCCATACAGTCAACAAGGATCTGTCCATAACAACTGTGTGTGGCTCGTTATTAATCTGTCTGCAAGTGTGTAACACATAAATCATCATTCAGTTTCTGTACATGTATTGATATTCTTTGTTTGTCTTACAGGTTTTTCAGACAGCATGACTGCCTCCCTCCGTTCCTGATGTTGGATCTGTCCTTCAAGGGTCTGTGCATCTTCAACTATGTGTGAGTCGCTACTATCTGTCTGCAAGTGTGTAACAGGTTGGTGAGCATTCAGTTTCTGTACATGTATTGACTTTCTTTTTTGTGTTACAGATTCTCAAGAAGTCCATCAACCTCTTCTTCTCCCTGAAGGTGTATCTTTCTAACAAATATTCTCATATGTAACTGTCTGTGGTTCGCTGTCCATCATTCTGCAACTCTGTAACAATTAAGTGATCGTTCAGTGTCTATACATATATTGCCTTTTTGATGTCTTACAGGCTTTCAGGACCAATGGCTCCCCCCTTCCTGATGGTCCATACAGTCAACAAGGTTCTGTCCATTGCAACTGTGTGTGGCTCGCTATTAATCTGTCTGCAAGTGTGTAACAGGTAGGTCATCATTCAGTTTCTATACATTTATTGACTTTCTTTGTTTGTCTCACAGGTTTTTCGGAAAGCATGACCGCCTCCCTCCCTTCCTGATGGAGGATCTGTCCTTCAAGAGTCTGTGCATCTGCAACTGTGTGTGAGTTGCTACTATCTGTCTGCAAGTGTGTAACAGGTTGGTGATCATTCAGTTTCTATACATGTATTGACTTTCTTTTTTCTGTTATAGGTTCTCAAGAAGTCCATCAACCTCTTCTTCTCCCTGAAGGTGTATCCTTCTAACAAATATTCTCATCTGTAACTGTCTGTGGTTCGCTAACCATCATTCTGCAACTCTGTAACAGGTAAGTGATCATTCAGTGTCTATACATGTATTGCCTTTTTGTTGTCTTACAGACTTTCAGGACCAATGGCTCCCCACTTCCTGATGTTGCATACAGCCAACAAGGGACTGTCCATTGCAACTGTGTGTGACTCGCTACTATCTGTCTGCAAGTGTGTAACACATAAATCATCATTCAGTTTCTGTACATGTATTGACTTTCTTTGTTTGTCTTACAGGTTTTACGGACAGCATGACCGCCTCCCTCCCTTCCTCATGGAGGATCTGTCCTTCAAGGGTCTGTGCATCTGCAACTGTGTGTGTCTCGCCATTAATCTGTCTGCAAGTGTGTAACAGGTAGGTCATCATTCAGTTTCTATACATGTATTGACTTTCTTTGTTTGTCTTACAGGTTTTTAAGTAAGCATGACTGCCTCCCTCCGTTCCTGATGTTGGATCTGTCCTTTAAGGGTCTGTGCATCTTCAACTATGTGTGAGTCGCCACTATCTGTCTGCAAGTGTGTAACAGGTTGGTGAGCATTCAGTTTCTATACATGTATTGACTTTCTTTTTTGTGTTACAGGTTCTCAAGAAGTCCATTAACCTCTTTTTCTCCCTGAAGGTGTATCCTTCTAAGAAATATTTTCATCTGCAACTGTGTGTGGTTCGCTGTCCATCATTCTGCAACTCTGTAACAGGTAAGTGATCATTCAGTGTCTATACATATATTGCCTTTTTGATGTCTTACAGGCTTTCAGGACCAATGGCTCCCCCCTTCCTGATGGTCCATACAGTCAACAAGGTTCTGTCCATTGCAACTGTGTGTGGCTCGCTATTAATCTGTCTGCAAGTGTGTAACAGGTAGGTCATCATTCAGATTCTATACATGTATTGACTTTCTTTGTTTGTCTTACAGGTTTTACGGACAGCATGACCGCCTCCCTCCCGTCATGATGGAGGATCTGTCCTTCAAGGGTCTGTGCATCTGCAACTGTGTGTGGCTCGCTATTAATCTGTCTGCAAGTGTGTAACAGGTTGGTGATCATTCAGTTTCTATACATGTATTGACTTTCTTTTTTGTGTTACAGATTCTCAAGAAGTTCATCAACCTCCTGTTCTCCCTGAAGTTGTGTCCTACTTACAGATATTTTCATCTGTAACTGTGTGTAGTTCGCTGTCCATCATTCTGCAACTCTGTCACAGCTAAGTGATCATTCAGTGTCTATACATTTATTGCCTTTTTGTTGTCTTACAGGCTTTCAGGACCAATGGCTCCCCACTTCCTGATGTTGCATACAGCCAACAAGGGACTGTCCATTGCAACTGTGTGTGACTCGCTACTATCTGTCTGCAAGTGTGTAACAGGTTGGTGATCATTCAGTTTCTATACATGTATTGACTTTCTTTTTTCTGTTATAGGTTCTCAAGAAGTCCATCAACCTCTTCTTCTCCCTGAAGGTGTATCCTTCTAACAAATATTCTCATCTGTAACTGTCTGTGGTTCGCTAACCATCATTCTGCAACTCTGTAACAGGTAAGTGATCATTCAGTGTCTATACATGTATTGTCTTTTTGATGTCTTACAGGCTTTCAGAACCAACGGCTCCCACCTTCCTGATGTTGCATACAGACAACAACGGTCTGTCCATTGCAACTGTTTGTGGCTTGCTATTAATCTGTCTGCAAGTGTGTAACAGGTAGGTCATCATTCAGTTTCTATACATGTATTGACTTTCTTTGTTTGTCTTACAGGTTTTACGGACAGCATGACCGCCTCCCTCCCTTCCTGATGGAGGATTTGTCCTTCAAGGGTCTGTGCATCTGCAACTGTGTGTTGCTCGCTATTAATCTGTCTGCAAGTGTGTAACAGGTAGGTCATCATTCAGTTTCTATACATGTATTGACTTTCTTTGTTTGTCTTACAGGTTTTTTGGACAGCATGACCGCCTCCCTCCCTTCCTGATGGAGGATCTGTCCTTTGAGGGTCTGTGTATCTGCAACTGTGTGTGAGTTGCTACTATCAGTTTCTGTACATGTATTGACTTTCTTTGCTTGTCTTACAGGTTTTACGGACAGCATGACCGCCTCCCTCCCTTCCTGATGGAGGATCTGTCCTTCGAGGGTCTGTGCATCTGCAACTGTGAGTGGCTCGCTATTAATCTGTCTGCAAGTGTGTAACAGGTAGGTCGTCATTCAGTTTGTATACATGTATTGACTTTCTTTTTTGTGTTACAGGTTCTCAAGAAGTCCATTAACCTCTTCTTCTCCCTGAAGGTGTATCCTTCTAACAAATATTTTCATCTGCAACTGTGTGTGGTTTGCTGTCCATCATTCTGCAACTCTATAACAGGTAAGTGAGCATTCAGTGTCTATACATATATTGCCTTTTTGATGTCTTACAGGTTTTCAGGACCAATGGCTCCCCCCTTCCTGATGGTCCATACAGTCAGCAAGGGTCCGTCCATTGCAACTGTTTGTGGCTCGCTATTAATCTGTCTGCAAGTGTGTAACAGGTAGGTCATCATTCAGTTTCTATACATGTATTGACTTTCTTTTTTGTGTTACAGTTTCTCAAGAAGTCCTTCAACCTCTTATTTTCCCTGAAGGTGTATCCTTGTGACAAATATATTTTTATCTGCAACTGTGTGTTGTTCGCTGTCCATCATTCTGCATCTCTGTTACAGGTAAGTGATCATTCAGTTTCTATACATGTATTGCCTTTATGTTGTCTTCCAGGCTTTCAGGACCAGTGGCTCCCCCTTCCTGATGGTGCACACAGCCAACAAGGGTCTGTCCATTGCAACTGTGTGTGTGTGGCTCACTATCTATCTGTCTGCAAGTGTGTAACAGGTAGGTGATCATTCAGTTTCTGTACATGTATTGACTTTCTTTTTTTTGTCTTAAAGGTTTTTCGGACAGCATGAACCCCCCCTCCCTCCCTGATGGTGGATCTGTCCTACAAGAGTCTGTGCATCTGCAGCTGTGTGTGGTTCGCTGTCCATCATTCTGCAACTCTTTAACAGGTAAGTGATCATTCAGTGTCTTCACATGTATTGCCTTTTTGATGTCTTACAGGCTTTCAGGACCAATGGCTCCCCCCTTCCTGATGATGCAAACAGTCAACAAGGGCGTGTCCATTGCAACTGTCTGTTACTCGCTACTATATGTCTGCAAGTGTGTAACAGGTCAGTGATCATTCAGTGTCTATTCATGTATTTCCTTTTTGTTATCTTACAGGCTTTCAGGACCAATGGCTCCCCCCTTCCTGATGGTCCATACAGTCAACAAGGGTCTGTCCATTGCAACTGTTTGTGGCTCGCTATTAATCCGTCTGTAAGTGTGTAACAGGTAGGTCATCGTTCAGTTTCTATACATGTATTGACTTTCTTTGTTTGTCTTACAGGTTTTTCGGACAGCATGACCGCCTCCCTCCCTTCCTGATGTTGGATCTGTCCTTCAAGGGTCTGTGCATCTGCAACTGTGTATGGCTTAATCTGTCTGCAAGTGTGTAACAGGTTGGTGATCATTCAGTTTCTATACATGTATTGACTTTCTTTTTTGTGTTACAGATTCTTAAGATGTTCATCAACCTCTTCTTCTCCCTGAAGGTGTATCCTTCTAACAAATATTTTCATCTGTAACTTTGTGTGGCTCGCTGTCCATCATTCTGCAACTCTGTAACAGGTAAGTGATCATTCAGTGTCTATACATGTATTGCCTTTTTGTTGTCTTACAGGCTTTTAGGACCAATGGCTCCCCCCTTCCTGCTGGTCCATACAGTCAACAAGGGTCTATCCATTGCAACTGTGTGTGGCTTGCTGTTAATCTGTCTGCAAGTGTGTAACAGGTTGTTGATCATTCAGTTTCTATACATGTATTGACTTTATTTTTTGTGTTACAGATTCTCAAGAAGTTCATCAACGTCTTCTCCCTGAAGGTGTATCCTTCTAACAAATTTTTTCATCTGTAACTGTTTGTCGTTCGCTGTCCATCATTCTGCAACTCTGTAACAGGTAAGTGATCATTCAGTGCCTATACATTTATTGCCTTTTTGTTGTCTTGCAGGCTTTCAAGACCAATGGCTCCCCCCTTCCTAATGGTCCATTGCAACTGTGTGTGACTCGCTATCAATCTGTCTGCAAGTGTGTAACAGGTTGGTGATCATTCAGTTTCTATACATGTATTGACTTTCTTTTTTGAGTTACAGGTCCTCAAGAAGTCCATCAACCTCTACTTCTCCCTGAAGGTGTAACCTTCTAACAAATATATTTTCATCTGCAACTGTGTGTGGTTCGCTGTCCATCATTCTGCAACTCTGTAACAGGTAAGAGATCATTCAGTGTCTATACATGTATTGCCTTTTTGTTGTCTTACAGGCTTTCAGGTCCAATAGCTTCCCCCTTCCTCATGGTCCATACAGTCAACAAGGATCTGTCCATAACAACTGTGTGTGGCTCGCTATTAATCTGTCTGCAAGTGTGTAACAGGTAGGTCATCATTCAGTTTCTATACATGTATTGACTTTCTTTTTTGTGTTACAGGTTCTCAAGAAGTCCATTAACCTCTTCTTCTCCCTGAAGGTGTATCCTTCTAACAAATATTTTCATCTGCAACTGTGTGTGGTTCGCTGTCCATCATTCTGCAACTCTGTAATAGGTAAGTGATCATTCAGTGTCTATACATATATTGCCTTTTTGATGTCTTACAGGCTTTCAGGACCAATGGCTCCCCCCTTCCTGATGGTCCATACAGTCAACAAGGTTCTGTCCATTGCAACTGTGTGTGGCTCGCTATTAATCTGTCTGCAAGTGTGTAACAGGTAGGTCATCATTCAGTTTCTATACATTTATTGACTTTCTTTGTTTGTCTCACAGGTTTTTCGGAAAGCATGACCGCCTCCCTCCCTTCCTGATGGAGGATCTGTCCTTCAAGAGTCTGTGCATCTGCAACTGTGTGTGAGTTGCTACTATCTGTCTGCAAGTGTGTAACAGGTTGGTGATCATTCAGTTTCTATACATGTATTGACTTTCTTTTTTCTGTTATAGGTTCTCAAGAAGTCCATCAACCTCTTCTTCTCCCTGAAGGTGTATCCTTCTAAAAAAAATATTCTCATCTGTCACTGTCTGTGGTTCGCTAACCATCATTCTGCAACTCTGTAACAGGTAAGTGATCATTCAGTGTCTATACATGTATTGCCTTTTTGTTGTCTTACAGACTTTCAGGACCAATGGCTCCCCACTTCCTGATGTTGCATACAGCCAACAAGGGACTGTCCATTGCAACTGTGTGTGACTCGCTACTATCTGTCTGCAAGTATGTAACACATAAATCATCATTCAGTTTCTGTACATGTATTGATATTCTTTGTTTGTCTTACAGGTTTTTCAGACAGCATGACTGCCTCCCTCCGTTCCTGATGTTGGATCTGTCCTTCGAGGGTCTGTGCATCTGCAACTGTGAGTGGCTCGCTATTAATCTGTCTGCAAGTGTGTAACAGGTAGGTCATCATTCAGTTTGTATACATGTATTGACTTTCTTTTTTGTGTTACAGGTTCTCAAGAAGTCCATTAACCTCTTCTTCTCCCTGAAGGTGTATCCTTCTAACAAATATTTTCATCTGCAACTGTGTGTGGTTTGCTGTCCATCATTCTGCAACTCTATAACAGGTAAGTGAGCATTCAGTGTCTATACATATATTGCCTTTTTGATGTCTTACAGGTTTTCAGGACCAATGGCTCCCCCCTTCCTGATGGTCCATACAGTCAGCAAGGTTCTGTCCATTGCAACTGTGTGTGGCTCGCTATTAATCTGTCTGCAAGTGTGTAACAGGTTGTTGATCATTCAGTTTCTATACATGTATTGACTTTATTTTTTGTGTTACAGATTCTCAAGAAGTTCATCAACGTCTTCTCCCTGAAGGTGTATCCTTCTAACAAAATTTTCATCTGTAACTGTTCGTCGTTCGCTGTCCATCATTCTGCAACTTTGTAACAGGTAAGTGATCATTCAGTGCCTATACATTTATTGCCTTTTTGTTATCTTACAGGCTTTCAAGACCAATGGCTCCCCCCTTCCTAATGGTCCATTGCAACTGTGTGTGACTCGCTATCAATCTGTCTGCAAGTGTGTAACAGGTTGGTGATCATTCAGTTTCTATACATGTATTGACTTTCTTTTTTGTGTTACAGGTCCTCAAGAAGTCCATCAACCTCTTCTTCTCCCTGAAGGTGTATCCTTCTAACAAATATTTTCATCTGTATCTGTGTGTGGTTCGCTGTTCATCATTCTGCAACTCTGTCACAGGTAAATGATCACTCAGTGTCTATACATGTATTGCCTTTTTGTTATCTTCCAAGCTTTCAGGACCAATGGCTCCCCCCCTTCCTGATGGTCCATACAGTCAACAAGGGTCTGTCCATTGCAACTGTGTGTGAGTCGCTACTATCTATCTGCAAGTGTGTAAAAGGTTGGTGATCATTCAGTTTCTATACATGTATTGACATGCATTTTTCATCTTACAGGTTTTTTGGACAGCATGACCGCCTCCCTCCCTTCCTGATACTGGATCTGTCCTTCAAGGGTCTGTGCATCTGCAACTGTGTGTGACTCGCTATCAATCTGTCTGCAAGTGTGTAACAGGTTGGTGAGCATTCAGTTTCTGTACATGTATTGACTTTCTTTTTTGTGTTACAGTTTCTCAAGAAGTTCATCAACCTCTTCTTCTCCCTGAACGTGTATCCTTCTAACAAATAAATTTTCATCTGCAACTGTGTGTAGTTCGCTGTCCATCATTCTGCAACTCTGTAACAGGTAGGTGATCATTCAGTTTCTATACATGTATTGCCTTTTTGTTGTCTTACAGGCTTTCAGGACCAATGGCTCCCCCCTTCCTGATGGTGCATTCAGCCAACAAGTGTCTGTCCATTGCAACTGTGTGTGGCTCGCTATCACTGTCTGCAAGTGTGTAACAGGTAGGTGTTCATTCAGTTTCTATACATGTATTGACTTTCTTTTTTGTGTTACAGGTTCTGAAGAAGTCCATCAACCTCTTCTTCTCCCTGAAGGTGTATCCTTCTAACAAATACATTTTCATATGCAACTGTGTGTGGTTTGCTGTCCATCATTCTGCAACTCTGTAACAGGTAAGTGATCATTCAGTGTCTATACATGTATTGCCTTTTTGTTGTCTTACAGACTTTCAGGACCAGTGGCCCTCCCCTTCCTGATGGTCCATACAGTCAACAAGGGTCTGTGCATCTGCAACTGTGTGTGGCTCGCTATTAATCTGTCTGCAAGTGTGTAACAGGTTGGTGATCATTCAGTTTCTATACATGTATTGACTTTCTTTGTTTGTCTTACAGGTTTTTCGGACAGCATGACCGCCTCCCTCCCTTCCTGATGGTGGATCTGTCCTTCAAGGGTCTGTGCATCTGCAACTGTGTGTGGCTTAATCTGTCTGCAAGTGTGTAACAGGTTGGTGATCATTCAGTTTCTATACATGTATTGACTTTCTTTTTTGTGTTACAGATTCTTAAGATGTTCATCAACCTCTTCTCCCTGAAGGTGTATCCTTCTAACAAATATTTTCATCTGTAACTTTGTGTGGCTCGCTGCCCATCATTCTGCAACTCTGTAACAGGTAAGTGATCATTCAGTGTCTATACATGTATTGCCTTTTTGTTGTCTTACACGCTTTTAGGACCAATGGCTCCCCCCTTCCTGATGGTCCATACAGTCAACAAGGGTCTATCCATTGCAACTGTGTGTGGCTCGCTATTAATCTGTCTGCAAGTGTGTAACAGGTTGTTGATCATTCAGTTTCTATACATGTATTGACTTTATTTTTTGTGTTACAGATTCTCAAGAAGTTCATCAACGTCTTCTCCCTGAAGGTGTATCCTTCTAACAAATTTTTCATCTGTAACTGTTCGTCGTTCGCTGTCCATCATTCTGCAACTTTGTAACAGGTAAGTGATCATTCAGTGCCTATACATTTATTGCCTTTTTGTTATCTTACAGGCTTTCAAGACCAATGGTTCCCCCCTTCCTAATGGTCCATTGCAACTGTGTGTGACTCGCTATCAATCTGTCTGCAAGTGTGTAACAGGTTGGTGATCATTCAGTTTCTATACATGTATTGACTTTCTTTTTTGAGTTACAGGTCCTCAAGAAGTCCATCAACCTCTACTTCTCCCTGAAGGTGTATCCTTCTAACAAATATATTTTCATCTGCAACTGTGTGTGGTTCGCTGTCCATCATTCTGCAACTCTGTAACAGGTAAGTGATCATTCAGTTTCTATACATGTATTGACTTTTTGTTCACTTACAGGCTTTCAGGACCAATGGCTCCCCCCTTCCTGATAGTTGCAATGGACAGAACCTTGTTGGCTGTATGCACCGTGAGTGTGGCTCGCTATCTATCTGTATCCAAGTGTGTAACAGGTAGGTGATCATTCAGTTTCTATACATGTATTGACTTTCTTTTTTGTGTTACAGGTTTTCAAGAAGTCTTTCAACCTCTTATTTTCCCTGAAGGTGTATCCTTGTGAGAAATATATTTTTATCTGCAACTGTGTGTTGTTCGCTGTCCATCATTCTGCATCTCTGTTACAGGTAAGTGATCATTCAGTTTCTATAAATGTATTGCCTTTTTCTTGTCTTACAGACTTTCAGGACCAGTGGCCCTCCCCTTCCTGATGGTCCATACAGTCAACAAGGGTCTGTGCATCTGCAACTGTGTGTGGCTCGCTATTAATCTGTCTGCAAGTGTCTAACAGGTAGGTCATCATTCAGTTTCTATACATGTATTGACTTTCTTTGTTTGTCTTACAGGTTTTACGGAAAGCATGACCGCCTCCCTCCCTTCCTGATGGAGGATCTGTCCTTCGAGGGTCTGTGCATCTGCAACTGTTTGTGGTTCGCTATTAATCTGTCTGCAAGTGTGTAACAGGTAGGTCATCATTCAGTTTCTATACATTTATTGACTTTCTTTGTTTGTCTTACAGGTTTTTCGGAAAGCATGACCGCCTCCCTCCCTTCCTGATGGAGGATCTGTCCTTCAAGGGTCTGTGCATCTGCAACTGTGTGTGAGTTGCTACTATCTGTCTGCAAGTGTGTAACAGGTTGGTGATCATTCAGTTTCTATACATGTATTGACTTTCTTTTTTCTGTTATAGGTTCTCAAGAAGTCCATCAACCTCTTCTTCTCCCTGAAGGTGTATCCTTCTAACAAATATTCTCATCTGTAACTGTCTGTGGTTCGCTAACCATCATTCTGCAACTCTGTAACAGGTAAGTGATCATTCAGTGTCTATACATGTATTGTCTCTTTGTTGTCTTACAGGCTTTCAGAACCAACGGCTCCCACCTTCCTGATGTTGCACACAGACAACAACGGTCTGTCCATTGCAACTGTTTGTGGCTTGCTATTAATCTGTCTGCAAGTGTGTAACAGGTAGGTCATCATTCAGTTTCTATACATGTATTGACTTTCTTTGTTTGTCTTACAGGTTTTACGGACAGCATGACCGCCTCCCTCCCTTCCTGATGGAGGATTTGTCCTTCAAGGGTCTGTGCATCTGCAACTGTGTGTTGCTCGCTATTAATCTGTCTGCAAGTGTGTAACAGGTAGGTCATCATTCAGTTTCTATACATGTATTGACTTTCTTTGTTTGTCTTACAGGTTTTTTGGACAGCATGACCGCCTCCCTCCCTTCCTGATGGAGGATCTGTCCTTCGAGGGTCTGTGTATCTGCAACTGTGAGTGGCTCGCTATTAATCTGTCTGCAAGTGTGTAACAGGTAGGTCATCATTCAGTTTCTATACATGTATTGCCTTTCTTTTTTGTGTTACAGGTTCTGAAGATGTCCATCAACCTCTTCTTCTCCCTGAAGGTGTATCCTTCTAACAAATACATTTTCATGTATTGCCTTTTTGTTGTCTTACAGGCTTTCAGGACCAATGGCTCCCACCTTCCTGATGGTGCATACAGTCAAAAAGTGTCTGTCCATTGCAACTGTGTATGGTTCGCTGTCCATCATTCTGCAACTCTGTAACAGGTAAGTGATCATTCAGTCTATATACATGTATTGCCTTTTTGGCAAGAATGGCTCCCCCCTTCCTGATGGTCCATTGCAACTGTGTGTGACTCGCTATCAATCTGTCTGCAAGTGTGTAACAGGTTGGTGATCATTCAGTTTCTATACATGTATTGACATTCTTTGTTTGTCTTACAGGTTTTTCGGACAGCATGACTGCCTCCCTCCCTTCCTGTTGGTGGATCTGTCCTTCAAGGGTCTGTGCATCTGCAACTGTGTGTGAGTCGCTACTATCTGTCTGCAAGTGTGTAACAGGTTGTTGATCAATCAGTTTCTATACATGTATTGACTTTCTTTTTTGTGTTACAGATTCTCAAGAAGTTCATCAACGTCTTCTCCCTGAAGGTGTATCCTTCTAACAAATATTTTAATCTGTAACTGTGTGTGGTTTGATGTTCATCATTCTGCAACTCTGTAACAGGTAAGTGATCATTCAGTGTCTATACATATATTGCCTTTTTGTTGTCTTACAGGCTTTCAGGACCAATGGCTCCCCCCTTCCTGATGGTCCATACAGTCAACAAGGGTCTGTCCATTGCAACTGTGTGTGGTTCGCTATTAATCTGTCTGCAAGTGTGTAACAGGTTGTTGATCATTCAGTGTCTATACATGTATTGACTTTCTTTTTTGTGTTACAGATTCTCAAGAAGTTCATCAACGTCTTCTCCCTGAAGGTGTATGCTTCTAACAAATTCTTTCATCTGTAACTGTGTGTCGTTTGCTGTCCATCATTCTGCAACTCTGTAACAGGTAAGTGATCATTCAGTGCCTATACATTTATTGCCTTTTTGTTGTCTTACAGGCTTTCAAGACCAATGGCTCCCCCCTTCCTGATGGTCCATTGCAACTGTGTGTGACTTGTTATCAATCTGTCTGCAAGTGTGTAACAGGTTGGTGATCATTCAGTTTCTATACATGTATTGACTTTCTTTTTTGTGTTACAGGTCCTCAAAAGTCCATCAACCTCTTCTTCTCCTCGAAAGTGTATCCTTCTAACAAATATTTTCGTCTGTATCTGTGTGTGGTTCGTTGTCCATCATTCTGCAACTCTGTAACAGATAAGTGATCATTCAGTGTCTATACATGTATTGCCTTTTTGTTGTCTTACAGGCTTTCAGGACCAATGGCTCCCCCCTTCCTGATGGTCCATTGCACCTGTGTGTGACTCGCTACTATCTGTCTACAAGTGTGTAACAGGTAGGGGATCATTCAGTTTCTAAACATGTATTGACTTTCTTTTTTGTGTTACAGGTTCTTAAGACGTTCATCAACCTCTTCTTCTCCCTGAAGGTGTATCCTTCTAACAAATATTTTAATCTATAACTGTGTGTGGTTTGATGTTCATAATTCTGCAACTCTGTCACAGGTAAGTGATCATTCAGTGTCTATACATGTATTGCCTTTTTGTTGGGTTACAGGCTTTCAGGACCAATGGCTCCTGATGGTCCATACTGTCAACAAGGGTCTGTCCATTGCAACTGTGTGTGGTCTGTCTGCAAGTGTGTAACAGGTAGATCATCATTCAGTTTCTCTACTTGTATTGACTTTTCTTATTTGTCTTACAGGTTTTTCTGACAGCATGACTGCCTCCCTCCCTTCCTGATGGTGGATCTGTCCTTCAAGGTTCTGTCCTTTGCAACTGTGTGCAGCTCGCTATTAATCTGTCTGCAAGTGTGTAACAGGTAGGTCATCATTCAGTTTCTATACATGTATTGACTTTCTTTTTTGAGTTACAGGTCCTCAAGAAGTCCATCAACCTCTTCTTCTACCTCCTCTTCTAACAAATATTTTCATCTGAAAATAAGTGATCATTCAGTTTCTATACATGTATTGCCTTTTTGTTGTCTTATAGGCTTTCAGGACCAATGGCTCCCTCTCTTCCCGATGGTGCATACATCAGGAAGGGATCTTAACTTCAAGTCAACTGTGTGTGGCTCGCTATCTATCTGTCTGCAAGTGTGTAAGAGGTAGGTGGTCATTCAGTTTTTATACATGTATTTCCTTTTTTTTGTTTTACATGTTCATGACCCCATGAGCCCCTCCCTCCCTGACCATGCATCCAGCCACCACAGTCTGTCCATCTGCAGCTGTCTTGCTCGCTGTCTATTGTTCTGCAACTGCGTTAGAGTTAAGTGATCTTTCAGTTTCAAAACCCGTATTGACTTTATTTGTTGTCTTACAGGTTCTGAGGATGTCATTATCCCCTCCCTCCCTGATGGTGCATCTGTCCATCAAGGGTCCATCCATCTTCACCTGTGTATGGCTCACTGTCTATCTGTGTGCAACTGTCTAACAGGTAGGTGATCCCCATCCTGAAGGTCTGTCCTTCTGCAACTGTTTGTTTTTTGCTTTATATCGGTCTGCTTCTGTGTAACACATAGGTGATCATAACGTTTCTATATATGTATTTTCATTTTTTTGGTGTTACAGGTTCATACCCCCCCCGTAATGGTGGATCCCGGCAACAAGGTTCTGTCCATCTGAATCTTCTTTTTGTGCTTCTTGATTCAGACTGTTGTCAGTCCACCCACTGCTCCTGACTCAGTCCCAGTGATGAGCTCCACTGGTAGAGAGACCTCACTTCTGGTTCTGTGGTGGACCCTCTGCTCAGAACTCCATTAGGACATCTCCATCCCTACAGCCTGCAGCTAGGCCGAGAAATTAAGCAGCGCCTGTGCTCAGAGTGCCGCTGTCCCGCTCGGAGTATGGAGGTCCAGATCGCAGAGGTCTTCAGCTCACCAACTGGGACAAGCTTCGCCCCTCACTTTGAACTGGACACAAGCAGAGAGCCACTGCCTAAGCAGCCCAAGAGGAAAAGGAGGAGGCGAAGACACTGAGATCAGGAAAAGCAGCAAACATGACTTTTAACTCCTTTTTACTATTTTAACTACTTTTCTTCTTCTTCTTTATCTTATTATTATTATTATTATTATTATTATTATTATTGTTGTGTACTTTTTTCCCTCATAACTGATGTACTGTCATGAACTTTGGCACAGAAATGTGCAATTGTGAAATATAAGCTTAATAATAGAACTGTACATTTTACATTAGGGTTCACACCTTAATCTATAAACCTAGCTCTTTGTTACTTTTTTTTAAACTTTTTATTTATTCTATTTATTGTTTTGTGTATTTTTCTCTTTTAGTATAATACTTGTTAACGGTCTGTTTTTTTTTGTTACATGTCATACTTGTGTTGCTCTTACCAAGTAAAATTGTAACATAGTTGGCGGAATAAAGAGATTCTGAGATTTGGGGTTTACTGTGTAAAGTGGTCTGTTTTCATCTATTTCCAGAGGTAAAAAGTAACATTCCAACTTCTTTCATTACAGTAGTTTTAATAATGTATGAGGACATCACATATTTGGGCCATAGGTCATCTTCATTCATCTTTAATCAATTTCAAATGCATTAATAAAAGTCGATTAATCATCAGCTGCCAACAATGCCTCCCAAAACCTGTTAAATCTCTACTTTTTCAAACTGAGGATTAAATCTAATTAAATCTAAACTGGTTTATGCTGGTCTAGTATGCTATTTTTTTCTAGAAGGGCAGTTTCTCAAAGGTTTATAGTCTTTGCGATGCTCTTATACTGTAACACCTGCTGGTGCGAGGTGCGTTCCACTGATGTGTCTCTGTGCATTTTCACCACTTAAACAGTAAATAAGCCTGTTAAAGAATTGATTGTCCATAAAATAATCTTATGAATTATTCACACTGGATTATGAATTCTTTCTAGAAAACAAGCAGTACATTCTATTACACCAAATACAATAATTAATAAATACAATTAATGAAAGTCCAAATTAACTAAAATAATGACAATCACTTGTTAGTGTTACTTTTATGGTAATAGAAGGGAAGTGGTATTTTGAGGAAACAATATTTTGTAGACAACAGTAAACAATTATTCAATATTTAAATTTACTTTTGGTATTATATTATAAATGGATTATTCTATTATATATTTTCATTATGTAATATCACATTATAATATTGTTTTTATAAGCACAGTCTATACTTACCTGAAATATCGAGAGTCTCAACACCCAACTGAATGACATGTGGAAGAAGCGCCATGTAGCGATTATTATATGTCAGTAACAGCTTCCTTGTATAAAGACTCAGCGCTTCTAGGTGTAAGTAGGTCAGACGGGCCGGTGCCGCGAAACCTCTATCCCCCCCGACTGTCCCATTGGTTAAAATGTTGCACATGATTAATTGCCCATCTTCACACAGCTGTCATACTTATATGCCAGATTAAAATTTATGGAAAGATATTAATTGATCTTTACTGAGATGTTTTTATCTGAATAAAGTTTTGCTTTTATCATTTATAAATTATATGGTCTATATGAAGCTGTTCAAAATTGTAATTTATAAATGATTCATCATTTTTATACAGATAACAGCTCTCACTGGAACACAGAACAGAGGAAAACAACTCAACACACTTTTAATCAACAATTATAAGACTTCAGTGGTTTCAGTGGTTAAAAATGTTTGAATGTTTTTTCTGGTCTTTCAGGCAGGAATCATCTTTAATATTTAATTACTAAAGCAGAAGAAATCCTTACATTAATTAATAAGAAAAAAATGTAATTGTTTTGAACTCCAAAGCGTCTGAACAAAAGACATCTACAATACGAGAGGGTCTCTGGTAATTCTTGTTCCTCCAGCAGCAGCAGAGTCACTGGGTCAAACGAAACGAGCCTCTCATTTCTTTTATGATTGATACAGTCAGTTACAGATTCTGGCCGCTAGACGGCGACAAAGCGCCAATTACACGGGTGTTACTCCAGCAAGGGCAGACATATGTTTGTCGTAGCGTCTCTGTTTCTGGTAAACGTGTTATTAATAACTGTATATTCAGTGCCAGCATTTAATCATTTATCTGGCGCCCTGGTGGTGTCCAGCACTTTTCTGATACAATCAACGAAAAAATCACCAATTTAATTTAATTTAATTTAAAAACATCTGTTAAAAGCCATCACTGTTAATACATTTAAATTCATGTAAAATCATTGATTGAATAATTCAATATCAGTATAATTTAAAAATGTTAAAAATGATAAACGCTGTGAGGGGAAAATACAGCGCTGATGTCATGTGGTTAAGTGACCAGCAGATGGCAAATATACCGTTTAATATCAGACTGAGTTAAACCTGTGTTAAAAGACCAGCAGCTGGAAAGCTCCAGTAGAAATCCTGATTTAATGATCATATAAATGATCAGGACAGACGAAGAGGTTCGTTAAGCAGGGTGACCAGACGCCCTCTTTTTACCGGACATGTTCTCTTTTTGGGATGTGAAAAATGTGTGCGCATTTATTTCACATCTGTGTCTCTTTCTACAGTCACTACTCAGTCTGTGTGCGGATTTATACACTGGAGTTTAATATTAGAGAACAACACACAATTTCCTAAATGTCAAGGTCACAATGTAGTCCTATGTGAATTTGTCCTAACAGGAGTGAGCAGTATTTTAAACATATTTAATGAGTTGCATATATTCTAATGCACAGTATAAAAATGTAAATGAGGTATTTGGAAAAAAAACACTGATCAAAATTAGAGAACACTCTCAGACACCTGCAAATTGTTGGTGTTAATCTGGCACGTGGTGCTAATTTCCTTAATTATCTGACAAACCCTATTTAACTGGCAGCATAACTTTCCTGTTTTCACTGACTTTGCAAGATGGAAAGCCGTTCCAAAGTGACTAAAACCCTCCGTCAGCAGGTTGTCAAGATGAAGGCCAAAAGGGTGACCCTATTAGCCATAGCAAGAGAAGTTGGTCATTCCAAGTCTGTGATTTCTAGAATACTGCATCTTTACAACACCACAAACTCATTCAAGCCCCCCAAGAAGGCTGGTCATCCACGAAAGACAAATGCAAGAGAGGACAGGATAATGCAGAGAATCTCCATGGGCAATCGGTTCAACACTGCAGCTGGAATTGCTCAGCAGTTCAACGTTTACAAGCATTTGGACTGAAATCCCACTCTGCAGTGACCAAACCTCTCATTAGCAGAAAGAATCAAAAGGCTAGATTAACCTTTGCTGAGGAGCATGTTGTGTGGACAGAGGAAAAGTGTTCCAGAGTTCACTTTAGTGATAAAAGCAAGTTTCATTTATTTGGGTCTGATAGGAAACATTATGTTCGTTGACAAGCTGAGGAAAGACTGAACCCAAAGTGTGTAAAGAAGTCAGTGAAAGGTGGAGGAGGAAATGTCATGGGTTGTGGAATGTTTTCAGCAGCAGGAGTTGGGCCTCTCATATAGCTACATGGCAGAGTGAATGCAAGTGTGTATCAGAACCTTCTTCAACAACACGTGGTTCCTTCCTTGCATTTGTCACTCAATCAGCCAGCAATTTTCATGCGTGACAATGCCCCCTGTCACACAGCAAAACGGGTAAAGCAGTTCCTTGAAACTGAAAACATTGAAACAATGAATGGCCAGCTCAGAATCCTGATCTAAACCCAATAGAAAACCTCTGGAAAATCCTTGGTGATAAAGTTACGGCCAAGAAACCCACTACAGTCACCGAACTGTGGAAGAAACTGCAAGAAGAGTGGACCAAAATCCCACCAGAGCAGAGTGAGAGACTAGTGATGTCCTGTGGCCGCAAATGTGCTGAAGTCATTCAAAGCACATGCCTGTACACTTCCTACTGACTGGTGACTGTTGTAACCTTCAGAAAATGTAGTTGTAATCTTTCTCTGTGCTACAGTCATTGCTGTTCTCTAATTTTGATTATTGTGTTTTTTGTGAAATAAAAATTTGTTGTTGAATACTTTGGTTATTTTGTTAAATGCTGTTCTAGTGGTATGGTATATCCCTAACAAAAAATCCTTCAAATGTTGACCTATGAAGAAATTTTGATTTCCAGTGTACAGCTTTAAACACGCCTGTTGAAGCCCCGCCTTCTCACCGACACGATTGGTCTACATGTACAGGGGTCTACAGCAACCATTGGTCAAACTGCTTCTCACCACAGTAGATTGGCCACAGCCTAAAACACAAATGTAAATAAACACAAATGAGCTTGTCTGTATCTGAGTTTTTTATTTTATTTAGGAATTTGTTTATATATTTTACATTGACATGAATCTGAGAAACTTAAGTAAACGGTGGTAAAAGTAAAACGTTTTTTTATTTTACTTGACACTCAAGTTGGACTGGAAGGAGATGATTTGGCCCTGTAAGCAGAGTAAGGCTATTTATTAATTTTTTTAAATGAGTAAATGTACGTGCTTTAATGTTCATAAACAAACTTGCTTAAGATATTAAACATTACATATTAATGTCCTTCTCTTACTAAAATGACAAGTTACATGTTTTTATAAAGCACATTTAAACACTGCTTAAGTGAATTACACAGATAATAAAAGTAACACACACACACACACTCTATCACTGTCATTGTCCAGTTAAGCAAAAAAACAGCATATGCCGTGTTATACCGGTTCACATAGTGTGAGAGCACCGTTATGTTTCCTCACTTCAAAACAGAACTAACTGGGGTTATTGTAGTGACTGTGCTCCCACATTGGTGAGGATTTAAGCTGAACTTCTTTTCTGCATCATTCATGTTTAATTTTTTGGAATATATTTACTTCTTGATGTTACATTTATTTTAAAGATTACGTCTCCGCTCTGCCTCGCTTCGTTCATCTCCCTCTTATTTATTAATTTTTTCCAGAGTAGACAAAGTGCCACAGGTAACATAAGCGGATATGACCTGATATGACAAGGCGAGTAACACATACATCGTGCGACACAACGAATCCATAATGAAATTCGTTGCCAACACTTTTAATAATCGATTATTATCAATTTTATAGATTCGATGTAGCAGCTCTAATGCAGACATTTGCTCCAAGTCAGCCGTTTTGTACGTACTAGTGTCCTTCTGAAGTCGTACTGGTCTGCAGAGGAATGATTCCTTGAATTCTGAAACTAAAATACGAATGTTTAATTATTATTATTAATTATTTATTATTACTATTTTTTACATATAAATTTACGATTTCTGTACAAGATGTTAAGGTTGTACAGAGGCCAAACCTTAATCCACTGCATTCAACCGATACTCACTTCATAATCAATGCTAAACGAGTCTGCTTTCACTAAAGCTTTCTCTTCTTTTAAACATATCATGAGTTTTAACTCTTAAACAGTTTAAGAACTAGAGCTCAAGCTGTACGCACCTCTCCTCAGCCGTGCCGCAGAAGACTGGTGTTCTGCCGATTTGTGCTACCCATCCAAATGTGATCTGCGCAAGCGCGGACCCACAACCCACCAACAAATGCTTTCATGTGTTTTTTATGATAAATCTGTTTTTCTCACGTGCAAAATACAATCTCAGCAGACATGTAAAAAGTACTAGAGACCCAGACTTGAGTAAAAGTACAAGTGCTCTATCAAAAAAAGTGACTTGAGTAGAAGCAGAAGTGTCTTTAAGCTCCAGACTTCAGTAACTACATGCAATACTTAAGTACTTCCACTTAGATGTAGATGTAGAAATATATACAATACATACAATACTTAAGTACTTCCACTTAGATGTAGATGTAGAAATATCCCACCTACTGGTTTATTTAGGCACATTTACCTTCATAAATAAACACAAGGCTGCACAACTCGACCAGACCGCCATCGTCTGCATACTGATTATCATACAGGCGTCTCTGCCATCAATGAAGATAGGGTACAAACTACATCCTCTCCTTATTAGAAGGACTTGAGCAGCTTTGGTGTAGAGATGGTCATTGAGAAGCTTTTCAGAGTATTAACACAGTTCAGTGCTGTTGAAGCATTTGACTCCTGACTCCATGCTGCCACCTAGCGTCTAGTTTCATTTCCTACAATGACTGTTTCTGTCCTTTAATACAACGTTAATGGCAATTTGATATTTTCTAAATCAAATTAATATACCACTGAAATAATTCTCATTCTTATTAACAACCGATAAAAATAATAAAATTAACTTTATTTTACCTAAAAATGTCTCTCTCTTCTTTCTTTTTTTTTACATACTTTCACACACTCTGGAAAGTGGGCATCAGAGTGACTGCATTCAACCCATATTCACTTCCTAATCAATGCTGGACGAGTCTATGTGTGTCTGTTGGGATTGTTGGGCCCTCATCTGTTTAGAAGCATACTATCTTAATTGCTTCTGCCCTAACATTGCATTTAAACCACTCCTATTTGTTCAGAGGTGAACTTTCCAGTAGTGAAATATCTTCAATTAAGCAAAAGGTTACTATTAAATTTCCAAATTGAATTCAAAGGTGATTTACATTTGTTCCCAAGAAAGGAACAATGTAACTGAACAGTGATCAGTTAAAGGAGATGCTGAAATTTCACAGCTTAAAATACTATCTGTCACATTGTGAGGGATTAACCAGTAGTGTAGCCTTGAACACTGACCGTTATTGGAAGCATTAAACCAGGTGTACTGTCTGGCATTGGGGTTTCTTAGTCTCAATACTAATCTGACAGACTGTTGGAGGACAAGTTATTGAAAATATAATCAAAAAGATGATGCTGCCCTCTAGAGGGAAGACGGAGCCGTCTGGAACTACATTAAAGTCTTCTCCTATAACAACCTGATCTGTCGAGTATTTTACCTTCCATTACTTTATTACTTATCTTCCTACAAAGGTCTGCTTCAAATATTTGGTTAATCGCTGTACTGTTATTCCCATATACACAAACTAAAATGAATTTTGCTCCATCAGTATTCACAACTACCGTTGACCAATGGCATCTGTGTCACATACATGGTCCAATAAATCTACACTATGGTAGCATGCTTTGACAAGTAAGTGAAACTCACCAGGACATGTGATCCATGTACGAACGGTCCTAGTTAGCACAAGAAATATGCGTGGTGACGTCAACAACTAATCGACTATTAAATACTAATGAACTAATTGGGTCATCGATTTTTGTAGACTAAGTCGATTAGTTGTTGCACCCCTACAGCAGATATTCTGTCTGGTTTGTTCTAAAGCGTAATGAAATAAAAACAGTAATATTACTAATATTAGAATCTGAACAGTTGGTAATTATATGGAATATTATATGGAAATTATATAAACATCAGGGAAAATATGTAAAATTGGTATATTTGGAATTGTACAATAATATATGTTGTTTATATTCTGTAATATAACCTTATTTTTACTACAGACTCACTATAAGAGCTTATATGTAAATATGTTTATTTGGAACAGATCATGGATAATAGTGTAAAATAGTGTATATGTTTATATATTCTGTATTTGAATGTGAATATTGTATACTTCATAATAAAGTCACTATAAAAGATTTTAGTTGAGTTAGGGAAGCACTCATTTGTCAGCCTGATAATGTCTCTGTCTGTCTCTCTGCCTGTCTCTCAGTAAAGGCTGAAGAGGCCATGGACCAGCACAGATGTCTCTCCACCAGTGGAGCTCGTCTCGGACTGAGTCAGAAATAGTGGGTGGACTAACAGAAGTCTAAATCAAGTGTTATTCAGAACCTGATTTCTAAACATCTTCAGTTGAGTCATATATGAATGTTGCTGATCTGTTTCTTAAACTGGTTGTTTTTGGAACTAAATCTACATCTACAGAGGAGCTTTACTACCTCTGATCTGAAGGAGAAGTGTATTCAATGAGGGAGGAGCATAGTAATGAGGCCGCCCTGACCTGCAGATAAACGATTTCTCAAACCCTAAAACTAAAATATGAATATTTAATAATTATGTACATTTAACAATATTTATCTAAATTTCATAAAATACACCTCAGAACATAAATGTACCATTTCTGTAGGAGATGTTCCCAAATAAATCTTGCTGTTGGTAAAACAACCATTGAGGAGCAGATTGTGGTACTCATCATCCATAAGGAGCTGAAGGTCTGGACAGCGATGCCAAGGTTCCTATTTTCCTGTTATTTAAACAATTATTTTTTAAACCAGATATGAACCAATTATGGTTACCTGGTGGATTTGATTGCATTCTGCGACAACAGCATTAGTGAGGTCAGTATATTGGTTGATCACCCCACCTCATCATCCACAACTCTCCAACCCATCTCTAAAGTTTTGGATGGAGCACCATCCATCATTTCAGAAAACACAGTTCCACTGCTCCACAGCTCAATCTAACCTACAGGGGCTAGACAAGATGTGTGTGTGCGCATTTGCACATCTGTGTCAGCAATGGGTGCAACATAAAGTAGCTGAAAGCATTGTTTAGAAAGGTTGTCCACAAATATCTGGACTTATAGTGTAAGTTAAGTGAAACGCTTGGTAGGTTTGAAAGTAGGTTACTCTCAGACAACCCTGAAAAATGTACAGTGGTTGAATGTTCTTCTCCCATAGACACTGACCAGCCTAGGACCAGTGGACCGGAGAGTGATCCATACTGAGGCCATCGAACAGCAGGGAGTGCTTTTCACCAATGAAGCTTGTCTCTGGGACTGAATCAGGAGCAGTGGGTGTTCTGAAGTCAGTCTGAATCAAGAAGCACAACAAGAAGATTCAGAACCTGATTTCTGAACATCTTCAGTTGAGTCATGTACAGGTGCTGGTCATTAAATTAGAATATTTTGAAAAAGTTGATTTATTTCAGTAATTCCATTCAAAAAGGGAAACTTGTACATTATATTCATTCATTACACACAGACTGATATATTTCAAGTGTTTATTTCTTTTAATTTTGATGTTTATAGCTGACAACTAATGAAACCCCAAATTTAATATTTATATAATATCTATCAATATATATAATATTATTTTGATTTTAAACTACATATATTCTTAATTTATTATGTGTTGGTAACTTTTAATTATTTAGTAAATATTAATGAACCCCAGTCCCACTTTTTACAGTGCATGTCCCGCTTCATATCCACATCAGAAACAACTGAGTTTCCATTTAGTCTAGAAGGACAAGGCTTTACTCTATGAGGCCAAAACTCTATCATAAGTCTAGACTGATGATTCAACTCCACTCAGGTCATTTGTGGCTCTTAGTAACGCTGTTTCAGTGCTGTGGTCGGGTCTAAATCCAGACTAAAAGACCTAGTAAATGCTACTGTTGCGCACAGCAGCAGAAACACTGCTTTTTCTAGGACCTTGGCAATGAAGGGGAGATTTGAGATTGGTGTATAAGTACCAAGCTCATTGGGTTCAAGGTTAAGTTTTTTGAGAACAGGCTTTATAATTGCTGAATTAAGGGATTTAGGTATGTAGTCAATGTTGAGGGAAGAGTTAAATATGGCCAGTACTGATTGTATAACCCTAGGTAGAACCTGTTTAAACAACTGTGTTGGAACAGGATCTAGTACACATGAGGATGACTTTAATAGGCTATTCAGAGTATTCAGAGTGTGCATTAAAGCTGGTGCACCATTCATCAACATTCACTGCAGTGGTCAGGGATCACTGATTTTATCCTGCTAATGTCAGCAGGAATGGCTGAGTTAGTTTGTCTGTGACTGCTGGTGAGTTTATTTACAGTATTAAAAAGGAATCTGGGGATATTTTTGTTATTGTCTATTAGAGATGTGATTTATGACGATTTGGCTTTAATTAAAATGACTATGATGCCATTTAAGCCATAGAGAGTATGCGTATGGTCATTACACCAAGGCGCTAGCTTTCTCTCCCTAATTTGTTTGATCTTAATTGACGCAACATTGTCAAGATTAAAGCGGAGCACAGACAGCAGACCATCTGTTTCATACTCAAGATCTATATGATGAGATGGGCTGGAGATGGTTCAATCTGGAAGGTTATTATTAAATACACTAGCTGTAGACATTGTTATGGTACGTTTGCTCATAAAGCGAGGCGTCAGGTGGATATCCTGGTTTAAGACTACAAACATGATAAGGTAATGGTCAGAAATGGAGTCAGGCTGAGAAATGCTTACTAAATGTTCTGTTTCAATACACAGGGTCAGAACTAGGTCTAGAGTATAATTGGACCTATATCTATGAATTGGACCTATAACATTTTGATTGAATCCCAAAGCATCTAAGATTAATTTAAACCCAGTTCTAAGGGGGTCCTGAGTCTTTTCAAAGTGAATACTGAAATCTCCAACAATTAAAGCCTTATCAGTAGAGACAGCTACTTCTGAAAAGAAGTCAGCAATTTCACTAAGAAAATCTGTATAAGGTCCAGAAGGACGACAGACTGTAATAAGCAGGAAAGAGAGCTGCTTTGTAGAAGCCGGAGAAAAGCCTGCCACTTTAAGACTAAGCACTTCAAACGATTTAGCTTCATAACCTGAGTTTAGAATTATGCCTAGAACTGAATCATAGATTGTGGCTACGCCGCTGCCACGACCAGACCTGAGTGGATAACTGCAGTAGTTAAAGCCTGGGGGAGTCGATTCATTCACAGCAATAATTCATTAGGTTTAACCCACGTTTCGCAGAGACACAGTGAACTGAGGGGGTTTACAGTAAGAATTTCATTGACAATGACGGCTTTACGTGCTAGACACTGTACGTTTAACAGCCCAAACTTAACGCAGGAGTTGCTAGTACTCGGACATCACGAAGTGCTAACGTTGATTCTGATCGGGTCGTTAAAACTGATTTTTGAACGTCTACGATTGCGGATTATATGAGGGACAGACGCAGTCTCAATACTGCAGGGTTTATCTGATAAGCTATATGAGAGTGATACTGGTAAATTACTATTTCCCACACCATCCAAGAAATGGCAGAGTGAAACACTTACCTAGCCACTGTCTATTCACCTACCTGAGTGGTATGACTGGGTAGAGCCGCAGTGGAGCAGTGGAGAGTCGGCTGAACGGCTCACTCTCTTGACCATACGTGGACATGGGGCCGAAGATGATGATCCTGGTGTCTGTCTTCTTCCGGACAGTGTCCAGAAGTGTGCGGTAGTGCTCCTTCAGCTGCCTCGGGAGGAGATGCTGTTTGTTCCATTGTGGAGAACCACGGTGCCGATGGCAAGAGGCTTCTGCAGCACCGAGGAAAGGAGCCAGGCGATACCTACTGCCTCGTCTTCTGATTGTGGAGCTCGGCCTGTTTCTCGAACAGCCACTTGACCTGCTGGTCCAGCAGTGCAAGCTCCTTGCTGAGCGTCTGAGGAGCACGTTCCTCTGTGGTCACCATGTTCCTTGAGGTAAACAAACACACAGAAACATAATCGACAGATGGTGAGACGAAGGAACATGAAGTAAGAGGTCGCAGTTGGCACAAAGATTACAACACCAACTAGCTAAGAGAAATAAGCAAAAGCAAAGATGAAGGAATATTAACTAAGGACTAGGAGGAACAAGTATTTTTCAAGTAATAAGAGAGCAAACAAACAAACAGCAGGTGAGCGAGCATACGACCTGTCCACCGGAACCAGAAACACTTGCAGAGTTCATAGCTTTATGATGGGAGAGTCATATGTCTGCTGTAACTGGTGGGTCATCATTTCCTATCTGTGGGGCTCTGGTAGGAATCTGCACCCAACATGTTGCACAGCTGGACTGTAATACCTTTATGTGTGTATTGGGGAATGTGGGGCTGGGTCATTTATGCTTGATTTAAATATTAGAATTGTAAGAATAAATCACAGATAATAATTTTTCGACTGCGTGGTTTTACAGTTTGTAGAAAATTTAATTCACTTAATGAAGAGATCAATCTTTAAATGAATCAAATGCATCAATAAAGTCAAAGTTCAAATCTGTTCAAATATCATTTATTACTTATAGGGTAGACAATCTTTGTGCACATATTTCCTAGCAGTTCTTAATTTTTAAATGCATTATTGACAGTATTTGATGTATTTGGCAGAGATAGATCAGCATAACTAAAGTCTTTTTGTTAAATTGCAGAAGATTCTGCTTTTGTCAATAAAGATTACTTTATTTTACAGTTAGTTAAAAAGCCTCAATCGCTAAAAGCTGTTAAAACTGATTTTTAATGTATTTAATTTATTCAGATTTTGTCAATATGTGCATCTATTTATAACTCTTGCAGTTTATCAGTTTGACCACAAGGTGACATCCAAGCTCCATCCATGAGGTCAATTCCAAAGGGATTCCTTCTCACTATATAGAAGTGCACTCTTCTATTCGAGTGAACAGCTTCTGTGCCCTTAATAGTGAGTGATTGGAGGCTGAATATTAAAGACACTGTATTAGACTCTCGAGTGCAGAAGCTGTTGTTGTGTGTTTTTGCTTTATAAAAGTGAACTCCATAGAGAGGGAGAGTGTCCTTTCCTTCACATTACTTCATGAACTAAACTAAAGTCCATCAGAACACTAAACTACTGCCAATTTTCACAAAGACGACTTTTCTAAGAAATGAGAGAAAGTCGTTCCTGTCATATTGTCTAGTGATGGCTTTACACGTGCCGAGGCAGATTAAGTAGACGATCCTAGATTTGAATATTTTAATGTGAAATATTACAACACAAACACTGACAGTCTCATCTCACTGGTTTGTTCACCTCCTCCTGGTGAACAAACCTCCACACAGTATGTGGCTGGGGTGAAAGGTGTCCCTAATGACCTGCAATCTCTTTCCACACACAGTGCTGCTGAGGAACATCTCTCATGGAAGGGAACCTTGTGCCAGATGTGAGGTCCTGAGCATTTTGCAGAGCCTCAGTCTGTCACAGAGGAGCTGCCGTACTCCACTGTCACACAGAGAGCCTGGAGGACACAGAACTACACAACCGCACATACTGGGGTCTTTATTATTAGGACGTCCCAAGACCCAATTACAAGTGCAGGTGTTGATATCCAGGTCTGGTGGGGATGACCGTTTTGGAGGCGTAGCACTAGTTGATGAACAGCATACGGATATAGGTGTTTCTATTGTGTAGTCAGTAGAGGGCTTTTCCCTTACATAGTACACATGCACACTACGAATATTTTGTACTAGTACCCTCCTGTTATGTTACGGGTCCAAAATTGACCCGTTTTAAAGTTTAAAGATCTAGGAAAAATAGTTTGAAGTATCTGTCTGCAGAAAACAAAGATTTGCTCATAAAAAGAGGGCCCACTACAGCGGGACCGGGGAACTGACACGTGATTGCGTTTCAGTGACGTAACGAAGCTTCGGTGCCGGACAGGGGCGTCGGCGCTGATTTTTCTGGGAGATCTTTGGGGAGCGGCAGGTCCTCTTCCGCAGAGAGGTTCACCCGAGCTGCCTGGGGTCCGTCGTTCTCTCGGGAACATCGAGAAGCTGCTACTCCAGGACTGACTGGCCCTTCCCAGTCCCACCAGTCAGGTTAGATTAAGAGGATTTCCTCGATTTTATCAGCATTAATTCTGTGATTTCTCTGCTTGTATTAAACAGTAATATATCAGTGTCACTCATAGTGTTTGAGACTAACCTGCAGTATGGAGACTGTGTCTGTGTCCCCGCATGATTTATAATCGTAACGTCAGAAAATCCTCTTTATCAACTTTATTAGAATTGATTCAGATTCATTCTGCTTTCCGAGTACAAGCAGCTCCTGTATTGAATTTGGGCTGTTAAATATAGGATCTCTAGCTCCTAAAGAAGTCACGGTCAGTGAAGTTCTGACTGATCAGCTCCTTAGTTCACGATGTTCCTGTGAAACTTGATCAAAACCTAGTGAATACAGAGCTCTGAATCAAGGCCTAGGAGGGATTTTCACATTGGTGGGGGACATAGAATCGCCCCCTCTGGAAGTTTGTGGAGGCTTTTAGCGTTCATGATGGTCTTCTGACCTCAATGTCATGTTATATAGAGCCTTTATGTACAGATACTGTAGCAACACACTCGTAAAGGAGCCAGTCTGTTCCTCAGACAATAAATACACACCTGTGATCATGATAACCAACAGCATCACAGCTAGCTTACTGTACTTCATGATGAACATCTAACCCTGTTTTCAGGGGGTTTGTTGTAGACCCGGTGCTCATCTAGGTTCTGTGTAAAGCCATTTTCATCTGGATAATCAGGTAACATGTTGTTCCAGGTTCTTCCAGACTGTTTGAGAGCATTCAGTGACTTGTTCAGTTTACAGAAAACCTTTTCACCTGTATTTGATTTCCCTTCAAATCCCTCTGTTTGATCCATATACATGTCACCATTAGGGAAGCACTGATCCGGCTTTTTCAGTTCCAATACATAAACTTTGCATGTCGGTCGATTCCCGATACCATTCCTGAATTAATAATCTGTATATCTCTGGAATATCGGATCGGTGCATCCTTAGTCGTCATCAGTAGGTGCCTGCAAGTAGGCTGTTGTATCGTCCATCTGGTGGAGCTGAAGGTCATCTGCATCAACACCTCTTTGAAGCTCTGTGGTACATTACAGACCCTGTAACAGTAGTCAGTATTGGTCAGTGTCTGGCCTTTATCTGACACACAGTTAGCTAAGTGCTGAGGTGCTGCCCTGTCTCTCTTTGAATAGTGTACCATGTCTTTTAGCATCAGTCTGAGACTTTTGAACCTCTTCAGGAATCTAATCACCACTGTTAGCTGTTTGCATGGAGGACACACATCTCTCCCCATGGAAATAATTAGCTGACATTACCTGGTCAGTCTGGGTTTGGTGTTCAGTAACACTCTCTGTAATAAATTTCACGAGCCTGTGTTTGAGGACTCTCCATATACATCTCTCAATCAATCGGTGCGAGTGGCTGCTGCAATGTCCATCTGGTCGAGCTGAAGGTCACTCAGCTCAAAACTGATTTTGTTGAACACCTTGCCTCTTTGAAGCTCTGTGGTACATTACAGGACCTGTAACAGTAGTCAGTATTGGTCAGTGTCTGGTCTTCAATATCTGACACACAGTCAGCTAAATACTGTGATGCTTTCCTGTCTTTCTTTGGATGTCGTGTGCTATGTCTGTTCAAGCAATTTTGAACATCAGTTTGAGACTCTTAAACCTCTTCTGAAGTGTGATCAACGCAACTAGCTGTTAGCATGGGGGTACACGCCTCTCTTCATGGAAGTCATCTGCCATTGACTGGTCAGTCTGGGTTTGGTGTTCTGTAAGACACACTGTAAGAAATTTCACCAGTCTGTGTTTAAGGACTTTCTCTGTGTCTGGATAGTAGACTAGGTATGATGGACTGTTCTTGTCGTTCCCTACAAAGATTCCCTTTTACACTTTGAGTCTAGGTTAGGCTTTCTCTCTGTCAGCATGTCGTATGGAGGTGGTTATTAAACAGCTGTTTAAGGTTATAAAGAGTTCTTTAGGTAAATTGCTGTGTAAAATGGTTGGTGTGTAACCCATCGGTTGATTCAAGTCTCGCTTGCTCTCACACTGTACATGGCATTCCACAGCACAACACTTACCCGTTTACATCCCAAACACAAAGCTCTTAACTTTCTCCAGCTTGAGCTTAGTTGCAGGTATTGTCATAACATCTGCCACCATATCTGCTCTGGCTCATATCTGGGTCAGTGTTCAGTTATTTAGTCATGATCGAATGAAGTGGTGTCTAATGTGGACGTGTTCTATCTTTAACATACAGGGTTAAATGGCAGTCAGTGCCATATATTCTCCTTCACATGTAGACCGAGCAGAGAGTAAGAGGACAGTTTTTAGTTAAACTAAAACTGGAGTCTGTTGTTCTTCATCTGTCTTCTGTATTTGATGCTGAATCTGCATCACTGTGTCCCTCAAGTTTCAGTTTCTCTCCACTCTTCTGGTAACACAGTCTATGATCAGTTGAAGCCTTTAAGTACCTTATTACATGCTTGACTGCTGTCCAGTGTTCTTGTCTGAGCCAACTGTGACAATTTACTGACTGTCCAACTTGGATCAGGTCTTGTACACGTTGTAACAATTACGGCTTTGTAAGTAGTCTTTAAATCAAAAAGAAAGGAATGCAGAGAGAAACATCCACTAAGTGTTATTTTGTTTACTGCACCACAAACCCACTGAAAACATAACCAAACATATAAACATCCACCAGTTCTTTTAATGGTTATTTCATATTTTGTCTATTGGAATAATCCAAAAACAGGACTTCAGATGTTCTGATACCACCACCACCACCACCATCCCACCACCACCCCCTGGTGGAGAGACATAAGTCATTCTACCTGCTGCTTTGTGAGAATCAACAGAATCACTACTTGTTACACTGTGACTTTTGTTCACATGGGGTTGACCTTGGCAGACATACCAAATTGTTCTAGTGCTTTTGATGTGAACCTTTGACTCCTCTTTACTGCTTCCTGACTTTGATCAAAGTTGGTATATAGGAAATGGTTCTGTGTTCTTAGATTCTTCATCTTGAATGTTGTTGACCTCTTTTTCACCTCCATGACTAAGTCATTATCTCTGGCAGCAATGATGAGATCCTCAACCCATATTTTCAGTATTATCGTCCTGTTTTCAGGGTGTTCGTTATAGACACAATGGTCAGCTGGGTTCTGTGTAAAGCCATTTTAATCTGGATAATCATGTTTCAGGTTCTTCCAGATGGTTTGAGAGCATACAGTGACTTATTTAGTTTACAAAAAACCTTTGTTTTCTGATCATAACACAGTCCATGATCAGATGAAGCCTCTAAGTACCTCATTACATGCTTGACTGCAGTCCAGTGTTGTACTTGTCTGATCCAAATGAACTGTGACAATTTGCGGACTGTCCAACTTTGATCAGGTCTTGTACACATTGTAACGATTACGGCTTTGTAAGTCGTCTTTAAATCAAAAAGAAAGGAATGCAGAGAGAGAGAGAGAGAGTTATTTTGTTTACTGCACCACAAACCCACTGAAAACATAACCAAACATAAAAACATCCACCAGTTCTTTTAATGGTTATTTCATATTTTGTCTATTGGAATAATCCAAAAACAGGACTTCAGATGTTCTGATACCACCACCACCACCACCATCCCCACCACCACCCCCTTTTGGCTCTTCACATAAGTAATTCTACCTGCTGCTTTGTGAGAATCAACAGAATCACTACTTGTTACACTGTGACTTTTGTTCACATGGGGTTGACCTTGGCAGACATAATAAATTGTTCTAGTGCTTTTGATGTGAACTTTTGACTCCTCTTTACTGCTTCCTGACTTTGATCGTTTGATTGTTGATCCCTTTTACACCTCCATGAGTAAGTCATTATCTCTGGCAGCAATGATGAGATCCTCAAACCATATTTTCAGTATTATCCTCCTGTTCTCAGGGTGTTTGTTATAGACACAATGGTCAGCTGGGTTCTGTGTAAAGCCATTTTCATCTGGATAATCATGTTTCAGGTTCTTCCAGATGGTTTGAGAGCATACAGTGACTTATTCAGTTTACAAAAAACCTTTTCACCTGTGTTTGCCTTTTAAACCCCTCTGCTTGTTCCATTAATCTCCATCAATCTGTGCATACAAGTAGGCTGTTGTAACATCCACCTGGTGGAGCTCAAGGTCTTCTGCATCAACCCAATACTGTGATTTTGTTGAACTCCTCTTTTGAAGCTCTGTGGTACATTACAGACCCTGTAACAGTAGTCAGTATTGGTCATTATCTGGTCTTCAATATCTGACACACAGTCAGCTAAATGCTGAGGTGCTTTCTATCTCTCTTTGAATAGTGTGTACCATGTCTTTAGCATCAGTTTGAGACTCTTGAACATCTTCAGGAATCTGATCACCACTATTGGCTGCTGGCTAGAGGGTACACATCTATCCTCATTAAATAATAAGCTGGTATTGACAAATCAGTCTGTGCTAGTGTTCTGTAACCTACTCTGTGAAAAAGTTCACCAGTTTGTGTTTGAGGACTTTCTCTGTGTCTGGATGGTAGACTAGGTATGATGGACTGTTCTTGTCGTACCCTACAAAGATTCCCTTTCACACTTTGACTCTAGCTTCTATCTGTCATGTTTGGAAGTGTAGTATACTGATCCAAATACTTACATGTTCGCATAGTTAGGCTTTCTCATAACCATATTTGCTGTGGGTCAGTATTCATAATGTGGACGTGTCTTCATCTTTGTCGTCATACAGGGTTCTTGTAAAGAGCAATTGCGTCTTGGTTGTCTTCAGGAATTTTCACAAGCATATTGGTAATTACTGTCCATGGCATTTAGTAGCTGCGCAAGATGCAAGCTTTCCTGAGTGGTAACTGCCAGTGCAATATATTCTGCTTCCCATGTAGACCGAGCAGAGAGTAAGAGGACCGTTTTTAGTTGGACTAAAACTGGAGTCTGTTGTTCTTCGTCTGTCTTTTGTATTTGATGCTGAATCTGCATCACTGTGTGCCTGAAGTTTCAGTTTCTATCCACTCTTCTGGTAACACAGTCCATGATCAGTTGAAGCCTCTAAGTACCTCTTTACATGCTTGACTGCTGTCCAGTGTTGTACTTGTCTGATCCAAATGAACTGTGACAATTTGCGGACTGTCCAACTTGGATCAGGTCTTGTTCACATTGTAACAATTACGGCTTTGTAAGTAGTCTTGAAACTAAAAAGAAAGGAATGCAAAGAGAACCATCCACTAAGTGGTATTTTGTTTACTGCACCACAAACCCACTGAAAACATGACAAACCATACAAACTGAGGTGTTTGTACTTCACATGTCCTTCTTTCTGAAGACCGTTTTTAAATCCTGGGTGTTTCCTTGTGAAAAAGTCTTCTACTGTGAGTCCATTCAGGAATGCTGTCTTTGTCCCACTGAGTTCTCTGTGTGTAAAGTTTATCCCAATGTACATCTGAGGAAGAAGTTCAATGTTAGGAATAAAACCTACACAAAACTTGGCTGAATATGTAAAAAAAGGAACCATGGAAAAACTTGCTATGAGTATTAAAACGTAAAGGGTCTTCATTTCAGTGAGGCCTGAATATAGCCACATTACTAAGCTTCCTTGCTACCTAATATCCCCCCCTTTTGTCTCTTTCCATAAGTCAGTCTACCTGCTGCTTTGTGAGATATTGTAGGATCAACAGAATCACTACTTGTTACACTATGACTTTTGTTCTCATGGGGTTGACCTTGGCAGATATACCAAATTGTTCTAGTACTTTTAATGTGAACTTCTTTTGTCTCCTCTTTACTGCTCCTTGACTTTGATCAAAATCAGTACCTAGAAAATGGTTCTCTATTCCTAGATCCTTCATCTTGAATGTTGTTGACCTGTTTCACCTCCATGAGTAAGTCATTGACTCTGGCAGCAATGATGAGCTCCTCAACCCAGATTAACAGTATTATCCTCCTGTTTTCAGGGTGTTTGTTCTAGACGCAATGGTCAGCTGGGTTCTGTGTAAAGCCATTTTCATGTTTCAGGTTCTTCCAGATGGTTTGAGAGTAATCAATGATTTATTCAGTTTACAGACAACCTTTTCACCTGTATTTGACTTTCCTTTAAATCCCTCTGCTTGCTCCATATACATCTCTCTGTCAATCTGTGCATGCAAGTAGTAGTGTAACGTCCATCTGGTGGAGCTGAATGTCATACTGTGCTGTCATCTGCATCAACTCCAAACTGTGATTTTGTTGAACTCCTTGCCTCTGACACAGTCAGCTAAATACTGAGATGCTTTCCTGTCTTTCTTTGGATAGTGTGTACCATTTCTGTCTCCCTCTGTTAAGCGCCATGAGCATCAGTTTGAGCATCAGGGGTACACATCTCTCCCAATGGAAATCAGCTGCCATTACCTGATCAGTCTGGGTTTGGTTTTCTGTAACACACTCCATAAGAAATTCCACAAGCCTGTGTTTAAGGACTTTCCCGGTGTCTGGATAGTAGACTAGGTATGATGGACTGTTCTTGTCATAACATACAAAAATTCCCTTTAACAATTTGAGTCTAGCTTCTATCCATCATGTTTGTAAGTGTAGTATACTGATCCAAATGCTCACAAGGAGGTCTCACATTGAATATGGGCTGTTAAATATATCATCTCTAGACCACTATATAATCTCCAGTCACTGTCGAGAGAGCGTACAATGATTTATTCAGTTTACAGACAACCTTTTCACCTGTATTTGATTTTTCCTTCAAATCCCTCTGGTTGCTCCATATACATCTCACAATCAATCAGTGTGAGCGGCTGTTGTAACGTCTATCTGGTGGAGCTGAAGGTCATGCTGTGCTGTCATTTGCATCAACTCAAAACTGTGATTTTGTTGAACTCCTTGCCTCTTTAAAGCTCTGTGGTACATTACAGACCCTGTAACAGAAGTCAATATCTGTCATTATCTGATCTTTAATATCTAGCAGTCAGCTGAATACTGAGGTGCTTTCCTATCTCTCTTTGGATGGCGTGGGCTATGTCTGTCTCCCACTGTTCAAACGCCATCTTAAACATCAGGTTGAAACTCTTGAACATCTTCTGGGGTGAAATAAAATGGTTAGCAGTTGGCATGGGGAGTACACATCTGTCCCTATGGAAATAATCAGCTGCCATTACCTGGTCAGTCTGGGTTTGATTTTCTGTAACGCACTTCAACAAATTTTACAAGCCTGTGTTTAAGGACTTTTGTTGTCTGGATAGTAGCCTAGATATGATGGACTGTTCTTGTCATACCCTTTCTCATAACCATATCTGCTGTGGGTCAGTGTTTAGTTATTTTACATTCTGATTGAATTAAGTGGTGTCTAATGTGGACGTGTCTTCTTGTTTGTCCAACTTGGATCAGGTCTTGTACCCGTTGTAACAATTACAGTTTTGTAGGTCATCTTGAAACTAAAAAGAAAGGAATGCAGAGAGAACCATCTACTAAGCGTTTCATTTTGTTTACTGCACCACAAACCCACTGAAAACACAACAAAACATCCACCAGTTCTTTTAATGTTCTTTCATAGTTTGTCTATTGGAACAAACCAAAAACAGGAGTTGGATAGCTCTCACCAGAGTGTATCTACAACCCTCTTTTGCACACTGGATCTATAGGATCAGCTAGTACTTTGAAACTCTTTGCTGTTTCGATGCAGTTCTGCTTTGAAAGCTTGTAATGTAATTGGACCCAGAGGGTCGAGCAACTATCCCTACTTTATAGTCTTAATATTAGCTTTGTCTTATTTATCTTGTAATCCCTGTTCTATCTGCTACCTGTGTCACTGTACAGTACTTTTTTCTCACTAACTGACATTTGCATTTTTGTCTCTGTGTGTACACTCTCGAGGAACATGGCGACCGCAGAGGAACAAGATCTCCAGACGCTCTGCATGGAACTCGTCCTGCTTGAACAGCAGATCTAGTTGCTGTTGTAAAGACAGACCAAACTCCACAGATGGAAGACAAGGCTGGAGGCAGCCCGGGACGCCTCCAACATGGTCTTCAAAATACCAGAGTGTCGTCGTCTCCGTTGTGTTCTCATTGTTTGAGATTCTACTGTAAAACACTTCAATTTTGGGCCCAAAGAGTAATGCCACGGTCTCCTGTTTTCTAGGTGCTCGTGTCCTTGAGTTCTCCAGGCTTCCCTTGGTGCTTCGGCAGCGTGACGCCTTCAGCATCATCGTTCTCCACTATTCTCCACCTGACGCCCTGAAGAAGCACTGCCGCACACATCTGGACACCTTTTGGAAGGTCCGTCTTTCATGCTTAGTGAATTGGATAGTTAGCAGGTAAGTCATTTAGTGTGTGTATGTGTATGTGTGTGTGTGTGTGTGTGTGTGTGTGTGGGGTTAAGATTATTATAATTATCCTCCTAATTTCAGTGTGCTTGTTTTGGATGCAATGGTCATCTAGGTTCTGTTGAGCCATTTTCAACTAGATAATAATGCACCCTCGTTCCAGGTTCTTCCAGAGAGTCAGCATGACCAGGGAAAGGCCGCCTTCACCCCCACAGCCTCCTTCACCTCTGCTAACCCGTTAAAAGTGTCCTCAGCACTTTGTCTTTGGCGAAGGATAACTACTCAGGGCGGTGTTTTCATTGTTGGAGATTGTGTTCTAAAACAAAATTAAAATCTGTCACAAAGGGTAATTCCAAGGTGCCAGTGTCCTGGGTGACCCCTACTGCACGCTTCCAGACACCATATGGAAGAAGAACACTGCCAGGATCGTCATCTCTAGCCCCATGCCCATCTACTGACGAGGGAGCAAGCTGTTCAGCCGACTCTTCACGCTCCACTGCTGGCTGCAGGTTTGGCATCCGGCCCCCTTCTGCAAAGAAAGGCTTCATCTGTGCTGCCTGGGGTCTGTTGTGCTCCCCGGGAACATCGAGAAGGTGCTTTGCCAGGACTGACTGGCCCTGCCCAGTCACACCAGTCAGGTAAGTGATTTACATGATTTACTGTATTCCAATCATTTATTCTGCCATTTCTCTGCTTGTAAGCCATTGTCACTTGCTCATGATATTTCTGACAAACCCTGCAGTATCTAATCAGTGTCAGTCCCTCACATTGTAACCAATAATTAGCAATGAAGTTATTAGTGATGGCCACCTTAGTTCACCATGTCTTTTGAATCCATAGCCCTGAATGAATCCACTCCCCCAGGTTTTAACTATTACAGTTTCCTTCGCAGGTCTGGTCATGGCGGCGGTGTAGACACAGTTTATGATAAAAAGCTAAATCTTTGTATCTATTTCATCTGCAACAGTGTGTAGCTGTCTGCCTGTCCTTCTCGGTCATTGGCCATCTGCAACTTTCTGTGTTTCAGCGTGTCTGTCTGTCCATCAACTTTATCAGAGGCAGCTTTGTTTACAAATAAGGCATATAATGTCCCTACCAACTCACCATAAAGATCTTATTAATGTAACAGATGGTCTAGCCTGCGCCACACTCCCTAACCACAGCTGTTTGTATTAATGAATGGTGCACCAGCTCCAAAGCATACCTGCTTCAGATACTGAAAAAAACTTGTCTAGCACAGTTCCATCACAGTTTTTATAACTGGTTTTGTCAAGGCTCTGTCTGTCTATCCATCTGCAACTCTGTGGCTGTCTGTCTTTCTGACTATATTTGGCTGTGTGTATGTCCTCTTTGGCTGTCTATAAATCTGCAATTCGTTCTGTTTAAACTCTGATGGCTGGCTGTTTATCAATGTGAAACTTACTATCTGTCTGCAGCTCTGGCTGGCTTTATCCATCTGCAACTGTGTCTGACAATCCGTCTGCCACTGTGTGACTGTCTGCATGTCCATGCATGTGCAGTTCAGTGGCTTGCTGTCTAACCCTGTGCAATGGCTGGCTGTCTTTCTGACTGTGTGACTGCTTCTGACTGTTTGGCAGTGTGTATGTCGATCTGCAACTCTGGCTGTCTTCATCTACAACACTGTCTGTTTATAAATCTGCACATCGTTTTGTTTAGACTCTGGCTTCAACTCTGACTGACTGTCCATCTGCAACTGGTTGACTGTGTGGCTGTCCATTTTAAACTGTGTCTGTCTGCAACTGTGTGTGGCGCTGACTGCATGTTCATGTGTAACTTTGTGGCTGACTGGCTTTTTTTCGTGTGTAATTCTGTGGCTGGACTGGCTCTCCGTGTGCGACTCTGACTGGCTCACTGGCTGCTTACTGTTCTGGATCACTGTCTGTCTCCATCTATAACTCATTCTGCTAAGGCTCTGGCACCAACTCTGGCTTCCTATCCATGTGCAACGCTGTCTGTCATTGTGAAACTGTCTGACTATCCATCTGCAACTTTGGCTGGTTGTATCAATCTGCAACAGTGTCTGAAAATCTGTCTGCAACTTTGTTGCTGTCTACATGCGTCCATATGCGTGTACAATTCAGTGGCTAACTTTCTTTCAATGTGCAACTCTGGCTGGCTGTGCTTCCATGTGCTGTTTATCCGACTATGCATCTATTATGCAACTATGTTTGGCTGTGTGTATGTTTCTCTGCAACTTTGTACACCTTTCTCTGGCTGCCTGTTCATCTGCAATTCATTCTGTTTGACCTGTCTACAAGACTGTCGCTTGCTGTCTGTCCATCTGCAACTCTGAAGCCTCACTTCTACCATGATTTCAGCTTAATCTGCACCAACTGACACCCTATTTTTTTTTTTCTACACGGTCCTTCTAAGCCAGGTGCTCATACTTTGCTTAGCCTGGAGTGAACCAAGTGCCCACTATAGGGGTGGTCGTCACATCCTAAAATATCAATACAACATTATTTACATGTCTTGTTTACATGGCCATGCTGATGTATACTGGTAAGTTAAGCTCGAAGTAATTAATTGCCTTATCCTAATGTTATTGGTGTGTTTTCTCCCCTTTATAGGTTAACTGTGGATCCTGCCGGCTCCTAGAAGACCCACTTGCCAGCGCTCTCATTCCTTTAGGATCAGCAGGTCAATAGCATGCTTAGTAATTGTCTCTATGTATGGGCTGGTGAGGGGTCCGCTACCAGTGACTGCATCACACTGTCCGTCTGCAACTCTGGTTGGCTGGCTGTCAGTCCATGTGCAGCTGTGCATGGCTATCTGCATGTCCATGTGCAATGCTCACTGGCTGTCTATTCATGTGTATCTCTGGTTGGCTGCCTGCTCTATAGCATCTCTGGCTGTATCTCCATTTAAAACTCTGGTTGCCTTTTCATTTACAACTGTTTGGCTATCCGCTTGGCCATGTGTGTGCAATTCAGTGGCTGGCTGTCTATCGATGGCAACTCTGGCAGTCTTTCTGACTATGCATCTGCAACCATGTTTGACTGTGTGTATGTCCCTCTGCAACGCTGTCCATCAACAACACACTCTGGATGTCTGTCCATCTACACCTCTCTCTGGCTGTCTATAAATCTGCAATTCATTCTGTTTGGACTCCAGTCCAACTGTTAAACATGTTAAACTTACTATCCGTCTGCAACTGTATGGCTGTATCCATCTGCAGCTGTGCTTTGCTGGCTGCAATGATGGATGTCTTTCTGACTATGCGTCTGCATCTCTGTGGCTGTGTGCTGCTCTGGCTGCTCTGCTCTTTGTCAATCTATATCTCTTTGACTATGAATCTGCAATTCATTCTGTTTAGACTCTGGCTGCAATGCTGTCTGTTTTTCTGCAACTCTGACTGTCTGCAACTTAGTCTTTAAATCTGCAGCTCTGTGGTTGTTTTTCTGTCCATCTGCAACTTGTTCTATTTTACCCACCTACAAGTCTGTAGCTCGCTGTCTGTCCACTTGCAGCTCTGGCTGGCTGTGATGTGGTAATGTGGCTTCAAACAGATGCGAAGGACGCTTCACCACAAGGACACAGCTGAATACTTCCAGGCAAGTTCCAGTGATATTGAATTTATCAAACAAGTCAAAGGAAAGTGTATATACAAAGCTGTCCATCTGCTGCTGTGTCCCTGACACGCAATTACAGTATTTTTAAAATATTAAAAAAATTAAAAGAATATTTAAAGGATATGTATTACATTTGTAAGAATTTATGACCTCAAGATTAGATTAATCTAATGCTGCTCTGGTAGGAAGTTATATACAAATCATTAAATGAGCTCAGGGTCATTAAATAAGTTCAGAATGCAGCAGCTTGGCTGCTCACTAGAGCTTGAAATTGTGACCACATCTGTCTATTCTCTCACCCCTGCACTGGATTCCAGTTAAATTCCATGTTGATTATAAAATACTCCTTCTGACTTGAGTCTCTTGATTGTTTGTCCCCACAGCATCTTGGAGAAGTTCTTATACCCTACAACCGGTAACGTACATATCAGTTTCCCACTTCAGAAGAAGCAACTCTGGGGGAGGAGCCTCCAACTCTGGAATGAACGTCCTGTTGCTGTTCTGGACACACTTTTAGTATTCTAATCATGCTGCTGTAGCCTGTTTTCATACTAACACTGTTCTGTACTGCTCTGATTACAGGTTCTGATTATTATTGTCTTTCTATTCTACGTTTACAGGTTGTACATCAGTCTATTCGTACTTCTTTTTTCTTCTCTCTCCTCATGTGCTGAGCTGTTTGGTGCTGACGTCCATTCTGGGTCAGCCTTTTCCCACTGTAAACCCCCCCTATTTGGCTGCGCTCCTCCTAATCCCCCTCTCTCCCTCTCTCTATCCACTGATATGCTGTCCTGCTCTGCGTCTTCATATCGAGTTATTCTCGCCTCACTGCATAGCTGTGCACATGACTGTTTACCTACACACGTTTACATTGCCCTCACATTTTCAACCATTTATGGCTTGATGTCACATTTGGAGCAGCTCTTAAAATTCACTAGTGTTTCTTTTGTTGATTTTTATTCTTGGTCTGTCGTGTTGTGCTATCCGGTGTTGACCAGAGGAGGATGGGTTACCCTTTTGAGTCTTGGTTCCTCTCAGGGTTTTTCTCTTCAACTTGTGTACATATAAGATTATATATATATATATATATATATATATATATATATATATATATATATATATATATATATATATATATTATTTATATATATTTTTTTAATTACCACAAATGTCTAAAACCCTGCTTTCACTTTGTCATTGTGTAGAGTTGTGTAGAACTCAGTCTATTGTAGAATAAGTCTAACAATCAATAATCAGTGTATTCTGTACAGTTCTCTTACTTCAAATGACCTGAGTGGCACTGTCATTGTTAGGATTATAAGGTGCATGTGATCAGATGATATGACCATCTGAAGAGTCAATGGCAACGGCTGGTAAACAGTCATCCTGACTCCATCCTACGTTGACAACACAGCCTAAGGTGTGAGCCTAGCGCCGCCTTGACTGCCTGCGATGACGCTGATATGGCACACTTTGAAACTTTTAGCTCTGAAGGGCAAAGACTGTGACAGGAGAATTCCTGACTCTGCACCCTGTGAACAACCGCATTGGACTGATTGTACTGCTCGCTTCCTGCCACCTACAAGATCTGACCCAGGACACTTTGTTTTAGTTGTGGTGGAACAGAAATGGACTTGTAGGTTGGGAATGCACCCAGAACAGGATTGAACTCTGGACTATTTAGAACACTTTCTGAGTAAAATGGCTCAGAACATTGTGCACCCTTCACCTCCTTTCAGGCCCCCCTGGAATCTGGAATCTGGTTCCACACAAGAACAATGCACCACCTAATGTTTAGTTAGTCAATCATACCGATGTCTTTTGTGAGTTTCTGTGTTCAAAACAAAGTGTTTCAAGTGTTTCATTTCAACTGGCTGAGCTGTTCTCATGTTCAAGACTCTTACCAACACTACTTTAGGAAATGACCGCATGTGGTTGTCCTGTGTAGCTTTTACAGCCACAGTGCTTCAGGACTGAAATAAGGGGTGAGGACACCAGTCTTAAGGGATGATAGAAATCCATGTTTGGTAAATGGAAACTGTTTATGGACTCTGTGTTGATCATATGGATTGCAGTGCTTGTGTTTGGTGGCTGCTGTATTATCCTGTGCATTTGAGGCCTTATTCTCTGAGTGGTAGATATGTCTGTTTCTTTAAAAATTGTGTTTTGGCCACAATTCTGTCTCTACTGTAATGACCTTGATGAATTCTACCCGTGTCATTTGTACAGTAAGTCCTGTGGCAAAAGAGGCCTGAGTTTAGGGAAGGACATTTTTATTGTATCCAATCCTTTGAGTATGTTTATGTAGTCAGGACTTTCCCTGTAAACCAAGACCTTGTTTTATCTAAGATGTTTTAAATTGGCTTGAAACCTTTTTTTTTGTTGTTGTTGTTGTTGTTTGTTTTTTCTTTTTTCCCAGCTTGCCATGATCTGTTTCCCACCTTGCGTATTGGATCTCCTAACCCCTTCTCTACCATGTATTGAAATGCCCAGTTCCAGCTGTTTCATCCATGTACCACCAGACCTGGCTCTCTACTACCCTACTGCCCACTGTCCTGATCTGGAGCCTCGTGTTGATTCATCCTCCCCTCACTGCATGACCATACATACCTGTCTGAACTTCAACATTTCCCTCACGTTTTTGTCTTTTATGGCTTGACGGCGCATTTCCATATTCTCTTAATTCAGTATTGATTTATTGTTTTTATTCCTGGGTTTTATTCTAGGTATTTAAACCAGATATCTGTAAAGCTGCTTTGTGACTATACTTGTTGTGAAAAGTGTTTTATAAATAAACTTGAAATCATTTTTAAAGGCGTTTTTGCCTGTTTCAAGATCACTCTCTTTTCCTATTTATTACTTGTTGACACTTTGAACATATAGCCGAGTGATTACGCCAACTGCTTGTACCTTCCTGCTTTAGAGAAACTGAGGCTGTCAAAGCTTGTTTATCATATATACTCTTCTATATTCTGAAAGCAGTGTGTGCAGTCTTTAACCCCTTATTTTCCACTTATAATATTAATAATAATAATACATTTAACATTTGCTGTTACTTTAAATCATTCTTTGTGTGTTGTTATAGTAGTCTAGTGGTTATAGATTTAGTCGCTTTGTATGCCAGGCTATGTAGAAGTCATAAAAAAATATTAAACCCTAACTGTTACCTTATGCTTATAGAGGTGTCTGACAGAATACTCACAACCCGAAGATCTTACTCCGTCTAAGGGCCAGAGCTTTTTTCACAGCATATTGATTATGAATTACTTCAGTTGACCATATATTAGTTAATTAATTCAGAGTGGGAGTAAAACGGGAACACACATTTACTTACACTGCTATGGTAAATTTATCTTCACCCCTTATCTCGTGTTTGTTATATCCTCTAATCTTCTCATCCTGAACTGAATTTAGAGCATCTATTAACCGATTTTGGAAAACCTTAAAGTAAGCTATGAAATACTTGGAAATCGACTCCAGTGTCGAAGTTGGGATGAGAAGAACCAGATCTCAAAACAAAAAATATGTGAAAAAACTGGATGTAGTTCAGTTCATGACAGTCATGAAAAGGGAGAATGTCTGTAAACAGAAGAATTGATAAATCTGTAGACTCTTCACTTGAAGTGTATGTGTAAATGCACTGGAACTAAATAAACAAACTGTAGCTGGTCTCTGTGGCCTAGACCTTTCAAAGGCTCATGGGAGGGTGCAGGCAGATTGCCTCTCCAAGGTCAAGTGAGGTGAGGGTTCCGGACACCAGGAGATAAGAACTAATAAACTGCATTTTAAAACTGCCGTTATATTTAATATATGCTGGAGTTGATCGTTTGGACATTACAGTCTATAAGACGTCTAAATTAAACAGCCCATAATGTTGAATATTAATGGTCTTCAAATGCTGCAATGGAGTTTCAGTTCCTAGTTTCTAAAATCTAGATTTTAAAATGAAATTCAGGAAAACAACCATACCATATTTCAGATCAAATTCTATATCTTTGTCTTTTTCCACATGTTGTCCACATCTGTCTTTTTCTGGTATTTTCCTTCATGTTAATGAAGTTTTAATAATGTTTTAGGAAGGCAGTGTGTTTTAACTCCTTATCCTTTGATCTGGATCTGGATTCTCGTTGGGAAATGAGGACTGTTTACACTCATTATGGAACTTGTAAAGGTGAAGGTCACTTTAGGTCAGTCTGAAACCACGGTAAGGTCATTTCTCCAGGCCTCCTCCATACTGTGGTTATTAGAACAACAACACGGAGACAGTTCAGGGTAAAGAGACATAAGTAGACAATTCAGTCCAGTTTCACAGAGATTACACACATTCAGGATGAAGAGCGACACAGCAGCGCCACCTACAGGTCAGATATCATATCTGCAGCAGCAGCTCCAGTCATAGACTGAGAAGAGGAAGCCAACGATCATTTCCTCACTTATTAACGAGGCTAATTGTCTCATCTTAAGGCATTTTAGCACATTTAAATATGTAAATATGACCATTGTTATTATTATTAATAAATAATGACAACCACAATAATCATTTCCTTTATGTAATACAGATGTGATGTTTTCATGATACAGTTGTTTTCAAAAATAATATAACAATAATAATAATAATAATAATAATAATAAATAATTGATTAGTTACTGTCATGCCTGGTCAGACGTGGCAGTGAACACAAGGAAACACTTGCAGGGATGGACGATGTAAGACTTTAATGTAAACTGGGCAAAAGTAAACAGAAGCAACAAAGCAAAGCACAACCGGGGGTACAGCAATCCAAGGGCCTGACAGTTACAATTATTACACTGTATTTACACAATTCATTTATATCATTTATTTTACTATTAATAATAACGGTTATGTTTACAGTTTTACATATTTGAATATATTTATATTGCCATTATTGTTAATTAAGAATGAACAACAACAACAGTAATAATAATGATGTCCTTTATTCATTACTTGAAAGTCCTTGTACTGGTCCTTGGCGAATAAAGAATTCTGATGGAGCTGATTAACAACGGTAACTAAGGGGCGGGGCAGGTCAACTGTGACATCACTAGGTTCCAGTATTTTTTTCAGTGTGGAGAGCGTGAGAGACAGACGTCACCTCATTAGTAAGACTGGAAATGGAGGAGAAGAAGGAGAAAGATGTAAGTGGAGCTCAGAGCTCATAAACACAACACTACTGATCACAACATGTGTAATTAAGATCATCGTTAAGCTAATTATAATATACAGTGTTTACCATCAGTACGCTTATTCATCATTAACTAGAGAGTGATTGTGGCTCAGTAATGTTGCTGTAATATGTGTTTGTCGCTAAGGTGTTGCTATGTCATATAGTTAGTACATTAGCCCATTCAAAGTGTCTGGCTAATAGGTATGTGTCCACAAACTTTTGTCCAATTGATGCTTGGTCCAGAAGCTCCTCCATGCACAGACAGGACTGGAGAGCAGTGGAGATAAAGGGCACCGCTCCCGTTCTCTCGGCTTTGTGTGGGAGAGCTGCCCATTGTGACATCATCTCTGAACATTCCGCCATTCATTCCTATGGGGAGAAAATGTAGGATCATTTTAGGAGAACTGTCAGTGGATCAGTTCTACGATGGGAGGGTTTTGGCCACAGTCATTTCTTTGGATGCTCCTGTTGCACATATGCAAAAAAATACTAAAATAATAAAACTTATGAAGAACAATAGTGTGATGGTGACAATCACACTAATTAACATATTTATCATTTATTTACATAGTTCGAAATATATAGGTCATCATTTATAACTGCATTCCTAATTAAATAATTAGTAAATGAGAGGAGGTTGTTAAACTGTGTGAACATAATGTGAAGGGAATGTTAAGAGTGAAGAGCTCAGCAGATGAGAAATGCATTAGACTGAGTTCAGTAGAACAGACTGGTGGAGTCCTGCTGTAGCTGTGATACTGAGCTCTGCTCTACACTTTGAGAAATGAGAGGAATCCTGCAGGAATAGTTACAATGCTGGTAGATTGTCTTTGCTTTGTAAATATAATAACATTGGAGGAACATCAGAGGAACATTAGAGAGATGTTCAGGCAGGTTGAAGACAAGGTTGAGTCCAACATGCCAGCAGTGCAGCTTTCTTCAACAGCTGGAGCACTTTCCAGAGTTCACATACTTTTCTAGCTACTGTAATCTCACACAGACTTCAGAATTCAAGTTCACTGAACTCATTTAATTGTGTAGCAGAAAACATTTTACTGTACTATAATATCTGTTGATTGAAGTTGACTTTACTTATTATTTCAATAATACAAACTCAGGCCAGTTAAAAAATGTAATTCTTATGTGGCAGCAAATCATGTTTTTAATCCTAAATATTTAACACACACACACATACACACACACACACGCTATATAAAATAATCCAATAAATTAACCTCTGCACTATTGATTAAAGTATATTGTGGCAGATCCTTAATCATGTAGACTTTACAAAATTAAAAGTACATGAAGCCACACTGAACACTACATTAAGATTGTGATACTGCTTCCTGCATTGTGATACTGCATTCCTGCATTTTATTTAGAACAGGCAGGCATGACTACCTGCACATCAAGTAAATGAGGTAGAATAACTAAAATTATAATGCGAATGGTCTACCAGCAGTGGTAAAAATCCCAGTCCCAGGAAATTCTCTGACAGGGACCGCCAGCATTTATCACAGCTCGTGACTGAAAATCACTTTGCTTCCAGACAAGAATTGCTTCTTAAAGTCAACGCAGCCCCTTTAAAACCCACTTCTGGAAGAACACTCTGAAGGGACCTTTGCTCACTTGTGCTCAGCAATGGTGAGAATTTCCTGTTGACTGGGATTTAACCACTGCTGGTAGACTCATACGACCATCCGCTTTCATACACCTGCAAATTTTTCTTTATCTACTGCACAATAACAGATGTAAGAACTCATGCCTCTTTACATCCCTCATTACACCCAAGGTAATTCGTAGAGGTATAGCGTGTAAAACTAGTGCCACAGCACCATTTAAGCTGAAGTAGAAAACAGAACAGAGTTTTAAAAGACAAAGAAGCAGCTGGACATTCATCAGTGTCTGTGATAAAGAACATGAATGACTGCATCATTAAAATAAGTCAAATATTAAAATTTATCAAGCAGGTCCTCAGGAGAGTATTTGCATGCACCTCTCTTAAGAATAGTGGAAGACCTTTCAGTGCAGCAGTGTTTTGGGGCGTCACAATTTCACAAAAAAAAACAAAAAAAGCTCTGTGTAATAAAAAACAAAAAAAACAACAACCCACAAACACACACAAGAACACATTTCTACTACATTTCTAACATTACCTTAATATGCATGACGGCAGCCACTCGCTATCAAAGCACAAAGAACTACTTGTTTACAGCAAGCAGGTACAGCATATTCTCTGCAAATGCTTGCCTTCTCACCCTGTACAGTTTAGGCAGTTTTGGTGCATACATGTCCAATAGACAATAAAACTGTCTCTTCAGCTTGACTGCTGCTATCCTTTCAAACTCAGTGCATATCTAAAGAGAGACACAAAAAAGGAGACCAGAAAGAGAGACACAATAAATCCTGTTAGTAAGAATGACCAACTCCCGTATCACTCACCTCAACTCACACCAAGTAACAATACGATTTGAAATAACACCCCAGAATAAAGTGGCAACTGTGATAAAAGCAAAGCCAGGCCACTACTAGCTTATGTTATTTAGCTGGCTGCTTGGCCCCTTGTGGCCACTACAGTAAAAATAATTCATATTAAATTAACAAAACACAACGTCATATTCACATCAAATAATTTATGACATTTCGATACTTACTTCTGTCTTGAGCCAAACAATCCAAACAATCCAAACAACATCTCCGGTTCAAATTCAAACCAGGGCAAACAAAACCGTCCTTCCATTGTTCTGATAAAACTTTGTATATTATTAGAATGCAAAATAAACAGCAATACATTGAAAACAAAAACACTATATAAGAACAGTTATTTTTTGCAAACACAAATAAAGTAAAAGAAACTGTGTATGATATTAGAATGCAAAACTTTTAGAATAACAGCAAATACAGTAAAAACAGTGTAAAATATATGAATGCAAAATAAACACAAATACAGTAAAAACAGTGTAAAATATATGAATGCAAAATAAACACAAATACAGTAAAAAAAGCCACTCTATTAGAATAACTGTAAAGACAAATACAGTAAAAACACTATATTATTAGAATGCATTAGAATGAGTGTACTATTAAACTGCAAAATAACAAAACACTGAAAAAATGCTGTATTAGAACAATTAAAACCACTCTTTTTTTGCTGAATGTATAATGCAGGCAGGACCAAGCGAAAGGAGTGATTGGGCCAGCCCAGTGTCAATCGGGCCACAGATCTACTGGTTTTATTGGCTGGTCAGACCAATACATAAATAATAAAAAGTGTTGAGACTGTCGGCCCAAACAACGCGTCGGCTCACAGGGAAAACGCCTGGTATGCCAGATGGCCAGTCTGTCCCTGGACAAGTTGTACATTTGACTTTTCCTAACCAAGTACTTTATACACTTTATATGTGTTGGACGAACAAATGAACATTTCATGACAATATTTTTCTAATCTGATATTCAGGTAACAAAAGCTACATAGACCAGGAGAAACACTCATGTGCATGATCTATGTTTAGACAGCAGTCCTGTCAGAAACTGAGCAATGTTGAATGAGTTGGGAAACTGTAGAGGACTATTATAAACGGCTCCTAAGAGTGAGGCCTTGTAAAATTCTGTAAAATTAATTTACCTTCACAATTAAAAAAGTAACTGATAAGTTCTGCTAGTGACTAAACCTTATTTTACTGAACAAGCTAGTATGTTTTAACCAACTGACCCCACTAATAACTTCTGAAAAACTGATAACTTTAGTAACTTTAACAGAAATTCTAACAGGAAAGAAAAATGAGATCTAGCTCAAACTGAGCCAACGTTCACTAAGTGCTTGTTCACTTGATGAACACTTAAATTGTGCAAACTCAAAAAGTCTGCTGTAATTTAAAGATTAGCCATTCTTGATTCAGCTATTACATTCTGGGTGGCCGTTAAAACAAAATACAATCAACTAATCAATCAACCAATCAACCTTTATTTCCACTCAGAAAATACAGTTTTTACAATAGATGAGGATTGAAAGAGAAAAATCTATTTTATTTGATATATTTTATCTAAAAGGAACGAAGGTAAATAAATTAAAAACATTAAAAAGAAAATCAAGATAATAGAAGATTAAGAGTAAATGATATGATAAAATGAATAAACTAATATTTAATTAGTAAGGTATAAAAATATTAATTAATATTAAGATATTAGGAAAAACAATATTAAAAAAGATTAATAAACAAAACTAACACAAATAAAACCAGAATATGGAGATAAAATATAAAATATGACAGTACAAGTCAACTTTTAAAAAATAACATTTAAAAATAAAGTAGATCAAAGTAACAACCAACAGAAACTTAAAGTATAAGAATGAAATGAAATAAATGAATAAAATACAAGAACTAAAATAAATAAACTAATACATTATTTGGTTAGAAATGAAATAATTTAGTATCCATAGCAACCACTTGTCTGCTTTTCTGGAGGAACTGTCTCTCCTCTAGATCTGAATCGGGTCTCTGGAGCTCGCCGCTTGCTGCTAACCCTTGTGTGAAATCCTGACTCCTGACCTGGAGCTTGGAGGAATCACTGTCTCCGTGTTCAGCTTGTTTTCCTCTTTCTGTCACTTTCTAGCGCTTATTTTTAATAGATGTGTTTAGTGATCTACTGCGTCGTACGTTTACTAACTGCTGTTAGATCGTGTTTACAGTCCACAGGTTTATCAGAACTCAACAAAAAGCGGAGATGCAGTTTTACCTCCAACAGCGTTTATTTCAGTGCCCAAATCAACTGCAGGCGGTAAGTTTCTACTTTATTAAGGCTGTTTCTGGACTTTTTGAGTGTGAGAAGTGTGGCATGTTTAGTCTAGACCCTTTTTCCTGCACTAGTGATGATGATAGTGTTTGTACTGAATGTGAGCTCGTAGCTCTGTGGAGGAGAAAGTGGAGCAGTTAGAGGTGGAGCATCATGGCTTTACTAAAGGATAGAGAGCAGGAGTCACTGCTAGCAGCCCCGGATGCCTTAGGGAGAGCTAGCACCCCCCACTCCGGCGTTAGAGCCTCACAGCGGGGCGAATGGGGGACGTCTCGGCGGCATAGCCGGAAAGCTAAGGCTAATGCTAGCGCTAAGGCCGAAGCTAGCCCACCGGAACACCGCGCTCCCCCCGATTCGTGTGTCAGACAGGTTTGCCCCGCTCAGCGAAACACCCGCTGAGGAGCCTGTTCAGAGACCTCTGGTCAGAGGAGACTCTACTGCTCCACACGTGAAGAGAGCTCGTCCTTAAGGGGCTCCAGCAGTGACCGTTAGCTGTTTACTGGGAGCCAGAGCACCGGACATTAGCGGCAAACTTAAGCGGCAGCAAACAGGAGCTATTCGAGGATAGTTATTGTTGAAGTGGCTCTTCAGTCACTTCGCGCATTCATTGAATGTGTGGAGGAAATCAGTCAGAGTCGAAGTTCTTCTCAAAACACCAACTTTATTCAAACAGAAGCTTTCTGGAGATGTCAAGTCACCGCGCAGTGAGATGAGATCCAAAGTATACAAATAACACCATCAATTATATACCGAGTTCTACATTCTAAGTTCCGAGTTCTACATTCCTTGTTCTGAATTCCGAGTTCTGAGTTCCGAGTTCTAAATTCTGAGTTCCGAGTTCTAAATTCTGAGTTCCGAGTTCTAAGTTCCGAGTTCTGAATTCCAAATTCCAGGTTCTGAATTCCAGGTTCTAAGTTCCGAGTTCGGAATTCCGGGTTCAAAGTTCCGAGTTCTAAATTCCGAGTTCTACATTCTGAGTTCCGAGTTCTTCATTCTGAGTTCCGAGTTCTACATTCTGAGTTCCAAGTTCTACATTCCGTGTTCCGAATTCCGAGTGCTGAATTCCGAGTTCTAAATTCTGAGTTCTGAGTTCTAAATTCTGAGTTCCAAGTTCTAAGTTCCGAATTCTGAATTCCGAATTCCAGGTTCCGAATTCCAGGTTCGAAGTTCTGAGTTCGGAATTCCGGGTTCCGAGTTCCGAGTTCGGAATTCCGGGTTCCGAGTTCCGAGTTCGGAATTCCGGGTTCCGAGTTCCGAGTTCGGAATTCCGGGTTCCGAGTTCCGAGTTCGGAATTCCGGGTTCCGAGTTCCGAGTTCGGAATTCCGGGTTCCGAGTTCCGAGTTCGGAATTCCGGGTTCCGAGTTCCGAGTTCGGAATTCCGGGTTCCGAGTTCGGAATTCCGAGTTCGGAATTCCGGGTTCCAAGTTCCAAATTCCGAGTTCGGAATTCCGGGTTCCAAGTTCCGAGTTCGGAATTGCGGGTTCCGAGTTCGGAATTCCGGGTTCCGAGTTCGGAATTCCAAATTCCGATATCCGAGTTCCAAATTCCAAGTTCCGATATCCGAGTTCCAAATTCCAAGTTCCGGGTTCCAAATTCCGAGTTCGGAATTCCGAGTTCCAAGTTCCGAGTTTGGAATTCCGAGTTCCAAGTTCTACATTCCGTGTTCCGAATTCCGAGTTCTACATTCCGTGTTCCGAATTCCGAGTTCTGAATTCCGAGTTCTGAATTCCGAGTTCTAAATTCTAAGTTCCGAATTCTAAATTCTGAGTTCCGAGTTCTGAATTCCGATTTCCAGGTTCTAAGTTTCGAGTTCGGAATTCCGAGTTCCAAGTTCCGAGTTCGGAATTCCGGGTTCTGAATTCCGAGTTCTAAATTCTAAGTTCTGAATTCTTAATTCTGAGTTCCAAGTTCTACATTCCGAGTTCTGAATTCCGAGTTCTGAATTCCGAGTTCTGAATTCCGTGTTCTAAATTCTAAGTTCCGAATTCTATATTCTGAGTTTCAAGTTCTACATTCCGTGTTCCGAATTCCGAGTTCTGAATTCCGAGTTCTAAATTCTGAGTTCTGAGTTCTAAATTCGGAGTTCCGAGTTCTAAGTTCCGAGTTCTAAGTTCCGAATTCTGAATTCCGAATTCCAGGTTCCGAATTCCAGGTTCTAAGTTCCGAGTTCCGCATTCCGAGTTCCGCATTCCGAGTTCCGAATTCCGAGTTCCAAGTTCAGAGTTCCAAGTTCAGAGTTCTAAATTCCGAGTTCCAAATTCCGAGTTCCGAATTCTAAATTCTGAGTTCCGAGTTCTAAGTTTCGAGTTCGGAATTCCGAGTTCCAAGTTCCGAGTTCGGAATTCCGGGTTCTGAATTCCGAGTTCCAAATTCTAAGTTCCGAATTCTTAATTCTGAGTTCCAAGTTCTACATTCCGTGTTCCGAATTCCGAGTTCCGAATTCCGAGTTCTGAATTCCGAGTTCTAAATTCTAAGTTCCGAATTCTATATTCTGAGTTCCAAGTTCTACATTCCGTGTTCCGAATTCCGAGTTCTGAATTCCGAGTTCTAAATTCTGAGTTCTGAGTTCTAAATTCGGAGTTCCGAGTTCTAAGTTCCGAATTCTGAATTCCGAATTCCAGGTTCCGAATTCCAGGTTCTAAGTTCCGAGTTCTGAATTCCGAGTTCCGCATTCCGAGTTCCGCATTCCGAGTTCCGCATTCCGAGTTCCTCATTCCGAGTTCCTCATTCCGAGTTCCAAGTTCCGAGTTCCAAGTTCCGAGTTCCAAGTTCCGAGTTCCAAATTCCGAGTTCTAAATTCCGAGTTCTAAGTTCCGAGTTGCAAATTCCGAGTTCTAAATTCCGAGTTCCAGATTCCGAATTCCGAGTTCCAGATTCCGAATTCCGAGTTCCAGATTCCGAATTCCGAGTTCTGAATTCCGAGTTCTAAATTCTGAGTTCTGAGTTCTAAATTCGGAGTTCCGAGTTCTAAGTTCCGAATTCTGAATTCCGAATTCCAGGTTCCGAATTCCAGGTTCTAAGTTCCGAGTTCTGAATTCCGAGTTCCGCATTCCGAGTTCCGCATTCCGAGTTCCGAATTCCGAGTTCCAAGTTCAGAGTTCCAAGTTCAGAGTTCTAAATTCCGAGTTCCAAATTCCGAGTTCCGAATTCTAAATTCTGAGTTCCGAGTTCTAAGTTTCGAGTTCGGAATTCCGGGTTCTGAATTCCGAGTTCCAAATTCTAAGTTCCGAATTCTTAATTCTGAGTTCCAAGTTCTACATTCCGTGTTCCGAATTCCGAGTTCTGAATTCCGAGTTCTGAATTCCGAGTTCTAAATTCTAAGTTCCGAATTCTATATTCTGAGTTCCAAGTTCTACATTCCGTGTTCCGAATTCCGAGTTCTGAATTCCGAGTTCTAAATTCTGAGTTCTGAGTTCTAAATTCCGAGTTCCGAGTTCTAAGTTCCGAATTCTGAATTCCGAATTCCAGGTTCCGAATTCCAGGTTCTAAGTTCCGAGTTCTGAATTCCGAGTTCCGCATTCCGAGTTCCTCATTCCGAGTTCCAAGTTCCGAGTTCTAAATTCCGAGTTCCAAATTCCGAGTTCCGAGTTCTAAATTCCGAATTCTAAGTTCCGAGTTGCAAATTCCGAGTTCGGAATTCCGAGTTCCAGATTCCGAATTCCGAGTTCCAGATTCCGAATTCCGAGTTCCAGATTCCGAATTCCGAGTTCCAAATTCTATGTTCCGGGTTCCAAATTCCGAGTTCGGAATTCTGGGTTCCAAGTTCAGAATTCCGGGTTCCGAGTTCGGAATTCTAAATTCCAAGTTCCGAGTTCTAAGTTCCGAGTTCTGAATTCCGAGTTCTGAATTCCGAGTTCCAAGTTCCGAGTTCCAAGTTCAGAGTTCCAAATTCCGAATTCCGAGTTCCAAATTCTTTGTTCCGAGTTCCAAATTCTATGTTCCGGGTTCCAAATTCCGAGTTCGGAATTCTGGGTTCCAAGTTCCAAGTTCCAAGTTCCAAGTTCTGAGTTCCAAGTTCCGAGTTTCAAATACCGAGTTCCAAGTTTTGGGTTCTAAGTTCTTAATTCCGGGTTCTGACTTCCGACCTCTAAATTCCGAGTTCTGAGTTCGGAATTCCGGGTTCCGAGTTCCGAATTCCAAGTTCTACATTCCAAATTCCGAATACCAAGTTCCGAATTCCGAGTTCTAAATTCTGAGTTCCGAGTTCTAAATTCTGAGTTCCGAGTTCTAAATTCTGAGTTCCGAGTTCGGAATTCCGGGTTCCAAGTTCCGAGTTCCGAATTCCGAGTTCTAACTCCCGAGTTCCGAATTCCGAGTTCTAACTCCCGAGTTCTAACTCCCGAGTTCCGAATTCCGAGTTCTGAATTCTGAGTTCCGAATTCCGAGTTCTAAATTCCGAGTTCTACATTCTGAGTTCCGAATTCCAAGTTCTTAATTCTGAATTCCAGGTTCCAAATTCCGAGTTCCGAATTCCAGGTTCCAAGTTCCGAGTTCGGAATTCCGAGTTCTAAGTTCCGAGTTTGGAATTCGGCGTTCTAAATTACGAGATAGGATGTCGGGGTTCTAAGTTCCGAGTTTAAAATTCCGAATTCAAAATTCTGAGTTCCAAATTCCGAGTACTAAATTCTAAGTTCAGATTTCTAAATTCACTGTTCCGAGTTCCAAATTCCGAGTTCGAAATTATGTGTCCCAAATTCCGAGTTTTAAGTTCCAAGTTCCAAATTCCGAGTTCCGAGTTCAGAATTCCGGGTTCCAAGTTCCGAGGTCGGAATTACGAGTTCCAAGTTCGGAATTCGGGGTTCTAAACTCTTAATTCCGGGTTCAAAGTTCCGAGTTCTAAATTTCGAGTTCCGAGTTCTGAATTCCGAGTTCTAACTTCCGAATTCCGAGTTCCAAATTCCGAGTTCCGAATTCCGAGTTCTAAATTCCGAGTTCCGAATTCCGAGTTCTAACTTCCGAGTTCTAACTTCCGAGTTCTAACTTCCGAGTTCTGAATTCCGAGTTCCGAATTCCGAGTTCCGAATTCCGAGTTTTAAATTCCGAGTTCCGAATTCCGAGTTCTAAATTCCGAGTTCCGAATTCCGAGTTCTAACTTCCGAGTTCTAACTTCCGAGTTCTAAATTCTGAATTCCGAGTTCCGAATTCCGAGTTCTAAATTCTGAATTCCGAGTTCTAAGTTCCGAGTTCTGAATTCCGAGTTCTGAATTCCGAGTTCTGAATTCTTAATTCCGGGTTCAAAGTTCCGAGTTCGAAGTTCCGAGTTCTAAGTTCCGAGTTCCGAAATCCGAGTTCCAAATTCCGAATTCCGGGTTCCAAATTCCGAGTTCCAAATTCCGAATTCCGAGTTCCAAATTCCGAATTCCGGGTTCCAAATTCCGAGTTCTAAATTCCGAGTTCCGAATTCCGAGTTCTAAATTCTTAATTCCGGGTTCAAATTTCCGAGTTCTAAATTTCGAGTTCTAAGTTCCGAGTTGCAAATTCCGAGTTCTAAATTCCGAGTTCCGAATTCCGAGTTCCAAATTCCGAGTTCCAAATTCCGAGTTCCAAATTCCGAATTCCGAGTTCTAAATTCTGAATTCTGGGTTCCAAATTCCAGGTTTCAAATTCCGAGTTCTGAGTTAGGTGGCAGCTGGTCTGACACAGGTAGAGGGGACCTCAGTGGTAATCTTCCAGCAGGTTGGGCTGCGTGGCCATTTACTCGGAGAAGGTAAAAAGACAGAGTTAGTTCTGAGAGGATTTTATGGAGAGCAGAGAATGTTGAGCAGTATCAGAGTGTGTCTGACGACTGGAAAGTTCTGGGATAGACTCATCTTTGTGAGAGGCAGTTTTCCTTGGATCAGAAATGGCAGTCTTGGGCATAGAATATGTTACCTGGGTCTGTTGAAAGGTTAGCGTTGGTCAAGAAACAGATGTCTTTCCTAACAGGGTGATGATCTCTGCAGCAAGAGTGAACATCAGTTAGAGTGCTCTGGAATGAGCACTCCTCTGTCCTCCAAAGAGGGGTTTTAAAGTTGTGTTCTCCCTTTTAATGACTGCTTTAATAACTTAATCTAGGACCCAGTGCCCTACAAAGGAGGAGGTGTCCGTGTCAGCGGGTTGGGGTGGATGTCTGGTTTAACTCACCTGAATCTAATGTGCTTTAGCATTAGTGCAGCATGGCAGTGGTGCAGGGTGTGGGTGGCACAGCTCCAGGGGCTCCAGGTTGTGGCTTTAACCCTGACTCTGTTCATTGTGAGAAGTTTGGTGTGTTCTTCCTGTGTCCAAGTGAGCTTCCTCCCACCTCCACATGGTAGGTGAATTGGCTGTGCTTACTTGCCCGTAGGTGTGTGTCTCTAGGTGCAGTAGCACCCTTTCCAGGGAGTGTTCTTGCCTTGTGATGATTCAGGAAAGGCTCCAGAGAAAAATAAGAAAATAAATCTGTGACCAATTGCCTGATTGGAGTTAATAGGTTAGTATGATGCTTACCTTGGTCTTTTAGGGTACATGGATTCCCGCACTCCAGCTGCCAGATTGCTGTGTTTAAGAGATACGTCACATTAATATAGCTTGCATTTACACTCGTATTTCAAACAGAGGTTCCTGTAATGAAAGGGTAAATCAGATCATGCTGTTCATCAGTGTTGCTCAGTTCACCGATTCTTATCTGGATCTTATCTTATCTTAGTATCTGGATACTTCTTCATTAAAAACGTGAACGAGCGCGTTTTAAAATAAGAGCGGTGTTTCCTACGAGGGTCACAGAGGGGCAGTGTGCGAGCGCAGCACTCCAGCTCTGCCTCGTCTCTCTGCAGTGCAGGCCTGCTCAGAAGAGAGCGGGTAGCATGGCTGCTGATACCAGCGGTTTACACACCGTCCTCGACTTGAGGGAAAAGTTTACTCAGTTTTCATAAACAACCGACAGTCAGAGCAACCCCGAGAAACACCAAACCCAGTCTGCAGACTTAGCTTTAAACCTGTACAGACCAAAGGAGCAACACCTCCAACTGAGCTCAGCCTCTTTCTGACTGACCTGCAGAGGTTAAAGAGGTCAGAGAAGGTCAGATCAGTGAAGAGTGATACAGCTCTAACAATCACACCAAGCTCCAGTCAGAGGAGGGGGAGTTTTTTCAGGAGGAGTTTAGGGCAGTGAGAGCTGTTGAAGTTAACTGGCTTTTCTTTATTGATAACTACCAATGTGGAGAACTGGTAGCGTTATGTTTACCTGAACCTCCATGCTGCTAAATATCAGGCGTTCACCAGTAGATCAGCAGCAGTTCTAAACAGAGCTGTCGCAGTAATTACGTTACAAACTGATCGTATGATCAATGATTATGACCTCCATCATTTTGGAGAACATCGATAATGAAGTTTTGTTTATTTGCGTGTTTTAAGACCTTTAACCAGGCGAGCTTTTCTGTTCTCCCCTCTACCAGACACACACACACACACACACACACACACACAGACACAGACAGAGACCTTTCTGTTTATTAATAAAACTATTTTCGATCATCTATTATTCCATTACTTTTCCTAATGTTTTAGTTTTTGCTGTGGTATCGTTTCAGTATCGGTATTGAGATATTTAGGCAGGTATCGTATCTAAAGTCATAAGTTTGGTATCGTGACAACACTACTGTTTATAATGTAAATAGAAAAATATAAATAAGTAAATTACCTCTTACTTCTTATACTGAGAGCAGAAACCTCTGATAAAAAATAAATCTATCTATCTGTCAGTCTATCTCGCTGTCTGTCTGTAACCCTGTTAAAATTAGGACCCTCTTTCTGAGCTCTTCTACAGAGGCTGTTCATTTGCCCCTCACCTTCTCTCCCCCTCTTCACTTCTTGCTCTCTTCAAGTGTGAGTGTGTGTTGTGTCCAGAGCTGATGCTGTGTTGCTATTTTTTGTGAGCAGTTATTGAAGTTAAAAGCTGATTAAGGGTCCAAAGGGGATATAAAATCCCCCATTCCTCGTTTTTTCAGTGTTCTTTAGTCCTGAGTTTGATAAACTCTCATCAGTTTCTGTTCAGTTGTGAAGAGAAACACCGGTGAGTTCAGACAGTGCTGTTTAAGGAGGGATTATGAGTTAGTAAGTGTAGATTTCCAAGTGATAAGATGTTTAAAGTGTTGATAAGGGAGTTAAAAGATTATTAAACAGCCGGAGTATAAATGTGGGAGACAGACCTCGGCTAGTTCGTTTCAGCTGCTAAGCTGTAGGCTAACAGGCAGAGGCTAGCGGGATTAGCATCTTGTTTAAGTGTAAATATACGATGTTAAGTGTTAAATCCTGCTGTTTACGGACTCAGAGACATGCTGAGATGAATATGCTTGTCGTACAGTCTTGCTGAACTTAGTGCTGTGTCGTACAGGTTGTTTTGTTGACGGGAAAAGCGAGCGAATTTGTCCAAGATGGCGAGCCAACCTGAGACTACTTTTCCCAGTGTACTGCGCGAGGGACGTCAGTAGCGGGAACACACACACACATACACACACACACACACACACACACACACACACACACCTACCTTAGTCTATCCGGGTAGTAAAGATTTAAACACACTTTTCTGACACTTTGAGACGATATTACTCCAGAAAGGAACATTGATTATAACAAAAGGAAAAAACTGTTGGTTCACATTTCAGACTTAAAGGACTGTTATATTGTTGAAAGTTGAGTAAAATATCTCATGAATTCTTGACTCTGAACTTTATTATTTTACTACCATTTAAGCTTTTGTTGAGTGTTTTATGTGTTTTGGGTTTTGTTGTTAAATCTGAACTTGTGCATTTTTCCAGTACTGTTATTTTTTTTATAGAGCCTCATTGAACTACAGTATCCTCTTATAACTCAGTTATACCTCCTACTCCATTTTTATATGTTTTTTTCTTTCCTATTAGCCACTCACAACTATTCACACACACATAAGAAGAAGGTCACATCATTTCTGTGAATAAATATGATTGTATCTTTAACCCTGTACTCACTGGTCCATCGCATCTCTGTCCAAGCTCTCCTTAGAGTACCTAGTGAGATATCAACACTGGTCCAAACCCCTGAAGAATCCCAACCTATGGTTGATCTGTCCCTCTATAGAAATTCCTGTTGTGGTGTAACGGCTGGTGTAGACACTGAGTAAGCTGACGTAGCTCCTGTGTTACATTTACGCGTGCTACGTATCTGTCTAACTACCTAACTAGACAGATTTGATCCAGTTGAAGAAATTGTAGGACAGTCAGGACATCTCTCTTTGTTTTATTTCAGAAACAGGTTTCTGTAATGAAAGAGAAAAGCAGAAAATGCTGTTTATTGTTTAAATAGAAAAATGTAAAGAATTATTTGAATTAAATGACCCCTTGCCTCTTATACTAAGAGCAGAAAATTCAGAGGAATTCATCTATCCAACTATCTATCTATTTATCTAGCTAGCTATGTGTCTATCCACCCGTCATTGTTTTTATCCAGTTGGTGAAATTGCAGCGCCCTCATTCCCCCAGAATCACCAGGTAGTTAACATGTCACATAGTCACAAGTCTCTACTGTGTATGGGCTGGTGATGAGTCAGCTACCAGTGACAGATACCAGATACCAGTACCAGATAATGTGCTGCATGAGGCTTGTCTGTCCTGGTTGTTCTTTAAACAGCCTAGCTGGTATCCTTTCCTTCAGCTCCCTCAGCTTGTCCCTCATCTTGAGAACGTAGGACAGGATGTTTAGCTTTTCAGTCTTTCTCAGAGCAAATGCTTCCGGGTAGCATAGACCCAGATTACTAAAATATGGCAATTTCCTCCCCGGCCTCTTGGTAAAGGGCGTATTATATCCATGGCAATCCGTGAAAATGGCATGTCAATAACTGTCAGACTTATTAATGGCACCCTGTCTGACTTTTTCTCAGATGCTGTTAACTGACACTCTGGACAGACATTACTAAATTCAGCTATATCTAGCAGCTGACTTGGCCAGTAAAATCGACTTGCAAATCTGCTGTGTGTTTTAGCCTGACCCAATTGACCTGGCCACGGGTCCGAATGACCCAGCTTTAAAACTTCATCTCTGAGACATTTGGGAACCAGTAATCGCTCAACACCATTTTTGACCTAGAGCTTGTTGTCTTTCAGAATGAGTTGACTTCCCTGAGCTTATTCTCTTTCCTTAGCACAGTCTAAAAACAAGGGTTTGAGTGTTTCATCCTGCCTTTGCAACATTGCTATGTCACCAGGTAAGGCAAATGTTTCACTTATGGGTGTATCCAATTGTTCCACTATTTTTGTGCCTCTATTTTTTTCCTGTCCTTTTTGTTTTCTTGCATTTTGGTTTGACAGCATATGGCAATTCTTTTAAAACTCAACTGTTTTGTTTGCAGTTTAAACCTTTCTAGCCTACAACCTTGTTACAGCCATAACCTCTGCAGTTCTCTGCTCAGTGTTTAAAAGATATACCAGAATCGGGATATATTTCTACCTAAAATGACAGCATGAGCAGATTTTTGCATTATGTCTACCTTTAATATGTAGCTTTGGTTGTTGATGTTAACCGTGAGTTTAGTTGTGGGGTATACCTGTTCATCTCTGTGTGTACACCTGACCCCAAGTTTACCTGTACTCTCAAACTGGGATTCTGGAAGACACTGTGGTGTTATCATGGTGTGACTAGCTCCAGTGTCAATAAGGGCTTTAAATGTTTTGTGTCCTATTTTTACAGGTATGGTTATCTCACTACTGTCCTGTTCCTGAAAGCTTATTTCGGGTCTTGGAACATATCAGAGATGATTTGTCCTGGTAACAAGCTTAGGCCAATCTTAAATCTTTTGGCCAACCTGATTTTAGCTAGCTGTGTTTAAACAGTTTGGCGATTATCTGTTGCCTGACTATCTTTGCTTCTTTTGCTAGTACTCCAGCGCCCCTGTGTGGTTGATAAATTCACTAGCGGCTTAGGACCACAACTGACCCTGCCCCCAGACTTACTTGTCTGTGCCTATTGGTACACTCTGTTGCTGGAATCACAGAGCAGGAACTCCTTCTCAGCTTGCCTTGCTGCCACGAAAGCTTCAGCTGCTTCCACTGCTTGTGTTATGGATGCCGGGCTGCATACAGTTATCCAACGTCTGAGGTCTGGACTCACAATTCTAAGGTATTGTTTGAAAATGATGGTGTTCCCGATGTCCTCTTTCTTTTTTTTTCTCTAGGAGTCATCCACTTTTCAGACAGTGATTTCAATCTGTTATACAGTTCACGATAGTTATCCATGGCAACATACGCAGCTCTAGCTTTTCCCTCTAGCAGAGGGACTACATGTATTACCGAATTATCGCTTCTAGGCCATATTGCTACTTATGTTGGTAAAATTGTAGGACAGTCAGGGTGTTTCTCTTTATTTCATTTCAAACACAGGTTCCTGTAATGAAAAAAAGATTACCTCTCATACTGAGAGCAGAAAACTCGAAGGAATCCAGCTATCTAGCTATCTAGCTAGCTATCTTTCTTTCTATCTTTCTATTTATCTAGGTAGCTAGCTATGTGTCTGTTAACCGGTCAATGTTTTTATCCAGTTGTAGAAATTGTAAGACAGTCAGGGTGTTTGTCTTTCTTTCATTTCAAACACAGGTTCCTGTATTGAAAAAAGAATTAGATAATGCTGTTTATCATGTAAATAGAAACATATTAAGAATGTATTTAATTGAATTACTCTTTACCTCTTTTACTGAGGGCACAAAACAAAACACGAAGAAATTCATTTATCCAACTATTTATCTGTCTATTTATCTAGGTAGCTAGCTATGTGTCAATGAACCCGTCTTTGTTTGTATCCAATTGATGAAATAGTAGGACAGTCAGGGTGTTTTTCTTTGTTTCATTTCATTTACAGGTGCCTGTAATGAAAAAAAAGAAATCAGATAATCCTGTTTATTATGCAAATTGAAAAATATAAAGAATAACTTTAATTAAATTACCTCTTACCTCTTATACTGAGAGCACAAAAGTCAGAGAAATTCATCTATCTAACTATTTACCTGCCTGTTTATCTAGCTAGCTAGCTATGTGTCTATTAACCTGTTATTTTTTTATCCATTTGGAGAATTTGTAGGACAGTCAGGGTGTTTGTCTTTGTTTCATTTCAAACACAGGTTCCTGTAATGAAAAAAAAAATCAGATAATGCTGTTTATCATTTACATTTATGGCATTTAGCAGACGCTCTTATCCAGAGTGACTTACAAAGTGCTTTGCTATTTACCCAAGAAAATGTAAATAGAAAAATATTAAGAATTATTTTATTGAATTACCTCTTACCTCTTATACTGAGGGCACAAAATTCGGAGAAATTCATATATCTAACTATTTTTCTAGCTAGCTAGCTATGTGTCTTTTAACCTGTCAGTTTTTTTATCCAGTTGGAGAATTTGTAGGACAGTCAGGGTATTTGTCTTTGTTTCATTTCAAACACAGGTTCTTGTAATGGAAAGAAAAAATCAGATACTGCTGTTAATCATGTAAATAGCAAAATATTAAGAAGTATTTTAATTAAATTACCCCTTACCTCTTATACTGAGAGTAGAAAACCATCTAATGTTTCTTTTAACCTTCTCAATTTTTTTTATCCAGTTGGTAAAATTGTAGGACAGTTAGGGTGTTTGTCTTTGTTTCATTTCAAACACAGGTTCCTGTAATAAAAAAGAGGGATTTAGTTAATGCTGTTTATCATGTAAATAGAAAAATATGAAGAATTTTTTTAATTAAATTAGCCCTTACCTCTTATACTGAGAGCAGAAAACTCAGAGAAATGTGTCTATCTAACTATTTATCTGTCAATTTATCTATCTAGCTAGCTATGTGTCTATAAAGCCGTCATTTTTTGTTTATTTATCCAGTTGGAGAATTTGTAGGACAGTTAGGGTGTTTGTCTTTGTTTCATTTCAAACACAGGTTCCTGTAATGAAAAAAATCAGATAATGCTGTTAATCATGTAAATAGAAAAATATTAATAATTATTTTATTTAAATTAGCTCTTATCTCTTATACTGAGAGCACAAAATTCTGAGAAATTCATCTGTCTATCTATTTATCTGTCTAATTTTCTAGCTTCCTAGCTATGTGTCAATTAACCCGTCATTGCTTTAATCCAATTGATGAAATAGTAAGACAGTCAGGGTGTTTTTCTTTGTTTCATTTCATTTACAGGTGCCTGTAATGAAAAAAAGAAATCAGATAATGCTGGTTATCATGTAAATAGAAAAATATTGAGAATTTATTTAATTTAATTAGCCCTTACCTCTTATACTGAGAGCAGAAAACTCTGAGAAATTCATCTATCTGACTATCTGTCAATTTATCCAGCTAGCCAGCTATGTTTCAATTAACATGTCATTGTTTTTATCTAGTTGGTGAAATTATTGGACAGTCAGGGTGTTTTTCTTTGTTTCATTTCAAACACAGGTTCCTGTAATGAAAAAAAAATCAGATAATGCTGTTTATCATGCAAATGGAAAAATATAAAGAATTAATATAATTAAATTACCCCTTACCTCTTATACTGAGAGCACAAAATTCAGAGAAATTCATCTATCTAACTATTTATCTGTCAATTTATCTAGATAGCTAGCTATGTGTCTTTTAACCTGTCAATTTTGTTATTCAGTTGTTAAAATTGTAGGACAGTTAGGGTGATTGTCTTTGTTTCATTTCAAACACAGGTTCCTGTAATGAAAAAAAAAGAAATCAATTAATGCTGTTTATCATGTAAATAGAAAAATATTAAGAATTATTTTATTTAAATTACCTCTTATCTCTTATACTAAGGGCACAAAATTCTGAGAAAGTCATCTATCTAACTATTTATCTGTCTAATTTTCTAGCTTTCTAGCTATGTGTCAATTAACCCTTCATTGTTTTAATCCAGTTGATGAAATAGTAGGACAGTCAGGGTGTTTTTCTTTTTCATTTCAAACACAGGTTCCTGTAATGAAAAAAGGAAATCAGATAATGCTGTTTATTATGCAAATTGAAAAATATTAAGAATTATTTTTTTTTAATTACTTCTTATCTCTTATACTGAGAGCACACAATTCTGAGAAATTCATCTATCTAACTATTTATCTGTCTAATTTTCTAGCTTTCTAGCTATGTGTCAATTAACCCGTCATTGTTTTAATCCAATTGATGAAATTGTAGGACAGTCAGGGTGTTTTTCTTTGTTTGATTTCAAACACAGGTTCCTGTAATGAAAAAAAGAAATCAGATAATGCTGTATATCATGTAAATAGAAAAATATTGAGAATTTATTTAATTTAATTAGCCCTTACCTCTTATAGCGATTGCAGAAAACTCGGAGACATTAATCTATCTGACTATCTGTCAATTTATCTAGCTAGCCAGCTTTGTGTCAATTAATCCGTCATTGTTTTTATCTAGTTGGTGAAATTAATGGACAGTCAGGGTGTTTGTCTTTGTTTCATTTCATTTACAGGTTCTTGTAATGAAAAAAAAAAGAAATCAGATAATGCTGTTTATCATGTAAATAGAAAAATATTAAGGATTATTTAAATTGAATTACCTCTTATCTCTTCTACTGAGAGCATAAAACTCAGAGAAATTAATCTATCTAACTATTTATCTGTCAGTTTATCTAGATAGCTAGCTATGTGTCTATTAACCCGTCATTTTTTTATCCATTTGGTAAAATTGTAGATCAGTTAGGGTGTTTGTCTTTGTTTCATTTCAAACATAGGTTCCTGTAATAAAAAAGAGGGAATCAGTTAATGCTGTTTATCATGTAAATAGAAAAATATAAAGGTTTATTTTAATTAAATGTCAACCTACCTCTTATACTGAAGAGAAAATTCTGAGAAGTTCATCTGTCTAACTATTTGTCTGTCTATTTATCTAGCTAGCTAGCTATGTGTCTATTAACCCGTCATTGTTCTTATCTAGTTGGTGAAATTATTGGACAGTCAGGGTGTTTTTCTTTGTTTCATTTCAAACACAGGTTCCTGTAATGAAAAAAAGAAATCAGAGAATGCAGTTAATGCTGTTTATCATGTAAATAGAAAAATATTAAGAATTATTTTAAGTGACTTAACCCTTACCTCTTATACTGAAAGCACAAACCTCTGAGAAATTCATCTATCTGACTATTTATCTGTCAGTTTATCTACCTAGCTATGTTTCAATTAACCCGTCATTGTTTTTATCTTCCTCTTATACTGAGGTCACAAAACTCTATTTCATCTATCTATTTCATCTAACTATTTCTCTGACAATTTGTCTAGCTAGCTAGCTATGTGTCTTTTAACCTATCAATTTTTTTGTCTAGTTGGAGAATTTGTAGGACAGTCAAGGTGTTTGTCTTTGTTTTATTTCAAACACAGGTTCCTGTAATGAAAGAAAATAAATCAATTAATGCTGTTTATCATGTAAATAGAAAAATATTAAGGATTATTTAAATTGAATTACCTCTTATCTCTTCTACTGAGAGCATAAAACTCAGAGAAATTAATCTATCTAGCTATTTATCTGTCAGTTTATCTAGATAGCTAGCTATGTGTCTATTAACCCGTCATTTTTTTATCCATTTGGTAAAATTGTAGATCAGTTAGGGTGTTTGTCTTTGTTTCATTTCAAACATAGGTTCCTGTAATAAAAAAGAGGGAATCAGTTAATGCTGTTTATCATGTAAATAGAAAAATATAAAGGTTTATTTTAATTAAATGTCAACCTACCTCTTATACTGAAGAGAAAATTCTGAGAAGTTCATCTGTCTAACTATTTGTCTGTCTATTTATCTAGCTAGCTAGCTATGTGTCTATTAACCCGTCATTGTTCTTATCTAGTTGGTGAAATTATTGGACAGTCAGGGTGTTTTTCTTTGTTTCATTTCAAACACAGGTTCCTGTAATGAAAAAAAGAAATCAGAGAATGCAGTTAATGCTGTTTATCATGTAAATAGAAAAATATTAAGAATTATTTTAAGTGACTTAACCCTTACCTCTTATACTGAAAGCACAAACCTCTGAGAAATTCATCTATCTGACTATTTATCTGTCAGTTTATCTACCTAGCTATGTTTCAATTAACCCGTCATTGTTTTTATCTTCCTCTTATACTGAGGTCACAAAACTCTATTTCATCTATCTATTTCATCTAACTATTTCTCTGACAATTTGTCTAGCTAGCTAGCTATGTGTCTTTTAACCTATCAATTTTTTTGTCTAGTTGGAGAATTTGTAGGACAGTCAAGGTGTTTGTCTTTGTTTTATTTCAAACACAGGTTCCTGTAATGAAAGAAAATAAATCAATTAATGCTGTTTATCATGTAAATAGAAAAATATTAATAATTATTTTAAGTGAATTAGCCCTTACCTCTTATACTGAGAGCAGAAAACTCAGATAAATTGATCTATCTAACTGTTAATCTGTCAATTTGTCTAGCTAGCTAGCTATGTGTCTTTTAACCTTCTCAATTTTTTTATCCAGTTGGTAAAATTGTAGGACAGTTAGGGTGTTTGTCCTTGTTTCATTTCAAACACAGGTTCCTGTAATAAAAAAGAGGGAATCAGTTAATGCTATTTATCATGTAAATAGAAAAATATTAAGAATTATTTTAATTAAATGACCCTTTACCTCTTATACTCAGAATAGAAAACTCAGAGAAATTCATCTATCCAACTATTTATCTGTCAATTTATCTAGCTAACTAGCTATGTGTCTATAAACCCGTCATTTTTTTTGTTATCCACTTGGAGAATTTGTAGGACAGTTAGGTTGTTTGTCTTTGTTTCGTTTTAAACACAGGTTCCTGTAATGAAAAAAATCAGATAATTCTGTTAAACACATTCTGTTTAGCTATCTAGCTATGTGTCTGTTAACCTGTCATTGTTTTTATCCAGGTGGTGAAATTCTAGGACAGTCAGGGTGTTTGTCTTTGTTTCATTTCAAACACGGAGTCCTGTTCTGAAAATAAGAAATGAGATAATGCTGTTTATCATGTAAATAGAAAAATATAAAGAATTATTTGAATTAAATGTCAATTCATCTGCCTAACTCTTTATCTGTCTATTTATCTATCTTGCTATGTGTCTGTTAACCCGTTATTTTTTTATCTATTTGGAGAATTTTTAAGACAGTTAGATAAATGACTGTATTGAATGAATTGTAGAACAGTCAGGATGTTTCTCTTTTTTTATTTCAAGTATCTTTAGTCCATCTGTAGTTCAGCTGTCTCTCTCTCTCTCTCTCTCTCTCTCTTTATCTATCTATATACATTTTAGTCTGTATGTTTGTCTACTACTTCTGTCTGTCTTTTGTCTATTTTTATTTTCTTTGTAACTGTTTCTTACTTACTATCAATTTTTCTAACTTTCTAATCCTACATAGATCAATAGATAAAATCTTTCACCACTAGCAAACTTTAATAACTGAGTCTGTCCACCATCCCAAAAACATCATCAGCTTCTCAACATTACAACTTTTACCCAGTTAAAATTAAAACACACATCAGCAGCAGACTTTAAAAACCCAGTCAGTTCAGCAACCTCAAGGCTAAAGCACACTGCCACGGCGGTCAGGAATAATGAAAAGACTGTTTGTCCTACATTTGCTGTCCTGATGTGTGGAGAGGGTGCTGGTTACATGTCTGCAGCTGGAGGATTAGAGGAGCGACTGGGAGTTTAATGGAATGATTGATAATAGAACATTATTACATCATAAAGACACAGTTCTAAAGTTCCAGCAGCAGCTGTTTCTCTGACTTTTGAAAGATGCATTTGTGAACTGGTGCTCACCTGAGTTTACCCATGTATACACACCTGCACCAACACCTGAACACATTAAAACCACTCCTGTCATCAACAGGGTTCTTTCAGTAATCCAAAATCTGTCTTCAAATATGGGCCTAATAGTAATTTACTGTTACTATATATTACATTTCATGATTTTATATGTTATGCCAATATATCTATCTATATATCTATCTGCCTGTATATATCTATCTTTATTGTTTTTAATTGATCAGTGAAATAATCAGCCTGGTCTCATGGGATATACGTACCTCTGACCACTTTTTAGGTTTAAGATATAGGGGAACTGGGTACTTTCTACTGATTAAGGGTGATTTATCTAGCTAGTAGCTAACAGCTAGCTAGGTGGCTAGGCTAATGCAGCCTCTAACATAGCATCAGGTACACAGTGAGCTGTAGTTGTGGCCATTCTCATATAGTTTGGTGGTTAAATCAGAGGTTCTTCTAACATATCTTTTACCAAAAGCTTATATGAAGATAAGGGAATGGGAGATACTGTCTGCTCATTCATTAGCGTAGAGTGAGGTGTCAGCTGAGCTCGTACATTAGCTAGCTAGTGCTAGGTGGCTAATGAGGAGCGCTTGCTAGATAAAGCAGCTGGTGTTTTTCTGTGGTTGTCACGATGTGCTGGCTAGAGATCTCGTATGCTGTACTAACTGATTTCATACTGGATCTAATTGTGTGTAATTATGATCTTTCTCTTTTTTTTTACAGCTTTGAACATCTATTCATCATTGATTCTCATTATCTTTCTCTGCCTCTTGCAGGGACCAGGTCGACACGTGGACAGGTGAGTTAATGGTAGAGTTTATGCACATATTTCAATGAATTGCATTACCGTTATTATTGCACATATGAACAGTATAATTTGAGTATTTTTCTGATGAACCATAGTGTCACACATTGAGGGAGGAGTTTGATGGTCACAGGTAGGAATGTCCTGTGGTGCTCTGTGGTGCATTTTGATGATGAGTCTTGCACTGAATGTGCTCCTGTGGGTTGGAGCCATTATCCGTAATGGCATGCAGCTTATACAGCATCCTCCCCTCTGACACTGCCTCAGTGAGTCCACCTCCACACCCACATCATCACTGGCCTTTTGGATTAGTTTGTTCAGTCTGTTGGTGTCTCCCACTCTCAGCCTGTCCCAGCATGCACTTGCACTTGCCACCACAGACTCATAGAAGATCCTGAGCATAGTCTGGCAGTTATTGAAGGACCTTAGAAAATAGAGACTCCTTCCTGTAGAGGGCGTCAGTGTTCTTAGCCCAGTCTAGTGAGTTGTCAATTTAAACTCCTAGATATTTGTAGTTCTCCACAGTGTCCACATTGACCCCCCCGATGGACACAGGGGTCGTCACCAGTGCATTGTCCCTCCTTAACAGGTCATTTTGTAAAATACATTTTCATGAGTCGCTGAACATTAACAAAAATGGTTCAGCTTCCCATCCTATATGAGGAAACATACATCATGTTGATTTGCATGTTCTGTGTATGTATGAAAATGTATTTAAAAAAATAATTCCAGAAAATGCAAGAACATCTGAAGCTTCAGCTAGTGAACAATGCTTTGCGGATGTAAATGCACACCAAGTTATTGGTATGTATTTTTCACACCTAAAATGTTGTTCACAACAATTTGGAAGAGTGAAGCTGTTGAAAAGCCACCTGTCCTTATTTTTGCAGGTCTGTAATTAGCATGCCACTGTTATTCAGTATTTTCCTAATTCCAGAATGGGAACATTTGTGGTGATTTGTGTATCTTCCAAAAAGCTTTCCTTGAATGAACATATTGTCATCATGAAAAAGAAAAATTCTGTAGCATTGACAACTTCTCTTGCCCAGTTTGCACCCTAGATACAGTTGCTGTGTCTGTCGATGGAAACCGAACACTACATCATTTTAGCAAAACAAAGAGTTATGTTATTATTGATAACTGTAAACTGTCAGAATCTCTACGGAGTATCTCTATTATCTTTAATGTTTTGTTTAGAGGAACAGACATTTTTTTATGGCATTTTTTTGGCTAGTGATAAAGATATAGCAACATTTGTTGAGTGCATTCGTAAGAAGGCCAAGCCAGTAAGATATTTGTCAAAACACTTTAGACTGTACATAGTGAAGCAGGATTTACTTTTTGTATATATTTGATAACGACATATTTAACAGCTTTTTGTCACGAATGGCTCTAACTACAAAATACATAAGTAAGGCTGGGAAGTGAACCTTTACTTACAGTGCTCATGTATTGTGCTTTTTTACCCTACTTTTCATTGATCATATTTGTTGACTAAGCCCTGGTGAAACAGTACATTTATCAGTTCCTTCATAATTACAGCTCGAGTGGATATGATCACATTGCATGTCAGGAGGAGGATCATCTTGCTGTTTTTTACAAGTATATCTTAACACCTGCCCTTTTAACTGATAGAGTGACTGATGGTGAACAAACTTCAAAATTATTTGTATAATTGCTTTCTCATTGCATAAGTGATGTGACTTTCTCTATCAAAATGTTGGAATACTTATTAGTCACCATAAAACGAAAAAAGAGCAAACTATAGATATATTCTCAGATTTTCTTGGCAAAACATTTATGGGTGTCGTCTTTTAATTTTACATCTCACGTTGTTTAGTCATTTACTGTTTTGTCTTTATCTCAATATGTTAGATTTTCTTTTAATGTCAACCACCTTAACCTGACAAATATTCTTTACAGCTCCACATGACCCCAGATCAGATGATCCAGTGGGGTTGCAACATGTGATTGAAGGCCTATTCTTGGGCATGCAACAGAAAAGGGGGGATCTATATTGAGTAACTGGTAAGTAGCCATGTTCAGGTTGCCTCCCAGACATCATGAACTTGTGGAATTAATTTTTAAATGTGAAATCTGTGACAATAACATTAAGTTGTAGGTAATTTAGGTAATTCAAATACAGTTCAAATACATTTTTACATGGAGCAAAGTGCCCCTTCCACATCGTACACTTAAACCCTTACATAATCTTTATACTGTGTTTATACTCTAGTGAGCATGTTCATGTCAGGTCCGCGTCGCCGCACCCATCCCGAGGGCGGTCCCGAGCCGCAGACCACAGGCTTCATGTTCAAGGACTTTTACGTTGACACCCGATTCCTGTTATCATGTTCTGATTTGGGTCACCTGAGAGCTGGGGTACAAAAGGGGAGCAAACGCTAAGGTCTGGGCCGAGAATTACTCTTGCAACGCCAAGCATTATGTTGGCCTCACGTTCATGAGACTTCTAGGAGAGTCTACGGGTTTCGGTAGTGTATGCTCTATCGGAGCTGTTTCACGTTCAGAGGGAGTTCGCTGTCTGGTTCACTGGTTGGTCGCCAGTGAGATTCGGCGTCCACTTCCTTTGCACTCTAGTCACGTAAGTTTATCAGCGCCTGACGAGCGCGGTTTGGGTTCCTGTATTTGGCTTCCTCCCTCCGTTAGGGTGGCCCAGCCTCGCTTTGCTCCCTGGCTGCCTACCAGCCTCAGGTGGCCTTCAGGTTTTGCCCGCATTAGTTTGTCACGTTTGTCTTGTTTATCTCTCTGTTATTGCTGCACTCTTGTGTTTTCCCCTTGTTAATTTGAATAAAATGTTATCATGCATCACGCATCCCTGCGAGTGTTCACCCGTCCATGTCTAGCTTAGCCAGCATGACAGTTCAATAAAACCACCCCATTGTTTCTGCACGTTTTCCATTTGATCAGTTCCACTGACCATATAGGTCTTGTTGTACAGTTACATACTGTAATCCATCTTTTTCCCTGTGTACTTTGCCAGCACACCTTTACCTTTTTCTTTAGTATTCAGGACCTCCACAAGACTATTATTTCCAGATGTTGTAGTGAAGAAACTAGCATGAGCAAGTCCGATTTGTAATGTAAGCCAAGAGTGATAGTTGGTCACAGGAGGCTGTTGGCTGGATATTTGTGATTGGTGGACTATTCTCAGTGACACTGAGCTGTTTAAAAACTCCAGCAGCACTGCTGTGTGTCTGACTCACTCTCACTGGTGCAACACACACTAACACGCCACCACCCTGTCAGTGTTACTGCAGTGCTGAGAATAATCCGCTACCCAGATGGTACCAGTTTATTGCACTGGTGTGACTGAATCAGACACAGAAGTGCTGTTGGAGTTTTCACTGTTCACTCTATAGACAAACCGAGCTTGTCATTCTGCTTTGGAGACGTTTGCTTGTAATTGTACACACCTACGAACTTGGAGGAGTGTCTAATCGAGTGGACAGTGAGTGGACACAATGTTTAAAAACTCTAGCAGCACTGCTGTTTCTGATGTATGCTACGATTACTTTTGTATTCGCTGACGTTATGACTTGGGATTCTGGTACGTTAATTTTGACATGAACCATTTTTGTGACTCTTCATTTAAACTCATTAAACTCAGACTTTCAAAGGAAAGAGGTCTATGTGCTTTTCATTTGTTTCAGACCATAGAAATGTGCAGATTCTGACCATGAAGACCATTAGACATTTTTACCCCCTTTTTTGCCCACTTGCACTAAACTGTGCTTTCAACCTCACAGAGTGACCATGTTCCAGAGTCAGGAGGAAGTGACTGAACGCCTGACTCCTCTGATTAACTGTCACAGTGCTTCTGCTTTTCTTCCTCCACAATGTAAAACCAGTCACGCATTGCCTGTGTTGTCAGGACAGAAAGCTGCAGCCTTAACATCAGATGTCAAATTATTACACTCACACTGCAGGAGAACTGGAAATGACGTGTGGAGTGAGAGAGAGAAGCAGGAGCTCTGATGCTGTGTGCATCGCCTTTCAGTTCAGTTACACTCCCCTGCCAACCAATTCAGTTCAGCTGGTGATATCCATGCATTGAGTTGATGACGACAAGTAAGTGCCAGCTAGTTGGCTGTTCAAGTTTGTTCCTTGTGAGAATTAACTCCATGTTAAAGAATAAAGAGAGAAAGTCGTTCGAGCTGCAGTAAAGTTCTTGTTCTGTGCGGAAAATGGCTTCCGCCTGAGGACATAGTAGTGCAGTTCTCATGTTCGCCAAACATATAGGGAAGCTCTATATGTAACCGTGTGCATATTCTCTAGAACGTAATGTCCCTTAAATACTATTCCTGCTAGAACTGAATGTTAATACTTATTATTTATTAAGTGACAGGTCATTTCTTTCTACAGCCATCAGATTGTACAAATCTACACTCCAATCCATCAAATTAATCTGTTACTCAGCATCATTGTACATCTGTATATCACCTGCACTGCATTCCCATCACTGCCTGTTCTGCTCTAGTCATCTTTTGCACAATGCTGTGTGTTACAGCAGTTCTGCATTAAGTACTATGCAGTAATATTGCAACTGTAAACGACCTCATCCGTGGATTACTGTTACTATCACACAGTAACATTAACTGTGACAGTAACTGTGGCTATGACTGTGGCAATAACTGTAACTTCAATACCTATATATGAGGGTTAGGGTCCTCTATAACAGAAATATGCTACAAAGCCATTCAGGGAAACTGAATATCTCTGTACCAGTCCTTGGTGTGGTAACATCAGACAAAGCTGTAGAACACTAGAATAACCAGCTGTACTGAGTAGTACTCCTCTTCCCTGCCCGCTTCTCCAACTAAAGTATAAAACATAGCCAAAGTCAAAGCATATAGTTGTGCAGTTGTGAGGACAACCCACTTGGAGGCCAGTAGACTCGACTTTTTTACTCAAACTCAATCACCTTGCACCACTTCACACTAAACCTGCACAGTTCAACAACATAAGAGACTGAGTGCATGTGCGCATAATGGAGATATCTGTCAGGGAGTCCAGCAATGTGTGGGTGTCTCATGTAAAATGCATTTTGTAGCAGGTAATGTCTGGATAAATGAGTGTAATTAGTTCTATTAAAACATTAACAGCCCCCATCATCTAGCTCACTGCCTCTTCTGTTTTACATTTATTATAGTCCTATTTTATTTGATTTATTACAATGGTCAGTGGCTTGTCTAGGCTGAGGTCTAAGCTAGACATAGGTTTTAATTTAAACTAATAAGATTATTTTGAATCTCTTCTGTCACATACGTGTTATTTGTGTAAAAATGACTGACATGAGCACTACGAAGGACTTTCAATTCATGGATACAAACATATGGATGCAGTTACTGCACAGAACCTGGCCCCAGTTTGAACATAAGACAGCTCTCACTTGAACTAAATTTGTCCTCATTTCTGTGTAATAGAAGGGCAGGATGTCATGCTTTGTATGTTTTTTACAGACACTGATATGACCCCTACCGAGTGAAGCATTTCAGTGGTATTTATTTCATGGCATTATTTCCATTATTACATTCATGTCATGACATTTTCTATCTCTGTATTCTCTCCATCGTCTCGTGCCAGGTTTATTAGCATTACAATGGTTGTGAGCAGCCAGGCCTTCCATGTCTGCAGAAGAAGGCATATGCCTTGAGCTTAGGACCAGTCCCCCCCTTGCCCATTGTTATAGAGAGAATTGCAGAGAAGTGAAATTACACCTTATCCTCAAAATGGAGTTATGTAATAACTGAAAGTTTGGGAGAAGCACCACGCTCAAACGCTTCCCCTCCATTCCTACGCTCTATAAAACCGCTCCTCTCCCTTTTCGTTCTTGTGACGAAACTTGCATCCCACCACCACCCCTGCTCCTCCTGATCCAATTTTACTCAACCTCTACCTGGCAAGGGGGGGTCTGGCTTTGAATTCCATCTGCTCGAAGCCCCCCAGAACTCCAGCCCAAATTTCTCGAGTTGCCTCCTTGCCTCAGCTAGCTTGGTCCGCACTCGCAAACTGATTTATACTTAAATCATCATAGCAGCCACATACATTAATGTATAAATGTCAACAGGTACAGTGGCTGAGATGAATGAGCAGAAAGACTCATGAATGGATGAGTGGGAACAATGACTGACAGTTCAGTTGCCAGCAGGCCTGGCAAAAGCAGATGAACTGAAAAATATAATAGTACCAGCAGGAATGACCTCCTGTATCACTCCTTTACACGCCAGAGATGAAGATGTCTGTTTCATCTAAACGGATTCCTTCTCTCTATATAGGAGTGCACTTTTCTATTCAAGTGAATGGCTTCTGTGCCCTTAATAGTGAGTGAATTAGAGGCTGAATATTAAAGACATTGTATTTATTTATTTATTATTTATTTATCTAAATTTTTGTAACTGAGTGTCTTGCTATCCCTTTCTGCTGTCACACTGTGAATTTCCCCACTGCGGGACTAATAAAGGACTATCTTATCTTATCTTATTAGACTCTTGAGTACAGAAAACGTGAACTCCATAGAGAGAGAGTGTCCTTTTTTTCACATTACTTTATGAATTGGTAGGTAAACAAAGTCCACTGAAATAAATTTCTCATTTCTATTGGATAGAAATGAGAAATAGGTGCTGGGCATTTCTCACCACCTATTGCAGGGCCTCCATCTGCCACACACCAACAGCATCAAGGGAATACTTACATAATTTAGTGTAATATTAGATACACACTGATGCACCTCCCCTTGACCCTGTACACCTCTGAGAGCAGCACTGAATTTAAGAGTCTTCTGTAGGTCTGCTGGTGGAAATGAAAGTGGTGTGCTTACACTTTTGTTGAGCATCTCCTGAAGATCACCTAGGAGTCCTTTAGAGGAAAACTCCAAGCACTGTTTCAGCTGAAGCGGTGACAATGTACACCATCACAGGATGGATGGCATTAACCTCAAAATACACATAAGCTTCATTATGATGTTGCAAAAAAGTGTAGTGATGAAGGCAGTAGTGGAGAGTAAAGAACCTAGAACAGTCCTAAATATCTTATAATAGACTATAAAAGACACAACTATTCATATGAAGTTGGTTCATCACATCACATTTGATGGCTCTGCTGTTTTTCCCCGTTTATTCTCCATGCTGCCAATGCAAAGGCTTTCATAAGGTCCTTCACGATCATCAAATCAGGTTTTTCAGGCAACACCTTATTGTGGGCCTCAGACATAGTATCCTCTCCAACAACACATGATTCCCTCATCAAAGACACAAAATATCAGTCCCAACCATAAAAAGAGAATTACTCAAATCTCTCCACCAATATTACACCAACTACTCTTCTGTGATCAACCATAATAAAATCGTTCTTAAACAAACTTACATAACTGTTCTCCTCAACATCCCTCAGGAAAGAGCTCTTCACCATTAAAGCTTTGGTAACTTGGACATACTCTGCATTGGTGGGATACCTGCACATCAAGAGCAACAAAATGAATCAAATGTATCCAGTAATTCTGTTCATCTAATGGGGAGAATTTCACAAAGCAGGATTCCTCCGATTAGCGAGAAAACTTAAGCCCAGAGTCAAGCCTATCCAATACGTAAAGAGCTGAGGCACATTTTGTAAGGAGGTTCAGTTCCTAATCAACATCTGGCTCTAGGAAGTGGCCACTGCCACTGAAAATGCCATCCACTGCCACGTATCATATTACGAATGGCACCTGCCAATGAAAGACAGATGCGCTACGTTAAAAAAGGCACTTTAGCAGAGTTGCTTACTTTTTTTTTAGTTTTTACTTTTGGGGTTCTATTGAGCTGTTCTCCAGAAAGAAGCTGGAGTCTTGCCTCAGCACTGTGAATGACATTTTGGGTCTGTTTACTCCTGCCATAAAGAGCTGTAAATCCCAGAAACATCAAACAAGTTACAGCAGCTTCAAGAAAAATGACATTCACTGGCCTGATGGTGGCGTTACAGGAAAGCATTGAGCGTTTTTATTCAATAGCATCTGGTCTGTAGCATCTGTGTCCTACACACAAAATTCTTTTTTTTTTTTTTGGTAATTTCTTGATTTTCTACTTCAATAATTTTTTTTACCAATCCTCACATATCTGGTATTAAAATACCTGCAATATTTATAATTAATAATAATTATGATGAATAATGTCAACTTGTACCTTTTGAACACTTAAGCCCATTTTAACAAAATCTGTTCAGCACATTATTTTGAGGGGGTATGTCAAGTTTGGTGGACATTTGTCACAAGAAAGCGAGGTCAATAGTACATAACTCTTAGAAACCATTTATCCAGTCAACCTACAATTTTACATGCTGCATCTTTAGCCTATTCTATAATAGTCTGACCAGAGGACTTGATGTCAATTATTGTGGTTGGTATTAGCCAATCACATTCAAGCATACATTTGACATACTAAACATTCACCAATCAGGGTGCAACTTATGGGGATTTAACAATGTAGGCATATTCTGTAAACCAGTGAAGTTGCCAGAAATGCCTTACAATAATGCTGTCATATGCTGTTTCCTATATGTTACATTTACAGATACACCAAACTTTTTCAGTTCCGATACCAATACATAAATGTATTGATCGATACACAGTACCGATCCGATACCATTGTTAAATAAATAAACCGTATACCTCACCATGTGGGAGAGATTTAAAGCATCAGGATTGATGTAAACATTATCTCACTAACTTAATAACTAAAATAGTTATAAATGTATTAAATTGCTATTTATTTGTCACTAAAATAAGAAACAATTGTGCAGGACCTAGGCACAGCATTCACCTTACAATGTGTTAATTTATTTATAAGTATTTATAGGAGACAGTCACACATGTCAGATTTAGTTCTTTTCAAAGGATACAAAAGTCTTCATATGAGATATGACTATTAACAGAATGTTTTTTTTAGTTAATAATTGCAATAATTTTGATGATTGGTTATGTGTATTGATTTGTAACTATCATTATCATTGGGCCTGTTGTGCTGGTTCTTTAGGTCTCATTGGGCCTGTTGTGGTTGGAACTTTAAGCCACTTGCCTATTGTCTATTTTCTATATTGGCATAAAGAAAATCCTAAAACTTAGGCCTACTTGAAGCCATAGCTGACACTCCTGTGACTCCAGTGTTGTGACTGTTTTTTTCCATGGTAATTCCTACTCCATCCACTATGTGACAGTATATTGGAAGTAGACCAGGTTACAAGCCAAAAGGGAGGGAACTATGAAGCAGCAAGGTGGTTTAGATGTGGCTCACTTCAGGCCTCACTGTAATGAAGATCCTCCTGGTGGAACTACAGGTTCTAACACTCACTGTAAGTTTGCTATCATTTAATTCTTTCTATATTCAGTCAAGCTTTTTGTATGTTTTATTCATGAGGTTTTGTGCTGTTCTGCTTTTGCAGAAAGCTTCACTTTTGTCTTGTTTTCTATTTGTTTGTTTCTCTATTTGCAGTTCTTAAAACTAACTTGCTCTTCTTATGGACATTGGGATAAACTTTACACACAGAAGACAAATGTATCACTCCTGAATTGACTCTCAGCAACTCAAACCAGGGATTTCCATGGTTCAGATTTTCTTTTCACAAGGAAACATCCAGGATTATAAACTGTTATCAGAAAGAAAGATGTCTGAAATGCAAACCAATTTGGGAGAGCCTGGCACAGCATTCACCTTACAATTTATTCATTTATTTATAAGTATTTATAGGAGACAGTCACACATGCCAGATTTAGTTCTTTTCAAATTATACGAAAGTCTTCATATGAGATATGACTGTCAACAGAATGTTTTTTTTAGTTGAAAATGCAATAATTTTGATGATTGGTTATGTGTATTGATTTGTAACTATCATTATCATTGGGCCTGTTGTGCTGGTTCTTTAGGTCTCATTGGGCCTGTTGTGGTTGGAACTTTAAGCCACTTGCCTATTGTCTATTTTCTATATTTGCATAAAAAATCCTAAAACTTAGGCCTACTTGAAGCCATAGCTGACACTCGTGTGACTCCAGTGTTGTGACTGTTTTTTTTCATGGTAATTCCTACTCCATCCACTATGTGGCAGTATATTGGAAGTAGGCCAGGTTACAAGCCAAAAGGGAGGGAACTGAAGCAGCAAGGTGGTTTAGATGTGGCTCCCTTCAGGTCTCACTGTAATGAAGATCCTTACTGGTGGAACTATAGGTTCTAACACTCACTGCAAGTTTGCTATCATTTAATTCTTTCTATATTCAGTCAAGCTTTGTGTATGTTTTTATTCATGAGGTTTTGTGCTGTTCTGCTTTTGCAGAAAGCTTCACTTTTGTCTTCTTTTCTGTTTGTTTGTTTCTCTATTTGCAGTCCTTACAACTAACTTGCTCTTCTTATGGACATTGGGATAAACTTTACACACAGAAGACAAATGTATCACTCCTGAATTGACTCTCAGCAACTCAAACCAGGGATTTCCATGGTTCAGACATTCCTTTCACAAGGAAACATCCAGGATTATAAACTGTTATCAGAAAGAAGGATGTCTGAAATACAAACCACTTTGTGAGAGCTTTCCAACTCCTATGTTTTGGATTGGTTCTATGGACTTCAAGTAAGTACCGTTAATAAGAGGGTGAGTACAGACAAAATTTCACCCACCTTCAAGCACTAGTGAGCAGTTCACAAGAAATCTGCAGGCTCTTTTAAGTACTTTTTTTTGTAAATTGTGATCTGGCTATTCTAAGGGTAGTAGTATATTTCAGATGTGTCTCTACACTACAGCTGATTTTGGATTTATATGCTTTATGGATGTTTAACTGGAACAATATTACATTAAAAATGGTTAAAATAGGCATATTGTACAACAGTGTCACAGTAGTGATTTATTCATTATGAAAATGCACTACATGCATGTTTAGAACCTCTAAAGTGTTAAAGTGATTTTCATTTCTTCTCTGTTCTTTAGTAGGTTTGTTTGTCTTTATAAGTAACACCAGCAGCTCTTTATCTCTGAGAGTTTTTGGTTTCTGCACATTTTTTTTTTGTCTTTTACCATCAACAGCACCTGTTGCAGGAATTCTGGCTATTCTGATTAAATATCCTTGTCAAAATGGAAAGACTGGAAATGTTGAGGAAATCTAGTGAGTGTAGTTTCTCTGTTCTCCATCGTGGTTTTTTGTTGTTTTTTTTAAGTCATGTTTGAGGTTTTAGGACATTGTTTGTGAGTGAGAGGAGGGGCAAAGTGAATATCTAATGATCCAATATCAAACTAAGTTGACTGAGCTTTCCAAACTCAAGGTTCTCAAACTCAAATGTGCTTGGATGTACAAACAAGTGACTGTGTGTTTTTTTTAGTTCATTAGTAAGCCAGCCCGATTCATTTCTGTGAAGTTTAATTTACTAGTGTTTGCAAATGTAGCTTCTCTTAGTCTGAGAAATATGTGGAAATAGTACCACCAGTTAAAGTGATGAAATTGGGTATGACGTCCGGTCCTCTATCACAGAGAAAGGCTTCACCTCTGCTGCCTGGAATCTGTTGTGCTCTCCGGAAACATCAAGAAGGTGCTACACCAAGACCTTACCCAGTCACACCAGTCAGGTAAGTGATGATTTACTTTATTCAAATCTTTATACAGTCAAACAATCTTTAGTTGCTGGACCAGGAATAATGGAAAAATCAGCTGATCTAACATTAAGTCTAAATAAAAAAAAGTTTATTTCTAGTGTCTTTTGGACCTAAAAGGAGAACTTCTGTTTTGTTACTGTTAAGAAGAAAGAAGTTATGTGACATCCAGAGTTTTATATCCTTTACACAGTCCTCCATTTTCTTTAATCTAAAGTTATCAACATGTTGAGCTGATATATAGAGCTGTGTGTCATCTGCAATGGCAATGGAAGTTATAACTGCCCAGTGGTAACATGTATAATGTAAATAATAGCAGTCCTAAAATAGAGTATTGTGGAACTCCATATCTTACTTGTGTAATTTGATAAATCTTTTATCTTTATAAACTGATAGTGTTCAGTTAGATATGATTTGAACCACGGTGGGGCTGTTCCTGTGATTCCAACCATTTTCTCTAATCTTTCTAGTAGAATAGTGTGAACTATTGTATCAAAGGCTGCACTGCGGTCTAGTAGGGCTTTCTAATTATGCAATGTCTAATTTTTAAATATTTCCAGAAATCACCTTTTTCGCTCTAGCATTTACTGTTGAACAAGTTTACATAATTACATAAATGTCCCCTCTTTATAGAGATCATTCACAGTGTGTATACCCTTGTCTACACCCTTTCCAAAAAACTTTCTGCTTCCCAATCTTCACCTCTGGGTTGAACCAGAATGATGCATAATGTTGTTTGTAGTGGGAAATCCTGTGCAATTTATGAACCTTTGCCCAGACCTCTTGAGAGTGCGTAGTGACTGGGTTTACTCCTTTGATGGCAGGATTCGCTCTTATGGCCACCGCTAGGGGTTCCAGCGCAATTATAAATAAGAGCAGTGGCATACAGCAACCCTAAAGCATCAGTTTTGACAAATATTATTTTTTTCCATTTAGCAAAACCAGAACCAAAACCAAACCTCAACAGGTCCGAGTGTAAGGAGTCACACTTGACCCTGTCGAAGGCCTTCTGAGCATCAAGCGATACAGTGGCCACTGGCATTTCGCATTGACTAGGAGGCATTTAACCACATTAGGTGCATGAGCCTTCTCAAATTATCAGTGGAAGACCTACCCTTTATAAAGCCTACTTGGTCTGAATGTATAATGTGTGGTAAGATTGTTTCCAATCTGAAGGTCAGTACCTTACTATATACAATGATGAGGCTGATTGGTCTAAAGTTAGCCGGATCCATATGATCTGTTCCTTTATTAAGTATCAGAGTGTTTTTTAAGAGATGTTGGAAGTGAAAATATTCTTTATAGTACTCCACCGGAAACCCATTCGTTCCTGATGATTTCCCTGTTTTCATGCCAGTTTTAACCTCTTCTTGGGTTTTTGGTGCATCAAGAATAGATGCTTGATCTAAACAGGTTCTCATAGAATTCTTTAAAGACATCATTGTTACCTTTAGAAATGATGTGGACAGAGCATTGTTCTTTTAACTGTCTGGCCAAAAGTCTACCAGTTTTTTCTCCTGACTCATAAAATTTTGTCTGAATGTTTTTTTTTTGTTTTTTTTTTATTGAAAATGTCCTAAATTCGAAACTTACATTTACAAATGTTTTTAAATAAGCTTTCAGAGTAATGTCTGGCCAACTCTTTTTCCATGCTATTTAGTTCTGCTGTCAATGTTTTAATTCTCTAATTGAGCTATTTTTCCCTTTTCTGTGCAATCCTTTTACCCAAATGTACGCTTCAGATGCCTCCAAAACCATTGCTACGCTGTCTGTGCTACCCAAATTAAAACAATGATGGGTCCTCTGTAAGCTCTTTCGAAAATAACTCATCCTGTAGTAGAGATGTGTTCATTCTCCATCTACCTCTTCTAAGCCTGTCTGAATGTATATTCACACAAAGCTCAACAGGTGCATTCTAGGTGCTAAATAGAACCAACATAGCCAAACAGGCCAACAAGAATCTTTTCTCCACAGCAGAGGAGAGAACATGAACAGAAAAATGTCTCCAGTAGCCAGCTGCGGATTCTCTTCTTGTTAAATTCATGTCCACAAAACTAACAACAAAGAGAAAAAAGGAAGAAAAAAAAGAAGAGAACTTCACTTAGGTCAGTGGAATGTCTGAGACGTCTACTAGGTTATAGCCTAAACAGCTCCACAAAGCTATCCAGATCAATCATACTTCTCAGTCTCCTTGTGCTAGTGGATGTTTTATAGTTTATTCTCCATCAGTAACTTGCTTCTCGATGAACTTGACAGCTTCTGTTGTGACGTCAAACTTTGTTTCTCCTCTTCCACGCAAACTGGAGCGCTGCAGGAAAGACTAAAGGAAACCTCACTTTTTTTATGTCACGCAGCAGCTGTTTCACCAATCAGAAAGTTTTCCTCCTCTCAAACAGCTTCTTTGACATGTAAGGAAACAAGGAAATGTTGCTTCCACTCCACACTACACCTCCTTTCTTTCTCGCAGCTTTTAAGACATTATCTCTCGCGGTTGAACGCAGAGAGGATCAATCTCTGAGGCTGTCTTCATGTGGACGAGATCAGGGAGAGCAGTGTGCTCTTTTAATTTCGAATTTGTTGTTAATGTGCATGTGCAGGCCCTCTGACAGTATCTTTTCAATGCATACAATCAAGTTCTCCCCTTCAATGCCCTCTTTTAAGCCCAACGATCTGACATTATTGTGGCGGCTCCTATTTTCCAGATCTTCCACACGGCTCTCCAGAGTATCTATGCGCTTGCCATGCAGCTCATGGCCATTCACCATTTGTTGAGTGGCGTCTTCCAAGCTGGAGATTGCCCTTCCTCCTCTGCTAGTCGCCCCTGCATGCCGTTTTTCAGTTCTTCTGTAGTCTCCTTAATCATTGACACATCATAAGCAACTGTTTGCAGCGTCAAGCTCATTCCACTCACTTCGGCAAGGATGTGTTCCAAATTAGCATTCTGTCCCGTTTCGGGCTAGCATCACCTGGTTTGGTAGCAGCTGCCCCTTCCCTCATGAAGGCTTAAAATATTTTGAAGATGAAGACATGTTCTTATGGATGAACGGTTTCGAACGGTAGAAAGTTTGATAATGAAATACGTAACAGACAAATAGCTGAAAAGGAGAAATATGCAGATTAGTTGGGATTTAAGTTAATGGGGCTTAGGACAACGTCTAACTCCCTCCTAGTCATTTCTTTTATATTCTTTAATATTAGCTTTGGCTTGTTTATCATAGTTTTAATCCTTGTGCTGTCTGCTATGTGTCTTACTTTACATTAATTTGCTTTAGTAACTAACTTCTGTGTTTACTTTTGAGGAATATGGAGGCACTGGGAGCATCAGCGTGACCAGGGCCAGCCCAAGACTTTATGGGGCCCTAAGCAGATTTTCATTTGGAGCCCCCATACCACTACCTTAGCACCAGATGCTTCATCATTCCGTATGCTGCACTGTGTGTGTATCGTACCCATTAGCATTATTTGTAATTAGCTTACATCGTACACAAAAATGTTCTAAATAATTTTCACTTTAAATACAGAGTGATGTATACATGTTCAGTAACAGTAGCAGACAAGTCACTGCATTTACAGTAAACAAGTTAATGAGATTTTTTCTTCAACAGATGTAGAAAAGTGTGAGAAAGGCACCTATTATTGACAGGTCCCCTAACTCTGACCATCTCTGCATATTGCGCAATTCCCTTTCTCCCTGGGCCAGAAAAAAGAAAAACAAAAAGAAAGTGGAAGGCCTAAGGTGGGAGCTGATGTTTATTTATTTTTTTCTTTGAGCGATTTGCTGAGAGATATTGTTCAATGCTGAAGCAACTGGGTCTTTATCAACTTTGTCTATGGCTCTGCATGCTCCAGCAGAGAGGGCAACTACTCCAGACGGTGTTTCTCATTGTTGGAGATTTTATTGTAAGACCCTATTAAATATCGGGCTCAATAAGTAATGCTGTGGTACCTGTGGCCTGGAGGACCTCTAGTACACTAAATTCCAGACACCGTTTGGAAGAAAACAGACGCCAGGATCGAGGAAGCAAGTCATTCAGCTGACTCTTCGCGCTCCACTGCTGACTGCTGGTTTGACGTTCTGTCCTCTACCACCGAGAAAGGCTACACCTGTGCTGCCTGAGATCTGTCAGGTAAGTGATGATTTACTATATTCAAACCATTTGTTCTTCCCTTTCTCTGCTTGTATTAAAAAAGTAATATTAGTATCACTTGCTTACATTTCAAACAAACCTTGCAGTATCGAGGTTGCAGTATATTGGTTTTAACAATCTTAGGGGGAAAAAAGGAAACCTACGTATCAATTCTTACCAGTACTAGTAACTTCCACAAATAAATTTAAATTTAGACTGTTAAATATACAACCTAAGTCAGGTATGCTGGGCAGATTCTCAACCCCAGATCCCTACTACCTTAACCAGTAATATTTTTATAATAAAATTTTAATAATAAAATAAAAAAAACATTTGACAACAAATCCAACACTCCTTATTAAAGCAAACAATGCTGTCACCTGGTGTAGCTGATTTAGAACATGAGTTAAAATATTAGTTGTAGAACAAAGGCTGGAAGTCTTCTACTCACTTCCACAGCCAGAACTAACAAAAAACTATTTCCTCAGTAAATGTTACAACCTGTACACTCGACCCGATTCCCTTTCAAATACTGACAGAATTACTCCCAATTATAATCAGACCTCTTTTAACAATAGTAAATTCATCCCTTACCTAAGGCCATGTACCCAAATGTACCTTTATTTTGCATTTATAAAACCTTTAATTAAGAAACTAAATGAATCATCATTAGCCCCCACCATTACTTACATGGTCTACGTGCTGCAGACACAGCTGGACCCCTTAACATCTCTTTTACGTTATGTTTCTTCAGTTCATGTACAGTTTCTCACATTCCTCACATTCCCACTCTCCTTTCCAAGTCTACCCCATGGGCCTCACTATATTCAGTTTCTATACATGTATTGACTTTCTTTTTTGTGTTACAGGATCTCAGGAACCCCATCAACCCAACAATTGTATTTTCATCGGCAACTGTGTGGCTCAATGTCTGAACTGTGTGTTCTGCAACTCTGTAACATGTAAGTGATCCTTCAGTTTCGATAGATGTATTGACTTTCTTTGTCTTACAGGCTTTCTGGAGCCCATGACCCCACCCCCCTCCTCCATCCTAATGGTGGATCCAGCCAAGAAGGGTCTATGCATCTGCAACTGTGTGTGACTCGCTATCTGTCTGCAACTCTGTAACAGGTAAGTGATCATTCAGTTTCTATACATGTATTGACTTTTTGTTATCTTACAGGCTTTCAGGACCAATGGCTCCCCCCTTCATGATGGTGCATACAGCCAACAAGGGTCTGTCCATTGCAACTGTGTGTGTGGCTTGCTATCTGTCTGTCTGCAAGTGTGTAACAGGTTGGTGATCATTCAGTTTCTTTACATGTATTGACTTTCTTTTTTTTTTTTGTCTTACAGGTTTTTCGGACCGCATGAACCAAGGGTCTTTCCATTGCAACTATGTGTGTGGCCAGCTATCTTTCTGTCTGCAAGTGTGTAACAGGTTGGTCATCATTCAGTTTCTATACATGTATTGACTTTCTTTTTTGTGTTACAGATTCTCAAGAAGTCCATCAACCTCTTCTTCTCCCTGAAGGTGTATCCTTCTAACAAATATTTTCATCTGTAACTGTGTGTGATTCGCTGTCCATCATTCTGCAACTCTGTAACAGGTAAGTCATCATTCATTTTTTATACATGTATTGACTTTTTGTTGTCTCGCAGGCTTTCAGGACTAATGGCTCCCCCCTTCCTGATGGTGCATACCGCCAACATGGGTCTGTGCATCTGCAACTGTGTGTGACGTGCTATCTATCTGTCTGCAAGTGTGTAACAGGTAGGTGATCATTCAGTTTCTCTACATGTATTGACTTTCTTTTTTTTGTCTTACAGGTTTTTCAAGCCGCATTAACCAAGGGTCTGTGCATCTGCAACTGTGTGTGACTCACTACTATCTGTCTGCAAGTGTGTAACAGGTTGGTGATCATTCAGTTTCTCTACATGTATTAACTTTCTTTTTTGTGTTACAAGTTCTGAAGAAGTCCATCAACCTCTTCTTTTCCCTGAAGGTGTATCCTTCAAACAAATATATTTGCAACTGTGTGTGGTTCGCTGTCCATCATTCTGCAACTCTGTAACAGGTAAGTGATCATTCAGTGTCTATACATGTACTGACTTTCTTTTTTGTGTTGCAGGTTCTCAAGAAGTCCATCAACCTCTTCTTCTCCCTGAAGGTGTATCCTTCTAACAAATATATTTGCAACTGTGTGTGGTTCGCTGTCCATCATTCTGCAACTCTGTAACAGGTAAGTGTTCATTCAGTTTCTATACATGTATTGACTTTTTGTTGTCTTACAGGCTTTCAGGACTAATGGATCCCCCCTTCCTGATGGTGCATACCGCCAACATGGGTCTATGCATCTGCAACTGTGTGTGACTCGCTATCTGTCTGCAACTCTAACAGGTAAGTGATCATTCAGTTTCTATACATGTATTGCCTTTTTGTTGTCTTACAGGCTTTCAGGACCAATGGCTCCACCCTTCCTGATGGTGCATTCAGCCAACAAGTGTCTGTCCATTGCAACTGTGTGTGTGGCTCGCTATCTATCTGTCTGCAAGTGTGGAACAGGTTGGTCATCATTCAGTTTCTATACATGTATTGACTTTCTTATTTGTGTTACAGATTCTCAAGAAGTTCATCAACCTCTTCTTCTCCCTGAAGGTGTATCCTTCTAACAAATACATTTTCATCTGCAACTGTGTGTGGTTCGCTGTCCATCATTCTGAAACTCCGTAACAGGTAAGTGATCATTCAGTTTCTATACATGTACTGCCTTTTTGTTATCTTACAGGCTTTCAGGACCAGTGGCCCCCCCCCTTCCTGATGGTGCATACATCCAACAAGGGTCTGTCCATTGCAACTGTGTGTGGCTTGCTATCTATCTGTCCGCAAGTGTGTAACAGGTAGGTGATCATTCAGTTTCTCTACATGTATTAACTTTCTTTTTTTTGTTACAGGTTCTGAAGAAGTCCATCAACCGCGTCTTCTTCCTGAAACTGTATCCTTCTAACAAATATATTTGCAACTGTGTGTGGTTCGCTGTCCATCATTCTGCAACTCTGTAACTGGTAAGTGATCATTCAGTTTCTATACATGTACTGACTTTCTTTTTTGTGTTGCAGGTTCTCAAGAAGTCCATCAACCTCTTCTTCTCCCTGAAGGTGTATCCTTCTAACAAATATATTTGCAACTGTGTGTGGTTCGCTGTCCATCATTCTGCAACTCTGTAACAGGTAAGTGTTCATTCAGTTTCTATACATGTATTGACTTTTTGTTGTCTTACAGGCTTTCAGGACTAATGGATCCCCCCTTCCTGATGGTGCATACCGCCAACATGGGTCTATGCATCTGCAACTGTGTGTGACTCGCTATCTGTCTGCAACTCTAACAGGTAAGTGATCATTCAGTTTCTATACATGTATTGCCTTTTTGTTGTCTTACAGGCTTTCAGGACCAATGGCTCCACCCTTCCTGATGGTGCATTCAGCCAACAAGTGTCTGTCCATTGCAACTGTGTGTGTGGCTCGCTATCTATCTGTCTGCAAGTGTGGAACAGGTTGGTCATCATTCAGTTTCTATACATGTATTGACTTTCTTATTTGTGTTACAGATTCTCAAGAAGTTCATCAACCTCTTCTTCTCCCTGAAGGTGTATCCTTCTAACAAATACATTTTCATCTGCAACTGTGTGTGGTTCGCTGTCCATCATTCTGAAACTCTGTAACAGGTAAGTGATCATTCAGTTTCTATACATGTACTGCCTTTTTGTTATCTTACAGGCTTTCAGGACCAATGGCCCCCCCCTTCCTGATGGTGCATACATCCAACAAGGGTCTGTCCATTGCAACTGTGTGTGGCTTGCTATCTATCTGTCCGCAAGTGTGTAACAGGTAGGTGATCATTCAGTTTCTCTACATGTATTAACTTTCTTTTTTTTGTTACAGGTTCTGAAGAAGTCCATCAACCGCGTCTTCTTCCTGAAACTGTATCCTTCTAACAAATATATTTGCAACTGTGTGTGGTTCGCTGTCCATCATTCTGCAACTCTGTAACTGGTAAGTGATCATTCAGTTTCTATACATGTATTGACTTTTTGTTATCTTACAGGCTTTCAGGACCAATGGCTCCCCACTTCCTGATGTTGCATACAACCAACAAGGGTCTGTCCCTTGCAACTTTGTGTGTGGCTCGCTATCTATCTGTCTGCATGTGTGTAACAGGTTGGTGATCATTCAGTTTCTATACATGTATTGCCTTTTTGTTGTCTTACAGGCTTTCAGGACTAATGGCTCCCCCCCCTTCCTGATGGTGCATACAGCCAACAAGGGTCTGTCCCTTGCAACTTTGTGTGTGGCTCGCTATCTATCTGTCTGCATGTGTGTAACAGGTTGGTGATCATTCAGTTTCTCTACATGTATTGACTTTCTGTTTTTTGTCTAACAGGTTTTTCGGACCGCATGAACCAAGGGTCTGTCCATTGCAACTGTGTGTGTGGCTCGCTATCTATCTGTCTGCATGTGTGTAACAGGTTGGTGATCATTCAGTTTCTATACATGTATTGACTTTTTGTTGTCTTACAGGTTTTCAGAACCAATGTCTCCCCCCTTCCTAATGGTGCATACTGCCAACATGGGTCTGTGCATCTGCAACTGTGTGTGACTCGCTATCTATCTGTCTGCAAGTGTGTAACAGGTAGGTGATCATTCAGTTTCTATACATGTATTAACTTTCTTTTTTGTGTTACAGGTTCTGAAGAAGTCCATCAACCTCTTCTTCTCCCTGATGGTGTATCCTTCTAACAAATATATTTGCAACTGTGTATGGTTCGCTGTCCATCATTCTGCAACTCTGTAAAAGGTAAGTGATCATTCAGTTTCTATACATATATTGCCTTTTTGTTGTCTTACAGGCTTTCAGGACCAATGGCTCCCCCCTTCCTGATGTTGCATACAGCCAACAAGGGTCTGTCCATTGCAACTGTATGTGTGGCTTGTTATCTATCTGTCCACAAGTCTGTAACAGGTAGGTGATCATTCAGTTTCTCTACATGTATTGACTTATTTTTTTTGTCTTACAGGTTTTTCGGACCACATGAACCATGGGTCTGTGCATCTGCAACTGTGTGTGACTCGCTACTATCTGTCTGCGAGTGTGTAACAGGTAGGTGATCATTCAGTTTCTCTACATGTGTTGACTTTCTTATTTTTGTCTTATAGGTTTTTCCGACCGCATGAACCAAGGGTTTGTGCATCTGCAACTGTGTGTGACTCGTTACTATCTGTCTGCAAGTGTGTAACAGGTAGGTGATCATTCAGATTCTATACATGTATTGCCTTTTTGTTGTCTTACAGGCTTTCAGGACCAATGGCTCCACCCTTCCTGATGTTGCATACAGCCAACACAGGTCTGTCCATTGCAACTGTGTGTGTGTGGCTTGCTATCTATCTGTCCGCAAGTGTGTAACAGGTAGGTGATCATTCAGTTTCTCTACATGTATTGACTATCTTTTTTTTTGTCTTACACGTTTTTCGGACTGCATGAACCATGGGTCTGTGCATCTGCAACTGTGTTTGACTCGTTACTATCTGTCTGCAAGTGTGTAACAGGTTGGTGATCATTCAGTTTCTATACATGTATTGACTTTCTTTTTGGTGTTACAGGTTCTCAAGAAGTCTATCAACCTCTTCTTCTCCCTGAAGTTGTGTCTCTTTTAACAAATATATTTGCAACTGTGTGTGGTTCGCTGTCCATCATTCTGCATCTCTGTAACAGGTAAGTGATCATTCAGTTTCTATACATGTATTGACTTTTTGTTATCTTACAGGCTTTCAGGACCAATGGCTCCCCACTTCCTGATGGTGCATACAGTCAACAAGGGTCTGTCCATTGCAACTGTGTGTTTGGCTCGCTATCTATCTGTCTGCAAGTGTGTAACAGGTTGGTGATCATTCAGTTTCTCTACATGTATTGGCTTTCTGTTTTTGTCTTACAGGTTTTTCGGACCGCATGAACCAATGTTCTGTGCATCTGCAACTGTGTGTGTGGTTCGCTGTCCATCATTCTGCAACTCTGTAACAGGTAAGTGATCATTCAGCTTCTATACATGTATTGACTTTCTTTTTTGTGTTACAGGTTCTCAAGAAGTCCATCAACCTCTTCGTCTCCCTGAAGGTGTATCCTTTTATAAAATATATTTGCAACTGTGTGTGGTTCGCTGTGCATCATTCTGCAACTCTAAAAGAGGTAAGTGATCATTCAGTTTCTATACATGTATTGCCTTTTTGTTGTCTTAGAGGCTTTCAGGACCAATGGCTCCACCCTTCCTGATGGTGCATACAGCCAACAAGGGTCTGCCCATTGCATCTGTGTGTGTGGCTCGCTATCTATCTATCTGGGACTGTGTAACAGGTAGGTGATGATTCAGTTTCTCTGCATGTATTGACTTTCTTTTTTTATCTTACAGGTTTTTCGGACCGCATGAACCAAGGGTCTGTGCATTGCAAATGTGTGTGACTCGCTACTATCTGTCTACAAGTGTGTAAAAGGTTGGTGATCATTTAGTTTCTATACATGTATTGCCTTTTTGTTGTCTTACAGGCTTTCAGAACCAATGGCTCCCCCCTTCCTGATGGTGCATACAGCCAAAAAGGGTCTGTCCATTGCAACTGTGTGTGTGGCTCGCTATCTATCTGTCTGCAAGTGTGTAACAGGTTGGTGATCATTCAGTTTCTATACATGTATTGACTTGACTTTCTTTTTTTTGTCTTACAGGTTTTTCGGACCGCATGAACCAAGGGTCTGTGCATCTGCAACTGTGTGTGACTCGCTACTATCTCTCTGCGAGTGTGTAACAGGTAGGTGATCATTCAGTTTCTATACATGTATTGACTTTCTATTTTGTGTTACAGGTTCTGAAGAAGTCCATCAACCTCTACTTCTCCCTGAAGGTGTATCCTTCTAACAAATATATTTGCAACTGTATGTGGTTCGCTGTCCATCATTCTGCAACTCTGTAACAGGTAAGTCATCATTCAGTTTCTATACATGTACTGACTTTCTTTTTTGTGTTGCAGGTTCTCAAGAAGTCCATCAACCTCTTCTTCTCCCTGAAGGTGTATCCTTCTAACAAATATATTTGCAACTGTGTGTGGTTCGCTGTCCATCATTCTACAACTCTGTAACAGGTAAGTTATCATTCAGTTTCTGTACATGTATTGCCATTTTGTTGTCTTACAGGCTTTCAGGACCAATGGCTCCCACCGTTCTGATGGTGCATACAGCCAAAAAGGGTCTTTCCATTGCAACTGTGTATGTCGCTCGCTATCTATATGTCTGCAAGTGTGTAATAGGTTGGTGATCATTCAGTTTCTTTACATGTATTGACTTTCTTTTTTTTGTCTTACAGGTTTTTCGGACCGCATGAACCAAGGGTCTGTGCATCTGCAACTGTGTGTGACTCACTACTATCTGTCTGCAAGTGTGTATCAGGTTGGTGATCATTCAGTTTCTGCACATGTATTGACTTTTTGTTGTCTTACAGGCTTTCAGGACTAATGTCTCCCCTCTTCCTGATGGTGCATACCGCCAGCATGGGTCTGTGCATCTGCAACTGTGTGTGTGGCTCGCTATCTATCTGTCCGCAAGTGTGTAACAGGTTGGTGATCATTCAGTTTCTCTACATGTATTGACTTTCTTTTTTGTGTTACAGGTTCTCAAGAAGTCCATCAACCTCTACTTCTCCCTAAAGGTGTATCCTTTTAACAAATATATTTGCAACTGTGTGTAGTTCGCTGTCCATCATTCTGCATCTCTGTAACAGGTAAGTGATCATTCAGTTTCTGTACATGTATTGCCATTTTGTTGTCTTACAGGCTTTCAGGACCAATGGCTCCCACCGTTCTGATGGTGCATACAGCCAAAAAGGGTCTTTCCATTGCAACTGTGTATGTCGCTCGCTATCTATATGTCTGCAAGTGTGTAATAGGTTGGTGATCATTCAGTTTCTTTACATGTATTGACTTTCTTTTTTTTGTCTTACAGGTTTTTCGGACCGCATGAACCAAGGGTCTGTGCATCTGCAACTGTGTGTGACTCACTACTATCTGTCTGCAAGTGTGTATCAGGTTGGTGATCATTCAGTTTCTGCACATGTATTGACTTTTTGTTGTCTTACAGGCTTTCAGGACTAATGTCTCCCCTCTTCCTGATGGTGCATACCGCCAGCATGGGTCTGTGCATCTGCAACTGTGTGTGTGGCTCGCTATCTATCTGTCCGCAAGTGTGTAACAGGTTGGTGATCATTCAGTTTCTCTACATGTATTGACTTTCTTTTTTGTGTTACAGGTTCTCAAGAAGTCCATCAACCTCTACTTCTCCCTAAAGGTGTATCCTTTTAACAAATATATTTGCAACTGTGTGTAGTTCGCTGTCCATCATTCTGCATCTCTGTAACAGGTAAGTGATCATTCAGTTTCTTTACATGTATTGACTTTTTGTTGTCTTACAGGCTTTCAGGACCAATGGCTCCCCACTTCCTGATGGTGCATACTGCCAACATGGGTCTGTGTATCTGCAACTGTGTGTGACTCGCTATCTATCTGTCTGCAAGTGTGTAACAGGTTGGTGATCATGCAGTTTCTATACATGTATTGACTTGACTTTCTTTTTTTTGTCTTACAGGTTTTTCGGACCGCATGAACCAAGGGTCTGTGCATCTGCAACTGTGTGTGACTCGCTACTATGTCTCTGCGAGTGTGTAACAGGTAGGTGATCATTCAGTTTCTATACATGTATTGACTTTCTTTTTTGTGTTACAGGTTCTGAAGAAGTCCATCAACCTCTACTTCTCCCTGAAGGTGTATCCTTCTAACAAATATATTTGCAACTGTATGTGGTTCGCTGTCCATCATTCTGCAACTCTGTAACAGGTAAGTCATCATTCAGTTTCTATACATGTACTGACTTTCTTTTTTGTGTTGCAGGTTCTCAAGAAGTCCATCAACCTCTTCTTCTCCCTGAAGGTGTATCCTTCTAACAAATATATTTGCAACTGTGTGTGGTTCGCTGTCCATCATTCTACAACTCTGTAACAGGTAAGTTATCATTCAGTTTCTGTACATGTATTGCCATTTTGTTGTCTTACAGGCTTTCAGGACCAATGGCTCCCACCGTTCTGATGGTGCATACAGCCAAAAAGGGTCTTTCCATTGCAACTGTGTATGTCGCTCGCTATCTATATGTCTGCAAGTGTGTAATAGGTTGGTGATCATTCAGTTTCTTTACATGTATTGACTTTCTTTTTTTTGTCTTACAGGTTTTTCGGACCGCATGAACCAAGGGTCTGTGCATCTGCAACTGTGTGTGACTCGCTACTATCTGTCTGCGAGTGTGTAACAGGTAGGTGATCATTCAGTTTCTCTACATGTGTTGACTTTCTTATTTTTGTCTTATAGGTTTTTCCGACCGCATGAACCAAGGGTCTGTGCATCTGCAACTGTGTGTGACTTGTTACTATCTGTCTGCAAGTGTGTAACAGGTAGGTGATCATTCAGATTCTATGCATGTATTGCCTTTCTTTTTGGTGTTACAGGTTCTCAAGAAGTCCATCAACCTCTTCTTCTCCCTGAAGTTGTGTCTCTTTTAACAAATATATTTGCAACTGTGTGTGGTTCGCTGTCCATCATTCTGCAACTCTGTAACAGGTAAGTGATCATTCAGTTTCTGCACATGTATTGACTTTTTGTTGTCTTACAGGCTTTCAGGACTAATGTCTCCCCTCTTCCTGATGGTGCATACCACCAGCATGGGTCTGTGCATCTGCAACTGTGTGTGTGGCTCGCTATCTATCTGTCCGCAAGTGTGTAACAGGTAGGTGATCATTCAGTTTCTCTACATGTATTGACTTATTTTTTTTGTCTTACAGGTTTTTCGGACCACATGAACCATGGGTCTGTGCATCTGCAACTGTGTGTGACTCGCTACTATCTGTCTGCGAGTGTGTAACAGGTAGGTGATCATTCAGTTTCTCTACATGTGTTGACTTTCTTATTTTTGTCTTATAGGTTTTTCCGACCGCATGAACCAAGGGTCTGTGCATCTGCAACTGTGTGTGACTTGTTACTATCTGTCTGCAAGTGTGTAACAGGTAGGTGATCATTCAGATTCTATGCATGTATTGCCTTTCTTTTTGGTGTTACAGGTTCTCAAGAAGTCCATCAACCTCTTCTTCTCCCTGAAGTTGTGTCTCTTTTAACAAATATATTTGCAACTGTGTGTGGTTCGCTGTCCATCATTCTGCAACTCTGTAACAGGTAAGTGATCATTCAGTTTCTATACATGTATTGACTTTTTGTTGTCTTACAGGCTTTCAGGACCAATGGCTCCCCCCTTCCTTTTGGTGCATACCGCCAACATGGGTCTGTGCATCTGCAACTGTGTGTGACTCGCTATCTATCTGACTGCAAGTGTGTAACAGGTTGGTGATCATTCAGTTTCTATACGTGTATTGACTTTCTTTCTTTTGTCTTACAGGTTTTTCGGACCGCATGAACCATGGGTCTGTGCATCTGCAATTGTGTGTGACTCGTTACTATCTGTCTGGGAGTGTGTAACAGGTAGGTGATCATTCAGCTTCTCTACATGTATTGACTTTCTTTTTTGTGTTGCAGGTTCTCAAGAAGTCCATCAACCTTTTCTTCTCCCTGAAGGTGTATCCTTTTAACAAATATATTTGCAACTGTGTGTGGTTCGCTGTCCATCCTTCTGCATCTCTGTAACAGGTAAGTGATCATTCAGTTTCTATACATGTATTGACTTTTTGTTATCTTACAGGCTTTCAGGACCAATGGCTCCCCACTTCCTGATGGTGCATACAGTCAACAAGGGTCTGTACATTGCAACTGTGTGTTTGGCTCTCTATCTATCTGTCTACAAGTGTGTAACAGGTTGGTGATCATTCAGTTTCTATACATGTATTGACTTTCTTTTTTTTGTTACAGGTTCTGAAGAAGTCCATCAACCGCTTCTTCTTCCTGAAAGTGTATCCTTCTAACAAATATATTTGCAACTGTGTGTGGTTCGCTGTCCATCATTCTGCAACTCTAACAGGTAAGTGATCATGTAGTTTCTATACATGTATTGACTTTTTTGTTATCTTACAGGCTTTCAGGACCAATGGCTCCCCACTTCCTGATGTTGCATACAACCAACAAGGGTCTGTCCATTGCAACTGTGTGTGTGGCTCGCTATCTATATGTCTGCAAGTGTGTAACAGGTTGGTGATCATTCAGTTTCTCTACATGTATTGACTCTCTTTTTTTTTGTCTTACAGGTTTTTCTGACCGCATGATCCAAGGGTCTGTGCATCTGAAACTGTGTGTGACTCTCTACTATCTGTCTGCAAGTGTGTAACAGGTTGGTGATCATTCAGTTTCTCTACATGTATTGACTCTCTTTTTTTTGTCTTACAGGTTTTTCGGACCGCATGAACCAAGGGTCTGTGCATCTGCAACTGTGTGTGACTCACTACTATCTGTCTGCAAGTGTGTATCAGGTTGGTGATCATTCAGTTTCTGCACATGTATTGACTTTTTGTTGTCTTACAGGCTTTCAGGACTAATGTCTCCCCTCTTCCTGATGGTGCATACCGCCAGCATGGGTCTGTGCATCTGCAACTGTGTGTGTGGCTCGCTATCTATCTGTCCGCAAGTGTTTAACAGGTAGGTGATCATTCAGTTTCTCTACATGTATTGACTTATTTTTTTTGTCTTACAGGTTTTTCGGACCACATGAACCATGGGTCTGTGCATCTGCAACTGTGTGTGACTCGCTACTATCTGTCTGCGAGTGTGTAACAGGTTGGTGATCATTCAGTTTCTCTACATGTGTTGACTTTTTGTTGTCTTACAGGCTTTCAGGACCAATGGCTCCACCCTTCCTGATGGTGCATATAGCCAACACAGGTCTGTCCATTGCAACTGTGTGTGTTTGGCTTGCTATCTATCTGTCTGCGAGTGTGTAACAGGTTGGTGATCATTCAGTTTCTCTACATGTATTGACTTTCTTTTTGGTGTTACAGGTTCTCAAGAAGTCCATCAACCTCTTCTTCTCCCTGAAGGTGTATCCTTTTAAGAAATATATTTGCAACTGTGTGTGGTTCGCTGTCCATCATTCTGCAACTCTGTAACAGGTAAGTTGTCATTCAGCTTCTATACATGTATTGACTTTTTGTCGTCTTACAGGCTTTAAGAACCAATGTCTCCCCCCTTCCTGATGGTGCATACCGCCAATATGGGTCTGTGCATCTGCAACTGTGTGTGACTCGCTATCTATCTGTCTGCAAGTGTGTAACAGGTTGGTGATCATTCAGTTTCTCTACATGTATTGACTTTCTTTTTTTTGTCTTACAGGTTTTTCGGGCCGCATGAACCAAGGGTCTGTGCATCTGCAACTGTGTGTGACTCGCTACTATCTGTCTGCAAGTGTGTAACAGTTAGGAGATCATTCAGTTTCTATACATGTATTGACTTTCTTGTTTGTGTTACATTTACATTTATGGCATTTAGCAGACGCTCTTATCCAGAGCAACATACAAGGTTACTCGTATTACAGAGGTGGGCCAACGTAGTGTTAGGAGTCTTGCACAAGGACTCTTATTGGTGTAGCGCAGCATAGTCACCCAGACGGGGAATCGAACCCTGGTCTCCCACATGGTGTTGTTGTAACACAATGGTAGGTGGTGGTGTTATCTGTTGCGCCACACCAACCACAGGTGTTACAGGTTCTGAAGAAGTCCATCAACCTCCTCTTCTCCCTGAAAGTGTATCCTTTTAACAAATATATTTGCAACTGTGTGTGGTTCGCTGTCCATCATTCTGCAACTCTGTAACAGGTAAGTGATCATTCAGTTTCTATACATGTATTGACTTTTTGTTGTCTTACAGGCTTTCAGGACCAATGGCTCCCCCCTTCCTGATGGTGCATACCGCCAACATGGGTCTGTGCATCTGCAACTGTGTGTGACTCGCTATCTATCTGTCTGCAAGTGTGTAACAGGTTGGTGATCATTCAGTTTCTCTACATGTATTGACTTTCTTTTTTTTGTCTTACAGGTTTTTCGGGCCGCATGAACCAAGGGTCTGTGCATCTGCAACTGTGTGTGACTCGCTACTATCTGTCTGCAAGTGTGTAACAGGTAGGTGATCATTCAGTTTCTCTACATGTATTAACTTTCTTTTTTTTCTTACAGGTTCTGAAGAAGTCCATCAACCTCTTCTTTTCCCTGAAGGTGTATCCTTCTAACAAATATATTTGCAACTGTGTGTGGTTCGCTGTGCATCATTCTGCAACTCTGTAACAGTTAAGTGATCATTCCGTTTCTATACATGTATTGACTTTCTTTTTTGTGTTACAGGTTCTCAAGAAGTCCATCAACCTCTTCTTCTCCCTGAAGGTGTATCCTTTTAACAAATATATTTGCAACTGTGTGTGGTTCGCTGTGCATCATTCTGTAACTCTGTAAGAGGTAAGTGATCATTCAGTTTCTATACATGTATTGACTTTTTGTTGTCTTACAGGCTTTCAGGACCAATGGCTCCCCCCTTCCTGATGGTGCATAAAGCCAACAAGGGTCTGTCCATTGCAACTGTGTGTGTGTGGCTCGCTATCTATCTGTCTGCAAGTGTGTAACAGGTGTGTAACTTTCTTTTTTTTGTCTTACAGGTTTTTCGGGCCGCATGAACCAAGGGTCTGTGCATCTGCAACTGTGTGTGACTCGCTACTATCTGTCTGCAAGTGTGTAACAGGTAGGTGATCATTCAGTTTCTATACATGTATTGACTTTCTTGTTTGTGTTACATTTACATTTATGGCATTTAGCAGACGCTCTTATCCAGAGCGACTTACAAGGTTACTCGTATTACAGAGGTGGGCCAATGTAGTGTTAGGAGTCTTGCACAAGGACTCTTATTGGTGTAGCGCAGCATAGTCACCCAGACGGGGAATCGAACCCTGGTCTCCCACATGGTGTTGTTGTAACACAATGGTAGGTGGTGGTGTTATCTGTTGCGCCACACCAACCACAGGTGTTACAGGTTCTCAAGAAGTCCATCAATCTCTTCTTCTCCCTGAAGGTGTATCCTTTTAACAAATATATTGGCAACAGTGTGTGGTTCGCTGTCCATCATTCTGCAACTCTGTAACAGGTAAGTGATCATTCAGTTTCTATACATGTATTGACTTTTTGTTACTTTACAGGCTTTCAGGACCAATGGCTCCCCACTTCCTGATGGTGCATACAGTCAACAAGGGTCTGTACATTGCAACTCTGTGTTTGGCTCTCTATCTATCTGTCTACAAGTGTGTAACAGGTTGGTGATCATTCAGTTTCTATACATGTATTGACTTTCTTTTTTTTGTTACAGGTTCTGAAGAAGTCCATCAACCGCTTCTTCTTCCTGAAAGTGTATCCTTCTAACAAATATATTTGCAACTGTGTGTGGTTCACTGTCCATCATTCTGCAACTCTGTAACAGGTAAGTGATCATTTAGTTTCTATACATGTATTGACTTTTTTGTTATCTTACAGGCTTTCAGGACCAATGGCTCCCCCCTTCCTGATGGTGCATACAACCAACATGGGTCTGTCCATTGCAACTGTGTGTGGTTGCTATCTATATGTCTGCAAGTGTGTAACAGGTTAGTGATCATTCAGTTTCTCTACATGTATTGACTTTCTATTTTTTGTCTTGCAGGTTTTTCGGACCGCATGAACCAAGGGTCTGTGCATCTGCAACTGTATGTGACTCGCTACTATCTGTCTGCAAGTGTGTAAAAGGTTGGTGATCATTCAGTTTCTATACATGTATTGCCTTTTTGTTGTTCTTACAGGCTTTCAGAACCAATGGCTCCCCCTTTCCTGATGGTGCAGACAACCAACAAGGGTCTGTCCTTTGCAACTGTGTGTGTGGCTCGCTATCTATATGTCTGCAAGTGTGTAACAGGTTGGTGATCATTCAGTTTCTCTACATGTATTGACTTTCTTTTTTTTGTCTTACAGGTTTTTCTGACCGCATGAACCAAGGGTCTGTGCATCTGCAACTGTGTTTGACTCTCTACTATCTGTCTGCAAGTGTGTAACAGGTTGGTGATCATTCAGTTTCTCTACATGTATTGATTTTCTTTTTTTTGTCTTACAGGTTTTTCAGACCGCATGAACCAAGTGTCTGTGCATCTGCAACTGTGTGTGACTCGCTACTATCTGTCTGCAAGTGTGTAACAGGTTGGTGATTATTCAGTTTCTATACATGTATTGACTTTCTTTTTTGTGTTACAGGTTCTGAAGATGTCAATCAACCTCTTCTTCTTTCTGAAGGTGTGTCCTTCTAACAAATATATTTGCAACTGTGTGTGGTTCGCTGTCCATCATTCTGCAACTCTGTAACAGGTAAGTGATCATTCAGCTTCTATACATGTATTGCCTTTTTGTTGTCTTTCAGAACCAATGGCTCCCCCCTTCCTGATGGTATATACAGCCAAAAAGGGTCTGTCCATTGCAACTGTGTGTGTGGCTCGCTATCTATATGTCTGCAAGTGTGTAACAGGTTGGTGATCATTCAGTTTCTCTACATGTATTGACTTTCTTTTTTTTGTCTTACAGGTTTTTCGGACCGCATGAACCATGGGTCTGTGCATCTGCAACTGTGTGTGACTCGCTACTATCTTTCGGCGAGTGTGTAACAGGTAAGTGATCATTCAGTTTCTATACATGTATTGACCTTTTGTTATCTTACAGGCTTTCAGAACCAATGGCTCCCCACTTCCTGATGGTGCATACCGCCAACATGGGTCTGTGCATCTGCAACTGTGTGTGACTCGCTATCTATCTGTCTGCAAGTGTGTAACAGGTTGGTGATCATTCAGTTTCTCTACATGTATTGACTTTCTTTTTTTTGTCTTACAGGTTTTTCAAGCCGCATGAACCAAGGGTCTGTGCATCTGCAACTGTGTGTGACTCGCTACTATCTGTCTGCAAGTGTGTAAAAGGTTGGTGATCTTTCAGTTTCTTATACATGTATTGCCATTTTGTTGTCTTACAGGCTTTCAGGACCAATGGCTCCCCCTTTCCTGATGGTGCATACAGCCAAAAAGGGTCTGTCCATTGCAACTGTGTGTGTCGCTCGCTATCTATATGTCTGCAAGTGTGTAACAGGTTGGTGATCATTCAGTTTCTCTACATGTATTGACTTTTTTTTTTTTGTCTTACAGGTTTTTCTGACCGCATGAACCAAGGGTCTGTGCATGTGCAACTGTGTTTGACTCTCTACTATCTGTCTGCAAGTGTGTAACAGGTTGGTGATCATTCAGTTTCTCTACATGTATTGACTTTCTATTTTTTGTATTGCAGGTTTTTCGGACCGCATGAACCAAGGGTCTCTGCATCTGCAACTGTGTGTGACTCGCTACGATCTGTCTGCAAGTGTGTAACAGGTTGGTGATCATTCAGTTTCTCTACATGTATTGACTTTCTTTTTTGTGTTACAGGTTCTGAAGAAGTCCATCAACCTCTTCTTCTCCCTGAAGGTGTATCCTTTTAACAAATATATTTGCAACAGTGTGTGGTTCGCTGTCCATCATTCTGCAACTCTGTAAAAGGTAAGTGATCATTCAGTTTCTATACATATATTGACTTTTTGTTACCTTACAGGCTTTCAGGACCAATGGCTCCCCACTTCCTGATGGTGCATACAGTCAAAAATGGTCTGTACATTGCAACTGTGTGTGGCTCGCTATCTATATGTCTGCAAGTGTGTAACAGGTTGGTGATCATTCAGTTTCTCTACATGTATTGACTTTCTATTTTTTGTATTGCAGGTTTTTCGGACCGCATGAACCAAGGGTCTGTGCATCTGCAACTGTGTGTGACTCGCTACGATCTGTCTGCAAGTGTGTAACAGGTTGGTGATCATTCAGTTTCTCTACATGTATTAACTTTCTTTTTTGTGTTACAGGTTCTGAAGAAGTCCATCAACCTCTTCTTCTCCCTGAAGGTGTATCCTTTTAACAAATATATTTGCAACTGTGTGTAGTTCGCTGTCCATCATTCTGCAACTCTGTAACAGGTAAGTCATCATTCAGTTTCTATACATGTACTGACTTTCTTTTTTGTTTTACAGGTTCTCAAGAAGTCCATCAACCTCTTCTTCTCCCTGAAGGTGTATCCTTTTAACAAATATATTTGCAACAGTGTGTGGTTCGCTGTCCATCATTCTGCAACTCTGTAACAGGTAAGTGATCATTCAGTTTCTATACATGTATTGACTTTTTGTTGTCTTACAGGCTTTCAGGACCAGTGGCTCCCCCCTTCCTTTTGGTGCATACCGCCAACATGGGTCTGTGCATCTGCAACTGTGTGTGACTCGCTATCTATCTGACTGCAAGTGTGTAACAGGTTGGTGATCATTCAGTTTCTATACGTGTATTGACTTTCTTTCTTTTGTCTTACAGGTTTTTCGGACCGCATGAACCATGGGTCTGTGCATCTGCAATTGTGTGTGACTCGCTACTATCTGTCTGGGAGTGTGTAACAGGTAGGTGATCATTCAGCTTCTCTACATGTATTGACTTTCTTTTTTTTGTCTTACAGGTTTTTCGGACCGCATGAACCATGGGTCTGTGCATCTGCAATTGTGTGTGACTCGCTACTATCTGTCTGGGAGTGTGTAACACGTTGGTGATCATTCAGTTTCTATACATGTATTGACTTTCTTTTTGGTGTTACAGGTTCTCAAGAAGTCCATCAACCTCTTCTTCTCCCTGAAGGTGTATCCTTTTAACAAATTTATTTGCAACTGTGTGTGGTTCGCTGTCCATCATTCTGCAACTCTGTAACAGGTAAGTGATCATTCAGTTTCTATACATGTATTGACTTTTTGTTATCTTACAGGCTTTCAGGACCAATGGCTCCCCACTTACTGATGGTGCATACCGCCAACATGGGTCTGTGCATCTGCAACTGTGTGTGACTCGCTATCTATCTGTCTGCAAGTGTGTAACAGGTTGGTGATCATTCAGTTTCTCTACATGTATTGACTTTCTTTTTTTTGTCTTACAAGTTTTTCAAGCCGCATGAACCAAGGGTCTGTGCATCTGCAACTGTTTGTGACTCGCTACTATCTGTCTCCAAGTGTGTAAAAGGTTGGTGATCTTTCAGTTTCTTATACATGTATTGCCATTTTGTTGTCTTACAGGCTTTCAGGACCAATGGCTCCCCCTTTCCTGATGGTGCATACAGCCAAAAAGGGTCTGTCCATTGCAACTGTGTGTGTCGCTCGCTATCTATATGTCTGCAAGTGTGTAACAGGTTGGTGATCATTCAGTTTCTCTACATGTATTGAATATCTTTTTTTTGTCTTACACGTTTTTCGGACCGCATGAACCAAGGGTCTGTGCATCTGCAACTGTGTGTGACTCGCTACTATCTATCTGCGAGTGTGTAACAGGTAGGTGATCATTCAGTTTCTCTACATGTATTGAATATCTTTTTTTTGTCTTACACGTTTTTCGGACTGCATGAACCAAGGGTCTGTGCATTTGCAACTGTGTGTGACTCGTTACTATCTGTCTGCAAGTGTGTAACAGGTTGGTGATCATTCAGTTTCTCTACATGTATTGACTTTATTTTTTTTGTCTTACAGGTTTTCGGACCGCATGAACCATGGGTCTGTGCATCTGCAACTGTGTGTGACTCGCTACTATCTGTCTGCAAGTGTGTAACAGGTTGGTGATCATTCAGTTTCTATACATGTATTGACTTTTTGTTATCTTACAGGCTTTCAGGACCAATGGCTCCCCACTTCCTGATGGTGCATACAGTCAACAAGGGTCTGTACATTGCAACTGTGTGTTTGCCTCTCTATCTATCTGTCTACAAGTGTGTAACAGGTTGGTGATCATTCAGTTTCTATACATGTATTGACTTTCTTTTTTTTGTTACAGGTTCTGAAGAAGTCCATCAACCGCTGCTTCTTCCTGAAAGTGTATCCTTCTAACAAATATATTTGCAACTGTGTGTGGTTCGCTTTCCATCATTCTGCAACTCTAACAGGTAAGTGATCATTTAGTTTCTATACATGTATTGACTTTTTTGTTATCTTACAGGCTTTCAGGACCAATGGCTCCCCACTTCCTGATGGTGCATACAACCAACAAGGGTCTGTCCATTGCAACTGTGTGTGGCTCGCTATCAATCTGTCTGCAAGTGTGTTACCGGTAGGTGATCATTCAGTTTCTCTACATGTATTGACTTTCTTTTTTTCGTCTTACAGGATTTTCGGACCGCATGAACCAAGGGTCTGTGCATCTGCAACTGTGTGTGACTCGCTACTATCTGTCTGCGAGTGAGTAACAGGTAGGTGATCATTCAGTTTCTCTACATGTATTGACTTTCTTTTTTTCGTCTTACAGGATTTTCGGACTGCATGAACCAAGGGTCTGTGCATCTGCAACTGTGTGTGACTCGCTACTATCTGTCTGCGAGTGAGTAACAGGTAGGTGATCATTCAGATTCTTTACATGTATTGACTTTCTTTTTTTGTCTTACAGGTTTTTCGGACTGCAAAAACCAAGGGTCTGTGCATCTGCAACTGTGTGTGACTTGCTACTATCTGTCTGCAAGTGTGTAAAAGGTTGGTGATCATTCAGTTTCTATACATGTATTGCCGTTTTTTTTGTCTTACAGGCTTTCAGGACCAATAGCTCCCTCCCTTCCTGATAGTGAATAAAGCCAACATTGGTCTGTCCATTGCAACTGTGTGTGTGGCTCGCTATCAATCTGTCTGCAAGTGTGTTTCCGGTAGGTGATCATTCAGTTTCTCTACATGTACTGACTTCCTTTTTTTTGTCTTACATGTTTTTCCGACCGCATGAACCAAGGGTCTGTACATCTGCAACTGTGTGTTACTCGCTATCTAACTGTCTGCGATTGTGTAACAGGTAGGTGATCATTCAGTTTCTCTACATGTATTGACTTTCTTTTTTGTGTTACAGGTTCTGAAGAAGTCCATCAACCTCTTCTTCTCCCTGAAGGTGTATCCTTCTAACAAATATATTTGCAGCTGTGTGTGGGTCGCTGTCCATCATTCTACAACTCTGTAACAGGTAAGTGATCATTCAGTTTCTCTACATGTATTGACTTTCTTTTTTTTGTCTTACAGCTTTTTCGGACCGCATGAACCAAGGGTCTGTGCATCTGCAACTGTGTGTGACTCGCTACGATCTGTCTGCAAGTGTGTAACAGGTTGGTGATCATTCAGTTTCTCTACATGTATTAACTTTCTTTTTTGTGTTACAGGTTCTGAAGAAGTCCATCAACCTCTTCTTCTCCCTGAAGGTGTATCCTTTTAACAAATATATTTGCTACTGTGTGTAGTTCGCTGTCCATCATTCTGCAACTCTGTAACAGGTAAGTCATCATTCAGTTTCTATACATGTACTGACTTTCTTTTTTGTTTTACAGGTTCTCAAGAAGTCCATCAACCTCTTCTTCTCCCTGAAGGTGTATCCTTTTAACAAATATATTTGCAACAGTGTGTGGTTCGCTGTCCATCATTCTGCAACTCTGTAACAGGTAAGTGATCATTCAGTTTCTATACATATATTGACTTTTTGTTACCTTACAGGCTTTCAGGACCAATGGCTCCCCACTTCCTGATGGTGCATACAGTCAAAAATGGTCTGTACATTGCAACTGTGTGTGGCTCGCTATCTATACGTCTGCAAGTGTGTAACAGGTTGGTGATCATTCAGTTTCTCTACATGTATTGACTTTCTTTTTTTTGTCTTACAGGTTTTTCAAGCCGCATGAACCAAGGGTCTGTGCATCTGCAACTGTGTGTGACTCGCTACTATCTGTCTGCAAGTGTGTAAAAGGTTGGTGATCTTTCAGTTTCTTATACATGTATTGCCATTTTGTTGTCTTACAGGCTTTCAGGACCAATGGCTCCCCCTTTCCTGATGGTGCATACAGCCAAAAAGGGTCTGTCCATTGCAACTGTGTGTGTCGCTCGCTATCTATATGTCTGCAAGTGTGTAACAGGATGGTGATCATTCAGTTTCTCTACATGTATTGACTTTTTTTTTTTGTCTTACAGGTTTTTCTGACCGCATGAACCAAGGGTCTGTGCATGTGCAACTGTGTTTGACTCTCTACTATCTGTCTGCAAGTGTGTAACAGGTAGGTGATCATTCAGTTTCTCTACATGTATTGACTTTCTTTTTTTTGTCTTACAGGTTTTTCGGACCGCATGAACCAAGGGTCTGTGCATCTGCAACTGTGTGTGACTCGCTACGATCTGTCTGCGAGTGTGTAACAGGTTGGTGATCATTCAGTTTCTCTACATGTATTGACTTTCTTTTTTGTGTTACAGGTTCTGAAGAAGTCCATCAACCTCTTCTTCTCCCTGAAGGTGTATCCTTTTAACAAATATATTTGCAACAGTGTGTGGTTCGCTGTCCATCATTCTGCAACTCTGTAAAAGGTAAGTGATCATTCAGTTTCTATACATATATTGACTTTTTGTTACCTTACAGGCTTTCAGGACCAATGGCTCCCCACTTCCTGATGGTGCATACAGTCAAAAATGGTCTGTACATTGCAACTGTGTGTGGCTCGCTATCTATATGTCTGCAAGTGTGTAACAGGTTGGTGATCATTCAGTTTCTCTACATGTATTGACTTTCTATTTTTTGTATTGCAGGTTTTTCGGACCGCATGAACCAAGGGTCTCTGCATCTGCAACTATGTGTGACTCGCTACGATCTGTCTGCAAGTGTGTAACAGGTTGGTGATCATTCAGTTTCTCTACATGTATTAACTTTCTTTTTTGTGTTACAGGTTCTGAAGAAGTCCATCAACCTCTTCTTCTCCCTGAAGGTGTATCCTTTTAACAAATATATTTGCAACTGTGTGTAGTTCGCTGTCCATCATTCTGCAACTCTGTAACAGGTAAGTCATCATTCAGTTTCTATACATGTACTGACTTTCTTTTTTGTTTTACAGGTTCTCAAGAAGTCCATCAACCTCTTCTTCTCCCTGAAGGTGTATCCTTTTAACAAATATATTTGCAACAGTGTGTGGTTCGCTGTCCATCATTCTGCAACTCTGTAACAGGTAAGTGATCATTCAGTTTCTATACATGTATTGACTTTTTGTTGTCTTACAGGCTTTCAGGACCAGTGGCTCCCCCCTTCCTTTTGGTGCATACCGCCAACATGGGTCTGTGCATCTGCAACTGTGTGTGACTCGCTGTCTATCTGACTGCAAGTGTGTAACAGGTTGGTGATCATTCAGTTTCTATACGTGTATTGACTTTCTTTCTTTTGTCTTACAGGTTTTTCCGACCGCATGAACCAAGGGTCTGTGCATCTGCAACTGTGTGTGACTCGCTACTATCTCTCTGCGAGTGTGTAACAGGTAGGTGATCATTCAGATTCTATACATGTATTGCCTTTTTGTTGTCTTACAGGCTTTCAGGACCAATGGCTCCCCCCTTCCTGATGGTGTATACAGCCAACAAGGGTCTGTCCATTGCAACTGTGTGTGTGGCTTGCTGTCTATCTGTCCGCAAGTGTGTAACAGGTAGTTGATCATTCAGTTTCTCTACATGTATTGACTTTCTTTTTTTTGTCTTACAGGTTTTTCGGACCGCATGAACCAAGGGTCTGTGCATCTGCAACTGTGTGTGACTCGCTACTATCTATCTGCGAGTGTGTAACAGGTAGGTGATCCTTCAGTTTCTCTACATGTATTGAATATCTTTTTTTTGTCTTACACGTTTTTCGGACTGCATGAACCAAGGGTCTGTGCATTTGCAACTGTGTGTGACTCGTTACTATCTGTCTGCAAGTGTGTAACAGGTTGGTGATCATTCAGTTTCTATACATGTATTGACTTTCTTTTTGGTGTTACAGGTTCTCAAGAAGTCCATCAACCTCTTCTTCTCCCTGAAGGTGTATCCTTTTAACAAATATACTTGCAACTGTGTGTGGTTCGCTGTCCATCCTTCTGCATCTCTGTAACAGGTAAGTGATAATTCAGTTTCTATACATGTATTGACTTTTTGTTATCTTACAGGCTTTCAGGACCAATGGCTCCCCACTTACTGATGGTGCATACCGCCAACATGGGTCTGTGCATCTGCAACTGTGTGTGACTCGCTATCTATCTGTCTGCAAGTGTGTAACAGGTTGGTGATCATTCAGTTTCTCTACATGTATTGACTTTCTTTTTTTTGTCTTACAGGTTTTTCAAGCCGCATGAACCAAGGGTCTGTGCATCTGCAACTGTGTGTGACTCGCTACTATCTGTCTGCAAGTGTGTAAAAGGTTGGTGATCTTTCAGTTTCTTATACATGTATTGCCATTTTGTTGTCTTACAGGCTTTCAGGACCAATGGCTCCCCCTTTCCTGATGGTGCATACAGCCAAAAAGGGTCTGTCCATTGCAACTGTGTGTGTCGCTCGCTATCTATATGTCTGCAAGTGTGTAACAGGTTGGTGATCATTCAGTTTCTCTACATGTATTGACTTTCTTTTTTTTGTCTTACAGGTTTTTCTGACCGCATGAACCAAGGGTCTGTGCATGTGCAACTGTGTTTGACTCTCTACTATCTGTCTGCAAGTGTGTAACAGGTAGGTGATCATTCAGTTTCTCTACATGTATTGACTTTCTTTTTTTTTGTCTTACAGGTTTTTCGGACCGCATGAACCAAGGGTCTGTGCATCTGCAACTGTGTGTGACTCGCTACGATCTGTCTGCAAGTGTGTAACAGGTTGGTGATCATTCAGTTTCTCTACATGTATTAACTTTCTTTTTTGTGTTACAGGTTCTGAAGAAGTCCATCAACCTCTTCTTCTCCCTGAAGGTGTATCCTTTTAACAAATATATTTGCTACTGTGTGTAGTTCGCTGTCCATCATTCTGCAACTCTGTAACAGGTAAGTCATCATTCAGTTTCTATACATGTACTGACTTTCTTTTTTGTTTTACAGGTTCTCAAGAAGTCCATCAACCTCTTCTTCTCCCTGAAGGTGTATCCTTTTAACAAATATATTTGCAACAGTGTGTGGTTCGCTGTCCATCATTCTGCAACTCTGTAACAGGTAAGTGATCATTCAGTTTCTATACATGTATTGACTTTTTGTTACCTTACAGGCTTTCAGGACCAATGGCTCCCCACTTCCTGATGGTGCATACAGTCAAAAATGGTCTGTACATTGCAACTGTGTGTGGCTCGCTATCTATACATCTGCAAGTGTGTAACAGGTTGGTGATCATTCAGTTTCTCTACATGTATTGACTTTCTATTTTTTGTATTGCAGGTTTTTCGGACCGCATGAACCAAGGTTCTCTGCATCTGCAACTGTGTGTAACTCGCTACGATCTGTCTGCAAGTGTGTAACAGGTTGGTGATCATTCAGTTTCTCTACATGTATTAACTTTCTTTTTTGTTTTACAGGTTCTCAAGAAGTCCATCAACCTCTTCTTCAACCTGAAGGTGTATCCTTTTAACAAATATATTTGCAACAGTGTGTGGTTCGCTGTCCATCATTCTGCAACTCTGTAGCAGGTGATCATTCAGTTTTTATACATGTATTGACTTTTTGTTGTCTTACAGGCTTTCAGGACCAGTGGCTCCCCCCTTCCTTTTGGTGCATACCGCCAACATGGGTCTGTGCATCTGCAACTGTGTGTGACTCGCTATCTATCTGACTGCAAGTGTGTAACAGGTTGGTGATCATTCAGTTTCTATACGTGTATTGACTTTCTTTCTTTTGTCTTACAGGTTTTTCGGACCGCATGAACCATGGGTCTGTGCATCTGCAATTGTGTGTGACTCGCTACTATCTGTCTGGGAGTGTGTAACAGGTAGGTGATCATTCAGCTTCTCTACATGTATTGACTTTCTTTTTTTTGTCTTACAGGTTTTTCCGACCGCATGAACCAAGGGTCTGTGCATCTGCAACTGTGTGTGACTCGCTACTATCTCTCTGCGAGTGTGTAACAGGTAGGTGATCATTCAGATTCTATACATGTATTGCCTTTTTGTTGTCTTACAGGCTTTCAGGACCAATGGCTCCCCCCTTCCTGATGGTGTATACAGCCAACAAGGGTCTGTCCATTGCAACTGTGTGTGTGGCTTGCTGTCTATCTGTCCGCAAGTGTGTAACAGGTAGTTGATCATTCAGTTTCTCTACATGTATTGACTTTCTTTTTTTTGTCTTACACGTTTTTCGGACTGCATGAACCAAGGGTCTGTGTATTTGCAACTGTGTGTGACTCGTTACTATCTGTCTGCAAGTGTGTAACACGTTGGTGATCATTCAGTTTCTATACATGTATTGACTTTCTTTTTTTTGTCTTACAAGTTTTTCAAGCCGCATGAACCAAGGGTCTGTGCATCTGCAACTGTTTGTGACTCGCTACTATCTGTCTCCAAGTGTGTAAAAGGTTGGTGATCTTTCAGTTTCTTATACATGTATTGCCATTTTGTTGTCTTACAGGCTTTCAGGACCAATGGCTCCCCCTTTCCTGATGGTGCATACAGCCAAAAAGGGTCTGTCCATTGCAACTGTGTGTGTCGCTCGCTATCTATATGTCTGCAAGTGTGTAACAGGTTGGTGATCATTCAGTTTCTCTACATGTATTGAATATCTTTTTTTTGTCTTACACGTTTTTTGGACCGCATGAACCAAGGGTCTGTGCATCTGCAACTGTGTGTGACTCGCTACTATCTATCTGCGAGTGTGTAACAGGTAGGTGATCATTCAGTTTCTCTACATGTATTGAATATCTTTTTTTTTGTCTTACACGTTTTTCGGACTGCATGAACCAAGGGTCTGTGCATTTGCAACTGTGTGTGACTCGTTACTATCTGTCTGCAAGTGTGTAACAGGTTGGTGATCATTCAGTTTCTCTACATGTATTGACTTTATTTTTTTTGTCTTACAGGTTTTCGGACCGCATGAACCATGGGTCTGTGCATCTGCAACTGTGTGTGACTCGCTACTATCTGTCTGCAAGTGTGTAACAGGTTGGTGATCATTCAGTTTCTATACATGTATTGACTTTTTGTTATCTTACAGGCTTTCAGGACCAATGGCTCCCCACTTCCTGATGGTGCATACAGTCAACAAGGGTCTGTACATTGCAACTGTGTGTTTGCCTCTCTATCTATCTGTCTACAAGTGTGTAACAGGTTGGTGATCATTAAGTTTCTATACATGTATTGACTTTCTTTTTTTTGTTACAGGTTCTGAAGAAGTCCATCAACCGCTTCTTCTTCCTGAAAGTGTATCCTTCTAACAAATATATTTGCAACTGTGTGTGGTTCGCTTTCCATCATTCTGCAACTCTAACAGGTAAGTGATCATTTAGTTTCTATACATGTATTGACTTTTTTGTTATCTTACAGGCTTTCAGGACCAATGGCTCCCCACTTCCTGATGGTGCATACAACCAACAAGGGTCTGTCCATTGCAACTGTGTGTGGCTCGCTATCTATATGTCTGCAAGTGTGTAACAGGTTATTGATCATTCAGTTTCTCTACATGTATTGACTTTCTATTTTTTGTATTGCAGGTTTTTCGGACCGCATGAACCAAGGGTCTGTGCATCTGCAACTGTGTGTGACTCTCTACTATCTGTCTGCAAGTGTGTAACAGGTTGGTGATCATTCAGTTTCTCTACATGTATTGACTTTTTTTTTTTTTTGTCTTACAGGTTTTTCGGACCGCATGAACCAAGGGTCTGTGCATCTGCAACTGTGTGTGACTCGCTACTATCTGTCTGCAAGTGTGTAAAAGGTTGGCGATCTTTCAGTTTCTATACATGTATTGCCTTTTTGTTTTCTTACAGGCTTTCAGGACCAATGGCTCCCCCCTTCCTGATGGTGCATACAGCCAACAAGGGTCTGTCCATTGCAACTGTGTGTGTGGCTCGCTATCAATCTGTCTGCAAGTGTGTTACCGGTAGGTGATCATTCAGTTTCTCTACATGTATTGACTTTCTTTTTTTCGTCTTACAGGATTTTCGGACCGCATGAACCAAGGGTCTGTGCATCTGCAACTGTGTGTGACTCGCTACTATCTGTCTGCGAGTGAGTAACTGGTAGGTGATCATTCAGTTTCTCTACATGTATTGACTTTCTTTTTTTCGTCTCACAGGATTTTCGGACCGCATGAACCAAGGGTCTGTGCATCTGCAACTGTGTGTGACTCGCTACTATCTGTCTGCGAGTGAGTAACAGGTAGGTGATCATTCAGATTCTTTACATGTATTGACTTTCTTTTTTTGTCTTACAGGTTTTTCGGACTGCAAAAACCAAGGGTCTGTGCATCTGCAACTGTGTGTGACTTGCTACTATCTGTCTGCAAGTGTGTAAAAGGTTGGTGATCATTCAGTTTCTATACATGTATTGCCGTTTTTTTTGTCTTACAGGCTTTCAGGACCAATAGCTCCCTCCCTTACTGATGGTGAATAAAGCCAACATTGGTCTGTCCATTGCAACTGTGTGTGTGGCTCGCTATCAATCTGTCTGCAAGTGTGTTTCTGGTAGGTGATCATTCAGTTTCTCTACATGTACTGACTTCCTTTTTTTTGTCTTACATGTTTTTCCGACCGCATGAACCAAGGGTCTGTGCATCTGCAACTGTGTGTTACTCGCTATCTAACTGTCTGCGAGTGTGTAACAGGTAGGTGATCATTCAGTTTCTCTACATGTATTGACTTTCTTTTTTGTGTTACAGGTTCTGAAGAAGTCCATCAACCTCTTCTTCTCCCTGAAGGTGTATCCTTCTAACAAATATATTTGCAGCTGTGTGTGGTTCGCTGTCCATCATTCTACAACTCTGTAACAGGTAAGTGATCATTCAGTTTCTCTACATGTATTGACTTTTGGTTGTCTTACAGCTTTTTCGGACCGCATGAACCAAGGGTCTGTGCATCTGCAACTGTGTGTGACTCGCTATCTATCTGTCAGTAAGTGTGTAAAAGGTTGGTGATCTTTCAGATTCTATACATGTATTGACTTTTTGTTGTCTTACAGGCTTTCAGGTCCAATGGCTCCCCCCTTCCTGATGGTACATACAGCCAACAAGGGTCTTTCCATTGCAACTGTGTGTGTGGCTCGCTATCTATCTGTCTGCAAGTGTGTAACAGTTTGGTGATCATTCAGTTTCTCTACATGTATTGACTTTGTTTTTGTTTTTTTTGTCTTACAGGTTTTTCGGACGGCATGAACCAAGGGTCTGTGCATCTGCAACTGTGTGTGACTCGCTACTATCTGTCTGGGAGTGTGTAACAGGTAGGTGATCATTCAGATTCTCTACATGTATTGACTTTCTTTTTTTGTGTTACAGGTTTTTCGGACCGCATGAACCAAGAGTCTGTGCATCTGCAACTGTGTGTGACTCGCTACTATCTGTCTGCAAGTGTGTAAAAGGTTGGTGATCATTCAGTTTCTATACATGTATTGACTTTCTTTTTTTTGTCTTACAGGTTTTTCGGACCGCATGAACCAAGGGTCTGTGCATCTGCAACTGTGTGTTAGTCGCTACTATCTGTCTGCAAGTGTGTTACCGGTAGGTGATCATTCAGTTTCTCTACATGTACTGACTTCCTTTTTTTTGTCTTACAGGTTTTTCGGACCGCATGAACCAAGGGTCTGTGCATCTGCAACTGTGTGTTAGTCGCTATCTAACTGTCTGCGAGTGTGTAACAGGTAGGTGATCATTCGGTTTCTGTACATGTATTTACTTTCTTTTTTGTGTTACAGGTTCTGAAGTAGTCCATCAACCTCTTCTCCCTGAAGGTGTATCCTTCTAACAAATATATTTGCAACTGTGTGTGGTTCGCTGTCCATCATTCTACAACTCTGTAACAGGTAAGTGATCATTCAGTTTCTCTACATGTATTGACTTTCTTTTTTTTGTCTTAAAGGTTTTTCGGACCGCATGAACCAAGGGTCTGTGCATCTGCAACTGTGTGTGACTCGCTATCTATCTGTCTGTAAGTGTGTAACAGGTTGGTGATCTTTCAGATTCTATACATGTATTAACTTTCTTTTTTTGTTACAGGTTCTGAAGAAGTCCATCAACCTCTTCTTCTCCCTGAAGGTGTATCCTTCTAACAAATATATTTGCAACTGTGTGTGGTTCGCTGTCCATCATTCTGCAACTCTGTAACAGGTAAGTGATCATTCAGTTTCTATACATGTATTGACTTTTTGTTGTCTTAAAGGCTTTCAGGTCCAATGGCTCCCCCCTTCCTGATGGTACATACAGCCAACAAGGGTCTGTCCATTGCAACTGTGTGTGTGGCTCGCTATCTATCTGTCTGTGAGTTTGTAACAGGTAGGTGATCATTCAGTTTCTTTACATGTATAGACTTTCTTTTTTTTTTGTCTTACAGGTTTTTTGGACCACATGAACCAAGGGTCTGTGCATCTGCAACTGTGTGTGACTCGCTACTATCTGTCTGCAAGTGTGTAACAGGTTGGTGATCATTCAGTTTCTATACATGTATTGACTTTCTTTTTTTTTGTCATACAAGTTTTACAGACCGCATGAACCAAGGGTTTGTCCATTGCAACTGTGTGTGTGGCTTGCTATCTATCTGTCTGCAAGTGTGTAACAGGTTGGTGATTATTCAGTTTCTATACATGTATTGACTTTCTTTTTTGTGTTACAGGTTCTGAAGAAGTCCATCAACCTCTTCTTCTCCCTGAAGGTGTATCCTTCTTACAAATATATTTGCAACTGTGTGTGGTTTGCTGTCCATCATTCTACAACTCTGTAACAGGTAAGTGATCATTCAGTTTCTCTACATGTTTTGACTTTCTTTTTTTTGTTATAAAGGTTTTTCGGACCGCATGAACCAAGGGTCTGTGCATCTGCAACTGTGTGTGACTCGCTATCTATCTGTCTGTAAGTGTGTAAAAGGTTGGTGATCTTTTAGATTCTATACATGTATTGACTTTCTTTTTTTTGTCTTTCAGGTTTTTCGGACCGCATGAACCAAGGGTCTGTGCATCTGCAACTGTGTGTGACTCGCTACTATCTGTCTGCAAGTGTGTAAAAGGCTGGTGATCATTCAGTTTCTAAACATGTATTGCCTTTTTGTTGTCTTACAGGCTTTCAGGACCAATGGCTCCCCCCTTCCTGATGGTGCATACAGCCAACAAGGGTCTGTCCATTGCAACTGTGTGTGGATCGCTATCTATCTGTCTGCGAGTGTGTAACAGGTTGGTGATTATTCAGTTTCTCTACATGTATTGACTTTCTTTTTTGTGTTACAGGTTCTGAAGAAGTCAATCAACCTCTTCTTCTCCCTGAAGGTGTATCCTTCTAACAAATATAATTGCAACTGTGTGTGGTTCGCTGTCCATCATTCTACAACTCTGTAACAGGTAAGTGATCATTCAGTTTCTCTACATGTATTGCCTTTTGGTTGTCTTACAGGCTTTCAGGACTAATGGCTCCCCCCCTTCCTGATGGGATATACAGCCAACAAGGGTCTGTCCATTGCAACTGTGTGTGTGGCTCGCTATCAATCTGTCTGCAAGTGTTTAACAGGTAGGTGTTCATTCAGTTTCTGTACATGTAATGACTTTCTTTTTTTGTCTTACAGGTTTTTCGGACTGCAAAAACCAAGGGTCTGTGCATCTGCAACTGTGTGTGACTTGCTACTATCTGTCTGCAAGTGTGTAAAAGGTTGGTGATCATTCAGTTTCTATACATGTATTGCCGTTTTTTTTGTCTTACAGGCTTTCAGGACCAATAGCTCCCTCCCTTCCTGATGGTGAATAAAGCCAACATGGGTCTGTCCATTGCAACTGTGTGTTTGGCTCGCTATCAATCTGTCTGCAAGTGTGTTACAGGTAGGTGATCATTCAGTTTCTCTACATGTACTGACTTCCTTTTTTTTGTCTTACAGGTTTTTCGGACCGCATGAACCAAGGGTCTGTGCATCTGCAACTGTGTGTTAGTCGCTATCTAACTGTCTGCGAGTGTGTAACAGGTAGGTGATCATTCGGTTTCTGTACATGTATTTACTTTCTTTTTTGTGTTACAGGTTCTGAAGAAGTCCATCAACCTCTTCTCCCTGAAGGTGTATCCTTCTAACAAATATATTTGCAACTGTGTGTGGTTCGCTGTCCATCATTCTACAACTCTGTAACAGGTAAGTGATCATTCAGTTTCTCTACATGTATTGACTTTCTTTTTTTCGTCTTACAGGTTTTTCGGACCGCATGAACCAAGTGTCTATCCATTGCAACTGTGTGTGTGGCTCGCTATCTATCTGTCTGCAAGTGTGTAACAGGTTGGTGATTATTCAGTTTCTAAACATGTATTAACTTTCTTTTTTGTGTTACAGGTTCTGAAGAATTTCATCAACCTCTTCTTCTCCCTGAAGTTGTATCCTCCTAACAAATATATTTTCATCTGCAACTCTGTGTCGACCCCAAATCCAATAGAAAACCTCTGGAAAATCCTTGGTGATAAAGTTATGGCCAAGAAACCCACTACAGTCACCGAACTGTGGAAGAAACTGCAAGAAGAGTGGTCCAAAATCACACCAGAGCAATGTGAGAGATTAGTGATGTCCTGTGGCCGCAGATGTGCTGAAGTCATTCAAAGCACATGCCTGTACACTTCCTACTGACTGGTTACTGTTGTAACCTTCAGAAAATGTAGTTGTAATCTTTCTCTGTGCTACAGTCATTGCTGTTCTCTAATTTTGATTATTGTTTTTTTGTGAAATAAAGATTTGTTGTTGAATACTTTGGTTATTTTGTTAAACGCTGTTCTAGTGGTATGGTATATCCCTAACAAAAAATCCTTCAAATGTTGACCAATGAAGATTGCATTATTTCTGCAAAAATCAAGTGTTCATACATTGTTCTCTAATTTTGATTTCCAGTGTACAGCTTTAAACACGCCTGTTGAAGCCCTGCCTTCTAACCGACACGATTGGTCTACATGTACAGGGGTCTACAGCAACAATTGGTCAAACCGCTTCTCACCACAGTAGATTGGCCACAGCCTAAAACACAAATGTAAATAAACACACATGAGCTTGTCTGTATCCGAGTTTTTTATTTTATTTAGGAATTTGTTTATATATTTGGCCCTGTAATATATTGTTATATATATTTGGCCCTGTAAGCAGAGTTAGGCTATTTATTAATTTGTTAAATGAGTAAATGTATGTGCTTTAATGTTATTAAACAAACTTGCTTGAGATATTAAACATTACATATTAATGTCCTTCTCTTACTAAAATGACACTCAATGGAGTAATAGTCATACTGTTCAGTAATGACAAACACTTCAATTAAAATAAAACCTTTATTCATTTTTAAGCTTCTCAGGCTGCAGCAAACAATTATTTTTACAATCGAATAATCTGATAATTATTGAAATAAATAACTGATTTAGCTTGAGGTAGTTTAAGGTATTTGCTAAGTAACAATTAAGTTAATAAAAAATTAATAACTTGGTCAGAAATTCACGGTGTTTACCCGCTAATATAAAAGTTATATAATATAAAGGATTAATAAAACTCCAATACCTTTTCTCTTTTAAATTTTAAACCCAAGCATTTGTAATGTAGCAGCAATAAAATGTAACATAAATAGATCAGTTTTCCCTTAATCAGTTTTCATATACATTTTTGGATGAACAACAAAATAAAAGTGGAAGTGGGAATTAATGTAAGACAGTAATTTTCTTAGTCAAAAAGTATTTTATGTTGCAGATTTGTTTGTATTAGTGACTTTTATTTTGTGGGGTCTGGCCAGAGCCACAAAGTAGTCGAGAGACTTTAGCTCGTTACCGGAGAGCGGGACTTAATCTGTAAGCAGCAACCTGATTGGTTCTTTTTGTTGAAGGGCGGGACATAAAGTAGCTGAAAGCATTGTTTAGAAGGGGTGTCCACAAATATTTGGACTTAGACACTGCTTGATTTACCAGCCTAGGACTGGAGGACCAGAGAGTGATCCATATTGAGGCCATGGGACAGCAGGGAGGCACTCCACCACCTTCTCTCTAGGACTGAATCAGGAGCAGTGGGTGTTCAGAAGGCAGTCTGAATCAAGAAGCACAACAAGAAGATTCAGAACCTGATTTCTGAACATCTTCAGTTGAGTCATGAATGACTGTTCCTGATCTGTTTCTTAAACTGGTTGTTTTTGGACCTAAATCTACATCTACAGAGGAGCTTTACTAGCTCTGCTCTGAAGGAGGAGTATATTAAATGAGGGAGGATCATAGATGAAGGGTTTCTAGGTTGAGCTGGTGTGTGGTTTACCTGCTGAGGAGTACTGATAGACGTGGAGATGCAGACTAGGGCTGCAACTAACGATTGTTTTAATAATCAATTAATCTGTCGAAAAAAATACATTTCCATGTCTTTATTTAAAAATAGAACATTGAATAACAGAGCAAATAAGCGCGTACAATAATTCAATAATAATAGATGACATTATTAAATTAATTAAATAAATAAAAATAAAATAAATGAAATAATAAAGAAAAATAAGTGCATTGCTGATGCAAACACTGCACTGTATTGGAGTGAGGAGTGAGACAGGATGAATTGCCTTTAGTTTGTATGTTGTTGTTTTTTTAAAACTCAGACTTAAAACTTGAAGCTTAATCATTATTTACCACCATTGTGTTCAAGTTACATGTTTTTATAAAGCACATTTAAACACTGCTTAAGCGAATTACACAGATAATAAAAGTAACACACACACACACACACACACACACACTTACACACTCTATCACTGTCATTGTCCAGTTAAGCAAAAAAACAGCATGTGCCGTGTTATACCGGTTCACATAGTGTGAGAGCACCGTTCCGTTTCCTCACTTCAAAACAGAACTAACTGGGGTTATTGTAGTGACTGTGCTCCCACATTGGTGAGGATTTAAGCTGAACTTCTTTTCTGCGTCATTCATGTTTAATTTTTTGGAATATATTTACTTCTTGATGTTACATTTATTTTAAAGATTACGTCTCCGCTCTGGCTCACTTCGTTCATCTCCCTCTTGTTTTATTTTATTTTTTTCCAGAGTAGACAAAGCGCCGCAGGTAACGTAAGCGGATATGACCTGATATGACAAGGCGAGTAACACATACATTGTGCGACACAACGAATCCACAACGTTGGCAACACTTTTAATAATCGATTATTATCAATTTTATAGAGTCGATGTAGCAGCTCTAATGCAGACATTTCCTCCAAGTCAGCCGTTTTGTAGGTGCTATTGTCCTTCTGAAGCCGTACTGGTCTGCAGAGGAATGATTCCTTGAATTCTGAAACTAAAATATGAATGTTTAATTATTATTATTCATTATTTTGCACAGTTTAAAATATTACTATTTTTTACATATAAATTTACCATTTCTGTACAAGATGTTAAGGTTGTATAGAGGCCAAACCTTAATCCACTGCAATACTTAAATGCAATATCTAAGTACTTCCACTTAAGTACTGAAAGTAAAAGTACAGTATTGTGTTCTGTAGTTCTTACAGAAAGCAGTCAAAAGTCTAAGTATCAGTGTTTCTATTATTTCAAATGCTCAGACTTAAGGACTGTCAGTTTCTCTGGCTGTAGTAGAAGGACAGAACTGTAGAAGACGGAGTTCATGAACACGAGTCTTCAGTTAACTCTCTAAACAAACTCGCCCAAAAGAGAGAAAGCTGAACAAAACTGACTCAACCTGCCACATACAAGAGTTTCATCTGTAGAAGCAGTGAGGAGAGCAGCTTAAAACCCTGAGCTTCACTCTCTGTAAACTAGACTACAGCTAAAAGATCTCTGGCCATTCGGCCACATACGAGTATTTGAAGGTGGGGAAGGTGGTGTTTCTTCTAGTGGTTCTTTCATCTCGGAATAAACTACAGAGCTCTAGCGTTAGTGTCCTCACTGCAGCTGCAGCACATAAACATCTAACGGAGTAAAAGTATTAAACTCATCCAAAATATGTAGTGAAGTAAAAGTGGAAGTAGGAGATAAAATAATCCTCCAGTAGATACAGATACAGTATTTTAGTACTTAAGTACAGTACTGAAGTAGTTCTACTTCATTACTATATATCTCTGAATCTGAGGATTTACTTGGGTGTTAATATATATAAATATATAAAAATGATTTCTTATTACCTCTATTAGCTTATATTTACACTGACATGGTGATTTACACTCTCCTGCTGGGAGAGTTCTCTCATATAATGATTTTAGTCTGTCATCATTTCCTACTTACTGGTGTATTTAGGCAGCTTTACCTGTAAATATACACTATGGTAACATTGACAGAAAACGTGATCCATGCACAAACCGTTCCTGGTTAGTGCGAGAAACATGAGTGATGACAACTAATTTTTTTCATTTAACTAAATTTAAAACTAACCTTACTTAGACCTTGCAGAATAGTGTAAAATAGTGTGTATTTATGTGTATAGATTCTGGATTTGAATGTGTGTATCATATACTATATAATAAAAATCACTTGACTTGATTTAGGTAAGCAGCCACTGAATCTGGATCATGATAATATTGTTAATGGTGATAATTCTGCAGATGAGGATCATTTGTAAGCCTGATAATGTCTCTGTCTGTCTGTCTGTCTGTACACACAGTGGCGGGGCAGGTGCAGGGACCCTGTCAACAGATCAGTGAAATGTGAGTACACACACACACACAGACTAGCTTTCATCCAGCGTACCACCACCATCATCAGTGTATGTTCAACAGGGTAAAGTTAGTTAAAGGTTTTGGATTGGAATCAGGTTTATGAGAAGTGTTATGCTTTATTTTATAGGTGTTTGAGGTGTAGGACAAGTGAGACTCGTGCACTATATGGACAGAAGTATTAAGACACCTGCTCATTCATTCTTGATGCTGTTTTATTGGATTGACTGTCTCTACTGATTAGGGAAGGCTGGAGCTCAACACCTGTATTGAAATGTTTGGAGCTTTGGGCTTAGAAGGTCTACTTTTAGCTGCAGACGCTTCCTCCAAGTACTTCAGCCATCTAGTCGGTACTAGTTTCCTCCTGAGGCCGTACTGACCTGCAGAGGAACGATTCCTCAAATCCTAAAACTAAAATATGTATATTTAATAATTATGTACAGTTAAAAATATTAGTCAAATTTATTCAAAATACACCTCAGAAGATAAATGTACCATTTCTGTAGGAAATCTTGCTGCTGTTAAAACAACCCTTGAGAAGCAGATCTGTGATACTCATCACACGGGTTCCTACAACAGCTTGCACTGCTAATGACAGAAAGAACAGAAAAACCAGAGGAAGCTGAAAGTGTGGAAGGTGATGCCAAGGCCCCGCTCATTTGTGTGACAACTTTTTTCAGATCCCCTGAGGTGGTGTACTGAAGCTAAATAACACACATTCAGTCACTGTCCAAATACTTATGACCCTGATTGTATTTAAATCAGCCCAACATTCTAAGCTCTAATGTTTATCTAATGTTGGTCTTGTCCATGGTTAGGTTTGGAGTCTAACTGTTTGAGGCTGTGGACAGGTGTCTTTTATACAGATAACAAGGTCAAACAGGTGGCATTAATACAGGTAACGAGTGGAGGACAGAAGAGCTTCCTAAAGAAGAAGTTACAGGCCTGTCAGAGCCAGAAATCTTGCTTGTTTGTGGGTGACCAAATACTTATTTTCCACCATAATTTACAAATACATTCTTTCAAAATTCTACCATCTGATTTCCTGAATTTTTTTCCCTCATTTTGTCTCTCATAGTTGTAGTGTACCTATGATGAAAGATACACACCTTTCTTATCTTTCTAAGTAGGAGAACTTGCACAATCAGTGGCTGACTAAATACTTTTTTGTCTCACTGTAAATGATTATTAAATACAACAAATGAAAATCAAAATAAATGAACTAAAATAAAGAATGACGTTCACCTGTTAATGTTATTGTCATGGCGTGTACGGCCAGACCTGAAGGGATGAACACTCGCAGAGATGGAAATCGAAGCAAGTTACTTTATTAACCCAATACAAAACAACGGGATCCGAAAAGCAAAGTGCAGCAACATGAGCAAAACCATGAACAGAACCAAAACGCAACAAATCAGATGGCAAACAAAACAAACCTGGGACTGGGAGGAGCAGGGAGCTAAACGAGAGTGAAACGAGGGGGAGAACTAAAGGGGTATAAACACAAAGCCACAAGCCTCGCTTGGGCAGAGGGGGGAGATACAAAACTAAGGACAGAGCCGAGCTCTATGTACAAACAAAGGTAGCTGGGGAACCAGCTGCCAGACCAGAAAGCAAGGCCAACCTAATCTGAACCTACTGCCTAGAACTTGGGTCACCATGGAACATGAGCAGGAAGCGAACGTACCTGGCTTGCCTCTGAGTCGGACAGAGAATCTCTCCTAAACATGGGCCGCAAAACTAGAGCTGACCTGAACACCGCGGTAACGTGTGAGGAATCCCCAAGCATCACAGGGATTCCAGTCAATTCACGGCAGTGAACAAAGGGAACTACGCTCCTTTAGTACTCCCAGTCCCAGGTGAAACACATGAACAATGAATCAACACAAATGAACAGAAACAAACAGGTCCTTATTATTATTATTATTATTATTATTACTATTATTATTTAATATCTTTTAATTATAATAATTTTATTTTTGAACGTCCAGTGAACAGTTTAAACTCACCCGGCATATCGAGAGTCTCTACACCCAACTGAATGACGTGTGGAAGAATCGCCATCTAGCGATCATTATATGTCAGTAACAGCTTCCTTGTATAAAGACTTGCTTCCCGGCGCTTCTCGTGACATTCAAGGTGAGATGGTAAATATTTGTTGTCATTCCTTGTGTAACATTTCCTATATTTAATTTAACATAAAATACGTCTCATATGAGGGGTTAGATTGGGTGGTGTGAGGAGTTTAATTGAACCCTACGCCACTGTTTCCTTAAACTAGAAGCTGAGTGAATATTTACTGCTGGAAGGTCTAATTTACACTGAAGATATTATTATCATTTATGCTTTAAAAATGAAATTCTTTAGAAATATTTATTCAGTCTTTATTACACACTGTGCTGTAATGGCTCCCGCGAGCTTAAGACTCTCCACAGGGGGCGCCATTAGCGCACAACTAGCTCTGTTTGAGTCGATTCTGCGCATGCGTGGACTAATCATTTTTACTGTTTTCATGTGTTTTTCACACAATCTGGAAGGTTATTAATAAATACACTAGCTGTAGACATTGTTATGGTACGTTTGCTCATAAAGCGAGGTGTCAGGTGGATATCCTGGTTTAAGACTACAAACATGATTAGGTAATGGTCAGAAATGGAGTCAGGCTGAGAAATGCTTACTAAATGTTCTGTTTCAATACGCAGGGTCAGAACTAGGTCTAGTGTATGGTTGGACCTATATCTATGAGTTGGACCTATAACATTTTGAATAAATCCCAAAGCATCTAAGATTGATTTAAACCCAGTTCTAAGGGGGTCCTGAGTCTTTTCAAAGTGAATATTGAAATCTCCAACAATCAAAGCCTTATCAGTAGAGACAGCTACTTCTGAAAAGAAGTCAGCAATTTCACTAAGAAAATCTGTATAAGGTCCAGGAGGACGACAGACTGTAATAAGCAGGAAAGAGAGCTGCTTTCTAGAAGCCGGAGAAAACCCTGCCACTTTAAGACTAAGCACTTCAAACGATTTAGCTTCATAACCTGAGTTTAGGATTATGCCTAGAACTGAATCATAGATTGTGGCTACGCCGCCGCCACGACCAGACCTGAGTGGATAACTGCAGTAGTTAAAGCCTGGGGGAGTCGATTCATTCACAGCAATAATTCATTAGGTTTAACCCACGTTTCACAGAGACACAGTGAACTGAGGGGGTTTACAGTAAGAATTTCATTGACAATGACGGCTTTACGTGCTAGAGACCGTATGTTTAACAGCCCACACTTAATGCAGGAGTTGCTAGTACTCGGACATCACGAAGCGCTAACGTTGATTCTGATCAGGTCATTAAAACTGATTTTTGAACGTCTACGATTGCGGATTATATGAGGGACAGACACAGTCTCAATACTGCAGGGTTTATACTGATAAGCTATATATGAGAGTAATACTGGTAAATTACTATTTCCCACACCATCCAAGAAATGGCAGAGTGAAACACTTACCTGGCCACTCTCTAATTCACCTACCTGAGTGGTATGACTGGGTAGAGCCGCAGTGGAGCAGTGGAGAGTCGGCAGAATATGGCATATGTCTGCTGTAACTGGTGGGTCATCATTTTCTATCTGTGGGGCTCTGGTAGGAATCTGCACCCAACATGTTGCACAGCTGGACTGTAATACCTTTATGTGTGTATTGGGGAATGTGGGGATGGGTCATTTATGCTTGATTTAAATATTAGAAATGTAAGAATAAATCACAGGTAATAACTTTTTAAAAATTCGACTCTGTGGTTTTACAGTTTGTAGAAAATTAAATTCACTTAATGAAGAGATCAATCTTTACATGAATCAAATGTATCAATAAAGTCAAAGTTCAAATCTGTTCAAATATCATTTATACCGTCTTATAGGGTAGACAATCTTTGTGCACATATTTCCTAGCAGTTCTTAATTTTTTAAATGCATTATTGACAGTATTTGATGTATTTGGCAGAGATAGATCAGCATAACAAGTATTTTTGTTAAATTGCAGAAGATTCTGCTTTTGTCAATAAAGATTACTTTATTTTACAGTTAGTTTTGTTAAAAAGCCTCAACCGCTAAAAGCTGTTAAAACAGATTTTTAATGTATTCCATTTATTCAGATTTTGTCAATATGTGCATCTATTTATAACTATTGCAGTTTATCAGTTTGACCACAAGGTGACATCAAAGCTCCATCCATGAGGTCAATTCCAAAGGGATTCCTTCTCACTATATAGAAGTGCACTCTTCTATTCGAGTGAACGGCTTCTGTGCCCTTAATAGTGAGTGATTGAAGGCTGAATATTAAAGACACTGTATTAGACTCTCGAGTGCAGAAGCCGTTGTGCATTTTTGCTTTATAAAAGTGAACTCCATAGAGAGGGAGAGTGTCCCTTCCTTCACATTACTTCATGAACTAAACTAAAGTCCATCAGAACACTAAACTACTGCCAATTTTCACAAAGACGACTTTTCCAAGAAATGAGAGAAAGTCGTTCCTGTCATATTGTCTAGTGATGGCTTTACACGTGCCGAGGCAGATTAAGTAGACGGTCCTAGATTTGAATATTTTAATGTGAAATATTACAACACAAACACTGACAGTCTCATCTCACTGGTTTGTTCATCTCCTCCTGGATGGTAGGTGGTTATACAGTGTGTGGCTGGGGTGAAAGGTGTCCCTAATGAAGCTGCAATCTCCTTCCACACACAGTGCTGCTGAGGAACATCTCTCATGGAAGGGGACCTTGTACCAGATGTGATGTCCTGAGCATTTTGCAGAGCCTCAGTCTGTCACAGAGGAGCTGCCGTACTCCACTGTCACACAGAGAGCCTGGAGGACACCGAACTACACAACCGCACATACTGGGGTCTTTTTTATTAGGATGTCCCAAGACCCAATTACAAATGCAGGTGTTGATATCCAGGTCTGGTGGGGATGACTGTTTTGGAGGCGGAGCACAAGCTGATGAACAGCATACGGATATAGGGGTTTCTATTGTGGTCAGTTGAGCGCTTCTCCCTTATATAGCGCACATACACACTATGAATATTTTGGACTTAACCCTCCTGTTATGTTACGGGTCAAATTGACCCGTTCTAAAGTTTGAAGATCTAGGAAAAATAGTTTAAAGTATCTGTCTGCAGAAAACAAAAGATTTCTCTGAAGATCTGGACAGCATGTGATGCACTGAACATGCAGGTTTACACTGGAAAGCCGGTTGGAGGAGCCCCAGAGAAGAATCAGGGTACAGGGGTCGTGCTCGACACGGCACAGGGTCTTAGGAGGCACAACATAACCTGTGACAATTTTTCACAAACTACAATTTGAGTCAAGAGCTTCTAAAGAAAAAGTGGTCGGAACTGTCCAAAGGAACAGAGCTGAACTCCCTGCTGAGCTGCTGGTAATCAAGAACAGGGCCCTTAAAAAAGTTTGAACATGTATTTTTTTTTTTTTTTGAAAAATTTGTAAATTATCCTAATTGAACCATTACCTGATAGAGGTAAAGAACACCATTGCACTTAATATGGATAGAATAATTAGTAATTGAGTTAGTAATGAATATTCATGCTGCTTGTTGGGATTTTTTTTGGTTTCAGACATCTTTTGGATAATTAAACATGCACTGGGTCAAATTGACCCGGGAACACCATTGCTGTTCCTGACCAAAGAACATAACAGGAGGGTTAAGAGAGTACAAAGGCTTGTTGCTGCAGTTGTACCCAAGTGAGGTACTATAGAGAACCTTTTAGCACAAGTACTATTTAGCACAAGTACTATTAAGCTCCCCAAGAGGCTATAATGCACCTTTAAACTATGGTACAGCTGTGTCCCCTCTCCAAAAGGTACCAGTATGTGCTTTTAGAGGCACCACCCTAGTGACAAGCCATTCTAGACCCTATAGTGACTAAAGAGTACCAGAAATATCCACTCGTGTTAAAAATGTCCTTCTATACTGTTTATTTATAGAAAGTAACTAGTAAATATACTGAACTTTAGCATTAAATGAAAGAGCAAAAGAAATAGAAATAAAATTAACAATGTTCATGAAGATATAATTAAAAGAAATTGCACTCCATACCATTACAATGACATTAACAAACAAGCAAACAAGACAATGAAAATAAGTAAAAAGGTTTTATTAAACCAGCTAAAAAATAAACAAACAAAAAAAACCATCCTGACAAGGCAAAATGTGCATACTGTAGGTTCCACTTATATAAGAGAATATCAGACTTATTCAAAAGAAAAACACCAGAAACCAGAAGCAACATTTTACCACACAGAACCCACACAGTGTCTATGTTTAGTAAGTACGTGACTTTCCAAAACAATGGAATCACTTCAGTATGCAGACGGCCTGTTACACCAACATCATCAAGAGAATACTTACAGAATTTAGTGTAATATTAGATACACACTGAAGCACCTCCCCTTGAACCTGTACACCTCTGAGAGCAGCACTGAATTTAAGAGTCTTCTGTAGGTCTGCTGGTGGAGATGAAAAAGGTGTGCTTACACTTTTACTGAGCATCTCCTGAAGATCACCTAGGAGTCCTTTAGAGGAAAATTCCAAGCACTGTTTCAGCTGAAGCGGTGACAAATGTTCACCATCACAGGATGGATGGCATCAACCTCATCATACACTGTAATACAAAAGCAGCAAATACACAACTTCATTATGATGAAGTGTAATGATGAAGGCAGTAGTGAAGAGAAAAAAACGACTATAAAAGACACAACTATTCATATGAAGTTGGTTCATCACATCACTTTTGATGGCTCTGCTGTTTTTCCCCCATTACTTTATTTCACTTACCCCTGAGAATCTTCCAAAAGTCATGTGGTCCTTCACAATCAACAAATCAGGTTGCGTCTCCCTGTACTTTTCATGCGATACATCAATGTGGGCCTCAGACGTAGCATCCTCTCCAACAACGCATGATTCCTTCATCAAAGATACCATAAGTTATCGGTCCCAACCAAAAAAAAGAGAATTACTCAAATCTCTCCACCAATATTACACCAACTACTCTTCTGTGATCAACCATAATAAAATCATTCTTAAACAAACTTACATAACTGTTTTCCTCAACATCCCTCAGGAAAGAGCTCTTCACCATTGCTTCACCACAGCTTTGGTAACTTGGACATACTCTGCATTGGTGGGATACCTGCACACCAAGAGCCACAATCAAATGTGTCCAGAAATTCTGTTCATCTAACAAAATCAGATGTATCCAATGTAAACATTTAGCCACTCCTGGGGGGCATTTTACAAAGCAGGATTTCTTAGATTAGCGACATAATTTTAAGCCCAAAGTCAAGCCTATCCAGTAGACAAAGAGCTGAGGCACATTTTATTAGAAAATCCTCATTTATGTGCTTAAGCTCCCTGGCTGAGAAATCCTGCTTTGTTTTCTGAGCAAAAATAATGAAATATCCTCCACAGAGAAAATTCTGTATGAGTTCATGCAAATGACTTTCTATTCACTGTTGATTTCTTTCTTTATGTAGGCCCTGCTACTAGCCGGGCCACACAACACATTCCTTTTATTACTTGGGATAAACTAAAAAAAATAGTTAAATTAAGCTACCAAACCATCTAATGGTTATAAAAGGTTAACCAATCCCACCAGTTCCGGTATGTAATTACCAGAGGTGAATTAACATAACTTTGCGCAAAATATTCTTTTATTAGAACACTCAGTATGTAAAATTATTGCGCATAAAAATGAGTAAAAATGAGACAATGTCATATTACAACCTCAAGTACCAATTATCCATTTAACTGGATATATAGGAAGTCAGGAGCACAACCATGAAACAAACACAATGAGATACAAGAACTTAAAGATACAACAAAAATAAAATAAAATAATTAAATAAATAAGTGAACACTACAAACTTCACTACAAAACCAGCAAATTATAAATACATGTGAATTATACATTCCACAATGACCCAAAGCTTGTTACTCACTTTGATGTACGATGTTACAGTAAAGGAAAAAAAAGGAGTTACTACTTTATTTACTAATTGTTGTACATTGAAACAACTAATCTAAAGATAACACTGGTCTAAAATATTGGCACTCAATAAAACAATGAGATTAAGACTCTTATTTATAAAAGCATGTAAAGGGGAAGGAAAGAGCAGTGATTCATTTAAACTAGCAGGGGATTCGACTCCTGTAAGAGGAAACACTCTACATTAATGCTCTGCAGCTTCCACCAAAACCCCCAGTCAATTACATCCATTTACAGACCTGTAACCAAAGCTTTAGTGCATCTGCCTTAGAGCTCTGCTCTCTGCTCACTAACCCAGACTCAGTCCCAAACCCCAGGCACTGCTACACGCTGCAGTCAGTAAGAGTTTGCTGTAAAGACAAGTGCATTAGCGAGCAGACTCTACATTTGCTACATGCTGACTTGGACACAAACAGTAGGGACCTGTATCTCGGCCTCACTGTTGCAGACCGGGTTCAATGCCACAGACACCATCCATTTAAAATGAAGCCCTCAAAGCCTCACTAAAACTGCAGTCCAAGCTGCTGCACACTAGAACCAACAGACACCTGCTTTCACACGAGCTGAACAGCAGCAGATACTGTGACTCCGTTCCAGCATCAACTACTAAAACTAACAAACAGCAAATACCTGCATCTGGCTTCAGTGCTGCATACCGGACTCCCTGACCTGTACAGCAGTTCACTCCTCCACATCCTCCAAACCGTCCGAATGAAGAACTCCAAGCTGTGCTGAACTTTAACGAGAGCTCTCCTCCTGCTACCTGCACATGTTCCTGGCAATGAAGCAAACGATAATCGGAGCAGATGTCGGAGCTTTTAAAGCAGCGCCTACATGCGCAAAGCGTCTTAACGGAGCCAAACCAGCTCCTCGCGCTGCCTGCACGCGCCCCAAACAATGACCCAAACGAGAATTAGGCAAATATCACGAGACTTCGTAGGCGGAGCTCCTACGAGCCCACAACGAGCCGAGCGTCTTAAAGGCGCCACCCCTACCAGGTAAGCCTTAGAAAGGGGTAGCAGCTCCTCTCCTACCTGCGACTTTGGACATATCGGAGAATCCTGAAACACTTTAAAGCTTACCTCTATCCTCTATTCACAAAAAAGTTCAATAATTTTGTTCCCTTTGCACCGGTTTTAAAGCAGTTTATTCTGAACTAAATGTGTTTTAATTTCATTCATTTACTATCTTCTAACTGCTGAACAAAAACAGACTCATCATTAACTAACGATCTACAACAACAATAAACTAATGGGAGCTTTATCTTATTATTGAATATTTTAATATCATGGAAGTGATTATTGTAGCCTACATACACTGAAGTGCTGGGATTCAGACTAGTTTCCTCCACCGGTGATAAAGCCTCACTCTCCTCTCTCTGATAGCGGACCTTCTCCCTCCAGCCTGATTGAGCTGAACTTCATCAGCGTGTCCTCAAAATGTAGTCCTCCGCCGCCTGGTCTAGTTCCTTTAGGTCACTTGTTCTTCTGCAGATCTCAGTGTTTCACTCAGAGCTCTCTATATTTTTAATTAGTATTGTTTGTGGAATATCTGTAAGATGATGCATTTTACCAGAAAGGACAAATATTTTACTCCTTTGTTGTCTCTAAAAAAACGCGCTGCTCCTGTGGCGCATTAATACAGAGACACACAGTCGGACTGTTAGACACAGCCATACCTCACAGTGTGAAGTTCATCTGACTCCAAATCTCCACTTCATTAAACTCATTTAGAGACCTGAGTTTAAGGGCTGACGACTTCTAAACTCTAGTAGAAATCAAAGCAAAAACTATCTTCATGTTTTATTTTCTCTTAAAATGAAAGTCAACCAGATTCACTCATTTTATTTATTTATATTTTATTTAAGTACATATTTCAGGTTATATTCAGGGTCTACAGCGGGACCGGGGAACTGACACGTGATTGCGTTTCAGTGACGTAACGAAGCTTCGGTTCCACCGATCACGTGATCTCCGGTATTTTGAGCGAGACTCTGAACCGCTGTTCGAGACGTGAGTCGACTCAGAGCGTCGAGCGACCGACTCTCCTTTATAGTCTTTACTCTCAGCTCTGTCTGATTGATCTGAGGGAGCAGAGAGCTCGAGGATTACAGCAGCTGGCTGTGTTACTGTACAGTCCTCTGTCTCACTGACCGTCGTCTGACTGTGGAGGAACATGGAGACCGCGGAGGAACGAGCTCTCCAGACGCTCAGCTTGGAGCTCGTCCAGCTGGACCGGCAGTCCGAGTTCCACCGACGGAAGACGAGGCCAGAGGCAGCCCGCGACGTCTCCAACGCGGCGGTCTCAGTTCCAGCGCTACCGGAGCGGAAGACACCGAGGCTCGTCACATCCGCTCCCGCACCGGAGAGGGTCTGGGAGCGTCGGCGTGGTTTGGGGAAAGTCGAGGGCTCCTCCACCACCACAGCTCTTCTCCTTCACCTTCACCTGCTCCAGCAGAGTACAGCTCCTCAGGGCGGTGCTCTCATTGTTGGAGACTCTACTGTAAAACTCCTCAAAGTATCGGACCCAAAGAGCAACGCCACGGTCTCCTGTTCTCCGGGTGTTCGTGTCCTGGACGTCCCTTAGCGGCAGCGTCGCGGCTTCGGCCCCGTTTGGAAAAAGACAGACACCAGGATCATCGTCTTCGGCCCCCTGCTCACCTACCGACGAGTAAGAGAGAGGTTTACCGGCTCTTCGCTCCACTGCTGGCTGCCGGACAGGGGCGTCGGCGCTGATTTTTCTGGGAGATCTTTGGGGAGCGGCAGGTCCTCTTCCGCAGAGAGGTTCACCCGAGCTGCCTGGGGTCCGTCGTTCTCTCGGGAACATCGAGAAGCTGCTACTCCAGGACTGACTGGCCCTTCCCAGTCCCACCAGTCAGGTTAGTTTAAGAGGATTTCCTCGATTTTATCAGCATTAATTCTGTGATTTCTCTGCTTGTATTAAACAGTAATATATCAGTGTCACTCATAGTGTTTCAGACTAACCTGCAGTATGGAGACTGTGTCTGTGTCCCCGCATGATTTATAATCGTAACGTCAGAAAATCCTCTTTATCAACTTTATTAGAATTGATTCAGATTCATTCTGCTTTCCGAGTACAAGCAGCTCCTGTATTGAATTTGGGCTGTTAAATATAGGATCTCTAGCCCCTAAAGAAGTCACGGTCAGTGAAGTTCTGACTGATCAGCTCCTTAGTTCACGATGTTCCTGTGAAACTTGATCAAAATCTAGTGAATACAGAGCTCTGAATCAAGGCCTAGGAGGGATTTTCACATTGGTGGGGGACATAGAATCGCTCCCTCTGGAAGTTTGTGGAGGCTTTTAGCGTTCATGATGGTCTTCTGACCTCAATGTCATGTTATATAGAGCCTTTATGTACAGATACTGTAGCAACACACTCGTAAAGGAGCCAGTCTGTTCCTCAGACAATAAATACACACCTGTGATCATGATAACCAACAGCATCACAGCTAGCTTACTGTACTTCATGATGAACATCTAACCCTGTTTTCAGGGGGTTTGTTGTAGACCCGGTGCTCATCTAGGTTCTGTGTAAAGCCATTTTCATCTGGATAATCAGGCAACATGTTGTTCCAGGTTCTTCCAGACTGTTTGAGAGCATTCAGTGACTTGTTCAGTTTACAGAAAACATTTAGATTTCCCTTCAAATCCCTCTGTTTGATCCATATACATGTCACCATTAGGGAAGCACTGATCCGGCTTTTTCAGTTTCAATATATAAACTTTGCATGTCGGTCGATTCCCGATACCATTCCTGAATGAATAATCTGTATACCTCTGGAATATCGGATCGATGCATCCTTAGTCGTCATCAGTAGGTGCCTGCAAAGTAGGCTGTTGTATCGTCCATCTGGTGGAGCTCAAGGTCATCTGCATCAACTCAAAACTGTGATTTTGTTGAACTCCTCTTTGAAGCTCTGTGGTACATTACAGACCCTCTAGTATTCAGTATTGGTCAGTGTCTGGTCTTCAATATCTGACCCAAAGTCAGCTAAATACTGAGCTGCTGTCCTGTCTCTCTTTGAATAGTGTACCATGTCTTTAGCATCAGTTTGAACCTCTTGAACCTCTTCTGGAATCAACACGGTTAGCTGTTTGCAAGGGGGTACACATCTCTCCCCATGAAAATAAGCATCTGCCATTACCTGGTCAGTCTGGGTTTGGTGTTCTGTAACTTTGTTCTGTGTGTTTGAGGACTTTCCCTGTGTCTGGATAGTAGACTAGGTATGATGGACTGTTCTTGTCGCTCTACAAAGATTCTCTTTCAGGTTTTGACTCTAGCTTCTATCTGTCATGTTTGTAAGTGTTGTATGTTGATCCAAATACTCATCTTTTAAAAGGTTTGTCTTTCAAAATCCCTCTGATTGCTCCATATACATCTCACAATCAGTTGGCGCGAGCGGCTGTTGTAACGTTCTCTTTGGACAGCGTGTGCTATGTCTGTCTTTCTTTGTTCAAGCTCCATCTTGAGCATCAGATTGAACATTTTTAACCTCTTCTGGGTGGATTAAAATAGTTAGCTGTGGGTATTGGGGGGGTTGGCGGGAGGTTACACACCTCTCCCCATGGAAATAATCAGCTGCCATTGACTGGTTAGTCTGGGTTTGGTGTTCTGTAACACACACTGAAAGAAGTCTGTGTTTGAGGACTTTCCCTGTGTCTGGATAGTAGACTATGTGTGATGGACTGTTCTTGTCATACCCTACAAAGATTCCCTTGGTCAGCTGGGTTCTGTGTAAAGCCATTTTAGTCTTGATAATCATGTTTCAGGTTCTTCCAGACTGTTTGAGAGCGTACAGTGACGTATTCTGTTTAGACACCTTTTCACCTGTATTTGATTTTACTTAAAATTCCTGTTTGCTCCATATACATGTTACCATTAGGGATGCAACAATCCAGCTTTTTCAGTTCTGATATCAGACAAATAAACTTTGCTTGTCGGTCGATACCCGATACCATTGCTGAATTAATAAACCGTATACCTCCTGAATATCAAATCGGTTTATCCTTAGCCGCCATCAGTAGGTGCCTGCAAGTGGGCTGTTGTATTGTCCACCTGGTGGAGCTGAAGGTCATACTGTACTGTCATCTGCGTCAACTCAAAACTGTGATTTTTGTTGACCACCTCTTTGAAGCTCTGTGGTACATTACAGACCCTGTAACAGTAGTCAGTATTGGTCACTGTCTGGCCTTTATCTGACACACAGTTAGCTAAGTGCTGAGGTGCTGCCCTGTCTCTCTTTGAATAGTGTACCATGTATTTTAGCGTCAGCCTGAGACTTTTGAACCTCTTCAGGAATCTAATCACCACTGTTAGCTGTTTGCATGGAGGATGCACACCTCTCCCCATGGAAATAATTAGCTGCTATTACCTGGTCAGTCTGGGTTTGGTGTTCAGTAACACTCTCTGTAAGAAGTTTCACAAGCCTGTGTTTGAGGACTCTCCATATACATCTCGCAATCAATCGGTGCGAGTGGCTGCTGCAATGTCCATCTGGTGGAGCTGAAGGTCACTCAGCTCAAAACTGATTTTGTTGAACACCTTGCCTCTTTGAAGCTTTGTGGTACATTACAGGACCTGTAACAGTAGTCAGTATTGGTCAGTGTCTGGTCTTCAATATCTGACACAGTCAGCTAAATACTGAGGTGCTTTCCTGTCTTTATTTGGATGTCGTGTGCTATGTCTGTTCAAGCAATCTTGAACATCAATTTGAAACTCTTAAACCTCTTCTGAAGTGTGATCAACATGGCTAGCTGTTAGCATGGGGGTACACTCCTCTCTTCATGGAAGTCATCTGCCATTGACTAGTCAGTCTGGGTTTGGTGTTCTGTAAAACACACTGTAAGAAATTTCACCAGTCTGTGTTTATGGACTTTCTCTGTGTCTGGATGGCAGACTAGGTATGATGGACTGTTCTTGTCGTTCCCTACAAAGATTCCCTTTTACACGTTGAGTCTAGGTTAGGCTTTCTCTCTGTCAGCATGTCGTATGGAGGTGGTTATTAAACAGCTGTTTAAGGTTATGAAGAGTTCTTTAGGTAAATTGCTGTGTAAAATGGTTGGCATGTAACCCATCGGTTGATTCGAGTCTCACTTGCTCTCCCACTGTACATGGCATTCCACAGCACAACACTTACCCGTTTACATCCCAAACACAAAGCTCTTAACTTTCTCCAGCTTGAGGTTAGTTGCAGGTATTGTCATAACATCTGCCACCATATCTGCTGTGGGTCAGTGTTCATTCGATCAGCGCTCCATGAGTGTAAAATAACTGAAGTGGTGTCCAATGTGGACGTGTTCGATCTTTAACATACAGGGTTCATGGAAAGCATGATTGCGTTGTCTTCAGGTATTTTCACAGGCATATTGGTGATCACTGTTCATGGTATTTAGTAGCTGTGTGAGGTACAAGCGTTCCTGAATGGTTGCAGTCAGTGCCATATATTCTGCTTCACATGTAGACCGAGCAGAGAGTAAGAGGACCATCTTTAGTTAGACTAAAACTGGAGTCTGTTGTGCTTCATCTGTCTTCTGTATTTCATGCTGAATCTGCATCACTGTGTCCCTCAAGTTTCAGTTTCTCTCCACTCTTCTGGTAACACAGTCCATGATCAGTTGAAGCCTTTAAGTACCTCATTACATGCTTGACTGCTGTCCAGTGTTCTTGTCTGAGCCAAATGAACTGTGACAATTTACTGACTGTACAACTTTGATCAGGTCTTGTACACGTTGTAACAATTACGGCTTTGTAAGTCATCTTTAAATAAAAAAGAAAGGAATGCAGAGAGAACCATCCACTAAGTGTTATTTTGTTCACTGCACCACAAACCCACTGAAAACATAACAAAACATATAAACATCCACCAGTTCTTTTAATGGTTATTTCATATTTTGTCTATTGGAATAATCCAAAAACAGGACTTCAGATGTTCTGATACCACCACCACCACCACCACCACCCTCTTTTGGCTCTTCACATAAGTCATTCTACCTGCTGCTTTGTGAGAATCAACAGAATCACTACTTGTTACTCTGTAACTTTTGTTCTCATGGGGTTGACCTTGGCAGACATAATAAATTGTTCTAGTGCTTTTGATGTGAACTTTTGACTCCTCTTTACTGCTTCCTGACTTTGATCAAAGTCAGTATATAGGAAATGGTTCTGTGTTCCTAGATCCTTCATCTTGAATGTTGTTGACCTCTTTTTCACCTCCATGAGTAAGTCATTATCTCTGGCAGCAATGATGAGCTCCTCAACCCAGATCAGTATTATCCTCCTGTTTTCAGGGTGTTCATTATAGACACAATGGTCAGCTGGGTTCTGTGTAAAGCCATTTTCATCTGGATAATCATGTTTCAGGTTCTTCCAGATGGTTTGAGAGCATACAGTGACTTATTCAGTTTACAAAAAACCTTTTTACCTGTGTTTGCCTTTTAAATCCCTCTGCTTGTTCCGTTGATCTCCATCAATCTGTGCATGCAAGTAGGCTGTTGTAACATCCACCTGGTGGAGCTCAAGGTCATCTGCATCAACCCAATACTGTGATTTTGTTGAACACCTCTTTTGAAGCTCTGTGGTACATTACAGACCCTGTAACAGTAATCAGTATTGGTCAGTATCTGGTCTTCAATATCTGACACACAGTCAGCTAAATGCTGAGGTGCTTTCTATCTCTCTTTGAATAGTGTGTACCATGTCTTTAGCATCAGTTTGAGACTCTTGAACATCTTCAGAAATCTGATCACTACTATTGGCTGCTGGCTAGAGGGTACACATCTCTCCTCATGGAAATAATCAGCTGGTATTGACAAATCAGTCTGTGCTGGTGTTCTGTACCATACTCTCTAAAAAAAGTTCACGGTCTGTGTTTGAGGACTTTCTCTGTGTCTGAATAGTAGACTAGGTATGATGGACTGTTCTTGTCGTACCCTACAAAGATTCCCTTTTTACACTTTGACTCTAGCTTCTATCTGTCATGTTTGGAAGTGTAGTATACTGATCCAAATTCTCACATGTTCACATAGTTAGGCTTTCTCATAACCATATTTGTTGTGGGTCAATATTCATAATGTGGACGTGTCTTCATCTTTGTCGTCATACAGGGTTCTTGTAAAGAGCAATTGCGTCTTGGTTGTCTTCAGGAATTTTCACAAGCATATTGGTAATTACTGTCCATGGCATTTAGTAGCTGCGCAAGATGCAAGCTTTCCTGAGTGGTAACTGCAAGTGCCATATATTCTGCTTCACATGTAGACCGAGCAGAGAGTAAGAGGACCGTCTTTAGTTGGACTAAAACCGGAGTCTGTTCTTCGTCTGTCTTCTGTATTTGATGCTGAATCTGCATCACTGTGTGCCTCAAGTTTCAGTTTCTGTCCACTCTTCTGGTAACACAGTCCATGATCAGTTGAAGCCTTTAAGTACCTCATTACATGCTTGACTGCAGTCCAGTGTTGTACTTGTCTGATTCAAATGAACTGTGACAATTTATTGATTGTCCAACTTGGATCAGGTCTTGTACACGTTGTAACGATTATGGCTTTGTAAGTAGTCTTGAAACTAAAAAGAAAGGAATGCAGAGAGAACCATCCACTAAGTGACCTTGGCAAACCAAATTGTTCTAGTACGTTTAATGTGAACTTATTTTGACTCCTCTTTACTGCTCCTTGACTTTGATCAAAATCAGTACCTAGAAAATGGTTCTGTATTCCTAGATTCTTCATCTTGAATGTTGTTGACCTGTTTCACCTCCATGAGTAAGTCATTGTCTCTGGCAGCAATGATGAGCTCCTCAACCCAGATAAACAGTATTATCCTCCTGTTTTCAGGGTGTTTGTTCTAGACGCAACAGTCAGCTGGGTTCTGTGTAAAGCCATTTTCATCTGGATAATCATGTTTCAGGTTCTTCCAGATGGTTTAAGAGCATTCAATGATTATTCAGTTTACAGACAACCTTTTCACCTGTATTTGTCTTTCCTTTAAATCCCTCTGGTTGCTCCATATACATCTCTCTGTCAATCTGTGCATGCAAGTAGTAGTGTAACGTCCATCTGGTGGAGCTGAAAGTCATACTGTGCTGTCATCTGCATCAACTCCAAACTGTGATTTTGTTGAACTCCTTGCCTCTGACACAGTCAGCTAAATACTGAGATGCTTTCCTGTCTTTCTTTGGATAGTGTGTACCATGTCTGTCTCCCTCTGATAGGCGCCATGAGCATCAGTTTGAGCATCAGGGGTACACATCTCTCCCCATGGAAATCAGCTGCCATTACCTGATCAGTCTGGGTTTGGTTTTCTGTAACACACTCCATAAGAAATTCCACAAGCCTGTGTTTAAGGACTTTTACGGTGTCTGGATAGTAGACTAGGTATGATGGACTGTTCTTGTCATACCCTACAAAGATTCCCTTTAACAATTTGAGTCTAGCTTCTATCCATCATGTTTGTAAGTGTAGTATACTGATCCAAATGCTCACATCTGGAAGGTGGAGGAGGTCTGACATTGAATTTGGGCTGTCAAATTATATAATCTCTAGACCACTATATAATCTCGATATAATCTCCAGTCACTGTCGAGAGAGCATACAATGATTTATTCAGTTTACAGACAACCTTTTCACCTGTATTTGATTTTTCCTTCAAATCCCTCTGTTTGCTCCATATACATCTCACAATCAATCAGTGTGAGCGGCTGTTGTAACGTCTATCTGGTGGAGCTCAAGGTCATACTGTGCTGTCATCTGCATCAACTCAAAACTGTGATTTTGTTGAACTCCTTGCCTCTTTAAAGCTCTGTGGTACATTACATACCCTGTAACAGAAGTCAATATCTGCCATTATCTGATCTTTAATATCAGACAGTCAGCTGACTACTGAGGTGCTTTCCTATCTCTCTTTGGATGGCGTGGGCTATGTCTGTCTCCAACTGTTCAAACGCCATCTTAAACATCAGGTTGAAACTCTTGAACCTCTTCTGGGGTGAAATAAAATGGTTAGCAGTTGGCATGAGGAGTACACATCTCTCCCTATGGAAATAATCAGCTGCCATTACCTGGTCAGTCTGGGTTTGATTTTCTGTAACGCACTTCAACAAATTTTACAAGCCTGTGTTTAAGGACTTTTGTTGTCTGGATAGTAGACTAGATATGATGGACTGTTCTTGTCATACCCTACAAGGATTCCCTTTCTCATAACCATATCTGCTGTGGGTCAGTGTTCAGTTATTTTACACTCTGATCGAATTAAGTGGTGTCTAATGTGGACGTGTCTTCTTGTTTGTACAACTTGGATCAGGTCTTGTACACGTTGTAATGATTACGGCTTTGTAAGTTGTCTTGAAACTAAAAAGAAAGGAATGCAGAGAGAGAACCATCCACTAAGTGTTTTTTTGTTTACTGCACCACAAACCCACTGAAAACACAACAAAACATACAAACATCCACCAGTTCTTTTAATGGTTCCTTCATACTTTGTCTATTGGAACAAACCAAAAACAGGAGTTGAATAGCTCTCACCAGAGTGTATCTACAACCCTCTTTTGCACACTGGATCTATAGTTTCAGCTAGTACTTTGAGACTCTTTGCTGTTTCGATGCAGTTCTGCTTTGAAAGCTTGTGATGTAATTGGACCCAGAGGGTCGAGCAACTATCCCTACTTTATAGTCTTAATATTAGCTTTGTCTTATTTATCTTGTAATCCCTGTTCTATCTGCTACCTGTGTCACTGTACAGTACTTTTTCTTACTAGCTGACGTTTGCATTTTTGTCTGTGTGTGTACTCTCTCGAGGAACATGGCAACCGCAGAGGAACAAGATCTCCAGACGCTCTGCATGGAACTCGTCCTTCGTGAACGGCAGATCTAGTTGCTGTTGTAGAGACAGACCAAACTCCACAGATGGCAGACGAGGCTGGAGGCGTCCATGGTCTTCAAAATACCAGAGAGTTGTCGTCTCCGTTGTGTTCTCATTGTTGGAGATTCTACTGTAAAACACTTCAATTTTGGGCCCAAAGAGTAATGCCACGGTCTCCTGTTTTCTAGGTGCTCGTGTCCTTGAGTTCTCCAGGCTTTCATTGGTTCTTCGGCAGCGTGACTCCTTCAGCATCATCGTTCTCCACTATTCTCCACCTGACGCCCTCAAGGAGCACTGCCGCACACATCTGGACACCTTTTGGAAGGTCCGTCGTTCATGCTTAGTGAATTGGATAGTTAGCAGGTAAGTCATTTAGTGTGTGTGTGTGTGTGTGTGTGTGTGTGTGTGTGTGTGTGTGGTTAAGATTATTATAATTATCCTCCTAATTTCAGTGTGCTTGTTTTGGATGCAATGGTCATCTAGGTTCTGTTGAGCCATTTTCATCTAGATAATAATGCACCCTTGTTCCAGGTTCTTCCAGAGAGTCAGCATGACCAGGGAAAGGCCGCCTTCACCCCCACAGCCTCCTTCACCTCTGCTAACCGGTTAAGTGTCCTCAGCACTTTGACTTCGGCGAAGGATAACTACTCAGGGCGGTGTTTTCATTGTTGGAGATTGTCTTCTAAAACACTAATTAATATCTGTCACAAAGGGTAACTCCAAGGTGCCAGTGTCCTGGATGACCCCTACTGCACGCTTCCAGACACCATATGGAAGAAGAACGCTGCCAGGATCGTCGTCTCTAGCCTCATGCCCATCTACTGGCGAGGGAGCAAGCCGTTCAGCTGACTCTTCACGCTCCACTGCTGGCTGCAGGTTTGGCATCCGGCCCCCTTCTGCAAAGAAAGGCTTCATCTGTTCTGCCTGGGGTCTGTTGTGCTCTACGGGAACATCAAGAAGGTGCTATGCCAGGACTGACTGGCCCTGCCCAGTCACACCAGTCAGGTAAGTGATTTACATGATTTACTTTATTCCAATCATTTATTCTGCCATTTCTCTGCTTGTAAGCCATTGTCACTTGCTCATGATATTTCTGACAAACCCTGCAGTATCTAACCTGTGTCGGTCCCTCACATTGTAACCAATAATTAGCAATGAAGTTATTACTGACGGCCACCTTAGTTCACCATGTCTTCTGAATCCATAGCCCTGAATGGATCCACTCCCCCAAGTTTTAACTATTACAGTTTCCTTCGCAGGTCTGGTCGTGGCGGCGGTATAGACGCAATTTATGATAAAAAGTTAAATCTTTTTATCTATTTCATCTGCAACAGTGTGTAGCTGTCTGCCTGTCCTTCTCTGTCATTGGCCATCTGCAACTCTGTGTGTCAGTGTGTCTGTCTGTCCATCAACCTTATCAGAGGTAGCTTTGTTTACAAGTAAGGCATATAATGTCCCTATAAACTCACCATAAAGATCTGATTAATGTAACAGATGGTCTAGCCTGCGCCACACTCCCTAACCACAGCTGTTTGTATTAATGAATGGTGCATTAGCTCCAAAGCATACCTGCTTCAGATACTGAAAAGAACTTGTCTAGCACAGTTCCATCACAGTTTTTATAACTGGTTTTGTCAAGGCTCTGTCTGTCTATCCATCTTCAACTCTGTGGCTGGCTGTCTTTCTGACTATATTTGGCTGTGTGTATGTCCAACACTCTTTGGCTGTCTATAAATCTGCAATTCGTTCTGTTTAAACTCTGATGGCTGGATGTTTATCAATGTGAAACTTACTATCCGTCTGCAACTCTGACTGGCTGTATCCATCTGCAATTATGTCTGACGATCCGTCTGCCACTGTGTGACTGTCTGCATGTCCATGCATGTGCAGTTCAGTGGCTTGCTGTCTAACCATGTGCAATGGCTGGCTGTCTTTCTGACTGTGTGACTGTTTGGCAGTGTGTATGTCGATCTGCAACTCTGGCTGTCTTCATCTACAACACTGTCTGTTTATAAATCTGCACATCGTTTTGTTTAGACTCTGGCTTCAACTCTGACTGACTGTCTGTCCATCTGCAACTGGTTGACTGTGTGGCTGTCCATTTTATACTGTGTCTGTCTGCAAGTGTGTGTGGCGCTGGCTACATGTCCATGTGTAACTTTGTGGCTGACTGGCTTTTTTTTTCGTTTGTAATTCTGTGGCTGGACTGGCTCTCTGTGTGCGACTCTGACTGGATCACTGTCTGTCTCCATCTATAACTCATTCTGCTAAGGCTCTGGCACCAACTCTGGCTTCCTATCCATGTGCAACGCTGTCTGTCCATGTGAAACTGTCTGACTATCCATCTGCAACTTTGGCTGGTTGTATCAATCTGCAACAGTGTCTGACAATCTTTTTGTCTGCAACTTTGTGGCTGTCTACATGCGTCCATATGCGTGTGCAATTCAGTGGCTAACTTTCTTTCAATGTGCAACTCTGGCTGGCTGTTCTATGTGCTGTTTATCCGACTATGCATCTGCAACCATGTTTGGCTCTGTGTATGTTCCTCTGCAACTTTGTACACCTTTCTCTGGCTGCCTGTTCATCTGCAATTCATTCTGTTTAGACTGGCTGCAACTCTGACTGGCTGTCAGTCCATATGCAATGCTGTGGCTGGCATGGCTGTCTATCTATGTGAAACTGTCTGATTCTCAGTCTGCAGTCTGTCTATAAAACTGCTGCTCTGTATTTGTTCTTTAATCCATCTACAACTTGTTCTGTTTGACCTGTCTACAAAACTGTTGCTTGCTGTCTGTCCATCTTCAACTCTGTCTGGCTGTCTCTGTGATGTGGTAGTGTGGCTTCACCAGAAGGACACAGCCAAATACGTCCAGATATGCTCCAGTGACGTTTATTGAATTTGTGCAAAAAAAAGTCAAAGGGAAGTATAGACAAAGTCAAAACAAAACATGAAAGAGCCAAGTCGCACATTCTTTACATGATAAGGCCTCAGTGGCCTTCCTCTGAGAGCTGCGAAGCCTCACATCTACCATGATTTTAGCTTAATCTGCACCAACTGACGTCCTATTTTTTTTTTCTACACTGTCCTTCTAGGCCAGGTGTTCATCCTTTGCTTAGCCTGGAGTGAACCAAGTGCCCACTATAGGGGTGGTCGTCACATCCTAAAATGACAATACAACATTATTTACATGTCTTGTTTACATGGCCATGCTGATGTATACTGGTAAGTTAAGCTAGATGTAATTAATTGCCTTATCCTAATGTTATTGGTGTGTTTTCTCCCCTTTATAGGTTAATTGTGGAAGAAGACCCACTTGCCAGCGCTCTCATTCCTTTAGGATCAGCAGGTCAATGGCATGCTTAGTAATTGTCTCTATGTATGGGCTGGTGAGGGGTCCGCTACCAGTGACCGCATCACATCCGTCTGCAACTCTGGTTGGCTGGCTGTCAGTCCATGTGCAACTTTGCATGGCTATCTGCATGTCCATGTGCAATGCTCACTGGCTGGCTATTCATGTGTATCTCTGGTTGGCTGCCTGCTCTATAGCATCTCTGGCTGTATCTCCATTTAAAACTCTGGTTGCCTTTTCATTTACAACTGTGTGACTGTCTGCTTGGCCGTGTGTGTGCAATTCAGTGGCTGGCTGTCTTTCTGACTATGCATCTGCAACCATGTTTGACTGTGTGTATGTCCCTCTGCAACGCTGTCCATCAACAACACACTCTGGATGTCTGTCCATCTACACCTCTCTCTGGCTGTCTATAAATCTGCATTTAATTCTGTTTGGACTCTGGTCCAACTGTTAAACATGTTAAACTCACTATCCGTCTGCAACTGTATGGCTGTATCCATCTGCAGCTGTGCTTTGCTGGCTGCAGTGATGGATGTCTTTCTGACCATGCGTCTGCATCTCTGTGGCTGTGTGCTGCTCTGGCTGCTCTGCTCTTTGTCAATCTATACCTCTCTGACTATGAATCTGCAATTCATTCTGTTTAGACTCTGGCTGCAATGCTGTCTGACTGTCTGTCTGTTTTTCTGCAACTCTGACTGTCTGCAATTTAGTTTTTAAATCTGCAGCTCTGTGGTTGTTTTTCTGTCCATCTGCAACTCGTTCTGTTTTACCCACCTATAAGTCTGTAGCTCGCTGTCTGTCCACTTGCAGCTCTGGCTGTGATGTGGTAATGTGGCTTCAAACAGATGCGAAGAACGCTTCACCACAAGGACACTGAATACTTCCAGGCAAATTCCAGTGATATTGAATTTATGAAACAAGTCAAAGGAAAGTGTATATACAAAGCTGTCTATCTGCTGCTGTGTCACTGACACACAATTACAGTATTTTTAATGTCAAAGTATTTTTAAAATTAAAATAATATTTAAAGAATATGTATTACATTTGTAAGGATTTATAACCTCAAGATTGGATTAATGTAATGCTGCTCTGGTAGGAAGTTATATACAAATCATTAAATAAGCTCAGGGTCATTAAATAAGTTCAGAATGCAGCGACTTGGTAAAGGTGCACGTACTTGTCACTGTACAGTGTACACTGTACACTCTCTCCCTCTCTCTATCCACTGATATGCTGTCCTGCTCTGCGTCTTCATATTGAGTTATTCTCGCCTCACTGCATAGCTGTGTACATGACTGTGTTTACCTACACACACTTTCACATTGCCCTCACATTTTCATCATTTATGGCTTGATGTCACATTTGCAGCAGCTCCTAAAATGTACTAGTGTTTCTTTTGTTGATTTTTATTCTTGTTCTGTCGTGTTGTGCTATCCGGTGTTGACCAGAGGAGGATGGGTTACCCTTTTGAGTCTTGGTTCCTCTCAGGGTTTTTCTCTTCAACTTGTGTACATATGAGATTTTACATTATTATTATTATTATTATTATTATTATTATTATTTAAATTACCACAAATGTCTAAAACCCTGCTTTCACTTTGTCATTGTGTAGAGTTGTGTAGAACTCCTATTGTAGAATAAGTCTGTAACAATCAATAATCAGGTCATTTGAAGTAAGAGAACTGTACAGAATACACTGAGTGGCACTGTCATTGTTAGGATTATAAGGTGCATGTGATCAGATGATATGACCATCTGAAGAGTCAATGGCAACGGCTGGTAAACAGTCATCCTGACTCAATCCTACGTTGACAACACAGCCTAAGGTGTGAGCCTAGCGCCGCCTTGACTGCCTGCGATGACGCTGACACGCCACACTTTGAAACTTTGAGCTCTGAAGGGCAAAGACTGTGACAGGAGAATTCCTGACTCAGCACCCTGTGACCAACCGTATTGGACTGATTGGACTGCTCGCTTCCCGCCACCTACAAGATCTGACCCAGGACACTGTTTCAGTTGTGGTGGAACAGAAATGGATTTGTAGGTTGGGAATGCACCCAGAACAGGATTGAACTCTGGACTATTTAGAACACTTTCTGAGTAAAATGGCTCAGAACATTGTGCACCCTTGACCTCCTTTCAGGCCCCCAGGAATCTGGTTCCTATCCTTTTTACACACAAGGACAATGCACCACCTAATGTTTAGTTAGTCAATCATACCGATGTCTCTTGTGAGTTTCTGTGTTCAAAACAAAGTGTTTCAAGTGTTTCATTTCAACTGGCTGAGCTGTTCTCATGTTCAAGACTCTTACCAACACTACTTTAGGAAATGACCGCATGTGGTTGTCCTATGTAGCTTTTACAGCCACAGCGCTTCAGGACTGAAAGAAGGGGTGCGGACACCAGTCTTACGGCATGATAGAAATCCATGTTTGGTAAATGGAAAATGTTTATGGACTCTGTGTTGATCATATGGATTGCAGTGCTTGTGTTTGGTGGCTGCTGTATTATCCTGTGCATTCGAGGCCTTATTCTTTGAGTGGTAGATATGTCTGTTTCTTCAAAAATGTGTTTTGGCCACAATTCTGTCTCTACTGTAATGACCTTGATGAATTCTACCCGTGTCATTTGTACAGTAAGTCCTGTGGCAAGAGGTCTGAGCTTAGGGAAGGACATTTTTTTTATTGTATCCAATCCTTTGAGTATGTTTATGTAGTCAGGACTTTCCCTGTGAACCAAGACCTTGTTTTATCTAAGATGTTTTAAATTGGCTTGAAACCTTGTTGTTGTTGTTGTTGTTGTTGTTTCTTTTTTTCCAGCTTGCCATGATCTGTTTCCCACCTTGCGTATTGGATCTCCTAACCCCTTGGTTTTTTCCCCCCCTCCTTTCTGTTTTCTCTCTCTCTTTCTCTACCATATATTGAGATGCCCAGTTCTAGCTGTTCCATCCTTGTACCACCAGACCTGGCTCTCTACTACCCTACTGCCCACTGTCCTGATCTGGAGCCTCGTGTTGATTCATCTTCTCCTCACTGCATGACCATGCATACCTGTCTGAACTTCAACATTTTCACTCACGTTTTCATCTTTTATGGCTTGACGGCGCATTTCCATATTCTCTTAATTCAGTATTGATTTATTGTTTTTATTCCTGGGTTTTATTTTAGGTATTTAAACCAGATCTCTGTAAAGCTGCTTTGTGCCTACACTCGTTGTGAAAAGTGTTTTATAAATAAACCTGAAATCAATTTAGTTTTTGCCTGTTTCAAGATCACTCCCTTTTTCCTATTATTTATTACTTGTTGACACTTTGAACATATAGCCGAGTGATTACGCCAACTGCTTGTACTTTCCTGCTTTAGAGAAACTGTCAAAGCTTGTATATCATATAAACTCTTCTATATTCTGAAAGCAGTGTGTGCAGTTTTTAATCCCTTATTTTCCACTTATGATATTAATAATAATACATTTAACATTTGCTGTTATTTTACTTTAAATCATTCTTTGTGTGTTATTATAGTAGTCTAGTGGTTATAGATTTAGTCTCTTTGTATGCCAGGCTATGTAGAAGTCATAAAAAATATTAAACCCTAACTGTTAACTTATGCTTATAGAGGTGTCTGACAGAATACTCACAACAGGAAGATCTTACTCGTTCTAAGTGGCCAGAGCTTTTTTCACAGCATATTGATTATGAATTACTTCAGTTGACCATATATTAGTTAATTAATTCAGAGTGGGAGTGAAAGGGGAACACACGTTTACTTACACTGCTATGGTAAATTTATCTTCACCCCTTTTCTCGTGTTTGTTATATCCTCTCTAATCTTCTCATCCTGAACTGAATTTAGAGCATCTATTAACCGATTTTGGAAAACCTTAAAGTAAGCTATGAAATACTTGGAAATCAACTCCAAGGTCGAAGGTGGGATGAGAAGAACCAGATCTCAAAACAAAAATATGTGAAAAAACTGGATGTAGTTCAGTTCATGACAGTCATGAAAAGGGAGAATGTCTGTAAACAGAAGAATTGATAAATCTGTAGACTCCTCACTTGAAGTGTATGTGTAAATGCACTGGAACTAAAGAAACAAACTGTAGCTGGTCTCTGAACACAAGGAAACACTTGCAGGGATGGACGATGTAAGACTTTAATGTAAACTGGGCAAAAGTAAACAGAAACAACAAAGCAAAGCACAACCGGGGGTACAGCAATCCAAGGGCCTGACAGTTACACTTATTGCACTGTATTTACACAATTCATTTATATAATTTATTTTACTATTAATAATAACGGTTATGTTTACAGTTTTACATATTTGAATATATTTATATTGCCATTATTGTTAATTTAGAATGAACAACAACAGTAATAATAATGATGTCCTTTATTCATTACTTGAAATTCCTTGTACTGGTCCTTGGTGAATAAAGAATTCTGATGGAGCTGGTTAACAACGGTAACTAAGGGGCGGGGCAGGTCGATTGTGACATCACTAGGTTCCAGTACTTTTTTCAGTGTGGAGAGTGTGAGAGACAGACGTCACCTCATTAGTTAGACTGGAAATGGAGGAGAAGAAGGAGAAAGATGTGAGTGGAGCTCAGAGCTCATAAACACAACACTACTGATCAACATGTGTAATTAAGATCATCGTTAAGCTAATTATAATATACAGTGTTTACCATCAGTACATTTATTCATCATTAACTAGAGAGTGATTGTGGCTCAGTAATGTTGCTGTAATATGTGTTTGTTGCTAAGGTGTTGCTATGTCATATAGTTGGTACATTAGCCCATTCAAAATGTCTGGCTAATAGGTCTGTGTCCACAAACTTTTGTCCAATTGATGCTTGGTCCAGAAGCTCCTCCATGCACAGACAGGACTGGAGAGCAGTCCTCTGAACATTCCGCCATTCATTCCTATGGGGAGAAAATGTAGATCATTTTAGGAGAACTGTCAGTGGATCAGTTCTACGATGGGAGGGTTTTGGCCACAGTCATTTCTTTGGATGCTCCTGTTGCACATATGCAAAAAAAATACTAAAATAATAAAACTTATGAAGAACAATAGTGTGATGGTGACAATCACACTAATTAACATATTTATCATTTATTTACATAGTTAGAAATATATATGTTATCATTTATATCTGCATTCCTAATTCCTAATTAAGTAATTAGTAAATGAGAGGAGATTGTTAAACTGTGTGAACATAATGTGAAGGGAATGTTAAGAGTGAAGAGCTCAGCAGATGAGAAATGCATTAGACTGAGTTCAGTAGAACAGACTGGTGGAACCGTGTTAAGCAGAGTCCTGCTGTAGCTGTGATACTGAGCTCTGCTCTACACTTTGAGAAATGAGAGGAATCCTGCAGGAATAGTTACAATGCTGGTAGATTGTCTTTGCTTTGTAAATATAATGACATTGGGGGAACATCAGAGGAACATTAGAGTGGCTGGGACTCTTGGCAGAGTAGCCACAGTTCCAAATTGTCTCCATTTGTAGATTGTTTGCCTCACTGTAGACTGGAGGATTTCTAAAGTCTTTGAAATCACTTTGAAACCCTTTCCAGCTTAATGTAAATCAACAATTTCTGATCGTAGATCCTCTAAAAGCTCTTTTTGGCGAGGCATGTCTCACATACATATTCTTCTTGTGCAGAGCAAACTCAAAATGTATGAGTGGGTTTTATCAGTCAGAGTAGCTCTAGTCCACACCTCCAAACTCATTTTCTTATGAGGACTCCTTCAGTCACCTTTTTTGAGATCATTAAATCAAGGGTTCACAAACTTTCTCCACTAGCACTGAGGTTTTTATACTTGTTCTGAATGAAGACATAAATGATCAGAATATTTGTGTTATTATATTAGGCACATTATATTTGTTAATATACTTGACTTGGATTAGGATCAGATCACATTTTATGACAAATTAAATGAATGCAGAAAACCATAAAATTCCAAAGAGTTCACATACTTTTCTAGCTACTGTAATCTCACACAGACTTCAGAATTCAAGTTCACTGAACTCATTTAATTGTGTTACAGAAAACATTTTACTGTACTATAATTTCTGTTGATGGAAGTTGACTTTACTTATTATTTCAATAATACAAACTCAGGTCAGTTAAAAAATTTAATTCTTATGTGGCAGCAAATCATGTTTTTAATCCTAAATATTTAACACACACACACACACACATGCTATAAAAATAATCGAATAAATTAACCCTTGCACTATTGATTAAAGTATATTGTGGCAGATCCTCAATCATGTGGACTTTACAAAATGAAAAAAGTACATGAAGCCACACTGAACACTACATTAAGATTGTGATACTGCTTCCTGCATTTTATTCAGAACAGGCAGGCATGACTACCTGCACATCAAGTAAATGAGGTAGAATAACTAAAATTATAATCTGTGAATGGTCTACCAGCATTGGTAAAAATCCCAGTCCCAGGAAATTCTCTGACAGGGACCGCCAGCATTTATCACAGCTCGTGACTGAAAATCACTTTGCTTCCAGACAAGAATTGCTTCTTAAAGTCAACGCAGCCCTTTAAACCCCACTTCTGGAAGGACACTCTGAAGGGACCTTTGCTCACTTGTGCTCAGCAATGGTGAGAATTTCCTGTTGACTGGGATTTAACCACTGCTGGTAGACTCGTACGACCATCCGCTTTCATACACCTGCAAATTTTACTTTATCTACTGCACAATAACAGATGTAAGAACTCATGCCTCATTACATCCCTCATTACACCCAAGGTAATTCATAGAGGAATAGCGTGTAAAACTAGTGCCACAGCACTATTTAAGCTGAAGTAGAAAACAGAACAGTGTTTTAAAAGACAAAGAAGCAGCTGGACATTCATCAGTAGCTGTGATAAAGAACACGAGTGACTGCATCATTAAAATAAGTCAAATATTTAAATTTATCAAGCAGGTCCTCAGGAGTATTTGCATGCACCTCTCTTAAGAATAGTGGAAGACCTTTCAGTGCAGCAGTGTTTTGGGGCGACACAATTTCACAAAAAAAAAAAAAAAAAAAGCTCTGTGTAATAAAAACAAAACAAAAAAACACACAAACACACACAAGAACACATTTCTACTACATTTCTAACATTATCTTAATATGCATGACGGCAGCCTCACTCACTATCAAAGCCCAAAGAACTACTTGTTTACAGCAAGCAGGTACAGCATATTCTCTGCAAATGCTTGCCTTCTCACCCTGTACAGTTTAAGCAGTTTTGGTGCATACATGTCCAATAGACAATAAAACTGCCTCTTCGGCTTGACTGCTGCTATCCTTTCAAACTCAGTGCATATCTAAAGAGAGACACAAAAAAGGAGAACAGAAAGAGAGACACATTAAATCCTGTTAGTAAGAATGACCAACTCCCATATCACTCACCTCAACTCACACCAAGTAACAATACGATTTGAAATAACACCCCAGAATAAAGTGGCAACTGTGATAATAAAAACTTTGTATATTATTAGAATGCAAAATAAACAGCAATACATTGGAAAAAAACACTATATAAGAACAGTTATTTTTTGCAAACACAAATAAAGTAAAAGAAACTGTTTATGATATTAGAATGCAAAACTTTTAGAATAACAGCAAATAAAGTAAAAACATTGGATGTTCTTAGAATGCAAAATAAACACAAATACAGTAAAAAGCCACTCTATTAGAATAACTGTAAAGACAAATACAGTAAAAACACTATATTATTAGAATGCATTATAATGAGTGTCCTATTGAACTGCAAAATAACCAAACACTGAAAAAATGCTGTATTAGAACAATTAAAACCACTCTTTTTTGCTGAATGTATAACGCAGGCAGGACCAAACGAAAGGAGTGATTGGGCCAGCCCAGTGTCAATCGGGCCACAGATCTACTGGTTTTATTGGCTGGTCAGACCAATACATAAATAATAAAAAGTGTTGAGACTGTCGGCCCAAACAACGCGTCGGCTCACAGGGAAAACGCCTAGTATGCCAGATGGCCAGTCTGTCCCTGGACAAGTTGTACATTTGACTTTTCCTAACCAAGTACTTTATACACTTTATATGTGTTGGACGAACAAATGAACATTTCATGCCAATATTATCTAATCTGATGTTCAGGTAACAAAAGCTACATAGACCAGCAGAAACACTCATGTGCATGATCTATGTTTAGACAGCAGTCCTGTCAGAAACTGAGCAATGTTGAATGAGTTGGGAAACTGTAGAGGACTATTATAAACGGCTCCTAAGAGTGAGGCCTTGTAAAATTCTGTAAAATTAATTTACCTTCTCAATTAAAAAAGTAACTGATAAGTTCTGCTAGTGACTAAACCTTATTTTACTGAACAAGCTAGTATGTTTTAACCAACTGACCCCACTAATAACTTCTGAAAAAACGGATAACTTTAGTAACTTTAACAGAAATTCTAACAGGAAAGAAAAATGAGATCTAGCTCAAACTGAGCCAACGTTCACTAAGTGCTTGTTCACTTGATGAACACTTCAATTGTGCAAACTCAAAAAGTCTGCTGTAATTTAAAGATTAGCCATTCTTGATTCAGCTATTACATTCTGGGTGGCCGTTAAAAGAAAATACAATCAACTAATCAATCAACCAATCAACCTTTATTTCCACTCAGAAAATACAGTGTTTACAATAGATGAGGATTGAAAGAGAAAAATCTGTTTTATTTGATATATTTTATCTAAAAGGAACGAAGGTAAATAAATTAAAAACATTAAAAAGAAAATCAAGATAATAGAAGAGTAATAGTAAATGATATGATAAAATGAATAAACTAATATTTAATTAGTAAGGTATAAAAATATGAATTAATATTAAGATATTAAGAAAAACAATATTAAAAAAAGATTAATAAACAAAACTGACACAAATAAAACCAGAATATGGAGATAAAATATAAAATATGACAGTACAAGTCAACTAAAAAAAAATAACATTTAGAAATAAAGTAGATCAAAGTAACAACCAACAGAAACTTAAAGTATAAGAATGAAATGAAATAAATGAATAAAATACAAGAACTAAAATAAATAAACTAATACATTATTTGGTTAGAAATGAAATAATTTAGTATCCATAGCAACCACTTGTCTGCTTTTCTGGAGGAACTGTCTCTCCTCTAGATCTGAATCGGGTCTCTGGAGCTCGCCGCTTGCCGCTAACCCTTGTGTGAAATCCTGACTCCTGACCTGGAGCTTGGAGGAATCACTGTCTCCGTGTTCAGCTTGTTTTCCTCTTTCTGTCACTTTCTAGCGCTTATTTTTAATAGATCTGTTTAGTGATCTACTGCGTCGTACGTTTACTAACTGCTGTTAGATCGTGTTTACAGTCCACAGGTTTATCAGAACTCAACAAAAAGCGGAGATGCAGTTTTACCTCCAACAGCGTTTATTTCAGTGCCCAAATCAACTGCAGGCGGTAAGTTTTACTTTATTAAGGCTGTTTCTGGACTTTTTGAGTGTGAGAAGTGTGGCATGTTTAGTCTAGACCCTTTTTCCTGCACTAGTGATGATGATGGTGTTTGTACTGAATGTGAGCTCGTAGCTCTGTGGAGGAGAAAGTGGAGCAGTTAGAGGTGGAGCATCATGGCTTTACTAAAGGATAGAGAGCAGGAGTCACTGCTAGCAGCCCCGGATGCCTTAGGGAGAGCTAGTGTAACCCAGCTATAATAAAGCCCTTTTAGTTGAATGGTAGCCCTTAAATGGGTGCTGCCCCTTTAAGAAAACCGCGGCAGTTTTCGGCAATCTGTCGAAGCTATTTCCCGCAATAGCAGCTGATTTATGGCAAAAACGGCAAGTTTATGTTGAAAAGCATAGACAGGAGAGCACGAGGCTCAGATAGCTTGGAGAGGGGGGAAGGAGAGGTTTGATATACTGCAGCCAGCCCCAGCTACCTTCATACCCTTTATTCTGTTTACTGATTCTCCTGCTAGGTGAGAGTTTGCAGCATATATGTGTATGCTGGTGTATAATTGTGAGAGATTGAACCCATTTTATCAAAAAAGTTAGACTAAAAGTCTTAAATATTCTCAGTCTGAGCTCGTTAACTCCTGTCGGCCTGCTTTATGTTAAATGAGTGAGCGGGTAAATGTTTTTTTTCAGCATGCTTTTAGTTTTAGCATGCAGTTTGTGTTTTAGAATAAATACCAAATGCATTTGGACGGAAATGTTATGAAAGCTGTATGTAAAAGAAATATGCCACATTTAGCAGTATGTGGGGATTTTATATTTTGTTATGTAATTTTGTGTGTGCAATGCTAAAGAAAAGCTGAATATTCAGTTCAGATAGCTTGGAGAGGGGGGAAGGAGAGGTTTGATATACTGCAGCCAGCCCCAGCTACCTTCATACCCTTTATTCTGTTTACTGATTCTCCTGCTAGATTCTCCTGCTAGGCTCTCCTGCTAGGCTGGCAGGGCGCTCAGCTTATGTTACTTTGACCGGCTTCAGCAACGCGCGAGAGGCACGTTGGAGGGAGAGATCGAGAAAGAGAGAGAGATGTTGGTCACGACCGTCTTTAGCCTGCATCGGAGCACTTAAGTACACCGCTTAACACACTGAAATTTTTTTATTGGGTACCCAAATACATATTTTTTTTTACACCAACGTTCAGAGTCCAAGGACGGTTCGCATATTATTTTTTTTTTTGGACATTCCCAGCGACCATTTTCTAAGGACTGTGCAAGAGAAATCTCAAGGTTCAGTGTTCAGGTTCAGAACTACTTACCTATTTCAACCTATTTCACATGTGTTTAGATCACATTTATAAATGTGAATTTGTGCACATTTTTATATTTTCTTTTCATGAATGTCATTGCAAATGATATGTCAGTACAACTCAACGCAAATCCTTCATAAGATGAAAGAAACGCTCCAGTCCAGTAACATTTAGACTTATTGGACCTAGGTAGTACACTGCTACCAGACCCTAAATAAATTCCTTCCAATTCAAGCGTGTCATATGTTTCTGTGGTCATTTGAACTTAATTAAATTTTAATTTAGATTAAAGAATTGTACGCTTGGTTACACTAGCACCCCCCACTCCGGCGTTAGAGCCTCACAGCGGGGCGAATGGGGGACGTCTCGGCGGCATAGCCGGAAAGCTAAGGCTAATGCTAGCGCTAAGGCCGAAGCTAGCCCACCGGAACACCGCGCTCCCCCCGATTCGTGTGTCAGACAGGTTTGCCCCGCTCAGCGAAACACCCGCTGAGGAGCCTGTTCAGAGACCTCTGGTCAGAGGAGACTCTACTGCTCCACACGTGAAGAGAGCTCGTCCTTAAGGGGCTCCAGCAGTGACCGTTAGCTGTTTACTGGGAGCCAGAGCACCGGACATTAGCGGCAACCTTAAGCGGCAGCAAACAGGAGCTATTCGAGGATAGTTATTGTTGAAATGGCTCTTCAGTCACTTCGCGCATTCGTTGAATGTGTGGAGGAAATCAGTCAGAGTCGAAGTTCTTCTCAAAACACCAAGTTTATCCAAACAGAAGCTTTCTGGAGATGTCAAGTCACCGCGCAGTGAGATGAGATCCAAAGTATGCAAATAACACCATCCATTATATACCGAGTTCTACATTCTGAGTTCCGAGTTCCACATTCTGAGTTCCAAGTTCTACATTCCGTGTTCCGAATTCCGAGTTCTGAATTCCGAGTTCTAAATTCTGAGTTCCGAGTTCTAAATTCTGAGTTCCGAGTTCTAAGTTCCGAGTTCTGAATTCCGAATTCCAGGTTCTAAGTTCCGAGTTCGGAATTCCGAGTTCTACATTCTGAGTTCTACATTCTGAGTTCTACATTCTGAGTTCTACATTCCGTGTTCCGAATTCCGAGTTCCGAATTCCGAGTTCTAAATTCTGAGTTCTAAATTCTAAGTTCCGAGTTCTGAATTCCGGGTTCCAAGTTCCGAGTTCGGAATTCCGGGTTCCAAGTTCCGAGGTCGGAATTCCGAGTTCTAAGTTCCAAGTTCGGAATTCGGGGTTCTAAACTCTTAATTCCGGGTTCAAAGTTCCGAGTTCTAAATTCCGAGTTCCAAATTCCAAGTTCTAAATTCCGTGTCCCAAATTCCGAGTTTCAAGTTCCGAATTCCGAGTTCTAAATTTCGAGTTCCGAGTTCTAACTTCCGAATTCCGAGTTCCGAATTCCGAGTTCCGAATTCCGAGTTCCGAGTTCTAACTTCTGAATTCCGAGTTCTAAATTTCGAGTTCCGAGTTCTAACTTCCGAATTCCGAGTTCCGAATTCCGAGTTCCGAATTCCGAGTTCCGAGTTCTAACTTCTGAATTCCGAGTTCTAAATTCCGAGTCCTTGATTCTGAGTTCCAAATTCCGAGTTCTAAATTTTGAATTCCGGGTTCCAAATTCCGAGTTCCGAATTCTAAGTTCTACATTCCGAATTCCGAGTTCTAAATTCTGAGTTCCGAGTTCTGAATTCCGAGTTCTAAATTCTGAATTCCAGGTTCCAAATTCCGAGTTCTAAGTTCCGAGTTCTAAATTCCGAGTTCCGAATTCGGAGTTCCAAATTCCGAATTCCGAGTTCTAAATTCTGAATTCCAGGTTCCAAATTCCGAGTTCCGAATTCGGAGTTCTAAATTCTTAATTCCGGGTTCAAATTTCCGAGTTCTAAATTTCGAGTTCTAAGTTCCGAGTTGCAAATTCCGAGTTCCGAATTCCGAGTTCCAAATTCTGAATTCTGGGTTCCAAATTCCGGGTTTCAAATTCCGAGTTCTGAGTTCCGAGTTCTAAATTCCGAGTTACGAATTTGGAGTTCCAAATTCCGAATTCCGAGTTCTAAATTCCGAATTCCAGGTTCCAAATTCCGAGTTCTAAATTCCGAGTTCCGAATTCGGAGTTCTAAATTCTTAATTCCGGGTTCAAATTTCCGAGTTCTAAATTTCGAGTTCTAAGTTCCGAGTTGCAAATTCCGAGTTCTAAATTCCGAGTTCCGAAGTCTTGGGCATAGAATATGTTACCTGGGTCTGTTGAAAGGTTAGCGTTGGTGAAGAAACAGATGTCTTTCCTAACAGGGTGATGATCTCTGCAGCAAGAGTGAACATCAGTTAGAGTGCTCTGGAATGAGCACTCCTCTGTCCTCCAAAGAGGGGTTTTAAAGTTGTGTTCTCCCTTTTAATGACTGCTTTAATAACTTAATCTAGGACCCAGTGCCCTACAAAGGAGGAGGTGTCCGTGTCAGCGGGTTGGGGTGGATGTCTGGTTTAACTCATCTGAATATAATGTGCTTTAGCATTAGTGCAGCATTGCAGTTGCTAAAGCACATCGTCCTGTGTCCAAGTGAGCTTCCTCCCACCTCCACATGGTAGGTGAATTGGCTGTGCTTACTTGCCCGTAGGTGTGTGTCTCTAGGTGCAGTAGCACCCTTTCCAGGGAGTGTTCTTGCCTTGTGATGATTCAGGAAAGGCTCCAGAGAAAAATAAGAAAATAAATCTGTGACCAATTGCCTGATTGGCGTTAATAGGTTAGTATGATGCTTACCTTGGTCTTTTAGGGTACATGGATTCCCGCACTCCAGCTGCCAGATTGCTGTGTTTAAGAGATACGTCACATTATTATAGCTTGCGTTTACACTCATATTTCAAACAGAGGTTCCTGTAATGAAAGGGTAAATCAGATCATGCTGTTTATATGCTTTAAACCTGTACAGACCAAAGGAGCCAACACCTCCAACTGAGCTCAGCCTCTTTCTGACAGACCTGCAGAGGTTAAAGAGGTCAGAGAAGGTCAGATCAGTGAAGAGTGATACAGCTCTAACAATCACACCAAGCTCCAGTCAGAGGAGGGGAGTTTTTTCAGGAGGAGTTAAGGGCAGTGAGAGCTGTTGAAGTTAACTGGCTTTTCTTTATTGATAACTACCAATGTGGAGAACTGGTAGCGTTATGTTTACCTGAACCTCCATGCTGCTAAATATCAGGCGTTCACCAGTAGATCAGCAGCAGTTCTAAACAGAGCTGTCGCAGTAATTACGTTACAAACTGATCGTATGATCAATGATTATGACCTCCATCATTTTGGAGAACATCGATAATGAAGTTTTGTTTATTTGCGTGTTTTTAAGACCTTTAACCAGGCGAGCTTTTCTGTTCTCCCCTCTACCAGACACACACACACACACACACACAGACCTTTCTGTTTATTAATAAAACTATTTTCGATCATCTATTATTCCATTACTTTTCCTAATGTTTTAGTTTTTGCTGTGGTATCGTTTCAGTATCGGTATTGAGATATTTAGGCAGGTATCGTATCTAAAGTCATAAGTTTGGTATCGTGACAACACTACTGTTTATCATGTAAATAGAAAAATATAAATAAGTAAATTACCTCTTACTTCTTATACTGAGAGCAGAAACCTCTGATAAAAATTAATCTACCTATCTGTCTGTCTATCTCTATCTGTCTGTCTGTCTGTCTGTAACCCTGTTAAAATTAGGACCCTCTTTCTGAGCTCTTCTACAGAGGCTGTTCATTTGCCCCGCCCACCTTCTCTCCCCCTCTTCACTTCTTGCTCTCTTCAAGTGTGAGTGTGTGTTGTGTCCAGAGCTGATGCTGTGTTGCTATTTTTTGTGAGCAGTTATTGAAGTTAAAAGCTGATTAAGGGTCCAAAGGGGATATAAAATCCCCCATTCCTCGTTTTTTCAGTGTTCTTTAGTCCTGAGTTTGATAAACTCTCATCAGTTTCTGTTCAGTTGTGAAGAGAAACACCGGTGAGTTCAGACAGTGCTGTTTAAGGAGGGATTATGAGTTAGTAAGTGTAGATTTCCAAGTGATAAGATGTTTAAAGTGTTGATAAGGGAGTTAAAAGATTATTAAACAGCCGGAGTATAAATGTGGGAGACAGACCTCGGCTAGTTCGTTTCAGCTGCTAAGCTGTAGGCTAACAGGCAGAGGCTAGCGGGATTAGCATCTTGTTTAAGTGTAAATCTACGATGTTAAGTGTTAAATCCTGCTGTTTACGGACTCAGAGACATGCTGAGATGAATATGCTTGTCGTACAGTCTTGCTGAATTTAGTGCTGTATCGTACAGGTTGTTTTGTTGACGGGAAAAGCGAGCGAATTTGTCCAAGATGGCGAGCCAACCCGAGACTACACTTCCCAGAGTTCTGCGCGAGTGACGTCAGTAGCGGGAACACACACACACACACACACACACACACACACACACACACACACACACACACACACACACACACACCCACACACAAAACCTTAGTCTATCCGGGTAGTGAAGATTTAAACACTTTTCTGACACTTTGAGACGATATTACTCCAGAAAGGAACATTGATTATAACAAAAGGAAAAAACTGTTGGTTCACATTTCAGACTTAAAGGACTGTTATATTGTTGAAAGTTGAGTAAAATATCTCATGAATTCTTGACTCTGAAGTTTATTATTTTACTACCATTTAAACTTTTGTTGAGGGTCTTATGTGTTTTGGGTTTTGTTGTTAAATCTGAACTTGTGCATTTTTCCAGTACTGTTATTTTTTTTTATAGAGCCTCATTGAACTACAGTTTCCTCTTATAACTCATTTATACCTCCTACTCCATTTTTATATGTTTTTTTCTTTCCTATTAGCCACTCACAACTATTCACACACACATAAGAAGAAGGTCACATCATTTCTGTGAATAAATATGATTATATCTTTAACCCTGTACTCACTGGTCCATCGCATCTCTGTCCAAGCTCTCCTTAGAGTACCTAGTGAGATATCAACACTGGTCCAAACCCCTGAAGAATCCCAACCTATGGTTGATCTGTCCCTCAATAGAAATTCCTATTGTGGTGTAACGGCTGGTGTAGACACTGAGTTAGCTGACGTAGCTCCTGTGTTACATTTACGCGTGCTACATATCTGTCTATCTACCTAACTAGACAGATTTGATCCAGTTGAAGAAATTGTAGGACAGTCAGGACATCTCTCTTTGTTTTATTTCAGAAACAGGTTTCTGTAATGAAAGAGAAAAGCAGAAAGCATGCTGTTTATTGTTTAAATAGGAAAATGTAAAGAATTATTTGAATTAAATGACCCCTTGCCTCTTATACTAAGAGCAGAAAATTCAGAGGAATTCATCTATCCAACTATCTATCTATTTATCTAGCTAGCTATGTGTCTATCCACCCGTCATTGTTTTTATCCAGTTGGTGAAATTGCAGCGCCCTCATTCCCCCAGAATCACCAGGTAGTTAACATGTCACATAGTCACAAGTCTCTACTGTGTATGGGCTGGTGATGAGTCAGCTACCAGTGACAGATACCAGATACCAGTACCAGATAATGTGCTGCATGAGGCTTGTCTGTCCTGGTTGTTCTTTAAACAGCCCAGCTGGTATCCTTTCCTTCAGCTCCCTCAGCTTGTCCCTCATCTTGAGAACGTAGGACAGGATGTTTAGCTTTTCAGTCTTTCTCAGAGCAAATGCTTCCGGGTAGCATAGACCCAGATTACTAAAATATGGCAATTTCCTCCCCGGCCTCTTGGTAAAGGGCGTATTATATCCATGGCAATCCGTGAAAATGGCATGTCAATAACTGTCAGACTTATTAATGGCACCCTGTCTGACTTTTTCTCAGATGCTGTTAACTGACACTCTGGACAGACATTACTAAATTCAGCTATATCTAGCAGCTGACTTGGCCAGTAAAATCGACTTGCAAATCTGCTGTGTGTTTTAGCCTGACCCAATTGACCTGGCCACGGGTCCGAATGACCCAGCTTTAAAACTTCATCTCTGAGACATTTGGGAACCAGTAATCGCTCAACACCATTTTTGACCTAGAGCTTGTTGTCTTTCAGAATGAGTTGACTTCCCTGAGCTTATTCTCTTTCCTTAGCACAGTCTAAAAACAAGGGTTTGAGTGTTTCATCCTGCCTTTGCAACATTGCTATGTCACCAGGTAAGGCAAATGTTTCACTTATGGGTGTATCCAATTGTTCCACTATTTTTGTGCCTCTATTTTTTTCCTGTCCTTTTTGTTTTCTTGCATTTTGGTTTGACAGCATATGGCAATTCTTTTAAAACTCAACTGTTTTGTTTGCAGTTTAAACCTTTCTAGCCTACAACCTTGTTACAGCCATAACCACTGCAGTTCTCTGCTCAGTGTTTAAAAGATATACCAGAATCGGGATATATTTCTACCTAAAATGACAGCATGAGCAGATTTTTGCATTATGTCTACCTTTAATATGTAGCTTTGGTTATTGATGTTAACTGTGAGTTTAGTTGTGGGGTATACCTGTTCATCTCTATGTATACACCTGACCCCAAGTTTACCTGTACTCTTAAACTGGGATTCTGGAAGACACTGTGGTGTTATCATGATGTGACTAGCTCCAGTGTCAATAAGGGCTTTAAATGTTTTGTGTCCTATTTTTACAGGTATGGTTATCTCACTGCTGTCCTGTTCCTGAAAGCTTATTTCGGGTCTTGGAACATATCAAAGAGGATTTGTCCTGGTAACAAGCTTACGACAATCTTAAATCTTTTGGCCAACCTGATTTTAGCTAGCTGTGTTTAAACAGTTTGGCGATTATCTGTTGCCTGACTATCTTTGCTTCTTTTGCTAGTACTCCAGCGCCCCTTATGGTGATAAATTCACTAGCGGCTTAGGACCACAACTGCCCCTGCCCCCAGACTTACTTGGAATCCATCTATCTAGCTAGCTATCTTTCTATCTTTCTATTTATTTAGGTAGCTAGCTATGTGTCTGTTAACCGGTCAATGTTTTTATCCAGTTGCAGAAATTGTAAGACAGTCAGGGTGTGCATCTTTCTTTAATTTCAAACACAGGTTCCTGTAATGAAAAAGAAATTAGATAATGCTGTTTATCATGCAAATGTAAAAATATAAAGAATTAATGTAATTAAATGACCCCTTACCTCTTATACTGAGAGCACAAAATTCTGAGAAATTCATCTATCTAACTATTTATCGGTCTAATTTTCTAGCTTCCTAGCTATGTCAATTAAACCGTCATTGCTTTAATCCAATTGATGAAATAGTAGGACAGTCAGGGTGTTTTTCCTGTAATGAAAAAAAGAAATCAGATAATTCTGTTTATCATGTAAATAAAATAAAGATTGAGAATTTATTTAATTTAATTAGCCCTTACCTCTTATACTGAGAGCAGAAAACTCTGAGAAATTCATCTATCTTACTATCTGTCAATTTATCCAGCTAGCCAGCTATGTGTCTATTAACCCGTCATTGTTTTAATCCAATTGATGAAATAGGACAGTCAGTGTGTTTTTCTTTGTTTCATTTCAAACACAGGTTCCTGTAATGAAAAAAAGAAATCAGATAATGCTGTTTATCATGTAAATAGAAAAATATTGAGAATTTATTTAATTTAATTAGCCCTTATGTCTTATACAGATTGCAGAAAACTCGGAGACATTAATCTATCTGTCAATTTATCTAGCTAGCCAGCTTTGTGTCAATTAACCCGTCATTGTTTTTATCTAGTTGGTGAAATTATTTGTCTTTGTTTCATTTCAAGCACAGATTCCTGTAATGAAAAAAAGAAATCAGATAATGCAGTTAATGCTGTTTATCATGTAAATAGGAAAATATTAAGAATTATTTTATTTAAATGACCTCTTCTCTTATACTGAGGGCACAAAATTCTGAGAAATTCATCTATCTAACTATTTATCTGTCTAATTTTCTAGCTTCCTAGCTATGTGTCAATTAACCCCTCATTGTTTTAATCCAATTGATGAAATAGTAGGACAGTCGGGGTGTTTTTCTTTGTTTCATTTCAAACACACGTTCCTGTAATGAAAAAAGAAATCAGATAATGCTGTTTATCATGTACATAGAAAAATATTAAGGATTATTTAAATTGATTTACCTCTTATCTCTTCTACTGAGAGCACAAAGTTCAGATGAATTCATTTAACTATTTATCTGTCTATTTATCTAGATAGCTAGATATGTGTCTATTAACCCGTCATTTTTTTTATCCATTTGATAAAATTGTAGATCAGTTAGGGTGTTTGTCTTTGTTTCATTTCAAACACAGGTTCCTGTAATAAAAAAGAGGGAATCAGTTAATGCTGTTTATCATAAATAAATAGTAAATAGAAAAATATAAAGGTTTATTTTATTTAAATGTCAACCTACCTCTTATACTGAAGAGAAAATTCTGAGAAGTTTATCTGTCTAACTATTTATCTGTCTATTTATTTATCTAGCTAGCTATGTGTCAATTAACCCATCGTTGTTTTTATCTAGTTGGTGAAATTATTGGACAGTAAGGGTGTTTGTCTTTGTTTCATTTCAAACACAGGTTCCTGTAATGAAAAAAAGAAATCAGATAATGCTGTGTATCATGTAAATAGAAAAATATTAAGAATTTATTTAATGTAATTAGCCCTTACCTCTTATACTGAGAGCACCAAAAAAAAGAGAAATTCATCTGTTGGACTATTTATCTGTCAGTTTATCTAGCTAGCTAGCTATGCTTCAATTAACCCGTCATTGTTTTTATCCAGTTGGTGAAATTGTAGTACAGTTAGGGTGTTTGTCCTTGTTTCATTTCAAACACAGGTTCCTGTAATAAAAAAGAGGGAATTACTTAATGCTGTGTATCATGTAAATAGAAAAATATTGAGAATTTATTTAATTTAATTAGCACTTACCTCTTATACAGAATGCACAAAACTCAGGAAATTCATCTATCTAACTATTTATCTGTCAATTTATCTATCTAGCTAGTTATGTGTCAATTAACCCATTTTTTTTTATTTATCCATTTGGAGAATTTGTAGGACAGTCAGTTTGTTTGTCTTTGTTTAATTTCAAACATGTTCCTGTAATGAAAAAAATAAATCAGATAATGCTGTTTATTATGCAAATTGAAAAATATCAATATCTCTTATACTCTTATATCTCTTATACTGAGAGCACAAAATTCTGAGAAATTCATCTATCTAACTATTTATCTGTCTAAGTTTCTAGCTTCATAGCTATGTGTCAATTAACCAGTCATTGTTTTAATCCAATTGATGAAATAGTGGGCCAGTCGGGGTGTTTTTCTTTGTTTCATTTCAAACACAGGTTCCTGTAATGAAAAAAATAAATCAGATAATGCTGTTTATCATGTACATAGAAAAATATTAAGAATTTATTTAATTTAATTAGCCCTTACCTCTTATACAGATTGCAGAAAACTCAGAGAAATTCATCTATCTGACTATCTGTCAATTTATCTAGCTAGCCAGCTATGTGTCAATTAACCCGTCATTGTTTTTATCTAGTTGGTGAAATTATTGGACAGTCAGGGTGTTTGTCTTTGTTTCATTTCAAGCACAGGTTCCTGTAATGAAAAAAGAAATCAGATAATGCTGTTTATCATGTACATAGAAAAATATTAAGAATTAATATAATTAAATGACCCCTTACCTCTTATACTGAGAGCACAAAAAAAGACAAATTCATCTATCTAACTATTTATCTGTCAGTTTGTCTAGCTAACTAGCTATGCTTCAATTAACCCGTCATTGTTTTTATCCAGTTGGTGAAATTGTAGGACAGTTAGGGTGTTTGTCTTTGTTTCATTTCAAGCACAGGTTCCTGTAATGATAAAAAGAAATCAGTTAATGCTGTTTATCATGTAAATAGAAAAATATTAAGAATTATTTTAAGTGAATTACCCCTTACCTCTTATACTGAGAGCAGAAAACTCAGAGAAATGTATCTGTCTAACTATTTATCTGTCTATTTATCTAGGCAGCTAGCTATGTGTCAATTAACCCGTCATTGTTTTTATCTAGTTGGTGAAATTATTGGACAGTCAGGGTGTTTGTCTTTGTTTCATTTCAAACACAGGTTCCTGTAATGAAAGAAAAGAAATCAGATAATGCAGTTAATGCTGTTTATCATGTAAATAGAAAGATATTGAGAATGTATTTAATTTAATTAGTCCTTACCTCTTATACTGAGAGCACAAACATCTGAGAAATCTGACTATTTATCTATCAGTTTATCTAGCTGGCTAGCTATGTTTCAATTTACCCGTCATTGTTTTTATCGAGTTGGTGAAATTGTAGGACACTTAGGGTGTTTGTCTTTGTTTCATTTCAAACACAGGTTCCTGTAATGAAAGAAAAGAAATTTAGATAATGCAGTTAATGCTGTTTATCATGTAAACAGAAAAATATTGAGAATGTATTTAAATTAATTAGCCCTTACCTCTTATACTGAGAGCAGAAAACTCAGAGAAATGTATCTATCTAACTATTTATCTGTCAATTTATCTAGCTAGCCAGCTATTTGTCTGTTAACCCGTCATTTTTTTTTATCCATTTGGTAAAATTGTAGATCAGTTAGGGTGTTTGTCTTTGTTTCATTTCAAACACATGTTCCTGTAATAAAAAAGAGGGAATCCGTTAATGCTGTTTATCATGTAAATAGAAAAATATAAAGGTTTATTTTAATTAAATGTCAACCTACCTCTTATACTGAAGAGAACATTCTGAGAAGTTCATTTGTCTAACTATTTGTCTGTCTATTTATCTAGCTAGCTAGCTATGTGTCTATTAACCTGTCATTTTTCTTATCTAGTTAGTGAAATTATTGGACAGTCAGGGTGTTTGTCTTTGTTTCATTTCAAACACAGGTTCCTGTAATGAAAAAAAGAAATCAGATAATGCTGTTTATCATGTGCATAGAAAAATATTAAGAATTTATTTAATTTAATTAGCCCTTACCTCTTATACAGATTGCAGAAAACTCAGAGAAATTCATCTATCTGACTATCTGTCAATTTATCTAGCTGGCTAGCTATGTGTCAATTAACCCGTCATTTTCTTTTTTTACAGTTGGTAAAATTGTAGGACAGTTAGGGTGTTTGTCATTGTTTTTATCTAGTTGGTGAAATTATTGTGTAGTCAGGGTGTTTTATTTTTTTCATTACAGGAACCTGTGTTTGAAATGAAACAAAGACAATCAGTTAATGCTGTTTATTATGTAAATAGAAAAATATAAAGAATTATTTAAATTGAATTATCTCTTACCTCTTCTACTGAGAGCACAAAACTCAGAGAAATTCATCCATCTAACTATTTATCTGTCTGTTTATCTAGCTAGCTAGCTATGTGTCTATAAACCCGTCATTTTCTTTTTTTACAGTTGGTAAAATTGTAGGACAGTTAGGGTGTTTGTCCTTGTTTCATTTCAAACACAGGTTCCTGTAATAAAAAAGAGGGAATTAGTTATTGCTTTTAATCATGTAAATAGAAAAATATTAAGAGTTAATATAATTAAATGACCCCTTACCTCTTATACTGAGAGCACAAAATTCGGAGAAATTCATTTATCTAACTATTTATCTGTCAATTTATCTATCTAGCTAGCTATGTGTCTATAAACCCGTCTTTTTTTTTTTATCCACTTGGAGAATTTCTAGGACAGTTAGGTTGTTTGTCTTTGTTTCGTTTTAAACACAGGTTTCTGTAATGAAAAAAATCAGATAATTCTGTTAAACACATTCTGTTTAGCTATCTAGCTATGTGTCTGTCTGTCATTGTTTTTATCCAGGTGGTGAAATTCTAGGACAGTCAGAGTGTTTGTCTTTTTTTCAGTCCTGTTTCTGAAAATAAGAAATGAGATAATGCTGTTTATCATGTAAATAGAAAAACATAAAGAATTATTTTAATTAAATGTCAACCTACCTCTTATACTGAATAGAAAACTCTTTATCTGTCTATTTTTAAGACAGTTAGATAAATGACTGTATTGAATGAATTGTAGAACAGTCAGGATGTTTCTCTTTTTTTATTTCAAGTATCTTTAGTCCATCTGTAGTTCAGCTGTCTCTCTCTCTCTCTCTCTCTCTCTCTTTATCTATCTATGTATATTTTAGTCTGTATGTTTGTCTACTTCTTCTGTCTGTCTTTTTTCTATCTTTATTTTCTTTGTAACTGTTTCTTACTTATCAATTTTTCTAACTTTCTAATCCTACATAGATCAATAGATTAAATTTTTCACCACTATCAAACTTTAATAACTGAGTCTGTCCACCTCCCAAAAACATCATCAGCTTCTCAACATTACAACTTTAGCCCAGTTAAAATTAAAACACACATCAGCAGCAGACTTTAAAAACCCAGTCAGTTCAGCAACCTCAAGGCTAAAGCACACTGCCACGGCGGGCAGGAATAATGAAAAGACTGTTTGTCCTACATTTGCTGTCCTGATGTGTGGAGAGGGTGCTGGTTACATGTCTGCAGCTGGAGGATCAGAGGAGCGACTGGGAGTTTAATGGAATGATTGATAATAGAACATTATTACATCATAAAGACACAGTTCTAAAGTTCCAGCAGCAGCTGTTTCTCTGACTTTTGAAAGATGCATTTGTGAACTGGTGCTCACCTGAGTTTACTCATGTATACACACCTGCACCAACACCTGAACACATTAAAATCACTCCTGTCATCAACAGGGTTCTTTCAGTAATCCCAAATCTGTCTTTAAATATGGGCCTAATAGTAATTTACTGTTACTATATATTACATTTCATGATTTTATATGTTATGCCAATATATCTATCTATATATCTATCTGCCTGTATATATCTATCTTTATTGTTTTTAATTGATCAGTGAAATAATCAGCCTGGTCTCATGGGATATACGTACCTCTGACCACTTTTTAGGTTTAAGATATAGGGGAACTGGGTCCTTTCTACTGATTAAGGGTGATTTATCTAGCTAGTAGGTAACAGCTAGCTAGGTGGCTAGGCTAATGCAGCCTCTAACATAGCATCAGGTACACAGTGAGCTGTAGTTGTGGCCATTCTCATATAGTTTTGTGGTTAAATCAGAGGTTCTTCTAACATATCTTTTACCAAAAGCTTATACGAAGATAAGAGAACGGGAGACACTGTCTGCTCATTCATTTATGTAGAGTGAGGTGTCAGCTGAGCTCGTACATTAGCTAGCTAGTGCTAGGTGGCTAATGAGGAGCGCTTGCTAGATAAAGCAGCTGGTGTTTTTCTGTGGTTGTCACGATGTGCTGGCTAGAGATCTCGTATGCTGTACTTACTGATTTCATACTGGATCTAATTGTGTGTAATTATGATCTTTCTCTTTTTTTTTTTTACAGCTTTGAACTTCTATTCATCATTGATTCTCATTATCTTTCTCTGCCTCTTGCAGGGACCAGGTCGACACGTGGACAGGTGAGTTAATGGTAGAGTTTATGTTAGCTGGTTTTCTGGTTAGTTTTTATACTCCCTCAGTTAACAAATGTAAGCACAGTACAGAAACACACCATGTGACCTTAGAATTACAGGATTTTACATGATGGGTTTTGTAAAAATGGATTAATTTGATTATTTGAGGTTAATCATCTGAATGTTAGAACTATCTGGGCTGGTTTCCCAGACTTGCATTAAACCTAGTCCTTGACTAATAGAGAACTTCAGTGAAGATCACCACTGGAAAAAAGCTAGTTAGTGTCTCATGAGTCGCTGAACATTAACAAAAATGGTTCAGCTTCCCATCCTCTATGAGGAAACATACGTCATGTTGATTTGCATGTTCTGTGTATGTATGAAAATGTATTTAAAAAAATTCATTCCAGAAAATGCAAGAACATCTGAAGCTTCAGCTAGTGAACAATGCTTTGCGGATGTAAATGCACACCAAGTTATTGGTATGTATTTTTCACACCTAAAATGTTGTTCACAACAATTTGGAAGAGTGAAGCTGTTGAAAAGCCACCTGTCCTTATTTGTGCAGGTCTGTAATTAGCATGCCACTGTTATTCAGTATTTTCCTAATTCCAGAATGGGAACATTTGTGGTGATTTGTGTATCTTCCAAAAAGCTTTCCTTGAATGAACATATTGTCATCATGAAAAAGAAAAATTCTGTAGCATTGACCACTTCTCTTGCCCAGTTTGCACCCTAGATACAGTTGCTGTGTCTGTCGATGGAAACCGAACACTACATCATTTTAGCAAAATAAAGAGTTATGTTATTATTGATAACTGTAAACTGTCAGAATTTCTACGGAGTATCTCTATTATCTTTAATGTTTTCTTTAGAGGAACAGACATTTTTGATGGCATTTTTTTGACCAGTGATAAAGATATAGCAACATTTGTTGAGTTCATTCGTAAAAAGGCCAAGCCAGTAAGATATTTGTCAAAACACTTTAGACAGTACATAGTGAAGCAGGATTTAATTTTTGTATATATTCTATAATGACATTGTGTTACAGGTACATGGAAAAGGAATCTGTGGGACATCAACATGGGCTGCAGCCAGAGAGACCTCTAAAAAGACAAACATCATATGTGATGAAGAGGTCCTGGAGGTGGCAGTTTGCTTAAAGGTCTGAACATGTATTGGGGAGATATTTGCCAATCCTCCGTTTTTGCAAGAAGAACTGGCCACAAAAACAAATGGAAAGTTCTTCTGCACTGATATAATGTGTGGATATTGGCCCTATCTGCAGAAGCCGGCTCAGACATTCCCAAAAATACAAAACCTGACTTAGACTTTTCTGCATGCCAAGGGGCGTTCTACAAAATGTGAGGTAATTGTGTATTGTCTAGCACACAGTTAAGTATTTTACCATATTGGTGGTGTTTTTAAACTTCAAAGATTTGACATCTGATATAAATGCTGTAGGTGCAGCGGGGTGCCAGAAACCAAACAGGGGCAGGCACTACCATATTTAACAGCTTTTTGTCACGAATGGCTCTAACTACAAAATACATGAGTAAGGCTGGGAAGTAAACCTTTACTTACAGTGCTCATGTATTGTGCTTTTTTGCCCTACTTTTCATTGATCATATTTGTTGACTAAGCCCTGGTGAAACAGTAAATTTATCAGTTCCTTCATAATTACAGCTCGAGTGGATATGATCACATTGCATGTCAGGAGGAGGATCATCTTGCTGTTTTTTACAAGTATATCTTAACACCTGCCCTTTTAACTGATAGAGTGACCATGGCAAACAAACTTCAAAATTATTTGTATAATTGCTTTCTCATTGCATAAGTGATGTGACTTTCTCTATCAAAATGTTGGAATACTTATTAGTCACCATAAAACGAAAAAAGAGCAAACTATAGATAGATTCTCAGATTTTCTTGGCAAAACATTTATGGGTGTCGTCTTTTAATTTTACATCCCACGTTGTTTAGTCATTTACTGTTTTGTCTTTATCTCAATATGTTAGATTTACTTTTAATGTCAACCACCTTAACCTGACAAATATTCTTTACAGCTCCACATGACCCCCGATCAGATGATCCAGTGGGGTTGCAACATGTGATTGAAGGCCTATTCTTGGGCATGCAACAGAAAAGGGGGGATCTATATTGAGTAACTGGTAAGTAGCCATGTTCAGGTTGCCTCCCAGACATCATGAACTTGTGGAATTAATTTTTAAATGTGAAATCTGTGACAATAACATTAAGTTGTAGGTAATTTAGGTAATTCAAATACAGTTCAAATACATTTTTACATGGAGCAAAGTGCCCCTTCCACATCGTACACTTAAACCCTTACATAATCTTTATACTGTGTTTATACTCTAGTGAGCATGTTCATGTCAGGTCCGCGTCGCCGCACCCATCCCGAGGGCGGTCCCGAACCGCAGACCACAGGCTTCATGTTCAAGGACTTTTACGTTGACACCCGATTCCTGTTATGTTCTGATTTGGGTCACCTGAGAGCTGGGGTACAAAAGGGGAGCAAACGCTAAGGTCTGGGCCGAAAATTACTCTTGCGATGCCAAGCATTATGTTGGCCTCACGTTCATGAGACTTCTAGGAGAGTCTACGGGTTTCGGTAGTGTATGCTCTATCGGAGCTGTTTCACATTCAGAGGGAGTAAGCTGTCTGGTTCACTGGTTGGTCGCCAGTGAGATTCGGCGTCCGGTTCCTTTGCACTCTAGTCACGAAAGTTTATCAGTGCCTGACGAGCGCGGTTAGGGTTCCTGTATTTGGCTTCCTCCCTCCGTTAGGGTGGCCCAGCCTCACTTTGCTCCCTGGCTGCCTACCAGCCTCAGGTGGCCTTCACGTTTTCACGTTTGTCTTGTTTATCCCTCTGTTATTGCTGCACTCTTGTGTTTTCCCCTTGTTAATTTGAATAAAACGTTATCATGCATCACACCGTCCCTGCGAGTGTTCACCCGTCCATGTCTAGCTTAGCCAGCATGACAGTTCAATAAAAGAACCCCATTGTTTCTGCACGTTTTCCATTTGATCAGTTCCACTGACCATATAGGTCTTGTTGTACAGTTACATACTGTAATCCATCTTTTTCCCTGTGTACTTTGCCAGCACACCTTTACCTTTTTCTTTAGTATTCAGGACCTCCACAAGACTATCATTTCCAGATGTTGTAGTGAAGAAACTAGCATGAGCAAGTCCGATTTGTAATGTAAGCCAAGAGTGATAGTTGGTCACAGGAGGCTGTTGACTGGATATTTGTGATTGGTGGACTATTCTCAGTGACACTGAGCTGTTTAAAAACTCCAGCAGCACTGCTGTGTGTCTGACTCACTCGCACTGGTGCAACACACACTAACACGCCACCACCCTGTCAGTGTTACTGCAGTGCTGAGAATAATCCACCACCCAGATAGTACCAGTTTATTGCACTGGTGTGACTGAATCAGACACAGAAGTGCTGTTGGAGTTTTCACTGTTCACTCTATAGACAAACCGAGCTTGTCATTCTGCTTTGGAGACGTTTGCTTGTAATTGTACACACCTACCAACTTGGTAGGAGTGTCTAATCGAGTAGACAGTGAGTGGACACAACGTTTAAAAACTCTAGCAGCACTGCTGTTTCTGATGTATGCTACGATTACTTTTGTATTCGCTGACGTTTTGACTTGGGATTCTGGTACGTTAATTTTGACATGAACCATTTTCGTGACTTCATTTAAACTCATTAAACTCAGACTTTCAAAGGAAAGTTTCAGATTCTGACAATGAAGACCATTAGACCTGACATTTTTACTCCCTTTTTTGCCCACTTGCACTAAACTGTGCTTTCAACCTCACAGAGTGACCATGTTCCAGACTCAGGAGGAAGTGACTGAACGCCTGACTCCTCTAATTAACTGTCACAGTGGTTCTGCTTTTCTTCCTCCACAATGTAAAATCAGTCACGCATTGCCTGTGTAGTCAGGACAGAAAGCTGCAGCACTAACATCAGATGTCAAATTATTAACACTCACACTGCAGGAGAACTGGAAATGACGTGTGGAGTGAGAGAGAGAAGCAGGAGCTCTGATGCTGTGTGCATCGCCTTTCAGTTCAGTTACACTCCCCTGCCAACCATTTCAGTTCAGTTGGTGATATCCATGCATTGAGTTGATGACGACAAGTAAGTGCCAGCTAGTTGGCTGTTCAAGTTTGTTCCTTGTGAGAATTAACTCCATGTTAAAGAATAAAGAGAGAAAGTCGTTCGAGCTGCAGTAAAGTTCTTGTTCTGTGCGGAAAATGGCTTCCGCCTGAGGACATAGTAGTGCAGTTCTCATGTTCGCCAAACATATAGGGAAGCTCTATATGTAACCGTGTGCATATTCTCTAGAACGTAATGTCCCTTAAATACTATTCCAGCATGAAGATGAAATTCCAGACTCTTATGAAAGAACCATGAAACTACAGGGGCCGATTTCCTGCACAGGGATTAAGCTTAGTCTTGGACTATATTTGGGTGTTCAATTGTTCAAGCTGTACAAGAAGAGCCAAAGCCAGCGCTACTTTTTGAAGGCTGAAGTTCTTTGGTGTGACAACCTAGCTGCTATGAACTTTCTACAAATCTGTGGTGCCATTGTGTGCTGGGCAGCAGTACTACAACAAAAGACCCAAACAGACTGAACAAGATCATTAGACTGACTGACTTAGTCCTGGGGGCTAAACTGGACACAGTGGAGATGGTGCTGGAGAGGGTAATGGGATAGGTGGCAAAGGTGTCCGTGATCATGAAGAACCCAGTCCACAAAACACTACATGGACAGAGAGCACACAATGGGCAGCAGACCTCGCTGCAGGAAAAACACTTTGACAGGTCATTTCTTTCTACAGCCATCAGATTGTACAAATCTACACTCCAATCCATCAAATTAATCTGTTACTCAGCATCATTGTACATCTGTATATCACCTGCACTGCATTCCCATCACTGCCTGTTCTGCTCTAGTCATCTTTTGCACAATACTGTGTTACAGCAGTTCTGCATTAAGTACTATGCAGTAATACTGCAACTGTAAACGACCTCATCCGTGGATTACTGTTACTATCACACAGTAACATTAACTGTGACAGTAACTGTGGCTATGACTGTGGCAATAACTGTAACTTCAATACCTATATATGAGGGTTAGGGTCCTCTATAACAGAAATATGCTACAAAGCCATTCAGGGAAACTGAATATCTCTATACCAGTCCTTGGTGTGGTAACGTCAGACAAAGCTGTAGAACACTAGAATAACCAGCTGTACTGAGTACTCCTCCTCTTCCCTGCCCGCTTCTCCAACTAAAGTATAAAACATAGCCAAAGTCAAAGCGTATAGTTGTGCAGTTGTGAGGACAACCCACTTGGAGGCCAGTAGACTCAACTTTTTTACAAACTCAATCCCCTTACATCACTTCACACTAAACCTGCACAGTTCAACAACATTAGAGACTGAGTGCATGTGCGCATAATGAAGATATCTGTCAGGGGGTCCAGCAATGTGTGGTTGTCTCATGTAAAATGCATTTTGCAGCATGTAATGTCTGGATAAATGAGTGTAATTAGTTCTATTAAAACATTAACAGCCCCCATCATCTAGCTCACTGCCTCTTCTGTTTTACATTTATTATAGTCCTATTTTATTCGATTTATTACAATGGTCAGTGGCTTGTCTAGGCTGAGGTCTAAGCTAGACATAGGTTTCAATTTAAACTAATAAGATTATTTTGAATCTCTTCTGTCACATACGTGTTATTTGTGTAAAAATGACTGACATGAGCACTACTAAGGACTTTCAATTCATGGATGCAAACGTATGGATGCAGTTACTGCACAGAACCTGGCCCCAGTTTGAACATAAGACAGCTCTCATTTGAACTAAATTTCTCCTCATTTCTGTGTAATACAAGGGCAGGATGTCATGCTTTGTATGTTTTTTACAGACACTGATATGACCCCTACCGAGTGAAGCATTTCAGTGGTATTTATTTCATGGCATTATTTCCATTATTACATTCATGTCATGACATTTTCTATCTCTGTATTCTCTCCATCGTCTCGTGCCAGGTTTATTAGCATTCCAATGGTTGTGAGCAGCCAGGCCTTCCAAGTCTGCAGAAGAAGGCATATGCCTTGAGCTTAGGACCAGTCCCCCCCCCCCTGCCCATTGTTATGGAGAGAATTGCAGAGAAGTGAAATTACACCTTGTCCTCAAAATGGAGTTATGTAATAACTGAAAGTTTGGGAGAAGCACCACGCTCAAACTCTTCCCCTCCATTACTTCGCGCTATAAAACGCTCCTCTCCCTTTTCGTTCTTGTGACGAAACTTGCATCCCACCACCACCCCTGCTCCTCCTGATCCAATTTTACTCAACCTCTACCTGGCAGGGGGGGGTCTGGCTTTGAATTCCATCTGCTCGAAGCCCCCCAGAACTCCAGCCCAAATTTCTCCAGTTGCCTCCTTGCCTCAGCTAGCTTGGTCCGCACTCGCAAACTGATTTATACTTAAATCATCATAGCAGCCACATACATTAATGTATAAATGTCAACAGGTACAGCGGCTGAGATGAATGAGCAGAAAGATTCATGAATGGATGAGTGGGAACAATGACTGACAGTTCAGTTGCCAGCAGGCCTGGCAAAAGCAGATGAACTGAAAAATATAATAGTACCAGCAGGAATGACCTCCTGTATCACTCCTTTACACGCCAGAGATGACGATGTCTTTCATCTAAACGGATTCCTTCTCTCTATATAGGAGTGCACTTTTCTATTCAAGTGAATGGCTTCTGTGCCCTTAATTGTGAGTGAATTAGAGGCTGAATATTAAAGACATTGTATTAGACTCTTGAGTACAGAAAACGTGAACTCCATAGAGAGAGAGTGTCCTTTTTTTCACATTACTTTATGAATTGGTAGGTAAACAAAGTCCACTGAAATAAATTTCTCATTTCTATTGGATAGAAATGAGAAATAGGTGCTGGGCATTTCTCGCCACCTATTGCAGGGCCTCCATCTGCCACACACCAACAGCATCAAAGGAATACTTACATAATTTAGTGTAATATTAGATACACACTGATGCACCTCCCCTTGACCCTGTACACCTCTGAGAGCAGCACTGAATTTAAGAGTCTTCTGTAGGTCTGCTGGTGGAAATGAAAGTGGTGTGCTTACACTTTTGTTGAGCATCTCCTGAAGATCACCTAGGAGTCCTTTAGAGGAAAACTTCCAGCACTGTTTCAGCTGAAGTGGTGACAATGTACACCATCACAGGATGGATGGCATTAACCTCAAAATACACATAAGCTTCATTATGATGTTGCAAAAAAGTGTAGTGATGAAGGCAGTAGTGGAGAGTAAAGAACCTAGAACAGTCATAAATATCTTATAATAGACTATAAAAGACACAACTATTCATATGAAGTTGGTTCATCACATCACATTTGATGGCTCTGCTGTTTATCCCCATTATATTATTCCACTTACCCCCAAGAATCTTCCAAGAGCTTTTTAATAGTCATTCCCTCAGCTAGTTCTCCATGCTGCCAATGCAAAGGCTTTCATAAGGTCCTTCACGATCATCAAATCAGGTTTTTCAGGCAACACCTTAATGTGGGCCTCAGACATAGTATCCTCTCCAACAACACATGATTCCCTCATCAAAGACAAAATATCTGTCCCAACGATAAAAAGAGAATTACTCAAATCTCTCCACCAATATTACACCAACTACTCTTCTGTGATCAACCATAATTAAATAGTTCTTAAACAAACTTACATAAATGTTCTCCTCAACATCCCTCAGGAAAGAGCTCTTCACCATTAAAGCTTTGGTAACTTGGACATACTCTGCATTGGTGGGATACCTGCACATCAAGAGCAACAAAATGAATCAAATGTATCCAGTAATTCTGTTCATCTAATGGGGGGCATTTCACAAAGCAGGATTCCTCCGATTAGTGAGAAAATTTAAGCCCAGAGTCAAGCCTATCCAATAAGAGCTGAGGCACATTTTGTAAGGAGGTTCAGTTCCTAATCAACATCTGGCTCTAGGAAGTGGCCACTGCATCATCTGAAAATGCCATCCACTGCCACGTACCATATTACAAATGGCACCTGCCAATGAAAGACAGATGCGCTACATTAAAAAAGGCACTTTAGCAGAGTTGCTTACTTTTTTTTTTAGTTTTTACTTTTGGGGTTCTATTGAGCTGTTCTCCAGAAAGAAGCTGGAGTCTTGCCTCAGCACTGTGAATGACACTTTGGGTCTGTTTACTCCTGCCATAAAGAGCCGCACATCAAACAAGTTACAGCAGCTTCAAGAAAAATGACATTCACTGGCCTGATGGTGGCGTTACAGGAAAGCATTAAGCGTTTTTATTCAATAGCATCTGGTCTGTAGCATCTGTGTCCTACACACAAAATTATTTTTTTTTTTTTGGTAATTTCTTGATCCTTCCTACTTCAAGAATTTTTTTTAACAATCCTCACATATCTGGTAGCAAAATACTTGCAATATTTATAATTAATAATAATTATAATGAATAATGTCAACTTGTACCTTTTGAACACTTAAGCCCATTTTAACAAAATCTGTTCAGCACATTATTTTGAGGGGGTATGTCAAGTTTGGTGGAAATTTGTCACAAGAAAGCGAGGTCAATAGTACATAACTCTTAGAAACCATTCATCCAGTCAACCTACAATTTTACATGCTGCATCTTTAGCCTATTCTATAATAGTCTGACCAGAGGACTTGATATGTCAATTATTGTGGTTGGTATTAGCCAATCACATTCAAGCATGCATTTGACATGCTAAACATTCACCAATCAGGGTGCAACTTATGGGGATTTATCAATGTAGGCATATTCTGTAAACCAGTGAAGTTGCCAGAAATGCCTTACAATAATGCTGTCATATGCTGTTTCCTATATGTTACATTTACAGATACACCAACCTTTTTCAGTTCCGATACCAATACATAAATGTATTGATCGATACACAGTACCGATCCGATACCACTGTTAAATAAATAAACCGTATACCTCACCATGTGGGAGAGATTTAAAGCATCAGGATTGATGTAAACATTATCTCACTAACTTAATAACTAAAATAGTTATAAATGTATTAAATTGCTTACTAAAATAAGAAACAATTGTGCAGGACCTAGGCACAGCATTCACCTTACAATGTGTTCATTTATTTATAAGTATTTATATGAGACAGTCACACATGTCAGATTTAGTTCTTTTCAAAGGATACAAAAGTCTTCATATGAGCTATGACTATTAACAGAATGTTTTTTTTTTGATGTATGAATGTAATTTTGATGATTGGTTATGTGTATTGATTTGTAATTATAATTATCATTGGGCCTGTGTTGTGTTGGTTCTTTAGGTCTCATTGGGCCTGTTGTGGTTGGAACTTTAGGCCTATTGTTTAAGCCACTTGCCTATTGTCTATTTTCTATATTGGCATAAAGAAAATCCTAAAACTTAGACCTACTTGAAGCCGTAGCTGACACTCGTGTGGCTCTAGTGTTGTGACTGTTTTTTCATGGTAATTCCTACTCCATCCACTATGTGGCAGTATATTGGAAGTAGGTCAGGTTACAAGCCAAAAGGGAGGGAACTAGGAAGCAGCAAGGTGGTTTAGATGTGGTTCACTTCAGGCCTCACTGTAATGAAGATCCTTACTGGTGGAACTATAGGTTCTAACACTCACTGTAAATTTGCTATCATTTAATTCTTTCTATATTCAGTCAAGCTTTGTGTACGTTTTTATTCATGAGGTTTTGTGCTGTTCTGCTTTTGCAGAAAGCTTCACTTTTGTCTTGTTTTCTGTTTGTTTGTTTCTCTATTTGCAGTCCTTACAACTAACTTGCTCTTCTTATGGACATTGGGATAAACTTTACACACAGAAGACAAATGTATCACTCCTGACTTGACTCTCAGCAACTCAAACTAGGGATTTCCATGGTTCAGACTTTCCTTTCACAAGGAAACATCCAGGATTATAAACTTTTATCAGAAAGAATGATGTCTGAAATACAAACCACTTTGTGAGAGCTTTCCAACTCCTATGTTTTGGATTGGTTCTATGGACTTCAAGTAAGTACCGTTAATAAGAGGGTGAATACAGACAAAATTTTACCCACCTTCAAGTACTAGTGAGCAGTCCACAAGAAATCTGCAGGCTCTCTTAAGTACTTTTTTTGTAAATTGTAATCTGGCTATTCTAAGGGTAGTAGTATATTTCAGATGTGTCTCTACACTACAGCTGATTTTGGATTTATATGCTTTATGGATGTTTAACTGGAACAATATTACATTAAAATGGTTAAAATAGGCATATTGTACGACAGTAGTGATTTATTCATTATGAAAATGTGCTACATGCATGTTTAGAACCTCTAAAGTGCTAAGAAATATCTGTTTGTTGAAGAAGTTTAGGTTTGTCATTGATTTTCATTTCTTCTCTGTTCTTCAGGTTTGTTTGTCTTTATAAGTAACACCAGCAGCTCTTTATCTCTGAGAGTTTTTGGTTTCTGCACATTTGTTTAGTCTTTTACCATCAACAGCACCTGTTGCAGGAATTCTGGCTATTCTGATTAAATATCCTTGTCAAAATGGAAAGACTGGAAATGTTGAGGAAATATAATGTGTAGTTTCTCTGTTCTCCATCGTTTTTGTTTTTTTTAAGTCATGTTTGAGGTTTTAGGACAGGAGGGGCAAAGTGAACATCTAATGATTCAATATCAAACTAAGTTGACTGAGCTTTCCAAACTCAAGGTTCTCAAACTCAAATGTGCTTGGATGTACAAACAAGTGACTGTGTTTTTTTTTTAGCTCATTAGTAAGACAGCCCGATTAATTTCTGTGAAGTTTAATTTACTAGTGTTTGCAAATGCAGCTTCTCCTAGTCTGAGAAATATGTGGAAATATTACCACCAGTTAAAGTGATGAAATTGGGTATGATGTCCGGTCCTCTATCACAGAGAAAGGCTTCACCTCTGCTGCCTGGAATCTGTTGTGCTTTCCTGAAACATCGAGAAGGTGCTACACCAATACCTTACCCAGTCACACCAGTCAGGTAAGTGATGGTTTACTTTAATTAAATCTTTATTCAGTCAAACAATTTTTAGTTGCTGGACCAGGAATAATGGAAAAATCAGCTGATCTAACATTAAGTCTAAATAAAAATAGTTTATTTCTAGTGTCTTTTGGACCTAAAAGGAGAACTTCTGTTTTGTTACTGTTAAGAAGAAAGAAGTTATGTGACATCCAGAGTTTTATATCCTTTACACGGTCCATTACACACTCCATTTTCTTTAATCTAAATTTATCAACATGTTGGGCTGATATATAGAGCTGTGTGTCATCTGCAATGGCAATGGAAATTATTGCCATGTCTGCTTATAACTGCCCAGTGGTAACATGTATAATGTAAATAATAATCTTACTTTTGTGTAAATCGAAGATAAATCTTTTATCTTTGTAAACTGATAGTGTTCAGTTAGATATGATTTGAACCATGGTAGGGCTGTTCCTGTGATTCCAACCATTTTCTCTAATCTTTCTAGTAGAATAGTGTGGCTGCACTGCGGTCTAGTAGGGCTTTCTAATTATGCAATGTCTAATTTTTCAATATTTCCAGATATCACCTTTTTCGTGTAGCATTTACTGTTGAACAAGTTTACAAAATTACATAAATGTCTCCTCTTTATAGAGATCATTCACAGTGTGTATACCCTTGTCTATACCCTTTCCAAAACACTTTCTGCTTCCCAATCTTCACCTCTGGGTTGAACCAGAATGATGCATAATGTTGTTTGTAGTGGGAAATCCTGTGCAATTTATGAACCTTTGCCCAGACCTCTTGAGAGTGCATAGTGACTGGGTTTACTCCTTTGATGGCAGGGTTCGCTCTTATGGCCACCGCTAGGGGTTCCAGCACAATTGTAAATAAGAGCAGTGGCATACAGCAACCCTAAAGCATCAGTTTTGACAAATATTATTTTTATCCATTTAGCAAAACCAGAACCAAAACCAAACCTCAACAGGTCCGAGTGTAAGGAGTCCCACTCGACCCTATCGAAGGCCTTCTGAGCATTAAGCGATACAGTGGCCACTGGCTTTTCGCATTGACTAGGAGGCATTTAACCACATTAGGTGCATGAGCCTTCTCAAATTATCAGTGGAAGACCTACCCTTTATAAAGCCTACTTGGTCTGAATGTATAATGTGTGGTAAGATTGTTTCCAATCTGAAGGTCAGTACCTTAGCCAGTATCTTACTATATACAATGATGAGGCTGATTGGTCTAAAGTTAGCCGGATCCATATGATCTCTTCCTTTCTTAAGTATCAGAGTGAGGAGTGTTTTTAAAGAGATGTTGGAAGTGAAAAACCTCTTTTAAAAAGCCTCCTGAAACACATTTGTCAGTATTAGAGTAATTATATCTATATATTCTTTATAGTACTCCACCGGAAACCCATTCGTTCCTGGTGATTTCCCTGTTTTCATGCCAGTTTTAACCTCTTCTTGGGTTATTGGTGTATCAAGAATAGATGCTTGATCTAAACAGTTTCTCATAGAATTCTTTAAAGACATCATTATTACCTTTAGAAATGATGTGGACAGAGCATTGTTCTTTTAACTGTCTGGCAAAAAGTCTACCAGTTTTTTTCTCCTGACTCATAAAATTGTGTCTGAATGTTTTTTTTTTATTATTATTATTATTGAAAATGTCCTGAATTCGAAACTTACATTTACAAATGTTTTTAAATAAGCTTACAGAGTAATGTCTGGCCAACTCTTTTTTCCATGCTATTTAGTTCTGCTGCCAATGTTTTAATGTACGCTTTAGATGCCTCCAAAACCATTGCTACGCTGTCTGTGCTACCCAAATTAAAACAATGATGGGTCCTCTGTAAGCTCTTTCGAAAATAACTCATCCTGTAGTAGAGATGTGTTCATTCTCCATCTACCTCTTCTAAGCCTGTCTGAATGTATATTCACACAAAGATCAACAGGTGCATGGTCCGACAGGGAAATAGCATTGATGGTGCTATCAATGATAGTATTGGTTAGACTCTGGGAGATCAAAATCAAGGTCAAGTGTTGGGTGGGAATTATGGCAGTGGTAGTAAAATGTGCATTCCTGGTTTCTAGGATTGAATCAGGTCATTGTCCACCATCAGCATGTGAATGGCAGCTCTGTCCTTCGGCGTTGAGGTACCTGATATTTACTTTTATGTAATATCCCATTTAAGACCTAATTGAAGTCCTGCCGAAAGCATTTGTTCTTGGGCATTTCCCAATTTATTAACTTTATGAAAGAAAGATGGATCCTCCATGTTAGGAGCATAGATATTACATAGTGTTATTTACCCCCCCATTTATATTGGCTTCTATATAAATAACTCTACCATTACTATCGTTATACTCTCTCAGCAAAGTTCAACCTCCTATGGACTAAAATAAGAACTCCATAAGAACCATTAATATTCCAGGAAACTACCTTAACATAAGCACTGTTTGCCATTCATATGATAAGATAACAAAACTGAAATAAAAGATTGGCATAGCAATCGTTCCATGCCATCTGACCTTCCTAATTTATATAGGCTACTGCTTTTGTACCAGTGAACATTATTAGGATACCTGTAATTCTAAATAGAACCAACATAGACAAACAGGCCAACAAAAATCTTTTCTCCACAGCAGAGGAGAGAACATGAACAGAAAAATGTCTCCAGTAGCCAGCTGAGGATTCTCTTCTTGTTAAATTCATGTCCACAAAACCAACAACAAAGAGAAAAAAGGAAGAAAAAAAAAAGAAGAGAACTTAACTTAGGTCAGTGGAATGTCTGAGACGTCTACTCTGAGACGGCGCCTAAACAGCTACACAAAGCTATCCAGACCGATCATACCTCTCAGTCTCCTTGTGCTAGTGGATGTTTTATAGTTTATTCTCCATCAGTAACTTGCTTCTCGATGAACTTGACCGCTTCTGTTGTGACGTCAAACTTTGTTTCTCCTCTTCCACGCAAACTGGAGCACTGCAGGAAAGACTAAAGGAAACCTCACTTTCTTGTCGCGCAGCAGCTGTTTCGCCAATCAGAAAGTTTTCCTCCTCTCAACCAGCTTCTTCGACATGTATGGAAACAAGGAAATGTTGCTTCCACTCCACACTACACCTCCTTTCTCCCTCGCAGCTTTTAAGACATTATCTCTCGCGGTTGAACGCAGAGAGGATCAATCTCTGAGGCTGGTCTTCATGCGGACGAGATCAGGGAGAGCAGTGTGCTCTTTCAATTTCGAATTTGTTGTTAATGTGCATGTGCAGGCCCTCTAACAGTGTCTTTCCAATGCATTCAATCAAGTTCTCCCCTTCAATGCCCTCTTTTAAGCCCAACAATCTGACATTATTGTGGCAGCTCCTATTTTCCAGATCTTCCACACGGCTCTCCAGGGTATCTATGCGCTTGCCATGCAGCTCATGGCCATTCACCAGTTGTTGAGTGGCGTCTTCCAAGTTGGAGATTGCACTTCCTCCTCTGCTAGTAGCCCCTGCATGCCGTTTTTCAGTTCTTCTGTAGTCTTCTTAATCATTGACACATCATAAGCAACTGTTTGCAGCGTCACGCTCATTCTACTCACTTCGGCAAGGATGTGTTCCAAATTAGCATTCTGTCCCGTTTCGGGGTAGCATCACCTGGTTCGGTAGCAGCTGCCCCTTCCCTCATGAAGGCTTAAAATATTTTGAAGATGAAGACATGTTCTTATGGATGAACGGTTTCGACCAGTAGAAAGTTTGATAATGAAATACGTAACAGACAAATAGCTGAAAAGGAGAAATATGCAGATTAGTTAGGATTTAAGTTAATGGGGCTTAGGACAACTTCTAACAAGCAGCCATACTGCTTGTCGTTCTCACGTGACTCCCTCTTAATCATTTCTTTTATATTCTTTAATATTAGCTTTGGCTTGTTTATCATAGTTTTAATCCTTGTGCTGTCTGCTATGTGTCTTACTTTACATTAATTTGCTTTACTAACTAACTTCTGTGTTTACTTTCGAGGAATATGGTGGCCATGGAGAGGCACTGGGAGCATCAGCGTGACCAGGGCCAGCCCAAGACTTTATAGGGCCCTAAGCAGATTTTCATTTGGGGCCCCCATACCACTACCTTAGCACCAGATGCTTCATCATTCCGTATGCTGCACTGTGTGTGTATCGTACCCATTAGCATTATTTGTAATAAGCTTACATCGTACACAAAAAGTTTGGAAGAAAACAGACGCCAGGATCGAGGAAGCAAGCCATTCAGCTGACTCTTCACGCTCCACTGCTGACTGCAAGTTTGACATTCTGTCCTCTACCACGAGAAAGATCTCAGGCAGCACAGGTGTAGCCTGTCAGGTAAGTGATGATTTACTATATTCAAACCATATGTTCTTCCCTTTCTCTGCTTGTATTAAAAAAGTAATATTAGTATCACTTGCTCACATTTCAAACAAACCCTGCAGTATCGAGCATATATTGAGAACAGAAAATTGGTTTTAACAATCTTAGGTTGTATATTTAACAGTCTAAATTTAATTTTATTTGTGGAAGTTACTGGTACTGGAAAGAATTGATACGTAGGTTTCCTTTTTTTCCCCCTAAGTCAGGTATGCCGAGCAGATTCTCAACCCCAGATCCCTACTACCTTAACCAGTTATAATTTTATAATAAGATTTTAATGATAAAATAGAAAACATTTGGCAACAAATCCAACACTCCTTATTAAAGCAAACATGGCTGTCACCTGGTGTAGCTGATTTAGAACAGGAGTTAAAATATTAGTTGTAGAACAAAGGCTGGAAGTCTTTTACTCACTTCCACAGCCAGAACTAACAGAAAACTATTTCCTCAGTAAATTTTACAACCTGTACACTTGACCCGATTCCCTTTAAAAGACTGACAGAATTACTCCCAATTATAATCAGACCTCTTTTAACAATAGTAAATTCATCCCTTACCTAAGGCCATGTACCCAAATGTACCTTTATTTTGCAGTTATAAAACCTTTAATTAAGAAACTAAATCTTGGTCCTGGTGTACTGTCAATTACAGACCCATCTCAAGCCTGACATTTCTGTCCAAGATATTAGAAAATGCTGTGGCTCAACAACTCTGCTTATACCGGAGTAAAAATGAAATGTATGAGAAATTCCAATCTGGATTCAGACAGCCCAAGTGAAGATTACAAACGATCTCTTTCTTGCCTCTAATCAAGGCTACGTAGCCCTACTCGCCCTCAGTTTAGCCTTTGACACTATAGATAACACTATTCTCTTTGAAAGATTAGAGAACATGGTTGGAATCACAGAAACAGCCCTATTGTGGTTCAAATCATATCTAAACGAACCCTATCAGTCTCTATTTCTAAATTACACAGAAGTCCGATATGGAGTTCCACAATGCTCTATTTAAGGGCATCTATTATTTACATTATAGATGTTACCACAGGGCAGTTATAAGCAGACAGGATGTTAACTTACAGATGCAGATGACACTGCTCTATATATCAGCCAAACCTGATAGTAACTCTAGATTAAAGAAAATTGAGGACTGTGTGAAGGATGTACTCTGGATGCCACATGACTTCGTTCTCTTTAACAGTAACAAAACAGAGGGTCTCTTTTTAGGTCCAAAAGACACTAGAAGTAAACTCAGACTAAATGTTAGACTTGGCAGTTTTTTTGCATTATTCTGGGTCCAGCAGCTACAAATCTTGGTGTCTTATTTGATTCAGATCTATCATTTGAGCAACATATAGCTAAATAACTAGGACAGCCTATATTGCCAAACTAAGAAATTCCTTTTCTATAGGATGCAGAAAAGCTAGTACACACTTAACCTCACGGTTAGATTATTGCAACAGACTTTTATCAGGCTGTTTCAGCAGGTACCTCAATATACTTTGTCGTGGTTCTTATACTTCTTCGGAGGAGGACTTCTTTTGAAAGGAGACTTCTGACCACCATCTTTCAGTTGTAACAATGAAACATTTTATTCCAATCAAAAGTACAGTGTGGAGGGAGTCTGCCAATTCTGGGTGCCCTTCTTCTCTCTCTCCCAGACAAAGGAATACCTTATGTTTTATACCCTACTATACATCATATGTTGTTGGACTGTTCTCATATGCAGGATGTCTGCATTTCATCCATAAAGAATCATCATTAGCCCCCACCATTACTTACATGATCTATGTGCTGCAGACACAGCTGGACCACCTTAACATCTCTTTTACATTATGTTTGTTCAGTTCATGTACAGTTTCTCACATTAGGTCTGGAAACAGATCCCACTGTCCTTTCCAAGTCTACCCCATGGGCATCACTATATTCAGTTTCGATACATGTATTGACTTCCTTTTTTGTGTTACAGGTTCTCAGGAACCCCCTCAACCCAACAAATGTATTTTCATCTGCAACTGTGTGTGGTTTGCTGTCCATCATTCTGCAACTCTGTAACAGGTAAGTGATCATTCAATTTCTATACATGTATTGACGTTTTGTTCACTTACAGGCTTTCAGGACCAATGGCTCCCCCCTTCCTGATAGTTACAGTGCATACAGCCAACAAGGTTCTGACCATTGCAAGTGTGGCTCACTATCTATCTGTCTCCAAGTGTATAACAGGTAGGTCATCATTTAGTTTCTATACATGTATTGACTTTCTTTTTTGTGTTACAGATTCTCAAGAAGTCCATCAACCTCTTCTTTTCCCTGAAGGTGTATCCTTCTGACAAATATATTTTTATCTGCAACTGTGTGTGGTTCACTGTCCATCATTCTGCAACTCTGTAACAGGTAAGTGATAATGTATTGCATTTTTGTTGTCTTACAGGCTTTCAGGACCAATGGCTCCCCCCTTCCTGGTGGTGCATATAGCCAACAAGGGTCTGTCCATTGCAACTGTGTGTGTGGCTCGCTATCTATCTGTCTGAATGATCACCTACCTGTTACACACTTGCAGACAGATAGATAGCGAGCCACACACAGTTGCAGATGCACAGACCCTTGGTTCATGCAGTCCGAAAAACTTGTAAGACAAAAAAAAGAAAGTCAATACATGTAAAGAAACTGAATGATCACCAACCTGTTACACACTTGCAGTTTCTTTACATGTATTGACTTTCTTTTTTTTGTCTTACAAGTTTTTCGGACTGCATGAACCAAGGGTCTGTGCATCTGCAACTGTGTGTGGCTCGCTATCTATCTGTCTGCAAGTGTGTAACAGGTAGGTGATCATTCAGTTTCTATACATGTATTGACTTTCTTTTTTTTGTCTTACAAGTTTTTCGGACAGCATGACCGCCTCCCTCCCTTCCTGATGGTGGATCTCTCCTTCAAGGGTCTGTCAGATTCTCAAGAAGTTCATCAACCTCTTGTTCTCCTTGAAGTTCTGTCCTTCTAACAAATATTTTCATCTGTAACTGTGTGTGGTTTGATGTTCATCATCATTGATCATTCAGTGTCTATACATGTATTGCCTTTTTGTTGTCTTACAGGCTTTCAGGACCAATAGCTCCCCCCTTCCTGATGGTCCATAAAGTCAACAAGGGTCTGTCCATTGCAACTGTGTGTGGCTCGCTATTAATCTGTCTGCAAGTGTGTAACAGGTAGTTCATCATTCAGTTTCTATACATATATTGACTTTCTTTGTTTGTCTTACAGGTTTTTCGGACAGCATGACCGCATCCCACCCTTCCTGATGGTGGATCTCTCCTTCCAGGGTCTGTGCATCTGCAAGTGTGTGTGGCTTGCTATTAATCTGTCTGCAAGTGTGTAACAGGTTGGTGATCATTCAGTGTCTATACATGTATTGCCTTTTTGTTGTCTTACAGGCTTTCAAGACCAATGGCTCCCCCCTTCCTGATGGTCCATTTCAACTGTGTGTGACTCGCTATCAATCTGTCTGCAAGTGTGTAACAGGTTGGTGATCATTCAGTTTCTAAACATGTATTGACTTTCTTTTTTGTGTTACAGATTCTCAAGAAGTTCATCAACCTCTCGTTCTCCTTGAAGTTCTGTCCTTCTAACAAATATTTTCATCTGTAACTGTGTGTGGTTTGATGTTCATCATTCTGCAACTCTGTCACAGGTAAGTGATCATTCAGTGTCTATACATGTATTGCCATTTTGTTGTCTTACAGGCTTTCAGGACCAATGGCTCCCCCCTTCCTGATGGTCCATACAGTCAACAAGGGTCTGTCCATTGCAACTGTGTGTGGATCGCTATTAATCTGTCTGCAAGTGTGTAACAGGTTGTTGATCATTCAGTTTCTATACATGTATTGACTTTCTTTTTTGTGTTACAGATTCTCAAGAAGTTCATCAACGTCTTCTCCCTGAAGGTGTATCCTTGTAACAAATATTTTCATCTGTAACCGTGTATGGTTCGCTGTCCATCATTCTGCAACTCTGTAACAGGTAAGTGATCATTCAGTGTCTATACATGTATTGCCTTTTTCAAGTCAAGTCAAGTGGGTTTTATTGTCATTTCAACTACATACAGAGTACACAGTGAAACGAAACAACGTTCCTCCAGAACCATGGTGCATTTGTTGTCTTACAGGCTTTCAAGACCAATAGCTCCCCCCTTCCTGATGGTCCATTGCAACTGTGTGTGACTCGCTATCAATCTGTCTGCAAGTGTGTAACAGGTTGGTGATCATTCAGTTTCTATACATGTATTGACATTCTTTGTTTGTGTTACAGGTTTTTCGGACAGCATGACTCCCTCCCTCCCTTCCTGATGGTGGATCTATCCTTCAAGGGTCTGTGCATCTGCAACTGTGTGTGAGTCGCTACTATCTGTCTGCAAGTGTGTAACAGGTTGGTGAGCATTCAGTTTCCATACATGTATTGACTTTCTTTTTTGTGTTACAGTTTCTCAAGAAGTCCATTAAACTCTACTTCTCCCTGAAGGTGTATCCTTCTAACAAATATTTTCATCTGTAACTGTGTGTGGTTCGCTGTCCATCATTCTGCAACTCTGTTAAGGTAAGTGATCATTCAGTGTCTATACATGTATTGACTTTCTTTGTTTGTCTTACAGGTTTTTCGGACAGCATGACCGCCTCCCTCCCTTCCTGATGGTGGATCTGTCCTTCAAGGGTCTGTGCATCTGCAATTGTGTGTGAGTCGCTACTATCTGTCTGCAAGTGTGTAACAGGTTGGTGAGCATTCAGTTTCTATACATGTATTGACTTTCTTTTTTGGGTTACAGGTTCTCAAGAAGTCCATCAACCTCTTCTTCTCCCTGAAGGTGTATCCTTCTAACAAATATTTTCATCTGTAACTGTGTGTGGTTTGATGTTCATCATTTTGCAACTCTGTAACAGGTAAGGGATCATTCAGTGTCTATACATGTATTGCCTTTTTGTTGTCTTACAGGCTTTCAGGACCAATGGCTCCCCCCTTCCTGATGTTGCATACAGCCAACAAGGGTCTGTCCATTGCAACTGTATGTGTGGCTTGTTATCTATCTGTCCACAAGTCTGTAACAGGTAGGTGATCATTCAGTTTCTCTACATGTGTTGACTTTCTTATTTTTGTCTTATAGGTTTTTCCGACCGCATGAACCAAGGGTTTGTGCATCTGCAACTGTGTGTGACTCGTTACTATCTGTCTGCAAGTGTGTAACAGGTAGGTGATCATTCAGATTCTATACATGTATTGCCTTTTTGTTGTCTTACAGGCTTTCAGGACCAATGGCTCCACCCTTCCTGATGGTGCATACAGCCAACACAGGTCTGTCCATTGCAACTGTGTGTGTGTGGCTTGCTATCTATCTGTCCGCAAGTGTGTAACAGGTAGGTGATCATTCAGTTTCTCTACATGTATTGACTATCTTTTTTTTGTCTTACACGTTTTTCGGACTGCATGAACCATGGGTCTGTGCATCTGCAACTGTGTTTGACTCGTTACTATCTGTCTGCAAGTGTGTAACAGGTTGGTGATCATTCAGTTTCTATACATGTATTGACATTCTTTTTGGTGTTACAGGTTCTCAAGAAGTCCATCAACCTCTTCTTCTCCCTGAAGTTGTGTCTCTTTTAACAAATATATTTGCAACTGTGTGTGGTTCGCTGTCCATCATTCTGCATCTCTGTAACAGGTAAGTGATCATTCAGTTTCTATACATGTATTGACTTTTTGTTATCTTACAGGCTTTCAGGACCAATGGCTCCCCACTTCCTGATGGTGCATACAGCCAACAAGGGTCTGCCCATTGCATCTGTGTGTGTGGCTCGCTATCTATCTATCTGGGACTGTGTAACAGGTAGGTGATGATTCAGTTTCTCTGCATGTATTGACTTTCTTTTTTTATCTTACAGGTTTTTCGGACCGCATGAACCAAGGGTCTGTCCATTGCAAATGTGTGTGACTCGCTACTATCTGTCTACAAGTGTGTAAAAGCTTGGTGATCATTTAGTTTCTATACATGTATTGCCTTTTTGTTGTCTTACAGGCTTTCAGAACCAATGGCTCCCCCCTTCCTGATGGTGCATACAGCCAAAAAGGGTCTGTCCATTGCAACTGTGTGTGTGGCTCGCTATCTATATGTCTGCAAGTGTGTAACAGGTTGGTGATCATTCAGTTTCTCTACATGTATTGACTTTCTTTTTTGTGTTACAGGTTCTCAAGAAGTCCATCAACCTCTACTTCTCCCTAAAGGTGTATCCTTTTAACAAATATATTTGCAACTGTGTGTAGTTCGCTGTCCATCATTCTGCATCTCTGTAACAGGTAAGTGATCATTCAGTTTCTTTACATGTATTGACTTTTTGTTGTCTTACAGGCTTTCAGGACCAATGGCTCCCCCCTTCCTGATTGTGCATACTGCCAACATGGGTCTGTGTATCTGCAACTGTGTGTGACTCGCTATCTATCTGTCTGCAAGTGTGTAACAGGTTGGTGATCATTCAGTTTCTATACATGTATTGACTTGACTTTCTTTTTTTTGTCTTACAGGTTTTTCGGACCGCATGAACCAAGGGTCTGTGCATCTGCAACTGTGTGTGACTCGCTACTATCTCTCTGCGAGTGTGTAACAGGTAGGTGATCATTCAGTTTCTATACATGTACTGACTTTCTTTTTTGTGTTACAGGTTCTGAAGAAGTCCATCAACCTCTACTTCTCCCTGAAGGTGTATCCTTCTAACAAATATATTTGCAACTGTATGTGGTTCGCTGTCCATCATTCTGCAACTCTGTAACAGGTAAGTCATCATTCAGTTTCTATACATGTACTGACTTTCTTTTTTGTGTTGCAGGTTCTCAAGAAGTCCATCAACCTCTTCTTCTCCCTGAAGGTGTATCCTTCTAACAAATATATTTGCAACTGTGTGTGGTTCGCTGTCCATCATTCTACAACTCTGTAACAGGTAAGTTATCATTCAGTTTCTGTACATGTATTGCCATTTTGTTGTCTTACAGGCTTTCAGGACCAATGGCTCCCACCGTTCTGATGGTGCATACAGCCAAAAAGGGTCTTTCCATTGCAACTGTGTATGTCGCTCGCTATCTATATGTCTGCAAGTGTGTAATAGGTTGGTGATCATTCAGTTTCTTTACATGTATTGACTTTCTTTTTTTTGTCTTACAGGTTTTTCGGACCGCATGAACCAAGGGTCTGTGCATCTGCAACTGTGTGTGACTCACTACTATCTGTCTGCAAGTGTGTATCAGGTTGGTGATCATTCAGTTTCTGCACATGTATTGATTTTTTGTTGTCTTACAGGCTTTCAGGACTAATGTCTCCCCTCTTCCTGATGGTGCATACCGCCAGCATGGGTCTGTGCATCTGCAACTGTGTGTGTGGCTCGCTATCTATCTGTCCGCAAGTGTGTAACAGGTTGGTGATCATTCAGTTTCTCTACATGTATTGACTTTCTTTTTTGTGTTACAGGTTCTCAAGAAGTCCATCAACCTCTACTTCTCCCTAAAGGTGTATCCTTTTAACAAATATATTTGCAACTGTGTGTAGTTCGCTGTCCATCATTCTGCATCTCTGTAACAGGTAAGTGATCATTCAGTTTCTTTACATGTATTGACTTTTTGTTGTCTTACAGGCTTTCAGGACCAATGGCTCCCCACTTCCTGATGGTGCATACTGCCAACATGGGTCTGTGTATCTGCAACTGTGTGTGACTCGCTATCTATCTGTCTGCAAGTGTGTAACAGGTTGGTGATCATTCAGTTTCTATACATGTATTGACTTGACTTTCTTTTTTTTGTCTTACAGGTTTTTCGGACCGCATGAACCAAGGGTCTGTGCATCTGCAACTGTGTGTGACTCGCTACTATCTCTCTGCGAGTGTGTAACAGGTAGGTGATCATTCAGTTTCTGCACATGTATTGACTTTTTGTTGTCTTACAGGCTTTCAGGACTAATGTCTCCCCTCTTCCTGATGGTGCATACCGCCAGCATGGGTCTGTGCATCTGCAACTGTGTGTGTGGCTCGCTATCTATCTGTCCGCAAGTGTGTAACAGGTAGGTGATCATTCAGTTTCTCTACATGTATTGACTTATTTTTTTTGTCTTACAGGTTTTTCGGACCACATGAACCATGGGTCTGTGCATCTGCAACTGTGTGTGACTCGCTACTATCTGTCTGCGAGTGTGTAACAGGTAGGTGATCATTCAGTTTCTCTACATGTGTTGACTTTCTTATTTTTGTCTTATAGGTTTTTCCGACCGCATGAACCAAGGGTCTGTGCATCTGCAACTGTGTGTGACTCGTTACTATCTGTCTGCAAGTGTGTAACAGGTAGGTGATCATTCAGATTCTATGCATGTATTGCCTTTCTTTTTGGTGTTACAGGTTCTCAAGAAGTCCATCAACCTCTTCTTCTCCCTGAAGTTGTGTCTCTTTTAACAAATATATTTGCAACTGTGTGTGGTTCGCTGTCCATCATTCTGCAACTCTGTAACAAGTAAGTGATCATTCAGTTTCTATACATGTATTGACTTTTTGTTATCTTACAGGCTTTCAGGACCAATGGCTCCCCACTTACTGATGGTGCATACCGCCAACATGGGTCTGTGCATCTGCAACTGTGTGTGACTCGCTATCTATCTGTCTGCAAGTGTGTAACAGGTTGGTGATAATTCAGTTTCTTATACATGTATTGACTTTTTGTTATCTTACAGGCTTTCAGGACCAATGGCTCCCCACTTACTGATGGTGCATACAGCCAAAAAGGGTCTGTCCATTGCAACTGTGTGTCGCTCGCTATCTATATGTCTGCAAGTGTGTAACAGGTTGGTGATCATTCAGTTTCTCTACATGTATTGACTGTCTTTTTTTTGTCTTACAGGTTTTTCGGACCACATGAACCATGGGTCTGTGCATCTGCAACTGTGTGTGATTCGCTACTATCTCTCGGCGAGTGTGTAACAGGTAAGTGATCATTCAGTTTCTATACATGTATTGACTTTTTGTTATCTTACAGGCTTTCAGAACCAATGGCTCCCCACTTCCTGATGGTGCATACCGCCAACATGGGTCTGTGCATCTGCAACTGTGTGTGACTCGCTATCTATCTGTCTGCAAGTGTGTAACAGGTTGGTGATCATTCAGTTTCTCTACATGTATTGACATTCTTTTTTTTGTCTTACAGGTTTTTCAAGCCGCATGAACCAAGGGTCTGTGCATCTGCAACTGTGTGTGACTCGCTACTATCTGTCTGCAAGTGTGTAAAAGGTTGGTGATCTTTCAGTTTCTTATACATGTATTGCCATTTTGTTGTCTTACAGGCTTTCAGGACCAATGGCTCCCCCTTTCCTGATGGTGCATACAGCCAAAAAGGGTCTGTCCATTGCAACTGTGTGTGTCGCTCGCTATCTATATGTCTGCAAGTGTGTAACAGGTTGGTGATCATTCAGTTTCTCTACATGTATTGACTTTCTTTTTTTTGTCTTACAGGTTTTTCGGACCGCATGAACCATGGGTCTGTGCATCTGCAACTGTGTGTGACTCGCTACTATCTGTCTGCAAGTGTGTAACAGGTTGGTGATCATTCAGTTTCTCTACATGTATTGACTTTCTTTTTTGTTTTACAGGTTCTCAAAAAGTCCATCAACCTCTTCTTCTCCCTGAAGGTGTATGCTTTTAACAAATATATTTGCAACAGTGTGTGGTTCGCTGTCCATCATTCTGCAACTCTAACAGGTAAGTGATCATTTAGTTTCTATACATGTATTGACTTTTTGTTATCTTACAGGCTTTCAGGACCAATGGCTACCCACTTCCTGATGGTGCATACAGTCAACAAGGGTCTGTACATTGCAACTGTGTGTTTGGCTCTCTATCTATCTGTCTACAAGTGTGTAACAGGTTGGTGATCATTCAGTTTCTCTACATGTATTGACTTTTTTTTTTTGTCTTACACGTTTTTCGGACTGCATGAACCAAGGGTCTGTGCATCTGCAACTGTGTGTGACTCGCTATCTATCTGTCTGTAAGTGTGTAAAAGGTTGGTGATCTTTCAGATTCTATACATGTATTGCCTTTTTGTTGTCTTACAGGCTTTCAGGACCAATGGCTCCCCCCTTCCTGATGGTGCATACAGCCAAAAATGGTCTGTCCATTACAACTGTGTGTGTGGCTCGCTATCTATGTCTGCAAGTGTGTAACAGGTAGGTGATCATTCAGTTTCTCTACATGTATTGACTTTCTTTTTGGTGTTACAGGTTCTCAAGAAGTCCATCAACCTCTTCTTCTCCCTGAAGGTGTATCCTTTTAAGAAATATATTTGCAACTGTGTGTGGTTCACTGTCCATCATTCTGCAACTCTGTAACAGGTAAGTTGTCATTCAGCTTCTATACATGTATTGACTTTTTGTTGTCTTACAGGCTTTAAGAACCAATGTCTCCCCCCTTCCTGATGGTGCATACCGCCAATATGGGTCTGTGCATGTGCAACTGTGTGTGACTCGCTATCTATCTGTCTGCAAGTATGTAACAGGTTGGTGATCATTCAGTTTCTCTACATGTATTGACTTTCTTTTTTGTGTTACAGGTTCTGAAGAAGTCCATCAATCTCTTCTTTTCCCTGAAGGTGTATCCTTCTAACAAATATATTTGCAACTGTGTGTGGTTCGCTGTGCATCATTCTGCAACTCTGTAACAGTTAAGTGATCATTCCGTTTCTATACATGTATTGACTTTCTTTTTTGTGTTACAGGTTCTCAAGAAGTCCATCAACCTCTTCTTCTCCCTGAAGGTGTATCCTTTTAACAAATATATTTGCAACTGTGTGTGGTTCGCTGTGCATCATTCTGCAACTCTAAGAGGTAAGTGATCATTCAGTTTCTATACATGTATTAACTTTTTGTTGTCTTACAGGCTTTCAGGACCAATGGCTCCCCCCTTCCTGATGGTGCATAAAGCCAACAAGGGTCTGTCCATTGCAACTGTGTGTGTGTGGCTCGCTATCTATCTGTCTGCAAGTGTGTAACAGGTTGGTGATCATTCAGTTTCTCTACATGTATTGACTTTCTTTTTTTTGTCTTACAGGTTTTTCGGGCCGCATGAACCAAGGGTCTGTGCATCTGCAACTGTGTGTGACTCGCTACTATCTGTCTGCAAGTGTGTAACAGGTAGGTGATCATTCAGTTTCTATACATGTATTGACTTTCTTGTTTGTGTTACATTTACATTTATGGCATTTAGCAGACGCTCTTATCCAGAGCAACTTACAAGGTTACTCGTATTACAGAGGTGGGCCAACGTAGTGTTAGGAGTCTTGCACAAGGACTCTTATTGGTGTAGCGCAGCATAGTCACCCAGACGGGGAATCGAACCCTGGTCTCCCACATGGTGTTGTTGTAACACAATGGTATGTGGTGGTGTTATCTGTTGCGCCACACCAACCACAGGTGTTACAGGTTCTGAAGAAGTCCATCAACCTCCTCTTCTCCCTGAAAGTGTATCCTTTTAACAAATATATTTGCAACTGTGTGTGGTTCGCTGTCCATCATTCTGCAACTCTGTAACAGGTAAGTGATCATTCAGTTTCTATACATGTATTGACTTTTTGTTGTCTTACAGGCTTTCAGGACCAATGGCTCCCCCCTTCCTGATGGTGCATACCGCCAACATGGGTCTGTGCATCTGCAACTGTGTGTGACTCGCTATCTATCTGTCTGCAAGTGTGTAACAGGTTGGTGATCATTCAGTTTCTCTACATGTATTGACTTTCTTTTTTTTGTCTTACAGGTTTTTCGGGCCGCATGAACCAAGGGTCTGTGCATCTGCAACTGTGTGTGACTCGCTACTATCTGTCTGCAAGTGTGTAACAGGTAGGTGATCATTCAGTTTCTCTACATGTATTAACTTTCTTTTTTTTGTTACAGGTTCTGAAGAAGTCCATCAACCTCTTCTTTTCCCTGAAGGTGTATCCTTCTAACAAATATATTTGCAACTGTGTGTGGTTCGCTGTCCATCATTCTGCAACTCTGTAACAGTTAAGTGATCATTCCGTTTCTATACATGTATTGACTTTCTTTTTTGTGTTACAGGTTCTCAAGAAGTCCATCAATCTCTTCTTCTCCCTGAAGGTGTATCCTTTTAACAAATATATTTGCAACTGTGTGTGGTTCGCTGTGCATCATTCTGCAACTCTGTAAGAGGTAAGTGATCATTCAGTTTCTATACATGTATTGACTTGTTGTTGTCTTACAGGCTTTCAGGACCAATGGCTCCCCCCTTCCTGATGGTGCATAAAGCCAACAAGGGTCTGTCCATTGCAACTGTGTGTGTGTGGCTCGCTATCTATCTGTCTGCAAGTGTGTAACAGGTGTGTAACTTTCTTTTTTTTGTCTTACAGGTTTTTCGGGCCGCATGAACCAAGGGTCTGTGCATCTGCAACTGTGTGTGACTCGCTACTATCTGTCTGCAAGTGTGTAACAGGTAGGTGATCATTCAGTTTCTATACATGTATTGACTTTCTTGTTTGTGTTACATTTACATTTATGGCATTTAGCAGACGCTCTTATCCAGAGCGACTTACAAGGTTACTCGTATTACAGAGGTGGGCCAATGTAGTGTTAGGAGTCTTGCACAAGGACTCTTATTGGTGTAGCGCAGCATAGTCACCCAGACGGGGAATCGAACCCTGGTCTCCCACATGGTGTTGTTGTAACACAATGGTAGGTGGTGGTGTTATCTGTTGCGCCACACCAACCACAGGTGTTACAGGTTCTCAAGAAGTCCATCAATCTCTTCTTCTCCCTGAAGGTGTATCCTTTTAACAAATATATTTGCAACAGTGTGTGGTTCGCTGTCCATCATTCTGCAACTCTGTAACAGGTAAGTGATCATTCAGTTTCTATACATGTATTGACTTTTTTTTACTTTACAGGCTTTCAGGACCAATGGCTCCCCACTTCCTGATGGTGCATACAGTCAACAAGGGTCTGTACATTGCAACTCTGTGTTTGGCTCTCTATCTATCTGTCTACAAGTGTGTAACAGGTTGGTGATCATTCAGTTTCTATACATGTATTGACTTTCTTTTTTTTGTTACAGGTTCTGAAGAAGTCCATCAACCGCTTCTTCTTCCTGAAAGTGTATCCTTCTAACAAATATATTTGCAACTGTGTGTGGTTCGCTGTCCATCATTCTGCAACTCTGTAACAGGTAAGTGATCATTTAGTTTCTATACATGTATTGACTTTTTTGTTATCTTACAGGCTTTCAGGACCAATGGCTCCCCACTTCCTGATGGTGCATACAACCAACATGGGTCTGTGCATCTGCAACTGTGTGTGACTCGCTATCTATCTGACTGCAAGTGTGTAACAGGTTGGTGATCATTCAGTTTCTCTACATGTATTGACTTTCTTTTTTTTGTCTTACAGGTTTTTCAAGCCGCATGAACCAAGGGTCTGTGCATCTGCAACTGTGTGTGACTCGCTACTATCTGTCTGCAAGTGTGTAAAAGGTTGGTGATCTTTCAGTTTCTTATACATGTATTGCCATTTTGTTGTCTTACAGGCTTTCAGGACCAATGGCTCCCCCTTTCCTGATGGTGCATACAGCCAAAAAGGGTCTGTCCATTGCAGCTGTGTGTGTCGCTCACTATCTATATGTCTGCAAGTGTGTAACAGGTTGGTGATCATTCAGTTTCTCTACATGTATTGACTTTCTTTTTTTTTGTCTTACAGGTTTTTCGGACCGCATGAACCATGTGTCTGTGCATCTGCAACTGTGTGTGACTCGCTACTATCTGTCTGCGAGTGTGTAAAAGGTTGGTGATCTTTCAGTTTCTTATACATGTATTGACTTTCTTTTTTTTGTCTTACAAGTTTTTCGGACCGCATGAACCAAGGGTCTGTGCATCTGCAACTGTGTGTGACTCGCTACGATCTGTCTGCAAGTGTGTAAAAGGTTGGTGATCATTCAGTTTCTAAACATGTATTAACTTTCTTTTTTGTGTTACAGGTTCTCAAGAAGTCCATCAACCTCTTCTTCTCCCTGAAGGTGTATCCTTTTAACAAATATATTTGCAACAGTGTGTGGTTCGCTGTCCATCATTCTGCAACTCTGTAACAGGTAGGTGATCATTCAGTTTCTATACATGTATTGACTTTTTGTGATCTTACAGGCTTTCAGGACCAATGGCTCCCCACTTCCTGATGGTGCATACAGTCAACAAGGGTCTGTCCATTGCAACTGTGTGTGGTTGTTATCTATATGTCTGCAAGTGTGTAACAGGTTAGTGATCATTCAGTTTCTCTACATGTATTGACTTTCTATTTTTTGTCTTGCAGGTTTTTCGGACCGCATGAACCAAGGGTCTGTGCATCTGCAACTGTATGTGACTCGCTACTATCTGTCTGCAAGTGTGTAACAGGTTGGTGATCATTCAGTTTCTATACATGTATTGCCTTTTTGTTGTCTTACAGGCTTTCAGAACCAATGGCTCCCCCCTTCCTGATGGTGCAGACAACCAACAAGGGTCTGTCCTTTGCAACTGTGTGTGTGGCTCGCTATCTATATGTCTGCAAGTGTGTAACAGGTTGGTGATCATTCAGTTTCTCTACATGTATTGACTTTCTTTTTTTTGTCTTACAGGTTTTTCTGACCGCATGAACCAAGGGTCTGTGCATCTGCAACTGTGTTTGACTCTCTACTATCTGTCTGCAAGTGTGTAACAGGTTGGTGATCATTCAGTTTCTCTACATGTATTGATTTTCTTTTTTTTGTCTTACAGGTTTTTCAGACCGCATGAACCAAGGGTCTGTGCATCTGCAACTGTGTGTGACTCGCTACTATCTGTCTGCAAGTGTGTAACAGGTTGGTGATTATTCAGTTTCTATACATGTATTGACTTTCTTTTTTGTGTTACAGGTTCTGAAGATGTCAATCAACCTCTTCTTCTTTCTGAAGGTGTATCCTTCTAACAAATATATTTGCAACTGTGTGTGGTTCGCTGTCCATCATTCTGCAACTCTGTAACAGGTAAGTGATCATTCAGCTTCTATACATGTATTGCCTTTTTGTTGTCTTTCAGAACCAATGGCTCCCCCCTTCCTGATGGTATATACAGCCAAAAAGGGTCTGTCCATTGCAACTGTGTGTGTGGCTCGCTATCTATATGTCTGCAAGTGTGTAACAGTTTGGTGATCATTCAGTTTCTCTACATGTATTGACTTTTTGTTGTCTTACAGGCTTTCAGGACCAATGGCTCCACCCTTCCTTTTGGTGCATACCGCCAACATGGGTCTGTGCATCTGCAACTGTGTGTGACTCGCTATCTATCTGACTGCAAGTGTGTAACAGGTTGGTGATCTTTCAGTTTCTTATACATGTATTGACTTTCTTTCTTTTGTCTTACAGGTTTTTCGGACCGCATGAACCATGGGTCTGTGCATCTGCAATTGTGTGTGACTCGCTACTATTTGTCTGGGAGTGTGTAACAGGTAGGTGATCATTCAGCTTCTCTACATGTATTGACTTTCTTTTTTTTGTCTTACAGGTTTTTCCGACCGCATGAACCAAGGGTCTGTGCATCTGCAAATGTGTGACTTGCTACTATCTCTCTGCGAGTGTGTAACAGGTAGGTGATCATTCAGATTCTATACATGTATTGCCTTTTTGTTGTCTTACAGGCTTTCAGGACCAATGGCTCCCCCCTTCCTGATGGTGTATACAGCCAACAAGGGTCTGTCCATTGCAACTCTCTGTGTGGCTTGCTGTCTATCTGTCCTCAAGTGTGTAAAAGGTAGTTGATCATTCAGTTTCTTATACATGTATTGCCATTTTCTTGTCTTACAGGCTTTCAGGACCAATGGCTCCCCCCTTCCTGATGGTGTATACAGCCAACAAGGGTCTGTCCATTGCAACTGTGTGTGTGGCTCTCTACTATCTGTCTGCAAGTGTGTAACAGGTTGGTGATCATTCAGTTTCTCTACATGTATTGATTTTCTTTTTTTTGTCTTACAGGTTTTTCAGACCGCATGAACCAAGGGTCTGTGCATCTGCAACTGTGTGTGACTTGCTACTATCTGTCGGCGAGTGTGTAACAGGTAAGTGATCATTCAGTTTCTCTACATGTATTAACTTACTTTTTTGTGTTACAGGTTCTCAAGAAGTCCATCAACCTCTTCTTCTCCCTGAAGGTGTATCCTTTTAACAAATATATTTGCAACTGTGTGTGGTTCGCTGTCCATCCTTCTGCATCTCTGTAACAGGTAAGTGATCATTCAGTTTCTATACATGTATTGACTTTTTGTTATCTTACAGGCTTTCAGGACCAATGGCTCCCCACTTACTGATGGTGCATACCGCCAACATGGGTCTGTGCATCTGCAACTGTGTGTGACTCGCTATCTATCTGTCTGCAAGTGTGTAACAGGTAGGTGATCATTCAGTTTCTCTACATGTATTGACTTTCTTTTTTTTGTCTTACAGGTTTTTCAAGCCGCATGAACCAAGGGTCTGTGCATCTGCAACTGTGTGTGACTCGCTACTATCTTTCGGCGAGTGTGTAACAGGTAAGTGATCATTCAGTTTCTATACATGTATTGACCTTTTGTTATCTTACAGGCTTTCAGAACCAATGGCTCCCCACTTCCTGATGGTGCATACCGCCAACATGGGTCTGTGCATCTGCAACTGTGTGTGACTCGCTATCTATCTGTCTGCAAGTGTGTAACAGGTTGGTGATCATTCAGTTTCTCTACATGTATTGACTTTCTTTTTTTTGTCTTACAGGTTTTTCAAGCCGCATGAACCAAGGGTCTGTGCATCTGCAACTGTGTGTGACTCGCTACTATCTGTCTGCAAGTGTGTAAAAGGTTGGTGATCTTTCAGTTTCTTATACATGTATTGCCATTTTGTTGTCTTACAGGCTTTCAGGACCAATGGCTCCCCCTTTCCTGATGGTGCATACAGCCAAAAAGGGTCTGTCCATTGCAACTGTGTGTGTCGCTCGCTATCTATATGTCTGCAAGTGTGTAACAGGTTGGTGATCTTTCAGTTTCTTATACATGTATTGACTTTTTGTTGTCTTACAGGCTTTCAGGACCAATGGCTCCCCACTTCCTGATGGTGCATACTGCCAACATGGGTCTGTGTATCTGCAACTGTGTGTGACTCGCTATCTATCTGTCTGCAAGTGTGTAACAGGTAGGTGATCATTCAGTTTCTCTACATGTATTGACTTTCTTTTTTTTGTCTTACAGGTTTTTCGGACCGCATGAACCAAGGGTCTGTGCATCTGCAACTGTGTGTGACTCGCTACGATCTGTCTGCAAGTGTGTAACAGGTTGGTGATCATTCAGTTTCTCTACATGTATTGACTTTCTTTTTTGTGTTACAGGTTCTGAAGAAGTCCATCAACCTCTTCTTCTCCCTGAAGGTGTATCCTTTTAACAAATATATTTGCAACAGTGTGTGGTTCGCTGTCCATCATTCTGCAACTCTGTAACAGGTAAGTGATCATTCAGTTTCTATACATATATTGACTTTTTGTTACCTTACAGGCTTTCAGGACCAATGGCTCCCCACTTCCTGATGGTGCATACAGTCAAAAATGGTCTGTACATTGCAACTGTGTGTGGCTCGCTATCTATATGTCTGCAAGTGTGTAACAGGTTGGTGATCATTCAGTTTCTCTACATGTATTGACTTTCTATTTTTTGTATTGCAGGTTTTTCGGACCGCATGAACCAAGGGTCTCTGCATCTGCAACTGTGTGTGACTCGCTACGATCTGTCTGCAAGTGTGTAACAGGTTGGTGATCATTCAGTTTCTCTACATGTATTAACTTTCTTTTTTGTGTTACAGGTTCTGAAGAAGTCCATCAACCTCTTCTTCTCCCTGAAGGTGTATCCTTTTAACAAATATATTTGCAACTGTGTGTAGTTCGCTGTCCATCATTCTGCAACTCTGTAACAGGTAAGTCATCATTCAGTTTCTATACATGTACTGACTTTCTTTTTTGTTTTACAGGTTCTCAAGAAGTCCATCAACCTCTTCTTCTCCCTGAAGGTGTATCCTTTTAACAAATATATTTGCAACAGTGTGTGGTTCGCTGTCCATCATTCTGCAACTCTGTAACAGGTAAGTGATCATTCAGTTTCTATACATGTATTGACTTTTTGTTGTCTTACAGGCTTTCAGGACCAGTGGCTCCCCCCTTCCTTTTGGTGCATACCGCCAACATGGGTCTGTGCATCTGCAACTGTGTGTGACTCGCTATCTATCTGACTGCAAGTGTGTAACAGGTTGGTGATCATTCAGTTTCTATACGTGTATTGACTTTCTTTCTTTTGTCTTACAGGTTTTTCCGACCGCATGAACCAAGGGTCTGTGCATCTGCAACTGTGTGTGACTCGCTACTATCTCTCTGCGAGTGTGTAACAGGTAGGTGATCATTCAGATTCTATACATGTATTGCCTTTTTGTTGTCTTACAGGCTTTCAGGACCAATGGCTCCCCCCTTCCTGATGGTGTATACAGCCAACAAGGGTCTGTCCATTGCAACTGTGTGTGTGGCTTGCTGTCTATCTGTCCGCAAGTGTGTAACAGGTAGTTGATCATTCAGTTTCTCTACATGTATTGACTTTCTTTTTTTTGTCTTACAGGTTTTTCTGACCGCATGAACCAAGGGTCTGTGCATGTGCAACTGTGTTTGACTCTCTACTATCTGTCTGCAAGTGTGTAACAGGTAGGTGATCATTCAGTTTCTCTACATGTATTGACTTTCTTTTTTTTGTCTTACAGGTTTTTCGGACCGCATGAACCAAGGGTCTGTGCATCTGCAACTGTGTGTGACTCGCTACGATCTGTCTGCAAGTGTGTAACAGGTTGGTGATCATTCAGTTTCTCTACATGTATTAACTTTCTTTTTTGTGTTACAGGTTCTGAAGAAGTCCATCAACCTCTTCTTCTCCCTGAAGGTGTATCCTTTTAACAAATATATTTGCTACTTTGTGTAGTTCGCTGTCCATCATTCTGCAACTCTGTAACACGTAAGTCATCATTCAGTTTCTATACATGTACTGACTTTCTTTTTTGTTTTACAGGTTCTCAAGAAGTCCATCAACCTCTTCTTCTCCCTGAAGGTGTATCCTTTTAACAAATATATTTGCAACAGTGTGTGGTTCGCTGTCCATCATTCTGCAACTCTGTAACAGGTAAGTGATCATTCAGTTTCTATACATGTATTGACTTTTTGTTGTCTTACAGGCTTTCAGGACCAATGGCTCCCCACTTACTGATGGTGCATACCGCCAACATGGGTCTGTGCATCTGCAACTGTGTGTGACTCGCTATCTATCTGTCTGCAAGTGTGTAACAGGTTGGTGATAATTCAGTTTCTCTACATGTATTGACTTTCTTTTTTTTGTCTTACAGGTTTTTCAAGCCGCATGAACCAAGGGTCTGTGCATCTGCAACTGTTTGTGACTCGCTACTATCTGTCTCCAAGTGTGTAAAAGGTTGGTGATCTTTCAGTTTCTTATACATGTATTGCCATTTTGTTGTCTTACAGGCTTTCAGGACCAATGGCTCCCCCTTTCCTGATGGTGCATACAGCCAAAAAGGGTCTGTCCATTGCAACTGTGTGTGTCGCTCGCTATCTATATGTCTGCAAGTGTGTAACAGGTTGGTGATCATTCAGTTTCTCTACATGTATTGACTTTCTTTTTTTTGTCTTACAGGTTTTTCGGACCGCATGAACCAAGGGTCTGTGCATCTGCAACTGTGTGTGACTCGCTACGATCTGTCTGCAAGTGTGTAACAGGTTGGTGATCATTCAGTTTCTCTACATGTATTAACTTTCTTTTTTGTGTTACAGGTTCTGAAGAAGTCCATCAACCTCTTCTTCTCCCTGAAGGTGTATCCTTTTAACAAATATATTTGCTACTGTGTGTAGTTCGCTGTCCATCATTCTGCAACTCTGTAACAGGTAAGTCATCATTCAGTTTCTATACATGTACTGACTTTCTTTTTTGTTTTACAGGTTCTCAAGAAGTCCATCAACCTCTTCTTCTCCCTGAAGGTGTATCCTTCTAACAAATATTTTAATCTGTAACTGAGTGTGGTTTGATGTTCATCATTCTGCAACTCTGTCACAGGTAAGTGATCATTCAGTGTCTATACATGTATTGCCTTTTTGTTGTCTTACAGGCTTTCAGGACCAATGGCTCTCCCCTTTCCTGATGGTGCATACAGTCAACAAGTGTCTGTCCATTGCAACTGTGTGTGGCTCGCTTTCAATCTGTCTGCAAGTGTGTAACAGGTAGGTGATCATTCAGTGTCTATACATGTATTGCCTTTTTGTTGTCTTACAGACTTTCAGGACCAGTGGCCCTCCCTTTCCTGATGGTCCATACAGTCAACAAGGGTCTGTCCATTGCAACTGTGTGTGGCTCGCTATTAATCTGTCTGCAAGTGTGTAACCGGTGGGTCATCATTCAGTTTCTATACATGTATTGACTTTCTTTGTTTGTCTTACAGGTTTTTCGGACAGCATGACCGCCTCCCTCCCTTCCTGATGTTGGATCTGTCCTTTAAGGGTCTGTGCATCTGCAACTGTGTGTGTCGCTACTATCTGTCTACAAGTGTGTAACAGGTTGGTGATCATTCAGTTTCTAAACATGTATTGACTTTCTTTTTTGTGTTACAGATTCTGAAGAAGTTCATCAACCTCTTGTTCTCCCTGAAGTTGTGTCCTTCTTACAAATATTTTCATCTGTAACTGTGTGTGGTTCGCTGTCCATCATTCTGCAACTCTGTCACAGGTAAGTGATCATTCAGATTCTATACATGTATTGCCTTTTTGTTGTCTTACAGGCTTTCAGGACCAATGGCTCCCCCCTTCCTGATGGTGTATACAGCCAACAAGGGTCTGTCCATTGCAACTGTGTTTGGCTTGCTGTCTATCTGTCCGCAAGTGTGTAACAGGTAGTTGATCATTCAGTTTCTCTACATGTATTGAATATCTTTTTTTTGTCTTACACGTTTTTCGGACTGCATGAACCAAGGGTCTGTGCATTTGCAACTGTGTGTGACTCGTTACTATCTGTCTGCAAGTGTGTAACAGGTTGGTGATCATTCAGTTTCTATACATGTATTGACTTTCTTTTTGGTGTTACAGGTTCTCAAGAAGTCCATCAACCTCTTCTTCTCCCTGAAGGTGTATCCTTTTAACAAATTTATTTGCAACTGTGTGTGGTTCGCTGTCCATCCTTCTGCATCTCTGTAACAGGTAAGTGATCATTCAGTTTCTATACATGTATTGACTTTTTGTTATCTTACAGGCTTTCAGGACCAATGGCTCCCCACTTACTGATGGTGCATACCGCCAACATGGGTCTGTGCATCTGCAACTGTGTGTGACTCGCTATCTATCTGTCTGCAAGTGTGTAACAGGTTGGTGATAATTCAGTTTCTCTACATGTATTGACTTTCTTTTTTTTGTCTTACAGGTTTTTCAAGCCGCATGAACCAAGGGTCTGTGCATCTGCAACTGTTTGTGACTCGCTACTATCTGTCTCCAAGTGTGTAAAAGGTTGGTGATCTTTCAGTTTCTTATACATGTATTGCCATTTTGTTGTCTTACAGGCTTTCAGGACCAATGGCTCCCCCTTTCCTGATGGTGCATACAGCCAAAAAGGGTCTGTCCATTGCAACTGTGTGTGTCGCTCGCTATCTATATGTCTGCAAGTGTGTAACAGGTTGGTGATCATTCAGTTTCTCTACATGTATTGACTTTCTTTTTTTTGTCTTACAGGTTTTTCGGACCGCATGAACCATGGGTCTGTGCATCTGCAACTGTGTGTGACTCGCTACTATCTCTCGGCGAGTGTGTAACAGGTAAGTGATCATTCAGTTTCTATACATGTATTGACTTTTTGTTATCTTACAGGCTTTCAGAACCAATGGCTCCCCACTTCCTGATGGTGCATACCGCCAACATGGGTCTGTGCATCTGCAACTGTGTGTGACTCGCTATCTATCTGTCTGCAAGTGTGTAACAGGTTGGTGATCATTCAGTTTCTCTACATGTATTGACTTTCTTTTTTTTGTCTTACAGGTTTTTCAAGCCGCATGAACCAAGGGTCTGTGCATCTGCAACTGTGTGTGACTCGCTACTATCTGTCTGCAAGTGTGTAAAAGGTTGGTGATCTTTCAGTTTCTTATACATGTATTGCCATTTTGTTGTCTTACAGGCTTTCAGGACCAATGGCTCCCCCTTTCCTGATGGTGCATACAGCATAAAAAGGGTCTGTCCATTGCAACTGTGTGTGTCGCTCGCTATCTATATGTCCTCAAGTGTGTAACAGGTTGGTGATCATTCAGTTTCTCTACATGTATTGACTTTATTTTTTTTGTCTTACAGGTTTTTCGGACCGCATGAACCAAGGGTCTGTGCATCTGCAACTGTGTGTTAGTCGCTATCTAACTGTCTGCGAGTGTGTAACAGGTAGGTGATCATTCGGTTTCTGTACATGTATTAACTTTCTTTTTTGTGTTACAGGTTCTGAAGAAATCCATCAACCTCTTCTTCTCCCTGAAGGTGTATCCTTCTAACAAATATATTTGCAACTGTGTGTGGTTCGCTGTCCATCATTCTACAACTCTGTAACAGGTAAGTGATCTTTCAGTTTCTCTACATGTATTGCCTTTTGGTTGTCTTACAGGCTTTCAGGACTAATGGCTCCCCCCCTTCCTGATGGGATATACAGCCAACAAGGGTCTGTCCATTTCAACTGTGTGTTTGGCTCGCTATCAATCTGTCTGCAAGTGTGTTACCGGTAGGTGATCATTCAGTTTCTCTACATGTACTGACTTCCTTTTTTTTGTCTTACAGGTTTTTCGGACCGCATGAACCAAGGGTCTGTGCATCTGCAACTGTGTGTTAGTCGCTATCTAACTGTCTGCGAGTGTGTAACAGGTAGGTGATCATTCGGTTTCTGTACATGTATTTACTTTCTTTTTTGTGTTACAGGTTCTGAAGTAGTCCATCAACCTCTTCTCCCTGAAGGTGTATCCTTCTAACAAATATATTTGCAACTGTGTGTGGTTCGCTGTCCATCATTCTACAACTCTGTAAGAGGTAAGTGATCATTCAGTTTCTCTACATGTATTGACTTTCTTTTTTTTGTCTTAAAGGTTTTTCGGACCGCATGAACCAAGGGTCTGTGCATCTGCAACTGTGTGTGACTCGCTATCTATCTGTCTGTAAGTGTGTAACAGGTTGGTGATCTTTCAGATTCTATACATGTATTAACTTTCTTTTTTTGTTACAGGTTCTGAAGAAGTCCATCAACCTCTTCTTCTCCCTGAAGGTGTATCCTTCTAACAAATATATTTGCAACTGTGTGTGGTTCGCTGTCCATCATTCTGCAACTCTGTAACAGGTAAGTGATCATTCAGTTTCTATACATGTATTGACTTTTTGTTGTCTTAAAGGCTTTCAGGTCCAATGGCTCCCCCCTTCCTGATGGTACATACAGCCAACAAGGGTCTGTCCATTGCAACTGTGTGTGTGGCTCGCTATCTATCTGTCTGTGAGTGTGTAACAGGTAGGTGATCATTCAGTTTCTTTACATGTATAGACTTTCTTTTTTTTTTGTCTTACAGGTTTTTTGGACCACATGAACCAAGGGTCTGTGCATCTGCAACTGTGTGTGACTCGCTACTATCTGTCTGCAAGTGTGTAACAGGTTGGTGATCATTCAGTTTCTATACATGTATTGACTTTCTTTTTTTTTTTGTCTTACAAGTTTTACAGACCGCATGAACCAAGGGTTTGTCCATTGCAACTGTGTGTGTGGCTTGCTATCTATCTGTCTGCAAGTGTATAACAGGTTGGTGATCATTCAGTTTCTATACATGTATTGACTTTCTTTTTTGTGTTACAGGTTCTGAAGAAGTCCATCAACCTCTTCTTCTCCCTGAAGGTGTATCCTTCTTACAAATATATTTGCAACTGTGTGTGGTTTGCTGTCCATCATTCTACAACTCTGTAACAGGTAAGTGATCATTCAGTTTCTCTACATGTATTGACTTTCTTTTTTTTGTCTTAAAGGTTTTTCGGACCGCATGAACCAAGGGTCTGTGCATCTGCAACTGTGTGTGACTCGCTATCTATGTGTCTGTAAGTGTGTAAAAGGTTGGTGATCTTTCAGATTCTATACATGTATTGACTTTCTTTTTTTTGTCTTTCAGGTTTTTCGGACCGCATGAACCAAGGGTCTGTGCATCTGCAACTGTGTGTGACTCGCTACTATCTGTCTGCAAGTGTGTAACAGGTTGGTGATCATTCAGTTTCTATACATGTATTGCCTTTTTGTTGTCATACAGGCTTTCAGGACCAATGGCTCCCCCCTTCCTGATGGTACATACAGCCAACAAGGGTCTGTGCATCTGCAACTGTGTGTGACTCGCTACTATCTGTCTGCAAGTGTGTAAAAGGCTGGTGATCATTCAGTTTCTAAACATGTATTGCCTTTTTGTTGTCTTACAGGCTTTCAGGACCAATGGCTCCCCCCTTCCTGATGGTGCATACAGCCAACAAGGGTCTGTCCATTGCAACTGTGTGTGGATCGCTATCTATCTGTCTGCGAGTGTGTAACAGGTTGGTGATTATTCAGTTTCTCTACATGTATTGACTTTCTTTTTTGTGTTACAGTTTCTGAAGAAGTCAATCAACCTCTTCTTCTCCCTGAAGGTGTATCCTTCTAACAAATATATTTGCAACTGTGTGTGGTTCGCTGTCCATCATTCTACAACTCTGAAACAGGTAAGTGATCATTCAGTTTCTCTACATGTATTGACTTTCTTTTTTTCGTCTTACAGGTTTTTCGGACCGCATGAACCAAGTGTCTATCCATTGCAACTGTGTGTGTGGCTCGCTATCTATCTGTCTGCAAGTGTGTAACAGGTTGGTGATTATTCAGTTTCTATACATGTATTAACTTTCTTTTTTGTGTTACAGGTTCTGAAGAATTTCATCAACCTCTTCTTCTCCCTGAAGTTGTATCCTCCTAACAAATATATTTTCATCTGCAACTCTGTGTCGACCCCAAATCCAATAGAAAACCTCTGGAAAATCCTTGGTGATAAAGTTATGGCCAAGAAACCCACTACAGTCACCGAACTGTGGAAGAAACTGCAAGAAGAGTGGTCCAAAATCACACCAGAGCAGTGTGAGAGATTAGTGATGTCCTGTGGCCGCAGATGTGCTGAAGTCATTCAAAGCACATGCCTGTACACTTCCTACTGACTGGTTACTGTTGTAACCTTCAGAAAATGTAGTTGTAATCTTTCTCTGTGCTACAGTCATTGCTGTTCTCTAATTTTGATTATTGTGTTTTTGTGAAATAAAGATTTGTTGTTGAATACTTTGGTTATTTTGTTAAACGCTGTTCTAGTGGTATGGTATATCCCTAACAAAAAATCCTTCAAATGTTGACCAATGAAGATTGCATTATTTCTGCAAAAATCAAGTGTTCATACATTGTTCTCTAATTTTGATTTCCAGTGTACAGCTTTAAACACGCCTGTTGAAGCCCTGCCTTCTCACCGACACGATTGGTCTACATGTACAGGGGTCTACAGCAACAATTGGTCAAACCGCTTCTCACCACAGTAGATTGGCCACAGCCTAAAACACAAATGTAAATAAACACACATGAGCTTGTCTGTATCCGAGTTTTTTATTTTATTTAGGAATTTGTTTATATATTTGGCCCTGTAATATATTGTTATATATATTTGGCCCTGTAAGCAGAGTTAGGCTATTTATTAATTTGTTAAATGAGTAAATGTATGTGCTTTAATGTTATTAAACAAACTTGCTTGAGATATTAAACATTACATATTAATGTCCTTCTCTTACTAAAATGACACTCAATGGAGTAATAGTCATACTGTTCAGTAATGACAAACACTTCAATTAAAATAAAACCTTTATTCATTTTTAAGCTTCTCAGGCTGCAGCAAACAATTATTTTTACAATCGAATAATCTGATAATTATTGAAATAAATAACTGATTTAGCTTGAGGTAGTTTAAGGTATTTGCTAAGTAACAATTAAGTTAATAAAAAATTAATAGCTTGGTCAGAAATTCACGGTGTTTACCCGCTAATATAAAAGTTATATAATATAAAGGATTAATAAAACTCCAATACCTTTTCTCTTTTAAATTTTAAACCCAAGCATTTGTAATGTAGCAGCAATAAAATGTAACATAAATAGATCAGTTTTCCCTTAATCAGTTTTCATATACATTTTTGGATGAACAACAAAATAAAAGTGGAAGTGGGAATTAATGTAAGACAGTAATTTTCTTAGTCAAAAAGTATTTTATGTTGCAGATTTGTTTGTATTAGTGACTTTTATTTTGTGGGGTCTGGCCAGAGCCACAAAGTAGTCGAGAGACTTTAGCTCGTTACCGGAGAGCGGGACTTAATCTGTAAGCAGCAACCTGATTGGTTCTTTTTGTTGAAGGGCGGGACATAAAGTAGCTGAAAGCATTGTTTAGAAGGGGTGTCCACAAATATTTGGACTTAGACACTGCTTGATTTACCAGCCTAGGACTGGAGGACCAGAGAGTGATCCATATTGAGGCCATGGGACAGCAGGGAGGCACTCCACCAATGAAGCTTCTCTCTAGGACTGAATCAGGAGCAGTGGGTGTTCAGAAGGCAGTCTGAATCAAGAAGCACAACAAGAAGATTCAGAACCTGATTTCTGAACATCTTCAGTTGAGTCATGAATGACTGTTCCTGATCTGTTTCTTAAACTGGTTGTTTTTGGACCTAAATCTACATCTACAGAGGAGCTTTACTAGCTCTGCTCTGAAGGAGGAGTATATTAAATGAGGGAGGATCATAGATGAAGGGTTTCTAGGTTGAGCTGGTGTGTGGTTTACCTGCTGAGGAGTACTGATAGACGTGGAGATGCAGACTAGGGCTGCAACTAACGATTGTTTTAATAATCAATTAATCTGTCGAAAAAAATACATTTCCATGTCTTTATTTAAAAATAGAACATTGAATAACAGAGCAAATAAGCGCGTACAATAATTCAATAATAATAGATGACATTATTAAATTAATTAAATAAATAAAAATAAAATAAATGAAATAATAAAGAAAAATAAGTGCATTGCTGATGCAAACACTGCACTGTATTGGAGTGAGGAGTGAGACAGGATGAATTGCCTTTAGTTTGTATGTTGTTGTTTTTTTAAAACTCAGACTTAAAACTTGAAGCTTAATCATTATTTACCACCATTGTGTTCAAGTTACATGTTTTTATAAAGCACATTTAAACACTGCTTAAGCGAATTACACAGATAATAAAAGTAACACACACACACACACACACACACACACACACACACACACACTTACACACTCTATCACTGTCATTGTCCAGTTAAGCAAAAAAACAGCATGTGCCGTGTTATACCGGTTCACATAGTGTGAGAGCACCGTTCCGTTTCCTCACTTCAAAACAGAACTAACTGGGGTTATTGTAGTGACTGTGCTCCCACATTGGTGAGGATTTAAGCTGAACTTCTTTTCTGCGTCATTCATGTTTAATTTTTTGGAATATATTTACTTCTTGATGTTACATTTATTTTAAAGATTACGTCTCCGCTCTGGCTCACTTCGTTCATCTCCCTCTTGTTTTATTTTATTTTTTTCCAGAGTAGACAAAGCGCCGCAGGTAACGTAAGCGGATATGACCTGATATGACAAGGCGAGTAACACATACATTGTGCGACACAACGAATCCACAACATTGGCAACACTTTTAATAATCGATTATTATCAATTTTATAGAGTCGATGTAGCAGCTCTAATGCAGACATTTCCTCCAAGTCAGCCGTTTTGTAGGTGCTATTGTCCTTCTGAAGCCGTACTGGTCTGCAGAGGAATGATTCCTTGAATTCTGAAACTAAAATATGAATGTTTAATTATTATTATTCATTATTTTGCACAGTTTAAAATATTACTATTTTTTACATATAAATTTACCATTTCTGTACAAGATGTTAAGGTTGTATAGAGGCCAAACCTTAATCCACTGCAATACTTAAATGCAATATCTAAGTACTTCCACTTAAGTACTGAAAGTAAAAGTACAGTATTGTGTTCTGTAGTTCTTACAGAAAGCAGTCAAAAGTCTAAGTATCAGTGTTTCTATTATTTCAAATGCTCAGACTTAAGGACTGTCAGTTTCTCTGGCTGTAGTAGAAGGACAGAACTGTAGAAGACGGAGTTCATGAACACGAGTCTTCAGTTAACTCTCTAAACAAACTCGCCCAAAAGAGAGAAAGCTGAACAAAACTGACTCAACCTGCCACATACAAGAGTTTCATCTGTAGAAGCAGTGAGGAGAGCAGCTTAAAACCCTGAGCTTCACTCTCTGTAAACTAGACTACAGCTAAAAGATCTCTGGCCATTCGGCCACATACGAGTATTTGAAGGTGGGGAAGGTGGTGTTTCTTCTAGTGGTTCTTTCATCTCGGAATAAACTACAGAGCTCTAGCGTTAGTGTCCTCACTGCAGCTGCAGCACATAAACATCTAACGGAGTAAAAGTATTAAACTCATCCAAAATATGTAGTGAAGTAAAAGTGGAAGTAGGAGATAAAATAATCCTCCAGTAGATACAGATACAGTATTTTAGTACTTAAGTACAGTACTGAAGTAGTTCTACTTCATTACTATATATCTCTGAATCTGAGGATTTACTTGGGTGTTAATATATATAAATATATAAAAATGATTTCTTATTACCTCTATTAGCTTATATTTACACTGACATGGTGATTTACACTCTCCTGCTGGGAGCGTTCTCTCATATAATGATTTTAGTCTGTCATCATTTCCTACTTACTGGTGTATTTAGGCAGCTTTACCTGTAAATATACACTATGGTAACATTGACAGAAAACGTGATCCATGCACAAACCGTTCCTGGTTAGTGCGAGAAACATGAGTGATGACATCAACTAATTTTTTTCATTTAACTAAATTTAAAACTAACCTTACTTAGACCTTGCAAAATAGTGTAAAATAGTGTGTATTTATGTGTATAGATTCTGGATTTGAATGTGTGTATCATATAGTATATAATAAAAATCACTTGACTTGATTTAGGTAAGCAGCCACTGAATCTGGATCATGATAATATTGTTAATGGTGATAATTCTGCAGATGAGGATCATTTGTAAGCCTGATAATGTCTCTGTCTGTCTGTCTGTCTGTACACACAGTGGCGGGGCAGGTGCAGGGACCCTGTCAACAGATCAGTGAAATGTGAGTACACACACACACACAGACTAGCTTTCATCCAGCGTACCACCACCATCATCAGTGTATGTTCAACAGGGTAAAGTTAGTTAAAGGTTTTGGATTGGAATCAGGTTTATGAGAAGTGTTATGCTTTATTTTATAGGTGTTTGAGGTGTAGGACAAGTGAGACTCGTGCACTATATGGACAGAAGTATTAAGACACCTGCTCATTCATTCTTGATGCTGTTTTATTGGATTGACTGTCTCTACTGATTAGGGAAGGCTGGAGCTCAACACCTGTATTGAAATGTTTGGAGCTTTGGGCTTAGAAGGTCTACTTTTAGCTGCAGACGCTTCCTCCAAGTACTTCAGCCATCTAGTAGGTACTAGTTTCCTCCTGAGGCCGTACTGACCTGCAGAGGAACGATTCCTCAAATCCTAAAACTAAAATATGTATATTTAATAATTATGTACAGTTAAAAATATTAGTCAAATTTATTCAAAATACACCTCAGAAGATAAATGTACCATTTCTGTAGGAAATCTTGCTGCTGTTAAAACAACCCTTGAGAAGCAGATCTGTGATACTCATCACACGGGTTCCTACAACAGCTTGCACTGCTAATGACAGAAAGAACAGAAAAACCAGAGGAAGCTGAAAGTGTGGAAGGTGATGCCAAGGCCCCGCTCATTTGTGTGACAACTTTTTTCAGATCCCCTGAGGTGGTGTACTGAAGCTAAATAACACACATTCAGTCACTGTCCAAATACTTATGACCCTGATTGTATTTAAATCAGCCCAACATTCTAAGCTCTAATGTTTATCTAATGTTGGTCTTGTCCATGGTTAGGTTTGGAGTCTAACTGTTTGAGGCTGTGGACAGGTGTCTTTTATACAGATAACAAGGTCAAACAGGTGGCATTAATACAGGTAACGAGTGGAGGACAGAAGAGCTTCCTAAAGAAGAAGTTACAGGCCTGTCAGAGCCAGAAATCTTGCTTGTTTGTGGGTGACCAAATACTTACTAAATATTTTCCACCATAATTTACAAATACATTCTTTCAAAATTCTACCATCTGATTTCCTGAATTTTTTTCCCTCATTTTGTCTCTCATAGTTGTAGTGTACCTATGATGAAAGATACACACCTTTCTTATCTTTCTAAGTAGGAGAACTTGCACAATCAGTGGCTGACTAAATACTTTTTTGTCTCACTGTAAATGATTATTAAATACAACAAATGAAAATCAAAATAAATGAACTAAAATAAAGAATGACGTTCACCTGTTAATGTTATTGTCATGGCGTGTACGGCCAGACCTGAAGGGATGAACACTCACAGAGATGGAAATCGAAGCAAGTTACTTTATTAACCCAATACAAAACAACGGGATCCGAAAAGCAAAGTGCAGCAACATGAGCAAAACCATGAACAGAACCAAAACACAAATCAGATGGCAAACAAAACAAACCTGGGACTGGGAGGAGCAGGGAGCTAAACGAGAGTGAAACGAGGGGGAGAACTAAAGGGGTATAAACACAAAGCCACAAGCCTCGCTTGGGCAGAGGGGGGAGATACAAAACTAAGGACAGAGCCGAGCTCTATGTACAAACAAAGGTAGCTGGGGAACCAGCTGCCAGACCAGAAAGCAAGGCCAACCTAATCTGAACCTACTGCCTAGAACTTGGGTCACCATGGAACATGAGCAGGAAGCGAACGTACCTGGCTTGCCTCTGAGTCGGACAGAGAATCTCTCCTAAACATGGGCCGCAAAACTAGAGCTGACCTGAACACCGCGGTAACGTGTGAGGAATCCCCAAGCATCACAGGGATTCCAGTCAATTCACGGCAGTGAACAAAGGGAACTACGCTCCTTTAGTACTCCCAGTCCCAGGTGAAACACATGAACAATGAATCAACACAAATGAACAGAAACAAACAGGTCCTTATTATTATTATTATTATTATTATTACTATTATTATTTAATATCTTTTAATTATAATAATTTTATTTTTGAACGTCCAGTGAACAGTTTAAACTCACCCGGCATATCGAGAGTCTCTACACCCAACTGAATGACGTGTGGAAGAATCGCCATCTAGCGATCATTATATGTCAGTAACAGCTTCCTTGTATAAAGACTTGCTTCCCGGCGCTTCTCGTGACATTCAAGGTGAGATGGTAAATATTTGTTGTCATTCCTTGTGTAACATTTCCTATATTTAATTTAACATAAAATACGTCTCATATGAGGGGTTAGATTGGGTGGTGTGAGGAGTTTAATTGAACCCTACGCCACTGTTTCCTTAAACTAGAAGCTGAGTGAATATTTACTGCTGGAAGGTCTAATTTACACTGAAGATATTATTATCATTTATGCTTTAAAAATGAAATTCTTTAGAAATATTTATTCAGTCTTTATTACACACTGTGCTGTAATGGCTCCCGCGAGCTTAAGACTCTCCACAGGGGGCGCCATTAGCGCACAACTAGCTCTGTTTGAGTCGATTCTGCGCATGCGTGGACCAATCATTTTTACAGTTTTCATGTGTTTTTCACACAATCTGGAAGGTTATTAATAAATACACTAGCTGTAGACATTGTTATGGTACGTTTGCTCATAAAGCGAGGTGTCAGGTGGATATCCTGGTTTAAGACTACAAACATGATTAGGTAATGGTCAGAAATGGAGTCAGGCTGAGAAATGCTTACTAAATGTTCTGTTTCAATACGCAGGGTCAGAACTAGGTCTAGTGTATGGTTGGACCTATATCTATGAGTTGGACCTATAACATTTTGAATAAATCCCAAAGCATCTAAGATTGATTTAAACCCAGTTCTAAGGGGGTCCTGAGTCTTTTCAAAGTGAATATTGAAATCTCCAACAATCAAAGCCTTATCAGTAGAGACAGCTACTTCTGAAAAGAAGTCAGCAATTTCACTAAGAAAATCTGTATAAGGTCCAGGAGGACGACAGACTGTAATAAGCAGGAAAGAGAGCTGCTTTCTAGAAGCCGGAGAAAAGCCTGCCACTTTAAGACTAAGCACTTCAAACGATTTAGCTTCATAACCTGAGTTTAGGATTATGCCTAGAACTGAATCATAGATTGTGGCTACGCCGCCGCCACGACCAGACCTGAGTGGATAACTGCAGTAGTTAAAGCCTGGGGGAGTCGATTCATTCACAGCAATAATTCATTAGGTTTAACCCACGTTTCACAGAGACACAGTGAACTGAGGGGGTTTACAGTAAGAATTTCATTGACAATGACGGCTTTACGTGCTAGAGACCGTATGTTTAACAGCCCACACTTAATGCAGGAGTTGCTAGTACTCGGACATCACGAAGCGCTAACGTTGATTCTGATCGGGTCATTAAAACTGATTTTTGAACGTCTACGATTGCGGATTATATGAGGGACAGACACAGTCTCAATACTGCAGGGTTTATACTGATAAGCTATATGAGAGTAATACTGGTAAATTACTATTTCCCACACCATCCAAGAAATGGCAGAGTGAAACACTTACCTGGCCACTCTCTAATTCACCTACCTGAGTGGTATGACTGGGTAGAGCCGCAGTGGAGCAGTGGAGAGTCGGCAGAATATGGCATATGTCTGCTGTAACTGGTGGGTCATCATTTTCTATCTGTGGGGCTCTGGTAGGAATCTGCACCCAACATGTTGCACAGCTGGACTGTAATACCTTTATGTGTGTATTAGGGAATGTGGGGATGGGTCATTTATGCTTGATTTAAATATTAGAAATGTAAGAATAAATCACAGGTAATAACTTTTTAAAAATTCGACTCTGTGGTTTTACAGTTTGTAGAAAATTAAATTCACTTAATGAAGAGATCAATCTTTACATGAATCAAATGTATCAATAAAGTCAAAGTTCAAATCTGTTCAAATATCATTTATACCGTCTTATAGGGTAGACAATCTTTGTGCACATATTTCCTAGCAGTTCTTAATTTTTTAAATGCATTATTGACAGTATTTGATGTATTTGGCAGAGATAGATCAGCATAACAAGTATTTTTGTTAAATTGCAGAAGATTCTGCTTTTGTCAATAAAGATTACTTTATTTTACAGTTAGTTTTGTTAAAAAGCCTCAACCGCTAAAAGCTGTTAAAACAGATTTTTAATGTATTCCATTTATTCAGATTTTGTCAATATGTGCATCTATTTATAACTATTGCAGTTTATCAGTTTGACCACAAGGTGACATCAAAGCTCCATCCATGAGGTCAATTCCAAAGGGATTCCTTCTCACTATATAGAAGTGCACTCTTCTATTCGAGTGAACGGCTTCTGTGCCCTTAATAGTGAGTGATTGAAGGCTGAATATTAAAGACACTGTATTAGACTCTCGAGTGCAGAAGCCGTTGTGCATTTTTGCTTTATAAAAGTGAACTCCATAGAGAGGGAGAGTGTCCCTTCCTTCACATTACTTCATGAACTAAACTAAAGTCCATCAGAACACTAAACTACTGCCAATTTTCACAAAGACGACTTTTCCAAGAAATGAGAGAAAGTCGTTCCTGTCATATTGTCTAGTGATGGCTTTACACGTGCCGAGGCAGATTAAGTAGACGGTCCTAGATTTGAATATTTTAATGTGAAATATTACAACACAAACACTGACAGTCTCATCTCACTGGTTTGTTCATCTCCTCCTGGATGGTAGGTGGTTATACAGTGTGTGGCTGGGGTGAAAGGTGTCCCTAATGAAGCTGCAATCTCCTTCCACACACAGTGCTGCTGAGGAACATCTCTCATGGAAGGGGACCTTGTACCAGATGTGATGTCCTGAGCATTTTGCAGAGCCTCAGTCTGTCACAGAGGAGCTGCCGTACTCCACTGTCACACAGAGAGCCTGGAGGACACCGAACTACACAACCGCACATACTGGGGTCTTTTTTATTAGGATGTCCCAAGACCCAATTACAAATGCAGGTGTTGATATCCAGGTCTGGTGGGGATGACTGTTTTGGAGGCGGAGCACAAGCTGATGAACAGCATACGGATATAGGGGTTTCTATTGTGGTCAGTTGAGCGCTTCTCCCTTATATAGCGCACATACACACTATGAATATTTTGGACTTAACCCTCCTGTTATGTTACGGGTCAAATTGACCCGTTCTAAAGTTTGAAGATCTAGGAAAAATAGTTTAAAGTATCTGTCTGCAGAAAACAAAAGATTTCTCTGAAGATCTGGACAGCATGTGATGCACTGAACATGCAGGTTTACACTGGAAAGCCGGTTGGAGGAGCCCCAGAGAAGAATCAGGGTACAGGGGTCGTGCTCGACACGGCACAGGGTCTTAGGAGGCACAACATAACCTGTGACAATTTTTCACAAACTACAATTTGAGTCAAGAGCTTCTAAAGAAAAAGTGGTCGGAACTGTCCAAAGGAACAGAGCTGAACTCCCTGCTGAGCTGCTGGTAATCAAGAACAGGGCCCTTAAAAAAGTTTGAACATGTATTTTTTTTTTTTTTGAAAAATTTGTAAATTATCCTAATTGAACCATTACCTGATAGAGGTAAAGAACACCATTGCACTTAATATGGATAGAATAATTAGTAATTGAGTTAGTAATGAATATTCATGCTGCTTGTTGGGATTTTTTTTGGTTTCAGACATCTTTTGGATAATTAAACATGCACTGGGTCAAATTGACCCGGGAACACCATTGCTGTTCCTGACCAAAGAACATAACAGGAGGGTTAAGAGAGTACAAAGGCTTGTTGCTGCAGTTGTACCCAAGTGAGGTACTATAGAGAACCTTTTAGCACAAGTACTATTTAGCACAAGTACTATTAAGCTCCCCAAGAGGCTATAATGCACCTTTAAACTATGGTACAGCTGTGTCCCCTCTCCAAAAGGTACCAGTATGTGCTTTTAGAGGCACCACCCTAGTGACAAGCCATTCTAGACCCTATAGTGACTAAAGAGTACCAGAAATATCCACTCGTGTTAAAAATGTCCTTCTATACTGTTTATTTATAGAAAGTAACTAGTAAATATACTGAACTTTAGCATTAAATGAAAGAGCAAAAGAAATAGAAATAAAATTAACAATGTTCATGAAGATATAATTAAAAGAAATTGCACTCCATACCATTACAATGACATTAACAAACAAGCAAACAAGACAATGAAAATAAGTAAAAAGGTTTTATTAAACCAGCTAAAAAACAAACAAACAAAAAAAACCATCCTGACAAGGCAAAATGTGCATACTGTAGGTTCCACTTATATAAGAGAATATCAGACTTATTCAAAAGAAAAACACCAGAAACCAGAAGCAACATTTTACCACACAGAACCCACACAGTGTCTATGTTTAGTAAGTACGTGACTTTCCAAAACAATGGAATCACTTCAGTATGCAGACGGCCTGTTACACCAACATCATCAAGAGAATACTTACAGAATTTAGTGTAATATTAGATACACACTGAAGCACCTCCCCTTGAACCTGTACACCTCTGAGAGCAGCACTGAATTTAAGAGTCTTCTGTAGGTCTGCTGGTGGAGATGAAAAAGGTGTGCTTACACTTTTACTGAGCATCTCCTGAAGATCACCTAGGAGTCCTTTAGAGGAAAATTCCAAGCACTGTTTCAGCTGAAGCGGTGACAAATGTTCACCATCACAGGATGGATGGCATCAACCTCATCATACACTGTAATACAAAAGCAGCAAATACACAACTTCATTATGATGAAGTGTAATGATGAAGGCAGTAGTGAAGAGAAAAAAACGACTATAAAAGACACAACTATTCATATGAAGTTGGTTCATCACATCACTTTTGATGGCTCTGCTGTTTTTCCCCCCATTACTTTATTTCACTTACCCCTGAGAATCTTCCAAAAGTCATGTGGTCCTTCACAATCAACAAATCAGGTTGCGTCTCCCTGTACTTTTCATGCGATACCTCAATGTGGGCCTCAGACGTAGCATCCTCTCCAACAACGCATGATTCCTTCATCAAAGATACCATAAGTTATCGGTCCCAACCAAAAAAAAGAGAATTACTCAAATCTCTCCACCAATATTACACCAACTACTCTTCTGTGATCAACCATAATAAAATCATTCTTAAACAAACTTACATAACTGTTTTCCTCAACATCCCTCAGGAAAGAGCTCTTCACCATTGCTTCACCACAGCTTTGGTAACTTGGACATACTCTGCATTGGTGGGATACCTGCACACCAAGAGCCACAATCAAATGTGTCCAGAAATTCTGTTCATCTAACAAAATCAGATGTATCCAATGTAAACATTTAGCCACTCCTGGGGGGCATTTTACAAAGCAGGATTTCTTAGATTAGCGACATAATTTTAAGCCCAAAGTCAAGCCTATCCAGTAGACAAAGAGCTGAGGCACATTTTATTAGAAAATCCTCATTTATGTGCTTAAGCTCCCTGGCTGAGAAATCCTGCTTTGTTTTCTGAGCAAAAATAATGAAATATCCTCCACAGAGAAAATTCTGTATGAGTTCATGCAAATGACTTTCTATTCACTGTTGATTTCTTTCTTTATGTAGGCCCTGCTACTAGCCGGGCCACACAACACATTCCTTTTATTACTTGGGATAAACTAAAAAAAATAGTTAAATTAAGCTACCAAACCATCTAATGGTTATAAAAGGTTAACCAATCCCACCAGTTCCGGTATGTAATTACCAGAGGTGAATTAACATAACTTTGCGCAAAATATTCTTTTATTAGAACACTCAGTATGTAAAATTATTGCGCATAAAAATGAGTAAAAATGAGACAATGTCGTATTACAACCTCAAGTACCAATTATCCATTTAACTGGATATATAGGAAGTCAGGAGCACAACCATGAAACAAACACAATGAGATACAAGAACTTAAAGATACAACAAAAATAAAATAAATTAATTCAATAAATAAGTGAACACTACAAACTTCACTACAAAACCAGCAAATTATAAATACATGTGAATTATACATTCCACAATGACCCAAAGCTTGTTACTCACTTCGATGTACGATGTTACAGTAAAGAAAAAAAGGAGTTACTACTTTATTTACTAATTGTTGTACATTGAAACAACTAATCTAAAGATAACACTGGTCTAAAATATTGGCACTCAATAAAACAATGAGATTAAGACTCTTATTTATAAAAGCATGTAAAGGGGAAGGAAAGAACAGTGATTCATTTAAACTAGCAGGGGATTCGACTCCTGTAAGAGGAAACACTCTACATTAATGCTCTGCAGCTTCCACCAAAACCCCCAGTCAATTACATCCATTTACAGACCTGTAACCAAAGCTTTAGTGCATCTGCCTTAGAGCTCTGCTCTCTGCTCACTAACCCAGACTCAGTCCCAAACCCCAGGCACTGCTACACGCTGCAGTCAGTAAGAGTTTGCTGTAAAGACAAGTGCATTAGCGAGCAGACTCTACATTTGCTACATGCTGACTTGGACACAAACAGTAGGGACCTGTATCTCGGCCTCACTGTTGCAGACCGGGTTCAATGCCACAGACACCATCCATTTAAAATGAAGCTCTCAAAGCCTCACTAACACTGCAGTCCAAGCTGCTGCACACTAGAACCAACAGACACCTGCTTTCACACGAGCTGAACAGCAGCAGATACTGTGACTCCGTTCCAGCATCAACTACTAAAACCAGCAAACAGCAAATACCTGCATCTGGCTTCAGTGCTGCATACCGGACTCCCTGACCTGTACAGCAGTTCACTCCTCCACATCCTCCAAACCGTCCGAATGAAGAATTCCAAGCTGTGCTGAACTTTAACCAGAGCTCTCCTCCTGCTACCTGCACATGTTTCTGGCAATGAAGCAAACGATAATTGGAGCAGATGTCGGAGCTTTTAAAGCAGCGCCTACATGCGCAAAGCGTCTTAACGGAGCCAAACCAGCTCCTCACGCTGCCTGCAGAATTGGGCAAATATCACGAGACTTCGTAGGCGGAGCTCCTACGAGCCCACAACGAGCCGAGCGTCTTAAAGGCGCCACCCCTACCAGGTAAGCCTTAGAAAGGGGTAGCAGCTCTTCTCCTACCGTAACACCCTTAGTAAGAGTCACATTTAGTTATTTGTGTCTCCATTAATAAAAATGCTGACCTTTCACTGAACACATGGTAGTTAGCTAGCTAGTCCTCAAGCTAAGCTGCTCTCACAGAGATGAAGACCCTCACCTGCATTAGCAGCTCAGCACCATTTCTCCAATGAAAGAACTGTTTCAACATCAGAGAGAAAAATGCTGGAAATAACTAAATGACTTTGGACATATCGGAGAATCCTGAAACACTTTAAAGCTCACCTCTATCCTCTATTCTCAAAAAAGTTCAATAGTTTTGTTCCCTTTGCACCGGTTTTAAAGCAGTTTATTCTGAACTAAATGTGTTTTAATTTCATTCATTTACTATCTTCTAACTGCTGAACAAAAACAGACTCATCATTAACTAACAATCTACAACAACAATAAACTAATGGGAGCTTTATCTTATTATTGAATATTTTAATATCATGGAAGTGATTATTGTAGTCTACATACACTGAAGTGCTGGGATTCAGACTAGTTTCCTCCACCGGTGATAAAGCCTCACTCTCCTCTCTCTGATAGCGGACCTTCTCCCTCCAGCCTGATTGAGCTGAACTTCATCCGCGTGTCCTCAAAATGTAGTCCTCCGCCGCCTGGTCTAGTTCCTTTAGGTCACTTGTTCTTCTGCAGATCTCAGTGTTTCACTCAGAGCTCTCTATATTTTTAATTAGTATTGTTTGTGGAATATCTGTAAGATGATGCATTTTACCAGAAAGGGCAAATATTTTACTCCTTTGTTGTCTCTAAAAAAACGCGCTGCTCCTGTGGCGCATTAATACAGAGACACACAGTCGGACTGTTAGACACAGCCATACCTCACAGTGTGAAGTTCATCTGACTCCAAATCTCCACTTCATTAAACTCATTTAGAGACCTGAGTTTAAGGGCTGACGACTTCTAAACTCTAGTAGAAATCAAAGCAAAAACTATCTTCATGTTTTATTTTCTCTTAAAATGAAAGTCAACCAGATTCACTCATTTTATTTATTTATATTTTATTTAAGTACATATTTCAGGTTATATTCAGGGTCTACAGCGGGACCGGGGAACTGACACGTGATTGCGTTTCAGTGACGTAACGAAGCTTCGGTTCCACCGATCACGTGATCTCCGGTATTTTGAGCGAGACTCTGAACCGCTGTTCGAGACGTGAGTCGACTCAGAGCGTCGAGCGACCGACTCTCCTTTATAGTCTTTACTCTCAGCTCTGTCTGATTGATCTGAGGGAGCAGAGAGCTCGAGGATTACAGCAGCTGGCTGTGTTACTGTACAGTCCTCTGTCTCACTGACCGTCGTCTGACTGTGGAGGAACATGGAGACCGCGGAGGAACGAGCTCTCCAGACGCTCAGCTTGGAGCTCGTCCAGCTGGACCGGCAGTCCGAGTTCCACCGACGGAAGACGAGGCCAGAGGCAGCCCGCGACGTCTCCAACGCGGCGGTCTCAGTTCCAGCGCTACCGGAGCGGAAGACCCCGAGGCTCGTCACATCCGCTCCCGCACCGGAGAGGGTCTGGGAGCGTCGGCGTGGTTTGGGGAAAGTCGAGGGCTCCTCCACCACCACAGCTCTTCTTCACCTTCACCTGCTCCGGCAGAGTACAGCTCCTCAGGGCGGTGCTCTCATTGTTGGAGACTCTACTGTAAAACTCCTCAAAGTATCGGACCCAAAGAGCAGCGCCACGGTCTCCTGTTCTCCGGGTGTTCGTGTCCTGGACGTCCCTTAGCGGCAGCGTCGCGGCTTCGGCCCCGTTTGGAAAAAGACAGACACCAGGATCATCGTCTTCGGCCCCCTGCTCACCTACCGACGAGTAAGAGAGAGGTTTACCGGCTCTTCGCTCCACTGCTGGCTGCCGGACAGGGGCGTCGGCGCTGATTTTTCTGGGAGGTCTTTGGGGAGCGGCAGGTCCTCTTCCGCAGAGAGGTTCACCCGAGCTGCCTGGGGTCCGTCGTTCTCTCGGGAACATCGAGAAGCTGCTCCTCCAGGACTGACTGGCCCTTCCCAGTCCCACCAGTCAGGTTAGTTTAAGAGGATTTCCTCGATTTTATCAGCATTAATTCTGTGATTTCTCTGCTTGTATTAAACAGTAATATATCAGTGTCACTCATAGTGTTTCAGACTAACCTGCAGTATGGAGACTGTGTCTGTGTCCCCGCATGATTTATAATCGTAACGTCAGAAAATCCTCTTTATCAACTTTATTAGAATTGATTCAGATTCATTCTGCTTTCCGAGTACAAGCAGCTCCTGTATTGAATCTGGGCTGTTAAATATAGGATCTCTAGCCCCTAAAGAAGTCACGGTCAGTGAAGTTCTGACTGATCAGCTCCTTAGTTCACGATGTTCCTGTGAAACTTGATCAAAACCTAGTGAATACAGAGCTCTGAATCAAGGCCTAGGAGGGATTTTCACATTGGTGGGGGACATAGAATCGCTCCCTCTGGAAGTTTGTGGAGGCTTTTAGCGTTCATGATGGTCTTCTGACCTCAATGTCATGTTATATAGAGCCTTTATGTACAGATACTGTAGCAACACACTCGTAAAGGAGCCAGTCTGTTCCTCAGACAATAAATACACACCTGTGATCATGATAACCAACAGCATCACAGCTAGCTTACTGTACTTCATGATGAACATCTAACCCTGTTTTCAGGGGGTTTGTTGTAGACCCGGTGCTCATCTAGGTTCTGTGTAAAGCCATTTTCATCTGGATAATCAGGCAACATGTTGTTCCAGGTTCTTCCAGACTGTTTGAGAGCATTCAGTGACTTGTTCAGTTTACAGAAAACATTTAGATTTCCCTTCAAATCCCTCTGTTTGATCCATATACATGTCACCATTAGGGAAGCACTGACTCGGCTTTTTCAGTTTCAATATATAAACTTTGCATGTCGGTCGATTCCCGATACCATTCCTGAATGAATAATCTGTATACCTCTGGAATATCGGATCGGTGCATCCTTAGTCGTCATCAGTAGGTGCCTGCAAGTAGGCTGTTGTATCGTCCATCTGGTGGAGCTCAAGGTCATCTGCATCAACTCAAAACTGTGATTTTGTTGAACTCCTCTTTGAAGCTCTGTGGTACATTACAGACCCTCTAGTATTCAGTATTGGTCAGTGTCTGGTCTTCAATATCTGACCCAAAGTCAGCTAAATACTGAGCTGCTGTCCTGTCTCTCTTTGAATAGTGTACCATGTCTTTAGCATCAGTTTGAACCTCTTGAACCTCTTCTGGAATCAACATGGTTAGCTGTTTGCAAGGGGGTACACATCTCTCCCCATGAAAATAAGCATCTGCCATTACCTGGTCAGTCTGGGTTTGGTGTTCTGTAACTTTGTTCTGTGTGTTTGAGGACTTTCCCTGTGTCTGGATAGTAGACTAGGTATGATGGACTGTTCTTGTCGCTCTACAAAGATTCTCTTTCAGGTTTTGACTCTAGCTTCTATCTGTCATGTTTGTAAGTGTTGTATGTTGATCCAAATACTCATCTTTTAAAAGGTTTGTCTTTCAAAATCCCTCTGATTGCTCCATATACATCTCACAATCAGTTGGCGCGAGCGGCTGTTGTAACGTTCTCTTTGGACAGCGTGTGCTATGTCTGTCTTTCTTTGTTCAAGCTCCATCTTGAGCATCAGATTGAACATTTTTAACCTCTTCTGGGTGGATTAAAATAGTTAGCTGTGGGTATTGGGGGGGTTGGCGGGAGGTTACACACCTCTCCCCATGGAAATAATTAGCTGCTATTACCTGGTCAGTCTGGGTTTGGTGTTCAGTAACACTCTCCGTAAGAAATTTCACAAGCCTGTGTTTGAGGACTCTCCATATACATCTCGCAATCAATCGGTGCGAGTGGCTGCTGCAATGTCCATCTGGTGGAGCTGAAGGTCACTCAGCTCAAAACTGATTTTGTTGAACACCTTGCCTCTTTGAAGCTTTGTGGTACATTACAGGACCTGTAACAGTAGTCAGTATTGGTCAGTGTCTGGTCTTCAATATCTGACACAGTCAGCTAAATACTGAGCTGCTTTCCTGTCTTTCTTTGGATGTTGTGTGCTATGTCTGTTCAAGCAATCTTGAACATCAGTTTGAAACTCTTAAACCTCTTCTGAAGTGTGATCAACATGGCTAGCTGTTAGCATGGGGGTACACTCCTCTCTTCATGGAAGTCATCTGCCATTGACTAGTCAGTCTGGGTTTGGTGTTCTGTAAAACACACTGTAAGAAATTTCACCAGTCTGTGTTTATGGACTTTCTCTGTGTCTGGATGGCAGACTAGGTATGATGGACTGTTCTTGTCGTTCCCTACAAAGATTCCCTTTTACACGTTGAGTCTAGGTTAGGCTTTCTCTCTGTCAGCATGTCGTATGGAGGTGGTTATTAAACAGCTGTTTAAGGTTATGAAGAGTTCTGGTAAATTGCTGTGTAAAATGGTTGGCGTGTAACCCATCGGTTGATTCGAGTCTCACTTGCTCTCACACTGTACATGGCATTCCACAGCACAACACTTACCCGTTTACATCCCAAACACAAAGCTCTTAACTTTCTCCAGCTTGAGCTTAGTTGCAGGTATTGTCATAACATCTGCCACCATATCTGCTGTGGGTCAGTGTTCATTCGATCAGCGCTCCATGAGTGTAAAATAACTGAAGTGGTGTCCAATGTGGACGTGTTCGATCTTTAACATACAGGGTTCATGGAAAGCATGATTGCGTTGTCTTCAGGTATTTTCACAGGCATATTGGTGATCACTGTTCATGGTATTTAGTAGCTGTGTGAGGTACAAGCGTTCCTGAATGGTTGCAGTCAGTGCCATATATTCTGCTTCACATGTAGACCGAGCAGAGAGTAAGAGGACCATCTTTAGTTAGACTAAAACTGGAGTCTGTTGTGCTTCATCTGTCTTCTGTATTTGATGCTGAATCTGCATCACTGTGTGCCTCAAGTTTCAGTTTCTGTCCACTCTTCTGGTAACACAGTCCATGATCAGTTGAAGCCTTTAAGTACCTCATTACATGCTTGACTGCTGTCCAGTGTTCTTGTCTGAGCCAAATGAACTGTGACAATTTACTGACTGTACAACTTTGATCAGGTCTTGTACACGTTGTAACAATTACGGCTTTGTAAGTCATCTTTAAATAAAAAAGAAAGGAATGCAGAGAGAACCATCCACTAAGTGTTATTTTGTTCACTGCACCACAAACCCACTGAAAACATAACAAAACATATAAACATCCACCAGTTCTTTTAATGGTTATTTCATATTTTGTCTATTGGAATAATCCAAAAACAGGACTTCAGATGTTCTGATACCACCACCACCACCACCACCACCACCACCACCACCCTCTTTTGGCTCTTCACATAAGTCATTCTACCTGCTGCTTTGTGAGAATCAACAGAATCACTACTTGTTACACTGTAACTTTTGTTCTCATGGGGTTGACCTTGGCAGACATAATAAATTGTTCTAGTGCTTTTGATGTGAACTTTTGACTCCTATTTACTGCTTCCTGACTTTGATCAAAGTCAGTATATAGGAAATGGTTCTGTGTTCCTAGATCCTTCATCTTGAATGTTGTTGACCTCTTTTTCACCTCCATGAGTAAGTCATTATCTCTGGCAGCAATGATGAGCTCCTCAACCCAGATCAGTATTATCCTCCTGTTTTCAGGGTGTTCATTATAGACACAATGGTCAGCTGGGTTCTGTGTAAAGCCATTTTCATCTGGATAATCATGTTTCAGGTTCTTCCAGATGGTTTGAGAGCGTACAGTGACTTATTCAGTTTACAAAAAACCTTTTTACCTGTGTTTGCCTTTTAAATCCCTCTGCTTGTTCCGTTGATCTCCATCAATCTGTGCATGCAAGTAGGCTGTTGTAACATCCACCTGGTGGAGCTCAAGGTCATCTGCATCAACCCAATACTGTGATTTTGTTGAACACCTCTTTTGAAGCTCTGTGGTACATTACAGACCCTGTAACAGTAATCAGTATTGGTCAGTATCTGGTCTTCAATATCTGACACACAGTCAGCTAAATGCTGAGGTGCTTTCTATCTCTCTTTGAATAGTGTGTACCATGTCTTTAGCATCAGTTTGAGACTCTTGAACATCTTCAGAAATCTGATCACTACTATTGGCTGCTGGCTAGAGGGTACACATCTCTCCTCATGGAAATAATCAGCTGGTATTGACAAATCAGTCTGTGCTGGTGTTCTGTACCATACTCTCTAAAAAAAGTTCACGGTCTGTGTTTGAGGACTTTCTCTGTGTCTGAATAGTAGACTAGGTATGATGGACTGTTCTTGTCGTACCCTACAAAGATTCCCTTTTTACACTTTGACTCTAGTTTCTATCTGTCATGTTTGGAAGTGTAGTATACTGATCCAAATTCTCACATGTTCACATAGTTAGGCTTTCTCATAACCATATTTGTTGTGGGTCAATATTCATAATGTGGACGTGTCTTCATCTTTGTCGTCATACAGGGTTCTTGTAAAGAGCAATTGCGTCTTGGTTGTCTTCAGGAATTTTCACAAGCATATTGGTAATTACTGTCCATGGCATTTAGTAGCTGCGCAAGATGCAAGCTTTCCTGAGTGGTAACTGCAAGTGCCATATATTCTGCTTCACATGTAGACCGAGCAGAGAGTAAGAGGACCGTCTTTAGTTGGACTAAAACCGGAGTCTGTTCTTCGTCTGTCTTCTGTATTTGATGCTGAATCTGCATCACTGTGTGCCTCAAGTTTCAGTTTCTGTCCACTCTTCTGGTAACACAGTCCATGATCAGTTGAAGCCTTTAAGTACCTCATTACATGCTTGACTGCAGTCCAGTGTTGTACTTGTCTGATTCAAATGAACTGTGACAATTTACTGATTGTCCAACTTGGATCAGGTCTTGTACACGTTGTAACGATTATGGCTTTGTAAGTAGTCTTGAAACTAAAAAGAAAGGAATGCAGAGAGAACCATCCACTAAGTGACCTTGGCAAACCAAATTGTTCTAGTACGTTTAATGTGAACTTCTTTTGACTCCTCTTTACTGATCCTTGACTTTGATCAAAATCAGTACCTAGAAAATGGTTCTGTATTCCTAGATTCTTCATCTTGAATGTTGTTGACCTGTTTCACCTCCATGAGTAAGTCATTGTCTCTGGCAGCAATGATGAGCTCCTCAACCCAGATAAACAGTATTATCCTCCTGTTTTCAGGGTGTTTGTTCTAGACGCAACGGTCAGCTGGGTTCTGTGTAAAGCCATTTTCATCTGGATAATCATGTTTCAGGTTCTTCCAGATGGTTTAAGAGCATTCAATGATTATTCAGTTTACAGACAACCTTTTCACCTGTATTTGTCTTTCCTTTAAATCCCTCTGGTTGCTCCATATACATCTCTCTGTCAATCTGTGCATGCAAGTAGTAGTGTAACGTCCATCTGGTGGAGCTGAAAGTCATACTGTGCTGTCATCTGCATCAACTCCAAACTGTGATTTTGTTGAACTCCTTGCCTCTGACTCAGTCAGCTAAATACTGAGATGCTTTCCTGTCTTTCTTTGGATAGTGTGTACCATGTCTGTCTCCCTCTGATAGGCGCCATGAGCATCAGTTTGAGCATCAGGGGTACACATCTCTCCCCATGGAAATCAGCTGCCATTACCTGATCAGTCTGGGTTTGGTTTTCTGTAACACACTCCATAAGAAATTCCACAAGCCTGTGTTTAAGGACTTTCACGGTGTCTGGATAGTAGACTAGGTATGATGGACTGTTCTTGTCATACCCTACAAAGATTCCCTTTAACAATTTGAGTCTAGCTTCTATCCATCATGTTTGTAAGTGTAGTATACTGATCCAAATGCTCACATCTGGAAGGTGGAGGAGGTCTGACATTGAATTTGGGCTGTCAAATTATATAATCTCTAGACCACTATATAATCTCGATATAATCTCCAGTCACTGTCGAGAGAGCATACAATGATTTATTCAGTTTACAGACAACCTTTTCACCTGTATTTGATTTTTCCTTCAAATCCCTCTGTTTGCTCCATATACATCTCACAATCAATCAGTGTGAGCGGCTGTTGTAACGTCTATCTGGTGGAGCTCAAGGTCATACTGTGCTGTCATCTGCATCAACTCAAAACTGTGATTTTGTTGAACTCCTTGCCTCTTTAAAGCTCTGTGGTACATTACATACCCTGTAACAGAAGTCAATATCTGCCATTATCTGATCTTTAATATCAGACAGTCAGCTGACTACTGAGGTGCTTTCCTATCTCTCTTTGGATGGCGTGGGCTATGTCTGTCTCCCACTGTTCAAACGCCATCTTAAACATCAGGTTGAAACTCTTGAACCTCTTCTGGGGTGAAATAAAATGGTTAGCAGTTGGCATGAGGAGTACACATCTCTCCCTATGGAAATAATCAGCTGCCATTACCTGGTCAGTCTGGGTTTGATTTTCTGTAACGCACTTCAACAAATTTTACAAGCCTGTGTTTAAGGACTTTTGTTGTCTGGATAGTAGACTAGATATGATGGACTGTTCTTGTCATACCCTACAAGGATTCCCTTTCTCATAACCATATCTGCTGTGGGTCAGTGTTCAGTTATTTTACACTCTGATCGAATTAAGTGGTGTCTAATGTGGACGTGTCTTCTTGTTTGTACAACTTGGATCAGGTCTTGTACACGTTGTAATGATTACGGCTTTGTAAGTTGTCTTGAAACTAAAAAGAAAGGAATGCAGAGAGAGAACCATCCACTAAGTGTTTTTTTGTTTACTGCACCACAAACCCACTGAAAACACAACAAAACATACAAACATCCACCAGTTCTTTTAATGGTTCCTTCATACTTTGTCTATTGGAACAAACCAAAAACAGGAGTTGAATAGCTCTCACCAGAGTGTATCTACAACCCTCTTTTGCACACTGGATCTATAGTTTCAGCTAGTACTTTGAGACTCTTTTCTGTTTCGATGCAGTTCTGCTTTGAAAGCTTGTGATGTAATTGGACCCAGAGGGTCGAGCAACTATCCCTACTTTATAGTCTTAATATTAGCTTTGTCTTATTTATCTTGTAATCCCTGTTCTATCTGCTACCTGTGTCACTGTACAGTACTTTTTCTTACTAACTGACGTTTGCATTTTTGTCTGTGTGTGTACTCTCTCGAGGAACATGGCAACCGCAGAGGAACAAGATCTCCAGACGCTCTGCATGGAACTCGTCCTTCGTGAACGGCAGATCTAGTTGCTGTTGTAGAGACAGACCAAACTCCACAGATGGCAGACGAGGCTGGAGGCGTCCATGGTCTTCAAAATACCAGAGAGTTGTCGTCTCCGTTGTGTTCTCATTGTTGGAGATTCTACTGTAAAACACTTCAATTTTGGGCCCAAAGAGTAATGCCACGGTCTCCTGTTTTCTAGGTGCTCGTGTCCTTGAGTTCTCCAGGCTTTCATTGGTTCTTCGGCAGCGTGACTCCTTCAGCATCATCGTTCTCCACTATTCTCCACCTGACGCCCTCAAGGAGCACTGCCGCACACATCTGGACACCTTTTGGAAGGTCCGTCGTTCATGCTTAGTGAATTGGATAGTTAGCAGGTAAGTCATTTAGTGTGTGTGTGTGTGTGTGTGTGTGTGTGTGTGTGTGTGTGTGTGTGTGTGTGTGGTTAAGATTATTATAATTATCCTCCTAATTTCAGTGTGCTTGTTTTGGATGCAATGGTCATCTAGGTTCTGTTGAGCCATTTTCATCTAGATAATAATGCACCCTTGTTCCAGGTTCTTCCAGAGAGTCAGCATGACCAGGGAAAGGCCGCCTTCACCCCCACAGCCTCCTTCACCTCTGCTAACCGGTTAAGTGTCCTCAGCACTTTGACTTCGGCGAAGGATAACTACTCAGGGCGGTGTTTTCATTGTTGGAGATTGTCTTCTAAAACACTAATTAATATCTGTCACAAAGGGTAACTCCAAGGTGCCAGTGTCCTGGATGACCCCTACTGCACGCTTCCAGACACCATATGGAAGAAGAACGCTGCCAGGATCGTCGTCTCTAGCCTCATGCCCATCTACTGGCGAGGGAGCAAGCCGTTCAGCTGACTCTTCACGCTCCACTGCTGGCTGCAGGTTTGGCATCCGGCCCCCTTCTGCAAAGAAAGGCTTCATCTGTTCTGCCTGGGGTCTGTTGTGCTCTACGGGAACATCAAGAAGGTGCTATGCCAGGACTGACTGGCCCTGCCCAGTCACACCAGTCAGGTAAGTGATTTACATGATTTACTTTATTCCAATCATTTATTCTGCCATTTCTCTGCTTGTAAGCCATTGTCACTTGCTCATGATATTTCTGACAAACCCTGCAGTATCTAACCTGTGTCGGTCCCTCACATTGTAACCAATAATTAGCAATGAAGTTATTACTGACGGCCACCTTAGTTCACCATGTCTTCTGAATCCATAGCCCTGAATGAATCCACTCCCCCAGGTTTTAACTATTACAGTTTCCTTCGCAGGTCTGGCCGTGGCGGCGGTATAGACACAATTTATGATAAAAAGCTAAATCTTTTTATCTATTTCATCTGCAACAGTGTGTAGCTGTCTGCCTGTCCTTCTCTGTCATTGGCCATCTGCAACTCTGTGTGTCAGTGTGTCTGTCTGTCCATCAACCTTATCAGAGGTAGCTTTGTTTACAAGTAAGGCATATAATGTCCCTATAAACTCACCATAAAGATCTGATTAATGTAACAGATGGTCTAGCCTGCGCCACACTCCCTAACCACAGCTGTTTGTATTAATGAATGGTGCATTAGCTCCAAAGCATACCTGCTTCAGATACTGAAAAGAACTTGTCTAGCACAGTTCCATCACAGTTTTTATAACTGGTTTTGTCAAGGCTCGGTCTGTCTATCTATCTGCAACTCTGTGGCTGGCTGTCTTTCTGACTATATTTGGCTGTGTGTATGTCCAACACTCTTTGGCTGTCTATAAATCTGCAATTCGTTCTGTTTAAACTCTGATGGCTGGATGTTTATCAATGTGAAACTTACTATCTGTCTGCAACTCTGACTGGCTGTATCCATCTGCAACTATGTCTGACGATCCGTCTGCCACTGTGTGACTGTCTGCATGTCCATGCATGTGCAGTTCAGTGGCTTGCTGTCTAACCATGTGCAATGGCTGGCTGTCTTTCTGACTGTGTGACTGTTTGGCAGTGTGTATGTCGATCTGCAACTCTGGCTGTCTTCATCTACAACACTGTCTGTTTATAAATCTGCACATCGTTTTGTTTAGACTCTGGCTTCAACTCTGACTGACTGTCTGTCCATCTGCAACTGGTTGACTGTGTGGCTGTCCATTTTATACTGTGTCTGTCTGCAAGTGTGTGTGGCGCTGGCTACATGTCCATGTGTAACTTTGTGGCTGACTGGCTTTTTTTTTAGTTTGTAATTCTGTGGCTGGACTGGCTCTCTGTGTGCGACTCTGACTGGATCACTGTCTGTCTCCATCTATAACTCATTCTGCTAAGGCTCTGGCACCAACTCTGGCTTCCTATCCATGTGCAACGCTGTCTGTCCATGTGAAACTGTCTGACTATCCATCTGCAACTTTGGCTGGTTGTATCAATCTGCAACAGTGTCTGACAATCTTTTTGTCTGCAACTTTGTGGCTGTCTACATGCGTCCATATGCGTGTGCAATTCAGTGGCTAACTTTCTTTCAATGTGCAACTCTGGCTGGCTGTTCTTCCATGTGCTGTTTATCCGACTATGCATCTGCAACCATGTTTGGCTCTGTGTATGTTCCTCTGCAACTTTGTACACCTTTCTCTGGCTGCCTGTTCATCTGCAATTCATTCTGTTTAGACTGGCTGCAACTCTGACTGGCTGTCAGTCCATATGCAATGCTGTGGCTGGCATGGCTGTCTATCTATGTGAAACTGTCTGATTCTCAGTCTGCAGTCTGTCTATAAAACTGCTGCTCTGTATTTGTTCTTTAATCCATCTACAACTTGTTCTGTTTGACCTGTCTACAAAACTGTTGCTTGCTGTCTGTCCATCTTCAACTCTGTCTGGCTGTCTCTGTGATGTGGTAGTGTGGCTTCACCAGAAGGACACAGCCAAATACGTCCAGATATGCTCCAGTGACGTTTATTGAATTTGTGCAAAAAAAAGTCAAAGGGAAGTATAGACAAAGTCAAAACAAAACATGAAAGAGCCAAGTCGCACATTCTTTACATGATAAGGCCTCAGTGGCCTTCCTCTGAGAGCTGCGAAGCCTCACATCTACCATGATTTTAGCTTAATCTGCACCAACTGACGTCCTATTTTTTTTTTTTTTCTACACAGTCCTTCTAGGCCAGGTGTTCATCCTTTGCTTAGCCTGGAGTGAACCAAGTGCCCACTATAGGGGTGGTCGTCACATCCTAAAATGACAATACAACATTATTTACATGTCTTGTTTACATGGCCATGCTGATGTATACTGGTAAGTTAAGCTAGATGTAATTAATTGCCTTATCCTAATGTTATTGGTGTGTTTTCTCCCCTTTATAGGTTAATTGTGGAAGAAGACCCACTTGCCAGCGCTCTCATTCCTTTAGGATCAGCAGGTCAATGGCATGCTTAGTAATTGTCTCTATGTATGGGCTGGTGAGGGGTCCGCTACCAGTGACCGCATCACATCCGTCTGCAACTCTGGTTGGCTGGCTGTCAGTCCATGTGCAACTTTGCATGGCTATCTGCATGTCCATGTGCAATGCTCACTGGCTGGCTATTCATGTGTATCTCTGGTTGGCTGCCTGCTCTATAGCATCTCTGGCTGTATCTCCATTTAAAACTCTGGTTGCCTTTTCATTTACAACTGTGTGACTGTCTGCTTGGCCGTGTGTGTGCAATTCAGTGGCTGGCTGTCTTTCTGACTATGCATCTGCAACCATGTTTGACTGTGTGTATGTCCCTCTGCAACGCTGTCCATCAACAACACACTCTGGATGTCTGTCCATCTACACCTCTCTCTGGCTGTCTATAAATCTGCATTTAATTCTGTTTGGACTCTGGTCCAACTGTTAAACATGTTAAACTCACTATCCGTCTGCAACTGTATGGCTGTATCCATCTGCAGCTGTGCTTTGCTGGCTGCAGTGATGGATGTCTTTCTGACCATGCGTCTGCATCTCTGTGGCTGTGTGCTGCTCTGGCTGCTCTGCTCTTTGTCAATCTATACCTCTCTGACTATGAATCTGCAATTCATTCTGTTTAGACTCTGGCTGCAATGCTGTCTGACTGTCTGTCTGTTTTTCTGCAACTCTGACTGTCTGCAATTTAGTTTTTAAATCTGCAGCTCTGTGGTTGTTTTTCTGTCCATCTGCAACTCGTTCTGTTTTACCCACCTATAAGTCTGTAGCTCGCTGTCTGTCCACTTGCAGCTCTGGCTGTGATGTGGTAATGTGGCTTCAAACAGATGCGAAGAACGCTTCACCACAAGGACACTGAATACTTCCAGGCAAATTCCAGTGATATTGAATTTATGAAACAAGTCAAAGGAAAGTGTATATACAAAGCTGTCTATCTGCTGCTGTGTCACTGACACACAATTACAGTATTTTTAATGTCAAAGTATTTTTAAAATTAAAATAATATTTAAAGAATATGTATTACATTTGTAAGGATTTATAACCTCAAGATTGGATTAATGTAATGCTGCTCTGGTAGGAAGTTATATACAAATCATTAAATAAGCTCAGGGTCATTAAATAAGTTCAGAATGCAGCGACTTGGTAAAGGTGCACGTACTTGTCACTGTACAGTGTACACTGTACACTCTCTCCCTCTCTCTATCCACTGATATGCTGTCCTGCTCTGCGTCTTCATATTGAGTTATTCTCGCCTCACTGCATAGCTGTGTACATGACTGTGTTTACCTACACACACTTTCACATTGCCCTCACATTTTCATCATTTATGGCTTGATGTCACATTTGCAGCAGCTCCTAAAATGTACTAGTGTTTATTTTGTTGATTTTTATTCTTGTTCTGTCGTGTTGTGCTATCCGGTGTTGACCAGAGGAGGATGGGTTACCCTTTTGAGTCTTGGTTCCTCTCAGGGTTTTTCTCTTCAACTTGTGTACATATGAGATTTTACATTATTATTATTATTATTATTATTATTATTATTATTATTATTATTATTATTTAAATTACCACAAATGTCTAAAACCCTGCTTTCACTTTGTCATTGTGTAGAGTTGTGTAGAACTCCTATTGTAGAATAAGTCTGTAACAATCAATAATCAGGTCATTTGAAGTAAGAGAACTGTACAGAATACACTGAGTGGCACTGTCATTGTTAGGATTATAAGGTGCATGTGATCAGATGATATGACCATCTGAAGAGTCAATGGCAACGGCTGGTAAACAGTCATCCTGACTCCATCCTACGTTGACAACACAGCCTAAGGTGTGAGCCTAGCGCCGCCTTGACTGCCTGCGATGACGCTGACACGCCACACTTTGAAACTTTGAGCTCTGAAGGGCAAAGACTGTGACAGGAGAATTCCTGACTCAGCACCCTGTGACCAACCGTATTGGACTGATTGGACTGCTCGCTTCCCGCCACCTACAAGATCTGACCCAGGACACTGTTTCAGTTGTGGTGGAACAGAAATGGATTTGTAGGTTGGGAATGCACCCAGAACAGGATTGAACTCTGGACTATTTAGAACACTTTCTGAGTAAAATGGCTCAGAACATTGTGCACCCTTGACCTCCTTTCAGGCCCCCAGGAATCTGGTTCCTATCCTTTTTACACACAAGGACAATGCACACCACCTAATGTTTAGTTAGTCAATCATACCGATGTCTCTTGTGAGTTTCTGTGTTCAAAACAAAGTGTTTCAAGTGTTTCATTTCAACTGGCTGAGCTGTTCTCATGTTCAAGACTCTTACCAACACTACTTTAGGAAATGACCGCATGTGGTTGTCCTATGTAGCTTTTACAGCCACAGCGCTTCAGGACTGAAAGAAGGGGTGCGGACACCAGTCTTACGGCATGATAGAAATCCATGTTTGGTAAATGGAAAATGTTTATGGACTCTGTGTTGATCATATGGATTGCAGTGCTTGTGTTTGGTGGCTGCTGTATTATCCTGTGCATTCGAGGCCTTATTCTTTGAGTGGTAGATATGTCTGTTTCTTCAAAAATGTGTTTTGGCCACAATTCTGTCTCTACTGTAATGACCTTGATGAATTCTACCCGTGTCATTTGTACAGTAAGTCCTGTGGCAAGAGGTCTGAGCTTAGGGAAGGACATTTTTTTTATTGTATCCAATCCTTTGAGTATGTTTATGTAGTCAGGACTTTCCCTGTGAACCAAGACCTTGTTTTATCTAAGATGTTTTAAATTGGCTTGAAACCTTGTTGTTGTTGTTGTTGTTGTTGTTGTTGTTGTTGTTTCTTTTTTTCCAGCTTGCCATGATCTGTTTCCCACCTTGCGTATTGGATCTCCTAACCCCTTGGTTTTTTCCCCCCCTCCTTTCTGTTTTCTCTCTCTCTTTCTCTACCATATATTGAGATGCCCAGTTCTAGCTGTTCCATCCTTGTACCACCAGACCTGGCTCTCTACTACCCTACTGCCCACTGTCCTGATCTGGAGCCTCGTGTTGATTCATCTTCTCCTCACTGCATGACCATGCATACCTGTCTGAACTTCAACATTTCACTCACGTTTTCATCTTTTATGGCTTGACGGCGCATTTCCATATTCTCTTAATTCAGTATTGATTTATTGTTTTTATTCCTGGGTTTTATTTTAGGTATTTAAACCAGATCTCTGTAAAGCTGCTTTGTGCCTACACTCGTTGTGAAAAGTGTTTTATAAATAAACCTGAAATCAATTTAGTTTTTGCCTGTTTCAAGATCACTCCCTTTTTCCTATTATTTATTACTTGTTGACACTTTGAACATATAGCCGAGTGATTACGCCAACTGCTTGTACTTTCCTGCTTTAGAGAAACTGTCAAAGCTTGTATATCATATAAACTCTTCTATATTCTGAAAGCAGTGTGTGCAGTTTTTAATCCCTTATTTTCCACTTATGATATTAATAATAATACATTTAACATTTGCTGTTACTTTACTTTAAATCATTCTTTGTGTGTTATTATAGTAGTCTAGTGGTTATAGATTTAGTCTCTTTGTATGCCAGGCTATGTAGAAGTCATAAAAAATATTAAACCCTAACTGTTAACTTATGCTTATAGAGGTGTCTGACAGAATACTCACAACAGGAAGATCTTACTCGTTCTAAGTGGCCAGAGCTTTTTTCACAGCATATTGATTATGAATTACTTCAGTTGACCATATATTAGTTAATTAATTCAGAGTGGGAGTGAAAGGGGAACACACGTTTACTTACACTGCTATGGTAAATTTATCTTCACCCCTTTTCTCGTGTTTGTTATATCCTCTCTAATCTTCTCATCCTGAACTGAATTTAGAGCATCTATTAACCGATTTTGGAAAACCTTAAAGTAAGCTATGAAATACTTGGAAATCAACTCCAAGGTCGAAGGTGGGATGAGAAGAACCAGATCTCAAAACAAAAATATGTGAAAAAACTGGATGTAGTTCAGTTCATGACAGTCATGAAAAGGGAGAATGTCTGTAAACAGAAGAATTGATAAATCTGTAGACTCCTCACTTGAAGTGTATGTGTAAATGCACTGGAACTAAAGAAACAAACTGTAGCTGGTCTCTGAACACAAGGAAACACTTGCAGGGATGGACGATGTAAGACTTTAATGTAAACTGGGCAAAAGTAAACAAAAACAACAAAGCAAAGCACAACCGGGGGTACAGCAATCCAAGGGCCTGACAGTTACACTTATTGCACTGTATTTACACAATTCATTTATATAATTTATTTTACTATTAATAATAACGGTTATGTTTACAGTTTTACATATTTGAATATATTTATATTGCCATTATTGTTAATTTAGAATGAACAACAACAACAGTAATAATAATGATGTCCTTTATTCATTACTTGAAATTCCTTGTACTGGTCCTTGGCGAATAAAGAATTCTGATGGAGCTGGTTAACAACGGTAACTAAGGGGCGGGGCAGGTCGATTGTGACATCACTAGGTTCCAGTACTTTTTTCAGTGTGGAGAGCGTGAGAGACAGAAGTCACTTCATTAGTTAGACTGGAAATGGAGGAGAAGAAGGAGAAAGATGTGAGTGGAGCTCAGAGCTCATAAACACAACACTACTGATCAACATGTGTAATTAAGATCATCGTTAAGCTAATTATAATATACAGTGTTTACCATCAGTACATTTATTCATCATTAACTAGAGAGTGATTGTGGCTCAGTAATGTTGCTGTAATATGTGTTTGTTGCTAAGGTGTTGCTATGTCATATAGTTGGTACATTAGCCCATTCAAAATGTCTGGCTAATAGGTCTGTGTCCACAAACTTTTGTCCAATTGATGCTTGGTCCAGAAGCTCCTCCATGCACAGACAGGACTGGAGAGCAGTCCTCTGAACATTCCGCCATTCATTCCTATGGGGAGAAAATGTAGATCATTTTAGGAGAACTGTCAGTGGATCAGTTCTACGATGGGAGGGTTTTGGCCACAGTCATTTCTTTGGATGCTCCTGTTGCACATATGCAAAAAAAATACTAAAATAATAAAACTTATGAAGAACAATAGTGTGATGGTGACAATCACACTAATTAACATATTTATCATTTATTTACATAGTTAGAAATATATATGTTATCATTTATATCTGCATTCCTAATTCCTAATTAAGTAATTAGTAAATGAGAGGAGATTGTTAAACTGTGTGAACATAATGTGAAGGGAATGTTAAGAGTGAAGAGCTCAGCAGATGAGAAATGCATTAGACTGAGTTCAGTAGAACAGACTGGTGGAACCGTGTTAAGCAGAGTCCTGCTGTAGCTGTGATACTGAGCTCTGCTCTACACTTTGAGAAATGAGAGGAATCCTGCAGGAATAGTTACAATGCTGGTAGATTGTCTTTGCTTTGTAAATATAATGACATTGGGGGAACATCAGAGGAACATTAGAGTGGCTGGGACTCTTGGCAGAGTAGCCACAGTTCCAAATTGTCTCCATTTGTAGATTGTTTGCCTCACTGTAGACTGGAGGATTTCTAAAGTCTTTGAAATCACTTTGAAACCCTTTCCAGCTTAATGTAAATCAACAATTTCTGATCGTAGATCCTCTAAAAGCTCTTTTTGGCGAGGCATGTCTCACATACATATTCTTCTTGTGCAGAGCAAACTCAAAATGTATGAGTGGGTTTTATCAGTCAGAGTAGCTCTAGTCCACACCTCCAAACTCATTTTCTTATGAGGACTCCTTCAGTCACCTTTTTTGAGATCATTAAATCAAGGGTTCACAAACTTTCTCCACTAGCACTGAGGTTTTTATACTTGTTCTGAATGAAGACATAAATGATCAGAATATTTGTGTTATTATATTAGGCACATTATATTTGTTAATATACTTGACTTGGATTAGGATCAGATCACATTTTATGACAAATTAAATGAATGCAGAAAACCATAAAATTCCAAAGAGTTCACATACTTTTCTAGCTACTGTAATCTCACACAGACTTCAGAATTCAAGTTCACTGAACTCATTTAATTGTGTTACAGAAAACATTTTACTGTACTATAATTTCTGTTGATGGAAGTTGACTTTACTTATTATTTCAATAATACAAACTCAGGTCAGTTAAAAAATGTAATTCTTATGTGGCAGCAAATCATGTTTTTAATCCTAAATATTTAACACACACACACACACACATGCTATAAAAATAATCGAATAAATTAACCCTTGCACTATTGATTAAAGTATATTGTGGCAGATCCTCAATCATGTGGACTTTACAAAATGAAAAAAGTACATGAAGCCACACTGAACACTACATTAAGATTGTGATACTGCTTCCTGCATTTTATTCAGAACAGGCAGGCATGACTACCTGCACATCAAGTAAATGAGGTAGAATAACTAAAATTATAATCTGTGAATGGTCTACCAGCATTGGTAAAAATCCCAGTCCCAGGAAATTCTCTGACAGGGACCGCCAGCATTTATCACAGCTCGTGACTGAAAATCACTTTGCTTCCAGACAAGAATTGCTTCTTAAAGTCAACGCAGCCCTTTAAACCCCACTTCTGGAAGAACACTCTGAAGGGACCTTTGCTCACTTGTGCTCAGCAATGGTGAGAATTTCCTGTTGACTGGGATTTAACCACTGCTGGTAGACTCGTACGACCATCCGCTTTCATACACCTGCAAATTTTACTTTATCTACTGCACAATAACAGATGTAAGAACTCATTACATCCCTCATTACACCCAAGGTAATTCATAGAGGAATAGCGTGTAAAACTAGTGCCACAGCACCATTTAAGCTGAAGTAGAAAACAGAACAGTGTTTTAAAAGACAAAGAAGCAGCTGGACATTCATCAGTAGCTGTGATAAAGAACACGAGTGACTGCATCATTAAAATAAGTCAAATATTTAAATTTATCAAGCAGGTCCTCAGGAGTATTTGCATGCACCTCTCTTAAGAATAGTGGAAGACCTTTCAGTGCAGCAGTGTTTTGGGGCGACACAATTTCACAAAAAAAAAAAAAAAAAAAGCTCTGTGTAATAAAAACAAAACAAAAAAACACACAAACACACACAAGAACACATTTCTACTACATTTCTAACATTATCTTAATATGCATGACGGCAGCCTCACTCACTATCAAAGCCCAAAGAACTACTTGTTTACAGCAAGCAGGTACAGCATATTCTCTGCAAATGCTTGCCTTCTCACCCTGTACAGTTTAAGCAGTTTTGGTGCCTACATGTCCAATAGACAATAAAACTGCCTCTTCGGCTTGACTGCTGCTATCCTTTCAAACTCAGTGCATATCTAAAGAGAGACACAAAAAAGGAGAACAGAAAGAGAGACACATTAAATCCTGTTAGTAAGAATGACCAACTCCCGTATCACTCACCTCAACTCACACCAAGTAACAATACGATTTGAAATAACACCCCAGAATAAAGTGGCAACTGTGATAATAAAAACTTTGTATATTATTAGAATGCAAAATAAACAGCAATACATTGGAAAAAAACACTATATAAGAACAGTTATTTTTTGCAAACACAAATAAAGTAAAAGAAACTGTTTATGATATTAGAATGCAAAACTTTTAGAATAACAGCAAATAAAGTAAAAACATTGGATGTTCTTAGAATGCAAAATAAACACAAATACAGTAAAAAGCCACTCTATTAGAATAACTGTAAAGACAAATACAGTAAAAACACTATATTATTAGAATGCATTATAATGAGTGTCCTATTGAACTGCAAAATAACCAAACACTGAAAAAATTAAACAATTAAACAATTAAAACCACTCTTTTTTGCTGAATGTATAACGCAGGCAGGACCAAACGAAAGGAGTGATTGGGCCAGCCCAGTGTCAATCGGGCCACAGATCTACTGGTTTTATTGGCTGGTCAGACCAATACATAAATAATGAAAAAATGTTGAGACTGTCGGCCCAAACAACGCGTCGGCTCACAGGGAAAACGCCTAGTATGCCAGATGGCCAGTCTGTCCCTGGACAAGTTGTACATTTGACTTTTCCTAACCAAGTACTTTATACATTTTATATGTGTTGGACGAACAAATGAACATTTCATGCCAATATTATCTAATCTGATGTTCAGGTAACAAAAGCTACATAGACCAGCAGAAACACTCATGTGCATGATCTATGTTCAGACAGCAGTCCTGTCAGAAACTGAGCAATGTTGAATGAGTTGGGAAACTGTAGAGGACTATTATAAACGGCTCCTAAGAGTGAGGCCTTGTAAAATTCTGTAAAATTAATTTACCTTCTCAATTAAAAAAGTAACTGATAAGTTCTGCTAGTGACTAAACCTTATTTTACTGAACAAGCTAGTATGTTTTAACCAACTGACCCCACTAATAACTTCTGAAAAAACTGATAACTTTAGTAACTTTAACAGAAATTCTAACAGGAAAGAAAAATGAGATCTAGCTCAAACTGAGCCAACGTTCACTAAGTGCTTGTTCACTTGATGAACACTTCAATTGTGCAAACTCAAAAAGTCTGCTGTAATTTAAAGATTAGCCATTCTTGATTCAGCTATTACATTCTGGGTGGCCGTTAAAAGAAAATACAATCAACTAATCAATCAACCAATCAACCTTTATTTCCACTCAGAAAATACAGTTTTTACAGTAGATGAGGACTGAAGGAGAAAAATCTATTTTATTTGATATATTTTATCTAAAAGGAATGAAGGTAAATAAATTAAAAACATTAAAAATAAAATCAAGATAATAGAAGATTAAAAGTAAATATTATGATAAAATGAATAAACTAATATTTAATTAGTAAGGTATACAAATATGAATTAATATTAAGATATTAAGAAAAACAATATTAAAAAAGATTAATAAACAAAACTGACACAAATAAAACCAGAATATGGAGATAAAATATAAAATATGACAGTACAAGTCAACTTAAAAAAAAAAACATTTAAAAATAAAGTAGATCAAAGTAACAACCAACAGAAACTTAAAGTATAAGAATGAAATGAAATAAATGAATAAAATACAAGAACTAAAATAAATAAACTAATACATTATTTGGTTAGAAATGAAATAATTTTTTATCCATAGCAACCACTTGTCTGCTTTTCTGGAGGAACTGTCTCTCCTCTAGATCTGAATCGGGTCTCTGGAGCTCGCCGCTTGCCGCTAACCCTTGTGTGAAATCCTGACTCCTGACCTGGAGCTTGGAGGAATCACTGTCTCCGTGTTTAGCTTGTTTTCCTCTTTCTGTCTCTTTCTAGCGCTTATTTTTAATAGATCTGTTTAGTGATCTACTGCGTCGTACATTTACTAACTGCTGTTAGATCGTGTTTACAGTCCACAGGTTTATCAGAACTCAACAAAAAGCGGAGATGCAGTTTTACCTACAACAGCGTTTATTTCAGTGCCCAAATCAACTGCAGGCGGTAAGTTTCTACTTTATTAAGGCTGTTTCTGGACTTTTTGAGTGTGAGAAGTGTGGCATGTTTAGTCTAGACCCTTTTTCCTGCACTAGTGATGATGATGGTGTTTGTACTGAATGTGAGCTCGTAGCTCTGTGGAGGAGAAAGTGGAGCAGTTAGAGGTGGAGCATCATGGCTTTACTAAAGGATAGAGAGCAGGAGTCACTGCTAGCAGCCCCGGATGCCTTAGGGAGAGCTAGCACCCCCCACTCCGGCGTTAGAGCCTCACAGCGGGGCGAATGGGGGACGTCTCGGCGGCATAGCCGGAAAGCTAAGGCTAATGCTAGCGCTAAGGCCGAAGCTAGCCCACCGGAACACCGCGCTCCCCCCGATTCGTGTGTCAGACAGGTTTGCCCCGCTCAGCGAAACACCCGCTGAGGAGCCTGTTCAGAGACCTCTGGTCAGAGGAGACTCTACTGCTCCACACGTGAAGAGAGCTCGTCCTTAAGGGGCTCCAGCAGTGACCGTTAGCTGTTTACTGGGAGCCAGAGCACCAGACATTAGCGGCAACCTTAAGCGGCAGCAAACAGGAGCTATTCGAGGATAGTTATTGTTGAAATGGCTCTTCAGTCACTTCGCGCATTCGTTGAATTTGTGGAGGAAATCAGTCAGAGTCGAAGTTCTTCTCAAAACACCAAGTTTATTCAAACAGAAGCTTTCTGGAGATGTCAAGTCACCGCGCAGTGAGAGATGAGATCCAAAGTCTGCAAATAACACCATTAATTATATACCGAGTTCTACATTCTGAGTTCCAAGTTCTACATTCCGTGTTCCGAATTCCGAGTTCTGAGTTCCAAATGATAAATTCTGAGTTCCGAGTTCTAAATTCTGAGTTCTAAATTCTGAGTTCTAAATTCTGAGTTCCGAGTTCTGAATTCCGAGTTCTGAATTCCGAGTTCCGAATTCCGAGTTCCAAATTCCAAATTCCGAGTTCTAAATTCTGAATTCCGAGTTCCAAATTCCGAGTTCCGAGTTCTACATTCTGAGTTCCAAGTTCTATATTCCGTGTTCCGAATTCCGAGTTTTGAATTCCGAGTTCTGCATTCCGAATTCCGAGTTCTAAGTTCCGAGTTCTAAGTTCCGAGTTCTGAATTCCGAGTTCTGAATTCCGAGTTCTGAGTTCCGAGTTCCGAGTTCTAAGTTCCGAGTTCTAAGTTCCGAGTTCTGAATTCCAAGTTCTGAATTCCGAGTTCCAAATTCCGAGTTCCAAATTCCGAGTTCCAAATTCCGAATTCCGAGTTCTGAATTCTGAATTCCGGGTTCTAAGTTCCGAATTCCGAGTTCCAAATTCCGGGTTCCGAGTTTCAAGTTCTGAGTTCAAGTTCCGAGTTCCAAGTTCTGAGTTCTAAGTTCCGAGTTCTAAATTTAGAGTTCTGAATACCGAGTTCTAAGTTCTTAATTCCGGGTTCTGAGTTCCGACTTCTAAGTTCTGAGTTCGGAATTCCGAGTTCCAAGTTCCGGGTTCCAAGTTCCGAGTTCGGAATTCCGGGTTCCAAGTTCCGAGTTCGGAATTCCGGGTTCCGAGTTCGGAATTCCGGGTTCTAATTTCCGAATTCCAAATTCCGATATCCGAGTTCCAAATTCCAAGTTCCGGGTTCCAAATTCCGAGTTCCAAGTTCCGAGTTCGGAATTCCGAGTTCCAAGTTCCGAGTTTGTTATTCCAAATTCCGAGTTCCAAATTCCAAATTCTAAGTTCTGGGTTCCAAATTCCGAGTTCGGAATTCCGGGTTCCAAGTTCCGAGTTGGAAATTCTGAGTTCCAAGTTCCGAGTTCGGAATTCCGAGTTCCAAGTTCCGAGTTCCAAGTTCCGAGTTCCAAGTTCCGAGTTCGGAGTTCCAAGTTTCGAGTTCTAAGTTCCGAGTTCGGAATTTCAAGTTCCGAGTTCGGACTTCCAGGTTCTAAGTTCCTAGTTAATTAATAAGTTAGTTCCTAGTTCCCAAAGTTAGTGTAAAGTTCCTAGTTCTAAATTTCGAGTTCCGAATTCCGAGTTCTATATTCCGAATTCCTAGTTCTAAGTTCCGAGTTCTAAGTTCCGAGTTCTTAATTTCTGAGTTCTTAATTTCTGAATTCCGAGTTCTAAATTCTGAATTCTAAATTCTGAGTTCCGAGTTCTAAGTTCCAAGTTCTACATTCTAAGTTTCAAATTTCGAGTTCCGAATTTTGAACTCTAAATTCTGAATTCCAGGTTCTAAGTTCTGAGTTCTAAATTCCGAGTTCTACATTCTGAGTTCCGAGTTCTACATTCTGAGATCCAAGTTCTACATTCCGTGTTCTACATTCCGTGTTCTGAATTCCGAGTTCTGAATCCCGAGTTCTAAGTTCCGAGTTCGGAATTCCAAATTCCGAGTTCTGAATCCCGAGTTCTGAATCCCGAGTTCTAAGTTCCGAGTTCGGAATTCCAAATTCCGAGTTCTGACTTCCAGGTTCTAAGTTCTTAATTCCAGGTTCTGAGTTCCGCGTTCCAAGTTCCGAGTTTGGAATTCCGGGTTCCAAATTCCGAGTTCTAAATTCTGAATTCCGAGTTCTAAATTCTAAGTTCCGAGTTCGGAATTCTGAGTTCGGAATTCCGAATTCCGAGTTCTAAATTCTAAGTTCCGAGTTCTAAATTTCGAGTTCCAAATTCCGAATTCCAAATTCCGAGTTCTGAATTCTGAATTCCGGGTTCTAAGTTCAGAGTTCCGAATTCCGAGTTCTGAATTCCGAATTCCGAGTTCTGAATTCCGAATTCCGAGTTCTAAATTCTAAGTTCCGAGTTCTAAGTTCCGAGTTCTAAATTCCGAGTTCTGAATTCTGAGTTCCAAATTCCGAATTCCAAATTCCGAATTCCAGGTTCTAAGTTCAGAGTTTTAAATTCCGAGTTCCAAATTCAGAGTTCGGAATTCCGGGTTCCAAATTCCGGGTTCCAAATTCCAAATTCCAAATTCCGAGTTCCGAATTTCGAGTTCCAAATTCCAAATTCCGAGTTCTAAATTCTGAATTCCGAGTTCCAAATTCCGAGTTCCGAGTTCTACATTCTGAGTTCCACGTTCTACATTCCGTGTTCCGAATTCCGATTTCTGAATTCCGAATTCCGAATTCCGAGTTCTAAATTCTAAGCTTCGAGTTCTGAATTCCGAGTTCTGAATTCCGAAATCCGAGTTCTAAATTCTAAGTTCCGAGTTCTAAATTCCGAGTTCCAAATTCCGAATTCCAAATTCCGAATTCCGAGTTCTGATTTCTGAATTCCGGGTTCTAAGTTCAGAGTTCCGAATTCCGAGTTCTAAATTTTAAGTTCCGAGTTCTAAGTTCTGAGTTCCAAATTCCGAATTCCAGGTTCTAAGTTCAGTTTTAAATTCCGAGTTCCAAATTCAGAGTTCCAAGTTGCAAATTCCGAGTTCTAAATTCTGAGTTCTTAGTTCCGAGTTCTAAATTTAGAGTTCTGAATCCCGAGTTCTAAGTTCCGAATTCGGAATTCCAAATTCCGAGTTTGGAATTCCGGGTTCTAAGTTCTTAATTCCGGGTTCTGAGTTCCGACTTATAAGTTCTGAGTTCGGAATTCCGGGTTCCGAGTTCGGAATTCCGGGTTCCAAGTTCCGAATTCCAAATTCCGATATCCAAGTTCCAAATTCCAAGTTCAGGGTTCCAAATTCCGAGTTCGGAATTCCGAGTTCCAAGTTCCGAGTTCGGAATTCCGGGTTCCAAGTTCCGAGTTCGGAATTACGGGTTCTGAGTTCCAAATTCTAAGTTCTGGGTTCCAAATTCCGAGTTCGGAATTCCGGGTTCCAAGTTCCGAGTTGGAAATTCTGAGTTCCGAGTTCGGAATTCCGAGTTCCAAGTTCCGAGTTCTAAATTCAGAGTTCTGAATCCCAAGTTCTAGGTTCCGAGTTCAGAATTCCAAGTTCCGAGTTCGGACTTCCAGGTTCTAAGTTCTTAATTCTGGGTTCTGAGTTCCGAGTTCCAAGTTCCGAGTTCGGAATTCCGAGTTTGGAATTCCGGGTTCCAAGTTCCGAGTTCGGAATTCCGAGTTTGGAATTCCGGGTAACAAGTTCCGAGTTTGGAATTCCGGGTTCCAAGTTCCGAGTTCGGAATTCCGGGTTCCAAATTCCGAGTTCGGAATTCGGGGTTCTAAATTACGTGATCGGAATTCGTTGTTCTAAGTTCCGAGTTCTAAATTCAGAGTTCCGAATTCCGAGTTCTGCATTCCAAGTTCCGAATTCCGAGTTCTGCATTCCAAGTTCCGAATTCCGAGTTCCGAATTCCGAGTTCTAAATTCCGAATTCCGAGTTCCACATTCTAAGTTCCGGGTTCCAAATTCCGAGTTCCAAATTCCGAGTTCGGAATTCCGGGTTCCAAGTTCCGAGTTCCGAATTCCGAGTTCTGCATTCCAAGTTCCGAATTCCGAGTTCCGAATTCCGAGTTCTGCATTCCGAGTTCCAAATTCAGAGTTCTAAGTTCCGAGTTGCAATTCTGAGTTCTAAATTCCGAATTCCGACTTCCAAATTCCGAGTTCCAAATTCCGAATCCTTAGTTTCAAATCCTAAGTTCCAGGTTCCAAATTCCGACTTCCAAATTCCGAGTTCGGATTTCCGGGTTCTAAGTTCCGAGTTTGGAATTCCGAGTTCCAAGTTCTGAATTCCGGGTTCAAAGTTCCGAGTTCCGAATTCTGGGTTCCGAGTTCCGAATTCCGGGTTCCGAGTTCTGCATTCCAAGTTCAGAGTTCCAAGTTCAGAGTTCTAAATTCCGAGTTCCAAATTCCGAGTTCTGAGTTCTAAATTCAGAGTTCTAAGTTCTGAGTTGCAAATTCTGAGTTCTAAATTCCAAATTCCGAGTTCAAAATTCCGAATTCCGAGTTCAAAATTCCGAATTCCGTGTTCCAAATTCCGAGTTCTAAATTCCGAATTCCGAGTTCCACATTCTATGTTCCGGGTTCCAAATTCCTAGTTGCAAATTCCGAGTTCCGAATTCCTAGTTCCAAATTCTAAGTTCCGGGTTCCAAATTCCGAGTTCCAAATTCCGAGTTCGGAATTCCGGGTTCCAAGTTCCGAGTTCAGAATTCCGGGTTCCAAGTTCCGAGTTCTGAGTTCCAAATTCCGAGTTCTAAATCCCGAGTTCCGAGTTCGGAATTCCGGGTTCCAAGTTCCGAGTTCAGAATTCCGGGTTCCAAGTTCCGAGTTCTGAGTTCCGAGTTCTAAATTCAGAGTTCTAAATCCCGAGTTCTGAGTTCCGAGTTCGGAATTCCAAATTCCGAGTTCGGAATTCCGGGTTCTAAGTTCTGAGTTCCAAATACCGAGTTCCAAATTTCGGGTTCTAAGTTCTTAATTCCGGGTTCTGACTTCCGACCTCTAAATTCCAAATTCCGAGTTCGGAATTCGGGGTTCCAAGTTCCAAGTTCGTAATTCCGGATTCCAAGTTCCGAGTTCGGAATTTGGGGTTCTAAATTACGAGAAAAGAATTCGGGGTTCTAAGTTCCGAGTTTAAAATTCCGAATTCAAATTTCCAAGTTCCAAATTCCGAGTTCTAAATTCTGAGTTCCGAGTTCCAACTTCCGAGTTCCAACTTCCGAGTTCCAACTTCCGATTTCCGAATTCCGAGTTCTGAATTCCGAGTTCCTAATTCCAAGTTCTAAATTCTGACTTCTGAATTCTACATTCCGAGTTCTAAATTTTGATGCGACGAACTCAGATCTCGGAATTTGGATCTCGGAATTCGAAATTTGGAACTCGGAATTTAGAACTTGTCATTCGGAACTTGGAATTCAGAATTTGGAACTCGGAATTTAGAACTCGGAATTCGTAACTCGGAATTCGTAACTCGGAATTTGGAACTCGGAATTTAGAACTCGGAATTCGAAATTTGGAACTCGGAATTCGGAACTCGGAATTCGAAATTTGGAACTCGGAATTCGGAACTCGGAATTTAGAACTTGGCATTTTGAAACTTTGAATTCAGAATTTGGAACTCGGAATTTAGAACTCGGAATTCGGAACTCGGAATTTAGAACTCGGAATTCGGAACTCGGAATTTGGAATTCGGAACTCGGAATTCGGAACTCGGAATTTAGAACTCGGAATTTAGAACTTGGAACTGTCTCTTTTTCAACAACAGCTACATTCTTTTATAAACATCTCCTACAGAAATGGTACATTTATCTTCTGAGGTGTATTTTTATTTATTTTAACTGTACATAATTTATATATGTTCATATTTTAGTTTCAGGATTCGAGGAATCGTTCCTCTGCAGGTCAGTATGGCCTCAGGAGGAAACTAGTACCTACTAGACGGCTGAGAGGGTACTTGGAGGAAGCGTCTGCAGCTAAAAGTAGAGCTTCTAAGCCCGAAGCTCCAGAGATCCCAATACAGGTGTTGAGCTCCAGGCTGGACCACACTTGCATCTCCAAGTCTATCAGTACTCCTCAGCAGGTAATTCACACACCAGCGCAACCTAGAACCCCTTCAACCATGATCCTCCCTCATTTAATAGACTCCTCTTTCAGATCAGAGGTAGTAAAGCTCCTCTGTAGATGTATTTTTAGGTCCTAAAACAACCAGTTTAAGAAACAGATCAGGAACATTCATACATGATTCAACTGAAGAGGTTTTCAGAAATCAGGTTCTGAATCTTCTTGTTGTGCTTCCTGCTGTTGATTTAGACTGTCGTCAGTCTACCCACTGCTCCTGACTCAGTCCCAGAGACGAGCTGCTGGTCTATGGCCTCAGTATGAGGGACTACCATAGTGTGGATCACTCAGGACAGCTTCGGCCCTACAGTCTGCACCTGGGCTTCCAAATTAAACAGTGTCTGTGGGAGGAGCTACAAAATGAGATGCTGCACCATCAGACTTCATCATTGGTATGCTGTTCTTTTTAAGATGGGCAGTGTTATTTTTACACCAGACATACCTTTTGGAATTATGGTCAGAACGTTCAACCAGGATCATCAGCCCATCGTAACACATTTGTTCACTTGGGTTTGGGAGATTGGATATGTGTCTATCTGTCCAAGCTTGGACACCTTTATCTGGGGTTAATTAAGGCTCTTTTTTTGATGGTAGGTGTGAGCTATCGACTATTTAACCTGAGTTTAATTACACTTATGCAAGTATGTTTTTAATCATAAAATGTTAATCTCATTGTTTTTCACGTTGTTATAGGTTGATGTTTCACATGTAAAGTGTTGGACATGATATATCTTGTTTTATTCTTAAAAACCTGCTGTATTACAGGTATGTGTTCTGTTACTAGGCAAGTTTCTGGTTGTAAAATCTCTAATCTGAAAATAAACAAAATCTTGTGGTTTTCAGTTTTGCTTTGATGCATTTTGATGATAATTGCAAGCAATGTTCACAATTTCAGTCAAATTAACTTTAATTGGAGCAAACTGATCATTTATTAATGAGCTACACTGAACACATTAGTCTTGGGACTCATTTGTACTTAATGACAATTTTGATTGGAAATTAAATAAGTCTGCTCTCTGACTTTGGTGCATTACTGTAGGGCTGTATGTCAAAACAATAACTATTATTGTGTTTTAGATCAAGGATGGAAAGACAGGCAATGAGTTGCAGGAAGCTGTGACTGCAGCACCATGTCTGGTAAGTCTCGCAGGATGCAGCTGTAAGACAGCGCTGACCACAAAACTAGAAGACATGGTATGGTATAAACATGTTAATTAATGGCCACATGTTTAATCTTTTGTCTCTTTTATTAACTTAACTATGTGTTCGTTAAGTGTGTTTTGTTTGTTTGTTTGCTTTTGTTGGGTTTTTCCCCTCTTTTTCTCCCCAAATGAAATAGTGGTTTTATAATGTAATTCGCCTTCATATTATCCTACATTTCCCTTAAATATCCTTGAATCTGACTGTGATGCAAAGTATTATATATACACATATATACATTTATTTGTTGTTTTTTTTTTACTAGAGGCAGTCATCTTGGAAGAAATCCTCATCTTCACAACTGGCTGTGACTCCATTCCTCCTCTGGGCTGTTCCCCTTGACCCTCTTGAGAGTTTGAAGAAAACTACATGTCCACCTTACATAACAACTTTACATTAGCCATGGACTTTAAAATGCAATGGTGCAGAGTTTGGAAAAGCATGAATAGGTTTGTGTCCTCCAACACAATAGCTGCAAATTCTCAGTTATGTATTTTTATCTTGGAGTTTCTATTTTTATGCTTTCCCTAAACTTAAAACTCAGTAAAGAACTTACAACTGGTTAGTGATTTCCATGTTCAGAGCAGACTGAAAATTATTGTAACAAGAAAAACAAAAAAAATCAAATGTTGGTGTACTAGTATAAGAATGAGGATGATAATGCATCTAAAACAATTTACATTTTACAATGGATTATTAATACATAAAATTTTTAGATTTTCTATTTCTGATTGTTTTATTAGCATATTCAGAATTTCAAAATTGATATCAATAGTTAATTGTAATAATGACATTTTGAGGCATTATTTGGTACTTTTTTTTTAGTCCCCATTAACTAGCCCTCAACTAAATGTTGTGAAATTAGCTGGTTGTTGATTGTATGTACTAACAGTAGCACTTTAAGAATTACTAAAAGCAATCACAGCTGAATGTGTTATTGACGTGTGGCTGACAGGGGGCGCATGGTGGGCCCAAAGGAGAGGCAGAAAAAAGGCTTACAAAAGAGTAAACTTAAACCACCCCGAAGAGGAATTTATTCATAACAGCAAGCTAATGAACTGAAGCTAGCACAATGGGGAACCAGCGGGACACTTTCAGTCGGCCGAAGGGCTGGACAGGGCGGCCAGAGGACCTGGAAGACGGCCGCAGGTTGGCCCAGGCAGCTGGGGTCAGTGGAGGTCGGCTGTGAGGTAGCGATAGCGAAGGGAGCCAGAAAAAAATCCAGATAAAAAAGGAACAGAGCTGGAGAGAGAAAACTCACACCATTAACCCAGCCTGAACATGGAGCATTGTGCTCACCCGACTGTTGAGGAGGCGGTAGTTTTAGGAGGTTGCTGCTGCAGCCGGGAATGGAGGACAGGTTCTGTCCTTAGCGGTTTCCAGCCTCGCACCCTTCAACAGCTCCGCCCCCTGGACATGTGGCCCTGCTTGGCGCCCAAAACAGTGGTGCTGATCCAGCAGCTTGGTTCAGCACCTCGCACAGCGTGTTGTTGCTGGGCGCGCTTGTGTGACCCAGGTTACAAAAGCTTGATTAAAGTCAATTTTATTAATAAAAAAGATCACACTTAAGATACAGAGGAATTAAACTAAGAATGACTCATTCTTAATTAGATGAAAATAAAAGATTAATGACTGTAAAATAATGAATTTATGAGCAGTACTGAAACTAGATCCAAGCTGAGATTAGATAAGATGCTGAGAAAATAATGAATAAATAAATCAAGACACAAATATTTGAGGAAAAGAAACTTTATTCACATTTTTGTTCAGCACGCTACACATTTCAGTCAATAAGGTGATCAGGTGAAATGCGCGTGGCCGTCACAGACGCGCTGCACGAAATGAAATGAAATGAATGGAGCATTTTGCTTTATTTTTTTTTTGTGCACAGAAGCTTCAAATATTGTAAATAAGTTTAATTAATAGTTCATACTGTGTATAAGTGCAGTTAATAGTGGTTGGAGTTGATATTTGTGTTCATAGAGAATTAAAACTTGAAATGAACTGAGATTTATCATCTATTATAGGTTAGGGTTTTTTTTTTTACTGCTGTTCAAATTAGACCTTTCTACGTTGGATGGCGAGCCTCCCTGAACTCGTATCCAGGAAAGCTGTTCACAAGCACTGTGGATGCTGATTTGTGAAGGTTTTAGTTTTGTTTTTTTATTTTGCAGGTTGCAAGTCCTCATCCCCAGTGCGGTAGGAGGAAGCTCTTACCTTTTCCACAGACTGAACTTCTTGCACTTACACACATCCAACTGCAGCCTGTGAAACACAAGGACATTGCTGAACTAACCACTGTGGGGCGGACCGGCTGGGCCTACCTAATAACATAATGTTCATATTCAAAAGATTACCCTATTTATTTTATTAGTTATTTGTGTTAATGGTGAAAATCTATGGTCTTAACTGGAAAAGTTTAAATGGAATTTTGCTAAACTTTATACAATTAAAAATAAATTGCCATAAAAACAACTAAGATTAACTTATTAACTTAATTACTTATTTAACATTACTAACTGCTGATAATTATGACAAACAATGTATCTTTAAATGTATTTCTAAAAATGTTTTCTTTTATTTACATTTTATTTACTTTAGTAATGATAAACCTATTACTGTGAAAGCTAACAACTCAGGAAAGTAAATGCGGTCAGATAAAATGACTGAGCTCAACTAATTGTGATCAGGTAATTAAAGGCTTAAAATGTTGTAGAAATTACAATGTGTATTGTACTGTAGCAGAAATTAGGAGTGCTATAGCAAACCATGAATTATTTATTAATTACTAAATGTCCAAGTCATTGATTTTATTAATGTATTCCTGAATTATATTGAGATTTACCTGAGATTTTCATCCAGGACTGTAGAATTTACTTCACTGATTGTCTCAGTTTAGACTCCAAATGAATAAAGCTTACCTTCATTCATATTTCAGTTCAGAATTAAATTCGGTCTCAATTCTGAAGGCAGTTCTATCACCCAGGGACCCAATCTCTTTGTATACACTCACACAAGAGATGCCAGTTTATAATGAAAAAAGCGTTTATTGAATAAACCTGTAATAAGAGAGAGAGGATTTCAAGTTCACAGCATTGGAGATAGATATGAGTTCAGTGTCAAAGTCAGCTTTATTGTAAAAACTGCTGTATGTACAGAACATACACAGGACTCAAATTGCGTTACTCTCAGACCCACGGTGCAACAAAATAAACATCAAACATGTAAACATTAAATAACACAAAGCAAAGAAATGGTATTATGCTGGTTTTAGGAATGTAAGAGTTTACGTGTTTGTATGGATAAATAGAGCTCCCTAAAAAAAGACAGAGTTAGTTCTGAGAAGATTTTATGGAGAGCAGAGAATGTTGAGCAGTATCAGAGTGTGTCTGATGACTGGAAAGTTCTGGGATAGACTCATCTTTGTGAGGGGCAGTTTTCCTTGGATCAGAAATGGCAGTCTTGGGCATAGAATATGTTACCTGGGTCTGTTGAAAGGTTAGCGTTGGTCAAGAAACAGATGTCTTTCCTAACAGGGTGATGATCTCTGCAGCAAGAGTGAACATCAGTTAGAGTGCTCTGGAATGAGCACTCCTCTGTCCTCCAAAGAGGGGTTTTAAAGTTGTGTTCTCCCTTTTAATGATTGCTTTAATAACTTAATCTAGGACCCAGTGCCCTACAAAGGAGGAGGTGTCCGTGTCAGCGGGTTGGGGTGGATGTCTGGTTTAACTCATCTGAATCTAATGTGCTTTAGCATTAGTGCAGCATTGCAGTTGCTAAAGCACATCGTCCTGTGTCCAAGTGAGCTTCCTCCCACCTCCACATGGTAGGTGAATTGGCTGTGCTTACTTGCCCGTAGGTGTGTGTCTCTAGGTGCAGTAGCACCCTTTCCAGGGAGTGTTCTTGCCTTGTGATGATTTAGGAAAGGCTCCAGAGAAAAATAAGAAAATAAATCTGTGACCAATTGCCTGATTGTTGTTAATAGGTTAGTATGATGCTTACCTTGGTCTTTTAGGGTACATGGATTCCCGCACTCCAGCTGCCAGATTGCTGTGTTTAAGAGATACGTCACATTATTATAGCTTGCGTTTACACTCGTATTTCAAACAGAGGTTCCTGTAATGAAAGGGTAAATCAGATCATGCTGTTTATATGCTTGAAACCTGTACAGACCAAAGGAGCCAACACCTCCAACTGAGCTCAGCCTCTTTCTGACAGACCTGCAGAGGTTAAAGAGGTCAGAGAAGGTCAGATCAGTGAAGAGTGATACAGCTCTAACAGTCACACCAAGCTCCAGTCAGAGGAGGGGGAGTTTTTTCAGGAGGAGTTTAGGGCAGTGAGAGCTGTTGAAGTTAACTGGCTTTTCTTTATTGATAACTACCAATGTGGAGAACTGGTAGCGTTATGTTTACCTGAACCTCCATGCTGCTAAATATCAGGCGTTCTCCAGTAGATCAGCAGCAGTTCTAAACAGAGCTGTCGCAGTAATTACGTTACAAACTGATCGTATGATCAATGATTATGACCTCCATCATTTTGGAGGACATTGATAATGAAGCTTTGTTTATTTGCGTGTTTTTAGGACCTTTAACCAGGCAAGCTTTTCTGTTCTCCCCTCTACCAGACACACACACACATACACACACACACACACACACACACTGAGACCTTTCTGTTTATTAATAAAACTATTTTTGATCATCTATTATTCCATTACTTTTCCTAATGTTGTAGTTTTTGCTGTGGTATCGTTTCAGTATCGGTATTGAGATATTTAGGCAGGTATCGTATCTAAAGTCATAAGTTTGGTATCGTGACAACACTACTGTTTATCATGTAAATAGAAAAATATAAATAAGTAAATTACCTCTTACTTCTTATACTGAGAGCAGAAACCTCTGATAAAAAATAAATCTCTCTATCTGTCTGTCTGTCTGTCTATCTGTCTGTCTATCTGTCTATCTATCTGTCTATCTGTCTGTCTGTCTGTAACCCTGTTAAAATTAGGACCCTCTTTCTGAGCTCTTCTACAGAGGCTGTTCATTTGCCCCCCACCTTCTCTCCCCCTCTTCACTTCTTGCTCTCTTCAAGTGTGAGTGTGTGTTGTGTCCAGAGCTGATGCTGTGTTGCTATTTTTTGTGAGCAGTTATTGAAGTTAAAAGCTGATTAAGGGTCCAAAGGGGATATAAAATCCCCCATTCCTCGTTTTTTCAGTGTTCTTTAGTCCTGAGTTTGATAAACTCTCATCAGTTTCTGTTCAGTTGTGAAGAGAAACACCGGTGAGTTCAGACAGTGCTGTTTAAGGAGGGATTATGAGTTAGTAAGTGTAGATTTCCAAGTGATAAGATGTTTAAAGTGTTGATAAGGGAGTTAAAAGATTATTAAACAGCCGGAGTATAAATGTGGGAGACAGACCTCGGCTAGTTCGTTTCAGCTGCTAAGCTGTAGGCTAACAGGCAGAGGCTAGCGGGATTAGCATCTTGTTTAAGTGTAAATCTACGATGTTAAGTGTTAAATCCTGCTGTTTACGGACTCAGAGACATGCTGAGATGAATATGCTTGTCGTACAGTCTTGCTGAACTTAGTGTTTTGTTGACGGGAAAAGCGAGCGAATTTGTCCAAGAAGGCGAGCCAACCTGAGACTACACTTCCCAGAGTACTGCGCGACTGACGTCAGTAGCGCGCACACACACACACACACACACACACACACACACACACACACACAACCTTAGTCTATCCGGGTAGTGAAGATTTAAACACACTTTTCTGACACTTTGAGACGATATTACTCCAGAAAGGAACATTGATTATAACAAAAGGAAAAAACTGTTGGTTCACATTTCAGACTTAAAGGACTGTTATATTGTTGAAAGTTGAGTAAAATATCTCATGAATTCTTGACTCTGAAGTTTATTATTTTACTACCATTTAAGCTTTTGTTGTTAAATCTGAACTTGTGCATTTTTCCAGTACTGTTATTTTTTTTATAGAGCCTCATTATAACTCATTTATACCTCCTACTCCATTTTTATATGTTTTTTCTTTCCTATTAGCCACTCACAACTATTCACACACACATAAGAAGAAGGTCACATCATTTCTGTGAATAAATATATGATTGTATCTTTAACCCTGTACTCACTGGTCCATCGCATCTCTGTCCAAGCTCTCCTTAGAGTACCTAGTGAGATATCAACACTGGTCCAAACCCCTGAAGAATCCCAACCTATGGTTGATCTGTCACTCAATAGAAATTCCTATTGTGGTGTAACGGTTGGTGTAGACACTAAGTTAGCTAACGTAGCTCCTGTGTTACATTTACGCGTGCTACGTATCTGTCTATCTACCTAACTAGACAGATTTGATCCATTTGAAGAAATTGTAGGACAGTCAGGACATCTCTCTTTGTTTTATTTTAGAAACAGGTTTCTGTAATGAAAGAGAAAAGCAAAAATGCTGTTTATTGTTTAAATAGAAAAATGTAAAGAATTATTTGAATTAAATGACCCCTTGCCTCTTATACTAAGAGCAGAAAATTCAGAGGGATTCATCTATCCAACTATCTATATATTTATCTAGCTAGCTATGTGTCTATCCACCCGTCATTGTTTTTATCCAGTTGGTGAAATTGCAGCGCCCTCATTCCCCCAGAATCACCAGGTAGTTAACATGTCACATAGTCACAAGTCTCTACTGTGTATGGGCTGGTGATGAGTCAGCTACCAGTGACAGATACCAGATACCAGTACCAGATAATGTGCTGCATGAGGCTTGTCTGTCCTGGTTGTTCTTTAAACAGCCTAGCTGGTATCCTTTCCTTCAGCTCCCTCAGCTTGTCCCTCATCTTGAGAACGTAGGACAGGATGTTTAGCTTTTCAGTCTTTCTCAGAGCAAATGCTTCCGGGTAGCATAGACCCAGATTACTAAAATATGGCAATTTCCTCCCCGGCCTCTTGGTAAAGGGCGTATTATATCCATGGCAATCCGTGAAAATGGCATGTCAATAACTGTCAGACTTATTAATGGCACCCTGTCTGACTTTTTCTCAGATGCTATTAACTGACACTCTGGACAGACATTACTAAATTCAGCTATATCTAGCAGCTGACTTGGCCAGTAAAATCGACTTGCAAATCTGCCGTGTGTTTTAGCCTGACCCAATTGACCTGGCCACGGGTCCGAATGACCCAGCTTTAAAACTTCATCTCTGAGACATTTGGGAACCAGTAATCGCTCAACACCATTTTTGACCTAGAGCTTGTTGTCTTTCAGAATGAGTTGACTTCCCTGAGCTTATTCTCTTTCCTTAGCACAGTCTAAAAACAAGGGTTTGAGTGTTTCATCCTGCCTTTGCAACATTGCTATGTCACCAGGTAAGGCAAATGTTTCACTTATGGGTGTATCCAATTGTTCCACTATTTTTGTGCCTCTATTTTTTTCCTGTCCTTTTTGTTTTCTTGCATTTTGGTTTGACAGCATATGGCAGTTCTTTTAAAACTCAACTGTTTTGTTTGCAGTTTAAACCTTTCTAGCCTACAACCTTGTTACAGCCATAACCACTGCAGTTCTCTGCTCAGTGTTTAAAAGATATACCAGAATCGGGATATATTTCTACCTAAAATGACAGCATGAGCAGATTTTTGCATTATGTCTACCTTTAATATGTAGCTTTGGTTATTGATGTTAACTGTGAGTTTAGTTGTGGGGTATACCTGTTCATCTTTGTGTATACACCTGACCCCAAGTTTACCTGTACTCTTAAACTGGGATTCTGGAAGACACTGTGGTGTTATCATGATGTGACTAGCTCCAGTGTCAATAATGTTTTGTGTCCTATTTTTACAGGTATGGTTATCTCACTGCTGTCCTGTTCCTGAAAGCTTATTTCGGGTCTTGGAACATATCAAAGAGGATTTGTCCTGGTAACAAGCTTAGGCCAATCTTAAATCTTTTGGCCAACCTGATTTTAGCTAGCTGTGTTTAAACAGTTTGGCGATTATCTGTTGCCTGACTATCTTTGCTTCTTTTGCTAGTACTCCAGCGCCCCTTGTGGTGATAAATTCACTAGCGGCTTAGGACCACAACTGCCCCTGCCCCCAGACTTACTTGGAATCCATCTATCTAGCTAGCTATCTTTCTATCTTTCTATTTATTTAGGTAGCTAGCTATGTGTCTGTTAACCGGTCAATGTTTTTATCCAGTTGCAGAAATTGTAAGACAGTCAGGGTGTGCATCTTTCTTTAATTTCAAACACAGGTTCCTGTAATGAAAAAGAAATTAGATAATGCTGTTTATCATGTAAATAGAAACATATTAAGAATGTATTTAATTGAATTACCCTTTACCTCTTTTACTGAGGGCACAAAACTTGGAGAAATTCATTTATCTAACTATTTATCTGTCTATTTATCTAGCTACCTAGCTTTGTGTCAATTAACCCGTCCTTTTTTTTATCCATTTGGAGAATTTTTAGGAAAGTCAGGGTGTTTGTCTTTGTTTCATTTCAAACACAGGTTTCTGTAATATAAAAAAAGAAATCAGATAATGCTGTTTATCATGCAAATGTAAAAATATAAAGAATTAATGTAATTAAATGACCCCTTACCTCTTATACTGAGAGCACAAAATTCTGAGAAATTCATCTATCTAACTATTTATCGGTCTAATTTTCTAGCTTCCTAGCTATGTCAATTAAACCGTCATTGCTTTAATCCAATTGATGAAATAGTAGGACAGTCAGGGTGTTTTTCCTGTAATGAAAAAAAGAAATCAGATAATTCTGTTTATCATGTAAATAAAATAAAGATTGAGAATTTATTTAATTTAATTAGCCCTTACCTCTTATACTGAGAGCAGAAAACTCTGAGAAATTCATCTATCTTACTATCTGTCAATTTATCCAGCTAGCCAGCTATGTGTCTATTAACCCGTCATTGTTTTTATCTAGTTGGTGAAATTATTGGACAGTCAGGGTGTTTGTCTTTGTTTCATTTCAAACACAGGTTCCTGTAATAATAAAAATAAATCAGTTAATGCTGTTTATCATGTACATAGAAAAATATTAAGAATTATTTTAAATGAATTGCCCCTTACCTCTTATGCTGAGAGCACAAAATTCTGAGAAATTCATCTATTGAACTATTTATCTGTCTAATTTTCTAGCTTCCTAGCTATGTGTCAATTAACCCGTCATTGTTTTAATCCAATTGATGAAATAGGACAGTCAGTGTGTTTTTCTTTGTTTCATTTCAAACACAGGTTCCTGTAATGAAAAAAAGAAATCAGATAATGCTGTTTATCATGTAAATAGAAAAATATTGAGAATTTATTTAATTTAATTAGCCCCTACCTCTTATACAGATTGCAGAAAACTCAGAGACATTAATCTATCTGTCAATTTATCTAGCTAGCCAGCTTTGTGTCAATTAACCCGTCATTGTTTTTATCTAGTTGGTGAAATTATTTGTCTTTGTTTCATTTCAAGCACAGATTCCTGTAATGAAAAAAAGAAATCAGATAATGCAGTTAATGCTGTTTATCATGTAAATAGGAAAATATTAAGAATTATTTTATTTAATTGACCTCTTCTCTTATACTGAGGGCACAAAATTCTGAGAAATTCATCTATCTAACTATTTATCTGTCTAATTTTCTAGCTTCCTAGCTATGTGTCAATTAACCCCTCATTGTTTTAATCCAATTGATGAAATAGTAGGACAGTCGGGGTGTTTTTCTTTGTTTCATTTCAAACACACGTTCCTGTAATGAAAAAAGAAATCAGATAATGCTGTTTATCATGTACATAGAAAAATATTAAGGATTATTTAAATTGATTTACCTCTTATCTCTTCTACTGAGAGCACAAAGTTCAGATGAATTCATTTAACTATTTATCTGTCTATTTATCTAGATAGCTAGATATGTGTCTATTAACCCGTCATTTTTTTTATCCATTTGATAAAATTGTAGATCAGTTAGGGTGTTTGTCTTTGTTTCATTTCAAACACAGGTTCCTGTAATAAAAAAGAGGGAATCAGTTAATGCTGTTTATCATAAATAAATAGTAAATAGAAAAATATAAAGGTTTATTTTATTTAAATGTCAACCTACCTCTTATACTGAAGAGAAAATTCTGAGAAGTTTATCTGTCTAACTATTTATCTGTCTATTTATTTATCTAGCTAGCTATGTGTCAATTAACCCATCGTTGTTTTTATCTAGTTGGTGAAATTATTGGACAGTAAGGGTGTTTGTCTTTGTTTCATTTCAAACACAGGTTCCTGTAATGAAAAAAAGAAATCAGATAATGCTGTGTATCATGTAAATAGAAAAATATTAAGAATTTATTTAATGTAATTAGCCCTTACCTCTTATACTGAGAGCACCAAAAAAAAAGAGAAATTCATCTGTTGGACTATTTATCTGTCAGTTTATCTAGCTAGCTAGCTATGCTTCAATTAACCCGTCATTGTTTTTATCCAGTTGGTGAAATTGTAGTACAGTTAGGGTGTTTGTCCTTGTTTCATTTCAAACACAGGTTCCTGTAATAAAAAAGAGGGAATTACTTAATGCTGTGTATCATGTAAATAGAAAAATATTGAGAATTTATTTAATTTAATTAGCACTTACCTCTTATACAGAATGCACAAAACTCAGGAAATTCATCTATCTAACTATTTATCTGTCAATTTATCTATCTAGCTAGTTATGTGTCAATTAACCCATTTTTTTTTATTTATCCATTTGAAGAATTTGTAGGACAGTCAGTTTGTTTGTCTTTGTTTAATTTCAAACATGTTCCTGTAATGAAAAAAATAAATCAGATAATGCTGTTTATTATGCAAATTGAAAAATATCAATATCTCTTATACTCTTATATCTCTTATACTGAGAGCACAAAATTCTGAGAAATTCATCTATCTAACTATTTATCTGTCTAAGTTTCTAGCTTCATAGCTATGTGTCAATTAACCAGTCATTGTTTTAATTCAATTGATGAAATAGTGGGCCAGTCGGGGTGTTTTTCTTTGTTTCATTTCAAACACAGGTTCCTGTAATGAAAAAAATAAATCAGATAATGCTGTTTATCATGTACATAGAAAAATATTAAGAATTTATTTAATTTAATTAGCCCTTACCTCTTATACAGATTGCAGAAAACTCAGAGAAATTCATCTATCTGACTATCTGTCAATTTATCTAGCTAGCCAGCTATGTGTCAATTAACCCGTCATTGTTTTTATCTAGTTGGTGAAATTATTGGACAGTCAGGGTGTTTGTCTTTGTTTCATTTCAAGCACAGGTTCCTGTAATGAAAAAAGAAATCAGATAATGCTGTTTATCATGTACATAGAAAAATATTAAGAATTAATATAATTAAATGACCCCTTACCTCTTAAGCTGAGAGCACAAAAAAAGACAAATTCATCTATCTAACTATTTATCTGTCAGTTTATCTAGCTAACTAGCTATGCTTCAATTAACCCGTCATTGTTTTTATCCAGTTGGTGAAATTGTAGGACAGTTAGGGTGTTTGTCTTTGTTTCATTTCAAGCACAGGTTCCTGTAATGATAAAAAGAAATCAGTTAATGCTGTTTATCATGTAAATAGAAAAATATTAAGAATTATTTTAAGTGAATTACCCCTTACCTCTTATACTGAGAGCAGAAAACTCAGAGAAATGTATCTGTCTAACTATTTATCTGTCTATTTATCTAGGCAGCTAGCTATGTGTCAATTAACCCGTCATTGTTTTTATCTAGTTGGTGAAATTATTGGACAGTCAGGGTGTTTGTCTTTGTTTCATTTCAAACACAGGTTCCTGTAATGAAAGAAAAGAAATCAGATAATGCAGTTAATGCTGTTTATCATGTAAATAGAAAGATATTGAGAATGTATTTAATTTAATTAGTCCTTACCTCTTATACTGAGAGCACAAACATCTGAGAAATCTGACTATTTATCTATCAGTTTATCTAGCTGGCTAGCTATGTTTCAATTTACCCGTCATTGTTTTTATCGAGTTGGTGAAATTGTAGGACACTTAGGGTGTTTGTCTTTGTTTCATTTCAAACACAGGTTCCTGTAATGAAAGAAAAGAAATTTAGATAATGCAGTTAATGCTGTTTATCATGTAAACAGAAAAATATTGAGAATGTATTTAAATTAATTAGCCCTTACCTCTTATACTGAGAGCAGAAAACTCAGAGAAATGTATCTATCTAACTATTTATCTGTCAATTTATCTAGCTAGCCAGCTATTTGTCTATTAACCCGTCATTTTTTTTTATCCATTTGGTAAAATTGTAGATCAGTTAGGGTGTTTGTCTTTGTTTCATTTCAAACACATGTTCCTGTAATAAAAAAGAGGGAATCCGTTAATGCTGTTTATCATGTAAATAGAAAAATATAAAGGTTTATTTTAATTAAATGTCAACCTACCTCTTATACTGAAGAGAACATTCTGAGAAGTTCATTTGTCTAACTATTTGTCTGTCTATTTATCTAGCTAGCTAGCTATGTGTCTATTAACCTGTCATTTTTCTTATCTAGTTAGTGAAATTATTGGACAGTCAGGGTGTTTGTCTTTGTTTCATTTCAAACACAGGTTCCTGTAATGAAAAAAAGAAATCAGATAATGCTGTTTATCATGTGCATAGAAAAATATTAAGAATTTATTTAATTTAATTAGCCCTTACCTCTTATACAGATTGCAGAAAACTCAGAGAAATTCATCTATCTGACTATCTGTCAATTTATCTAGCTGGCTAGCTATGTGTCAATTAACCCGTCATTGTTTTTATCTAGTTGGTGAAATTATTGTGTAGTCAGGGTGTTTTATTTTTTTCATTACAGGAACCTGTGTTTGAAATGAAACAAAGACAATCAGTTAATGCTGTTTATTATGTAAATAGAAAAATATAAAGAATTATTTAAATTGAATTATCTCTTACCTCTTCTACTGAGAGCACAAAACTCAGAGAAATTCATCCATCTAACTATTTATCTGTCTGTTTATCTAGCTAGCTAGCTATGTGTCTATAAACCCGTCATTTTTTTTTTTTACAGTTGGTAAAATTGTAGGACAGTTAGGGTGTTTGTCCTTGTTTCATTTCAAACACAGGTTCCTGTAATAAAAAAGAGGGAATTAGTTATTGCTTTTAATCATGTAAATAGAAAAATATTAAGAGTTAATATAATTAAATGACCCCTTACCTCTTATACTGAGAGCACAAAATTCGGAGAAATTCATCTATCTAACTATTTATCTGTCAATTTATCTATCTAGCTAGCTATGTGTCTATAAACCCGTCATTTTTTTTTTATCCACTTGGAGAATTTCTAGGACAGTTAGGTTGTTTGTCTTTGTTTCGTTTTAAACACAGCTTTCTGTAATGAAAAAAATCAGATAATTCTGTTAAACACATTCTGTTTAGCTATCTAGCTATGTGTCTGTCTGTCATTGTTTTTATCCAGGTGGTGAAATTCTAGGACAGTCAGAGTGTTTGTCTTTTTTTCAGTCCTGTTTCTGAAAATAAGAAATGAGATAATGCTGTTTATCATGTAAATAGAAAAACATAAAGAATTATTTTAATTAAATGTCAACCTACCTCTTATACTGAATAGAAAACTCTTTATCTGTCTATTTATCTATCTTGCTATGTGTCTGTTAACCCGTCATTTTTTTTATCCATTTGGAGAATTTTTAAGACAGTTAGATAAATGACTGTATTAAATGAATTGTAGAACAGTCAGGATGTTTCTCTTTTTTTATTTCAAGTATCTTTAGTCCATCTGTAGTTCAGCTGTCTCTCTCTCTCTCTCTCTCTCTCTCTCTTTATCTATCTATGTATATTTTAGTCTGTATGTTTGTCTACTTCTCCTGTCTGTCTTTTTTCTATCTTTATTTTCTTTGTAACTGTTTCTTACTTATCAATTTTTCTAACTTTCTAATCCTACATAGATCAATAGATTAAATTTTTCACCACTAGCAAACTTTAATAACTGAGTCTGTCCATCAACATCATCAGCTTCTCAACATTACAACTTTTACCCAGTTAAAATTAAAACACACATCAGCAGCAGACTTTAAAAACCCAGTCAGTTCAGCAACCTCAAGACTAAAGCACACTGCCACGGCGGGCAGGAATAATGAAAAGACTGTTTGTCCTACATTTGCTGTCCTGATGTGTGGAGAGGGTGCTGGTTACATATCTGCTGCTGGAGGATCAGAGGAGCGACTGGGAGTTTAATGGAATGATTGATAATAGAACATTATTACATCATAAAGACACAGTTCTAAAGTTCCAGCAGCAGCTGTTTCTCTGACTTTTGAAAGATGCATTTGTGAACTGGTGCTCACCTGAGTTTACTCATGTATACACACCTGCACCAACACCTGAACACATTAAAATCACTCCTGTCATCAACAGGGTTCTTTCAGTAATCCCAAATCTGTCTTTAAATATGGGCCTAATGGTAATTTACTGTTACTATATATTACATTTCATGATTTTATATGTTATGCCAATATATCTATCTATATATCTATCTGCCTGTATATATCTATCTTTATTGTTTTTAATTGATCAGTGAAATAATCAGCCTGGTCTCATGGGATATACGTACCTCTGACCACTTTTTAGGTTTAAGATATAGGGGAACTGGGTCCTTTCTACTGATTAAGGGTGATTTATCTAGCTAGTAGGTAACAGCTAGCTAGGTGGCTAGACTAATGCAGCCTCTAACATAGCATCAGGTACACAGTGAGCTGTAGTTGTGGCCATTCTCATATAGTTTTGTGGTTAAATCAGAGGTTCTTCTAACATATCTTTTACCAAAAGCTTATACGAAGATAAGAGAACGGGAGACACTGTCTGCTCATTCATTAGCGTAGAGTGAGGTGTCGGCTGAGCTCGTACATTAGCTAGCTAGTGCTAGGTGGCTAATGAGGAGCGCTTGCTAGATAAAGCAGCTGGTGTTTTTCTGTGGTTGTCACGATGTGCTGGCTAGAGATCTCGTATGCTGTACTTACTGATTTCATACTGGATCTAATTGTGTGTAATTATGATCTTTCTCTTTTTTTTTTTTTACAGCTTTGAACTTCTATTCATCATTGATTCTCATTATCTTTCTCTGCCTCTTGCAGGGACCAGGTCGACACGTGGACAGGTGAGTTAATGGTAGAGTTTATGTTAGCTGGTTTTCTGGTTAGTTTTTATACTCCCTCAGTTAACAAATGTAAGCACAGTACAGAAACACACCATGTGACCTTAGAATTACAGGATTTTACATGATGGGTTTTGTAAAAATGGATTAATTTGATTATTTGAGGTTAATCATCTGAATGTTAGAACTATCTGGGCTGGTTTCCCAGACTTGCATTAAACCTAGTCCTTGACTAATAGAGAACTTCAGTGAAGATCACCACTGGAAAAAAGCTAGTTAGTGTCTCATGAGTCGCTGAACATTAACAAAAATGGTTCAGCTTCCCATCCTCTATGAGGAAACATACGTCATGTTGATTTGCATGTTCTGTGTATGTATGAAAATGTATTTAAAAAAATTCATTCCAGAAAATGCAAGAACATCTGAAGCTTCAGCTAGTGAACAATGCTTTGCGGATGTAAATGCACACCAAGTTATTGGTATGTATTTTTCACACCTAAAATGTTGTTCACAACAATTTGGAAGAGTGAAGCTGTTGAAAAGCCACCTGTCCTTATTTGTGCAGGTCTGTAATTAGCATGCCACTGTTATTCAGTATTTTCCTAATTCCAGAATGGGAACATTTGTGGTGATTTGTGTATCTTCCAAAAAGCTTTCCTTGAATGAACATATTGTCATCATGAAAAAGAAAAATTCTGTAGCATTGACCACTTCTCTTGCCCAGTTTGCACCCTAGATACAGTTGCTGTGTCTGTCGATGGAAACCGAACACTACATCATTTTAGCAAAATAAAGAGTTATGTTATTATTGATAACTGTAAACTGTCAGAATTTCTACGGAGTATCTCTATTATCTTTAATGTTTTCTTTAGAGGAACAGACATTTTTGATGGCATTTTTTTGACCAGTGATAAAGATATAGCAACATTTGTTGAGTTCATTCGTAAAAAGGCCAAGCCAGTAAGATATTTGTCAAAACACTTTAGACAGTACATAGTGAAGCAGGATTTAATTTTTGTATATATTCTATAATGACATTGTGTTACAGGTACATGGAAAAGGAATCTGTGGGACATCAACATGGGCTGCAGCCAGAGAGACCTCTAAAAAGACAAACATCATATGTGATGAAGAGGTCCTGGAGGTGGCAGTTTGCTTAAAGGTCTGAACATGTATTGGGGAGATATTTGCCAATCCTCCGTTTTTGCAAGAAGAACTGGCCACAAAAACAAATGGAAAGTTCTTCTGCACTGATATAATGTGTGGATATTGGCCCTATCTGCAGAAGCCGGCTCAGACATTCCCAAAAATACAAAACCTGACTTAGACTTTTCTGCATGCCAAGGGGCGTTCTACAAAATGTGAGGTAATTGTGTATTGTCTAGCACACAGTTAAGTATTTTACCATATTGGTGGTGTTTTTAAACTTCAAAGATTTAACATCTGATATAAATGCTGTAGGTGCAGCGGGGTGCCAGAAACCAAACAGGGGCAGGCACTACCATATTTAACAGCTTTTTGTCACGAATGGCTCTAACTACAAAATACATGAGTAAGGCTGGGAAGTAAACCTTTACTTACAGTGCTCATGTATTGTGCTTTTTTGCCCTACTTTTCATTGATCATATTTGTTGACTAAGCCCTGGTGAAACAGTAAATTTATCAGTTCCTTCATAATTACAGCTCGAGTGGATATGATCACATTGCATGTCAGGAGGAGGATCATCTTGCTGTTTTTTACAAGTATATCTTAACACCTGCCCTTTTAACTGATAGAGTGACCATGGCAAACAAACTTCAAAATTATTTGTATAATTGCTTTCTCATTGCATAAGTGATGTGACTTTCTCTATCAAAATGTTGGAATACTTATTAGTCACCATAAAACGAAAAAAGAGCAAACTATAGATAGATTCTCAGATTTTCTTGGCAAAACATTTATGGGTGTCGTCTTTTAATTTTACATCCCACGTTGTTTAGTCATTTACTGTTTTGTCTTTATCTCAATATGTTAGATTTACTTTTAATGTCAACCACCTTAACCTGACAAATATTCTTTACAGCTCCACATGACCCCAGATCAGATGATCCAGTGGGGTTGCAACATGTGATTGAAGGCCTATTCTTGGGCATGCAACAGAAAAGGGGGGATCTATATTGAGTAACTGGTAAGTAGCCATGTTCAGGTTGCCTCCCAGACATCATGAACTTGTGGAATTAATTTTTAAATGTGAAATCTGTGACAATAACATTAAGTTGTAGGTAATTTAGGTAATTCAAATACAGTTCAAATACATTTTTACATGGAGCAAAGTGCCCCTTCCACATCGTACACTTAAACCCTTACATAATCTTTATACTTTGTTTATACTCTAGTGAGCATGTTCATGTCAGGTCCGCGTCGCCGCACCCATCCCGAGGGCGGTCCCGAACCGCAGACCACAGGCTTCATGTTCAAGGACTTTTACGTTGACACCCGATTCCTGTTATGTTCTGATTTGGGTCACCTGAGAGCTGGGGTACAAAAGGGGAGCAAACGCTAAGGTCTGGGCCGAGAATTACTCTTGCGATGCCAAGCATTATGTTGGCCTCACGTTCATGAGACTTCTAGGAGAGTCTACGGGTTTCGGTAGTGTATGCTCTATCGGAGCTGTTTCACATTCAGAGGGAGTTCGCTGTCTGGTTCACTGGTTGGTCGCCAGTGAGATTCGGCGTCCGGTTCCTTTGCACTCTAGTCACGAAAGTTTATCAGTGCCTGACGAGCGCGGTTAGGGTTCCTGTATTTGGCTTCCTCCCTCCGTTAGGGTGGCCCAGCCTCACTTTGCTCCCTGGCTGCCTACCAGCCTCAGGTGGCCTTCACGTTTTCACGTTTGTCTTGTTTATCCCTCTGTTATTGCTGCACTCTTGTGTTTTCCCCTTGTTAATTTGAATAAAACGTTATCATGCATCGCACCGTCCCTGCGAGTGTTCACCCGTCCATGTCTAGCTTAGCCAGCATGACAGTTCAATAAAAGAACCCCATTGTTTCTGCACGTTTTCCATTTGATCAGTTCCACTGACCATATAGGTCTTGTTGTACAGTTACATACTGTAATCCATCTTTTTCCCTGTGTACTTTGCCAGCACACCTTTACCTTTTTCTTTAGTATTCAGGACCTCCACAAGACTATCATTTCCAGATGTTGTAGTGAAGAAACTAGCATGAGCAAGTCCGATTTGTAATGTAAGCCAAGAGTGATAGTTGGTCACAGGAGGCTGTTGACTGGATATTTGTGATTGGTGGACTATTCTCAGTGACACTGAGCTGTTTAAAAACTCCAGCAGCACTGCTGTGTGTCTGACTCACTCGCACTGGTGCAACACACACTAACACGCCACCACCCTGTCAGTGTTACTGCAGTGCTGAGAATAATCCACCACCCAGATAGTACCAGTTTATTGCACTGGTGTGACTGAATCAGACACAGAAGTGCTGTTGGAGTTTTCACTGTTCACTCTATAGACAAACCGAGCTTGTCATTCTGCTTTGGAGACGTTTGCTTGTAATTGTACACACCTACCAACTTGGTAGGAGTGTCTAATCGAGTAGACAGTGAGTGGACACAACGTTTAAAAACTCTAGCAGCACTGCTGTTTCTGATGTATGCTACGATTACTTTTGTATTCGCTGACGTTTTGACTTGGGATTCTGGTACGTTAATTTTGACATGAACCATTTTCGTGACTTCATTTAAACTCATTAAACTCAGACTTTCAAAGGAAAGTTTCAGATTCTGACAATGAAGACCATTAGACCTGACATTTTTACCCCCTTTTTTGCCCACTTGCACTAAACTGTGCTTTCAACCTCACAGAGTGACCATGTTCCAGACTCAGGAGGAAGTGACTGAACGCCTGACTCCTCTAATTAACTGTCACAGTGGTTCTGCTTTTCTTCCTCCACAATGTAAAATCAGTCACGCATTGCCTGTGTAGTCAGGACAGAAAGCTGCAGCACTAACATCAGATGTCAAATTATTAACACTCACACTGCAGGAGAACTGGAAATTACGTGTGGAGTGAGAGAGAGAAGCAGGAGCTCTGATGCTGTGTGCATCGCCTTTCAGTTCAGTTACACTCCCCTGCCAACCATTTCAGTTCAGCTGGTGATATCCATGCATTGAGTTGATGACGACAAGTAAGTGCCAGCTAGTTGGCTGTTCAAGTTTGTTCCTTGTGAGAATTAACTCCATGTTAAAGAATAAAGAGAGAAAGTCGTTCGAGCTGCAGTAAAGTTCTTGTTCTGTGCGGAAAATGGCTTCCGCCTGAGGACATAGTAGTGCAGTTCTCATGTTCGCCAAACATATAGGGAAGCTCTATATGTAACCGTGTGCATATTCTCTAGAACGTAATGTCCCTTAAATACTATTCCAGCATGAAGATGAAATTCCAGACTCTTATGAAAGAACCATGAAACTACAGGGGCCGATTTCCTGCACAGGGATTAAGCTTAGTCTTGGACTATATTTGGGTGTTCAATTGTTCAAGCTGTACAAGAAGAGCCAAAGCCAGCGCTACTTTTTGAAGGCTGAAGTTCTTTGGTGTGACAACCTAGCTGCTATGAACTTTCTACAAATCTGTGGTGCCATTGTGTGCTGGGCAGCAGTACTACAACAAAAGACCCAAACAGACTGAACAAGATCATTAGACTGACCGACTTAGTCCTGGGGGCTAAACTGGACACAGTGGAGATGGTGCTGGAGAGGGTAATGGGATAGGTGGCAAAGGTGTCCGTGATCATGAAGAACCCAGTCCACAAAACACTACATGGACAGAGAGCACACAATGGGCAGCAGACCTCGCTGCAGGAAAAACACTTTGACAGGTCATTTCTTTCTACAGCCATCAGATTGTACAAATCTACACTCCAATCCATCAAATTAATCTGTTACTCAGCATCATTGTACATCTGTATATCACCTGCACTGCATTCCCATCACTGCCTGTTCTGCTCTAGTCATCTTTTGCACAATACTGTGTTACAACAGTTCTGCATTAAGTACTATGCAGTAATACTGCAACTGTAAACGACCTCATCCGTGGATTACTGTTACTATCACACAGTAACATTAACTGTGACAGTAACTGTGGCTATGATAGTGGCAATAACTGTAACTTCAATACCTATATATGAGGGTTAGGGTCCTCTATAACAGAAATATGCTACAAAGCCATTCAGGGAAACTGAATATCTCTATACCAGTCCTTGGTGTGGTAACGTCAGACAAAGCTGTAGAACACTAGAATAACCAGCTGTACTGAGTACTCCTCCTCTTCCCTGCCCGCTTCTCCAACTAAAGTATAAAACATAGCCAAAGTCAAAGCGTATAGTTGTGCAGTTGTGAGGACAACCCACTTGGAGGCCAGTAGACTCAACTTTTTTACAAACTCAATCCCCTTACATCACTTCACACTAAACCTGCACAGTTCAACAACATTAGAGACTGAGTGCATGTGCGCATAATGAAGATATCTGTCAGGGGGTCCAGCAATGTGTGGTTGTCTCATGTAAAATGCATTTTGCAGCATGTAATGTCTGGATAAATGAGTGTAATTAGTTCTATTAAAACATTAACAGCCCCCATCATCTAGCTCACTGCCTCTTCTGTTTTACATTTATTATAGTCCTATTTTATTCGATTTATTACAATGGTCAGTGGCTTGTCTAGGCTGAGGTCTAAGCTAGACATAGGTTTCAATTTAAACTAATAAGATTATTTTGAATCTCTTCTGTCACATACGTGTTATTTGTGTAAAAATGACTGACATGAGCACTACTAAGGACTTTCAATTCATGGATGCAAACGTATGGATGCAGTTACTGCACAGAACCTGGCCCCAGTTTGAACATAAGACAGCTCTCATTTGAACTAAATTTCTCCTCATTTCTGTGTAATACAAGGGCAGGATGTCATGCTTTGTATGTTTTTTACAGACACTGATATGACCCCTACCGAGTGAAGCATTTCAGTGGTATTTATTTCATGGCATTATTTCCATTATTACATTCATGTCATGACATTTTCTATCTCTGTATTCTCTCCATCGTCTCGTGCCAGGTTTATTAGCATTCCAATGGTTGTGAGCAGCCAGGCCTTCCATGTCTGCAGAAGAAGGCATATGCCTTGAGCTTAGGACCAGTCCCCCCCCCTGCCCATTGTTATGGAGAGAATTGCAGAGAAGTGAAATTACACCTTGTCCTCAAAATGGAGTTATGTAATAACTGAAAGTTTGGGAGAAGCACCACGCTCAAACTCTTCCCCTCCATTACTTCGCGCTATAAAACGCTCCTCTCCCTTTTCGTTCTTGTGACGAAACTTGCATCCCACCACCACCCCTGCTCCTCCTGATCCAATTTTACTCAACCTCTACCTGGCAGGGGGGGGTCTGGCTTTGAATTCCATCTGCTCGAAGCCCCCCAGAACTCCAGCCCAAATTTCTCCAGTTGCCTCCTTGCCTCAGCTAGCTTGGTCCGCACTCGCAAACTGATTTATACTTAAATCATCATAGCAGCCACATACATTAATGTATAAATGTCAACAGGTACAGCGGCTGAGATGAATGAGCAGAAAGATTCATGAATGGATGAGTGGGAACACTGACTGACAGTTCAGTTGCCAGCAGGCCTGGCAAAAGCAGATGAACTGAAAAATATAATAGTACCAGCAGGAATGACCTCCTGTATCACTCCTTTACACGCCAGAGATGAAGATGTCTTTCATCTAAATGGATTCCTTCTCTCTATATAGGAGTGCACTTTTCTATTCAAGTGAATGGCTTCTGTGCCCTTAATTGTGAGTGAATTAGAGGCTGAATATTAAAGACATTGTATTAGACTCTTGAGTACAGAAAACGTGAACTCCATAGAGAGAGAGTGTCCTTTTTTTCACATTACTTTATGAATTGGTAGGTAAACAAAGTCCACTGAAATAAATTTCTCATTTCTATTGGATAGAAATGAGAAATAGGTGATGGGCATTTCTCGCCACCTATTGCAGGGCCTCCATCTGCCACACACCAACAGCATCAAAGGAATACTTACATAATTTAGTGTAATATTAGATACACACTGATGCACCTCCCCTTGACCCTGTACACCTCTGAGAGCAGCACTGAATTTAAGAGTCTTCTGTAGGTCTGCTGGTGGAAATGAAAGTGGTGTGCTTACACTTTTGTTGAGCATCTCCTGAAGATCACCTAGGAGTCCTTTAGAGGACAACTTCCAGCACTGTTTCAGCTGAAGTGGTGACAATGTACACCATCACAGGATGGATGGCATTAACCTCAAAATACACATAAGCTTCATTATGATGTTGCAAAAAAGTGTAGTGATGAAGGCAGTAGTGGAGAGTAAAGAACCTAGAACAGTCATAAATATCTTATAATAGACTATAAAAGACACAACTATTCATATGAAGTTGGTTCATCACATCACATTTGATGGCTCTGCTGTTTATCCCCATTATATTATTCCACTTACCCCCAAGAATCTTCCAAGAGCTTTTTAATAGTCATTCCCTCAGCTAGTTCTCCATGCTGCCAATGCAAAGGCTTTCATAAGGTCCTTCACGATCATCAAATCAGGTTTTTCAGGCAACACCTTATTGTGGGCCTCAGACATAGTATCCTCTCCAACAACACATGATTCCCTCATCAAAGACAAAATATCTGTCCCAACGATAAAAAGAGAATTACTCAAATCTCTCCACCAATATTACACCAACTACTCTTCTGTGATCAACCATAATTAAATAGTTCTTAAACAAACTTACATAAATGTTCTCCTCAACATCCCTCAGGAAAGAGCTCTTCACCATTAAAGCTTTGGTAACTTGGACATACTCTGCATTGGTGGGATACCTGCACATCAAGAGCAACAAAATGAATCAAATGTATCCAGTAATTCTGTTCATCTAATGGGGGGCATTTCACAAAGCAGGATTCCTCCGATTAGTGAGAAAATTTAAGCCCAGAGTCAAGCCTATCCAATAAGAGCTGAGGCACATTTTGTAAGGAGGTTCAGTTCCTAATCAACATCTGGCTCTAGGAAGTGGCCACTGCATCATCTGAAAATGCCATCCACTGCCACGTACCATATTACAAATGGCACCTGCCAATGAAAGACAGATGCGCTACATTAAAAAAGGCACTTTAGCAGAGTTGCTTACTTTTTTTTTTAGTTTTTACTTTTGGGGTTCTATTGAGCTGTTCTCCAGAAAGAAGCTGGAGTCTTGCCTCAGCACTGTGAATGACACTTTGGGTCTGTTTACTCCTGCCATAAAGAGCCGCACATCAAACAAGTTACAGCAGCTTCAAGAAAAATGACATTCACTGGCCTGATGGTGGCGTTACAGGAAAGCATTAAGCGTTTTTATTCAATAGCATCTGGTCTGTAGCATCTGTGTCCTACACACAAAATTATTATTTTTTTTTGGTAATTTCTTGATCCTTCCTACTTCAAGAATTTTTTTTACCAATCCTCACATATCTGGTAGCAAAATACTTGCAATATTTATAATTAATAATAATTATAATGAATAATGTCAACTTGTACCTTTTGAACACTTAAGCCCATTTTAACAAAATCTGTTCAGCACATTATTTTGAGGGGGTATGTCAAGTTTGGTGGAAATTTGTCACAAGAAAGCGAGGTCAATAGTACAAAACCATTCATCCAGTCAACCTACAATTTTACATGCTGCATCTTTAGCCTATTCTATAATAGTCTGACCAGAGGACTTGATATGTCAATTATTGTGGTTGGTATTAGCCAATCACATTCAAGCATACATTTGACATGCTAAACATTCACCAATCAGGGTGCAACTTATGGGGATTTATCAATGTAGGCATATTCTGTAAACCAGTGAAGTTGCCAGAAATGCCTTACAATAATGCTGTCATATGCTGTTTCCTATATGTTACATTTACAGATACACCAACCTTTTTCAGTTCCGATACCAATACATAAATGTATTGATCGATACACAGTACCGATCCGATACCACTGTTAAATAAATAAACCGTATACCTCACCATGTGGGAGAGATTTAAAGCATCAGGATTGATGTAAACATTATCTCACTAACTTAATAACTAAAATAGTTATAAATGTATTAAATTGCTTACTAAAATAAGAAACAATTGTGCAGGACCTAGGCACAGCATTCACCTTACAATGTGTTCATTTATTTATAAGTATTTATAGGAGACAGTCACACATGTCAGATTTAGTTCTTTTCAAAGGATACAAAAGTCTTCATATGAGCTATGACTATTAACAGAATGTTTTTTTTTTGATGTATGAATGTAATTTTGATGATTGGTTATGTGTATTGATTTGTAATTATAATTATCATTGGGCCTGTGTTGTGTTGGTTCTTTAGGTCTCATTGGGCCTGTTGTGGTTGGAACTTTAGGCCTATTGTTTAAGCCACTTGCCTATTGTCTATTTTCTATATTGGCATAAAGAAAATCCTAAAACTTAGACCTACTTGAAGCCGTAGCTGACACTCGTGTGGCTCTAGTGTTGTGACTGTTTTTTCATGGTAATTCCTACTCCATCCACTATGTGGCAGTATATTGGAAGTAGGTCAGGTTACAAGCCAAAAGGGAGGGAACTAGGAAGCAGCAAGGTGGTTTAGATGTGGTTCACTTCAGGCCTCACTGTAATGAAGATCCTTACTGGTGGAACTATAGGTTCTAACACTCACTGTAAATTTGCTATCATTTAATCCTTTCTATATTCAGTCAAGCTTTGTGTACGTTTTTATTCATGAGGTTTTGTGCTGTTCTGCTTTTGCAGAAAGCTTCACTTTTGTCTTGTTTTCTGTTTGTTTGTTTCTCTATTTGCAGTCCTTACAACTAACTTGCTCTTCTTATGGACATTGGGATAAACTTTACACACAGAAGACAAATGTATCACTCCTGAATTGACTCTCAGCAACTCAAACCAGGGATTTCCATGGTTCAGACATTCCTTTCACAAGGAAACATCCAGGATTATAAACTGTTATCAGAAAGAAAGATGTCTGAAATACAAACCACTTTGTGAGAGCTTGGCACAGGATTCACCTTACAATTTATTAATTTATTTATAAGTATTTATAGGAGACAGTCACACATGCCAGATTTAGTTCTTTTCAAAGGATACAAAGACTTCATATGAGATATAACTATTAACAGAATGTTTTTTTTTAGTTAAAAATGCAATAATTTTGATGATTGCTTATGTGTATTGATTTATAATTATCATTATCATTGGGCCTGTTGTGCTGGTTCTTTAGGTCTCATTGGGCCTGTTGTGGTTGGAACTTTAAGCCACTTGCCTATTGTCTATTTTCTATATTGGCTTAAAAAAAAATCCTAAAACTTAGGCCTACTTGAAGCGATAGCTGACACTCGTGTGGCTCTAGTGTTGTGACTGTTTTTTTTCATGGTAATTCCTACTCCATCCACTATGTGGCAGTATATTGGAAGTAGGCCAGGTTACAAGCCAAAAGGGAGGGAACTACGAAGCAGCAAGGTGGTTTAGATGTGGCTCACTTCAGGCCTCACTGTAATGAAGATCCTTACTGGTGGAACTACAGGTTCTAACACTCACTGTAAGTTTGCTATCATTTAATTCTTTCTATATTCAGTCAAGCTTTGTGTATGTTTTATTCATGAGGTTTTGTGCTGTTCTGCTTTTGCAGAAAGCTTCACTTTTGTCTTGTTTTCTGTTTGTTTGTTTCTCTATTTGCAGTCCTTACAACTAACTTGCTCTTCTTATGGACATTGGGATAAACTTTACACACAGAAGACAAATGTATCACTTCTGACTTGACTCTCAGCAACTCAAACTAGGGATTTCCATGGTTCAGACTTTCCTTTCACAAGGAAACATCCAGGATTATAAACTTTTATCAGAAAGAATGATGTCTGAAATACAAACCACTTTGTGAGAGCTTTCCAACTCCTATGTTTTGGATTGGTTCTATGGACTTCAAGTAAGTACCGTTAATAAGAGGGTGAATACAGACAAAATTTTACCCACCTTCAAGTACTAGTGAGCAGTCCACAAGAAATCTGCAGGCTCTCTTAAGTACTTTTTTTGTAAATTGTAATCTGGCTATTCTAAGGGTAGTAGTATATTTCAGATGTGTCTCTACACTACAGCTGATTTTGGATTTATATGCTTTATGGATGTTTAACTGGAACAATATTACATTAAAATGGTTAAAATAGGCATATTGTACGACAGTAGTGATTTATTCATCATGAAAATGTGCTACATGCATGTTTAGAACCTCTAAAGTGCTAAGAAATATCTGTTTGTTGAAGAAGTTTAGGTTTGTCATTGATTTTCATTTCTTCTCTGTTCTTCAGGTTTGTTTGTCTTTATAAGTAACACCAGCAGCTCTTTATCTCTGAGAGTTTTTGGTTTCTGCACATTTGTTTAGTCTTTTACCATCAACAGCACCTGTTGCAGGAATTCTGGCTATTCTGATTAAATATCCTTGTCAAAATGGAAAGACTGGAAATGTTGAGGAAATATAATGTGTAGTTTCTCTGTTCTCCATCGTTTTTGTTTTTTTTAAGTCATGTTTGAGGTTTTAGGACAGGAGGGGCAAAGTGAACATCTAATGATTCAATATCAAACTAAGTTGACTGAGCTTTCCAAACTCAAGGTTCTCAAACTCAAATGTGCTTGGATGTACAAACAAGTGACTGTGTTTTTTTTAGCTCATTAGTAAGACAGCCCGATTCATTTCTGTGAAGTTTAATTTACTAGTGTTTGCAAATGCAGCTTCTCCTAGTCTGAGAAATATGTGGAAATATTACCACCAGTTAAAGTGATGAAATTGGGTATGATGTCCGGTCCTCTATCACAGAGAAAGGCTTCACCTCTGCTGCCTGGAATCTGTTGTGCTTTCCTGAAACATCGAGAAGGTGCTACACCAATACCTTACCCAGTCACACCAGTCAGGTAAGTGATGGTTTACTTTAATTAAATCTTTATTCAGTCAAACAATTTTTAGTTGCTGGACCAGGAATAATGGAAAAATCAGCTGATCTAACATTAAGTCTAAATAAAAATAGTTTATTTCTAGTGTCTTTTGGACCTAAAAGGAGAACTTCTGTTTTGTTACTGTTAAGAAGAAAGAAGTTATGTGACATCCAGAGTTTTATATCCTTTACACGGTCCATTACACACTCCATTTTCTTTAATCTAAATTTATCAACATGTTGGGCTGATATATAGAGCTGTGTGTCATCTGCAATGGCAATGGAAATTATTGCCATGTCTGCTTATAACTGCCCAGTGGTAACATGTATAATGTAAATAATAATCTTACTTTTGTGTAAATCGAAGATAAATCTTTTATCTTTGTAAACTGATAGTGTTCAGTTAGATATGATTTGAACCATGGTAGGGCTGTTCCTGTGATTCCAACCATTTTCTCTAATCTTTCTAGTAGAATAGTGTGGCTGCACTGCGGTCTAGTAGGGCTTTCTAATTATGCAATGTCTAATTTTTAAATATTTCCAGATATCACCTTTTTCGTGTAGCATTTACTGTTGAACAAGTTTACAAAATTACATAAATGTCTCCTCTTTATAGAGATCATTCACAGTGTGTATACCCTTGTCTATACCCTTTCCAAAACACTTTCTGCTTCCCAATCTTCACCTCTGGGTTGAACCAGAATGATGCATAATGTTGTTTGTAGTGGGAAATCCTGTGCAATTTATGAACCTTTGCCCAGACCTCTTGAGAGTGCATAGTGACTGGGTTTACTCCTTTGATGGCAGGGTTCGCTCTTATGGCCACCGCTAGGGGTTCCAGCACAATTGTAAATAAGAGCAGTGGCATACAGCAACCCTAAAGCATCAGTTTTGACAAATATTATTTTTATCCATTTAGCAAAACCAGAACCAAAACCAAACCTCAACAGGTCCGAGTGTAAGGAGTCCCACTCGACCCTATCGAAGGCCTTCTGAGCATTAAGCGATACAGTGGCCACTGGCTTTTCGCATTGACTAGGAGGCATTTAACCATATTAGGTGCATGAGCCTTCTCAAATTATCAGTGGAAGACCTACCCTTTATAAAGCCTACTTGGTCTGAATGTATAATGTGTGGTAAGATTGTTTCCAATCTGAAGGTCAGTACCTTAGCCAGTATCTTACTATATACAATGATGAGGCTGATTGGTCTAAAGTTAGCCGGATCCATATGATCTCTTCCTTTCTTAAGTATCAGAGTGAGGAGTGTTTTTAAAGAGATGTTGGAAGTGAAAAACCTCTTTTAAAAAGCCTCCTGAAACACATTTGTCAGTATTAGAGTAATTATATCTATATATTCTTTATAGTACTCCACCGGAAACCCATTCGTTCCTGGTGATTTCCCTGTTTTCATGCCAGTTTTAACCTCTTCTTGGGTTATTGGTGTATCAAGAATAGATGCTTGATCTAAACAGTTTCTCATAGAATTCTTTAAAGACATCATTATTACCTTTAGAAATGATGTGGACAGAGCATTGTTCTTTTAACTGTCTGGCAAAAAGTCTACCAGTTTTTTTCTCCTGACTCATAAAATTGTGTCTGAATGTTTTTTTTTTATTATTATTATTATTGAAAATGTCCTGAATTCGAAACTTACATTTACAAATGTTTTTAAATAAGCTTACAGAGTAATGTCTGGCCAACTCTTTTTTCCATGCTATTTAGTTCTGCTGCCAATGTTTTAATGTACGCTTTAGATGCCTCCAAAACCATTGCTACGCTGTCTGTGCTACCCAAATTAAAACAATGATGGGTCCTCTGTAAGCTCTTTCGAAAATAACTCATCCTGTAGTAGAGATGTGTTCATTCTCCATCTACCTCTTCTAAGCCTGTCTGAATGTATATTCACACAAAGATCAACAGGTGCATGGTCCGACAGGGAAATAGCATTGATGGTGCTATCAATGATAGTATTGGTTAGACTCTGGGAGATCAAAATCAAGGTCAAGTGTTGGGTAGGAATTATGGCAGTGGTAGTAAAATGTGCATTCCTGGTTTCTAGGATTGAATCAGGTCATTGTCCACCATCAGCATGTGAATGGCAGCTCTGTCCTTCGGCGTTGAGGTACCTGATATTTACTTTTATGTAATATCCCATTTAAGACCTAATTGAAGTCCTGCCGAAAGCATTTGTTCTTGGGCATTTCCCAATTTATTAACTTTATGAAAGAAAGATGGATCCTCCATGTTAGGAGCATAGATATTACATAGTGTTATTTACCCCCCCATTTATATTGGCTTCTATATAAATAACTCTACCATTACTATCGTTATACTCTCTCAGCAAAGTTCAACCTCCTATGGACTAAAATAAGAACTCCATAAGAACCATTAATATTCCAGGAAACTACCTTAACATAAGCACTGTTTGCCATTCATATGATAAGATAACAAAACTGAAATAAAAGATTGGCATAGCAATCGTTCCATGCCATCTGACCTTCCTAATTTATATAGGCTACTGCTTTTGTACCAGTGAACATTATTAGGATACCTGTAATTCTAAATAGAACCAACATAGACAAACAGGCCAACAAAAATCTTTTCTCCACAGCAGAGGAGAGAACATGAACAGAAAAATGTCTCCAGTAGCCAGCTGAGGATTCTCTTCTTGTTAAATTCATGTCCACAAAACCAACAACAAAGAGAAAAAAGGAAGAAAAAAAAAAGAAGAGAACTTAACTTAGGTCAGTGGAATGTCTGAGACGTCTACTCTGAGACGGCGCCTAAACAGCTACACAAAGCTATCCAGACCGATCATACCTCTCAGTCTCCTTGTGCTAGTGGATGTTTTATAGTTTATTCTCCATCAGTAACTTGCTTCTCGATGAACTTGACCGCTTCTGTTGTGACGTCAAACTTTGTTTCTCCTCTTCCACGCAAACTGGAGCACTGCAGGAAAGACTAAAGGAAACCTCACTTTCTTGTCGCGCAGCAGCTGTTTCGCCAATCAGAAAGTTTTCCTCCTCTCAACCAGCTTCTTCGACATGTATGGAAACAAGGAAATGTTGCTTCCACTCCACACTACACCTCCTTTCTCCCTCGCAGCTTTTAAGACATTATCTCTCGTGGTTGAACGCAGAGAGGATCAATCTCTGAGGCTGGTCTTCATGCGGACGAGATCAGGGAGAGCAGTGTGCTCTTTCAATTTCGAATTTGTTGTTAATGTGCATGTGCAGGCCCTCTAACAGTGTCTTTCCAATGCATTCAATCAAGTTCTCCCCTTCAATGCCCTCTTTTAAGCCCAACAATCTGACATTATTGTGGCAGCTCCTATTTTCCAGATCTTCCACACGGCTCTCCAGGGTATCTATGCGCTTGCCATGCAGCTCATGGCCATTCACCAGTTGTTGAGTGGCGTCTTCCAAGTTGGAGATTGCACTTCCTCCTCTGCTAGTAGCCCCTGCATGCCGTTTTTCAGTTCTTCTGTAGTCTTCTTAATCATTGACACATCATAAGCAACTGTTTGCAGCGTCACGCTCATTCTACTCACTTCGGCAAGGATGTGTTCCAAATTAGCATTCTGTCCCGTTTCGGGGTAGCATCACCTGGTTCGGTAGCAGCTGCCCCTTCCCTCATGAAGGCTTAAAATATTTTGAAGATGAAGACATGTTCTTATGGATGAACGGTTTCGACCAGTAGAAAGTTTGATAATGAAATACGTAACAGACAAATAGCTGAAAAGGAGAAATATGCAGATTAGTTAGGATTTAAGTTAATGGGGCTTAGGACAACTTCTAACAAGCAGCCATACTGCTTGTCGTTCTCACGTGACTCCCTCTTAATCATTTCTTTTATATTCTTTAATATTAGCTTTGGCTTGTTTATCATAGTTTTAATCCTTGTGCTGTCTGCTATGTGTCTTACTTTACATTAATTTGCTTTACTAACTAACTTCTGTGTTTACTTTCGAGGAATATGGTGGCCATGGAGAGGCACTGGGAGCATCAGCGTGACCAGGGCCAGCCCAAGACTTTATAGGGCCCTAAGCAGATTTTCATTTGGGGCCCCCATACCACTACCTTAGCACCAGATGCTTCATCATTCCGTATGCTGCACTGTGTGTGTATCGTACCCATTAGCATTATTTGTAATAAGCTTACATCGTACACAAAAAGTTTGGAAGAAAACAGACGCCAGGATCGAGGAAGCAAGCCATTCAGCTGACTCTTCACGCTCCACTGCTGACTGCAAGTTTGACATTCTGTCCTCTACCACCGAGAAAGATCTCAGGCAGCACAGGTGTAGCCTGTCAGGTAAGTGATGATTTACTATATTCAAACCATATGTTCTTCCCTTTCTCTGCTTGTATTAAAAAAGTAATATTAGTATCACTTGCTCACATTTCAAACAAACCCTGCAGTATCGAGCATATATTGAGAACAGAAAATTGGTTTTAACAATCTTAGGTTGTATATTTAACAGTCTAAATTTAATTTTATTTGTGGAAGTTACTGGTACTGGAAAGAATTGATACGTAGGTTTCCTTTTTTTCCCCCTAAGTCAGGTATGCCGAGCAGATTCTCAACCCCAGATCCCTACTACCTTAACCAGTTATAATTTTATAATAAGATTTTAATGATAAAATAGAAAACATTTGGCAACAAATCCAACACTCCTTATTAAAGCAAACATGGCTGTCACCTGGTGTAGCTGATTTAGAACAGGAGTTAAAATATTAGTTGTAGAACAAAGGCTGGAAGTCTTTTACTCACTTCCACAGCCAGAACTAACAGAAAACTATTTCCTCAGTAAATTTTACAACCTGTACACTTGACCCGATTCCCTTTAAAAGACTGACAGAATTACTCCCAATTATAATCAGACCTCTTTTAACAATAGTAAATTCATCCCTTACCTAAGGCCATGTACCCAAATGTACCTTTATTTTGCAGTTATAAAACCTTTAATTAAGAAACTAAATCTTGGTCCTGGTGTACTGTCAATTACAGACCCATCTCAAGCCTGACATTTCTGTCCAAGATATTAGAAAATGCTGTGGCTCAACAACTCTGCTTATACCGGAGTAAAAATGAAATGTATGAGAAATTCCAATCTGGATTCAGACAGCCCAAGTGAAGATTACAAACGATCTCTTTCTTGCCTCTAATCAAGGCTACGTAGCCCTACTCGCCCTCAGTTTAGCCTTTGACACTATAGATAACACTATTCTCTTTGAAAGATTAGAGAACATGGTTGGAATCACAGAAACAGCCCTATTGTGGTTCAAATCATATCTAAACGAACCCTATCAGTCTGTATTTCTAAATTACACAGAAGTCCGATATGGAGTTCCACAATGCTCTATTTAAGGGCATCTATTATTTACATTATAGATGTTACCACAGGGCAGTTATAAGCAGACAGGATGTTAACTTACAGATGCAGATGACACTGCTCTATATATCAGCCAAACCTGATAGTAACTCTAGATTAAAGAAAATTGAGGACTGTGTGAAGGATGTACTCTGGATGCCACATGACTTCGTTCTCTTTAACAGTAACAAAACAGAGGGTCTCTTTTTAGGTCCAAAAGACACTAGAAGTAAACTCAGACTAAATGTTAGACTTGGCAGTTTTTTTGCATTATTCTGGGTCCAGCAGCTACAAATCTTGGTGTCTTATTTGATTCAGATCTATCATTTGAGCAACATATAGCTAAATAACTAGGACAGCCTATATTGCCAAACTAAGAAATTCCTTTTCTATAGGATGCAGAAAAGCTAGTACACACTTAACCTCACGGTTAGATTATTGCAACAGACTTTTATCAGGCTGTTTCAGCAGGTACCTCAATATACTTTGTCGTGGTTCTTATACTTCTTCGGAGGAGGACTTCTTTTGAAAGGAGACTTCTGACCACCATCTTTCAGTTGTAACAATGAAACATTTTATTCCAATCAAAAGTACAGTGTGGAGGGAGTCTGCCAATTCTGGGTGCCCTTCTTCTCTCTCTCCCAGACAAAGGAATACCTTATGTTTTATACCCTACTATACATCATATGTTGTTGGACTGTTCTCATATGCAGGATGTCTGCATTTCATCCATAAAGAATCATCATTAGCCCCCACCATTACTTACATGATCTATGTGCTGCAGACACAGCTGGACCACCTTAACATCTCTTTTACATTATGTTTGTTCAGTTCATGTACAGTTTCTCACATTAGGTCTGGAAACAGATCCCACTGTCCTTTCCAAGTCTACCCCATGGGCATCACTATATTCAGTTTCGATACATGTATTGACTTCCTTTTTTGTGTTACAGGTTCTCAGGAACCCCCTCAACCCAACAAATGTATTTTCATCTGCAACTGTGTGTGGTTTGCTGTCCATCATTCTGCAACTCTGTAACAGGTAAGTGATCATTCAATTTCTATACATGTATTGACGTTTTGTTCACTTACAGGCTTTCAGGACCAATGGCTCCCCCCTTCCTGATAGTTGCAATGGTCAGAACCTTGTTGGCTGTATGCACTGTAAGTGTGGCTCACTATCTATCTGTCTCCAAGTGTATAACAGGTAGGTCATCATTTAGTTTCTATACATGTATTGACTTTCTTTTTTGTGTTACAGATTCTCAAGAAGTCCATCAACCTCTTCTTTTCCCTGAAGGTGTATCCTTCTGACAAATATATTTTTATCTGCAACTGTGTGTGGTTCACTGTCCATCATTCTGCAACTCTGTAACAGGTAAGTGATAATGTATTGCATTTTTGTTGTCTTACAGGCTTTCAGGACCAATGGCTCCCCCCTTCCTGGTGGTGCATACAGCCAACAAGGGTCTGTCCATTGCAACTGTGTGTGTGGCTCGCTATCTATCTGTCTGAATGATCACCTACCTGTTACACACTTGCAGACAGATAGATAGCGAGCCACACACAGTTGCAGATGCACAGACCCTTGGTTCATGCAGTCTGAAAAACTTGTAAGACAAAAAAAAGAAAGTCAATACATGTAAAGAAACTGAATGATCACCAACCTGTTACACACTTGCAGTTTCTTTACATGTATTGACTTTCTTTTTTTTGTCTTACAAGTTTTTCGGACTGCATGAACCAAGGGTCTGTGCATCTGCAACTGTGTGTGGCTCGCTATCTATCTGTCTGCAAGTGTGTAACAGGTAGGTGATCATTCAGTTTCTATACATGTATTGACTTTCTTTTTTTTGTCTTACAAGTTTTTCGGACAGCATGACCGCCTCCCTCCCTTCCTGATGGAGGATCTCTCCTTCAAGGGTCTGTCAGATTCTCAAGAAGTTCATCAACCTCTTGTTCTCCTTGAAGTTCTGTCCTTCTAACAAATATTTTCATCTGTAACTGTGTGTGGTTTGATGTTCATCATCATTGATCATTCAGTGTCTATACATGTATTGCCTTTTTGTTGTCTTACAGGCTTTCAGGACCAATAGCTCCCCCCTTCCTGATGGTCCATAAAGTCAACAAGGGTCTGTCCATTGCAACTGTGTGTGGCTCGCTATTAATCTGTCTGCAAGTGTGTAACAGGTAGTTCATCATTCAGTTTCTATACATATATTGACTTTCTTTGTTTGTCTTACAGGTTTTTCGGACAGCATGACCGCATCCCACCCTTCCTGATGGTGGATCTCTCCTTCCAGGGTCTGTGCATCTGCAAGTGTGTGTGGCTTGCTATTAATCTGTCTGCAAGTGTGTAACAGGTTGGTGATCATTCAGTGTCTATACATGTATTGCCTTTTTGTTGTCTTACAGGCTTTCAAGACCAATGGCTCCCCCCTTCCTGATGGTCCATTTCAACTGTGTGTGACTCGCTATCAATCTGTCTGCAAGTGTGTAACAGGTTGGTGATCATTCAGTTTCTAAACATGTATTGACTTTCTTTTTTGTGTTACAGATTCTCAAGAAGTTCATCAACCTCTCGTTCTCCTTGAAGTTCTGTCCTTCTAACAAATATTTTCATCTGTAACTGTGTGTGGTTTGATGTTCATCATTCTGCAACTCTGTCACAGGTAAGTGATCATTCAGTGTCTATACATGTATTGCCATTTTGTTGTCTTACAGGCTTTCAGGACCAATGGCTCCCCCCTTCCTGATGGTCCATACAGTCAACAAGGGTCTGTCCATTGCAACTGTGTGTGGATCGCTATTAATCTGTCTGCAAGTGTGTAACAGGTTGTTGATCATTCAGTTTCTATACATGTATTGACTTTCTTTTTTGTGTTACAGATTCTCAAGAAGTTCATCAACGTCTTCTCCCTGAAGGTGTATCCTTGTAACAAATATTTTCATCTGTAACCGTGTATGGTTCGCTGTCCATCATTCTGCAACTCTGTAACAGGTAAGTGATCATTCAGTGTCTATACATGTATTGCCTTTTTCAAGTCAAGTCAAGTGGGTTTTATTGTCATTTCAACTACATACAGAGTACACAGTGAAACGAAACAACGTTCCTCCAGAACCATGGTGCATTTGTTGTCTTACAGGCTTTCAAGACCAATAGCTCCCCCCTTCCTGATGGTCCATTGCAACTGTGTGTGACTCGCTATCAATCTGTCTGCAAGTGTGTAACAGGTTGGTGATCATTCAGTTTCTATACATGTATTGACATTCTTTGTTTGTGTTACAGGTTTTTCGGACAGCATGACTCCCTCCCTCCCTTCCTGATGGTGGATCTATCCTTCAAGGGTCTGTGCATCTGCAACTGTGTGTGAGTCGCTACTATCTGTCTGCAAGTGTGTAACAGGTAAGTGATCATTCAGTGTCTATACATGTATTGCCTTTTTGTTGTCTTACAGGGTTTCAGGACCAATGGCTCCCCCCTTCCTATTGGTGCATACAGCCAACAACGGTCTGTCCATTGCAACTGTGTGTGAGTCGCTACTATCTGTCTGCAAGTGTGTAACAGGTTGGTGAGCATTCAGTTTCCATACATGTATTGACTTTTTTTTTGTGTTACAGTTTCTCAAGAAGTCCATTAAACTCTACTTCTCCCTGAAGGTGTATCCTTCTAACAAATATTTTCATCTGCAACTGTGTGTGGTTCGCTGTCCATCATTCTGCAACTCTGTAACAGGTAAGTGATCATTCAGTGTCTATACATGTATTGCCTTTTTGTTGTCTTACAGGCTTTCAGGACCAATGGCTCCCCCCTTCCTGATGGTCCATACAGTAAACAAGGGTCTGTCCATAGTAACTGTTTGTGGCTCGCTATTAATCTGTCTGCAAGTGTGTAACCGGTAGGTCATCATTCAGTTTCTATACATGTATTGACTTTCTTTGTTTGTCTTACAGGTTTTACGGACAGCATGACCGCCTCCCTCCCTTCCTGATGGTGGATCTGTCCTTCAAGGGTCTGTGCATCTGCAACTGTGTGTGAGTCGCTACTATCTGTCTGCAAGTGTGTAACAGGTTGGTGATCATTCAGTTTCTATACATGTATTGTCTTTCTTTTTTGGGTTACAGGTTCTCAAGAAGTCCATCAACCTCTTCTTCTCCCTGAAGGTGTATCCTTCTAACAAATATTTTCATCTGTAACTGTGTGTGGTTCGCTGTCCATCATTCTGCAACTCTGTAACAGGTAAGTGATCATTCAGTGTCTATACATGTATTGCCTTTTTGTTGTCTTACAGGCTTTCAGGACCAATGGCTCCCCCCTTCCTGATGGTGCATACAGCCAACAACGGTCTGTCCATCGCAACTATGTGTGAGTCGCTACTATCTGTCTGCAAGTGTGTAACAGGTTGGTGATCATTCAGTTTCTATACATGTATTGACTTTCTTTTTTGGGTTACAGGTTCTCAAGAAGTCCATCAACCTCTTCTTCTCCCTGAAGGTGTATCCTTCTAACAAATATTTTCATCTGTAACTGTGTGTGGTTCGCTGTCCATCATTCTGCAACTCTGTAACAGGTAAGGGATCATTCAGTGTCTATACATGTATTGCCTTTTTGTTGTCTTACAGGCTTTCAGGACCAATGGCTCCCCCCTTCCTGATGGTCCATACAGTCAACAAGGGTCTGTCCATTGCAACTTTTTGTGGCTCGCTATTAATCTGTTTGCAAGTGTGTAACAGGTAGGTCATCATTCAGTTTCTATACATGTATTGACTTTCTTTTTGTGTTACAGATTCTCAAGAAGTTCATCAACCTCTTCTTCTCCCTGAAGGTGTATCCTTCTAACAAATATTTTAATCTGTAACTGTGTGTGGTTTGATGTTCATCATTCTGCAACTCTGTAACAGGTAAGTGATCATTCAGTGTCTATAAATGTATTGCCTTTTTGTTGTCTTACAGGCTTTCAGGACCAATGGCCCCCCCCTTCCTGATGGTCCATACAGTCAACAAGGGTCTGTCCATTGCAACTGTTTGTGGCTCGCTATTAATCTGTCTGCAAGTGTGTAACAGGTAGGTCATCATTCAGTTTCTATACATGTATTGACTTTCTTTGTTTGTCTTCCAGGTTTTTCTGACAGCATGACTGCCTCCCTCCCTTCCTGATAGAGTATCTGTCCTGCAAGGGTCTGTGCATCTGCAACTGTGTGTGGCTCACTATTAATCTGTCTACAAGTGTGTAACAGGTCGATCATCATTCAGTTTCTATACATGTATTGGCTTTCTTTGTTTGTCTTACAGGTTTTTCGGACAGCATGACCGCCTCCCTCCCTTCCTGATGGAGGATCTGTCCTTCAAGGGTCTGTGCATCTGAAACTGTGTGTGGCTTGCTATTAATCTATCTGCCAGTGTGTAACAGGTTGGTGATCATTCAGTTTCTATACATGTATTGACTTTCTTTTTTGGGTTACAGGTTCTCAAGTAGTCCATCAACCTCTTCTTCTCCCTGAAGGTGTATCCTTCTAACAAATATTTTCATCTGTAACTGTGTGTGGTTCGCTGTCCATCATTCTGCAACTCTGTAACAGGTAAGTGATCATTCAGTGTCTATACATGTATTGCCTTTTTGTTGTCTTACAGGCTTTCAGAACCAATGGCTCCCACCTTCCTGATGGTCCATACAGTAAACAAGGGTCTTTCCATTGCAAATGTGTGTGGCTCGCTATTATTCTGTCTGCAAGTGTGTAACAAGTAGGTCATAATTCAGTTTCTATACATGTATTGACTTTCTTTGTTTGTCTTACAGGTTTTTCGGACAGCATGACCGCCTCCCTCCCTTCCTGATGGAGGATCTGTCCTTCAAGGGTCTGTGCATCTGCAACTGTGTGTGGCTCGCTATTAATCTGTCTGCAAGTATGTAACAGGTAGGTCATCATTCAGTTTCTATACATGTATTGACTTTCTTTTTTCTGTTACAGATTCTCAAGAAGTTCATCAACCTCTTCTTCTCCCTGAAGGTGTATCCTTCTAACAAATATTTTAATCTGTAACTGTGTGTGGTTTGATGTTCATCATTCTGCAACTCTGTAACAGGTAAGTGATCATTCAGTGTCTATACATGTATTGCCTTTTTGTTGTCTCACAGACTTTCAGGACCAGTGGCCCTCCCTTTCCTGATGGTTCATACAGTCAACAAGGGTCTGTCCATTGCAACTGTGTGTGGCTCGCTATTAATCTGTCTGCAAGTGTGTAACAGGTAGGTCATCATTCATTTTCTATACATGTATTGACTTTCTTTGTTTGTCTTACAGCATGACCGCCTCCCTCCCTTCCTGATGGTGGATCTGTCCTTCAAGGGTCTGTGCATCTGCAACTGTGTGTGAGTCGCTACTATCTGTCTGCAAGTGTGTAACAGGTAGGGGATCATTCAGTTTCTAAACATGTATTGACTTTCTGTTGTCTTACAGGCTTTCAGGACCAATGGCTCCCCCCTTCCTGATGGTCCATACAGTCAACAAGGGTCTTTCCATTGCAACTGTGTGTGGCTTGCTATTAATCTGTCTGCAAGTGTGTAACAGGTTGGTGATCATTCAGTTTCTATACATGTATTGACTTTCTTTTTTGTGTTACAGATTTTCTAATGAAGTTCATCAACCTCTTCTTCTCCCTGAAGGTGTATCCTTCTAACAAATATTTTCATCTGTAACTTTTTGTGGCTCGCTGTCCATCATTCTGCAACTCTGTAACAGGTAAGTGATCATTCAGTGTCTATATATGTATTGCCTTTTTGTTGTCTTACAGGCTTTCAGGACCAATGGCTCACCACCTCCCTGATGGTCCATACAGTCAACAAGGGTCTATCCATTGCAACTGTGAGTGGCTCGCTATTAATCTGTCTGCAAGTGTGTAAAAGGTTGGTGATCATTCAATTTCTATACATGTATTGACTTTCTTTTTTGTGTTACAGGTTTTCAAAAAGTTGTTCAACCTCTTCTGCTCCCTGAAGATGTATCCTTCTAACAAATACATTTTCATCTGCAACTGTGTGTGGTTCGCTGTCCATCATTCTGCAACTCTGTAACAAGTAAGTGATCATTCAGTGTCTATACATGTATTGCCTTTTTGTTGTCATACAGACTTTGAGGACCAGTGGCACTCCCCTTCCTGATGGTCCATACAGTCAACAAGGGTCTTTCCATTGCAACTGTGTGTGGCTCGCTATTAATCTGTCTGCAAGTGTGTAACAGGTAGGTCATCATTCAGTTTCTATACATGTATTGACTTTCTTTGTTTGTCTTACAGGTTTTTCGGACAGCATGATCGCCTCCCTCCCTTCCTGATGGTGGATCTGTCCTTCATGGGTCTTTGCATCTGCAACTGTGTGTGGATTGCTATTAATCTGTCTGCAAGTCTGTAACAGGTTGGTGATCATTCAGTTTTTATACGTGTATTGACTTTCTTTTTTGTGTTACAGATTCTCAATAAGTTAATCAACCTCTTCTTCTCCCTGAAGGTGTATCCTTCTAACAAATATTTTCATCTGTAACTGTGTGTGTTTCGCTGTCCATCATTCTGCAACTCTGTAACAGCTAAGTCATCATTCAGTGTCTATACATGTATTGCCTTTTTGTTGTCTTACAGGCTTTCAGGACCAATGGCTCCCCCCTTCCTGATGGTGCATACAGCCAACAACGGTCTGTCCATCGCAACTATGTGTGAGTCGCTACTATCTGTCTGCAAGTGTGTAATAGGTTGGTGATCATTCAATTTCAATACATGTATTGACTTTATTTTTTGTGTTACAGGTTTTCAAGAAGTCCATCAACCTCTTCTTCTCCCTGAAGGTGTATCCTTCTAACAAATACATTTTCATCTGCAACTGTGTGTAGTTCGCTGTCCATCATTCTGCAACTCTGTAACAGGTAAGTGATCATTCAGTGTCTATACATGTATTGCCTTTTTGTTGTCTTACAGGCTTTCAGAACCAATGGCTCCCACCTTCCTGATGTTGCACACAGACAACAACGGTCTGTCCATTGCAACTTTGTGTGACTCGCTACTATCTGTCTGCAAGTGTGTAACAGGTTAGTGATCATTCAGTTTCTATACATGTATTGACTTTCTTTTTTGTGTTACAGTTTCTCAAGAAGTCCATCAACCTCTTCTTCTCCCTGAAGGTGTATCCTTCTAACAAATACATTTTCATCTGCAACTGTGTGTGGTTCGCTGTCCATCATTCTGCAACTCTGTTAAGGTAAGTGATCATTCAGTGTCTATACATGTATTGACTTTCTTTGTTTGTCTTACAGGTTTTTCGGACAGCATGATCGCCTCCCTCCCTTCCTGATGGTGGATCTGTCCTTCATGGGTCTTTGCATCTGCAACTGTGTGTGGATTGCTATTAATCTGTCTGCAAGTCTGTAACAGGTTGGTGATCATTCAGTTTTTATACGTGTATTGACTTTCTTTTTTGTGTTACAGATTCTCAATAAGTTAATCAACCTCTTCTTCTCCCTGAAGGTGTATCCTTCTAACAAATATTTTCATCTGTAACTGTGTGTGGTTTGATGTTCATCATTTTGCAACTCTGTAACAGGTAAGTGATCATTCAGTGTCTATACATGTATTGCCTTTTTGTTGTCTTACAGGCTTTCAGGACCAATGGCTCCCCCCTTCCTGATGGTCCATACAGTCAACAAAGGTCTGTCCTTTGCAACTTTTTGTGGCTCGCTATTAATCTGTTTGCAAGTGTGTAACAGGTAGGTCATCATTCAGTTTCTATACATGTATTGACTTTCTTTTTGTGTTACAGATTCTCAAGAAGTTCATCAACCTCTTCTTCTCCCTGAAGGTGTATCCTTCTAACAAATATTTTAATCTGTAACTGTGTGTGGTTTGATGTTCATCATTCTGCAACTCTGTAACAGGTAAGTGATCATTCAGTGTCTATAAATGTATTGCCTTTTTGTTGTCTTACAGGCTTTCAGGACCAATGGCTCCCCCCTTCCTGATGGTCCATACAGTCAACAAGGGTCTGTCCATTGCAACTGTTTGTGGCTCGCTATTAATCTGTCTGCAAGTGTGTAACAGGTAGGTCATCATTCAGTTTCTATACATGTATTGACTTTCTTTGTTTGTCTTCCAGGTTTTTCTGACAGCATGACTGCCTCCCTCCCTTCCTGATAGAGTATCTGTCCTGCAAGGGTCTGTGCATCTGCAACTGTGTGTGGCTCACTATTAATCTGTCTACAAGTGTGTAACAGGTCGATCATCATTCAGTTTCTATACATGTATTGGCTTTCTTTGTTTGTCTTCCAGGTTTTTCGGACAGCATGACCGCCTCCCTCCCTTCCTGATGGAGGATCTGTCCTTCAAGGGTCTGTGCATCTGAAACTGTGTGTGGCTTGCTATTAATCTATCTGCCAGTGTGTAACAGGTTGGTGATCATTCAGTTTCTATACATGTATTGACTTTCTTTTTTGGGTTACAGGTTCTCAAGTAGTCCATCAACCTCTTCTTCTCCCTGAAGGTGTATCCTTCTAACAAATATTTTCATCTGTAACTGTGTGTGGTTCGCTGTCCATCATTCTGCAACTCTGTAACAGGTAAGTGATCATTCAGTGTCTATACATGTATTGCCTTTTTGTTGTCTTACAGGCTTTCAGAACCAATGGCTCCCACCTTCCTGATGTTGCACACAGACAACAACGGTCTGTCCATTGCAACTTTGTGTGACTCGCTACTATCTGTCTGCAAGTGTGTAACAGGTTAGTGATCATTCAGTTTCTATACATGTATTGACTTTCTTTTTTGTGTTACAGTTTCTCAAGAAGTCCATCAACCTCTTCTTCTCCCTGAAGGTGTATCCTTCTAACAAATACATTTTCATCTGCAACTGTGTGGCGCTCGCTGTCCATCATTCTGCAACTCTGTAACAGGTAAGTGATCATTCAGTGTCTATACATGTATTGCCTTTTTGTTGTCTTACAGGCTTTCAGGTCCAATGTCTTCCCCCTTCCTCATGGTCCATACAGTCAACAAGTATCTGTCCATAACAACTGTGTGTGGCTCGCTATTAATCTGTCTGCAAGTGTGTAACAGGTAGGTCATCATTCAGTTTCTATACATGTATTGACTTTCTTTGTTTGTCTTACAGGTTTTTCGGACAGCATGATCGCCTCCCTCCCTTCCTGATGGAGGATCTATCCTTCAAGGGTCTGTGCATCTGCAACTGTGTGTGGCTCACTATTAATCTGTCTACAAGTGTGTAACAGGTCGATCATCATTCAGTTTCTATACATGTATTGACTTTGTTTGTTTGTCTTCCAGGTTTTTCGGACAGCATGACCGCCTCCCTCCCTTCCTGATGGAGGATCTATCCTTCAAGGGTCTGTGTATCTGCAACTGTGTGTGGCTTGCTATTAATCTGTCTGCAAGTGTGTAACAGGTTGGTGATCATTCAGTTTCTATACGTGTATTGACTTTCTTATTTGTGTTACAGGTTCTCAAGAGGTCCATCAACCTCTTCTTGTCCCTGAAGGTGTATCCTTCTAACAAATATTTTCATCTGTAACTTTGTGTGGCTCGCTGTCCATCATTCTGCAACTCTGTAACAGGTAAGTGATCATTCAGTGTCTATACATGTATTGCCTTTTTGTTGTCTTACAGGCTTTCAGGACCAATGGCTCCCCCCTTCCTGATGGTGCATACAGTCAACAAGTGTCTGTCCATTGCAACTGTGTGTGGCTCGCTTTCAATCTGTCTGCAAGTGTGTAACAGGTAGGTCATCATTCAGTTTCTATACATGTATTGACTTTCTTTGTTTGTCTTACAGGTTTCACGGACAGCATGACCGCCTCCCTCCCTTCCTGATGGAGGATCTGTCCTTCAAGGGTCTGTGCATCTGCAACTGTGTGTGGCTCGCTATTAATCTGTCTGCAAGTGTGTAACAGGTAGGTCATCATTCAGTTTCTATACATGTATTGACTTTCTTTGTTTGTCTTACAGGTTTTACGGACAGCATGACCGCCTCCCTCCCTTCCTGATTGAGGATCTGTCCTTCAAGGGTCTTTGCATCTGCAACTGTGTGTGGCTCGCTATTAATCTGTCTGCAAGTGTGTAACAGGTTGGTGATCATTCAGTTTCTATGCATGTATTGACTTTCTTTTTTGTGTTACAGATTCTCAAGAAGTTCATCAACCTCTTCTTCTCGCCTGAAGGTGTATCCTTCTAACAAATATTTTAATCTGTAACTGTGTGTGGTTTGATGTTCATCATTCTGCAACTCTGTAACAGGTAAGTGATCATTCAGTGTCTATACATGTATTGCCTTTTTGTTGTCTCACAGACTTTCAGGACCAGTGGCCTTCCCTTTCCTGATGGTTCATACAGTCAACAAGGGTCTGTCCATTGCAACTGTGTGTGGCTCGCTATTAATCTGTCTGCAAGTGTGTAACAGGTAGGTCATCATTCAGTTTATATACATTTATTGACTTTCTTTGTTTGTCTTACAGCATGACCGCCTCCCTCCCTTCCTGATGGTGGATCTGTCCTTCAAGGGTCTGTGCATCTGCAACTGTGTGTGAGTCGCTACTATCTGTCTGCAAGTGTGTAACAGGTAGGGGATCATTCAGTTTCTAAACATGTATTGACTTTCTGTTGTCTTACAGGCTTTCAGGACCAATGGCTCCCCCCTTCCTGATGGTCCATACAGTCAACAAGGGTCTTTCCATTGCAACTGTGTGTGGCTTGCTATTAATCTGTCTGCAAGTGTGTAACAGGTTGGTGATCATTCAGTTTCTATACATGTATTGACTTTCTTTTTTGTCTTACAGATTCTTAAGTTCATCAACCTCTTCTTCTCCCTGAAGGTGTATCCTTCTAACAAATATTTTCATCTGTAACTTTTTGTGGCTCGCTGTCCATCATTCTGCAACTCTGTGACAGGTAAGTGTTCATTCAGTGTCTATATATGTATTGCCTTTTTGTTGTCTTACAGGCTTTCAGGACAAATGGCTCACCCCCTCCCTGATGGTCCATACAGTCAACAAGGGTCTTTCCATTGCAACTGTGTGTGGCTCGCTATTAATCTGTCTGCAAGTGTGTAACAAGTAGGTCATCATTCAGTTTCTATACATATATTGACTTTCTTTGTTTGTCTTACAGGTTTTTCGGACAGCATGACCGCCTCCCTCCCTTCCTGATGGTGGATCTGTCCTTCAAGGGTCTGTGCATCTGCAACTGTGTGTGAGTCGCTACTATCTGTCTGCAAGTGTGTAACAGGTTGGTGATCATTCAGTTTCTATACATGTATTGACTTTCTTTTTTGGGTTACAGGTTCTCAAGAAGTCCATCAACCTCTTCTTCTCCCTGAAGGTGTATCCTTCTAACAAATATTTTCATCTGTAACTGTGTGTGGTTCGCTGTCCATCATTCTGCAACTCTGTAACAGGTAAGTGATCATTCAGTGTCTATACATGTATTGCCTTTTTGTTGTCTTACAGGCTTTCAGGACCAATGGCTCCCCCCTTCCTGATGGTGCATACAGCCAACAACGGTCTGTCCATCGCAACTATGTGTGAGTCGCTACTATCTGTCTGCAAGTGTGTAAAAGGTTGGTGATCATTCAATTTCTATACATGTATTGACTTTCTTTTTTGTGTTACAGTTTCTCAAGAAGTTCTTCAACCTCTTCTGGTCCCTGAAGATGTATCCTTCTAACAAATACATTTTCATCTGTAACTGTGTGTGGTTCGCTGTCCATCATTCTGCAACTCTGTAACAGGTAAGTGATCATTCAGTGTCTATAAATGTATTGCCTTTTTGTTGTCTTACAGGCTTTCAGGACCAATGGCTCTCCCCTTTCTGATGGTCCATACAGTCAACAAGGGTCTGTCCATTGCAACTGTTTGTAGCTCGCTATTAATCTGTCTGCAAGTGTGTAAAAGGTAGGTCATCATTCAGTTTCTATACATGTATTGACTTTCTTTGTTTGTCTTCCAGGTTTTTCGGACAGCATGACCGCCTCCCTCCCTTCCTGATGGAGGATCTATCCTTCAAGGGTCTGTGTATCTGCAACTGTGTGTGGCTTGCTATTAATCTGTCTGCAAGTGTGTAACAGGTTGGTGATCATTCAGTTTCTATACGTGTATTGACTTTCTTATTTGTGTTACAGGTTCTCAAGAGGTCCATCAACCTCTTCTTCTCCCTGAAGGTGTATCCTTCTAACATACATTTTCATCTGCAACTATGTGTGCTTCGCTGTCCATCATTCTGCAACTCTGTAACAGATAAGTGATCATTCAGTGTCTATACATGTATTGCCTTTTTGTTGTCTTACAGGCTTTCAGGACCAATGGCTCCCCCCTTCCTGATGGTCCATACAGTAAACAAGGGTCTGTCCATAGCAACTGTGTGTGGCTCGCTTTCAATCTGTCTGCAAGTGTGTAACAGGTAGGTGATCATTCAGTGTCTATACATGTATTGCCTTTTTGTTGTCTTACAGACTTTCAGGACCAGTGGCCCTCCCTTCCCTGATGGTCCATACAGTCAACAACGGTCTGTCCATTGCAACTGTGTGTGAGTCGCTATTAATCTGTCTGCAAGTGTGTAACAGGTTGGTGATCATTCAGTTTCTATACATGTATTGACTTTCTTTGTTTGTCTTACAGGTTTTTCGGACAGCATGACCGCCTCCCTCCCTTCCTGATGTTGGATCTGTCCTTTAAGGGTCTGTGCATCTGCAACTGTGTGAGTCGCTACTATCTGTCTGCAAGTGTGTAACAGGTTAGTGATCATTCAGTTTCTATACATGTATTGACTTTCTTTTTTGTGTTACAGTTTCTCAAGAAGTCCATCAACCTCTTCTTCTCCCTGAAGGTGTATCCTTCTAACAAATACATTTTCATCTGCAACTGTGTGTGGTTCGCTGTCCATCATTCTGCAACTCTGTTAAGGTAAGTGATCATTCAGTGTCTATACATGTATTGCCTTTTTGTTGTCTTACAGGCTTTCAAGTCCAATGGCTTCCCACTTCTTCATGGTCCATACAGTCAACAAGGATCTGTCCATAACAACTGTGTGTGGCTCGCTATTAATCTGTCTGCAAGTGTGTAACAGGTAGGTCATCATTCAGTTTCTATACATGTATTGACTTTCTTTGTTTGTCTTACAGGTTTTTCGGACAGCATGATCGCCTCCCTCCCTTCCTGATGGTGGATCTGTCCTTCATGGGTCTTTGCATCTGCAACTGTGTGTGGATTGCTATTAATCTGTCTGCAAGTCTGTAACAGGTTGGTGATCATTCAGTTTTTATACGTGTATTGACTTTCTTTTTTGTGTTACAGATTCTCAAGAAGTTCATCAACCTCTTCTTCTCCCTGAAGGTGTATCCTTCTAACAAATATTTTCATCTGTAACTGTGCGGTTTGATGTTCATCATTTTGCAACTCTGTAACAGGTAAGTGATCATTCAGTGTCTCTACATGTATTGCCTTTTTGTTGTCTTACAGGCTTTCAGGACCAATGGCTCCCCCCTTCCTGATGGTCCTTACAGTCAACAAGGGTCTGTCCTTTGCAACTGTTTGTGGCTCGCTATTAATCTGTTTGCAAGTGTGTAACAGGTAGGTCATCATTCAGTTTCTATACATGTATTGACTTTCTTTGTTTGTCTTCCAGGTTTTTCTGACAGCATGACTGCCTCCCTCCCTTCCTGATGGAGAATCTGTCCTGCAAGGGTCTGTGCATTTGCAACTGTGTGTGGCTCGCTATTAATCTGTCTGCAAGTGTGTAACAGGTAGGTCATCATTCAGTTTCTATACATGTATTGACTTTATTTGTTTGTCTTACAGCATGACCGCCTCCCTCCCTTCCTGATGGAGGATCTATCCTTCAAGGGTCTGTGTATCTGCAACTGTGTGTGGCTTGCTATTAATCTGTCTGCAAGTGTGTAACAGGTTGGTGATTATTCAGTTTCTATACGTGTATTGACTTTCTTTTTTGTGTTACGTATTCTCAAGAAGTCCATCAACCTCTTCTTGTCCCTGAAGGTGTATCCTTCTAACAAATATTTTCATCTGTAACTTTGTGTGGCTCGCTGTCCATCATTCTGCAACTCTGTAACAGGTAAGTGATCATTCAGTGTCTATACATGTATTGCCTTTTTGTTGTCTTACAGGCTTTCAGGACCAATGGCTCCCCCCTTCCTGATGGTGCATACAGTCAACAAGTGTCTGTCCATTGCAACTGTGTGTGGCTCGCTTTCAATCTGTCTGCAAGTGTGTAACAGGTTGGTGATCATTCAATTTCTATACATGTATTGACTTTCGTTTTTGTGTTACAGGTTTTCAAGAAGTTCTTCAACCTCTTCTGCTCCCTGAAGATGTATCCTTCTAACAAATACATTTTCATCTGCAACTGTGTGTGGTTCGCTGTCCATCATTCTGCAACTGTGTAACAGGTAAGTGATCATTCAGTGTCTATACATGTATTGCCTTTTTCTTGTCTTACAGACTTTCAGGACCAGTGGCACTCCCCTTCCTGATGGTCCATACAGTCAACAAGGGTCTTTCCATTGTAACTGTGTGTGGCTCGCTATTAATCTGGCTGCAAGTGTGTAACAGGTAGGTCATCATTCAGTTTCTATACATGTATTGACTTTCTTTGTTTGTCTTACAGGTTTTTCGGACAGCATGACCGCCTCCCTCCCTTCCTGATGGTGGATCTGTCCTTCAAGGGTCTGTGCATCTGCAACTGTGTGTGAGTCGCTACTATCTGTCTGCAAGTGTGTAACAGGTTGGTGATCATTCAGTTTCTATACATGTATTGACTTTCTTTTTTGGGTTACAGGTTCTCAAGAAGTCCATCAACCTCTTCTTCTCCCTGAAGGTGTATCCTTCTAACAAATATTTTCAGCTGTAACTGTGTGTGGTTCGCTGTCCATCATTCTGCAACTCTGTAACAGGTAAGTGATCATTCAGTGTCTATACATGTATTGCCTTTTTGTTTTCTTACAGGCTTTCAGGACCAATGGCTCCCCCCTTCCTGATGGTGCATACAGCCAACAACGGTCTGTCCATCGCAACTATGTGTGAGTCGCTACTATCTGTCTGCAAGTGTGTAACAGGTTGGTGATCATTCAATTTCTATACATGTATTGAATTTCTTTTTTGTGTTACAGGTTTTCAAGAAGTTCTTCAACCTCTTCTGCTCCCGTAAGATGTATCCTTCTAACAAATACATTTTCATCTGCAACTGTGTGTGGTTCGCTGTCCATCATTCTGCAACTCTGTAACAGGTAAGTGATCATTCAGTGTCTATACATTTATTGCCTTTTTGCTGTCTTACAGGCTTTCAGGACCAATGGCTACCCCCTTTACTGATGGTGCATACAGCCAACAACGGCCTGTCCATTGCAACTGTGTGTGAGTCACTACTATCTGTCTGCAAGTGTGTAACAGGTTGGTGATCATTCAATTTCTATACATTTATTGACTTTCTTTTTTGTGTTACAGGTTTTCAAGAAGTCCATCAACCTCTTCTTCTCCCTGAAGGTGTATCCTTCTAACAAATACATTTTCATCTGCAACTGTGTGTAGTTCGCTGTCCATCATTCTGCAACTCTGTAACAGGTAAGTAATCATTCAGTGCCTATACATGTATTGCCTTTTTGTTGTCTTACAGGCTTTCAGGACCAATGGCTCCCCACTTCCTGATGTTGCATACAGCCAACAAGGTTCTGTCCATTGCACCTGTGTGTGGCTCGCTATTAATCTGTCTGCAAGTGTGTAACAGGTAGGTCATCATTCAGTTTCTATACATGTATTGACTTTCTTTTTGTGTTACAGATTCTCAAGAAGTTCATCAACCTCTTCTTCTCCCTGAAGGTGTATCCTTCTAACAAATATTTTAATCTGTAACTGTGTGTGGTTTGATGTTCATCATTCTGCAACTCTGTAACAGGTAAGTGATCATTCAGTGTCTATAAATGTATTTTTTTTTTTGTTGTCTTACAGGCTTTCAGGACCATTGGCTCCCCCCCTTCCTGATGGTCCATACAGTCAACAAGGGTCTGTCCATTGCAACTGTTTGTGGCTCGCTATTAATCTGTCTGCAAGTGTGTAACAGGTAGGTCATCATTCAGTTTCTATACATGTATTGACTTTCTTTGTTTGTCTTACAGGTTTTACGGACAGCATGACAGCCTCCCTCTCGTCCTGATGGAGGATCTGTCCTTCAAGGGTCTGTCCATTGCAACTGTTTGTGTGGCTCACTATTAATCTGTCTACAAGTGTGTAACAGGTAGATCATCATTCAGTTTCTATACATGTATTGACTTTCTTTGTTTGTCTTCCAGGTTTTTCGGACAGCATGACCGCCTCCCTCCCTTCCTGATGGAGGATCTATCCTTCAAGGGTCTGTGTATCTGCAACTGTGTGTGGCTTGCTATTAATCTGTCTGCAAGTGTGTAACAGGTTGGTGATCATTCAGTTTCTATACGTGTATTGACTTTCTTATTTGTGTTACAGGTACTCAAGAAGTCCATCAACCTCTTCTTCTCCCTGAAGGTGTATCCTTCTAATAAATACATTTTCATCTGCAACTGTGTGTGGTTCGCTGTCCATCATTCTGCAACTCTGTAACAGGTAAGTGATCATTCAGTGTCTATAAATGTATTTTTTTTTTTGTTGTCTTCCAGGCTTTCAGGACCAATGGCTCCCCCCTTCCTGATGGTCCATACAGTCAACAAGGGTCTGTCCATTGCAACTGTTTGTGGCTCGCTATTAATCTGTCTGCAAGTTTGTAACAGGTAGGTCATCATTCAGTTTCTATACATGTATTGACTTTCTTTGTTTGTCTTACTGGTTTTACGGACAGCATGACAGCCTCCCTCTCGTCCTGATGGAGGATCTGTCCTTCAAGGGTCTGTCCATTGCAACTGTTTGTGTGGCTCACTATTAATCTGTCTACAAGTGTGTAACAGGTAGATCATCATTCAGTTTCTATACATGTATTGACTTTCTTTGTTTGTCTTCCAGGTTTTTCGGACAGCATGACCGCCTCCCTCCCTTCCTGATGGAGGATCTATCCTTCAAGGGTCTGTGTATCTGCAACTGTGTGTGGCTTGCTATTAATCTGTCTGCAAGTGTGTAACAGGTTGGTGATCATTCAGTTTCTATACGTGTATTGACTTTCTTATTTGTGTTACAGGTACTCAAGAAGTCCATCAACCTCTTCTTCTCCCTGAAGGTGTATCCTTCTAATGAATACATTTTCATCTGCAACTGTGTGTGGTTCGCTGTCCATCATTCTGCAACTCTGTAACAGGTAAGTGATCATTCAGTGTCTATACATGTATTGCCTTTTTGTTTTCTTACAGGCTTTCAGGACCAATGGCTCCCCCCTTCCTGATGGTGCATACAGCCAACAACGGTCTGTCCATCGCAACTATGTGTGAGTCGGTACTATCTGTCTGCAAGTGTGTAACAGGTAGGTCATCATTCAGTTTCTATACATGTATTGACTTTCTTTTTGTGTTACAGATTCTCAAGAAGTTCATCAACCTCTTCTTCTCCCTGAAGGTGTATCCTTCTAACAAATATTTTAATCTGTAACTGTGTGTGGTTTGATGTTCATCATTCTGCAACTCTGTAACAGGTAAGTGATCATTCAGTGTCTATAAATGTTTTTTTTTTTTTGTTGTCTTCCAGGCTTTCAGGACCAATGGCTCCCCCCTTCCTGATGGTCCATACAGTCAACAAGGGTCTGTCCATTGCAACTGTTTGTGGCTCGCTATTAATCTGTCTGCAATTGTGTAAGAGGTAGGTCATCATTCAGTTTCTATACATGTATTGACTTTCTTTGTTTGTCTTACAGGTTTTACAGACAGCATGACAGCCTCCCTCTCGTCCTGATGGAGGATCTGTCCATCAAGGGTCTGTGCATCTGCAACTGTGTGTGGCTCGCTATTAATCTGTCTGCAAGTGTGTAACAGGTAGGTCATCATTCAGTTTCTATACATGTATTGACTTTCTTTGTTTGTCTTACAGGTTTTTCGGACAGCATGACCGCCTCCCTCCCTTCCTGATGGTGGATCTGTCCTTCAAGGGTCTGTGCATCTGCAACTGTGTGTGAGTCGCTACTATCTGTCTGCAAGTGTGTAACAGGTTGGTGATCATTCAGTTTCTAAACATGTATTGACTTTCTTTTTTGTGTTACAGATTCTCAAGAAGTTCATCAACCTCTTTTTCTCCCTGAAGTTGTGTCCTTCTTCCAAATATTTTCATCTGTAACTGTGTGTGGTTCGTTGTCCATCATTCTGCAACTCTGTAACAGGTAAGTGATCATTCAGTGTCTATACATTTATTGCCTTTTTGCTGTCTTACAGGCTTTCAGGACCAATGGCTACCCCCTTTACTGATGGTTCATACAGCCAACAATGGTCTGTCCATTGCAACTGTGTGTGAGTCACTACTATCTGTCTGCAAGTGTGTAACAGGTTGGTGATCATTCAATTTCTATACATTTATTGACTTTCTTTTTTGTGTTACAGGTTTTCAAGAAGTCCATCAACCTCTTCTTCTCCCTGAAGGTGTATCCTTCTAACAAATACATTTTCATCTGCAACTGTGTGTAGTTCGCTGTCCATCATTCTGCAACTCTGTAACAGGTAAGTAATCATTCAGTGCCTATACATGTATTGCCTTTTTGTTGTCTTACAGGCTTTCAGGACCAATGGCTCCCCACTTCCTGATGTTGCATACAGCCAACAAGGTTCTGTCCATTGCACCTGTGTGTGGCTCGCTATTAATCTGTCTGCAAGTGTGTAACAGGTAGGTCATCATTCAGTTTCTATACATGTAATGACTTTCTTTTTGTGTTACAGATTCTCAAGAAGTTCATCAACCTCTTCTTCTCCCTGAAGGTGTATCCTTCTAACAAATATTTTAATCTGTAACTGTGTGTGGTTTGATGTTCATCATTCTGCAACTCTGTAACAGGTAAGTGATCATTCAGTGTCTATAAATGTATTTTTTTTTTTGTTGTCTTACAGGCTTTCAGGACCATTGGCTCCCCCCTTCCTGATGGTCCATACAGTCAACAAGGGTCTGTCCATTGCAACTGTTTGTGGCTCGCTATTAATCTGTCTGCAAGTGTGTAACAGGTAGGTCATCATTCAGTTTCTATACATGTATTGACTTTCTTTGTTTGTCTTACAGGTTTTACGGACAGCATGACAGCCTCCCTCTCGTCCTGATGGAGGATCTGTCCTTCAAGGGTCTGTGTATCTGCAACTGTGTGTGGCTTGCTATTAATCTGTCTGCAAGTGTGTAACAGGTTGGTGATCATTCAGTTTCTATACGTGTATTGACTTTCTTATTTGTGTTACAGGTACTCAAGAAGTCCATCAACCTCTTCTTCTCCCTGAAGGTGTATCCTTCTAATAAATACATTTTCATCTGCAACTGTGTGTGGTTCGCTGTCCATCATTCTGCAACTCTGTAACAGGTAAGTGATCATTCAGTGTCTATACATGTATTGCCTTTTTGTTTTCTTACAGGCTTTCAGGACCAATGGCTCCCCCCTCCCTGATGGTGCATACAGCCAACAACGGTCTGTCCATCGCAACTATGTGTGAGTCGCTACTATCTGTCTGCAAGTGTGTAACAGGTAGGTCATCATTCAGTTTCTATACATGTATTGACTTTCTTTTTGTGTTACAGATTCTCAAGAAGTTGATCAACCTCTTCTTCTCCCTGAAGGTGTATCCTTCTAACAAATATTTTAATCTGTAACTGTGTGTGGTTTGATGTTCATCATTCTGCAACTCTGTAACAGGTAAGTGATCATTCTGTGTCTATAAATGTATTTTTTTTTTTGTTGTCTTCCAGGCTTTCAGGACCAATGGCTCCCCCCTTCCTGATGGTCCATACAGTCAACAAGGGTCTGTCCATTGCAACTGTTTGTGGCTCGCTATTAATCTGTCTGCAAGTGTGTAACAGGTAGGTCATCATTCAGTTTCTATACATGTATTGACTTTCTTTGTTTGTCTTACAGGTTTTACAGACAGCATGACAGCCTCCCTCTCGTCCTGATGGAGGATCTGTCCTTCAAGGGTCTGTCCATTGCAACTGTTTGTGTGGCTCACTATTAATCTGTCTACAAGTGTGTAACAGGTAGATCATCATTCAGTTTCTATACATGTATTGACTTTCTTTGTTTGTCTTCCAGGTTTTTCGGACAGCATGACCGCCTCCCTCCCTTCCTGATGGAGGATCTATCCTTCAAGGGTCTGTGTATCTGCAACTGTGTGTGGCTTGCTATTAATCTGTCTGCAAGTGTGTAACAGGTTGGTGATCATTCAGTTTCTATACGTGTATTGACTTTCTTATTTGTGTTACAGGTACTCAAGAAGTCCATCAACCTCTTCTTCTCCCTGAAGGTGTATCCTTCTAATAAATACATTTTCATCTGCAACTGTGTGTGGTTCGCTGTCCATCATTCTGCAACTCTGTAACAGGTAAGTGATCATTCAGTGTCTATACATGTATTGCCTTTTTGTTGTCTTACAGGCTTTCAGGACCAATGGCTCCCCACTTCCTGATGTTGCATACAGCCAACAAGGTTCTGTCCATTACAACTGTTTGTGGCTTGCTATTAATCTGTCTGCAAGTGTGTAACAGGTAGGTCATCATTCAGTTTCTATACATGTATTGACTTTTTCTTTGTTTGTCTTACAGGTTTTACGGACAGCATGACCGCCTCCCTCCCTTCCTGATGGAGGATCTGTCCATCAAGGGTCTGTGCATCTGCAACTGTGTGTGGCTCGTTATTAATCTGTCTGCAAGTGTGTAACAGGTAGGTCATCATTCAGTTTCTATACATGTATTGACTTTCTTTGTTTGTCTTACAGGTTTTTCGGACAGCATGACCGCCTCCCTCCATTCCTGATGGTGGATCTGTCCTTCAAGGGTCTGTGCATCTGCAACTGTGTGTGAGTCGCTACTATCTGTCTGCAAGTGTGTAACAGGTTGGTGATCATTCAGTTTCTATACATGTATTGACTTTCTTTTTTGTGTTACAGATTCTCAAGAAGTTCATCAACCTCTTGTTCTCCCTGAAGTTGTGTCCTTCTTACAAATATTTTCATCTGTAACTGTGTGTGGTTCGCTGTCCATCATTCTGCAACTCTGTAACAGGTAAGTGATCATTCAGTGTCTATACATGTATTGCCTTTTTGTTGTCTTACAGGCTTTCAGGACCAATGGCTCCCCCCTTTCCTGATGGTGCATACAGCCAACAACGGTCTGTGCTTTGCAACTGTGTGTGAGTCACTACTATCTGTCTGCAAGTGTGTAACAGGTTGGTGATCATTCAGTTTCTAAACATGTATTGACTTTCTTTTTTGTGTTACAGATTCTCAAGAAGTTCATCAACCTCTTGTTCTCCCTGAAGTTGTGTCCTTCTTACAAATATTTTCATCTGTAACTGTGTGTGGTTCGCTGTCCATCATTCTGCAACTCTGTAACAGGTAAGTGATCGTTCAGTGTCTATACATGTATTGCCTTTTTGCTGTCTTACAGGCTTTCAGGACCAATGGCTCCCCCCTTTCCTGATGGTGCATACAGCCAACAACGGTCTGTCCATTGCAACTGTGTGTGAGTCACTACTATCTGTCTGCAAGTGTGTAACAGGTTGGTGATCATTCAATTTCTATACATTTATTTACTTTCTTTTTTGTGTTACAGGTTTTCAAGAAGTCCATCAACCTCTTCTTCTCCCTGAAGGTGTATCCTTCTAACAAATACATTTTCATCTGCAACTGTGTGTAGTTCGCTGTCCATCATTCTGCAACTCTGTAACAGGTAAGTAATCATTCAGTGCCTATACATGTATTGCCTTTTTGTTGTCTTACAGGCTTTCAGGACCAATGGCTCCCCATTTCCTGATGTTGCATACAGCCAACAAGGTTCTGTCCATTGCAACTGTTTGTGGCTCGCTATTAATCTGTCTGCAAGTGTGTAACAGGTAGGTCATCATTCAGTTTCTATACATGTATTGACTTTCTTTGTTTGTCTTACAGGTTTTACGGACAGCATGACCGCCTCCCTCCCTTCCTGATGGAGGATCTGTCCTTCAAGGGTCTGTGCATCTGCAACTGTGTGTGGCTCGCTATTAATCTGTCTGCAAGTGTGTAACAGGTAGGTCATCATTCAGTTTCTATACATGTTTTGACTTTCTTTGTTTGTCTTACAGGTTTTACGGACAGCATGACCGCCTCCCTCCCTTCCTGATGGAGGATCTGTCCTTCAAGGGTCTGTGCATCTGCACCTGTGTGTGGCTCGCTATTAATCTGTCTGCAAGTGTGTAACAGGTAGGTCATCATTCAGTCTCTATACATGTTTTGACTTTCTTTGTTTGTCTTACAGGTTTTACGGACAGCATGACCGCCTCCCTCCCTTCCTGATGGAGGATCTGTCCTTCAAGGGTCTGTGCATCTGCACCTGTGTGTGGCTCGCTATTAATCTGTCTGCAAGTGTGTAACAGGTAGGTCATCATTCAGTTTCTATACATGTATTGACTTTCATTGTTTGTCTTACAGGTTTTATAGACAGCATGACCACCTCCCTCCCTTCCTGATGGAGGATCTATCCTTCAAGAGTCTGTGCATCTGCAAGTGTGTGTGGCTCGCTATTAATCTGTCTGCAAGTGTGTAACAGGTTGGTGATCATTCAGTTTCTATACATGTATTGACTTTCTTTTTTGTGTTACAGATTCTCAGGAAGTTCATCAACCTCTTCTTCTCCCTGAAGGTATATCCTTCTAACAAATATTTTAATCTGAAACTGTGTGTGGTTTGATGTTCATCATTCTGCAACTCTGTCACAGGTAAGTGATCATTCAGTTTCTATACATGTATTACCTTTTTGTTGTCTTACAGACTTTCAGGACCAGTGGCCCTCCCCTTCCTGATGGTCCATACAGTCAACAAGGGTCTGTCCATTGCAACGGTGTGTGGCTCGCTATTAATCTGTCTGCAAGTGTGTAACAGGTAGGTCATCATTCAGTTTCTATACATGTATTGACTTTCTTTATTTGTCTTACAGGTTTTTCGGAAAGCATGACTGCCTCCCTCCCTTCCTGATGGAGGATCTGTCCTTCAACAGTCTGTGCATCTGCAACTGTGTGTGAGTCGCTACTATCTGTCTGCAAGTGTGTAACAGGTTGGTGATCATTCAGTTTCTATACGTGTATTGACTTTCTTTTTTGAGTTACAGGTCCTCAAGAAGTCTATCAACCTCTTCTTCTCCCTGAAGGTGTATCCTTCTAACAAATATTTTCATCTGTAACTGTGTTTGGTTCGCTGTCCATCATTCTGCAACTCTGTAACAGGTAAGTGATCATTCAGTGTCTATACATGTATTGCCTTTTTTTTGTCTTACAGGCTTTCAGGACCAATGGCTCCCCCCTTCCTGATGGTGCATACAGCCAACAACGGTCTGTCCATTGCAACTGTGTGTGAGTCGCTACTATCTTTCTGCAAGTGTGTAACAGGTTGGTGATCATTCAATTTCTATACATGTATTGACTTTCTTTTTTGTGTTACAGGTTTTCAAGAAGTCCATCAACCTCTTGTTCTTCCAGAAGGTGTATCCTTCTAACAAATACATTTTCATCTGCATCTGTGTGTAGTTAGCTGTCCATCATTCTGCAACTCTGTAACAGGTAAGGGATCATTCAGTGTCTATACATGTATTGCCTTTTTGTTGTCTTACAGGCTTTCAGGACCAATGGCTCCACACTTCCTGATGTTGCATACAGCCAACAAGGGACTGTCCATTGCAACTGTGTGTGACTCGCTACTATCTGTCTGCAAGTATGTAACAGGTAGGTCATCATTCAGTTTCTATACATGTATTGACATTCTTTGTTTGTCTTACAGGTTTTTCGGACAGCATGACTGCCTCCCTCCGTTCCTGATGTTGGATCTTTCCTTCAAAGGTCTGTGCATCTGCAGCTGTGTGTGGTTCGCTGTCCATCATTCTGCAACTCTGTAACAGGTAAGTGATCATTCAGTGTCTATACATGTATTTCCTTTTTTTTGTCTTACAGGCTTTCAGGACCAATGGCTCCCCCCTTTCCTGATGGTGCATACAGCCAACAACGGTCTGTCCATTGCAACTGTGTGTGAGTCGCTATTAATCTGTCTGCAAGTGTGTAACAGATTGGTGATCATTCAATTTCTATACATGTATTGACTTTCTTTTTTGTGTTACGGGTTTTCAAGAAGTTTATCAACCTCTTCTTCTCCCTGAAGGTGTATCCTTCTAACAAATACATTTTTATCTGCAACTGTGTGTAGTTTGCTGTCCATCATTCTGCAACTCTGTAACAGGTGAGTGATCATTCAGTGTCTATACATGTATTGTCTTTTTGTTGTCTTACAGGCTTACAGGACCAATGGCTCCCCACTTCCTGATGTTGCATACAGCCAACAAGGTTCTGTCCATTGCAACTGTTTGTGGCTCGCTATTAATCTGTCTGCAAGTGTGTAACAGGTAGGTCATCATTCAGTTTCTATACATGTATTGACTTTTTCTTTGTTTGTCTTACAGGTTTTACGGACAGCATGACCGCCTCCCTCCCTTCCTGATGGAGGATCTGTCCATCAAGGGTCTGTGCATCTGCAACTGTGTGTGGCTCGCTATTAATCTGTCTGCAAGTGTGTAACAGGTAGGTCATCATTCAGTTTCTATACATGTATTGACTTTCTTTGTTTGTCTTACAGGTTTTACGGACAGCATGACCGCCTCCCTCCCTTCCTGATGGTGGATCTGTCCTTCAAGGGTCTGTGCATCTGCAACTGTGTGTGAGTCGCTACTATCTGTCTGCAAGTGTGTAACAGGTAGGTGATCATTCAGTTTCTAAACATGTATTGACTTTCTTTTTTGGGTTACAGGTTCTCAAGAAGTCCATCAACCTCTTCTTCTCCCTGAAGGTGTATCCTTCTAACAAATATTTTCATCTGTAACTGTGTGTGGTTCGCTGTCCATCATTCTGCAACTCTGTAACAGGTAAGTGATCATTCAGTGTCTATACATGTATTGCCTTTTTGTTGTCTTACAGGCTTTCAGGACCAATGGCTCCCCCCTTCCTGATGGTGCATACAGCCAACAACGGTCTGTCCATCGCAACTATGTGTGAGTCGCTACTATCTGTCTGCAAGTGTGTAAAAGGTTGGTGATCATTCAATTTCTATACATGTATTGACTTTCTTTTTTGTGTTACAGGTTTTCAAGAAGTTCTTCAACCTCTTCTGCTCCCTGAAGATGTATCCTTCTAACAAATACATTTTCATCTGCAACTGTGTGTGGTTCGCTGTCCATCATTCTGTAACTCTGTAACAGGTAAGTGATCATTCAGTGTCTATACATGTATTGCCTTTTTGTTGTCATACAGACTTTCAGGACCAGTGGCACTCCCCTTCCTGATGGTCCATACAGTCAACAAGGGTCTTTCCATTGCAACTGTGTGTGGCTCGCTATTAATCTGTCTGCAAGTGTGTAACAGGTAGGTCATCATTCAGTTTCTATACATGTATTGACTTTCTTTGTTTGTCTTCCAGGTTTTTCGGACAGCATGATCGCCTCCCTCCCTTCCTGATGGTGGATCTGTCCTTCATGGGTCTTTGCATCTGCAACTGTGTGTGGATTGCTATTAATCTGTCTGCAAGTCTGTAACAGGTTGGTGATCATTCAGTTTTTATACGTGTATTGACTTTCTTTTTTGTGTTACAGATTCTCAAGAAGTCCATCAACCTCTTCTTCTCCCTGAAGGTGTATCCTTCTAACAAATATTTTCATCTGTAACTGTGTGTGGTTCGCTGTCCATCATTCTGCAACTCTGTAACAGGTAAGTGATCATTCAGTGTCTATACATGTATTGCCTTTTTGTTGTCTTACAGGCTTTCAGGACCAATGGCTCCCCCCTTCCTGATGGTCCATACAGTCAACAAGGGTCTGTCCTTTGCAACTGTTTGTGGCTCGCTATTAATCTGTTTGCAAGTGTGTAACAGGTAGGTCATCATTCAGTTTCTATACATGTATTGACTTTCTTTTTGTGTTACAGATTCTCAAGAAGTCCATCAACCTCTTCTTCTCCCTGAAGGTGTATCCTTCTAACAAATATTTTCATCTGCAACTGTGTGAGGTTTGATGTTCATCATTCTGCAACTCTGTAACAGGTAAGTGATCATTCAGTGTCTATACATGTATTGCTTTTTTGTTGTCTTACAGGCTTTCAGGACCAATGGCTCCCCCCTTCCTGATGGTGCATACAGCCAACAACGGTCTGTCCATCGCAACTATGTGTGAGTCGCTACTATCTGTCTGCAAGTGTGTAACAGGTTGGTGATCATTCAGTTTCTATACATGTATTGACTTTCTTTTTTGGGTTACAGGTTCTCAAGAAGTCCATCAACCTCTTCTTCTCCCTGAAGGTGTATCCTTCTAACAAATATTTTCATCTGTAACTGTGTGTGGTTCGCTGTCCATCATTCTGCAACTCTGTTAAGGTAAGTGATCATTCAGTGTCTATACATGTATTGACTTTCTTTGTTTGTCTTACAGGTTTTTCGGACAGCATGATCGCCTCCCTCCCTTCCTGATGGTGGATCTGTCCTTCATGGGTCTTTGCATCTGCAACTGTGTGTGGATTGCTATTAATCTGTCTGCAAGTCTGTAACAGGTTGGTGATCATTCAGTTTTTATACGTGTATTGACTTTCTTTTTTGTGTTACAGATTCTCAAGAAGTTAATCAACCTCTTCTTCTCCCTAAAGGTGTATCCTTCTAACAAATATTTTCATCTGTAACTGTGTGTGGTTTGATGTTCATCATTTTGCAACTCTGTAACAGGTAAGTGATCATTCAGTGTCTATACATGTATTGCCTTTTTGTTTTCTTACAGGCTTTCAGGACCAATGGCTCCCCCCTTCCTGATGGTGCATACAGCCAACAACGGTCTGTCCATCGCAACTATGTGTGAGTCGCTACTATCTGTCTGCAAGTGTGTAACAGGTTGGTGATCATTCAATTTCTATACATGTATTGACTTTCTTTTTTGTGTTACAGGTTTTCAAGAAGTTCTTCAACCTCTTCTGCTCCCTGAAGATGTATCCTTCTAACAAATACATTTTCATCTGCAACTGTGTGTGGTTCGCTGTCCATCATTCTGCAACTCTGTAACAGGTAAGTGATCATTTAGTGTCTATACATGTATTGCCTTTTTGTTGTCTTACAGGCTTTCAGGACCAATGGCTCCCCCCTTTCCTGATGGTGCATACAGCCAACAACGGTCTGTCCATTGCAACTGTGTGTGAGTCGCTATTAATCTGTCAGCAAGTGTGTAACAGGTTGGTGATCATTCAATTTCTATACATGTATTGACTTTCATTGTTTGTCTTACAGGTTTTTCGGACAGCATGACCGCCTCCCTCCCTTCCTGATGGTTGGTCTGTGCATCTGCAACTGTGTGTGGCTCGCTATTAATCTGTCTGCAAGTGTGTAACAGGTAGGTCATCATTCAGTTTCTATACATGTATTGACTTTCTTTGTTTGTCTTACAGGTTTTTCGGACAGCATGACCGCCTCCCTCCCTTCCTGATGGTGGATCTGTCCTTCAAGGGTCTGTGCATCTGCAACTGTGTGTGAGTCGCTACTATCTGTCTGCAAGTGTGTAACAGGTTGGTGATCATTCAGTTTCTAAACATGTATTGACTTTCTTTTTTGTGTTACAGATTCTCAAGAAGTTCATCAACCTCTTGTTCTCCCTGAAGTTGTGTCCTTCTTCCAAATATTTTCATCTGTAACTGTGTGTGGTTCGTTGTCCATCATTCTGCAACTCTGTAACAGGTAAGTGATCATTCAGTGTCTATACATTTATTGCCTTTTTGCTGTCTTACAGGCTTTCAGGACAAATGGCTCCCCCCTTTACTGATGGTGCATACAGCCAACAACGGTCTGTCCATTGCAACTGTGTGTGAGTCACTACTATCTGTCTGCAAGTGTGTAACAGGTTGGTGATCATTCAATTTCTATACATTTATTGACTTTCTTTTTTGTGTTACAGGTTTTCAAGAAGTCCATCAACCTCTTCTTCTCCCTGAAGGTGTATCCTTCTAACAAATACATTTTCATCTGCAACTGTGTGTAGTTCGCTGTCCATCATTCTGCAACTCTGTAACAGGTAAGTAATCATTCAGTGCCTATACATGTATTGTCTTTTTGTTGTCTTACAGGCTTACAGGACCAATGGCTCCCCACTTCCTGATGTTGCATACAGCCAACAAGGTTCTGTCCATTGCAACTGTTTGTGGCTCGCTATTAATCTGTCTGCAAGTGTGTAACAGGTAGGTCATCATTCAGTTTCTATACATGTATTGACTTTTTCTTTGTTTGTCTTACAGGTTTTACGGACAGCATGACCGCCTCCCTCCCTTCCTGATGGTGGATCTGTCCTTCAAGGGTCTGTGCATCTGCAACTGTGTGTGAGTCGCTACTATCTGTCTGCAAGTGTGTAAAAGGTTGGTGATCATTCAATTTCTATACATGTATTGACTTTCTTTTTTGTGTTACAGGTTTTCAAGAAGTTCTTCAACCTCTTCTGCTCCCTGAAGATGTATCCTTCTAACAAATACATTTTCATCTGCAACTGTGTGTGGTTCGCTGTCCATCATTCTGTAACTCTGTAACAGGTAAGTGATCATTCAGTGTCTATACATGTATTGCCTTTTTGTTGTCATACAGACTTTCAGGACCAGTGGCACTCCCCTTCCTGATGGTCCATACAGTCAACAAGGGTCTTTCCATTGCAACTGTGTGTGGCTCGCTATTAATCTGTCTGCAAGTGTGTAACAGGTAGGTCATCATTCAGTTTCTATACATGTATTGACTTTCTTTGTTTGTCTTCCAGGTTTTTCGGACAGCATGATCGCCTCCCTCCCTTCCTGATGGTGGATCTGTCCTTCATGGGTCTTTGCATCTGCAACTGTGTGTGGATTGCTATTAATCTGTCTGCAAGTCTGTAACAGGTTGGTGATCATTCAGTTTTTATACGTGTATTGACTTTCTTTTTTGTGTTACAGATTCTCAAGAAGTCCATCAACCTCTTCTTCTCCCTGAAGGTGTATACTTCTAACAAATATTTTCATCTGTAACTGTGTGTGGTTCGCTGTCCATCATTCTGCAACTCTGTAACAGGTAAGTGATCATTCAGTGTCTATACATGTATTGCCTTTTTGTTGTCTTACAGGCTTTCAGGACCAATGGCTCCCCCCTTCCTGATGGTCCATACAGTCAACAAGGGTCTGTCCTTTGCAACTGTTTGTGGCTCGCTATTAATCTGTTTGCAAGTGTGTAACAGGTAGGTCATCATTCAGTTTCTATACATGTATTGACTTTCTTTTTGTGTTACAGATTCTCAAGAAGTCCATCAACCTCTTCTTCTCCCTGAAGGTGTATCCTTCTAACAAATATTTTCATCTGCAACTGTGTGAGGTTTGATGTTCATCATTCTGCAACTCTGTAACAGGTAAGTGATCATTCAGTGTCTATACATGTATTGCTTTTTTGTTGTCTTACAGGCTTTCAGGACCAATGGCTCCCCCCTTCCTGATGGTGCATACAGCCAACAACGGTCTGTCCATCGCAACTATGTGTGAGTCGCTACTATCTGTCTGCAAGTGTGTAACAGGTTGGTGATCATTCAGTTTCTATACATGTATTGACTTTCTTTTTTGGGTTACAGGTTCTCAAGAAGTCCATCAACCTCTTCTTCTCCCTGAAGGTGTATCCTTCTAACAAATATTTTCATCTGTAACTGTGTGTGGTTCGCTGTCCATCATTCTGCAACTCTGTTAAGGTAAGTGATCATTCAGTGTCTATACATGTATTGACTTTCTTTGTTTGTCTTACAGGTTTTTCGGACAGCATGATCGCCTCCCTCCCTTCCTGATGGTGGATCTGTCCTTCATGGGTCTTTGCATCTGCAACTGTGTGTGGATTGCTATTAATCTGTCTGCAAGTCTGTAACAGGTTGGTGATCATTCAGTGTCTATACATGTATTGCCTTTTTGTTGTCTTACAGGCTTTCAGGACCAATGGCTCCCCCCTTTCCTGATGGTGCATACAGCCAACAACGGTCTGTCCATTGCAACTGTGTGTGAGTCGCTATTAATCTGTCAGCAAGTGTGTAACAGGTTGGTGATCATTCAATTTCTATACATGTATTGACTTTCATTGTTTGTCTTACAGGTTTTTCGGACAGCATGACCGCCTCCCTCCCTTCCTGATGGTTGGTCTGTGCATCTGCAACTGTGTGTGGCTCGCTATTAATCTGTCTGCAAGTGTGTAACAGGTAGGTCATCATTCAGTTTCTATACATGTATTGACTTTCTTTGTTTGTCTTACAGGTTTTTCGGACAGCATGACCGCCTCCCTCCCTTCCTGATGGTGGATCTGTCCTTCAAGGGTCTGTGCATCTGCAACTGTGTGTGAGTCGCTACTATCTGTCTGCAAGTGTGTAACAGGTTGGTGATCATTCAGTTTCTAAACATGTATTGACTTTCTTTTTTGTGTTACAGATTCTCAAGAAGTTCATCAACCTCTTGTTCTCCCTGAAGTTGTGTCCTTCTTCCAAATATTTTCATCTGTAACTGTGTGTGGTTCGTTGTCCATCATTCTGCAACTCTGTAACAGGTAAGTGATCATTCAGTGTCTATACATTTATTGCCTTTTTGCTGTCTTACAGGCTTTCAGGACAAATGGCTCCCCCCTTTACTGATGGTGCATACAGCCAACAACGGTCTGTCCATTGCAACTGTGTGTGAGTCATTACTATCTGTCTGCAAGTGTGTAACAGGTTGGTGATCATTCAATTTCTATACATTTATTGACTTTCTTTTTTGTGTTACAGGTTTTCAAGAAGTCCATCAACCTCTTCTTCTCCCTGAAGGTGTATCCTTCTAACAAATACATTTTCATCTGCAACTGTGTGTAGTTCGCTGTCCATCATTCTGCAACTCTGTAACAGGTAAGTAATCATTCAGTGCCTATACATGTATTGCCTTTTTGTTGTCTTACAGGCTTTCAGGACCAATGGCTCCCCACTTCCTGATGTTGCATACAGCCAACAAGGTACTGTCCATTGCACCTGTATGTGGCTCGCTATTAATCTGTCTGCAAGTGTGTAACAGGTAGGTCATCATTCAGTTTCTATACATGTTTTGACTTTCTTTGTTTGTCTTACAGGTTTTACGGACAGCATGACCGCCTCCCTCCCTTCCTGATGGAGGATCTGTCCTTCAAGGGTCTGTGCATCTGCACCTGTGTGTGGCTCGCTATTAATCTGTCTGCAAGTGTGTAACAGGTAGGTCATCATTCAGTTTCTATACATGTTTTGACTTTCTTTGTCTTACAGGTTTTACGGACAGCATGACTGCCTCCTTCCCTTCCTGATGGAGGATCTGTCCTTCAAGGGTCTGTGCATCTGCACCTGTGTGTGGCTCGCTATTAATCTGTCTGCAAGTGTGTAACAGGTTGGTCATCATTCAGTTTCTATACATGTATTGACTTTCATTGTTTGTCTTACAGGTTTTATAGACAGCATGACCACCTCCCTCCCTTCCTGATGGAGTATCTATCCTTCAAGAGTCTGTGCATCTGCAAGTGTGTGTGGCTCGCTATTAATCTGTCTGCAAGTGTGTAACAGGTTGGTGATCATTCAGTGTCTATACATGTATTGCCTTTTTGTTGTCTTACAGGCTTTCAGGACCAATGGCTCTCCCCTTTCCTGATGGTGCATACAGCCAACAACGGTCTGTGCATTGCAACTGTGTGTGAGTCACTACTATCTGTCTGCAAGTGTGTAACAGGTTGGTGATGATTCAGTTTCTAAACATGTATTGACTTTCTTTTTTGTGTTACAGATTCTCAAGAAGTTCATCAACCTCTTGTTCTCCCTGAAGTTGTGTCCTTCTTACAAATATTTTCATCTGTAACTGTGTGTGGTTCGCTGTCCATCATTCTGCAACTCTGTAACAGGTAAGTTATCGTTCAGTGTCTATACATGTATTGCCTTTTTGCTGTCTTACAGGCTTTCAGGACCAATGGCTCCCCCCTTTCCTGATGGTGCATACAGCCAACAACGGTCTGTCCATTGCAGCTGTGTGTGAGTCACTACTATCTGTCTGCAAGTGTGTAACAGGTTGGTGATCATTCAATTTCTATACATGTATTGACTTTCTTTTTGTGTTACAGATTCTCAAGAAGTTCATCAACCTCTTCTTCTCCCTGAAGGTGTATCCTTCTAACAAATATTTTCATCTGTAACTGTGTGTGGTTTGATGTTCATCATTCTGCAACTCTGTAACAGGTAAGTGATCATTCAGTGTCTATAAATGTATTTTTTTTTTTGTTGTCTTCCAGGCTTTCAGGACCAATGGCTCCCCCCTTCCTGATGGTCCATACAGTCAACAAGGGTCTGTCCATTGCAACTGTTTGTGGCTCGCTATTAATCTGTCTGCAAGTGTGTAACAGGTAGGTCATCATTCAGTTTCTATACATGTATTGACTTTCTTTGTTTGTCTTACAGGTTTTACGGACAGCATGACAGCCTCCCTCTCGTCCTGATGGAGGATCTGTCCTTCAAGGGTCTGTCCATTGCAACTGTTTGTGTGGCTCACTATTAATCTGTCTACAAGTGTGTAACAGGTAGATCATCATTCAGTTTCTATACATGTATTGACTTTCTTTGTTTGTCTTCCAGGTTTTTCGGACAGCATGACCGCCTCCCTCCCTTCCTGATGGAGGATCTATCCTTCAAGGGTCTGTGTATCTGCAACTGTGTGTGGCTTGCTATTAATCTGTCTGCAAGTGTGTAACAGGTTGGTGATCATTCAGTTTCTATACGTGTATTGACTTTCTTATTTGTGTTACAGGTACTCAAGAAGTCCATCAACCTCTTCTTCTCCCTGAAGGTGTATCCTTCTAATAAATACATTTTCATCTGCAACTGTGTGTGGTTCGCTGTCCATCATTCTGCAACTCTGTAACAGGTAAGTGATCATTCAGTGTCTATACATGTATTGCCTTTTTGTTGTCTTACAGGCTTTCAGGACCAATGGCTCCCCACTTCCTGATGTTGCATACAGCCAACAAGGTTCTGTCCATTGCAACTGTTTGTGGCTTGCTATTAATCTGTCTGCAAGTGTGTAACAGGTAGGTCATCATTCAGTTTCTATACATGTATTGACTTTTTCTTTGTTTGTCTTACAGGTTTTACGGACAGCATGACCGCCTCCCTCCCTTCCTGATGGAGGATCTGTCCATCAAGGGTCTTTGCATCTGCAACTGTGTGTGGCTCGTTATTAATCTGTCTGCAAGTGTGTAACAGGTAGGTCATCATTCAGTTTCTATACATGTATTGACTTTCTTTGTTTGTCTTACAGGTTTTTCGGACAGCATGACCGCCTCCCTCCATTCCTGATGATGGATCTGTCCTTCAAGGGTCTGTGCATCTGCAACTGTGTGTGAGTCGCTACTATCTGTCTGCAAGTGTGTAACAGGTTGGTGATCATTCAGTTTCTAAACATGTATTGACTTTCTTTTTTGTGTTACAGATTCTCAAGAAGTTCATCAACCTCTTGTTCTCCCTGAAGTTGTGTCCTTCTTCCAAATATTTTCATCTGTAACTGTGTGTGGTTCGTTGTCCATCATTCTGCAACTCTGTAACAGATAAGTGATCATTCAGTGTCTATACATGTATTGCCTTTTTGTTGTCTTACAGGCTTTCAGGACCAATGGCTCCCCACTTCCTGATGTTGCATACAGCCAACAAGGTTCTGTCCATTGCAACTGTTTGTGGCTTGCTATTAATCTGTCTACAAGTGTGTAACAGGTAGGTCATCATTCAGTTTCTATACATGTATTGACTTTCTTTGTTTGTCTTACAGGTTTTACGGACAGCATGACCGCCTCCCTCCCTTCCTGATGGAGGATCTGTCCATCAAGGGTCTGTGCATCTGCAACTGTGTGTGGCTCGCTATTAATCTGTCTGCAAGTGTGTAACAGGTAGGTCATCATTCAGTTTCTATACATGTATTGACTTTCTTTGTTTGTCTTACAGGTTTTTCGGACAGCATGACCGCCTCCCTCCATTCCTGATGGTGGATCTGTCCTTCAAGGGTCTGTGCATCTGCTACTGTGTGTGAGTCGCTACTATCTGTCTGCAAGTGTGTAACAGGTTGGTAATCATTCAGTTTCTAAACATGTATTGACTTTCTTTTTTGTTTTACAGATTCTCAATAAGTTCATCAACCTCTTGTTCTCCCTGAAGTTGTGTCCTTCTTCCAAATATTTTCATCTGTAACTGTATGTGGTTCGTTGTCCATCATTCTGCAACTCTGTAACAGGTAAGTGATCATTCAGTGTCTATACATTTATTGCCTTTTTGCTGTCTTACAGGCTTTCAGGACCAATGGCTCCCCCCTTTACTGATGGTGCATACAGCCAACAACGGTCTGTCCATTGCAACTGTGTGTGAGTCACTACTATCTGTCTGCAAGTGTGTAACAGGTTGGTGATCATTCAATTTCTGTACATTTATTGACTTTCTTTTTTGTGTTACAGGTTTTCAAGAAGTCCATCAACCTCTTCTTCTCCCTGAAGGTGTATCCTTCTAACAAATACATTTTCATCTGCAACTGTGTGTAGTTTGCTGTCCATCATTCTGCAACTCTGTAACAGGTAAGTAATCATTCAGTGCCTATACATGTATTGCCGTTTTGTTGTCCTACAGGCTTTCAGGACCAATGGCTCCCCACTTCCTGATGTTGCATACAGCCAACAAGGTTCTGTCCATTGCACCTGTGTGTGGCTCGCTATTAATCTGTCTGCAAGTGTGTAACAGGTAGGTCATCATTCAGTTTCTATACATGTATTGACTTTCTTTTTGTGTTACAGATTCTCAAGAAGCTCATCAACCTCTTCTTCTCCCTGAAGGTGTATCCTTCTAACAAATATTTTAATCTGTAACTGTGTGTGGTTTGATGTTCATCATTCTGCAACTCTGTAACAGGTAAGTGATCATTCAGTGTCTATAAATGTATTTTTTTTTTTGTTGTCTTACAGGCTTTCAGGACCAATGGCTCCCCCCTTCCTGATGGTCCATACAGTCAACAAGGGTCTGTCCATTGCAACTGTTTGTGGCTCGCTATTAATCTGTCTGCAAGTGTGTAACAGGTAGGTCATCATTCAGTTTCTATACATGTATTGACTTTCTTTGTTTGTCTTACTGGTTTTACGGACAGCATGACAGCCTCCCTCTCGTCCTGATGGAGGATCTGTCCTTCAAGGGTCTGTCCATTGCAACTGTTTGTGTGGCTCACTATTAATCTGTCTACAAGTGTGTAACAGGTAGATCATCATTCAGTTTCTATACATGTATTGACTTTCTTTGTTTGTCTTCCAGGTTTTTCGGACAGCATGACCGCCTCCCTCCCTTCCTGATGGAGGATCTATCCTTCAAGGGTCTGTGTATCTGCAACTGTGTGTGGCTTGCTATTAATCTGTCTGCAAGTGTGTAACAGGTTGGTGATCATTCAGTTTCTATACGTGTATTGACTTTCTTATTTGTGTTACAGGTACTCAAGAAGTCCATCAACCTCTTCTTCTCCCTGAAGGTGTATCCTTCTAATAAATACATTTTCATCTGCAACTGTGTGTGGTTCGCTGTCCATCATTCTGCAACTCTGTAACAGGTAAGTGATCATTCAGTGTCTATACATGTATTGCCTTTTTGTTGTCTTACAGGCTTTCAGGACCAATGGTTCCCCACTTCCTGATGTTGCATACAGCCAACAAGGTTCTGTCCATTGCAACTGTTTGTGGCTTGCTATTAATCTGTCTGCAAGTGTGTAACAGGTAGGTCATCATTCAGTTTCTATACATGTATTGACTTTTTCTTTGTCTTACAAGTTTTACGGACAGCATGACCGCCTCCCTGCCTTCCTGATGGAGGATCTGTCCATCAAGGGTCTGTGCATCTGCAACTGTGTGTGGCTCGCTATTAATCTGTCTGCAAGTGTGTAACAGGTAGGTCATCATTCAGTTTCTATACATGTATTGACTTTCTTTGTTTGTCTTACAGGTTTTTCGGACAGCATGACCGCCTCCCTCCCTTCCTGATGGTGGATCTGTCCTTCAAGGGTCTGTGCATCTGCAACTGTGTGTGAGTCGCTACTATCTGTCTGCAAGTGTGTAACAGGTTGGTGATCATTCAGTTTCTAAACATGTATTGACTTTCTTTTTTGTGTTACAGATTTTCAAGAAGTTCATCAACCTCTTGTTCTCCCTGAAGTTGTGTCCTTTTTCCAAATATTTTCATCTGTAACTGTGTGTGGTTCGTTGTCCATCATTCTGCAACTCTGTAACAGGTAAGTGATCATTCAGTGTCTATACATTTATTGCCTTTTTGCTGTCTTACAGGCTTTCAGGACCAATGGCTACCCCCTTTACTGATGGTGCATACAGCCAACAACGGTCTGTCCATTGCAACTGTGTGTGAGTCACTACTATCTGTCTGCAAGTGTGTAACAGGTTGGTGATCATTCAATTTCTATACATTTATTGACTTTCTTTATTGTGTTACAGGTTTTCAAGAAGTCCATCAACCTCTTCTTCTCCCTGAAGGTGTATCCTTCTAACAAATACATTTTCATCTGCAACTGTGTGTAGTTCGCTGTCCATCATTCTGCAACTCTGTAACAGGTAAGTAATCATTCAGTGCCTATACATGTATTGCCTTTTTGTTGTCTTACAGGCTTTCAGGACCAATGGCTCCCCACTTCCTGATGTTGCATACAGCCAACAAGGTTCTGTCCATTGCACCTGTGTGTGGCTCGCTATTAATCTGTCTGCAAGTGTGTAACAGGTAGGTCATCATTCAGTTTCTATACATGTTTTGACTTTCTTTGTTTGTCTTACAGGTTTTACGGACAGCATGACCGCCTCCCTCCCTTCCTGATGGAGGATCTGTCCTTCAAGGGTCTGTGCATCTGCACCTGTGTGTGGCTCGCTATTAATCTGTCTGCAAGTGTGTAACAGGTAGGTCATCATTCAGTTTCTATACATGTTTTGACTTTCTTTGTTTGTCTTACAGGTTTTACGGACAGCATGACTGCCTCCCTCCTTTCCTGATGGAGGATCTGTCCTTCAAGGGTCTGTGCATCTGCACCTGTGTGTGGCTCGCTATTAATCTGTCTGCAAGTGTGTAACAGGTAGGTCATCATTCAGTTTCTATACATGTATTGACTTTCATTGTTTGTCTTCCAGGTTTTATAGACAGCATGACCACCTCCCTCCCTTCCTGATGGAGGATCTATCCTTCAAGAGTCTGTGCATCTGCAAGTGTGTGTGGCTCGCTATTAATCTGTCTGCAAGTGTGTAACAGGTTGGTGATCATTCAGTTTCTATACATGTATTGACTTTCTTTTTTGTGTTACAGATTCTCAAGAAGTTCATCAACCTCTTGTTCTCCCTGAAGTTGTGTCCTTCTTCCAAATATTTTCATCTGTAACTGTGTGTGGTTCGCTGTCCATCATTCTGCAACTCTGTAACAGGTAAGTGATCATTCAGTGTCTATACATGTATTGCCTTTTTGTTGTCTTACAGGCTTTCAGGACCAATGGCTCCCCCCTTTCCTGATGGTGCATACAGCCAACAACGGTCTGTGCATTGCAACTGTGTGTGAGTCACTACTATCTGTCTGCAAGTGTGTAACAGGTTGGTGATCATTCAATTTCTATACATTTATTTACTTTCTTTTTTGTGTTACAGGTTTTCAAGAAGTCCATCAACCTCTTCTTCTCCCTGAAGGTGTATCCTTCTAACAAATACATTTTCATCTGCAACTGTGTGTAGTTCGCTGTCCATCATTCTGCAACTCTGTAACAGGTAAGTAATCATTCAGTGCCTATACATGTATTGCCTTTTTGTTGTCTTACAGGCTTTCAGGACCAATGGCTCCCCACTTCCTGATGTTGCATACAGCCAACAAGGTTCTGTCCATTGCAACTGTTTGTGGCTCGCTATTAATCTGTCTGCAAGTGTGTAACAGGTAGGTCATCATTCAGTTTCTATACATGTATTGACTTTCTTTGTTTGTCTTACAGGTTTTACGGACAGCATGACCGCCTCCCTCCCTTCCTGATGGAGGATCTGTCCTTCAAGGGTCTGTGCATCTGCAACTGTGTGTGGCTCGCTATTAATCTGTCTGCAAGTGTGTAACAGGTAGGTCATCATTCAGTTTCTATACATGTTTTGACTTTCTTTGTTTGTCTTACAGGTTTTACGGACAGCATGACCGCCTCCCTCCCTTCCTGATGGAGGATCTGTCCTTCAAGGGTCTGTGCATCTGCACCTGTGTGTGGCTCGCTATTAATCTGTCTGCAAGTGTGTAACAGGTAGGTCATCATTCAGTCTCTATACATGTTTTGACTTTCTTTGTTTGTCTTACAGGTTTTACGGACAGCATGACCGCCTCCCTCCCTTCCTGATGGAGGATCTGTCCTTCAAGGGTCTGTGCATCTGCACCTGTGTGTGGCTCGCTATTAATCTGTCTGCAAGTGTGTAACAGGTAGGTCATCATTCAGTTTCTATACATGTATTGACTTTCATTGTTTGTCTTACAGGTTTTATAGACAGCATGACCACCTCCCTCCCTTCCTGATGGAGGATCTATCCTTCAAGAGTCTGTGCATCTGCAAGTGTGTGTGGCTCGCTATTAATCTGTCTGCAAGTGTGTAACAGGTTGGTGATCATTCAGTTTCTATACATGTATTGACTTTCTTTTTTGTGTTACAGATTCTCAGGAAGTTCATCAACCTCTTCTTCTCCCTGATGGTATATCCTTCTAACAAATATTTTAATCTGAAACTGTGTGTGGTTTGATGTTCATCATTCTGCAACTCTGTCACAGGTAAGTGATCATTCAGTTTCTATACATGTATTACCTTTTTGTTGTCTTACAGACTTTCAGGACCAGTGGCCCTCCCCTTCCTGATGGTCCATACAGTCAACAAGGGTCTGTCCATTGCAACGGTGTGTGGCTCGCTATTAATCTGTCTGCAAGTGTGTAACAGGTAGGTCATCATTCAGTTTCTATACATGTATTGACTTTCTTTATTTGTCTTACAGGTTTTTCGGAAAGCATGACCGCCTCCCTCCCTTCCTGATGGAGGATCTGTCCTTCAACAGTCTGTGCATCTGCAACTGTGTGTGAGTCGCTACTATCTGTCTGCAAGTGTGTAACAGGTTGGTGATCATTCAGTTTCTATACGTGTATTGACTTTCTTTTTTGAGTTACAGTTCCTCAAGAAGTCAATCAACCTCTTCTTCTCCCTGAAGGTGTATCCTTCTAACAAATATTTTCATCTGTAACTGTGTTTGGTTCGCTGTCCATCATTCTGCAACTCTGTAACAGGTAAGTGATCATTCAGTGTCTATACATGTATTGCCTTTTTGTTGTCTTACAGGCTTTCAGGACCAATGGCTCCCCCCTTCCTGATGGTGCATACAGCCAACAACGGTCTGTCCATTGCAACTGTGTGTGAGTCGCTACTATCTTTCTGCAAGTGTGTAACAGGTTGGTGATCATTCAATTTCTATACATGTATTGACTTTCTTTTTTGTGTTACAGGTTTTCAAGAAGTCCATCAACCTCTTGTTCTTCCAGAAGGTGTATCCTTCTAACAAATACATTTTCTTCTGCAACTGTGTGTAGTTAGCTGTCCATCATTCTGCAACTCTGTAACAGGTAAGGGATCATTCAGTGTCTATACATGTATTGCCTTTTTGTTGTCTTACAGGCTTTCAGGACCAATGGCTACACACTTCCTGATGTTGCATACAGCCAACAAGGGACTGTCCATTGCAACTGTGTGTGACTCGCTACTATCTGTCTGCAAGTATGTAACAGGTAGGTCATCATTCAGTTTCTATACATGTATTGACATGCTTTGTTTGTCTTACAGGTTTTTCGGACAGCATGACTGCCTCCCTCCGTTCCTGATGTTGGATCTTTCCTTCAAAGGTCTGTGCATCTGCAGCTGTGTGTGGTTCGCTGTCCATCATTCTGCAACTCTGTAACAGGTAAGTGATCATTCAGTGTCTATACATGTATTTCCTTTTTTTTGTCTTACAGGCTTTCAGGACCAATGGCTCCCCCCTTTCCTGATGGTGCATACAGCCAACAACGGTCTGTCCATTGCAACTGTGTGTGAGTCGCTATTAATCTGTCTGCAAGTGTGTAACAGGTTGGTGATCATTCAATTTCTATACATGTATTGACTTTCTTTTTTGTGTTACGGGTTTTCAAGAAGTTTATCAACCTCTTCTTCTCCCTGAAGGTGTATCCTTCTAACAAATACATTTTTATCTGCAACTGTGTGTAGTTTGCTGTCCATCATTCTGCAACTCTGTAACAGGTGAGTGATCATTCAGTGTCTATACATGTATTGCCTTTTTGTTGTCTTACAGGCTTTCAGGACCAATGGCTCCCCACTTCCTGATGTTGCATACAGCCAACAAGGTTCTGTCCATTGCAACTGTTTGTGGCTCGCTATTAATCTGTCTGCAAGTGTGTAACAGGTAGGTCATCATTCAGTTTCTATACATGTATTGACTTTTTCTTTGTTTGTCTTACAGGTTTTACGGACAGCATGACCGCCTCCCTCCCTTCCTGATGGAGGATCTGTCCATCAAGGGTCTGTGCATCTGCAACTGTGTGTGGCTCGCTATTAATCTGTCTGCAAGTGTGTAACAGGTAGGTCATCATTCAGTTTCTATACATGTATTGACTTTCTTTGTTTGTCTTACAGGTTTTACGGACAGCATGACCGCCTCCCTCCCTTCCTGATGGTGGATCTGTCCTTCAAGGGTCTGTGCATCTGCAACTGTGTGTGAGTCGCTACTATCTGTCTGCAAGTGTGTAACAGGTAGGTGATCATTCAGTTTCTAAACATGTATTGACTTTCTTTTTTGGGTTACAGGTTCTCAAGAAGTCCATCAACCTCTTCTTCTCCCTGAAGGTGTATCCTTCTAACAAATATTTTCATCTGTAACTGTGTGTGGTTCGCTGTCCATCATTCTGCAACTCTGTAACAGGTAAGTGATCATTCAGTGTCTATACATGTATTGCCTTTTTGTTGTCTTACAGGCTTTCAGGACCAATGGCTCCCCCCTTCCTGATGGTGCATACAGCCAACAACGGTCTGTCCATCGCAACTATGTGTGAGTCGCTACTATCTGTCTGCAAGTGTGTAAAAGGTTGGTGATCATTCAATTTCTATACATGTATTGACTTTCTTTTTTGGGTTACAGGTTCTCAAGAAGTCCATCAACCTCTTCTTCTCCCTGAAGGTGTATCCTTCTAACAAATATTTTCATCTGTAACTGTGTGTGGTTCGCTGTCCATCATTCTGCAACTCTGTTAAGGTAAGTGATCATTCAGTGTCTATACATGTATTGACTTTCTTTGTTTGTCTTACAGGTTTTTCGGACAGCATGATCGCCTCCCTCCCTTTCTGATGGTGGATCTGTCCTTCATGGGTCTTTGCATCTGCAACTGTGTGTGGATTGCTATTAATCTGTCTGCAAGTCTGTAACAGGTTGGTGATCATTCAGTTTTTATACGTGTATTGACTTTCTTTTTTGTGTTACAGATTCTCAAGAAGTTAATCAACCTCTTCTTCTCCCTGAAGGTGTATCCTTCTAACAAATATTTTCATCTGTAACTGTGTGTGGTTTGATGTTCATCATTTTGCAACTCTGTAACAGGTAAGTGATCATTCAGTGTCTATACATGTATTGCCTTTTTGTTTTCTTACAGGCTTTCAGGACCAATGGCTCCCCCCTTCCTGATGGTGCATACAGCCAACAACGGTCTGTCCATCGCAACTATGTGTGAGTCGCTACTATCTGTCTGCAAGTGTGTAACAGGTTGGTGATCATTCAATTTCTATACATGTATTGACTTTCTTTTTTGTGTTACAGGTTTTCAAGAAGTTCTTCAACCTCTTCTGCTCCCTGAAGATGTATCCTGCTAACAAATACATTTTCATCTGCAAGTGTGTGTGGTTCGCTGTCCATCATTCTGCAACTCTGTAACAGGTAAGTGATCATTTAGTGTCTATACATGTATTGCCTTTTTGTTGTCTTACAGACTTTCAGGACCAGTGGCACTCCCCTTCCTGATGGTCCATACAGTCAACAAGGGTCTTTCCATTGCAACTGTGTGTGGCTCTCTATTAATCTGTCTACAAGTGTGTAACAGGTCGATCATCATTCAGTTTCTATACATGTATTGACTTTGTTTGTTTGTCTTCCAGGTTTTTCGGACAGCATGACCGCCTCCCTCCCTTCCTGATGGAGGATCTATCCTTCAAGGGTCTGTGTATCTGCAACTGTGTGTGGCTTGCTATTAATCTGTCTGCAAGTGTGTAACAGGTTGGTGATCATTCAGTTTCTAAACATGTATTGACTTTCTTTTTTGTGTTACAGATTCTGAAGAAGTTCATCAACCTCTTGTTCTCCCTGAAGTTGTGTCCTTCTTACAAATATTTTCATCTGTAACTGTGTGTGGTTCGCTGTCCATCATTCTGCAACTCTGTAACAGGTAAGTGATCATTCAGTGTCTATACATGTATTGCCTTTTTGTTGTCTTACAGGCTTTCAGGACCAATGGCTCCCTCCTTTCCTGATGGTGCATACAGCCAACAACGGTCTGTCTATTGCAACTGTGTGTGAGTCGCTATTAATCTGTCAGCAAGTGTGTAACAGGTTGGTGATCATTCAATTTCTATACATGTATTGACTTTCTTTGTTTGTCTTACAGGTTTTTCGGACAGCATGACCGCCTCCCTCCCTTCCTGATGGTTGGTCTGTGCATCTGCAACTGTGTGTGAGTCGCTACTATCTGTCTGCAAGTGTGTAACAGGTTGGTGATCATTCAGTTTCTATACATGTATTGACTTTCTTTTTTGGGTTACAGGTTCTCAAGAAGTCCATCAACCTCTTCTTCTCCCTGAAGGTGTATCCTTCTAACAAATATTTTCATCTGTAACTGTGTGTGGTTCACTGTCCATCATTCTGCAACTCTGTTAAGGTAAGTGATCATTCAGTGTCTATACATGTATTGACTTTCTTTGTTTGTCTTACAGGTTTTTCGGACAGCATGATCGCCTCCCTCCCTTTCTGATGGTGGATCTGTCCTTCATGGGTCTTTGCATCTGCAACTGTGTGTGGATTGCTATTAATCTGTCTGCAAGTCTGTAACAGGTTGGTGATCATTCAGTTTTTATACGTGTATTGACTTTCTTTTTTGTGTTACAGATTCTCAAGAAGTTAATCAACCTCTTCTTCTCCCTGAAGGTGTATCCTTCTAACAAATATTTTCATCTGTAACTGTGTGTGGTTTGATGTTCATCATTTTGCAACTCTGTAACAGGTAAGTGATCATTCAGTGTCTATACATGTATTGCCTTTTTGTTTTCTTACAGGCTTTCAGGACCAATGTCTCCCCCCTTCCTGATGGTGCATACAGCCAACAACGGTCTGTCCATCGCAACTATGTGTGAGTCGCTACTATCTGTCTGCAAGTGTGTAACAGGTTGGTGATCATTCAATTTCTATACATGTATTGACTTTCTTTTTTGTGTTACAGGTTTTCAAGAAGTTCTTCAACCTCTTCTGCTCCCTGAAGATGTATCCTTCTAACAAATACATTTTCATCTGCAACTGTGTGTGGTTCGCTGTCCATCATTCTGCAACTCTGTAACAGGTAAGTGATCATTTAGTGTCTATACATGTATTGCCTTTTTGTTGTCTTACAGACTTTCAGGACCAGTGGCACTCCCCTTTCCTGATGGTCCATACAGTCAACAAGGGTCTTTCCATTGCAACTGTGTGTGGCTCACTATTAATCTGTCTACAAGTGTGTAACAGGTCGATCATCATTCAGTTTCTATACATGTATTGACTTTGTTTTTTTGTCTTCCAGGTTTTTCGGACAGCATGACCGCCTCCCTCCCTTCCTGATGGAGGATCTATCCTTCAAGGGTCTGTGTATCTGCAACTGTGTGTGGCTTGCTATTAATCTGTCTGCAAGTGTGTAACAGGTTGGTGATCATTCAGTTTCTAAACATGTATTGACTTTCTTTTTTGTGGTACAGATTCTGAAGAAGTTCATCAACCTCTTGTTCTCCCTGAAGTTGTGTCCTTCTTACAAATATTTTCATCTGTAACTGTGTGTGGTTCGCTGTCCATCATTCTGCAACTCTGTAACAGGTAAGTGATCATTCAGTGTCTATACATGTATTGCCTTTTTGTTGTCTTACAGGCTTTCAGGACCAATGGCTCCCCCCTTCCTGATGGTCCATACAGTCAACAAGGGTCTGTCCTTTGCAACTGTTTGTGGCTCGCTATTAATCTGTTTGCAAGTGTGTAACAGGTAGGTCATCATTCAGTTTCTATACATGTATTGACTTTCTTTTTGTGTTACAGATTCTCAAGAAGTCCATCAACCTCTTCTTCTCCCTGAAGGTGTATCCTTCTAACAAATATTTTCATCTGCAACTGTGTGAGGTTTGATGTTCATCATTCTGCAACTCTGTAACAGGTAAGTGATCATTCAGTGTCTATACATGTATTGCTTTTTTGTTGTCTTACAGGCTTTCAGGACCAATGGCTCCCCCCTTCCTGATGGTGCATACAGCCAACAACGGTCTGTCCATCGCAACTATGTGTGAGTCGCTACTATCTGTCTGCAAGTGTGTAACAGGTTGGTGATCATTCAGTTTCTATACATGTATTGACTTTCTTTTTTGGGTTACAGGTTCTCAAGAAGTCCATCAACCTCTTCTTCTCCCTGAAGGTGTATCCTTCTAACAAATATTTTCATCTGTAACTGTGTGTGGTTCGCTGTCCATCATTCTGCAACTCTGTTAAGGTAAGTGATCATTCAGTGTCTATACATGTATTGACTTTCTTTGTTTGTCTTACAGGTTTTTCGGACAGCATGATCGCCTCCCTCCCTTCCTGATGGTGGATCTGTCCTTCATGGGTCTTTGCATCTGCAACTGTGTGTGGATTGCTATTAATCTGTCTGCAAGTCTGTAACAGGTTGGTGATCATTCAGTTTTTATACGTGTATTGACTTTCTTTTTTGTGTTACAGATTCTCAAGAAGTTAATCAACCTCTTCTTCTCCCTAAAGGTGTATCCTTCTAACAAATATTTTCATCTGTAACTGTGTGTGGTTTGATGTTCATCATTTTGCAACTCTGTAACAGGTAAGTGATCATTCAGTGTCTATACATGTATTGCCTTTTTGTTTTCTTACAGGCTTTCAGGACCAATGGCTCCCCCCTTCCTGATGGTGCATACAGCCAACAACGGTCTGTCCATCGCAACTATGTGTGAGTCGCTACTATCTGTCTGCAAGTGTGTAACAGGTTGGTGATCATTCAATTTCTATACATGTATTGACTTTCTTTTTTGTGTTACAGGTTTTCAAGAAGTTCTTCAACCTCTTCTGCTCCCTGAAGATGTATCCTTCTAACAAATACATTTTCATCTGCAACTGTGTGTGGTTCGCTGTCCATCATTCTGCAACTCTGTAACAGGTAAGTGATCATTTAGTGTCTATACATGTATTGCCTTTTTGTTGTCTTACAGGCTTTCAGGACCAATGGCTCCCCCCTTTCCTGATGGTGCATACAGCCAACAACGGTCTGTCCATTGCAACTGTGTGTGAGTCGCTATTAATCTGTCAGCAAGTGTGTAACAGGTTGGTGATCATTCAATTTCTATACATGTATTGACTTTCATTGTTTGTCTTACAGGTTTTTCGGACAGCATGACCGCCTCCCTCCCTTCCTGATGGTTGGTCTGTGCATCTGCAACTGTGTGTGGCTCGCTATTAATCTGTCTGCAAGTGTGTAACAGGTAGGTCATCATTCAGTTTCTATACATGTATTGACTTTCTTTGTTTGTCTTACAGGTTTTTCGGACAGCATGACCGCCTCCCTCCCTTCCTGATGGTGGATCTGTCCTTCAAGGGTCTGTGCATCTGCAACTGTGTGTGAGTCGCTACTATCTGTCTGCAAGTGTGTAACAGGTTGGTGATCATTCAGTTTCTAAACATGTATTGACTTTCTTTTTTGTGTTACAGATTCTCAAGAAGTTCATCAACCTCTTGTTCTCCCTGAAGTTGTGTCCTTCTTCCAAATATTTTCATCTGTAACTGTGTGTGGTTCGTTGTCCATCATTCTGCAACTCTGTAACAGGTAAGTGATCATTCAGTGTCTATACATTTATTGCCTTTTTGCTGTCTTACAGGCTTTCAGGACAAATGGCTCCCCCCTTTACTGATGGTGCATACAGCCAACAACGGTCTGTCCATTGCAACTGTGTGTGAGTCACTACTATCTGTCTGCAAGTGTGTAACAGGTTGGTGATCATTCAATTTCTATACATTTATTGACTTTCTTTTTTGTGTTACAGGTTTTCAAGAAGTCCATCAACCTCTTCTTCTCCCTGAAGGTGTATCCTTCTAACAAATACATTTTCATCTGCAACTGTGTGTAGTTCGCTGTCCATCATTCTGCAACTCTGTAACAGGTAAGTAATCATTCAGTGCCTATACATGTATTGTCTTTTTGTTGTCTTACAGGCTTACAGGACCAATGGCTCCCCACTTCCTGATGTTGCATACAGCCAACAAGGTTCTGTCCATTGCAACTGTTTGTGGCTCGCTATTAATCTGTCTGCAAGTGTGTAACAGGTAGGTCATCATTCAGTTTCTATACATGTATTGACTTTTTCTTTGTTTGTCTTACAGGTTTTACGGACAGCATGACCGCCTCCCTCCCTTCCTGATGGTGGATCTGTCCTTCAAGGGTCTGTGCATCTGCAACTGTGTGTGAGTCGCTACTATCTGTCTGCAAGTGTGTAAAAGGTTGGTGATCATTCAATTTCTATACATGTATTGACTTTCTTTTTTGTGTTACAGGTTTTCAAGAAGTTCTTCAACCTCTTCTGCTCCCTGAAGATGTATCCTTCTAACAAATACATTTTCATCTGCAACTGTGTGTGGTTCGCTGTCCATCATTCTGTAACTCTGTAACAGGTAAGTGATCATTCAGTGTCTATACATGTATTGCCTTTTTGTTGTCATACAGACTTTCAGGACCAGTGGCACTCCCCTTCCTGATGGTCCATACAGTCAACAAGGGTCTTTCCATTGCAACTGTGTGTGGCTCGCTATTAATCTGTCTGCAAGTGTGTAACAGGTAGGTCATCATTCAGTTTCTATACATGTATTGACTTTCTTTGTTTGTCTTCCAGGTTTTTCGGACAGCATGATCGCCTCCCTCCCTTCCTGATGGTGGATCTGTCCTTCATGGGTCTTTGCATCTGCAACTGTGTGTGGATTGCTATTAATCTGTCTGCAAGTCTGTAACAGGTTGGTGATCATTCAGTTTTTATACGTGTATTGACTTTCTTTTTTGTGTTACAGATTCTCAAGAAGTCCATCAACCTCTTCTTCTCCCTGAAGGTGTATCCTTCTAACAAATATTTTCATCTGTAACTGTGTGTGGTTCGCTGTCCATCATTCTGCAACTCTGTAACAGGTAAGTGATCATTCAGTGTCTATACATGTATTGCCTTTTTGTTGTCTTACAGGCTTTCAGGACCAATGGCTCCCCCCTTCCTGATGGTCCATACAGTCAACAAGGGTCTGTCCTTTGCAACTGTTTGTGGCTCGCTATTAATCTGTTTGCAAGTGTGTAACAGGTAGGTCATCATTCAGTTTCTATACATGTATTGACTTTCTTTTTGTGTTACAGATTCTCAAGAAGTCCATCAACCTCTTCTTCTCCCTGAAGGTGTATCCTTCTAACAAATATTTTCATCTGCAACTGTGTGAGGTTTGATGTTCATCATTCTGCAACTCTGTAACAGGTAAGTGATCATTCAGTGTCTATACATGTATTGCTTTTTTGTTGTCTTACAGGCTTTCAGGACCAATGGCTCCCCCCTTCCTGATGGTGCATACAGCCAACAACGGTCTGTCCATCGCAACTATGTGTGAGTCGCTACTATCTGTCTGCAAGTGTGTAACAGGTTGGTGATCATTCAGTTTCTATACATGTATTGACTTTCTTTTTTGGGTTACAGGTTCTCAAGAAGTCCATCAACCTCTTCTTCTCCCTGAAGGTGTATCCTTCTAACAAATATTTTCATCTGTAACTGTGTGTGGTTCGCTGTCCATCATTCTGCAACTCTGTTAAGGTAAGTGATCATTCAGTGTCTATACATGTATTGACTTTCTTTGTTTGTCTTACAGGTTTTTCGGACAGCATGATCGCCTCCCTCCCTTCCTGATGGTGGATCTGTCCTTCATGGGTCTTTGCATCTGCAACTGTGTGTGGATTGCTATTAATCTGTCTGCAAGTCTGTAACAGGTTGGTGATCATTCAGTTTTTATACGTGTATTGACTTTCTTTTTTGTGTTACAGATTCTCAAGAAGTTAATCAACCTCTTCTTCTCCCTAAAGGTGTATCCTTCTAACAAATATTTTCATCTGTAACTGTGTGTGGTTTGATGTTCATCATTTTGCAACTCTGTAACAGGTAAGTGATCATTCAGTGTCTATACATGTATTGCCTTTTTGTTTTCTTACAGGCTTTCAGGACCAATGGCTCCCCCCTTCCTGATGGTGCATACAGCCAACAACGGTCTGTCCATCGCAACTATGTGTGAGTCGCTACTATCTGTCTGCAAGTGTGTAACAGGTTGGTGATCATTCAATTTCTATACATGTATTGACTTTCTTTTTTGTGTTACAGGTTTTCAAGAAGTTCTTCAACCTCTTCTGCTCCCTGAAGATGTATCCTTCTAACAAATACATTTTCATCTGCAACTGTGTGTGGTTCGCTGTCCATCATTCTGCAACTCTGTAACAGGTAAGTGATCATTTAGTGTCTATACATGTATTGCCTTTTTGTTGTCTTACAGGCTTTCAGGACCAATGGCTCCACCCTTTCCTGATGGTGCATACAGCCAACAACGGTCTGTCCATTGCAACTGTGTGTGAGTCGCTATTAATCTGTCAGCAAGTGTGTAACAGGTTGGTGATCATTCAATTTCTATACATGTATTGACTTTCATTGTTTGTCTTACAGGTTTTTCGGACAGCATGACCGCCTCCCTCCCTTCCTGATGGTTGGTCTGTGCATCTGCAACTGTGTGTGGCTCGCTATTAATCTGTCTGCAAGTGTGTAACAGGTAGGTCATCATTCAGTTTCTATACATGTATTGACTTTCTTTGTTTGTCTTACAGGTTTTTCGGACAGCATGACCGCCTCCCTCCCTTCCTGATGGTGGATCTGTCCTTCAAGGGTCTGTGCATCTGCAACTGTGTGTGAGTCGCTACTATCTGTCTGCAAGTGTGTAACAGGTTGGTGATCATTCAGTTTCTAAACATGTATTGACTTTCTTTTTTGTGTTACAGATTCTCAAGAAGTTCATCAACCTCTTGTTCTCCCTGAAGTTGTGTCCTTCTTCCAAATATTTTCATCTGTAACTGTGTGTGGTTCGTTGTCCATCATTCTGCAACTCTGTAACAGGTAAGTGATCATTCAGTGTCTATACATTTATTGCCTTTTTGCTGTCTTACAGGCTTTCAGGACAAATGGCTCCCCCCTTTACTGATGGTGCATACAGCCAACAACGGTCTGTCCATTGCAACTGTGTGTGAGTCACTACTATCTGTCTGCAAGTGTGTAACAGGTTGGTGATCATTCAATTTCTATACATTTATTGACTTTCTTTTTTGTGTTACAGGTTTTCAAGAAGTCCATCAACCTCTTCTTCTCCCTGAAGGTGTATCCTTCTAACAAATACATTTTCATCTGCAACTGTGTGTAGTTCGCTGTCCATCATTCTGCAACTCTGTAACAGGTAAGTAATCATTCAGTGCCTATACATGTATTGCCTTTTTGTTGTCTTACAGGCTTTCAGGACCAATGGCTCCCCACTTCCTGATGTTGCATACAGCCAACAAGGTACTGTCCATTGCACCTGTATGTGGCTCGCTATTAATCTGTCTGCAAGTGTGTAACAGGTAGGTCATCATTCAGTTTCTATACATGTTTTGACTTTCTTTGTTTGTCTTACAGGTTTTACGGACAGCATGACCGCCTCCCTCCCTTCCTGATGGAGGATCTGTCCTTCAAGGGTCTGTGCATCTGCACCTGTGTGTGGCTCGCTATTAATCTGTCTGCAAGTGTGTAACAGGTAGGTCATCATTCAGTTTCTATACATGTTTTGACTTTCTTTGTCTTACAGGTTTTACGGACAGCATGACTGCCTCCTTCCCTTCCTGATGGAGGATCTGTCCTTCAAGGGTCTGTGCATCTGCACCTGTGTGTGGCTCGCTATTAATCTGTCTGCAAGTGTGTAACAGGTTGGTCATCATTCAGTTTCTATACATGTATTGACTTTCATTGTTTGTCTTACAGGTTTTATAGACAGCATGACCACCTCCCTCCCTTCCTGATGGAGTATCTATCCTTCAAGAGTCTGTGCATCTGCAAGTGTGTGTGGCTCGCTATTAATCTGTCTGCAAGTGTGTAACAGGTTGGTGATCATTCAGTTTCTATACATGTATTGACTTTCTTTTTTGTGTTACAGATTCTCAAGAAGTTCATCAACCTCTTGTTCTCCCTGAAGTTGTGTCCTTCTTCCAAATATTTTCATCTGTAACTGTGTGTGGTTCGCTGTCCATCATTCTGCAACTCTGTAACAGGTAAGTGATCATTCAGTGTCTATACATGTATTGCCTTTTTGTTGTCTTACAGGCTTTCAGGACCAATGGCTCTCCCCTTTCCTGATGGTGCATACAGCCAACAACGGTCTGTGCATTGCAACTGTGTGTGAGTCACTACTATCTGTCTGCAAGTGTGTAACAGGTTGGTGATGATTCAGTTTCTAAACATGTATTGACTTTCTTTTTTGTGTTACAGATTCTCAAGAAGTTCATCAACCTCTTGTTCTCCCTGAAGTTGTGTCCTTCTTACAAATATTTTCATCTGTAACTGTGTGTGGTTCGCTGTCCATCATTCTGCAACTCTGTAACAGGTAAGTTATCGTTCAGTGTCTATACATGTATTGCCTTTTTGCTGTCTTACAGGCTTTCAGGACCAATGGCTCCCCCCTTTCCTGATGGTGCATACAGCCAACAACGGTCTGTCCATTGCAGCTGTGTGTGAGTCACTACTATCTGTCTGCAAGTGTGTAACAGGTTGGTGATCATTCAATTTCTATACATGTATTGACTTTCTTTTTGTGTTACAGATTCTCAAGAAGTTCATCAACCTCTTCTTCTCCCTGAAGGTGTATCCTTCTAACAAATATTTTCATCTGTAACTGTGTGTGGTTTGATGTTCATCATTCTGCAACTCTGTAACAGGTAAGTGATCATTCAGTGTCTATAAATGTATTTTTTTTTTTGTTGTCTTCCAGGCTTTCAGGACCAATGGCTCCCCCCTTCCTGATGGTCCATACAGTCAACAAGGGTCTGTCCATTGCAACTGTTTGTGGCTCGCTATTAATCTGTCTGCAAGTGTGTAACAGGTAGGTCATCATTCAGTTTCTATACATGTATTGACTTTCTTTGTTTGTCTTACAGGTTTTACGGACAGCATGACAGCCTCCCTCTCGTCCTGATGGAGGATCTGTCCTTCAAGGGTCTGTCCATTGCAACTGTTTGTGTGGCTCACTATTAATCTGTCTACAAGTGTGTAACAGGTAGATCATCATTCAGTTTCTATACATGTATTGACTTTCTTTGTTTGTCTTCCAGGTTTTTCGGACAGCATGACCGCCTCCCTCCCTTCCTGATGGAGGATCTATCCTTCAAGGGTCTGTGTATCTGCAACTGTGTGTGGCTTGCTATTAATCTGTCTGCAAGTGTGTAACAGGTTGGTGATCATTCAGTTTCTATACGTGTATTGACTTTCTTATTTGTGTTACAGGTACTCAAGAAGTCCATCAACCTCTTCTTCTCCCTGAAGGTGTATCCTTCTAATAAATACATTTTCATCTGCAACTGTGTGTGGTTCGCTGTCCATCATTCTGCAACTCTGTAACAGGTAAGTGATCATTCAGTGTCTATACATGTATTGCCTTTTTGTTGTCTTACAGGCTTTCAGGACCAATGGCTCCCCACTTCCTGATGTTGCATACAGCCAACAAGGTTCTGTCCATTGCAACTGTTTGTGGCTTGCTATTAATCTGTCTGCAAGTGTGTAACAGGTAGGTCATCATTCAGTTTCTATACATGTATTGACTTTTTCTTTGTTTGTCTTACAGGTTTTACGGACAGCATGACCGCCTCCCTCCCTTCCTGATGGAGGATCTGTCCATCAAGGGTCTTTGCATCTGCAACTGTGTGTGGCTCGTTATTAATCTGTCTGCAAGTGTGTAACAGGTAGGTCATCATTCAGTTTCTATACATGTATTGACTTTCTTTGTTTGTCTTACAGGTTTTTCGGACAGCATGACCGCCTCCCTCCATTCCTGATGGTGGATCTGTCCTTCAAGGGTCTGTGCATCTGCAACTGTGTGTGAGTCGCTACTATCTGTCTGCAAGTGTGTAACAGGTTGGTGATCATTCAGTTTCTAAACATGTATTGACTTTCTTTTTTGTGTTACAGATTCTCAAGAAGTTCATCAACCTCTTGTTCTCCCTGAAGTTGTGTCCTTCTTCCAAATATTTTCATCTGTAACTGTGTGTGGTTCGTTGTCCATCATTCTGCAACTCTGTAACAGATAAGTGATCATTCAGTGTCTATACATGTATTGCCTTTTTGTTGTCTTACAGGCTTTCAGGACCAATGGCTCCCCACTTCCTGATGTTGCATACAGCCAACAAGGTTCTGTCCATTGCAACTGTTTGTGGCTTGCTATTAATCTGTCTACAAGTGTGTAACAGGTAGGTCATCATTCAGTTTCTATACATGTATTGACTTTTTCTTTGTTTGTCTTACAGGTTTTACGGACAGCATGACCGCCTCCCTCCCTTCCTGATGGAGGATCTGTCCATCAAGGGTCTGTGCATCTGCAACTGTGTGTGGCTCGCTATTAATCTGTCTGCAAGTGTGTAACAGGTAGGTCATCATTCAGTTTCTATACATGTATTGACTTTCTTTGTTTGTCTTACAGGTTTTTCGGACAGCATGACCGCCTCCCTCCATTCCTGATGGTGGATCTGTCCTTCAAGGGTCTGTGCATCTGCTACTGTGTGTGAGTCGCTACTATCTGTCTGCAAGTGTGTAACAGGTTGGTAATCATTCAGTTTCTAAACATGTATTGACTTTCTTTTTTGTTTTACAGATTCTCAATAAGTTCATCAACCTCTTGTTCTCCCTGAAGTTGTGTCCTTCTTCCAAATATTTTCATCTGTAACTGTGTGTGGTTCGTTGTCCATCATTCTGCAACTCTGTAACAGGTAAGTGATCATTCAGTGTCTATACATTTATTGCCTTTTTGCTGTCTTACAGGCTTTCAGGACCAATGGCTCCCCCCTTTACTGATGGTGCATACAGCCAACAACGGTCTGTCCATTGCAACTGTGTGTGAGTCACTACTATCTGTCTGCAAGTGTGTAACAGGTTGGTGATCATTCAATTTCTATACATTTATTGACTTTCTTTTTTGTGTTACAGGTTTTCAAGAAGTCCATCAACCTCTTCTTCTCCCTGAAGGTGTATCCTTCTAACAAATACATTTTCATCTGCAACTGTGTGTAGTTCGCTGTCCATCATTCTGCAACTCTGTAACAGGTAAGTAATCATTCAGTGCCTATACATGTATTGCCGTTTTGTTGTCCTACAGGCTTTCAGGACCAATGGCTCCCCACTTCCTGATGTTGCATACAGCCAACAAGGTTCTGTCCATTGCACCTGTGTGTGGCTCGCTATTAATCTGTCTGCAAGTGTGTAACAGGTAGGTCATCATTCAGTTTCTATACATGTATTGACTTTCTTTTTGTGTTACAGATTCTCAAGAAGCTCATCAACCTCTTCTTCTCCCTGAAGGTGTATCCTTCTAACAAATATTTTAATCTGTAACTGTGTGTGGTTTGATGTTCATCATTCTGCAACTCTGTAACAGGTAAGTGATCATTCAGTGTCTATAAATGTATTTTTTTTTTTGTTGTCTTACAGGCTTTCAGGACCAATGGCTCCCCCCTTCCTGATGGTCCATACAGTCAACAAGGGTCTGTCCATTGCAACTGTTTGTGGCTCGCTATTAATCTGTCTGCAAGTGTGTAACAGGTAGGTCATCATTCAGTTTCTATACATGTATTGACTTTCTTTGTTTGTCTTACTGGTTTTACGGACAGCATGACAGCCTCCCTCTCGTCCTGATGGAGGATCTGTCCTTCAAGGGTCTGTCCATTGCAACTGTTTGTGTGGCTCACTATTAATCTGTCTACAAGTGTGTAACAGGTAGATCATCATTCAGTTTCTATACATGTATTGACTTTCTTTGTTTGTCTTCCAGGTTTTTCGGACAGCATGACCGCCTCCCTCCCTTCCTGATGGAGGATCTATCCTTCAAGGGTCTGTGTATCTGCAACTGTGTGTGGCTTGCTATTAATCTGTCTGCAAGTGTGTAACAGGTTGGTGATCATTCAGTTTCTATACGTGTATTGACTTTCTTATTTGTGTTACAGGTACTCAAGAAGTCCATCAACCTCTTCTTCTCCCTGAAGGTGTATCCTTCTAATAAATACATTTTCATCTGCAACTGTGTGTGGTTCGCTGTCCATCATTCTGCAACTCTGTAACAGGTAAGTGATCATTCAGTGTCTATACATGTATTGCCTTTTTGTTGTCTTACAGGCTTTCAGGACCAATGGTTCCCCACTTCCTGATGTTGCATACAGCCAACAAGGTTCTGTCCATTGCAACTGTTTGTGGCTTGCTATTAATCTGTCTGCAAGTGTGTAACAGGTAGGTCATCATTCAGTTTCTATACATGTATTGACTTTTTCTTTGTCTTACAAGTTTTACGGACAGCATGACCGCCTCCCTGCCTTCCTGATGGAGGATCTGTCCATCAAGGGTCTGTGCATCTGCAACTGTGTGTGGCTCGCTATTAATCTGTCTGCAAGTGTGTAACAGGTAGGTCATCATTCAGTTTCTATACATGTATTGACTTTCTTTGTTTGTCTTACAGGTTTTTCGGACAGCATGACCGCCTCCCTCCCTTCCTGATGGTGGATCTGTCCTTCAAGGGTCTGTGCATCTGCAACTGTGTGTGAGTCGCTACTATCTGTCTGCAAGTGTGTAACAGGTTGGTGATCATTCAGTTTCTAAACATGTATTGACTTTCTTTTTTGTGTTACAGATTTTCAAGAAGTTCATCAACCTCTTGTTCTCCCTGAAGTTGTGTCCTTTTTCCAAATATTTTCATCTGTAACTGTGTGTGGTTCGTTGTCCATCATTCTGCAACTCTGTAACAGGTAAGTGATCATTCAGTGTCTATACATTTATTGCCTTTTTGCTGTCTTACAGGCTTTCAGGACCAATGGCTACCCCCTTTACTGATGGTGCATACAGCCAACAACGGTCTGTCCATTGCAACTGTGTGTGAGTCACTACTATCTGTCTGCAAGTGTGTAACAGGTTGGTGATCATTCAATTTCTATACATTTATTGACTTTCTTTATTGTGTTACAGGTTTTCAAGAAGTCCATCAACCTCTTCTTCTCCCTGAAGGTGTATCCTTCTAACAAATACATTTTCATCTGCAACTGTGTGTAGTTCGCTGTCCATCATTCTGCAACTCTGTAACAGGTAAGTAATCATTCAGTGCCTATACATGTATTGCCTTTTTGTTGTCTTACAGGCTTTCAGGACCAATGGCTCCCCACTTCCTGATGTTGCATACAGCCAACAAGGTTCTGTCCATTGCACCTGTGTGTGGCTCGCTATTAATCTGTCTGCAAGTGTGTAACAGGTAGGTCATCATTCAGTTTCTATACATGTTTTGACTTTCTTTGTTTGTCTTACAGGTTTTACGGACAGCATGACCGCCTCCCTCCCTTCCTGATGGAGGATCTGTCCTTCAAGGGTCTGTGCATCTGCACCTGTGTGTGGCTCGCTATTAATCTGTCTGCAAGTGTGTAACAGGTAGGTCATCATTCAGTTTCTATACATGTTTTGACTTTCTTTGTTTGTCTTACAGGTTTTACGGACAGCATGACTGCCTCCCTCCTTTCCTGATGGAGGATCTGTCCTTCAAGGGTCTGTGCATCTGCACCTGTGTGTGGCTCGCTATTAATCTGTCTGCAAGTGTGTAACAGGTAGGTCATCATTCAGTTTCTATACATGTATTGACTTTCATTGTTTGTCTTCCAGGTTTTATAGACAGCATGACCACCTCCCTCCCTTCCTGATGGAGGATCTATCCTTCAAGAGTCTGTGCATCTGCAAGTGTGTGTGGCTCGCTATTAATCTGTCTGCAAGTGTGTAACAGGTTGGTGATCATTCAGTTTCTATACATGTATTGACTTTCTTTTTTGTGTTACAGATTCTCAAGAAGTTCATCAACCTCTTGTTCTCCCTGAAGTTGTGTCCTTCTTCCAAATATTTTCATCTGTAACTGTGTGTGGTTCGCTGTCCATCATTCTGCAACTCTGTAACAGGTAAGTGATCATTCAGTGTCTATACATGTATTGCCTTTTTGTTGTCTTACAGGCTTTCAGGACCAATGGCTCCCCCCTTTCCTGATGGTGCATACAGCCAACAACGGTCTGTGCATTGCAACTGTGTGTGAGTCACTACTATCTGTCTGCAAGTGTGTAACAGGTTGGTGATCATTCAATTTCTATACATTTATTTACTTTCTTTTTTGTGTTACAGGTTTTCAAGAAGTCCATCAACCTCTTCTTCTCCCTGAAGGTGTATCCTTCTAACAAATACATTTTCATCTGCAACTGTGTGTAGTTCGCTGTCCATCATTCTGCAACTCTGTAACAGGTAAGTAATCATTCAGTGCCTATACATGTATTGCCTTTTTGTTGTCTTACAGGCTTTCAGGACCAATGGCTCCCCACTTCCTGATGTTGCATACAGCCAACAAGGTTCTGTCCATTGCAACTGTTTGTGGCTCGCTATTAATCTGTCTGCAAGTGTGTAACAGGTAGGTCATCATTCAGTTTCTATACATGTATTGACTTTCTTTGTTTGTCTTACAGGTTTTACGGACAGCATGACCGCCTCCCTCCCTTCCTGATGGAGGATCTGTCCTTCAAGGGTCTGTGCATCTGCAACTGTGTGTGGCTCGCTATTAATCTGTCTGCAAGTGTGTAACAGGTAGGTCATCATTCAGTTTCTATACATGTTTTGACTTTCTTTGTTTGTCTTACAGGTTTTACGGACAGCATGACCGCCTCCCTCCCTTCCTGATGGAGGATCTGTCCTTCAAGGGTCTGTGCATCTGCACCTGTGTGTGGCTCGCTATTAATCTGTCTGCAAGTGTGTAACAGGTAGGTCATCATTCAGTCTCTATACATGTTTTGACTTTCTTTGTTTGTCTTACAGGTTTTACGGACAGCATGACCGCCTCCCTCCCTTCCTGATGGAGGATCTGTCCTTCAAGGGTCTGTGCATCTGCACCTGTGTGTGGCTCGCTATTAATCTGTCTGCAAGTGTGTAACAGGTAGGTCATCATTCAGTTTCTATACATGTATTGACTTTCATTGTTTGTCTTACAGGTTTTATAGACAGCATGACCACCTCCCTCCCTTCCTGATGGAGGATCTATCCTTCAAGAGTCTGTGCATCTGCAAGTGTGTGTGGCTCGCTATTAATCTGTCTGCAAGTGTGTAACAGGTTGGTGATCATTCAGTTTCTATACATGTATTGACTTTCTTTTTTGTGTTACAGATTCTCAGGAAGTTCATCAACCTCTTCTTCTCCCTGAAGGTATATCCTTCTAACAAATATTTTAATCTGAAACTGTGTGTGGTTTGATGTTCATCATTCTGCAACTCTGTCACAGGTAAGTGATCATTCAGTTTCTATACATGTATTACCTTTTTGTTGTCTTACAGACTTTCAGGACCAGTGGCCCTCCCCTTCCTGATGGTCCATACAGTCAACAAGGGTCTGTCCATTGCAACGGTGTGTGGCTCGCTATTAATCTGTCTGCAAGTGTGTAACAGGTAGGTCATCATTCAGTTTCTATACATGTATTGACTTTCTTTATTTGTCTTACAGGTTTTTCGGAAAGCATGACCGCCTCCCTCCCTTCCTGATGGAGGATCTGTCCTTCAACAGTCTGTGCATCTGCAACTGTGTGTGAGTCGCTACTATCTGTCTGCAAGTGTGTAACAGGTTGGTGATCATTCAGTTTCTATACGTGTATTGACTTTCTTTTTTGAGTTACAGTTCCTCAAGAAGTCAATCAACCTCTTCTTCTCCCTGAAGGTGTATCCTTCTAACAAATATTTTCATCTGTAACTGTGTTTGGTTCGCTGTCCATCATTCTGCAACTCTGTAACAGGTAAGTGATCATTCAGTGTCTATACATGTATTGCCTTTTTGTTGTCTTACAGGCTTTCAGGACCAATGGCTACACACTTCCTGATGTTGCATACAGCCAACAAGGGACTGTCCATTGCAACTGTGTGTGAGTCGCTACTATCTGTCTGCAAGTATGTAACAGGTAGGTCATCATTCAGTTTCTATACATGTATTGACATGCTTTGTTTGTCTTACAGGTTTTTCGGACAGCATGACTGCCTCCCTCCGTTCCTGATGTTGGATCTTTCCTTCAAAGGTCTGTGCATCTGCAGCTGTGTGTGGTTCGCTGTCCATCATTCTGCAACTCTGTAACAGGTAAGTGATCATTCAGTGTCTATACATGTATTTCCTTTTTTTTGTCTTACAGGCTTTCAGGACCAATGGCTCCCCCCTTTCCTGATGGTGCATACAGCCAACAACGGTCTGTCCATTGCAACTGTGTGTGAGTCGCTATTAATCTGTCTGCAAGTGTGTAACAGGTTGGTGATCATTCAATTTCTATACATGTATTGACTTTCTTTTTTGTGTTACGGGTTTTCAAGAAGTTTATCAACCTCTTCTTCTCCCTGAAGGTGTATCCTTCTAACAAATACATTTTTATCTGCAACTGTGTGTAGTTTGCTGTCCATCATTCTGCAACTCTGTAACAGGTGAGTGATCATTCAGTGTCTATACATGTATTGCCTTTTTGTTGTCTTACAGGCTTTCAGGACCAATGGCTCCCCACTTCCTGATGTTGCATACAGCCAACAAGGTTCTGTCCATTGCAACTGTTTGTGGCTCGCTATTAATCTGTCTGCAAGTGTGTAACAGGTAGGTCATCATTCAGTTTCTATACATGTATTGACTTTTTCTTTGTTTGTCTTACAGGTTTTACGGACAGCATGACCGCCTCCCTCCCTTCCTGATGGAGGATCTGTCCATCAAGGGTCTGTGCATCTGCAACTGTGTGTGGCTCGCTATTAATCTGTCTGCAAGTGTGTAACAGGTAGGTCATCATTCAGTTTCTATACATGTATTGACTTTCTTTGTTTGTCTTACAGGTTTTACGGACAGCATGACCGCCTCCCTCCCTTCCTGATGGTGGATCTGTCCTTCAAGGGTCTGTGCATCTGCAACTGTGTGTGAGTCGCTACTATCTGTCTGCAAGTGTGTAACAGGTAGGTGATCATTCAGTTTCTAAACATGTATTGACTTTCTTTTTTGGGTTACAGGTTCTCAAGAAGTCCATCAACCTCTTCTTCTCCCTGAAGGTGTATCCTTCTAACAAATATTTTCATCTGTAACTGTGTGTGGTTCGCTGTCCATCATTCTGCAACTCTGTAACAGGTAAGTGATCATTCAGTGTCTATACATGTATTGCCTTTTTGTTGTCTTACAGGCTTTCAGGACCAATGGCTCCCCCCTTCCTGATGGTGCATACAGCCAACAACGGTCTGTCCATCGCAACTATGTGTGAGTCGCTACTATCTGTCTGCAAGTGTGTAAAAGGTTGGTGATCATTCAATTTCTATACATGTATTGACTTTCTTTTTTGGGTTACAGGTTCTCAAGAAGTCCATCAACCTCTTCTTCTCCCTGAAGGTGTATCCTTCTAACAAATATTTTCATCTGTAACTGTGTGTGGTTCGCTGTCCATCATTCTGCAACTCTGTTAAGGTAAGTGATCATTCAGTGTCTATACATGTATTGACTTTCTTTGTTTGTCTTACAGGTTTTTCGGACAGCATGATCGCCTCCCTCCCTTTCTGATGGTGGATCTGTCCTTCATGGGTCTTTGCATCTGCAACTGTGTGTGGATTGCTATTAATCTGTCTGCAAGTCTGTAACAGGTTGGTGATCATTCAGTTTTTATACGTGTATTGACTTTCTTTTTTGTGTTACAGATTCTCAAGAAGTTAATCAACCTCTTCTTCTCCCTGAAGGTGTATCCTTCTAACAAATATTTTCATCTGTAACTGTGTATGGTTTGATGTTCATCATTTTGCAACTCTGTAACAGGTAAGTGATCATTCAGTGTCTATACATGTATTGCCTTTTTGTTTTCTTACAGGCTTTCAGGACCAATGGCTCCCCCCTTCCTGATGGTGCATACAGCCAACAACGGTCTGTCCATCGCAACTATGTGTGAGTCGCTACTATCTGTCTGCAAGTGTGTAACAGGTTGGTGATCATTCAATTTCTATACATGTATTGACTTTCTTTTTTGTGTTACAGGTTTTCAAGAAGTTCTTCAACCTCTTCTGCTCCCTGAAGATGTATCCTGCTAACAAATACATTTTCATCTGCAAGTGTGTGTGGTTCGCTGTCCATCATTCTGCAACTCTGTAACAGGTAAGTGATCATTTAGTGTCTATACATGTATTGCCTTTTTGTTGTCTTACAGACTTTCAGGACCAGTGGCACTCCCCTTCCTGATGGTCCATACAGTCAACAAGGGTCTTTCCATTGCAACTGTGTGTGGCTCTCTATTAATCTGTCTACAAGTGTGTAACAGGTCGATCATCATTCAGTTTCTATACATGTATTGACTTTGTTTGTTTGTCTTCCAGGTTTTTCGGACAGCATGACCGCCTCCCTCCCTTCCTGATGGAGGATCTATCCTTCAAGGGTCTGTGTATCTGCAACTGTGTGTGGCTTGCTATTAATCTGTCTGCAAGTGTGTAACAGGTTGGTGATCATTCAGTTTCTAAACATGTATTGACTTTCTTTTTTGTGTTACAGATTCTGAAGAAGTTCATCAACCTCTTGTTCTCCCTGAAGTTGTGTCCTTCTTACAAATATTTTCATCTGTAACTGTGTGTGGTTCGCTGTCCATCATTCTGCAACTCTGTAACAGGTAAGTGATCATTCAGTGTCTATACATGTATTGCCTTTTTGTTGTCTTACAGGCTTTCAGGACCAATGGCTCCCTCCTTTCCTGATGGTGCATACAGCCAACAACGGTCTGTCTATTGCAACTGTGTGTGAGTCGCTATTAATCTGTCAGCAAGTGTGTAACAGGTTGGTGATCATTCAATTTCTATACATGTATTGACTTTCTTTGTTTGTCTTACAGGTTTTTCGGACAGCATGACCGCCTCCCTCCCTTCCTGATGGTTGGTCTGTGCATCTGCAACTGTGTGTGAGTCGCTACTATCTGTCTGCAAGTGTGTAACAGGTTGGTGATCATTCAGTTTCTATACATGTATTGACTTTCTTTTTTGGGTTACAGGTTCTCAAGAAGTCCATCAACCTCTTCTTCTCCCTGAAGGTGTGTCCTTCTAAAAAATATTTTCATCTGTAACTGTGTGTGGTTCGCTGTCCATCATTCTGCAACTCTATAACAGGTAAGTGATCATTCAGTGTCTATACATGTATTGCCTTTTTGTTTTCTTACAGGCTTTCAGGACCAATGGCTCCCCCCTTCCTGATGGTGCATACAGCCAACAACGGTCTGTCCATTGCAACTTTGTGTGACTCGCTACTATCTGTCTGCAAGTGTGTAACAGGTAGGTCATCATTCAGTTTCTATACATGTATTGACTTTCTTTTTGTGTTACAGATTCTCAAGAAGTTCATCAACCTCTTCTTCTCCCTGAAGGTGTATCCTTCTAACAAATATTTTAATCTGTAACTGTGTGTGGTATGATGTTCATCATTCTGCAACTCTGTAACAGGTAAGTGATCATTCAGTGTCTATAAATGTATTTTTTTTTTGTTGTCTTACAGGCTTTCAGGACCAATGGCTCCCCCCTTCCTGATGGTCCATACAGTCAACAAGGGTCTGTCCATTGCAACTGTTTGTGGTTCGCTATTAATCTGTCTGCAAGTGTGTAACAGGTAGGTCATCATTCAGTTTCTATACATTTATTGACTTTCTTTGTTTGTCTTACAGGTTTTTCGGACAGCATGACCGCCTCCCTCCCTTCCTGATGGTTGGTCTGTGCATCTGCAACTGTGTGTGAGTCGCTACTATCTGTCTGCAAGTGTGTAACAGGTTGGTGATCATTCAGTTTCTATACATGTATTGACTTTCTTTTTTGGGTTACAGGTTCTCAAGAAGTCCATCAACCTCTTCTTCTCCCTGAAGGTGTATCCTTCTAACAAATATTTTCATCTGTAACTGTGTGTGGTTCGCTGTCCATCATTCTGCAACTCTGTTAAGGTAAGTGATCATTCAGTGTCTATACATGTATTGACTTTCTTTGTTTGTCTTACAGGTTTTTCGGACAGCATGATCGCCTCCCTCCCTTTCTGATGGTGGATCTGTCCTTCATGGATCTTTGCATCTGCAACTGTGTGTGGATTGCTATTAATCTGTCTGCAAGTCTGTAACAGGTTGGTGATCATTCAGTTTTTATACGTGTATTGACTTTCTTTTTTGTGTTACAGATTCTCAAGAAGTTAATCAACCTCTTCTTCTCCCTGAAGGTGTATCCTTCTAACAAATATTTTCATCTGTAACTGTGTGTGGTTTGATGTTCATCATTTTGCAACTCTGTAACAGGTAAGTGATCATTCAGTGTCTATACATGTATTGCCTTTTTGTTTTCTTACAGGCTTTCAGGACCAATGTCTCCCCCCTTCCTGATGGTGCATACAGCCAACAACGGTCTGTCCATCGCAACTATGTGTGAGTCGCTACTATCTGTCTGCAAGTGTGTAACAGGTTGGTGATCATTCAATTTCTATACATGTATTGACTTTCTTTTTTGTGTTACAGGTTTTCAAGAAGTTCTTCAACCTCTTCTGCTCCCTGAAGATGTATCCTTCTAACAAATACATTTTCATCTGCAACTGTGTGTGGTTCGCTGTCCATCATTCTGCAACTCTGTAACAGGTAAGTGATCATTTAGTGTCTATACATGTATTGCCTTTTTGTTGTCTTACAGACTTTCAGGACCAGTGGCACTCCCCTTTCCTGATGGTCCATACAGTCAACAAGGGTCTTTCCATTGCAACTGTGTGTGGCTCACTATTAATCTGTCTACAAGTGTGTAACAGGTCGATCATCATTCAGTTTCTATACATGTATTGACTTTGTTTTTTTGTCTTCCAGGTTTTTCGGACAGCATGACCGCCTCCCTCCCTTCCTGATGGAGGATCTATCCTTCAAGGGTCTGTGTATCTGCAACTGTGTGTGGCTTGCTATTAATCTGTCTGCAAGTGTGTAACAGGTTGGTGATCATTCAGTTTCTAAACATGTATTGACTTTCTTTTTTGTGGTACAGATTCTGAAGAAGTTCATCAACCTCTTGTTCTCCCTGAAGTTGTGTCCTTCTTACAAATACTTTCATCTGTAACTGTGTGTGGTTCGCTGTCCATCATTCTGCAACTCTGTAACAGGTAAGTGATCATTCAGTGTCTATACATGTATTGCCTTTTTGTTGTCTTACAGGCTTTCAGGACCAATGGCTCCCCCCTTTCCTGATGGTGCATACAGCCAACAACGGTCTGTCCATTGCAACTGTGTGTGAGTCGCTATTAATCTGTCAGCAAGTGTGTAACAGGTTGGTGATCATTCAATTTCTATACATGTATTGACTTTCTTTGTTTGTCTTACAGGTTTTTCGGACAGCATGACCGCCTCCCTCCCTTCCTGATGGTTGGTCTGTGCATCTGCAACTGTGTGTGAGTCGCTACTATCTGTCTGCAAGTGTGTAACAGGTTGGTGATCATTCAGTTTCTATACATGTATTGACTTTCTTTTTTGGGTTACAGGTTCTCAAGAAGTCCATCAACCTCTTCTTCTCCCTGAAGGTGTGTCCTTCTAAAAAATATTTTCATCTGTAACTGTGTGTGGTTCGCTGTCCATCATTCTGCAACTCTATAACAGGTAAGTGATCATTCAGTGTCTATACATGTATTGCCTTTTTGTTGTCTTACAGGCTTTCAGAACTAATGGCTCCCACCTTCCTGATGTTGCACACAGACAACAACGGTCGGTCCATTGCAACTTTGTGTGACTCGCTAGTATCTGTCTGCAAGTGTGTAACAGGTTAGTGATCATTCAGTTTCTATACATGTATTGACTTTCTTTTTTGTGTTACAGTTTCTCAAGAAGTCCATCAACCTCTTCTTCTCCCTGAAGGTGTATCCTTCTAACAAATACATTTTCATCTGCAACTGTGTGTGGTTCGCTGTCCATCATTCTGCAACTCTGTAACAGGTAAGTGATCATTCAGTGTCTATACATGTATTGCCTTTTTGTTTTCTTACAGGCTTTCAGGACCAATGGCTCCCCCCTTCCTGATGGTGCATACAGCCAACAACGGTCTGTCCATTGCAACTTTGTGTGACTCGCTACTATCTGTCTGCAAGTGTGTAACAGGTAGGTCATCATTCAGTTTCTATACATGTATTGACTTTCTTTTTGTGTTACAGATTCTCAAGAAGTTCATCAACCTCTTCTTCTCCCTGAAGGTGTATCCTTCTAACAAATATTTTAATCTGTAACTGTGTGTGGTATGATGTTCATCATTCTGCAACTCTGTAACAGGTAAGTGATCATTCAGTGTCTATAAATGTATTTTTTTTTTGTTGTCTTACAGGCTTTCAGGACCAATGGCTCCCCCCTTCCTGATGGTCCATACAGTCAACAAGGGTCTGTCCATTGCAACTGTTTGTGGTTCGCTATTAATCTGTCTGCAAGTGTGTAACAGGTAGGTCATCATTCAGTTTCTATACATGTATTGACTTTCTTTGTTTGTCTTACAGGTTTTACGGACAGCATGACAGCCTCCCTCTCGTTCTGATGGAGGATCTGTCCTTCAAGGGTCTGTCCATTGCAACTGTTTGTGTGGCTCACTATTAATCTGTCTACAAGTGTGTAACAGGTAGATCATCATTCCGTTTCTATACATGTATTGACTTTCTTTGTTTGTCTTCCAGGTTTTTCGGACAGCATGACCGCCTCCCTCCCTTCCTGATGGAGGATCTATCCTTCAAGGGTCTGTGTATCTGCAACTGTGTGTGGCTTGCTATTAATCTGTCTGCAAGTGTGTAACAGGTTGGTGATCATTCAGTTTCTATACGTGTATTGACTTTCTTATTTGTGTTACAGGTACTCAAGAAGTCCATCAACCTCTTCTTCTCCCTGAAGGTGTATCCTTCTAATAAATACATTTTCATCTGCAACTGTGTGTGGTTCGCTGTCCATCATTCTGCAACTCTGTAACAGGTAAGTGATCATTCAGTGTCTATACATGTATTGCCTTTTTGTTGTCTTACAGGCTTTCAGGACCAATGGCTCCCCACTTCCTGATGTTGCATACAGCCAACAAGGTTCTGTCCATTGCAACTGTTTGTGGCTTGCTATTAATCTGTCTGCAAGTGTGTAACAGGTAGGTCATCATTCAGTTTCTATACATGTATTGACTTTTTCTTTGTTTGTCTTACAGGTTTTTCGGACAGCATGACTTCCTCCCTCCGTTCCTGATGTTGGATCTTTCCTTCAAAGGTCTGTGCATCTGCAGCTGTGTGTGGTTCGCTGTCCATCATTCTGCAACTCTGTAACAGGTAAGTGATCATTCAGTGTCTATACATGTATTGACTTTTTCTTTGTTTGTCTTACAGGTTTTACGGACAGCATGACCGCCTCCCTCCCTTCCTGATGGAGGATCTGTCCATCAAGGGTCTGTGCATCTGCAACTGTGTGTGGCTCGCTATTAATCTGTCTGCAAGTGTGTAACAGGTAGGTCATCATTCAGTTTCTATACATGTATTGACTTTCTTTGTTTGTCTTACAGGTTTTACGGACAGCATGACCGCCTCCCTCCCTTCCTAATGGTGGATCTGTCCTTCAAGGGTCTGTGCATCTGCAACTGTGTGTGAGTCGCTACTATCTGTCTGCAAGTGTGTAACAGGTAGGTGATCATTCAGTTTCTAAACATGTATTGACTTTCTTTTTTGGGTTACAGGTTCTCAAGAAGTCCATCAACCTCTTCTTCTCCCTGAAGGTGTATCCTTCTAACAAATATTTTCATCTGTAACTGTGTGTGGTTCGCTGTTCATCATTCTGCAACTCTGTAACAGGTAAGTGATCATTCAGTGTCTATACATGTATTGCCTTTTTGTTGTCTTACAGGCTTTCAGGACCAATGGCTCCCCCCTTCCTGATGGTGCATACAGCCAACAACGGTCTGTCCATCGCAACTATGTGTGAGTCGCTACTATCTGTCTGCAAGTGTGTAAAAGGTTGGTGATCATTCAATTTCTATACATGTATTGACTTTCTTTTTTGTGTTACAGGTTTTCAAGAAGTTCTTCAACCTCTTCTGCTCCCTGAAGATGTATCCTTCTAACAAATACATTTTCATCTGCAACTGTGTGTGGTTTGCTGTCCATCATTCTGCAACTCTGTTAAGGTAAGTGATCATTCAGTGTCTATACATGTATTGACTTTCTTTGTTTGTCTTCCAGGTTTTTCGGACAGCATGATCGCCTCCCTCCCTTCCTGATGGTGGATCTGTCCTTCATGGGTCTTTGCATCTGCAACTGTGTGTGGATTGCTATTAATCTGTCTGCAAGTCTGTAACAGGTTGGTGATCATTCAGTGTCTATACATGTATTGCCTTTTTGTTGTCTTACAGGCTTTCAGAACCAAATGCTCCCACCTTCCTGATGTTGCACACAGACAACAACGGTCTGTCCATTGCAACTTTGTGTGACTCGCTACTATCTGTCTGCAAGTGTGTAACAGGTTAGTGATCATTCAGTTTCTATACATGTATTGACTTTCTTTTTTGTGTTACAGTTTCTCAAGAAGTCCATCAACCTCTTCTTCTCCCTGAAGGTGTATCCTTCTAACAAATACATTTTCATCTGCAACTGTGTGTGGTTCGCTGTCCATCATTCTGCAACTCTGTTAAGGTAAGTGATCATTCAGTGTCTATACATGTATTGACTTTCTTTGTTTGTCTTACAGGTTTTTCGGACAGCATGATCGCCTCCCTCCCCTCCTGATGGTGGATCTGTCCTTCATGGGTCTTTGCATCTGCAACTGTGTGTGGATTGCTATTAATCTGTCTGCAAGTTTGTCACAGGTTGGTGATCATTCAGTTTCTATACGTGTATTGACTTTCTTTTTTGTGTTACAGATTCTCAAGAAGTTAATCAACCTCTTCTTCTCCCTGAAGGTGTATCCTTCTAACAAATATTTTCATCTGTAACTGTGTGTGGTTTGATGTTCATCATTTTGCAACTCTGTAACAGGTAAGTAATCATTCAGTGCCTATACATGTATTGCCTTTTTGTTGTCTTACAGGCTTTCAGGACCAATGGCTCCCCACTTCCTGATGTTGCATACAGCCAACAAGGTTCTGTCCATTGCACCTGTATGTGGCTCGCTTTCAATCTGTCTGCAAGTGTGTAACAGGTAGGTGATCATTCAGTGTCTATACATGTATTGCCTTTTTGTTGTCTTACAGACTTTCAGGACCAGTGGCCCTCCCTTTCCTGATGGTCCATACAGTCAACAAGGGTCTGTCCATTGCAACTGTGTGTGGCTCGCTATTAATCTGTCTGCAAGTGTGTAACCGGTAGGTCATCATTCAGTTTCTATACATGTATTGACTTTCTTTGTTTGTCCTACAGGTTTTTCGGACAGCATGACCGCCTCCCTCCCTTCCTGATGTTGGATCTGTCCTTTAAGGGTCTGTGCATCTCCAACTGTGTGTGTCGCTACTATCTGTCTGCAAGTGTGTATCAGGTTGGTGATCATTCAGTTTCTAAACATGTATTGACTTTCTTTTTTGTGTTACAGATTCTGAAGAAGTTCATCAACCTCTTGTTCTCCCTGAAGTTGTGTCCTTCTTACAAATATTTTCATCTGTAACTGTGTGTGGTTCGCTGTCCATCATTCTGCAACTCTGTAACAGGTAAGTGATCATTCAGTGTCTATACATGTATTGCCTTTTTGTTGTCTTACAGGCTTTCAGGACCAATGGCTCCCCCCTTTCCTGATGGTGCATACAGCCAACAACGGTCTGTCCATTGCAACTGTGTGTGAGTCGCTATTAATCTGTCAGCAAGTGTGTAACAGGTTGGTGATCATTCAATTTCTATACATATATTGACTTTCTTTGTTTGTCTTACAGGTTTTTCGGACAGCATGACCGCCTCCCTCCCTTCCTGATGGTTGGTCTGTGCATCTGCAACTGTGTGTGAGTCGCTACTATCTGTCTGCAAGTGTGTAACAGGTTGGTGATCATTCAGTTTCTATACATGTATTGACTTTCTTTTTTGGGTTACAGGTTCTCAAGAAGTCCATCAACCTCTTCTTCTCCCTGAAGGTGTATCCTTCTAACAAATATTTTCATCTGTAACTGTGTGTGGTTCGCTGTCCATCATTCTGCAAATCTGTAACAGGTAAGTGATCATTCAGTGTCTATACATGTATTGCCTTTTTGTTGTCTTACAGGCTTTCAGAACCAATGGCTCCCACCTTCCTGATGTTGCACACAGACAACAACGGTCTGTCCATTGCAACTTTGTGTGACTCGCTAGTATCTGTCTGCAAGTGTGTAACAGGTTAGTGATCATTCAGTTTCTATACATGTATTGACTTGCTTTTTTGTGTTACAGTTTCTCAAGAAGTCCATCAACCTCTTCTTCTCCCTGAAGGTGTATCCTTCTAACAAATACATTTTCATCTGCAACTGTGTGTGGTTCGCTGTCCATCATTCTGCAACTCTGTTAAGGTAAGTGATCATTCAGTGTCTATACATGTATTGTCTTTTTGTTTTCTTACAGGCTTTCAGGACCAATGGCTCCCCCCTTCCTGATGGTCCATACAGTAAACAAGGGTCTGTCCATAGCAACTGTGTGTGGCTCGCTATTAATCTGTCTGCAAGTGTGTAACAGGTAGGTCATCATTCAGTTTCTATACATGTATTGGCTTTCTTTGTTTGTCTTACAAGTTTTTCGGACAGCATGACCGCCTCCCTCCCTTCCTGATGGAGGATCTGTCCTTCAGGGGTCTGTGCATCTGAAACTGTGTGTGGCTTGCTATTAATCTGTCTGCAAGTGTGTAACAGGTTGGTGATTATTCAGTTTCTATACGTGTATTGACTTTCTTTTTTGTGTTACGTATTCTCAAGAAGTCCATCAACCTCTTCTTGTCCCTGAAGGTGTATCCTTCTTACAGGCTTTCAGGACCAATGGCTCCCCCCTTCCTGATGGTGCATACAGTCAACAAGTGTCTGTCCATTGCAACTGTGTGTGGCTCGCTTTCAATCTGTCTGCAAGTGTGTAACAGGTAGGTGATCATTCAGTGTCTATACATGTATTGCCTTTTTGTTGTCTTACAGACTTTCAGGACCAGTGGCCCTCCCTTTCCTGATGGTCCATACAGTCAACAAGGGTCTGTCCATTGCAACTGTGTGTGGCTCGCTATTAATCTGTCTGCAAGTGTGTAACCGGTAGGTCATCATTCAGTTTCTATACATGTATTGACTTTCTTTGTTTGTCCTACAGGTTTTTCGGACAGCATGACCGCCTCCCTCCCTTCCTGATGTTGGATCTGTCCTTTAAGGGTCTGTGCATCTCCAACTGTGTGTGTCGCTACTATCTGTCTGCAAGTGTGTAACAGGTAGGTCATCATTCAGTTTCTATACATGTATTGACTTTCTTTTTGTGTTACAGATTCTCAAGAAGTTCATCAACCTCTTCTTCTCCCTGAAGGTGTATCCTTCTAACAAATATTTTAATCTGTAACTGTGTGTGGTTTGATGTTCATCATTCTGCAACTCTGTAACAGGTAAGTGATCATTCAGTGTCTATAAATGTATTTTTTTTTTTGTTGTCTTACAGGCTTTCAGGACCAATGGCTCCCCCCTTCCTGATGGTGCATACAGCCAACAACGGTCTGTCCATCGCAACTATGTGTGAGTCGCTACTATCTGTCTGCAAGTGTGTAACAGGTTGGTGATCATTCAGTTTCTATACATGTATTGACTTTCTTTTTTGGGTTACAGGTTCTCAAGAAGTCCATCAACCTCTTCTTCTCCCTGAAGGTGTATCCTTCTAACAAATATTTTCATCTGTAACTGTGTGTGGTTCGCTGTCCATCATTCTGCAACTCTGTACCAGGTAAGTGATCATTCAGTGTCTATACATGTATTGCCTTTTTGTTGTCTTACAGGCTTTCAGAACCAAAGGCTCCCACCTTCCTGATGTTGCACACAGACAACAACGGTCTGTCCATTGCAACTTTGTGTGACTCGCTACTATCTGTCTGCAAGTGTGTAACAGGTTAGTGATCATTCAGTTTCTATACATGTATTGACTTTCTTTTTTGTGTTACAGTTTCTCAAGAAGTCCATCAACCTCTTCTTCTCCCTGAAGGTGTATCCTTCTAACAAATACATTTTCATCTGCAACTGTGTGTGGTTCGCTGTCCATCATTCTGCAACTCTGTTAAGGTAAGTGATCATTCAGTGTCTATACATGTATTGACTTTCTTTGTTTGTCTTACAGGTTTTTCGGACAGCATGATCGCCTCCCTCCCTTCCTGATGGTGGATATGTCCTTCATGGGTCTTTGCATCTGCAACTGTGTGTGGATTGCTATTAATCTGTCTGCAAGTCTGTAACAGGTTGGTGATCATTCAGTTTTTATACGTGTATTGACTTTCTTTTTTGTGTTACAGATTCTCAAGAAGTTAATCAACCTCTTCTTCTCCCTGAAGGTGTATCCTTCTAACAAATATTTTCATCTGTAACTGTGTGTGGTTTGATGTTCATCATTTTGCAACTCTGTAACAGGTAAGTGATCATTCAGTGTCTATACATGTATTGCCTTTTTGTTTTCTTACAGGCTTTCAGGACCAATGGCTCCCCCCTTCCTGATGGTGCATACAGCCAACAACGGTCTGTCCATCGCAACTATGTGTGAGTCGCTACTATCTGTCTGCAAGTGTGTAACAGGTTGGTGATCATTCAATTTCTATACATGTATTGACTTTCTTTTTTGTGTTACAGGTTTTCAAGAAGTTCTTCAACCTCTTCTGCTCCCTGAAGATGTATCCTTCTAACAAATACATTTTCATCTGCAACTGTGTGTGGTTCGCTGTCCATCATTCTGCAACTCTGTAACAGGTAAGTGATCATTCAGTGTCTATACATGTATTGCCTTTTTGTTGTCTTACAGACTTTCAGGACCAGTGGCACTCCCCTTCCTGATGGTCCATACAGTCAACAAGGGTCTTTCCATTGCAACTGTGTGTGGCTCACTATTAATCTGTCTACAAGTGTGTAACAGGTCGATCATCATTCAGTTTCTATACATGTATTGACTTTGTTTGTTTGTCTTCCAGGTTTTTCGGACAGCATGACCGCCTCCCTCCCTTCCTGATGGAGGATCTATCCTTCAAGGGTCTGTGTATCTGCAACTGTGTGTGGCTTGCTATTAATCTGTCTGCAAGTGTGTAACAGGTTGGTGATCATTCAGTTTCTATACGTGTATTGACTTTCTTTTTTGTGTTACAAGTTCTCAAGAGGTCCATCAACCTCTTCTTGTCCCTGAAGTTGTATCCTTCTAACAAATATTTTCATCTGTAACTTTGTGTGGCTCGCTGTCCATCATTCTGCAACTCTGTAACAGGTAAGTGATCATTCAGTGTCTATACATGTATTGCCTTTTTGTTGTCTTACAGGCTTTCAGGACCAATGGCTCCCCACTTCCTGATGTTGCATACAGCCAACAAGGTTCTGTCCATTGCAACTGTTTGTGGCTTGCTATTAATCTGTCTGCAAGTGTGTAACAGGTAGGTCATCATTCAGTTTCTATACATGTATTGACTTTTTATTTGTTTGTCTTATAGGTTTTTCGGACAGCATGACTTCCTCCCTCCGTTCCTGATGTTGGATCTTTCCTTCAAAGGTCTGTGCATCTGCAGCTGTGTGTGGTTCGCTGTCCATCATTCTGCAACTCTGTAACAGGTAAGTGATCATTCAGTGTCTATACATGTATTGACTTTTTCTTTGTTTGTCTTACAGGTTTTACGGACAGCATGACCGCCTCCCTCCCTTCCTGATGGAGGATCTGTCCATCAAGGGTCTGTGCATCTGCAACTGTGTGTGGCTCGCTATTAATCTGTCTGCAAGTGTGTAACAGGTAGGTCATCATTCAGTTTCTATACATGTATTGACTTTCTTTGTTTGTCTTACAGGTTTTACGGACAGCATGACCGCCTCCCTCCCTTCCTGATGGTGGATCTGTCCTTCAAGGGTCTGTGCATCTGCAACTTTGTGTGAGTCGCTACTATCTGTCTGCAAGTGTGTAACAGGTAGGTGATCATTCAGTTTCTAAACATGTATTGACTTTCTTTTTTGGGTTACAGGTTCTCAAGAAGTCCATCAACCTCTTCTTCTCCCTGAAGGTGTATCCTTCTAACAAATATTTTCATCTGTAACTGTGTGTGGTTCGCTGTCCATCATTCTGCAACTCTGTAACAGGTAAGTGATCATTCAGTGTCTATACATGTATTGCCTTTTTGTTGTCTTACAGGCTTTCAGGACCAATGGCTCCCCCCTTCCTGATGGTGCATACAGCCAACAACGGTCTGTCCATCGCAACTATGTGTGAGTCGCTACTATCTGTCTGCAAGTGTGTAAAAGGTTGGTGATCATTCAATTTCTATACATGTATTGACTTTCTTTTTTGTGTTACAGGTTTTCAAGAAGTTCTTCAACCTCTTCTGCTCCCTGAAGATGTATCCTTCTAACAAATACATTTTCATCTGCAACTGTGTGTGGTTTGCTGTCCATCATTCTGCAACTCTGTTAAGGTAAGTGATCATTCAGTGTCTATACATGTATTGACTTTCTTTGTTTGTCTTCCAGGTTTTTCGGACAGCATGATCGCCTCCCTCCCTTCCTGATGGTGGATCTGTCCTTCATGGGTCTTTGCATCTGCAACTGTGTGTGGATTGCTATTAATCTGTCTGCAAGTCTGTAACAGGTTGGTGATCATTCAGTGTCTATACATGTATTGCCTTTTTGTTGTCTTACAGGCTTTCAGAACCAAAGGCTCCCACCTTCCTGATGTTGCACACAGACAACAACGGTCTGTCCATTGCAACTTTGTGTGACTCGCTACTATCTGTCTGCAAGTGTGTAACAGGTTAGTGATCATTCAGTTTCTATACATGTATTGACTTTCTTTTTTGTTACAGTTTCTCAAGAAGTCCATCAACCTCTTCTTCTCCCTGAAGGTGTATCCTTCTAACAAATACATTTTCATCTGCAACTGTGTGTGGTTCGCTGTCCATCATTCTGCAACTCTGTTAAGGTAAGTGATCATTCAGTGTCTATACATGTATTGACTTTCTTTGTTTGTCTTACAGGTTTTTCGGACAGCATGATCGCCTCCCTCCCCTCCTGATGGTGGATCTGTCCTTCATGGGTCTTTGCATCTGCAACTGTGTGTGGATTGCTATTAATCTGTCTGCAAGTTTGTCACAGGTTGGTGATCATTCAGTTTCTATACGTGTATTGACTTTCTTTTTTGTGTTACAGATTCTCAAGAAGTTAATCAACCTCTTCTTCTCCCTGAAGGTGTATCCTTCTAACAAATATTTTCATCTGTAACTGTGTGTGGTTTGATGTTCATCATTTTGCAACTCTGTAACAGGTAAGTAATCATTCAGTGCCTATACATGTATTGCCTTTTTGTTGTCTTACAGGCTTTCAGGACCAATGGCTCCCCACTTCCTGATGTTGCATACAGCCAACAAGGTTCTGTCCATTGCACCTGTATGTGGCTCGCTTTCAATCTGTCTGCAAGTGTGTAACAGGTAGGTGATCATTCAGTGTCTATACATGTATTGCCTTTTTGTTGTCTTACAGACTTTCAGGACCAGTGGCCCTACCTTTCCTGATGGTCCATACAGTCAACAAGGGTCTGTCCATTGCAACTGTGTGTGGCTCGCTATTAATCTGTCTGCAAGTGTGTAACCGGTAGGTCATCATTCAGTTTCTATACATGTATTGACTTTCTTTGTTTGTCCTACAGGTTTTTCGGACAGCATGACCGCCTCCCTCCCTTCCTGATGTTGGATCTGTCCTTTAAGGGTCTGTGCATCTCCAACTGTGTGTGTCACTACTATCTGTCTGCAAGTGTGTATCAGGTTGGTGATCATTCAGTTTCTAAACATGTATTGACTTTCTTTTTTGTGTTACAGATTCTGAAGAAGTTCATCAACCTCTTGTTCTCCCTGAAGTTGTGTCCTTCTTACAAATATTTTCAACTGTAACTGTGTGTGGTTCGCTGTCCATCATTCTGCAACTCTTTAACAGGTAAGTGATCATTCAGTGTCTATACATGTATTGCCTTTTTGTTGTCTTACAGGCTTTCAGGACCAATGGCTCCCCCCTTTCCTGATGGTGCATACAGCCAACAACGGTCTGTCCATTGCAACTGTGTGTGAGTCGCTATTAATCTTTCAGCAAGTGTGTAACAGGTTGGTGATCATTCAATTTCTATACATATATTGACTTTCTTTGTTTGTCTTACAGGTTTTTCGGACAGCATGACCGCCTCCCTCCCTTCCTGATGGTTGGTCTGTGCATCTGCAACTGTGTGTGAGTCGCTACTATCTGTCTGCAAGTGTGTAACAGGTTGGTGATCATTCAGTTTCTATACATGTATTGACTTTCTTTTTTGGGTTACAGGTTCTCAAGAAGTCCATCAACCTCTTCTTCTCGCTGAAGGTGTATCCTTCTAACAAATATTTTCATCTGTAACTGTGTGTGGTTCGCTGTCCATCATTCTGCAACTCTGTAACAGGTAAGTGATCATTCAGTTTCTATACATGTATTACCTTTTTGTTGTCTTACAGACTTTCAGGACCAGTGGCCCTCCCCTTCCTGATGGTCCATACAGTCAACAAGGGTCTGTCCATTGCAACGGTGTGTGGCTCGCTATTAATCTGTCTGCAAGTGTGTAACAGGTAGGTCATCATTCAGTTTCTATACATGTATTGACTTTCTTTATTTGTCTTACAGGTTTTTCGGAAAGCATGACTGCCTCCCTCCCTTCATGTTGGAGGATCTGTCCTTCAACAGTCTGTGCATCTGCAACTGTGTGTGAGTCGCTACTATCTGTCTGCAAGTGTGTAACAGGTTGGTGATCATTCAGTTTCTATACGTGTATTGACTTTCTTTTTTGAGTTACAGGTCCTCAAGAAGTCTATCAACCTCTTCTTCTCCCTGAAGGTGTATCCTTCTAACAAATATTTTCATCTGTAACTGTGTTTGGTTCGCTGTCCATCATTCTGCAACTCTGTAACAGGTAAGTGATCATTCAGTGTCTATACATGTATTGCCTTTTTGTTGTCTTACAGGCTTTCAGGACCAATGGCTCCCCCCTTCCTGATGGTGCATACAGCCAACAACGGTCTGTCCATTGCAACTGTGTGTGAGTCGCTACTATCTTTCTGCAAGTGTGTAACAGGTTGGTGATCATTCAATTTCTATACATGTATTGACTTTCTTTTTTGTGTTACAGGTTTTCAAGAAGTCCATCAACCTCTTGTTCTTCCAGAAGGTGTATCCTTCTAACAAATACATTTTCATCTGCATCTGTGTGTAGTTAGCTGTCCATCATTCTGCAACTCTGTAACAGGTAAGGGATCATTCAGTGTCTATACATGTATTGCCTTTTTGTTGTCTTACAGGCTTTCAGGACCAATGGCTCCACACTTCCTGATGTTGCATACAGCCAACAAGGGACTGTCCATTGCAACTGTGTGTGACTCGCTACTATCTGTCTGCAAGTATGTAACAGGTAGGTCATCATTCAGTTTCTATACATGTATTGACATTCTTTGTTTGTCTTACAGGTTTTTCGGACAGCATGACTGCCTCCCTCCGTTCCTGATGTTGGATCTTTCCTTCAAAGGTCTGTGCATCTGCAGCTGTGTGTGGTTCGCTGTCCATCATTCTGCAACTCTGTAACAGGTAAGTGATCATTCAGTGTCTATACATGTATTTCCTTTTTTTTGTCTTACAGGCTTTCAGGACCAATGGCTCCCCCCTTTCCTGATGGTGCATACAGCCAACAACGGTCTGTCCATTGCAACTGTGTGTGAGTCGCTATTAATCTGTCTGCAAGTGTGTAACAGATTGGTGATCATTCAATTTCTATACATGTATTGACTTTCTTTTTTGTGTTACGGGTTTTCAAGAAGTTTATCAACCTCTTCTTCTCCCTGAAGGTGTATCCTTCTAACAAATACATTTTTATCTGCAACTGTGTGTAGTTTGCTGTCCATCATTCTGCAACTCTGTAACAGGTGAGTGATCATTCAGTGTCTATACATGTATTGTCTTTTTGTTGTCTTACAGGCTTACAGGACCAATGGCTCCCCACTTCCTGATGTTGCATACAGCCAACAAGGTTCTGTCCATTGCAACTGTTTGTGGCTCGCTATTAATCTGTCTGCAAGTGTGTAACAGGTAGGTCATCATTCAGTTTCTATACATGTATTGACTTTTTCTTTGTTTGTCTTACAGGTTTTACGGACAGCATGACCGCCTCCCTCCCTTCCTGATGGAGGATCTGTCCATCAAGGGTCTGTGCATCTGCAACTGTGTGTGGCTCGCTATTAATCTGTCTGCAAGTGTGTAACAGGTAGGTCATCATTCAGTTTCTATACATGTATTGACTTTCTTTGTTTGTCTTACAGGTTTTACGGACAGCATGACCGCCTCCCTCCCTTCCTGATGGTGGATCTGTCCTTCATGGGTCTTTGCATCTGCAACTGTGTGTGGATTGCTATTAATCTGTCTGCAAGTCTGTAACAGGTTGGTGATCATTCAGTTTTTATACGTGTATTGACTTTCTTTTTTGTGTTACAGATTCTCAAGAAGTCCATCAACCTCTTCTTCTCCCTGAAGGTGTATCCTTCTAACAAATATTTTCATCTGTAACTGTGTGTGGTTCGCTGTCCATCATTCTGCAACTCTGTAACAGGTAAGTGATCATTCAGTGTCTATACATGTATTGCCTTTTTGTTGTCTTACAGGCTTTCAGGACCAATGGCTCCCCCCTTCCTGATGGTGCATACAGCCAACAACGGTCTGTCCATCGCAACTATGTGTGAGTCGCTACTATCTGTCTGCAAGTGTGTAACAGGTTGGTGATCATTCAGTTTCTATACATGTATTGACTTTCTTTTTTGGGTTACAGGTTCTCAAGAAGTCCATCAACCTCTTCTTCTCCCTGAAGGTGTATCCTTCTAACAAATATTTTCATCTGTAACTGTGTGTGGTTCGCTGTCCATCATTCTGCAACTCTGTTAAGGTAAGTGATCATTCAGTGTCTATACATGTATTGACTTTCTTTGTTTGTCTTACAGGTTTTTCGGACAGCATGATCGCCTCCCTCCCTTCCTGATGGTGGATCTGTCCTTCATGGGTCTTTGCATCTGCAACTGTGTGTGGATTGCTATTAATCTGTCTGCAAGTCTGTAACAGGTTGGTGATCATTCAGTTTTTATACGTGTATTGACTTTCTTTTTTGTGTTACAGATTCTCAAGAAGTTAATCAACCTCTTCTTCTCCCTAAAGGTGTATCCTTCTAACAAATATTTTCATCTGTAACTGTGTGTGGTTTGATGTTCATCATTTTGCAACTCTGTAACAGGTAAGTGATCATTCAGTGTCTATACATGTATTGCCTTTTTGTTTTCTTACAGGCTTTCAGGACCAATGGCTCCCCCCTTCCTGATGGTGCATACAGCCAACAACGGTCTGTCCATCGCAACTATGTGTGAGTCGCTACTATCTGTCTGCAAGTGTGTAACAGGTTGGTGATCATTCAATTTCTATACATGTATTGACTTTCTTTTTTGTGTTACAGGTTTTCAAGAAGTTCTTCAACCTCTTCTGCTCCCTGAAGATGTATCCTTCTAACAAATACATTTTCATCTGCAACTGTGTGTGGTTCGCTGTCCATCATTCTGCAACTCTGTAACAGGTAAGTGATCATTTAGTGTCTATACATGTATTGCCTTTTTGTTGTCTTACAGGCTTTCAGGACCAATGGCTCCCCCCTTTCCTGATGGTGCATACAGCCAACAACGGTCTGTCCATTGCAACTGTGTGTGAGTCGCTATTAATCTGTCAGCAAGTGTGTAACAGGTTGGTGATCATTCAATTTCTATACATGTATTGACTTTCATTGTTTGTCTTACAGGTTTTTCGGACAGCATGACCGCCTCCCTCCCTTCCTGATGGTTGGTCTGTGCATCTGCAACTGTGTGTGAGTCGCTACTATCTGTCTGCAAGTGTGTAACAGGTTGGTGATCATTCAGTTTCTATACATGTATTGACTTTCTTTTTTGGGTTACAGGTTCTCAAGAAGTCCATCAACCTCTTCTTCTCCCTGAAGGTGTGTCCTTCTAACAAATATTTTCATCTGTAACTGTGTGTGGTTCGCTGTCCATCATTCTGCAACTCTATAACAGGTAAGTGATCATTCAGTGTCTATACATGTATTGCCTTTTTGTTGTCTTACAGGCTTTCAGAACCAATGGCTCCCACCTTCCTGATGTTGCACACAGACAACAACGGTCGGTCCATTGCAACTTTGTGTGACTCGCTAGTATCTGTCTGCAAGTGTGTAACAGGTTAGTGATCATTCAGTTTCTATACATGTATTGACTTTCTTTTTTGTGTTACAGTTTCTCAAGAAGTCCATCAACCTCTTCTTCTCCCTGAAGGTGTATCCTTCTAACAAATATTTTCATCTGTAACTGTGTGTGGTTCGCTGTCCATCATTCTGCAACTCTGTTAAGGTAAGTGATCATTCAGTGTCTATACATGTATTGCCTTTTTGTTTTCTTACAGGCTTTCAGGACCAATGGCTCCCCCCTTCCTGATGGTGCATACAGCCAACAACGGTCTGTCCATTGCAACTTTGTGTGACTCGCTACTATCTGTCTGCAAGTGTGTAACAGGTAGGTCATCATTCAGTTTCTATACATGTATTGACTTTCTTTTTGTGTTACAGATTCTCAAGAAGTCCATCAACCTCTTCTTCTCCCTGAAGGTGTATCCTTCTAACAAATATTTTCATCTGCAACTGTGTGAGGTTTGATGTTCATCATTCTGCAACTCTGTAACAGGTAAGTGATCATTCAGTGTCTATAAATGTATTTTTTTTTTGTTGTCTTACAGGCTTTCAGGACCAATGGCTCCCCCCTTCCTGATGGTCCATACAGTCAACAAGGGTCTGTCCATTGCAACTGTTTGTGGCTCGCTATTAATCTGTCTGCAAGTGTGTAACAGGTAGGTCATCATTCAGTTTCTATACATGTATTGACTTTCTTTGTTTGTCTTACAGGTTTTACGGACAGCATGACAGCCTCCCTCTCGTCCTGATGGAGGATCTGTCCTTCAAGGGTCTGTCCATTGCAACTGTTTGTGTGGCTCACTATTAATCTGTCTACAAGTGTGTAACAGGTAGATCATCATTCCGTTTCTATACATGTATTGACTTTCTTTGTTTGTCTTCCAGGTTTTTTGGACAGCATGACCGCCTCCCTCCCTTCCTGATGGAGGATCTATCCTTCAAGGGTCTGTGTATCTGCAACTGTGTGTGGCTTGCTATTAATCTGTCTGCAAGTGTGTAACAGGTTGGTGATCATTCAGTTTCTATACGTGTATTGACTTTCTTATTTGTGTTACAGGTACTCAAGAAGTCCATCAACCTCTTCTTCTCCCTGAAGGTGTATCCTTCTAATAAATACATTTTCATCTGCAACTGTGTGTGGTTCGCTGTCCATCATTCTGCAACTCTGTAACAGGTAAGTGATCATTCAGTGTCTATACATGTATTGCCTTTTTGTTGTCTTACAGGCTTTCAGGACCAATGGTTCCCCACTTCCTGATGTTGCATACAGCCAACAAGGTTCTGTCCATTGCAACTGTTTGTGGCTTGCTATTAATCTGTCTGCAAGTGTGTAACAGGTAGGTCATCATTCAGTTTCTATACATGTATTGACTTTTTCTTTGTCTTACAGGTTTTACGGACAGCATGACCGCCTCCCTGCCTTCCTGATGGAGGATCTGTCCATCAAGGGTCTGTGCATCTGCAACTGTGTGTGGCTCGCTATTAATCTGTCTGCAAGTGTGTAACAGGTAGGTCATCATTCAGTTTCTATACATGTATTGACTTTCTTTGTTTGTCTTACAGGTTTTTCGGACAGCATGACCGCCTCCCTCCCTTCCTGATGGTGGATCTGTCCTTCAAGGGTCTGTGCATCTGCAACTGTGTGTGAGTCGCTACTATCTGTCTGCAAGTGTGTAACAGGTTGGTGATCATTCAGTTTCTAAACATGTATTGACTTTCTTTTTTGTGTTACAGATTTTCAAGAAGTTCATCAACCTCTTGTTCTCCCTGAAGTTGTGTCCTTCTTCCAAATATTTTCATCTGTAACTGTGTGTGGTTCGTTGTCCATCATTCTGCAACTCTGTAACAGGTAAGTGATCATTCAGTGTCTATACATTTATTGCCTTTTTGCTGTCTTACAGGCTTTCAGGACCAATGGCTACCCCCTTTACTGATGGTGCATACAGCCAACAACGGTCTGTCCATTGCAACTGTGTGTGAGTCACTACTATCTGTCTGCAAGTGTGTAACAGGTTGGTGATCATTCAATTTCTATACATTTATTGACTTTCTTTATTGTGTTACAGGTTTTCAAGAAGTCCATCAACCTCTTCTTCTCCCTGAAGGTGTATCCTTCTAACAAATACATTTTCATCTGCAACTGTGTGTAGTTCGCTGTCCATCATTCTGCAACTCTGTAACAGGTAAGTAATCATTCAGTGCCTATACATGTATTGCCTTTTTGTTGTCTTACAGGCTTTCAGGACCAATGGCTCCCCACTTCCTGATGTTGCATACAGCCAACAAGGTTCTGTCCATTGCACCTGTGTGTGGCTCGCTATTAATCTGTCTGCAAGTGTGTAACAGGTAGGTCATCATTCAGTTTCTATACATGTTTTGACTTTCTTTGTTTGTCTTACAGGTTTTACGGACAGCATGACCGCCTCCCTCCCTTCCTGATGGAGGATCTGTCCTTCAAGGGTCTGTGCATCTGCACCTGTGTGTGGCTCGCTATTAATCTGTCTGCAAGTGTGTAACAGGTAGGTCATCATTCAGTTTCTATACATGTTTTGACTTTCTTTGTTTGTCTTACAGGTTTTACGGACAGCATGACTGCCTCCCTCCTTTCCTGATGGAGGATCTGTCCTTCAAGGGTCTGTGCATCTGCACCTGTGTGTGGCTCGCTATTAATCTGTCTGCAAGTGTGTAACAGGTAGGTCATCATTCAGTTTCTATACATGTATTGACTTTCATTGTTTGTCTTCCAGGTTTTATAGACAGCATGACCACCTCCCTCCCTTCCTGATGGAGGATCTATCCTTCAAGAGTCTGTGCATCTGCAAGTGTGTGTGGCTCGCTATTAATCTGTCTGCAAGTGTGTAACAGGTTGGTGATCATTCAGTTTCTATACATGTATTGACTTTCTTTTTTGTGTTACAGATTCTCAAGAAGTTCATCAACCTCTTGTTCTCCCTGAAGTTGTGTCCTTCTTCCAAATATTTTCATCTGTAACTGTGTGTGGTTCGCTGTCCATCATTCTGCAACTCTGTAACAGGTAAGTGATCATTCAGTGTCTATACATGTATTGCCTTTTTGTTGTCTTACAGGCTTTCAGGACCAATGGCTCCACACTTCCTGATGTTGCATACAGCCAACAAGGGACTGTCCATTGCAACTGTGTGTGACTCGCTACTATCTGTCTGCAAGTATGTAACAGGTAGGTCATCATTCAGTTTCTATACATGTATTGACATTCTTTGTTTGTCTTACAGGTTTTTCGGACAGCATGACTGCCTCCCTCCGTTCCTGATGTTGGATCTTTCCTTCAAAGGTCTGTGCATCTGCAGCTGTGTGTGGTTCGCTGTCCATCATTCTGCAACTCTGTAACAGGTAAGTGATCATTCAGTGTCTATACATGTATTTCCTTTTTTTTGTCTTACAGGCTTTCAGGACCAATGGCTCCCCCCTTTCCTGATGGTGCATACAGCCAACAACGGTCTGTCCATTGCAACTGTGTGTGAGTCGCTATTAATCTGTCTGCAAGTGTGTAACAGATTGGTGATCATTCAATTTCTATACATGTATTGACTTTCTTTTTTGTGTTACGGGTTTTCAAGAAGTTTATCAACCTCTTCTTCTCCCTGAAGGTGTATCCTTCTAACAAATACATTTTTATCTGCAACTGTGTGTAGTTTGCTGTCCATCATTCTGCAACTCTGTAACAGGTGAGTGATCATTCAGTGTCTATACATGTATTGTCTTTTTGTTGTCTTACAGGCTTACAGGACCAATGGCTCCCCACTTCCTGATGTTGCATACAGCCAACAAGGTTCTGTCCATTGCAACTGTTTGTGGCTCACTATTAATCTGTCTGCAAGTGTGTAACAGGTAGGTCATCATTCAGTTTCTATACATGTATTGACTTTTTCTTTGTTTGTCTTACAGGTTTTACGGACAGCATGACCGCCTCCCTCCCTTCCTGATGGAGGATCTGTCCATCAAGGGTCTGTGCATCTGCAACTGTGTGTGGCTCGCTATTAATCTGTCTGCAAGTGTGTAACAGGTAGGTCATCATTCAGTTTCTATACATGTATTGACTTTCTTTGTTTGTCTTACAGGTTTTACGGACAGCATGACCGCCTCCCTCCCTTCCTGATGGTGGATCTGTCCTTCAAGGGTCTGTGCATCTGCAACTGTGTGTGAGTCGCTACTATCTGTCTGCAAGTGTGTAACAGGTAGGTGATCATTCAGTTTCTAAACATGTATTGACTTTCTTTTTTGGGTTACAGGTTCTCAAGAAGTCCATCAACCTCTTCTTCTCCCTGAAGGTGTATCCTTCTAACAAATATTTTCATCTGTAACTGTGTGTGGTTCGCTGTCCATCATTCTGCAACTCTGTAACAGGTAAGTGATCATTCAGTGTCTATACATGTATTGCCTTTTTGTTGTCTTACAGGCTTTCAGGACCAATGGCTCCCCCCTTCCTGATGGTGCATACAGCCAACAACGGTCTGTCCATCGCAACTATGTGTGAGTCGCTACTATCTGTCTGCAAGTGTGTAAAAGGTTGGTGATCATTCAATTTCTATACATGTATTGACTTTCTTTTTTGTGTTACAGGTTTTCAAGAAGTTCTTCAACCTCTTCTGCTCCCTGAAGATGTATCCTTCTAACAAATACATTTTCATCTGCAACTGTGTGTGGTTCGCTGTCCATCATTCTGTAACTCTGTAACAGGTAAGTGATCATTCAGTGTCTATACATGTATTGCCTTTTTGTTGTCATACAGACTTTCAGGACCAGTGGCACTCCCCTTCCTGATGGTCCATACAGTCAACAAGGGTCTTTCCATTGCAACTGTGTGTGGCTCGCTATTAATCTGTCTGCAAGTGTGTAACAGGTAGGTCATCATTCAGTTTCTATACATGTATTGACTTTCTTTGTTTGTCTTCCAGGTTTTTCGGACAGCATGATCGCCTCCCTCCCTTCCTGATGGTGGATCTGTCCTTCATGGGTCTTTGCATCTGCAACTGTGTGTGGATTGCTATTAATCTGTCTGCAAGTCTGTAACAGGTTGGTGATCATTCAGTTTTTATACGTGTATTGACTTTCTTTTTTGTGTTACAGATTCTCAAGAAGTCCATCAACCTCTTCTTCTCCCTGAAGGTGTATCCTTCTAACAAATATTTTCATCTGTAACTGTGTGTGGTTCGCTGTCCATCCTTCTGCAACTCTGTAACAGGTAAGTGATCATTCAGTGTCTATACATGTATTGCCTTTTTGTTGTCTTACAGGCTTTCAGGACCAATGGCTCCCCCCTTCCTGATGGTCCATACAGTCAACAAGGGTCTGTCCTTTGCAACTGTTTGTGGCTCGCTATTAATCTGTTTGCAAGTGTGTAACAGGTAGGTCATCATTCAGTTTCTATACATGTATTGACTTTCTTTTTGTGTTACAGATTCTCAAGAAGTCCATCAACCTCTTCTTCTCCCTGAAGGTGTATCCTTCTAACAAATATTTTCATCTGCAACTGTGTGAGGTTTGATGTTCATCATTCTGCAACTCTGTAACAGGTAAGTGATCATTCAGTGTCTATACATGTATTGCTTTTTTGTTGTCTTACAGGCTTTCAGGACCAATGGCTCCCCCCTTCCTGATGGTGCATACAGCCAACAACGGTCTGTCCATCGCAACTATGTGTGAGTCGCTACTATCTGTCTGCAAGTGTGTAACAGGTTGGTGATCATTCAGTTTCTATACATGTATTGACTTTCTTTTTTGGGTTACAGGTTCTCAAGAAGTCCATCAACATCTTTTTCTCCCTGAAGGTGTATCCTTCTAACAAATATTTTCATCTGTAACTGTGTGTGGTTCGCTGTCCATCATTCTGCAACTCTGTTAAGGTAAGTGATCATTCAGTGTCTATACATGTATTGACTTTCTTTGTTTGTCTTACAGGTTTTTCGGACAGCATGATCGCCTCCCTCCCTTCCTGATGGTGGATCTGTCCTTCATGGGTCTTTGCATCTGCAACTGTGTGTGGATTGCTATTAATCTGTCTGCAAGTCTGTAACAGGTTGGTGATCATTCAGTTTTTATACGTGTATTGACTTTCTTTTTTGTGTTACAGATTCTCAAGAAGTTAATCAACCTCTTCTTCTCCCTAAAGGTGTATCCTTCTAACAAATATTTTCATCTGTAACTGTGTGTGGTTTGATGTTCATCATTTTGCAACTCTGTAACAGGTAAGTGATCATTCAGTGTCTATACATGTATTGCCTTTTTGTTTTCTTACAGGCTTTCAGGACCAATGGCTCCCCCCTTCCTGATGGTGCATACAGCCAACAACGGTCTGTCCATCGCAACTATGTGTGAGTCGCTACTATCTGTCTGCAAGTGTGTAACAGGTTGGTGATCATTCAATTTCTATACATGTATTGACTTTCTTTTTTGTGTTACAGGTTTTCAAGAAGTTCTTCAACCTCTTCTGCTCCCTGAAGATGTATCCTTCTAACAAATACATTTTCATCTGCAACTGTGTGTGGTTCGGTGTCCATCATTCTGCAACTCTGTAACAGGTAAGTGATCATTTAGTGTCTATACATGTATTGCCTTTTTGTTGTCTTACAGGCTTTCAGGACCAATGGCTCCCCCCTTTCCTGATGGTGCATACAGCCAACAACGGTCTGTCCATTGCAACTGTGTGTGAGTCGCTATTAATCTGTCAGCAAGTGTGTAACAGGTTGGTGATCATTCAATTTCTATACATGTATTGACTTTCATTGTTTGTCTTACAGGTTTTTCGGACAGCATGACCGCCTCCCTCCCTTCCTGATGGTTGGTCTGTGCATCTGCAACTGTGTGTGAGTCGCTACTATCTGTCTGCAAGTGTGTAACAGGTTGGTGATCATTCAGTTTCTATACATGTATTGACTTTCTTTTTTGGGTTACAGGTTCTCAAGAAGTCCATCAACCTCTTCTTCTCCCTGAAGGTGTGTCCTTCTAACAAATATTTTCATCTGTAACTGTGTGTGGTTCGCTGTCCATCATTCTGCAACTCTATAACAGGTAAGTGATCATTCAGTGTCTATACATGTATTGCCTTTTTGTTGTCTTACAGGCTTTCAGAACCAATGGCTCCCACCTTCCTGATGTTGCACACAGACAACAACAGTCGGTCCATTGCAACTTTGTGTGACTCGCTAGTATCTGTCTGCAAGTGTGTAACAGGTTAGTGATCATTCAGTTTCTATACATGTATTGACTTTCTTTTTTGTGTTACAGTTTCTCAAGAAGTCCATCAACCTCTTCTTCTCCCTGAAGGTGTATCCTTCTAACAAATATTTTCATCTGTAACTGTGTTTGGTTCGCTGTCCATCATTCTGCAACTCTGTTAAGGTAAGTGATCATTCAGTGTCTATACATGTATTGCCTTTTTGTTTTCTTACAGGCTTTCAGGACCAATGGCTCCCCCCTTCCTGATGGTGCATACAGCCAACAACGGTCTGTCCATTGCAACTTTGTGTGACTCGCTACTATCTGTCTGCAAGTGTGTAACAGGTAGGTCATCATTCAGTTTCTATACATGTATTGACTTTCTTTTTGTGTTACAGATTCTCAAGAAGTCCATCAACCTCTTCTTCTCCCTGAAGGTGTATCCTTCTAACAAATATTTTCATCTGCAACTGTGTGAGGTTTGATGTTCATCATTCTGCAACTCTGTAACAGGTAAGTGATCATTCAGTGTCTATAAATGTATTTTTTTTTTGTTGTCTTACAGGCTTTCAGGACCAATGGCTCCCCCCTTCCTGATGGTCCATACAGTCAACAAGGGTCTGTCCATTGCAACTGTTTGTGGCTCGCTATTAATCTGTCTGCAAGTGTGTAACAGGTAGGTCATCATTCAGTTTCTATACATGTATTGACTTTCTTTGTTTGTCTTACAGGTTTTACGGACAGCATGACAGCCTCCCTCTCGTCCTGATGGAGGATCTGTCCTTCAAGGGTCTGTCCATTGCAACTGTTTGTGTGGCTCACTATTAATCTGTCTACAAGTGTGTAACAGGTAGATCATCATTCCGTTTCTATACATGTATTGACTTTCTTTGTTTGTCTTCCAGGTTTTTCGGACAGCATGACCGCCTCCCTCCCTTCCTGATGGAGGATCTATCCTTCAAGGGTCTGTGTATCTGCAACTGTGTGTGGCTTGCTATTAATCTGTCTGCAAGTGTGTAACAGGTTGGTGATCATTCAGTTTCTATACGTGTATTGACTTTCTTATTTGTGTTACAGGTACTCAAGAAGTCAATCAACCTCTTCTTCTCCCTGAAGGTGTATCCTTCTAATAAATACATTTTCATCTGCAACTGTGTGTGGCTCGCTGTCCATCATTCTGCAACTCTGTAACAGGTAAGTGATCATTCAGTGTCTATACATGTATTGCCTTTTTGTTGTCTTACAGGCTTTCAGGACCAATGGCTCCCCACTTCCTGATGTTGCATACAGCCAACAAGGTTCTGTCCATTGCAACTGTTTGTGGCTTGCTATTAATCTGTCTGCAAGTGTGTAACAGGTAGGTCATCATTCAGTTTCTATACATGTATTGACTTTTTCTTTGTCTTACAGGTTTTACGGACAGCATGACCGCCTCCCTCCCTTCCTGATGGAGGAGCTGTCCATCAAGGGTCTATGCATCTGCAACTGTGTGTGGCTCGCTATTAATCTGTCTGCAAGTGTGTAACAGGTAGGTCATCATTCAGTTTCTATACATGTATTGACTTTCTTTGTTTGTCTTACAGGTTTTTCGGACAGCATGACCGCCTCCCTCCCTTCCTGATGGTGGATCTGTCCTTCAAGGGTCTGTGCATCTGCAACTGTGTGTGAGTCGCTACTATCTGTCTGCAAGTGTGTAACAGGTTGGTGATCATTCAGTTTCTAAACATGTATTGACTTTCTTTTTTGTGTTACAGATTCTCAAGAAGTTCATCAACCTCTTGTTCTCCCTGAAGTTGTGTCCTTCTTCCAAATATTTTCATCTGTAACTGTGTGTGGTTCGTTGTCCATCATTCTGCAACTCTGTAACAGGTAAGTGATCATTCAGTGTCTATACATTTATTGCCTTTTTGCTGTCTTACAGGCTTTCAGGACAAATGGCTCCCCCCTTTACTGATGGTGCATACAGCCAACAACGGTCTGTCCATTGCAACTGTGTGTGAGTCACTACTATCTGTCTGCAAGTGTGTAACAGGTTGGTGATCATTCAATTTCTATACATTTATTGACTTTCTTTTTTGTGTTACAGGTTTTCAAGAAGTCCATCAACCTCTTCTTCTCCCTGAAGGTGTATCCTTCTAACAAATACATTTTCATCTGCAACTGTGTGTAGTTCGCAGTCTATCATTCTGCAACTCTGTAACAGGTAAGTAATCATTCAGTGCCTATACATGTATTGCCTTTTTGTTGTCTTACAGGCTTTCAGGACCAATGGCTCCCCACTTCCTGATGTTGCATACAGCCAACAAGGTACTGTCCATTGCACCTGTATGTGGCTCGCTATTAATCTGTCTGCAAGTGTGTAACAGGTAGGTCATCATTCAGTTTCTATACATGTTTTGACTTTCTTTGTTTGTCTTACAGGTTTTACGGACAGCATGACCGCCTCCCTCCCTTCCTGATGGAGGATCTGTCCTTCAAGGGTCTGTGCATCTGCACCTGTGTGTGGCTCGCTATTAATCTGTCTGCAAGTGTGTAACAGGTAGGTCATCATTCAGTTTCTATACATGTTTTGACTTTCTTTGTCTTACAGGTTTTACGGACAGCATGACTGCCTCCTTCCCTTCCTGATGGAGGATCTGTCCTTCAAGGGTCTGTGCATCTGCACCTGTGTGTGGCTCGCTATTAATCTGTCTGCAAGTGTGTAACAGGTTGGTCATCATTCAGTTTCTATACATGTATTGACTTTCATTGTTTGTCTTACAGGTTTTATAGACAGCATGACCACCTCCCTCCCTTCCTGATGGAGGATCTATCCTTCAAGAGTCTGTGCATCTGCAAGTGTGTGTGGCTCGCTATTAATCTGTCTGCAAGTGTGTAACAGGTTGGTGATCATTCAGTTTCTATACATGTATTGACTTTCTTTTTTGTGTTACAGATTCTCAAGAAGTTCATCAACCTCTTGTTCTCCCTGAAGTTGTGTCCTTCTTCCAAATATTTTCATCTGTAACTGTGTGTGGTTCGCTGTCCATCATTCTGCAACTCTGTAACAGGTAAGTGATCATTCAGTGTCTATACATGTATTGCCTTTTTGTTGTCTTACAAGCTTTCAGGACCAATGGCTCTCCCCTTTCCTGATGGTGCATACAGCCAACAACGGTCTGTGCATTGCAACTGTGTGTGAGTCACTACTATCTGTCTGCAAGTGTGTAACAGGTTGGTGATGATTCAGTTTCTAAACATGTATTGACTTTCTTTTTTGTGTTACAGATTCTCAAGAAGTTCATCAACCTCTTGTTCTCCCTGAAGTTGTGTCCTTCTTACAAATATTTTCATCTGTAACTGTGTGTGGTTCGCTGTCCATCATTCTGCAACTCTGTAACAGGTAAGTTATCGTTCAGTGTCTATACATGTATTGCCTTTTTGCTGTCTTACAGGCTTTCAGGACCAATGGCTCCCCCCTTTCCTGATGGTGCATACAGCCAACAACGGTCTGTCCATTGCAACTGTGTGTGAGTCACTACTATCTGTCTGCAAGTGTGTAACAGGTTGGTGATCATTCAATTTCTATACATTTATTTACTTTCTTTTTTGTGTTACAGGTTTTCAAGAAGTCCATCAACCTCTTCTTCTCCCTGAAGGTGTATCCTTCTAACAAATACATTTTCATCTGCAACTGTGTGTAGTTCGCTGTCCATCATTCTGCAACTCTGTAACAGGTAAGTAATCATTCAGTGCCTATACATGTATTGCCTTTTTGTTGTCTTACAGGCTTTCAGGACCAATGGCTCCCCACTTCCTGATGTTGCATACAGCCAACAAGGTTCTGTCCATTGCAACTGTTTGTGGCTCGCTATTAATCTGTCTGCAAGTGTGTAACAGGTAGGTCATCATTCAGTTTCTATACATGTATTGACTTTCTTTGTTTGTCTTACAGGTTTTACGGACAGCATGACCGCCTCCCTCCCTTCCTGATGGAGGATCTGTCCTTCAAGGGTCTGTGCATCTGCAACTGTGTGTGGCTCGCTATTAATCTGTCTGCAAGTGTGTAACAGGTAGGTCATCATTCAGTTTCTATACATGTATTGACTTTCTTTGTTTGTCTTACAGGTTTTACAGACAGCATGACAGCCTCCCTCTCGTCCTGATGGAGGATCTGTCCATCAAGGGTCTGTGCATCTGCAACTGTGTGTGGCTCGCTATTAATCTGTCTGCAAGTGTGTAACAGGTAGGTCATCATTCAGTTTCTATACATGTATTGACTTTCTTTGTTTGTCTTACAGGTTTTTCGGACAGCATGACCGCCTCCCTCCCTTCCTGATGGTGGATCTGTCCTTCAAGGGTCTGTGCATCTGCAACTGTGTGTGAGTCGCTACTATCTGTCTGCAAGTGTGTAACAGGTTGGTGATCATTCAGTTTCTAAACATGTATTGACTTTCTTTTTTGTGTTACAGATTCTCAAGAAGTTCATCAACATCTTTTTCTCCCTGAAGTTGTGTCCTTCTTCCAAATATTTTCATCTGTAACTGTGTGTGGTTCGTTGTCCATCATTCTGCAACTCTGTAACAGGTAAGTGATCATTCAGTGTCTATACATTTATTGCCTTTTTGCTGTCTTACAGGCTTTCAGGACCAATGGCTACCCCCTTTACTGATGGTGCATACAGCCAACAACGGTCTGTCCATTGCAACTGTGTGTGAGTCACTACTATCTGTCTGCAAGTGTGTAACAGGTTGGTGATCATTCAATTTCTATACATTTATTGACTTTCTTTTTTGTGTTACAGGTTTTCAAGAAGTCCATCAACCTCTTCTTCTCCCTGAAGGTGTATCCTTCTAACAAATACATTTTCATCTGCAACTGTGTGTAGTTCGCTGTCCATCATTCTGCAACTCTGTAACAGGTAAGTAATCATTCAGTGCCTATACATGTATTGCCTTTTTGTTGTCTTACAGGCTTTCAGGACCAATGGCTCCCCACTTCCTGATGTTGCATACAGCCAACAAGGTTCTGTCCATTGCACCTGTGTGTGGCTCGCTATTAATCTGTCTGCAAGTGTGTAACAGGTAGGTCATCATTCAGTTTCTATACATGTATTGACTTTCTTTTTGTGTTACAGATTCTCAAGAAGTTCATCAACCTCTTCTTCTCCCTGAAGGTGTATCCTTCTAACAAATATTTTCATCTGTAACTGTGTGTGGTTTGATGTTCATCATTCTGCAACTCTGTAACAGGTAAGTGATCATTCAGTGTCTATAAATGTATTTTTTTTTTTGTTGTCTTCCAGGCTTTCAGGACCAATGGCTCCCCCCTTCCTGATGGTCCATACAGTCAACAAGGGTCTGTCCATTGCAACTGTTTGTGGCTCGCTATTAATCTGTCTGCAAGTGTGTAACAGGTAGGTCATCATTCAGTTTCTATACATGTATTGACTTTCTTTGTTTGTCTTACAGGTTTTACGGACAGCATGACAGCCTCCCTCTCGTCCTGATGGAGGATCTGTCCTTCAAGGGTCTGTCCATTGCAACTGTTTGTGTGGCTCACTATTAATCTGTCTACAAGTGTGTAACAGGTAGATCATCATTCAGTTTCTATACATGTATTGACTTTCTTTGTTTGTCTTCCAGGTTTTTCGGACAGCATGACCGCCTCCCTCCCTTCCTGATGGAGGATCTATCCTTCAAGGGTCTGTGTATCTGCAACTGTGTGTGGCTTGCTATTAATCTGTCTGCAAGTGTGTAACAGGTTGGTGATCATTCAGTTTGTATACGTGTATTGACTTTCTTATTTGTGTTACAGGTACTCAAGAAGTCCATCAACCTCTTCTTCTCCCTGAAGGTGTATCCTTCTAATAAATACATTTTCATCTGCAACTGTGTGTGGTTCGCTGTCCATCATTCTGCAACTCTGTAACAGGTAAGTGATCATTCAGTGTCTATACATGTATTGCCTTTTTGTTGTCTTACAGGCTTTCAGGACCAATGGCTCCCCACTTCCTGATGTTGCATACAGCCAACAAGGTTCTGTCCATTGCAACTGTTTGTGGCTTGCTATTAATCTGTCTGCAAGTGTGTAACAGGTAGGTCATCATTCAGTTTCTATACATGTATTGACTTTTTCTTTGTTTGTCTTACAGGTTTTACGGACAGCATGACCGCCTCCCTCCCTTCCTGATGGAGGATCTGTCCATCAAGGGTCTTTGCATCTGCAACTGTGTGTGGCTCGTTATTAATCTGTCTGCAAGTGTGTAACAGGTAGGTCATCATTCAGTTTCTATACATGTATTGACTTTCTTTGTTTGTCTTACAGGTTTTTCGGACAGCATGACCGCCTCCCTCCATTCCTGATGGTGGATCTGTCCTTCAAGGGTCTGTGCATCTGCAACTGTGTGTGAGTCGCTACTATCTGTCTGCAAGTGTGTAACAGGTTGGTGATCATTCAGTTTCTAAACATGTATTGACTTTCTTTTTTGTGTTACAGATTCTCAAGAAGTTCATCAACCTCTTGTTCTCCCTGAAGTTGTGTCCTTCTTCCAAATATTTTCATCTGTAACTGTGTGTGGTTCGTTGTCCATCATTCTGCAACTCTGTAACAGATAAGTGATCATTCAGTGTCTATACATTTATTGCCTTTTTGCTGTCTTACAGGCTTTCAGGACCAATGGCTACCCCCTTTACTGATGGTGCATACAGCCAACAACGGTCTGTCCATTGCAACTGTGTGTGAGTCACTACTATCTGTCTGCAAGTGTGTAACAGGTTGGTGATCATTCAATTTCTATACATTTATTGACTTTCTTTTTTGTGTTACAGGTTTTCAAGAAGTCCATCAACCTCTTCTTCTCCCTGAAGGTGTATCCTTCTAACAAATACATTTTCATCTGCAACTGTGTGTAGTTCGCTGTCCATCATTCTGCAACTCTGTAACAGGTAAGTAATCATTCAGTGCCTATACATGTATTGCCTTTTTGTTGTCTTACAGGCTTTCAGGACCAATGGCTCCCCACTTCCTGATGTTGCATACAGCCAACAAGGTTCTGTCCATTGCACCTGTGTGTGGCTCGCTATTAATCTGTCTGCAAGTGTGTAACAGGTAGGTCATCATTCAGTTTCTATACATGTATTGACTTTCTTTTTGTGTTACAGATTCTCAAGAAGTTCATCAACCTCTTCTTCTCCCTGAAGGTGTATCCTTCTAACAAATATTTTCATCTGTAACTGTGTGTGGTTTGATGTTCATCATTCTGCAACTCTGTAACAGGTAAGTGATCATTCAGTGTCTATAAATGTATATTTTTTTTTGTTGTCTTCCAGGCTTTCAGGACCAATGGCTCCCCCCTTCCTGATGGTCCATACAGTCAACAAGGGTCTGTCCATTGCAACTGTTTGTGGCTCGCTATTAATCTGTCTGCAAGTGTGTAACAGGTAGGTCATCATTCAGTTTCTATACATGTATTGACTTTCTTTGTTTGTCTTACAGGTTTTACGGACAGCATGACAGCCTCCCTCTCGTCCTGATGGAGGATCTGTCCTTCAAGGGTCTGTCCATTGCAACTGTTTGTGTGGCTCACTATTAATCTGTCTACAAGTGTGTAACAGGTAGATCATCATTCAGTTTCTATACATGTATTGACTTTCTTTGTTTGTCTTCCAGGTTTTTCGGACAGCATGACCGCCTCCCTCCCTTCCTGATGGAGGATCTATCCTTCAAGGGTCTGTGTATCTGCAACTGTGTGTGGCTTGCTATTAATCTGTCTGCAAGTGTGTAACAGGTTGGTGATCATTCAGTTTGTATACGTGTATTGACTTTCTTATTTGTGTTACAGGTACTCAAGAAGTCCATCAACCTCTTCTTCTCCCTGAAGGTGTATCCTTCTAATAAATACATTTTCATCTGCAACTGTGTGTGGTTCGCTGTCCATCATTCTGCAACTCTGTAACAGGTAAGTGATCATTCAGTGTCTATACATGTATTGCCTTTTTGTTGTCTTACAGGCTTTCAGGACCAATGGCTCCCCACTTCCTGATGTTGCATACAGCCAACAAGGTTCTGTCCATTGCAACTGTTTGTGGCTTGCTATTAATCTGTCTGCAAGTGTGTAACAGGTAGGTCATCATTCAGTTTCTATACATGTATTGACTTTTTCTTTGTTTGTCTTACAGGTTTTACGGACAGCATGACCGCCTCCCTCCCTTCCTGATGGAGGATCTGTCCATCAAGGGTCTTTGCATCTGCAACTGTGTGTGGCTCGTTATTAATCTGTCTGCAAGTGTGTAACAGGTAGGTCATCATTCAGTTTCTATACATGTATTGACTTTCTTTGTTTGTCTTACAGGTTTTTCGGACAGCATGACCGCCTCCCTCCATTCCTGATTGTGGATCTGTCCTTCAAGGGTCTGTGCATCTGCAACTGTGTGTGAGTCGCTACTATCTGTCTGCAAGTGTGTAACAGGTTGGTGATCATTCAGTTTCTAAACATGTATTGACTTTCTTTTTTGTGTTACAGATTCTCAAGAAGTTCATCAACCTCTTGTTCTCCCTGAAGTTGTGTCCTTCTTCCAAATATTTTCATCTGTAACTGTGTGTGGTTCGTTGTCCATCATTCTGCAACTCTGTAACAGGTAAGTGATCATTCAGTGTCTATACATTTATTGCCTTTTTGCTGTCTTACAGGCTTTCAGGACCAATGGCTCCCCCCTTTACTGATGGTGCATACAGCCAACAACGGTCTGTCCATTGCAACTGTGTGTGAGTCACTACTATCTGTCTGCAAGTGTGTAACAGGTTGGTGATCATTCAATTTCTATACATTTATTGACTTTCTTTTTTGTGTTACAGGTTTTCAAGAAGTCCATCAACCTCTTCTTCTCCCTGAAGGTGTATCCTTCTAACAAATACATTTTCATCTGCAACTGTGTGTAGTTCGCTGTCCATCATTCTGCAACTCTGTAACAGGTAAGTAATCATTCAGTGCCTATACATGTATTGCCTTTTTGTTGTCCTACAGGCTTTCAGGACCAATGGCTCCCCACTTCCTGATGTTGCATACAGCCAACAAGGTTCTGTCCATTGCACCTGTGTGTGGCTCGCTATTAATCTGTCTGCAAGTGTGTAACAGGTAGGTCATCATTCAGTTTCTATACATGTATTGACTTTCTTTTTGTGTTACAGATTCTCAAGAAGCTCATCAACCTCTTCTTCTCCCTGAAGGTGTATCCTTCTAACAAATATTTTAATCTGTAACTGTGTGTGGTTTGATGTTCATCATTCTGCAACTCTGTAACAGGTAAGTGATCATTCAGTGTCTATAAATGTATTTTTTTTTTTGTTGTCTTACAGGCTTTCAGGACCAATGGCTCCCCCCTTCCTGATGGTCCATACAGTCAACAAGGGTCTGTCCATTGCAACTGTTTGTGGCTCGCTATTATTCTGTCTGCAAGTGTGTAACAGGTAGGTCATCATTCAGTTTCTATACATGTATTGACTTTCTTTGTTTGTCTTACTGGTTTTACGGACAGCATGACAGCCTCCCTCTCGTCCTGATGGAGGATCTGTCCTTCAAGGGTCTGTCCATTGCAACTGTTTGTGTGGCTCACTATTAATCTGTCTACAAGTGTGTAACAGGTAGATCATCATTCAGTTTCTATACATGTATTGACTTTCTTTGTTTGTCTTCCAGGTTTTTCGGACAGCATGACCGCCTCCCTCCCTTCCTGATGGAGGATCTATCCTTCAAGGGTCTGTGTATCTGCAACTGTGTGTGGCTTGCTATTAATCTGTCTGCAAGTGTGTAACAGGTTGGTGATCATTCAGTTTCTATACGTGTATTGACTTTCTTATTTGTGTTACAGGTACTCAAGAAGTCCATCAACCTCTTCTTCTCCCTGAAGGTGTATCCTTCTAATAAATACATTTTCATCTGCAACTGTGTGTGGTTCGCTGTCCATCATTCTGCAACTCTGTAACAGGTAAGTGATCATTCAGTGTCTATACATGTATTGCCTTTTTGTTGTCTTACAGGCTTTCAGGACCAATGGTTCCCCACTTCCTGATGTTGCATACAGCCAACAAGGTTCTGTCCATTGCAACTGTTTGTGGCTTGCTATTAATCTGTCTGCAAGTGTGTAACAGGTAGGTCATCATTCAGTTTCTATACATGTATTGACTTTTTCTTTGTCTTACAGGTTTTACGGACAGCATGACCGCCTCCCTGCCTTCCTGATGGAGGATCTGTCCATCAAGGGTCTGTGCATCTGCAACTGTGTGTGGCTCGCTATTAATCTGTCTGCAAGTGTGTAACAGGTAGGTCATCATTCAGTTTCTATACATGTATTGACTTTCTTTGTTTGTCTTACAGGTTTTTCGGACAGCATGACCGCCTCCCTCCCTTCCTGATGGTGGATCTGTCCTTCAAGGGTCTGTGCATCTGCAACTGTGTGTGAGTCGCTACTATCTGTCTGCAAGTGTGTAACAGGTTGGTGATCATTCAGTTTCTAAACATGTATTGACTTTCTTTTTTGTGTTACAGATTTTCAAGAAGTTCATCAACCTCTTGTTCTCCCTGAAGTTGTGTCCTTCTTCCAAATATTTTCATCTGTAACTGTGTGTGGTTCGTTGTCCATCATTCTGCAACTCTGTAACAGGTAAGTGATCATTCAGTGTCTATACATTTATTGCCTTTTTGCTGTCTTACAGGCTTTCAGGACCAATGGCTACCCCCTTTACTGATGGTGCATACAGCCAACAACGGTCTGTCCATTGCAACTGTGTGTGAGTCACTACTATCTGTCTGCAAGTGTGTAACAGGTTGGTGATCATTCAATTTCTATACATTTATTGACTTTCTTTATTGTGTTACAGGTTTTCAAGAAGTCCATCAACCTCTTCTTCTCCCTGAAGGTGTATCCTTCTAACAAATACATTTTCATCTGCAACTGTGTGTAGTTCGCTGTCCATCATTCTGCAACTCTGTAACAGGTAAGTAATCATTCAGTGCCTATACATGTATTGCCTTTTTGTTGTCTTACAGGCTTTCAGGACCAATGGCTCCCCACTTCCTGATGTTGCATACAGCCAACAAGGTTCTGTCCATTGCACCTGTGTGTGGCTCGCTATTAATCTGTCTGCAAGTGTGTAACAGGTAGGTCATCATTCAGTTTCTATACATGTTTTGACTTTCTTTGTTTGTCTTACAGGTTTTACGGACAGCATGACCGCCTCCCTCCCTTCCTGATGGAGGATCTGTCCTTCAAGGGTCTGTGCATCTGCACCTGTGTGTGGCTCGCTATTAATCTGTCTGCAAGTGTGTAACAGGTAGGTCATCATTCAGTTTCTATACATGTTTTGACTTTCTTTGTTTGTCTTACAGGTTTTACGGACAGCATGACTGCCTCCCTCCTTTCCTGATGGAGGATCTGTCCTTCAAGGGTCTGTGCATCTGCACCTGTGTGTGGCTCGCTATTAATCTGTCTGCAAGTGTGTAACAGGTAGGTCATCATTCAGTTTCTATACATGTATTGACTTTCATTGTTTGTCTTCCAGGTTTTATAGACAGCATGACCACCTCCCTCCCTTCCTGATGGAGGATCTATCCTTCAAGAGTCTGTGCATCTGCAAGTGTGTGTGGCTCGCTATTAATCTGTCTGCAAGTGTGTAACAGGTTGGTGATCATTCAGTTTCTATACATGTATTGACTTTCTTTTTTGTGTTACAGATTCTCAAGAAGTTCATCAACCTCTTGTTCTCCCTGAAGTTGTGTCCTTCTTCCAAATATTTTCATCTGTAACTGTGTGTGGTTCGCTGTCCATCATTCTGCAACTCTGTAACAGGTAAGTGATCATTCAGTGTCTATACATGTATTGCCTTTTTGTTGTCTTACAGGCTTTCAGGACCAATGGCTCCCCCCTTTCCTGATGGTGCATACAGCCATCAACGGTCTGTGCATTGCAACTGTGTGTGAGTCACTACTATCTGTCTGCAAGTGTGTAACAGGTTGGTGATCATTCAATTTCTATACATTTATTTACTTTCTTTTTTGTGTTACAGGTTTTCAAGAAGTCCATCAACCTCTTCTTCTCCCTGAAGGTGTATCCTTCTAACAAATACATTTTCATCTGCAACTGTGTGTAGTTCGCTGTCCATCATTCTGCAACTCTGTAACAGGTAAGTAATCATTCAGTGCCTATACATGTATTGCCTTTTTGTTGTCTTACAGGCTTTCAGGACCAATGGCTCCCCACTTCCTGATGTTGCATACAGCCAACAAGGTTCTGTCCATTGCAACTGTTTGTGGCTCGCTATTAATCTGTCTGCAAGTGTGTAACAGGTAGGTCATCATTCAGTTTCTATACATGTATTGACTTTCTTTGTTTGTCTTACAGGTTTTACGGACAGCATGACCGCCTCCCTCCCTTCCTGATGGAGGATCTGTCCTTCAAGGGTCTGTGCATCTGCAACTGTGTGTGGCTCGCTATTAATCTGTCTGCAAGTGTGTAACAGGTAGGTCATCATTCAGTTTCTATACATGTTTTGACTTTCTTTGTTTGTCTTACAGGTTTTACGGACAGCATGACCGCCTCCCTCCCTTCCTGATGGAGGATCTGTCCTTCAAGGGTCTGTGCATCTGCACCTGTGTGTGGCTCGCTATTAATCTGTCTGCAAGTGTGTAACAGGTAGGTCATCATTCAGTCTCTATACATGTTTTGACTTTCTTTGTTTGTCTTACAGGTTTTACGGACAGCATGACCGCCTCCCTCCCTTCCTGATGGAGGATCTGTCCTTCAAGGGTCTGTGCATCTGCACCTGTGTGTGGCTCGCTATTAATCTGTCTGCAAGTGTGTAACAGGTAGGTCATCATTCAGTTTCTATACATGTATTGACTTTCATTGTTTGTCTTACAGGTTTTATAGACAGCATGACCACCTCCCTCCCTTCCTGATGGAGGATCTATCCTTCAAGAGTCTGTGCATCTGCAAGTGTGTGTGGCTCGCTATTAATCTGTCTGCAAGTGTGTAACAGGTTGGTGATCATTCAGTTTCTATACATGTATTGACTTTCTTTTTTGTGTTACAGATTCTCAGGAAGTTCATCAACCTCTTCTTCTCCCTGAAGGTATATCCTTCTAACAAATATTTTAATCTGAAACTGTGTGTGGTTTGATGTTCATCATTCTGCAACTCTGTCACAGGTAAGTGATCATTCAGTTTCTATACATGTATTACCTTTTTGTTGTCTTACAGACTTTCAGGACCAGTGGCCCTCCCCTTCCTGATGGTCCATACAGTCAACAAGGGTCTGTCCATTGCAACGGTGTGTGGCTCGCTATTAATCTGTCTGCAAGTGTGTAACAGGTAGGTCATCATTCAGTTTCTATACATGTATTGACTTTCTTTATTTGTCTTACAGGTTTTTCGGAAAGCATGACCGCCTCCCTCCCTTCCTGATGGAGGATCTGTCCTTCAACAGTCTGTGCATCTGCAACTGTGTGTGAGTCGCTACTATCTGTCTGCAAGTGTGTAACAGGTTGGTGATCATTCAGTTTCTATACGTGTATTGACTTTCTTTTTTGAGTTACAGGTCCTCAAGAAGTCAATCAACCTCTTCTTCTCCCTGAAGGTGTATCCTTCTAACAAATATTTTCATCTGTAACTGTGTTTGGTTCGCTGTCCATCATTCTGCAACTCTGTAACAGGTAAGTGATCATTCAGTGTCTATACATGTATTGCCTTTTTGTTGTCTTACAGGCTTTCAGGACCAATGGCTCCCCCCTTCCTGATGGTGCATACAGCCAACAACGGTCTGTCCATTGCAACTGTGTGTGAGTCGCTACTATCTTTCTGCAAGTGTGTAACAGGTTGGTGATCATTCAATTTCTATACATGTATTGACTTTCTTTTTTGTGTTACAGGTTTTCAAGAAGTCCATCAACCTCTTGTTCTTCCAGAAGGTGTATCCTTCTAACAAATACATTTTCATCTGCAACTGTGTGTAGTTAGCTGTCCATCATTCTGCAACTCTGTAACAGGTAAGGGATCATTCAGTGTCTATACATGTATTGCCTTTTTGTTGTCTTACAGGCTTTCAGGACCAATGGCTACACACTTCCTGATGTTGCATACAGCCAACAAGGGACTGTCTATTGCAACTGTGTGTGACTCGCTACTATCTGTCTGCAAGTATGTAACAGGTAGGTCATCATTCAGTTTCTATACATGTATTGACATGCTTTGTTTGTCTTACAGGTATTTCGGACAGCATGACTGCCTCCCTCCGTTCCTGATGTTGGATCTTTCCTTCAAAGGTCTGTGCATCTGCAGCTGTGTGTGGTTCGCTGTCCATCATTCTGCAACTCTGTAACAGGTAAGTGATCATTCAGTGTCTATACATGTATTTCCTTTTTTTTGTCTTACAGGCTTTCAGGACCAATGGCTCCCCCCTTTCCTGATGGTGCATACAGCCAACAACGGTCTGTCCATTGCAACTGTGTGTGAGTCGCTATTAATCTGTCTGCAAGTGTGTAACAGGTTGGTGATCATTCAATTTCTATACATGTATTGACTTTCTTTTTTGTGTTACGGGTTTTCAAGAAGTTTATCAACCTCTTCTTCTCCCTGAAGGTGTATCCTTCTAACAAATACATTTTTATCTGCAACTGTGTGTAGTTTGCTGTCCATCATTCTGCAACTCTGTAACAGGTGAGTGATCATTCAGTGTCTATACATGTATTGCCTTTTTGTTGTCTTACAGGCTTTCAGGACCAATGGCTCCCCACTTCCTGATGTTGCATACAGCCAACAAGGTTCTGTCCATTGCAACTGTTTGTGGCTCGCTATTAATCTGTCTGCAAGTGTGTAACAGGTAGGTCATCATTCAGTTTCTATACATGTATTGACTTTTTCTTTGTTTGTCTTACAGGTTTTACGGACAGCATGACCGCCTCCCTCCCTTCCTGATGGAGGATCTGTCCATCAAGGGTCTGTGCATCTGCAACTGTGTGTGGCTCGCTATTAATCTGTCTGCAAGTGTGTAACAGGTAGGTCATCATTCAGTTTCTATACATGTATTGACTTTCTTTGTTTGTCTTACAGGTTTTACGGACAGCATGACCGCCTCCCTCCCTTCCTGATGGTGGATCTGTCCTTCAAGGGTCTGTGCATCTGCAACTGTGTGTGAGTCGCTACTATCTGTCTGCAAGTGTGTAACAGGTAGGTGATCATTCAGTTTCTAAACATGTATTGACTTTCTTTTTTGGGTTACAGGTTCTCAAGAAGTCCATCAACCTCTTCTTCTCCCTGAAGGTGTATCCTTCTAACAAATATTTTCATCTGTAACTGTGTGTGGTTCGCTGTCCATCATTCTGCAACTCTGTAACAGGTAAGTGATCATTCAGTGTCTATACATGTATTGCCTTTTTGTTGTCTTACAGGCTTTCAGGACCAATGGCTCCCCCCTTCCTGATGGTGCATACAGCCAACAACGGTCTGTCCATCGCAACTATGTGTGAGTCGCTACTATCTGTCTGCAAGTGTGTAAAAGGTTGGTGATCATTCAATTTCTATACATGTATTGACTTTCTTTTTTGTGTTACAGGTTTTCAAGAAGTTCTTCAACCTCTTCTGCTCCCTGAAGATGTATCCTTCTAACAAATACATTTTCATCTGCAACTGTGTGTGGTTCTCTGTCCATCATTCTGCAACTCTGTAACAGGTAAGTGATCATTCAGTGTCTATACATGTATTGCCTTTTTGTTGTCATACAGACTTTCAGGACCAGTGGCACTCCCCTTCCTGATGGTCCATACAGTCAACAAGGGTCTTTCCATTGCAACTGTGTGTGGCTCGCTATTAATCTGTCTGCAAGTGTGTAACAGGTAGGTCATCATTCAGTTTCTATACATGTATTGACTTTCTTTTTTTGTCTTCCAGGTTTTTCGGACAGCATGATCGCCTCCCTCCCTTCCTGATGGTGGATCTGTCCTTCATGGGTCTTTGCATCTGCAACTGTGTGTGGATTGCTATTAATCTTTCTGCAAGTCGATAAGAGATAAGATAAGATAAGATAATCCTTTATTAGTCCCGCAGTGGGGAAATTCACAGTGTAGCAGCAGAAAGGGATAGCAGGACACTCAGTTACAAAAAATTTGGATAAATAATTTACACTATATACACAATATAAATAAGAATTAAAAAAGCAATAAACAATATTATTTACAGTAAAAGACTCTTAATTGCACATGGGGATGGGATATTGCACATAGTATTCCCTGAACATGAACGTGTGTGTGTAGTTAAGTGTGTGTGTATGTGGTCCGTTGGGAGCAGTGTTGGTTGTGCAGTCTGACGGCAGCAGGAAGGAAGGACCTGCGATACCGCTCCTTCACACACTTGGGGTGAAGCAGTCTGTCGCTAAAGGAGCTGCCCAGTGCTGCCAGAGTCTCATGCATGGGGTGGGAGCTGTTCTCCAGCATGGATGCCAGCTTGGTTGTCATCCTCCTGTCTCCCACCACCTGCACTGGGTCTAAGAAGCACCCCAGGACAGAGCCGGCCCTCTTTATGAGTTTGTCCAGTCTCTTCTTATCTGCCATCGAGATGCTACTACCCCAGCAGACCACTCCATAAAAGATGGCAGATGCCACCACTGTGTCGAAGAAGTCTGTAACAGGTTGGTGATCATTCAGTTTTTATACGTGTATTGACTTTCTTTTTTGTGTTACAGATTCTCAAGAAGTCCATCAACCTCTTCTTCTCCCTGAAGGTGTATCCTTCTAACAAATATTTTCATCTGTAACTGTGTGTGGTTCGCTGTCCATCATTCTGCAACTCTGTAACAGGTAAGTGATCATTCAGTGTCTATACATGTATTGCCTTTTTGTTGTCTTACAGGCTTTCAGGACCAATGGCTCCCCCCTTCCTGATGGTGCATACAGCCAACAACGGTCTGTCTATTGCAACTGTGTGTGAGTCGCTATTAATCTGTCAGCAAGTGTGTAACAGGTTGGTGATCATTCAATTTCTATACATGTATTGACTTTCTTTGTTTGTCTTACAGGTTTTTCGGACAGCATGACCGCCTCCCTCCCTTCCTGATGGTTGGTCTGTGCATCTGCAACTGTGTGTGAGTCGCTACTATCTGTCTGCAAGTGTGTAACAGGTTGGTGGTCATTCAGTTTCTATACATGTATTGACTTTCTTTTTTGGGTTACAGGTTCTCAAGAAGTCCATCAACCTCTTCTTCTCCCTGAAGGTGTATCCTTCTAACAAATATTTTCATCTGTAACTGTGTGTGGTTCGCTGTCCATCATTCTGCAACTCTGTTAAGGTAAGTGATCATTCAGTGTCTATACATGTATTGACTTTCTTTGTTTGTCTTACAGGTTTTTCGGACAGCATGATCGCCTCCCTCCCTTTCTGATGGTGGATCTGTCCTTCATGGGTCTTTGCATCTGCAACTGTGTGTGGATTGCTATTAATCTGTCTGCAAGTCTGTAACAGGTTGGTGATCATTCAGTTTTTATACGTGTATTGACTTTCTTTTTTGTGTTACAGATTCTCAAGAAGTTAATCAACCTCTTCTTCTCCCTGAAGGTGTATCCTTCTAACAAATATTTTCATCTGTAACTGTGTGTGGTTTGATGTTCATCATTTTGCAACTCTGTAACAGGTAAGTGATCATTCAGTGTCTATACATGTATTGCCTTTTTGTTTTCTTACAGGCTTTCAGGACCAATGGCTCCCCCCTTCCTGATGGTGCATACAGCCAACAACGGTCTGTCCATCGCAACTATGTGTGAGTCGCTACTATCTGTCTGCAAGTGTGTAACAGGTTGGTGATCATTCAATTTCTATACATGTATTGACTTTCTTTTTTGTGTTACAGGTTTTCAAGAAGTTCTTCAACCTCTTCTGCTCCCTGAAGATGTATCCTTCTAACAAATACATTTTCATCTGCAACTGTGTGTGGTTCGCTGTCCATCATTCTGCAACTCTGTAACAGGTAAGTGATCATTTAGTGTCTATACATGTATTGCCTTTTTGTTGTCTTACAGACTTTCAGGACCAGTGGCACTCCCCTTTCCTGATGGTCCATACAGTCAACAAGGGTCTTTCCATTGCAACTGTGTGTGGCTCACTATTAATCTGTCTACAAGTGTGTAACAGGTCGATCATCATTCAGTTTCTATACATGTATTGACTTTGTTTTTTTGTCTTCCAGGTTTTTCGGACAGCATGACCGCCTCCCTCCCTTCCTGATGGAGGATCTATCCTTCAAGGGTCTGTGTATCTGCAACTGTGTGTGGCTTGCTATTAATCTGTCTGCAAGTGTGTAACAGGTTGGTGATCATTCAGTTTCTAAACATGTATTGACTTTCTTTTTTGTGGTACAGATTCTGAAGAAGTTCATCAACCTCTTGTTCTCCCTGAAGTTGTGTCCTTCTTACAAATATTTTCATCTGTAACTGTGTGTGGTTCGCTGTCCATCATTCTGCAACTCTGTAACAGGTAAGTGATCATTCAGTGTCTATACATGTATTGCCTTTTTGTTGTCTTACAGGCTTTCAGGACCAATGGCTCCCCCCTTTCCTGATGGTGCATACAGCCAACAACGGTCTGTCCATTGCAACTGTGTGTGAGTCGCTATTAATCTGTCAGCAAGTGTGTAACAGGTTGGTGATCATTCAATTTCTATACATGTATTGACTTTCTTTGTTTGTCTTACAGGTTTTTCGGACAGCATGACCGCCTCCCTCCCTTCCTGATGGTTGGTCTGTGCATCTGCAACTGTGTGTGAGTCGCTACTATCTGTCTGCAAGTGTGTAACAGGTAGGTCATCATTCAGTTTCTATACATGTATTGACTTTCTTTGTTTGTCTTACAGGTTTTACGGACAGCATGACAGCCTCCCTCTCGTCCTGATGGAGGATCTGTCCTTCAAGGGTCTGTCCATTGCAACTGTTTGTGTGGCTCACTATTAATCTGTCTACAAGTGTGTAACAGGTAGATCATCATTCCGTTTCTATACATGTATTGACTTTCTTTGTTTGTCTTCCAGGTTTTTCGGACAGCATGACCGCCTCCCTCCCTTCCTGATGGAGGATCTATCCTTCAAGGGTCTGTGTATCTGCAACTGTGTGTGGCTTGCTATTAATCTGTCTGCAAGTGTGTAACAGGTTGGTGATCATTCAGTTTCTATACGTGTATTGACTTTCTTATTTGTGTTACAGGTACTCAAGAAGTCCATCAACCTCTTCTTCTCCCTGAAGGTGTATCCTTCTAATAAATACATTTTCATCTGCAACTGTGTGTGGTTCGCTGTCCATCATTCTGCAACTATGTAACAGGTAAGTGATCATTCAGTGTCTATACATGTATTGCCTTTTTGTTGTCTTACAGGCTTTCAGGACCAATGGCTCCCCACTTCCTGATGTTGCATACAGCCAACAAGGTTCTGTCCATTGCAACTGTTTGTGGCTTGCTATTAATCTGTCTGCAAGTGTGTAACAGGTAGGTCATCATTCAGTTTCTATACATGTATTGACTTTTTCTTTGTTTGTCTTACAGGTTTTTCGGACAGCATGACTTCCTCCCTCCGTTCCTGATGTTGGATCTTTCCTTCAAAGGTCTGTGCATCTGCAGCTGTGTGTGGTTCGCTGTCCATCATTCTGCAACTCTGTAACAGGTAAGTGATCATTCAGTGTCTATACATGTATTGACTTTTTCTTTGTTTGTCTTACAGGTTTTACGGACAGCATGACCGCCTCCCTCCCTTCCTGATGGAGGATCTGTCCATCAAGGGTCTGTGCATCTGCAACTGTGTGTGGCTCGCTATTAATCTGTCTGCAAGTGTGTAACAGGTAGGTCATCATTCAGTTTCTATACATGTATTGACTTTCTTTTTTGGGTTACAGGTTCTCAAGAAGTCCATCAACCTCTTCTTCTCCCTGAAGGTGTATCCTTCTAACAAATATTTTCATCTGTAACTGTGTGTGGTTCGCTGTTCATCATTCTGCAACTCTGTAACAGGTAAGTGATCATTCAGTGTCTATACATGTATTGCCTTTTTGTTGTCTTACAGGCTTTCAGGACCAATGGCTCCCCCCTTCCTGATGGTGCATACAGCCAACAACGGTCTGTCCATCGCAACTATGTGTGAGTCGCTACTATCTGTCTGCAAGTGTGTAAAAGGTTGGTGATCATTCAATTTCTATACATGTATTGACTTTCTTTTTTGTGTTACAGGTTTTCAAGAAGTTCTTCAACCTCTTCTGCTCCCTGAAGATGTATCCTTCTAACAAATACATTTTCATCTGCAACTGTGTGTGGTTTGCTGTCCATCATTCTGCAACTCTGTTAAGGTAAGTGATCATTCAGTGTCTATACATGTATTGACTTTCTTTGTTTGTCTTCCAGGTTTTTCGGACAGCATGATCGCCTCCCTCCCTTCCTGATGGTGGATCTGTCCTTCATGGGTCTTTGCATCTGCAACTGTGTGTGGATTGCTATTAATCTGTCTGCAAGTCTGTAACAGGTTGGTGATCATTCAGTGTCTATACATGTATTGCCTTTTTGTTGTCTTACAGGCTTTCAGAACCAAATGCTCCCACCTTCCTGATGTTGCACACAGACAACAACGGTCTGTCCATTGCAACTTTGTGTGACTCGCTACTATCTGTCTGCAAGTGTGTAACAGGTTAGTGATCATTCAGTTTCTATACATGTATTGACTTTCTTTTTTGTGTTACAGTTTCTCAAGAAGTCCATCAACCTCTTCTTCTCCCTGAAGGTGTATCCTTCTAACAAATACATTTTCATCTGCAACTGTGTGTGGTTCGCTGTCCATCATTCTGCAACTCTGTTAAGGTAAGTGATCATTCAGTGTCTATACATGTATTGACTTTCTTTGTTTGTCTTACAGGTTTTTCGGACAGCATGATCGCCTCCCTCCCCTCCTGATGGTGGATCTGTCCTTCATGGGTCTTTGCATCTGCAACTGTGTGTGGATTGCTATTAATCTGTCTGCAAGTTTGTCACAGGTTGGTGATCATTCAGTTTCTATACGTGTATTGACTTTCTTTTTTGTGTTACAGATTCTCAAGAAGTTAATCAACCTCTTCTTCTCCCTGAAGGTGTATCCTTCTAACAAATATTTTCATCTGTAACTGTGTGTGGTTTGATGTTCATCATTTTGCAACTCTGTAACAGGTAAGTAATCATTCAGTGCCTATACATGTATTGCCTTTTTGTTGTCTTACAGGCTTTCAGGACCAATGGCTCCCCACTTCCTGATGTTGCATACAGCCAACAAGGTTCTGTCCATTGCACCTGTATGTGGCTCGCTTTCAATCTGTCTGCAAGTGTGTAACAGGTAGGTGATCATTCAGTGTCTATACATGTATTGCCTTTTTGTTGTCTTACAGACTTTCAGGACCAGTGGCCCTCCCTTTCCTGATGGTCCATACAGTCAACAAGGGTCTGTCCATTGCAACTGTGTGTGGCTCGCTATTAATCTGTCTGCAAGTGTGTAACCGGTAGGTCATCATTCAGTTTCTATACATGTATTGACTTTCTTTGTTTGTCCTACAGGTTTTTCGGACAGCATGACCGCCTCCCTCCCTTCCTGATGTTGGATCTGTCCTTTAAGGGTCTGTGCATCTCCAACTGTGTGTGTCGCTACTATCTGTCTGCAAGTGTGTATCAGGTTGGTGATCATTCAGTTTCTAAACATGTATTGACTTTCTTTTTTGTGTTACAGATTCTGAAGAAGTTCATCAACCTCTTGTTCTCCCTGAAGTTGTGTCCTTCTTACAAATATTTTCATCTGTAACTGTGTGTGGTTCGCTGTCCATCATTCTGCAACTCTGTAACAGGTAAGTGATCATTCAGTGTCTATACATGTATTGCCTTTTTGTTGTCTTACAGGCTTTCAGGACCAATGGCTCCCCCCTTTCCTGATGGTGCATACAGCCAACAACGGTCTGTCCATTGCAACTGTGTGTGAGTCGCTATTAATCTGTCAGCAAGTGTGTAACAGGTTGGTGATCATTCAATTTCTATACATATATTGACTTTCTTTGTTTGTCTTACAGGTTTTTCGGACAGCATGACCGCCTCCCTCCCTTCCTGATGGTTGGTCTGTGCATCTGCAACTGTGTGTGAGTCGCTACTATCTGTCTGCAAGTGTGTAACAGGTTGGTGATCATTCAGTTTCTATACATGTATTGACTTTCTTTTTTGGGTTACAGGTTCTCAAGAAGTCCATCAACCTCTTCTTCTCCCTGAAGGTGTATCCTTCTAACAAATATTTTCATCTGTAACTGTGTGTGGTTCGCTGTCCATCATTCTGCAACTCTGTAACAGGTAAGTGATCATTCAGTGTCTATACATGTATTGCCTTTTTGTTGTCTTACAGGCTTTCAGAACCAATGGCTCCCACCTTCCTGATGTTGCACACAGACAACAACGGTCTGTCCATTGCAACTTTGTGTGACTCGCTAGTATCTGTCTGCAAGTGTGTAACAGGTTAGTGATCATTCAGTTTCTATACATGTATTGACTTGCTTTTTTGTGTTACAGTTTCTCAAGAAGTCCATCAACCTCTTCTTCTCCCTGAAGGTGTATCCTTCTAACAAATACATTTTCATCTGCAACTGTGTGTGGTTCGCTGTCCATCATTCTGCAACTCTGTTAAGGTAAGTGATCATTCAGTGTCTATACATGTATTGTCTTTTTGTTTTCTTACAGGCTTTCAGGACCAATGGCTCCCCCCTTCCTGATGGTGCATACAGCCAACAACGGTCTGTCCATCGCAACTATGTGTGAGTCGCTACTATCTGTCTGCAAGTGTGTAACAGGTTGGTGATCATTCAATTTCTATACATGTATTGACTTTCTTTTTTGTGTTACAGGTTTTCAAGAAGTTCTTCAACCTCTTCTGCTCCCTGAAGATGTATCCTTCTAAGAAATACATTTTCATCTGCAACTGTGTGTGGTTCGCTGTCCATCATTCTGCAACTCTGTAACAGGTAAGTGATCATTCAGTGTCTATACATGTATTGCCTTTTTGTTGTCTTACAGACTTTCAGGACCAGTGGCACTCCCCTTCCTGATGGTCCATACAGTCAACAAGGGTCTTTCCATTGCAACTGTGTGTGGCTCACTATTAATCTGTCTACAAGTGTGTAACAGGTCGATCATCATTCAGTTTCTATACATGTATTGACTTTGTTTGTTTGTTTTCCAGGTTTTTCGGACAGCATGACCGCCTCCCTCCCTTCCTTATGGAGGATCTATCCTTCAAGGGTCTGTGTATCTGCAACTGTGTGTGGCTTGCTATTAATCTGTCTGCAAGTGTGTAAAAGGTTGGTGATCATTCAGTTTCTATACGTGTATTGACTTTCTTATTTGTGTTACAAGTTCTCAACAGGTCCATCAACCTCTTCTTCTCCCTGAAGGTGTATTCTTCTAACAAATACATTTTCATCAGCAACTGTGTGTGGTTCGCTGTCCATCATTCTGCAACTCTGTAACAGATAAGTGATCATTCAGTGTCTATACATGTATTGCCTTTTTGTTGTCTTACAGGCTTTCAGGACCAATGGCTCCCCCCTTCCTGATGGTCCATACAGTAAACAAGGGTCTGTCCATAGCAACTGTGTGTGGCTCGCTATTAATCTGTCTGCAAGTGTGTAACAGGTAGGTCATCATTCAGTTTCTATACATGTATTGGCTTTCTTTGTTTGTCTTACAAGTTTTTCGGACAGCATGACCGCCTCCCTCCCTTCCTGATGGAGGATCTGTCCTTCAAGGGTCTGTGCATCTGAAACTGTGTGTGGCTTGCTATTAATCTGTCTGCAAGTGTGTAACAGGTTGGTGATTATTCAGTTTCTATACGTGTATTGACTTTCTTTTTTGTGTTACGTATTCTCAAGAAGTCCATCAACCTCTTCTTGTCCCTGAAGGTGTATCCTTCTTACAGGCTTTCAGGACCAATGGCTCCCCCCTTCCTGATGGTGCATACAGTCAACAAGTGTCTGTCCATTGCAACTGTGTGTGGCTCGCTTTCAATCTGTCTGCAAGTGTGTAACAGGTAGGTGATCATTCAGTGTCTATACATGTATTGCCTTTTTGTTGTCTTACAGACTTTCAGGACCAGTGGCCCTCCCTTTCCTGATGGTCCATACAGTCAACAAGGGTCTGTCCATTGCAACTGTGTGTGGCTCGCTATTAATCTGTCTGCAAGTGTGTAACCGGTAGGTCATCATTCAGTTTCTATACATGTATTGACTTTCTTTGTTTGTCCTACAGGTTTTTCGGACAGCATGACCGCCTCCCTCCCTTCCTGATGTTGGATCTGTCCTTTAAGGGTCTGTGCATCTCCAACTGTGTGTGTCGCTACTATCTGTCTGCAAGTGTGTAACAGGTAGGTCATCATTCAGTTTCTATACATGTATTGACTTTCTTTTTGTGTTACAGATTCTCAAGAAGTTCATCAACCTCTTCTTCTCCCTGAAGGTGTATCCTTCTAACAAATATTTTAATCTGTAACTGTGTGTGGTTTGATGTTCATCATTCTGCAACTCTGTAACAGGTAAGTGATCATTCAGTGTCTATAAATGTATTTTTTTTTTTGTTGTCTTACAGGCTTTCAGGACCAATGGCTCCCCCCTTCCTGATGGTGCATACAGCCAACAACGGTCTGTCCATCGCAACTATGTGTGAGTCGCTACTATCTGTCTGCAAGTGTGTAACAGGTTGGTGATCATTCAGTTTCTATACATGTATTGACTTTCTTTTTTGGGTTACAGGTTCTCAAGAAGTCCATCAACCTCTTCTTCTCCCTGAAGGTGTATCCTTCTAACAAATATTTTCATCTGTAACTGTGTGTGGTTCGCTGTCCATCATTCTGCAACTCTGTACCAGGTAAGTGATCATTCAGTGTCTATACATGTATTGCCTTTTTGTTGTCTTACAGGCTTTCAGAACCAAAGGCTCCCACCTTCCTGATGTTGCACACAGACAACAACGGTCTGTCCATTGCAACTTTGTGTGACTCGCTACTATCTGTCTGCAAGTGTGTAACAGGTTAGTGATCATTCAGTTTCTATACATGTATTGACTTTCTTTTTTGTGTTACAGTTTCTCAAGAAGTCCATCAACCTCTTCTTCTCCCTGAAGGTGTATCCTTCTAACAAATACATTTTCATCTGCAACTGTGTGTGGTTCGCTGTCCATCATTCTGCAACTCTGTTAAGGTAAGTGATCATTCAGTGTCTATACATGTATTGACTTTCTTTGTTTGTCTTACAGGTTTTTCGGACAGCATGATCGCCTCCCTCCCTTCCTGATGGTGGATATGTCCTTCATGGGTCTTTGCATCTGCAACTGTGTGTGGATTGCTATTAATCTGTCTGCAAGTCTGTAACAGGTTGGTGATCATTCAGTTTTTATACGTGTATTGACTTTCTTTTTTGTGTTACAGATTCTCAAGAAGTTAATCAACCTCTTCTTCTCCCTGAAGGTGTATCCTTCTAACAAATATTTTCATCTGTAACTGTGTGTGGTTTGATGTTCATCATTTTGCAACTCTGTAACAGGTAAGTGATCATTCAGTGTCTATACATGTATTGCCTTTTTGTTTTCTTACAGGCTTTCAGGACCAATGGCTCCCCCCTTCCTGATGGTGCATACAGCCAACAACGGTCTGTCCATCGCAACTATGTGTGAGTCGCTACTATCTGTCTGCAAGTGTGTAACAGGTTGGTGATCATTCAATTTCTATACATGTATTGACTTTCTTTTTTGTGTTACAGGTTTTCAAGAAGTTCTTCAACCTCTTCTGCTCCCTGAAGATGTATCCTTCTAACAAATACATTTTCATCTGCAACTGTGTGTGGTTCGCTGTCCATCATTCTGCAACTCTGTAACAGGTAAGTGATCATTCAGTGTCTATACATGTATTGCCTTTTTGTTGTCTTACAGACTTTCAGGACCAATGGCTCCCCACTTCCTGATGTTGCATACAGCCAACAAGGTTCTGTCCATTGCAACTGTGTGTGGCTCACTATTAATCTGTCTACAAGTGTGTAACAGGTCGATCATCATTCAGTTTCTATACATGTATTGACTTTGTTTGTTTGTCTTCCAGGTTTTTCGGACAGCATGACCGCCTCCCTCCCTTCCTGATGGAGGATCTATCCTTCAAGGGTCTGTGTATCTGCAACTGTGTGTGGCTTGCTATTAATCTGTCTGCAAGTGTGTAACAGGTTGGTGATCATTCAGTTTCTATACGTGTATTGACTTTCTTTTTTGTGTTACAAGTTCTCAAGAGGTCCATCAACCTCTTCTTGTCCCTGAAGTTGTATCCTTCTAACAAATATTTTCATCTGTAACTTTGTGTGGCTCGCTGTCCATCATTCTGCAACTCTGTAACAGGTAAGTTATCATTCAGTGTCTATACATGTATTGCCTTTTTGTTGTCTTACAGGCTTTCAGGACCAATGGCTCCCCACTTCCTGATGTTGCATACAGCCAACAAGGTTCTGTCCATTGCAACTGTTTGTGGCTTGCTATTAATCTGTCTGCAAGTGTGTAACAGGTAGGTCATCATTCAGTTTCTATACATGTATTGACTTTTTCTTTGTTTGTCTTATAGGTTTTTCGGACAGCATGACTTCCTCCCTCCGTTCCTGATGTTGGATCTTTCCTTCAAAGGTCTGTGCATCTGCAGCTGTGTGTGGTTCGCTGTCCATCATTCTGCAACTCTGTAACAGGTAAGTGATCATTCAGTGTCTATACATGTATTGACTTTTTCTTTGTTTGTCTTACAGGTTTTACGGACAGCATGACCGCCTCCCTCCCTTCCTGATGGAGGATCTGTCCATCAAGGGTCTGTGCATCTGCAACTGTGTGTGGCTCGCTATTAATCTGTCTGCAAGTGTGTAACAGGTAGGTCATCATTCAGTTTCTATACATGTATTGACTTTCTTTGTTTGTCTTACAGGTTTTACGGACAGCATGACCGCCTCCCTCCCTTCCTGATGGTGGATCTGTCCTTCAAGGGTCTGTGCATCTGCAACTGTGTGTGGCTCGCTATTAATCTGTCTGCAAGTGTGTAACAGGTAGGTCATCATTCAGTTTCTATACATGTATTGACTTTCTTTGTTTGTCTTACAGGTTTTTCGGACAGCATGACCGCCTCCCTCCCTTCCTGATGGTTGGTCTGTGCATCTGCAACTGTGTGTGAGTCGCTACTATCTGTCTGCAAGTGTGTAACAGGTTGGTGATCATTCAGTTTCTATACATGTATTGACTTTCTTTTTTGGGTTACAGGTTCTCAAGAAGTCCATCAACCTCTTCTTCTCCCTGAAGGTGTATCCTTCTAACAAATATTTTCATCTGTAACTGTGTGTGGTTCGCTGTCCATCATTCTGCAACTCTGTAACAGGTAAGTGATCATTCAGTGTCTATACATGTATTGCCTTTTTGTTGTCTTACAGGCTTTCAGAACCAATGGCTCCCACCTTCCTGATGTTGCACACAGACAACAACGGTCTGTCCATTGCAACTTTGTGTGACTCGCTAGTATCTGTCTGCAAGTGTGTAACAGGTTAGTGATCATTCAGTTTCTATACATGTATTGACTTGCTTTTTTGTGTTACAGTTTCTCAAGAAGTCCATCAACCTCTTCTTCTCCCTGAAGGTGTATCCTTCTAACAAATACATTTTCATCTGCAACTGTGTGTGGTTCGCTGTCCATCATTCTGCAACTCTGTAACAGGTAAGTGATCATTCAGTGTCTATACATGTATTGCCTTTTTGTTGTCTTACAGGCTTTCAGAACCAATGGCTCCCACCTTCCTGATGTTGCACACAGACAACAACGGTCTGTCCATTGCAACTTTGTGTGACTCGCTAGTATCTGTCTGCAAGTGTGTAACAGGTTAGTGATCATTCAGTTTCTATACATGTATTGACTTGCTTTTTTGTGTTACAGTTTCTCAAGAAGTCCATCAACCTCTTCTTCTCCCTGAAGGTGTATCCTTCTAACAAATACATTTTCATCTGCAACTGTGTGTGGTTCGCTGTCCATCATTCTGCAACTCTGTTAAGGTAAGTGATCATTCAGTGTCTATACATGTATTGTCTTTTTGTTTTCTTACAGGCTTTCAGGACCAATGGCTCCCCCCTTCCTGATGGTGCATACAGCCAACAACGGTCTGTCCATCGCAACTATGTGTGAGTCGCTACTATCTGTCTGCAAGTGTGTAACAGGTTGGTGATCATTCAATTTCTATACATGTATTGACTTTCTTTTTTGTGTTACAGGTTTTCAAGAAGTTCTTCAACCTCTTCTGCTCCCTGAAGATGTATCCTTCTAACAAATACATTTTCATCTGCAACTGTGTGTGGTTCGCTGTCCATCATTCTGCAACTCTGTAACAGGTAAGTGATCATTCAGTGTCTATACATGTATTGCCTTTTTGTTGTCTTACAGACTTTCAGGACCAGTGGCACTCCCCTTCCTGATGGTCCATACAGTCAACAAGGGTCTTTCCATTGCAACTGTGTGTGGCTCACTATTAATCTGTCTACAAGTGTGTAACAGGTCGATCATCATTCAGTTTCTATACATGTATTGACTTTGTTTGTTTGTTTTCCAGGTTTTTCGGACAGCATGACCGCCTCCCTCCCTTCCTTATGGAGGATCTATCCTTCAAGGGTCTGTGTATCTGCAACTGTGTGTGGCTTGCTATTAATCTGTCTGCAAGTGTGTAACAGGTTGGTGATCATTCAGTTTCTATACGTGTATTGACTTTCTTATTTGTGTTACAAGTTCTCAACAGGTCCATCAACCTCTTCTTCTCCCTGAAGGTGTATCCTTCTAACAAATACATTTTCATCAGCAACTGTGTGTGGTTCGCTGTCCATCATTCTGCAACTCTGTAACAGATAAGTGATCATTCAGTGTCTATACATGTATTGCCTTTTTGTTGTCTTACAGGCTTTCAGGACCAATGGCTCCCCCCTTCCTGATGGTCCATACAGTAAACAAGGGTCTGTCCATAGCAACTGTGTGTGGCTCGCTATTAATCTGTCTGCAAGTGTGTAACAGGTAGGTCATCATTCAGTTTCTATACATGTATTGGCTTTCTTTGTTTGTCTTACAAGTTTTTCGGACAGCATGACCGCCTCCCTCCCTTCCTGATGGAGGATCTGTCCTTCAAGGGTCTGTGCATCTGAAACTGTGTGTGGCTTGCTATTAATCTGTCTGCAAGTGTGTAACAGGTTGGTGATTATTCAGTTTCTATACGTGTATTGACTTTCTTTTTTGTGTTACGTATTCTCAAGAAGTCCATCAACCTCTTCTTGTCCCTGAAGGTGTATCCTTCTTACAGGCTTTCAGGACCAATGGCTCCCCCCTTCCTGATGGTGCATACAGTCAACAAGTGTCTGTCCATTGCAACTGTGTGTGGCTCGCTTTCAATCTGTCTGCAAGTGTGTAACAGGTAGGTGATCATTCAGTGTCTATACATGTATTGCCTTTTTGTTGTCTTACAGACTTTCAGGACCAGTGGCCCTCCCTTTCCTGATGGTCCATACAGTCAACAAGGGTCTGTCCATTGCAACTGTGTGTGGCTCGCTATTAATCTGTCTGCAAGTGTGTAACCGGTAGGTCATCATTCAGTTTCTATACATGTATTGACTTTCTTTGTTTGTCCTACAGGTTTTTCGGACAGCATGACCGCCTCCCTCCCTTCCTGATGTTGGATCTGTCCTTTAAGGGTCTGTGCATCTCCAACTGTGTGTGTCGCTACTATCTGTCTGCAAGTGTGTAACAGGTAGGTCATCATTCAGTTTCTATACATGTATTGACTTTCTTTTTGTGTTACAGATTCTCAAGAAGTTCATCAACCTCTTCTTCTCCCTGAAGGTGTATCCTTCTAACAAATATTTTAATCTGTAACTGTGTGTGGTTTGATGTTCATCATTCTGCAACTCTGTAACAGGTAAGTGATCATTCAGTGTCTATAAATGTATTTTTTTTTTTGTTGTCTTACAGGCTTTCAGGACCAATGGCTCCCCCCTTACTGATGGTGCATACAGCCAACAACGGTCTGTCCATCGCAACTATGTGTGAGTCGCTACTATCTGTCTGCAAGTGTGTAACAGGTTGGTGATCATTCAGTTTCTATACATGTATTGACTTTCTTTTTTGGGTTACAGGTTCTCAAGAAGTCCATCAACCTCTTCTTCTCCCTGAAGGTGTATCCTTCTAACAAATATTTTCATCTGTAACTGTGTGTGGTTCGCTGTCCATCATTCTGCAACTCTGTACCAGGTAAGTGATCATTCAGTGTCTATACATGTATTGCCTTTTTGTTGTCTTACAGGCTTTCAGAACCAAAGGCTCCCACCTTCCTGATGTTGCACACAGACAACAACGGTCTGTCCATTGCAACTTTGTGTGACTCGCTAGTATCTGTCTGCAAGTGTGTAACAGGTTAGTGATCATTCAGTTTCTATACATGTATTGACTTTCTTTTTTGTGTTACAGTTTCTCAAGAAGTCCATCAACCTCTTCTTCTCCCTGAAGGTGTATCCTTCTAACAAATACATTTTCATCTGCAACTGTGTGTGGTTCGCTGTCCATCATTCTGCAACTCTGTTAAGGTAAGTGATCATTCAGTGTCTATACATGTATTGACTTTCTTTGTTTGTCTTACAGGTTTTTCGGACAGCATGATCGCCTCCCTCCCTTCCTGATGGTGGATATGTCCTTCATGGGTCTTTGCATCTGCAACTGTGTGTGGATTGCTATTAATCTGTCTGCAAGTCTGTAACAGGTTGGTGATCATTCAGTTTTTATACGTGTATTGACTTTCTTTTTTGTGTTACAGATTCTCAAGAAGTTAATCAACCTCTTCTTCTCCCTGAAGGTGTATCCTTCTAACAAATATTTTCATCTGGAACTGTGTGTGGTTTGATGTTCATCATTTTGCAACTCTGTAACAGGTAAGTGATCATTCAGTGTCTATACATGTCTTGCCTTTTTGTTTTCTTACAGGCTTTCAGGACCAATGGCTCCCCCCTTCCTGATGGTGCATACAGCCAACAACGGTCTGTCCATCGCAACTATGTGTGAGTCGCTACTATCTGTCTGCAAGTGTGTAACAGGTTGGTGATCATTCAATTTCTATACATGTATTGACTTTCTTTTTTGTGTTACAGGTTTTCAAGAAGTTCTTCAACCTCTTCTGCTCCCTGAAGATGTATCCTTCTAACAAATACATTTTCATCTGCAACTGTGTGTGGTTCGCTGTCCATCATTCTGCAACTCTGTAACAGGTAAGTGATCATTCAGTGTCTATACATGTATTGCCTTTTTGTTGTCTTACAGACTTTCAGGACCAGTGGCACTCCCCTTCCTGATGGTCCATACAGTCAACAAGGGTCTTTCCATTGCAACTGTGTGTGGCTCACTATTAATCTGTCTACAAGTGTGTAACAGGTCGATCATCATTCAGTTTCTATACATGTATTGACTTTCTTTGTTTGTCTTCCAGGTTTTTCGGACAGCATGACCGCCTCCCTCCCTTCCTGATGGAGGATCTATCCTTCAAGGGTCTGTGTATCTGCAACTGTGTGTGGCTTGCTATTAATCTGTCTGCAAGTGTGTAACAGGTTGGTGATCATTCAGTTTCTATACGTGTATTGACTTTCTTTTTTGTGTTACAAGTTCTCAAGAGGTCCATCAACCTCTTCTTGTCCCTGAAGTTGTATCCTTCTAACAAATATTTTCATCTGTAACTTTGTGTGGCTCGCTGTCCATCATTCTGCAACTCTGTAACAGGTAAGTGATCATTCAGTGTCTTTACATGTATTGCCTTTTTGTTGTCTTACAGGCTTTCAGGACCAATGGCTCCCCCCTTCCTGATGGTGCATACAGTCAACAAGTGTCTGTCCATTGCAACTGTATGTGGCTCGCTTTCAATCTGTCTGCAAGTGTGTAACAGGTAGGTGATCATTCACTGTCTATACATGTATTGACTTTCTTTGTTTGTCTTACAGGTTTTACAGACAGCATGACAGCCTCCCTCTCGTCCTGATGGAGGATCTGTCCATCAAGGGTCTGTGCATCTGCAACTGTGTGTGGCTCGCTATTAATCTGTCTGCAAGTGTGTAACAGGTAGGTCATCATTCAGTTTCTATACATGTATTGACTTTCTTTGTTTGTCTTACAGGTTTTTCGGACAGCATGACCGCCTCCCTCCCTTCCTGATGGTGGATCTGTCCTTCAAGGGTCTGTGCATCTGCAACTGTGTGTGAGTCGCTACTATCTGTCTGCAAGTGTGTAACAGGTTGGTGATCATTCAGTTTCTAAACATGTATTGACTTTCTTTTTTGTGTTACAGATTCTCAAGAAGTTCATCAACATCTTTTTCTCCCTGAAGTTGTGTCCTTCTTCCAAATATTTTCATCTGTAACTGTGTGTGGTTCGTTGTCCATCATTCTGCAACTCTGTAACAGGTAAGTGATCATTCAGTGTCTATACATTTATTGCCTTTTTGCTGTCTTACAGGCTTTCAGGACCAATGGCTACCCCCTTTACTGATGGTGCATACAGCCAACAACGGTCTGTCCATTGCAACTGTGTGTGAGTCACTACTATCTGTCTGCAAGTGTGTAACAGGTTGGTGATCATTCAATTTCTATACATTTATTGACTTTCTTTTTTGTGTTACAGGTTTTCAAGAAGTCCATCAACCTCTTCTTCTCCCTGAAGGTGTATCCTTCTAACAAATACATTTTCATCTGCAACTGTGTGTAGTTCGCTGTCCATCATTCTGCAACTCTGTAACAGGTAAGTAATCATTCAGTGCCTATACATGTATTGCCTTTTTGTTGTCTTACAGGCTTTCAGGACCAATGGCTCCCCACTTCCTGATGTTGCATACAGCCAACAAGGTTCTGTCCATTGCACCTGTGTGTGGCTCGCTATTAATCTGTCTGCAAGTGTGTAACAGGTAGGTCATCATTCAGTTTCTATACATGTATTGACTTTCTTTTTGTGTTACAGATTCTCAAGAAGTTCATCAACCTCTTCTTCTCCCTGAAGGTGTATCCTTCTAACAAATATTTTCATCTGTAACTGTGTGTGGTTTGATGTTCATCATTCTGCAACTCTGTAACAGGTAAGTGATCATTCAGTGTCTATAAATGTATTTTTTTTTTTGTTGTCTTCCAGGCTTTCAGGACCAATGGCTCCCCCCTTCCTGATGGTCCATACAGTCAACAAGGGTCTGTCCATTGCAACTGTTTGTGGCTCGCTATTAATCTGTCTGCAAGTGTGTAACAGGTAGGTCATCATTCAGTTTCTATACATGTATTGACTTTCTTTGTTTGTCTTACAGGTTTTACGGACAGCATGACAGCCTCCCTCTCGTCCTGATGGAGGATCTGTCCTTCAAGGGTCTGTCCATTGCAACTGTTTGTGTGGCTCACTATTAATCTGTCTACAAGTGTGTAACAGGTAGATCATCATTCAGTTTCTATACATGTATTGACTTTCTTTGTTTGTCTTCCAGGTTTTTCGGACAGCATGACCGCCTCCCTCCCTTCCTGATGGAGGATCTATCCTTCAAGGGTCTGTGTATCTGCAACTGTGTGTGGCTTGCTATTAATCTGTCTGCAAGTGTGTAACAGGTTGGTGATCATTCAGTTTGTATACGTGTATTGACTTTCTTATTTGTGTTACAGGTACTCAAGAAGTCCATCAACCTCTTCTTCTCCCTGAAGGTGTATCCTTCTAATAAATACATTTTCATCTGCAACTGTGTGTGGTTCGCTGTCCATCATTCTGCAACTCTGTAACAGGTAAGTGATCATTCAGTGTCTATACATGTATTGCCTTTTTGTTGTCTTACAGGCTTTCAGGACCAATGGCTCCCCACTTCCTGATGTTGCATACAGCCAACAAGGTTCTGTCCATTGCAACTGTTTGTGGCTTGCTATTAATCTGTCTGCAAGTGTGTAACAGGTAGGTCATCATTCAGTTTCTATACATGTATTGACTTTTTCTTTGTTTGTCTTACAGGTTTTACGGACAGCATGACCGCCTCCCTCCCTTCCTGATGGAGGATCTGTCCATCAAGGGTCTTTGCATCTGCAACTGTGTGTGGCTCGTTATTAATCTGTCTGCAAGTGTGTAACAGGTAGGTCATCATTCAGTTTCTATACATGTATTGACTTTCTTTGTTTGTCTTACAGGTTTTTCGGACAGCATGACCGCCTCCCTCCATTCCTGATGGTGGATCTGTCCTTCAAGGGTCTGTGCATCTGCAACTGTGTGTGAGTCGCTACTATCTGTCTGCAAGTGTGTAACAGGTTGGTGATCATTCAGTTTCTAAACATGTATTGACTTTCTTTTTTGTGTTACAGATTCTCAAGAAGTTCATCAACCTCTTGTTCTCCCTGAAGTTGTGTCCTTCTTCCAAATATTTTCATCTGTAACTGTGTGTGGTTCGTTGTCCATCATTCTGCAACTCTGTAACAGATAAGTGATCATTCAGTGTCTATACATTTATTGCCTTTTTGCTGTCTTACAGGCTTTCAGGACCAATGGCTACCCCCTTTACTGATGGTGCATACAGCCAACAACGGTCTGTCCATTGCAACTGTGTGTGAGTCACTACTATCTGTCTGCAAGTGTGTAACAGGTTGGTGATCATTCAATTTCTATACATTTATTGACTTTCTTTTTTGTGTTACAGGTTTTCAAGAAGTCCATCAACCTCTTCTTCTCCCTGAAGGTGTATCCTTCTAACAAATACATTTTCATCTGCAACTGTGTGTAGTTCGCTGTCCATCATTCTGCAACTCTGTAACAGGTAAGTAATCATTCAGTGCCTATACATGTATTGCCTTTTTGTTGTCTTACAGGCTTTCAGGACCAATGGCTCCCCACTTCCTGATGTTGCATACAGCCAACAAGGTTCTGTCCATTGCACCTGTGTGTGGCTCGCTATTAATCTGTCTGCAAGTGTGTAACAGGTAGGTCATCATTCAGTTTCTATACATGTATTGACTTTCTTTTTGTGTTACAGATTCTCAAGAAGTTCATCAACCTCTTCTTCTCCCTGAAGGTGTATCCTTCTAACAAATATTTTCATCTGTAACTGTGTGTGGTTTGATGTTCATCATTCTGCAACTCTGTAACAGGTAAGTGATCATTCAGTGTCTATAAATGTATATTTTTTTTTGTTGTCTTCCAGGCTTTCAGGACCAATGGCTCCCCCCTTCCTGATGGTCCATACAGTCAACAAGGGTCTGTCCATTGCAACTGTTTGTGGCTCGCTATTAATCTGTCTGCAAGTGTGTAACAGGTAGGTCATCATTCAGTTTCTATACATGTATTGACTTTCTTTGTTTGTCTTACAGGTTTTACGGACAGCATGACAGCCTCCCTCTCGTCCTGATGGAGGATCTGTCCTTCAAGGGTCTGTCCATTGCAACTGTTTGTGTGGCTCACTATTAATCTGTCTACAAGTGTGTAACAGGTAGATCATCATTCAGTTTCTATACATGTATTGACTTTCTTTGTTTGTCTTCCAGGTTTTTCGGACAGCATGACCGCCTCCCTCCCTTCCTGATGGAGGATCTATCCTTCAAGGGTCTGTGTATCTGCAACTGTGTGTGGCTTGCTATTAATCTGTCTGCAAGTGTGTAACAGGTTGGTGATCATTCAGTTTGTATACGTGTATTGACTTTCTTATTTGTGTTACAGGTACTCAAGAAGTCCATCAACCTCTTCTTCTCCCTGAAGGTGTATCCTTCTAATAAATACATTTTCATCTGCAACTGTGTGTGGTTCGCTGTCCATCATTCTGCAACTCTGTAACAGGTAAGTGATCATTCAGTGTCTATACATGTATTGCCTTTTTGTTGTCTTACAGGCTTTCAGGACCAATGGCTCCCCACTTCCTGATGTTGCATACAGCCAACAAGGTTCTGTCCATTGCAACTGTTTGTGGCTTGCTATTAATCTGTCTGCAAGTGTGTAACAGGTAGGTCATCATTCAGTTTCTATACATGTATTGACTTTTTCTTTGTTTGTCTTACAGGTTTTACGGACAGCATGACCGCCTCCCTCCCTTCCTGATGGAGGATCTGTCCATCAAGGGTCTTTGCATCTGCAACTGTGTGTGGCTCGTTATTAATCTGTCTGCAAGTGTGTAACAGGTAGGTCATCATTCAGTTTCTATACATGTATTGACTTTCTTTGTTTGTCTTACAGGTTTTTCGGACAGCATGACCGCCTCCCTCCATTCCTGATTGTGGATCTGTCCTTCAAGGGTCTGTGCATCTGCAACTGTGTGTGAGTCGCTACTATCTGTCTGCAAGTGTGTAACAGGTTGGTGATCATTCAGTTTCTAAACATGTATTGACTTTCTTTTTTGTGTTACAGATTCTCAAGAAGTTCATCAACCTCTTGTTCTCCCTGAAGTTGTGTCCTTCTTCCAAATATTTTCATCTGTAACTGTGTGTGGTTCGTTGTCCATCATTCTGCAACTCTGTAACAGGTAAGTGATCATTCAGTGTCTATACATTTATTGCCTTTTTGCTGTCTTACAGGCTTTCAGGACCAATGGCTCCCCCCTTTACTGATGGTGCATACAGCCAACAACGGTCTGTCCATTGCAACTGTGTGTGAGTCACTACTATCTGTCTGCAAGTGTGTAACAGGTTGGTGATCATTCAATTTCTATACATTTATTGACTTTCTTTTTTGTGTTACAGGTTTTCAAGAAGTCCATCAACCTCTTCTTCTCCCTGAAGGTGTATCCTTCTAACAAATACATTTTCATCTGCAACTGTGTGTAGTTCGCTGTCCATCATTCTGCAACTCTGTAACAGGTAAGTAATCATTCAGTGCCTATACATGTATTGCCTTTTTGTTGTCCTACAGGCTTTCAGGACCAATGGCTCCCCACTTCCTGATGTTGCATACAGCCAACAAGGTTCTGTCCATTGCACCTGTGTGTGGCTCGCTATTAATCTGTCTGCAAGTGTGTAACAGGTAGGTCATCATTCAGTTTCTATACATGTATTGACTTTCTTTTTGTGTTACAGATTCTCAAGAAGCTCATCAACCTCTTCTTCTCCCTGAAGGTGTATCCTTCTAACAAATATTTTAATCTGTAACTGTGTGTGGTTTGATGTTCATCATTCTGCAACTCTGTAACAGGTAAGTGATCATTCAGTGTCTATAAATGTATTTTTTTTTTTGTTGTCTTACAGGCTTTCAGGACCAATGGCTCCCCCCTTCCTGATGGTCCATACAGTCAACAAGGGTCTGTCCATTGCAACTGTTTGTGGCTCGCTATTATTCTGTCTGCAAGTGTGTAACAGGTAGGTCATCATTCAGTTTCTATACATGTATTGACTTTCTTTGTTTGTCTTACTGGTTTTACGGACAGCATGACAGCCTCCCTCTCGTCCTGATGGAGGATCTGTCCTTCAAGGGTCTGTCCATTGCAACTGTTTGTGTGGCTCACTATTAATCTGTCTACAAGTGTGTAACAGGTAGATCATCATTCAGTTTCTATACATGTATTGACTTTCTTTGTTTGTCTTCCAGGTTTTTCGGACAGCATGACCGCCTCCCTCCCTTCCTGATGGAGGATCTATCCTTCAAGGGTCTGTGTATCTGCAACTGTGTGTGGCTTGCTATTAATCTGTCTGCAAGTGTGTAACAGGTTGGTGATCATTCAGTTTCTATACGTGTATTGACTTTCTTATTTGTGTTACAGGTACTCAAGAAGTCCATCAACCTCTTCTTCTCCCTGAAGGTGTATCCTTCTAATAAATACATTTTCATCTGCAACTGTGTGTGGTTCGCTGTCCATCATTCTGCAACTCTGTAACAGGTAAGTGATCATTCAGTGTCTATACATGTATTGCCTTTTTGTTGTCTTACAGGCTTTCAGGACCAATGGTTCCCCACTTCCTGATGTTGCATACAGCCAACAAGGTTCTGTCCATTGCAACTGTTTGTGGCTTGCTATTAATCTGTCTGCAAGTGTGTAACAGGTAGGTCATCATTCAGTTTCTATACATGTATTGACTTTTTCTTTGTCTTACAGGTTTTACGGACAGCATGACCGCCTCCCTGCCTTCCTGATGGAGGATCTGTCCATCAAGGGTCTGTGCATCTGCAACTGTGTGTGGCTCGCTATTAATCTGTCTGCAAGTGTGTAACAGGTAGGTCATCATTCAGTTTCTATACATGTATTGACTTTCTTTGTTTGTCTTACAGGTTTTTCGGACAGCATGACCGCCTCCCTCCCTTCCTGATGGTGGATCTGTCCTTCAAGGGTCTGTGCATCTGCAACTGTGTGTGAGTCGCTACTATCTGTCTGCAAGTGTGTAACAGGTTGGTGATCATTCAGTTTCTAAACATGTATTGACTTTCTTTTTTGTGTTACAGATTTTCAAGAAGTTCATCAACCTCTTGTTCTCCCTGAAGTTGTGTCCTTCTTCCAAATATTTTCATCTGTAACTGTGTGTGGTTCGTTGTCCATCATTCTGCAACTCTGTAACAGGTAAGTGATCATTCAGTGTCTATACATTTATTGCCTTTTTGCTGTCTTACAGGCTTTCAGGACCAATGGCTACCCCCTTTACTGATGGTGCATACAGCCAACAACGGTCTGTCCATTGCAACTGTGTGTGAGTCACTACTATCTGTCTGCAAGTGTGTAACAGGTTGGTGATCATTCAATTTCTATACATTTATTGACTTTCTTTATTGTGTTACAGGTTTTCAAGAAGTCCATCAACCTCTTCTTCTCCCTGAAGGTGTATCCTTCTAACAAATACATTTTCATCTGCAACTGTGTGTAGTTCGCTGTCCATCATTCTGCAACTCTGTAACAGGTAAGTAATCATTCAGTGCCTATACATGTATTGCCTTTTTGTTGTCTTACAGGCTTTCAGGACCAATGGCTCCCCACTTCCTGATGTTGCATACAGCCAACAAGGTTCTGTCCATTGCACCTGTGTGTGGCTCGCTATTAATCTGTCTGCAAGTGTGTAACAGGTAGGTCATCATTCAGTTTCTATACATGTTTTGACTTTCTTTGTTTGTCTTACAGGTTTTACGGACAGCATGACCGCCTCCCTCCCTTCCTGATGGAGGATCTGTCCTTCAAGGGTCTGTGCATCTGCACCTGTGTGTGGCTCGCTATTAATCTGTCTGCAAGTGTGTAACAGGTAGGTCATCATTCAGTTTCTATACATGTTTTGACTTTCTTTGTTTGTCTTACAGGTTTTACGGACAGCATGACTGCCTCCCTCCTTTCCTGATGGAGGATCTGTCCTTCAAGGGTCTGTGCATCTGCACCTGTGTGTGGCTCGCTATTAATCTGTCTGCAAGTGTGTAACAGGTAGGTCATCATTCAGTTTCTATACATGTATTGACTTTCATTGTTTGTCTTCCAGGTTTTATAGACAGCATGACCACCTCCCTCCCTTCCTGATGGAGGATCTATCCTTCAAGAGTCTGTGCATCTGCAAGTGTGTGTGGCTCGCTATTAATCTGTCTGCAAGTGTGTAACAGGTTGGTGATCATTCAGTTTCTATACATGTATTGACTTTCTTTTTTGTGTTACAGATTCTCAAGAAGTTCATCAACCTCTTGTTCTCCCTGAAGTTGTGTCCTTCTTCCAAATATTTTCATCTGTAACTGTGTGTGGTTCGCTGTCCATCATTCTGCAACTCTGTAACAGGTAAGTGATCATTCAGTGTCTATACATGTATTGCCTTTTTGTTGTCTTACAGGCTTTCAGGACCAATGGCTCCCCCCTTTCCTGATGGTGCATACAGCCATCAACGGTCTGTGCATTGCAACTGTGTGTGAGTCACTACTATCTGTCTGCAAGTGTGTAACAGGTTGGTGATCATTCAATTTCTATACATTTATTTACTTTCTTTTTTGTGTTACAGGTTTTCAAGAAGTCCATCAACCTCTTCTTCTCCCTGAAGGTGTATCCTTCTAACAAATACATTTTCATCTGCAACTGTGTGTAGTTCGCTGTCCATCATTCTGCAACTCTGTAACAGGTAAGTAATCATTCAGTGCCTATACATGTATTGCCTTTTTGTTGTCTTACAGGCTTTCAGGACCAATGGCTCCCCACTTCCTGATGTTGCATACAGCCAACAAGGTTCTGTCCATTGCAACTGTTTGTGGCTCGCTATTAATCTGTCTGCAAGTGTGTAACAGGTAGGTCATCATTCAGTTTCTATACATGTATTGACTTTCTTTGTTTGTCTTACAGGTTTTACGGACAGCATGACCGCCTCCCTCCCTTCCTGATGGAGGATCTGTCCTTCAAGGGTCTGTGCATCTGCACCTGTGTGTGGCTCGCTATTAATCTGTCTGCAAGTGTGTAACAGGTAGGTCATCATTCAGTCTCTATACATGTTTTGACTTTCTTTGTTTGTCTTACAGGTTTTACGGACAGCATGACCGCCTCCCTCCCTTCCTGATGGAGGATCTGTCCTTCAAGGGTCTGTGCATCTGCACCTGTGTGTGGCTCGCTATTAATCTGTCTGCAAGTGTGTAACAGGTAGGTCATCATTCAGTTTCTATACATGTATTGACTTTCATTGTTTGTCTTACAGGTTTTATAGACAGCATGACCACCTCCCTCCCTTCCTGATGGAGGATCTATCCTTCAAGAGTCTGTGCATCTGCAAGTGTGTGTGGCTCGCTATTAATCTGTCTGCAAGTGTGTAACAGGTTGGTGATCATTCAGTTTCTATACATGTATTGACTTTCTTTTTTGTGTTACAGATTCTCAGGAAGTTCATCAACCTCTTCTTCTCCCTGAAGGTATATCCTTCTAACAAATATTTTAATCTGAAACTGTGTGTGGTTTGATGTTCATCATTCTGCAACTCTGTCACAGGTAAGTGATCATTCAGTTTCTATACATGTATTACCTTTTTGTTGTCTTACAGACTTTCAGGACCAGTGGCCCTCCCCTTCCTGATGGTCCATACAGTCAACAAGGGTCTGTCCATTGCAACGGTGTGTGGCTCGCTATTAATCTGTCTGCAAGTGTGTAACAGGTAGGTCATCATTCAGTTTCTATACATGTATTGACTTTCTTTATTTGTCTTACAGGTTTTTCGGAAAGCATGACCGCCTCCCTCCCTTCCTGATGGAGGATCTGTCCTTCAACAGTCTGTGCATCTGCAACTGTGTGTGAGTCGCTACTATCTGTCTGCAAGTGTGTAACAGGTTGGTGATCATTCAGTTTCTATACGTGTATTGACTTTCTTTTTTGAGTTACAGGTCCTCAAGAAGTCAATCAACCTCTTCTTCTCCCTGAAGGTGTATCCTTCTAACAAATATTTTCATCTGTAACTGTGTTTGGTTCGCTGTCCATCATTCTGCAACTCTGTAACAGGTAAGTGATCATTCAGTGTCTATACATGTATTGCCTTTTTGTTGTCTTACAGGCTTTCAGGACCAATGGCTCCCCCCTTCCTGATGGTGCATACAGCCAACAACGGTCTGTCCATTGCAACTGTGTGTGAGTCGCTACTATCTTTCTGCAAGTGTGTAACAGGTTGGTGATCATTCAATTTCTATACATGTATTGACTTTCTTTTTTGTGTTACAGGTTTTCAAGAAGTCCATCAACCTCTTGTTCTTCCAGAAGGTGTATCCTTCTAACAAATACATTTTCATCTGCAACTGTGTGTAGTTAGCTGTCCATCATTCTGCAACTCTGTAACAGGTAAGGGATCATTCAGTGTCTATACATGTATTGCCTTTTTGTTGTCTTACAGGCTTTCAGGACCAATGGCTACACACTTCCTGATGTTGCATACAGCCAACAAGGGACTGTCTATTGCAACTGTGTGTGACTCGCTACTATCTGTCTGCAAGTATGTAACAGGTAGGTCATCATTCAGTTTCTATACATGTATTGACATGCTTTGTTTGTCTTACAGGTATTTCGGACAGCATGACTGCCTCCCTCCGTTCCTGATGTTGGATCTTTCCTTCAAAGGTCTGTGCATCTGCAGCTGTGTGTGGTTCGCTGTCCATCATTCTGCAACTCTGTAACAGGTAAGTGATCATTCAGTGTCTATACATGTATTTCCTTTTTTTTGTCTTACAGGCTTTCAGGACCAATGGCTCCCCCCTTTCCTGATGGTGCATACAGCCAACAACGGTCTGTCCATTGCAACTGTGTGTGAGTCGCTATTAATCTGTCTGCAAGTGTGTAACAGGTTGGTGATCATTCAATTTCTATACATGTATTGACTTTCTTTTTTGTGTTACGGGTTTTCAAGAAGTTTATCAACCTCTTCTTCTCCCTGAAGGTGTATCCTTCTAACAAATACATTTTTATCTGCAACTGTGTGTAGTTTGCTGTCCATCATTCTGCAACTCTGTAACAGGTGAGTGATCATTCAGTGTCTATACATGTATTGCCTTTTTGTTGTCTTACAGGCTTTCAGGACCAATGGCTCCCCACTTCCTGATGTTGCATACAGCCAACAAGGTTCTGTCCATTGCAACTGTTTGTGGCTCGCTATTAATCTGTCTGCAAGTGTGTAACAGGTAGGTCATCATTCAGTTTCTATACATGTATTGACTTTTTCTTTGTTTGTCTTACAGGTTTTACGGACAGCATGACCGCCTCCCTCCCTTCCTGATGGAGGATCTGTCCATCAAGGGTCTGTGCATCTGCAACTGTGTGTGGCTCGCTATTAATCTGTCTGCAAGTGTGTAACAGGTAGGTCATCATTCAGTTTCTATACATGTATTGACTTTCTTTGTTTGTCTTACAGGTTTTACGGACAGCATGACCGCCTCCCTCCCTTCCTGATGGTGGATCTGTCCTTCAAGGGTCTGTGCATCTGCAACTGTGTGTGAGTCGCTACTATCTGTCTGCAAGTGTGTAACAGGTAGGTGATCATTCAGTTTCTAAACATGTATTGACTTTCTTTTTTGGGTTACAGGTTCTCAAGAAGTCCATCAACCTCTTCTTCTCCCTGAAGGTGTATCCTTCTAACAAATATTTTCATCTGTAACTGTGTGTGGTTCGCTGTCCATCATTCTGCAACTCTGTAACAGGTAAGTGATCATTCAGTGTCTATACATGTATTGCCTTTTTGTTGTCTTACAGGCTTTCAGGACCAATGGCTCCCCCCTTCCTGATGGTGCATACAGCCAACAACGGTCTGTCCATCGCAACTATGTGTGAGTCGCTACTATCTGTCTGCAAGTGTGTAAAAGGTTGGTGATCATTCAATTTCTATACATGTATTGACTTTCTTTTTTGTGTTACAGGTTTTCAAGAAGTTCTTCAACCTCTTCTGCTCCCTGAAGATGTATCCTTCTAACAAATACATTTTCATCTGCAACTGTGTGTGGTTCTCTGTCCATCATTCTGCAACTCTGTAACAGGTAAGTGATCATTCAGTGTCTATACATGTATTGCCTTTTTGTTGTCATACAGACTTTCAGGACCAGTGGCACTCCCCTTCCTGATGGTCCATACAGTCAACAAGGGTCTTTCCATTGCAACTGTGTGTGGCTCGCTATTAATCTGTCTGCAAGTGTGTAACAGGTAGGTCATCATTCAGTTTCTATACATGTATTGACTTTCTTTTTTTGTCTTCCAGGTTTTTCGGACAGCATGATCGCCTCCCTCCCTTCCTGATGGTGGATCTGTCCTTCATGGGTCTTTGCATCTGCAACTGTGTGTGGATTGCTATTAATCTTTCTGCAAGTCGATAAGAGATAAGATAAGATAAGATAATCCTTTATTAGTCCCGCAGTGGGGAAATTCACAGTGTAGCAGCAGAAAGGGATAGCAGGACACTCAGTTACAAAAAATTTGGATAAATAATTTACACTATATACACAATATAAATAAGAATTAAAAAAGCAATAAACAATATTATTTACAGTAAAAGACTCTTAATTGCACATGGGGATGGGATATTGCACATAGTATTCCCTGAACATGAACGTGTGTGTGTAGTTAAGTGTGTGTGTATGTGGTCCGTTGGGAGCAGTGTTGGTTGTGCAGTCTGACGGCAGCAGGAAGGAAGGACCTGCGATACCGCTCCTTCACACACTTGGGGTGAAGCAGTCTGTCGCTAAAGGAGCTGCCCAGTGCTGCCAGAGTCTCATGCATGGGGTGGGAGCTGTTCTCCAGCATGGATGCCAGCTTGGTTGTCATCCTCCTGTCTCCCACCACCTGCACTGGGTCTAAGAAGCACCCCAGGACAGAGCCGGCCCTCTTTATGAGTTTGTCCAGTCTCTTCTTATCTGCCATCGAGATGCTACTACCCCAGCAGACCACTCCATAAAAGATGGCAGATGCCACCACTGTGTCGAAGAAGTCTGTAACAGGTTGGTGATCATTCAGTTTTTATACGTGTATTGACTTTCTTTTTTGTGTTACAGATTCTCAAGAAGTCCATCAACCTCTTCTTCTCCCTGAAGGTGTATCCTTCTAACAAATATTTTCATCTGTAACTGTGTGTGGTTCGCTGTCCATCATTCTGCAACTCTGTAACAGGTAAGTGATCATTCAGTGTCTATACATGTATTGCCTTTTTGTTGTCTTACAGGCTTTCAGGACCAATGGCTCCCCCCTTCCTGATGGTGCATACAGCCAACAACGGTCTGTCTATTGCAACTGTGTGTGAGTCGCTATTAATCTGTCAGCAAGTGTGTAACAGGTTGGTGATCATTCAATTTCTATACATGTATTGACTTTCTTTGTTTGTCTTACAGGTTTTTCGGACAGCATGACCGCCTCCCTCCCTTCCTGATGGTTGGTCTGTGCATCTGCAACTGTGTGTGAGTCGCTACTATCTGTCTGCAAGTGTGTAACAGGTTGGTGGTCATTCAGTTTCTATACATGTATTGACTTTCTTTTTTGGGTTACAGGTTCTCAAGAAGTCCATCAACCTCTTCTTCTCCCTGAAGGTGTATCCTTCTAACAAATATTTTCATCTGTAACTGTGTGTGGTTCGCTGTCCATCATTCTGCAACTCTGTTAAGGTAAGTGATCATTCAGTGTCTATACATGTATTGACTTTCTTTGTTTGTCTTACAGGTTTTTCGGACAGCATGATCGCCTCCCTCCCTTTCTGATGGTGGATCTGTCCTTCATGGGTCTTTGCATCTGCAACTGTGTGTGGATTGCTATTAATCTGTCTGCAAGTCTGTAACAGGTTGGTGATCATTCAGTTTTTATACGTGTATTGACTTTCTTTTTTGTGTTACAGATTCTCAAGAAGTTAATCAACCTCTTCTTCTCCCTGAAGGTGTATCCTTCTAACAAATATTTTCATCTGTAACTGTGTGTGGTTTGATGTTCATCATTTTGCAACTCTGTAACAGGTAAGTGATCATTCAGTGTCTATACATGTATTGCCTTTTTGTTTTCTTACAGGCTTTCAGGACCAATGGCTCCCCCCTTCCTGATGGTGCATACAGCCAACAACGGTCTGTCCATCGCAACTATGTGTGAGTCGCTACTATCTGTCTGCAAGTGTGTAACAGGTTGGTGATCATTCAATTTCTATACATGTATTGACTTTCTTTTTTGTGTTACAGGTTTTCAAGAAGTTCTTCAACCTCTTCTGCTCCCTGAAGATGTATCCTTCTAACAAATACATTTTCATCTGCAACTGTGTGTGGTTCGCTGTCCATCATTCTGCAACTCTGTAACAGGTAAGTGATCATTTAGTGTCTATACATGTATTGCCTTTTTGTTGTCTTACAGACTTTCAGGACCAGTGGCACTCCCCTTTCCTGATGGTCCATACAGTCAACAAGGGTCTTTCCATTGCAACTGTGTGTGGCTCACTATTAATCTGTCTACAAGTGTGTAACAGGTCGATCATCATTCAGTTTCTATACATGTATTGACTTTGTTTTTTTGTCTTCCAGGTTTTTCGGACAGCATGACCGCCTCCCTCCCTTCCTGATGGAGGATCTATCCTTCAAGGGTCTGTGTATCTGCAACTGTGTGTGGCTTGCTATTAATCTGTCTGCAAGTGTGTAACAGGTTGGTGATCATTCAGTTTCTAAACATGTATTGACTTTCTTTTTTGTGGTACAGATTCTGAAGAAGTTCATCAACCTCTTGTTCTCCCTGAAGTTGTGTCCTTCTTACAAATATTTTCATCTGTAACTGTGTGTGGTTCGCTGTCCATCATTCTGCAACTCTGTAACAGGTAAGTGATCATTCAGTGTCTATACATGTATTGCCTTTTTGTTGTCTTACAGGCTTTCAGGACCAATGGCTCCCCCCTTTCCTGATGGTGCATACAGCCAACAACGGTCTGTCCATTGCAACTGTGTGTGAGTCGCTATTAATCTGTCAGCAAGTGTGTAACAGGTTGGTGATCATTCAATTTCTATACATGTATTGACTTTCTTTGTTTGTCTTACAGGTTTTTCGGACAGCATGACCGCCTCCCTCCCTTCCTGATGGTTGGTCTGTGCATCTGCAACTGTGTGTGAGTCGCTACTATCTGTCTGCAAGTGTGTAACAGGTAGGTCATCATTCAGTTTCTATACATGTATTGACTTTCTTTGTTTGTCTTACAGGTTTTACGGACAGCATGACAGCCTCCCTCTCGTCCTGATGGAGGATCTGTCCTTCAAGGGTCTGTCCATTGCAACTGTTTGTGTGGCTCACTATTAATCTGTCTACAAGTGTGTAACAGGTAGATCATCATTCCGTTTCTATACATGTATTGACTTTCTTTGTTTGTCTTCCAGGTTTTTCGGACAGCATGACCGCCTCCCTCCCTTCCTGATGGAGGATCTATCCTTCAAGGGTCTGTGTATCTGCAACTGTGTGTGGCTTGCTATTAATCTGTCTGCAAGTGTGTAACAGGTTGGTGATCATTCAGTTTCTATACGTGTATTGACTTTCTTATTTGTGTTACAGGTACTCAAGAAGTCCATCAACCTCTTCTTCTCCCTGAAGGTGTATCCTTCTAATAAATACATTTTCATCTGCAACTGTGTGTGGTTCGCTGTCCATCATTCTGCAACTATGTAACAGGTAAGTGATCATTCAGTGTCTATACATGTATTGCCTTTTTGTTGTCTTACAGGCTTTCAGGACCAATGGCTCCCCACTTCCTGATGTTGCATACAGCCAACAAGGTTCTGTCCATTGCAACTGTTTGTGGCTTGCTATTAATCTGTCTGCAAGTGTGTAACAGGTAGGTCATCATTCAGTTTCTATACATGTATTGACTTTTTCTTTGTTTGTCTTACAGGTTTTTCGGACAGCATGACTTCCTCCCTCCGTTCCTGATGTTGGATCTTTCCTTCAAAGGTCTGTGCATCTGCAGCTGTGTGTGGTTCGCTGTCCATCATTCTGCAACTCTGTAACAGGTAAGTGATCATTCAGTGTCTATACATGTATTGACTTTTTCTTTGTTTGTCTTACAGGTTTTACGGACAGCATGACCGCCTCCCTCCCTTCCTGATGGAGGATCTGTCCATCAAGGGTCTGTGCATCTGCAACTGTGTGTGGCTCGCTATTAATCTGTCTGCAAGTGTGTAACAGGTAGGTCATCATTCAGTTTCTATACATGTATTGACTTTCTTTTTTGGGTTACAGGTTCTCAAGAAGTCCATCAACCTCTTCTTCTCCCTGAAGGTGTATCCTTCTAACAAATATTTTCATCTGTAACTGTGTGTGGTTCGCTGTTCATCATTCTGCAACTCTGTAACAGGTAAGTGATCATTCAGTGTCTATACATGTATTGCCTTTTTGTTGTCTTACAGGCTTTCAGGACCAATGGCTCCCCCCTTCCTGATGGTGCATACAGCCAACAACGGTCTGTCCATCGCAACTATGTGTGAGTCGCTACTATCTGTCTGCAAGTGTGTAAAAGGTTGGTGATCATTCAATTTCTATACATGTATTGACTTTCTTTTTTGTGTTACAGGTTTTCAAGAAGTTCTTCAACCTCTTCTGCTCCCTGAAGATGTATCCTTCTAACAAATACATTTTCATCTGCAACTGTGTGTGGTTTGCTGTCCATCATTCTGCAACTCTGTTAAGGTAAGTGATCATTCAGTGTCTATACATGTATTGACTTTCTTTGTTTGTCTTCCAGGTTTTTCGGACAGCATGATCGCCTCCCTCCCTTCCTGATGGTGGATCTGTCCTTCATGGGTCTTTGCATCTGCAACTGTGTGTGGATTGCTATTAATCTGTCTGCAAGTCTGTAACAGGTTGGTGATCATTCAGTGTCTATACATGTATTGCCTTTTTGTTGTCTTACAGGCTTTCAGAACCAAATGCTCCCACCTTCCTGATGTTGCACACAGACAACAACGGTCTGTCCATTGCAACTTTGTGTGACTCGCTACTATCTGTCTGCAAGTGTGTAACAGGTTAGTGATCATTCAGTTTCTATACATGTATTGACTTTCTTTTTTGTGTTACAGTTTCTCAAGAAGTCCATCAACCTCTTCTTCTCCCTGAAGGTGTATCCTTCTAACAAATACATTTTCATCTGCAACTGTGTGTGGTTCGCTGTCCATCATTCTGCAACTCTGTTAAGGTAAGTGATCATTCAGTGTCTATACATGTATTGACTTTCTTTGTTTGTCTTACAGGTTTTTCGGACAGCATGATCGCCTCCCTCCCCTCCTGATGGTGGATCTGTCCTTCATGGGTCTTTGCATCTGCAACTGTGTGTGGATTGCTATTAATCTGTCTGCAAGTTTGTCACAGGTTGGTGATCATTCAGTTTCTATACGTGTATTGACTTTCTTTTTTGTGTTACAGATTCTCAAGAAGTTAATCAACCTCTTCTTCTCCCTGAAGGTGTATCCTTCTAACAAATATTTTCATCTGTAACTGTGTGTGGTTTGATGTTCATCATTTTGCAACTCTGTAACAGGTAAGTAATCATTCAGTGCCTATACATGTATTGCCTTTTTGTTGTCTTACAGGCTTTCAGGACCAATGGCTCCCCACTTCCTGATGTTGCATACAGCCAACAAGGTTCTGTCCATTGCACCTGTATGTGGCTCGCTTTCAATCTGTCTGCAAGTGTGTAACAGGTAGGTGATCATTCAGTGTCTATACATGTATTGCCTTTTTGTTGTCTTACAGACTTTCAGGACCAGTGGCCCTCCCTTTCCTGATGGTCCATACAGTCAACAAGGGTCTGTCCATTGCAACTGTGTGTGGCTCGCTATTAATCTGTCTGCAAGTGTGTAACCGGTAGGTCATCATTCAGTTTCTATACATGTATTGACTTTCTTTGTTTGTCCTACAGGTTTTTCGGACAGCATGACCGCCTCCCTCCCTTCCTGATGTTGGATCTGTCCTTTAAGGGTCTGTGCATCTCCAACTGTGTGTGTCGCTACTATCTGTCTGCAAGTGTGTATCAGGTTGGTGATCATTCAGTTTCTAAACATGTATTGACTTTCTTTTTTGTGTTACAGATTCTGAAGAAGTTCATCAACCTCTTGTTCTCCCTGAAGTTGTGTCCTTCTTACAAATATTTTCATCTGTAACTGTGTGTGGTTCGCTGTCCATCATTCTGCAACTCTGTAACAGGTAAGTGATCATTCAGTGTCTATACATGTATTGCCTTTTTGTTGTCTTACAGGCTTTCAGGACCAATGGCTCCCCCCTTTCCTGATGGTGCATACAGCCAACAACGGTCTGTCCATTGCAACTGTGTGTGAGTCGCTATTAATCTGTCAGCAAGTGTGTAACAGGTTGGTGATCATTCAATTTCTATACATATATTGACTTTCTTTGTTTGTCTTACAGGTTTTTCGGACAGCATGACCGCCTCCCTCCCTTCCTGATGGTTGGTCTGTGCATCTGCAACTGTGTGTGAGTCGCTACTATCTGTCTGCAAGTGTGTAACAGGTTGGTGATCATTCAGTTTCTATACATGTATTGACTTTCTTTTTTGGGTTACAGGTTCTCAAGAAGTCCATCAACCTCTTCTTCTCCCTGAAGGTGTATCCTTCTAACAAATATTTTCATCTGTAACTGTGTGTGGTTCGCTGTCCATCATTCTGCAACTCTGTAACAGGTAAGTGATCATTCAGTGTCTATACATGTATTGCCTTTTTGTTGTCTTACAGGCTTTCAGAACCAATGGCTCCCACCTTCCTGATGTTGCACACAGACAACAACGGTCTGTCCATTGCAACTTTGTGTGACTCGCTAGTATCTGTCTGCAAGTGTGTAACAGGTTAGTGATCATTCAGTTTCTATACATGTATTGACTTGCTTTTTTGTGTTACAGTTTCTCAAGAAGTCCATCAACCTCTTCTTCTCCCTGAAGGTGTATCCTTCTAACAAATACATTTTCATCTGCAACTGTGTGTGGTTCGCTGTCCATCATTCTGCAACTCTGTTAAGGTAAGTGATCATTCAGTGTCTATACATGTATTGTCTTTTTGTTTTCTTACAGGCTTTCAGGACCAATGGCTCCCCCCTTCCTGATGGTGCATACAGCCAACAACGGTCTGTCCATCGCAACTATGTGTGAGTCGCTACTATCTGTCTGCAAGTGTGTAACAGGTTGGTGATCATTCAATTTCTATACATGTATTGACTTTCTTTTTTGTGTTACAGGTTTTCAAGAAGTTCTTCAACCTCTTCTGCTCCCTGAAGATGTATCCTTCTAAGAAATACATTTTCATCTGCAACTGTGTGTGGTTCGCTGTCCATCATTCTGCAACTCTGTAACAGGTAAGTGATCATTCAGTGTCTATACATGTATTGCCTTTTTGTTGTCTTACAGACTTTCAGGACCAGTGGCACTCCCCTTCCTGATGGTCCATACAGTCAACAAGGGTCTTTCCATTGCAACTGTGTGTGGCTCACTATTAATCTGTCTACAAGTGTGTAACAGGTCGATCATCATTCAGTTTCTATACATGTATTGACTTTGTTTGTTTGTTTTCCAGGTTTTTCGGACAGCATGACCGCCTCCCTCCCTTCCTTATGGAGGATCTATCCTTCAAGGGTCTGTGTATCTGCAACTGTGTGTGGCTTGCTATTAATCTGTCTGCAAGTGTGTAAAAGGTTGGTGATCATTCAGTTTCTATACGTGTATTGACTTTCTTATTTGTGTTACAAGTTCTCAACAGGTCCATCAACCTCTTCTTCTCCCTGAAGGTGTATTCTTCTAACAAATACATTTTCATCAGCAACTGTGTGTGGTTCGCTGTCCATCATTCTGCAACTCTGTAACAGATAAGTGATCATTCAGTGTCTATACATGTATTGCCTTTTTGTTGTCTTACAGGCTTTCAGGACCAATGGCTCCCCCCTTCCTGATGGTCCATACAGTAAACAAGGGTCTGTCCATAGCAACTGTGTGTGGCTCGCTATTAATCTGTCTGCAAGTGTGTAACAGGTAGGTCATCATTCAGTTTCTATACATGTATTGGCTTTCTTTGTTTGTCTTACAAGTTTTTCGGACAGCATGACCGCCTCCCTCCCTTCCTGATGGAGGATCTGTCCTTCAAGGGTCTGTGCATCTGAAACTGTGTGTGGCTTGCTATTAATCTGTCTGCAAGTGTGTAACAGGTTGGTGATTATTCAGTTTCTATACGTGTATTGACTTTCTTTTTTGTGTTACGTATTCTCAAGAAGTCCATCAACCTCTTCTTGTCCCTGAAGGTGTATCCTTCTTACAGGCTTTCAGGACCAATGGCTCCCCCCTTCCTGATGGTGCATACAGTCAACAAGTGTCTGTCCATTGCAACTGTGTGTGGCTCGCTTTCAATCTGTCTGCAAGTGTGTAACAGGTAGGTGATCATTCAGTGTCTATACATGTATTGCCTTTTTGTTGTCTTACAGACTTTCAGGACCAGTGGCCCTCCCTTTCCTGATGGTCCATACAGTCAACAAGGGTCTGTCCATTGCAACTGTGTGTGGCTCGCTATTAATCTGTCTGCAAGTGTGTAACCGGTAGGTCATCATTCAGTTTCTATACATGTATTGACTTTCTTTGTTTGTCCTACAGGTTTTTCGGACAGCATGACCGCCTCCCTCCCTTCCTGATGTTGGATCTGTCCTTTAAGGGTCTGTGCATCTCCAACTGTGTGTGTCGCTACTATCTGTCTGCAAGTGTGTAACAGGTAGGTCATCATTCAGTTTCTATACATGTATTGACTTTCTTTTTGTGTTACAGATTCTCAAGAAGTTCATCAACCTCTTCTTCTCCCTGAAGGTGTATCCTTCTAACAAATATTTTAATCTGTAACTGTGTGTGGTTTGATGTTCATCATTCTGCAACTCTGTAACAGGTAAGTGATCATTCAGTGTCTATAAATGTATTTTTTTTTTTGTTGTCTTACAGGCTTTCAGGACCAATGGCTCCCCCCTTCCTGATGGTGCATACAGCCAACAACGGTCTGTCCATCGCAACTATGTGTGAGTCGCTACTATCTGTCTGCAAGTGTGTAACAGGTTGGTGATCATTCAGTTTCTATACATGTATTGACTTTCTTTTTTGGGTTACAGGTTCTCAAGAAGTCCATCAACCTCTTCTTCTCCCTGAAGGTGTATCCTTCTAACAAATATTTTCATCTGTAACTGTGTGTGGTTCGCTGTCCATCATTCTGCAACTCTGTACCAGGTAAGTGATCATTCAGTGTCTATACATGTATTGCCTTTTTGTTGTCTTACAGGCTTTCAGAACCAAAGGCTCCCACCTTCCTGATGTTGCACACAGACAACAACGGTCTGTCCATTGCAACTTTGTGTGACTCGCTACTATCTGTCTGCAAGTGTGTAACAGGTTAGTGATCATTCAGTTTCTATACATGTATTGACTTTCTTTTTTGTGTTACAGTTTCTCAAGAAGTCCATCAACCTCTTCTTCTCCCTGAAGGTGTATCCTTCTAACAAATACATTTTCATCTGCAACTGTGTGTGGTTCGCTGTCCATCATTCTGCAACTCTGTTAAGGTAAGTGATCATTCAGTGTCTATACATGTATTGACTTTCTTTGTTTGTCTTACAGGTTTTTCGGACAGCATGATCGCCTCCCTCCCTTCCTGATGGTGGATATGTCCTTCATGGGTCTTTGCATCTGCAACTGTGTGTGGATTGCTATTAATCTGTCTGCAAGTCTGTAACAGGTTGGTGATCATTCAGTTTTTATACGTGTATTGACTTTCTTTTTTGTGTTACAGATTCTCAAGAAGTTAATCAACCTCTTCTTCTCCCTGAAGGTGTATCCTTCTAACAAATATTTTCATCTGTAACTGTGTGTGGTTTGATGTTCATCATTTTGCAACTCTGTAACAGGTAAGTGATCATTCAGTGTCTATACATGTATTGCCTTTTTGTTTTCTTACAGGCTTTCAGGACCAATGGCTCCCCCCTTCCTGATGGTGCATACAGCCAACAACGGTCTGTCCATCGCAACTATGTGTGAGTCGCTACTATCTGTCTGCAAGTGTGTAACAGGTTGGTGATCATTCAATTTCTATACATGTATTGACTTTCTTTTTTGTGTTACAGGTTTTCAAGAAGTTCTTCAACCTCTTCTGCTCCCTGAAGATGTATCCTTCTAACAAATACATTTTCATCTGCAACTGTGTGTGGTTCGCTGTCCATCATTCTGCAACTCTGTAACAGGTAAGTGATCATTCAGTGTCTATACATGTATTGCCTTTTTGTTGTCTTACAGACTTTCAGGACCAATGGCTCCCCACTTCCTGATGTTGCATACAGCCAACAAGGTTCTGTCCATTGCAACTGTGTGTGGCTCACTATTAATCTGTCTACAAGTGTGTAACAGGTCGATCATCATTCAGTTTCTATACATGTATTGACTTTGTTTGTTTGTCTTCCAGGTTTTTCGGACAGCATGACCGCCTCCCTCCCTTCCTGATGGAGGATCTATCCTTCAAGGGTCTGTGTATCTGCAACTGTGTGTGGCTTGCTATTAATCTGTCTGCAAGTGTGTAACAGGTTGGTGATCATTCAGTTTCTATACGTGTATTGACTTTCTTTTTTGTGTTACAAGTTCTCAAGAGGTCCATCAACCTCTTCTTGTCCCTGAAGTTGTATCCTTCTAACAAATATTTTCATCTGTAACTTTGTGTGGCTCGCTGTCCATCATTCTGCAACTCTGTAACAGGTAAGTTATCATTCAGTGTCTATACATGTATTGCCTTTTTGTTGTCTTACAGGCTTTCAGGACCAATGGCTCCCCACTTCCTGATGTTGCATACAGCCAACAAGGTTCTGTCCATTGCAACTGTTTGTGGCTTGCTATTAATCTGTCTGCAAGTGTGTAACAGGTAGGTCATCATTCAGTTTCTATACATGTATTGACTTTTTCTTTGTTTGTCTTATAGGTTTTTCGGACAGCATGACTTCCTCCCTCCGTTCCTGATGTTGGATCTTTCCTTCAAAGGTCTGTGCATCTGCAGCTGTGTGTGGTTCGCTGTCCATCATTCTGCAACTCTGTAACAGGTAAGTGATCATTCAGTGTCTATACATGTATTGACTTTTTCTTTGTTTGTCTTACAGGTTTTACGGACAGCATGACCGCCTCCCTCCCTTCCTGATGGAGGATCTGTCCATCAAGGGTCTGTGCATCTGCAACTGTGTGTGGCTCGCTATTAATCTGTCTGCAAGTGTGTAACAGGTAGGTCATCATTCAGTTTCTATACATGTATTGACTTTCTTTGTTTGTCTTACAGGTTTTACGGACAGCATGACCGCCTCCCTCCCTTCCTGATGGTGGATCTGTCCTTCAAGGGTCTGTGCATCTGCAACTGTGTGTGAGTCGCTACTATCTGTCTGCAAGTGTGTAACAGGTAGGTGATCATTCAGTTTCTAAACATGTATTGACTTTCTTTTTTGGGTTACAGGTTCTCAAGAAGTCCATCAACCTCTTCTTCTCCCTGAAGGTGTATCCTTCTAACAAATATTTTCATCTGTAACTGTGTGTGGTTCGCTGTCCATCATTCTGCAACTCTGTAACAGGTAAGTGATCATTCAGTGTCTATACATGTATTGCCTTTTTGTTGTCTTACAGGCTTTCAGGACCAATGGCTCCCCCCTTCCTGATGGTGCATACAGCCAACAACGGTCTGTCCATCGCAACTATGTGTGAGTCGCTACTATCTGTCTGCAAGTGTGTAAAAGGTTGGTGATCATTCAATTTCTATACATGTATTGACTTTCTTTTTTGTGTTACAGGTTTTCAAGAAGTTCTTCAACCTCTTCTGCTCCCTGAAGATGTATCCTTCTAACAAATACATTTTCATCTGCAACTGTGTGTGGTTTGCTGTCCATCATTCTGCAACTCTGTTAAGGTAAGTGATCATTCAGTGTCTATACATGTATTGACTTTCTTTGTTTGTCTTCCAGGTTTTTCGGACAGCATGATCGCCTCCCTCCCTTCCTGATGGTGGGTCTGTCCTTCATGGGTCTTTGCATCTGCAACTGTGTGTGGATTGCTATTAATCTGTCTGCAAGTCTGTAACAGGTTGGTGATCATTCAGTGTCTATACATGTATTGCCTTTTTGTTGTCTTACAGGCTTTCAGAACCAAAGGCTCCCACCTTCCTGATGTTGCACACAGACAACAACGGTCTGTCCATTGCAACTTTGTGTGACTCGCTACTATCTGTCTGCAAGTGTGTAACAGGTTAGTGATCATTCAGTTTCTATACATGTATTGACTTTCTTTTTTGTTACAGTTTCTCAAGAAGTCCATCAACCTCTTCTTCTCCCTGAAGGTGTATCCTTCTAACAAATACATTTTCATCTGCAACTGTGTGTGGTTCGCTGTCCATCATTCTGCAACTCTGTTAAGGTAAGTGATCATTCAGTGTCTATACATGTATTGACTTTCTTTGTTTGTCTTACAGGTTTTTCGGACAGCATGATCGCCTCCCTCCCCTCCTGATGGTGGATCTGTCCTTCATGGGTCTTTGCATCTGCAACTGTGTGTGGATTGCTATTAATCTGTCTGCAAGTTTGTCACAGGTTGGTGATCATTCAGTTTCTATACGTGTATTGACTTTCTTTTTTGTGTTACAGATTCTCAAGAAGTTAATCAACCTCTTCTTCTCCCTGAAGGTGTATCCTTCTAACAAATATTTTCATCTGTAACTGTGTGTGGTTTGATGTTCATCATTTTGCAACTCTGTAACAGGTAAGTAATCATTCAGTGCCTATACATGTATTGCCTTTTTGTTGTCTTACAGGCTTTCAGGACCAATGGCTCCCCACTTCCTGATGTTGCATACAGCCAACAAGGTTCTGTCCATTGCACCTGTATGTGGCTCGCTTTCAATCTGTCTGCAAGTGTGTAACAGGTAGGTGATCATTCAGTGTCTATACATGTATTGCCTTTTTGTTGTCTTACAGACTTTCAGGACCAGTGGCCCTCCCTTTCCTGATGGTCCATACAGTCAACAAGGGTCTGTCCATTGCAACTGTGTGTGGCTCGCTATTAATCTGTCTGCAAGTGTGTAACCGGTAGGTCATCATTCAGTTTCTATACATGTATTGACTTTCTTTGTTTGTCCTACAGGTTTTTCGGACAGCATGACCGCCTCCCTCCCTTCCTGATGTTGGATCTGTCCTTTAAGGGTCTGTGCATCTCCAACTGTGTGTGTCGCTACTATCTGTCTGCAAGTGTGTATCAGGTTGGTGATCATTCAGTTTCTAAACATGTATTGACTTTCTTTTTTGTGTTACAGATTCTGAAGAAGTTCATCAACCTCTTGTTCTCCCTGAAGTTGTGTCCTTCTTACAAATATTTTCATCTGTAACTGTGTGTGGTTCGCTGTCCATCATTCTGCAACTCTTTAACAGGTAAGTGATCATTCAGTGTCTATACATGTATTGCCTTTTTGTTGTCTTACAGGCTTTCAGGACCAATGGCTCCCCCCTTTCCTGATGGTGCATACAGCCAACAACGGTCTGTCCATTGCAACTGTGTGTGAGTCGCTATTAATCTGTCAGCAAGTGTGTAACAGGTTGGTGATCATTCAATTTCTATACATATATTGACTTTCTTTGTTTGTCTTACAGGTTTTTCGGACAGCATGACCGCCTCCCTCCCTTCCTGATGGTTGGTCTGTGCATCTGCAACTGTGTGTGAGTCGCTACTATCTGTCTGCAAGTGTGTAACAGGTTGGTGATCATTCAGTTTCTATACATGTATTGACTTTCTTTTTTGGGTTACAGGTTCTCAAGAAGTCCATCAACCTCTTCTTCTCCCTGAAGGTGTATCCTTCTAACAAATATTTTCATCTGTAACTGTGTGTGGTTCGCTGTCCATCATTCTGCAACTCTGTAACAGGTAAGTGATCATTCAGTGTCTATACATGTATTGCCTTTTTGTTGTCTTACAGGCTTTCAGAACCAATGGCTCCCACCTTCCTGATGTTGCACACAGACAACAACGGTCTGTCCATTGCAACTTTGTGTGACTCGCTAGTATCTGTCTGCAAGTGTGTAACAGGTTAGTGATCATTCAGTTTCTATACATGTATTGACTTGCTTTTTTGTGTTACAGTTTCTCAAGAAGTCCATCAACCTCTTCTTCTCCCTGAAGGTGTATCCTTCTAACAAATACATTTTCATCTGCAACTGTGTGTGGTTCGCTGTCCATCATTCTGCAACTCTGTAACAGGTAAGTGATCATTCAGTGTCTATACATGTATTGCCTTTTTGTTGTCTTACAGGCTTTCAGAACCAATGGCTCCCACCTTCCTGATGTTGCACACAGACAACAACGGTCTGTCCATTGCAACTTTGTGTGACTCGCTAGTATCTGTCTGCAAGTGTGTAACAGGTTAGTGATCATTCAGTTTCTATACATGTATTGACTTGCTTTTTTGTGTTACAGTTTCTCAAGAAGTCCATCAACCTCTTCTTCTCCCTGAAGGTGTATCCTTCTAACAAATACATTTTCATCTGCAACTGTGTGTGGTTCGCTGTCCATCATTCTGCAACTCTGTTAAGGTAAGTGATCATTCAGTGTCTATACATGTATTGTCTTTTTGTTTTCTTACAGGCTTTCAGGACCAATGGCTCCCCCCTTCCTGATGGTGCATACAGCCAACAACGGTCTGTCCATCGCAACTATGTGTGAGTCGCTACTATCTGTCTGCAAGTGTGTAACAGGTTGGTGATCATTCAATTTCTATACATGTATTGACTTTCTTTTTTGTGTTACAGGTTTTCAAGAAGTTCTTCAACCTCTTCTGCTCCCTGAAGATGTATCCTTCTAACAAATACATTTTCATCTGCAACTGTGTGTGGTTCGCTGTCCATCATTCTGCAACTCTGTAACAGGTAAGTGATCATTCAGTGTCTATACATGTATTGCCTTTTTGTTGTCTTACAGACTTTCAGGACCAGTGGCACTCCCCTTCCTGATGGTCCATACAGTCAACAAGGGTCTTTCCATTGCAACTGTGTGTGGCTCACTATTAATCTGTCTACAAGTGTGTAACAGGTCGATCATCATTCAGTTTCTATACATGTATTGACTTTGTTTGTTTGTTTTCCAGGTTTTTCGGACAGCATGACCGCCTCCCTCCCTTCCTTATGGAGGATCTATCCTTCAAGGGTCTGTGTATCTGCAACTGTGTGTGGCTTGCTATTAATCTGTCTGCAAGTGTGTAACAGGTTGGTGATCATTCAGTTTCTATACGTGTATTGACTTTCTTATTTGTGTTACAAGTTCTCAACAGGTCCATCAACCTCTTCTTCTCCCTGAAGGTGTATCCTTCTAACAAATACATTTTCATCAGCAACTGTGTGTGGTTCGCTGTCCATCATTCTGCAACTCTGTAACAGATAAGTGATCATTCAGTGTCTATACATGTATTGCCTTTTTGTTGTCTTACAGGCTTTCAGGACCAATGGCTCCCCCCTTCCTGATGGTCCATACAGTAAACAAGGGTCTGTCCATAGCAACTGTGTGTGGCTCGCTATTAATCTGTCTGCAAGTGTGTAACAGGTAGGTCATCATTCAGTTTCTATACATGTATTGGCTTTCTTTGTTTGTCTTACAAGTTTTTCGGACAGCATGACCGCCTCCCTCCCTTCCTGATGGAGGATCTGTCCTTCAAGGGTCTGTGCATCTGAAACTGTGTGTGGCTTGCTATTAATCTGTCTGCAAGTGTGTAACAGGTTGGTGATTATTCAGTTTCTATACGTGTATTGACTTTCTTTTTTGTGTTACGTATTCTCAAGAAGTCCATCAACCTCTTCTTGTCCCTGAAGGTGTATCCTTCTTACAGGCTTTCAGGACCAATGGCTCCCCCCTTCCTGATGGTGCATACAGTCAACAAGTGTCTGTCCATTGCAACTGTGTGTGGCTCGCTTTCAATCTGTCTGCAAGTGTGTAACAGGTAGGTGATCATTCAGTGTCTATACATGTATTGCCTTTTTGTTGTCTTACAGACTTTCAGGACCAGTGGCCCTCCCTTTCCTGATGGTCCATACAGTCAACAAGGGTCTGTCCATTGCAACTGTGTGTGGCTCGCTATTAATCTGTCTGCAAGTGTGTAACCGGTAGGTCATCATTCAGTTTCTATACATGTATTGACTTTCTTTGTTTGTCCTACAGGTTTTTCGGACAGCATGACCGCCTCCCTCCCTTCCTGATGTTGGATCTGTCCTTTAAGGGTCTGTGCATCTCCAACTGTGTGTGTCGCTACTATCTGTCTGCAAGTGTGTAACAGGTAGGTCATCATTCAGTTTCTATACATGTATTGACTTTCTTTTTGTGTTACAGATTCTCAAGAAGTTCATCAACCTCTTCTTCTCCCTGAAGGTGTATCCTTCTAACAAATATTTTAATCTGTAACTGTGTGTGGTTTGATGTTCATCATTCTGCAACTCTGTAACAGGTAAGTGATCATTCAGTGTCTATAAATGTATTTTTTTTTTTGTTGTCTTACAGGCTTTCAGGACCAATGGCTCCCCCCTTACTGATGGTGCATACAGCCAACAACGGTCTGTCCATCGCAACTATGTGTGAGTCGCTACTATCTGTCTGCAAGTGTGTAACAGGTTGGTGATCATTCAGTTTCTATACATGTATTGACTTTCTTTTTTGGGTTACAGGTTCTCAAGAAGTCCATCAACCTCTTCTTCTCCCTGAAGGTGTATCCTTCTAACAAATATTTTCATCTGTAACTGTGTGTGGTTCGCTGTCCATCATTCTGCAACTCTGTACCAGGTAAGTGATCATTCAGTGTCTATACATGTATTGCCTTTTTGTTGTCTTACAGGCTTTCAGAACCAAAGGCTCCCACCTTCCTGATGTTGCACACAGACAACAACGGTCTGTCCATTGCAACTTTGTGTGACTCGCTAGTATCTGTCTGCAAGTGTGTAACAGGTTAGTGATCATTCAGTTTCTATACATGTATTGACTTTCTTTTTTGTGTTACAGTTTCTCAAGAAGTCCATCAACCTCTTCTTCTCCCTGAAGGTGTATCCTTCTAACAAATACATTTTCATCTGCAACTGTGTGTGGTTCGCTGTCCATCATTCTGCAACTCTGTTAAGGTAAGTGATCATTCAGTGTCTATACATGTATTGACTTTCTTTGTTTGTCTTACAGGTTTTTCGGACAGCATGATCGCCTCCCTCCCTTCCTGATGGTGGATATGTCCTTCATGGGTCTTTGCATCTGCAACTGTGTGTGGATTGCTATTAATCTGTCTGCAAGTCTGTAACAGGTTGGTGATCATTCAGTTTTTATACGTGTATTGACTTTCTTTTTTGTGTTACAGATTCTCAAGAAGTTAATCAACCTCTTCTTCTCCCTGAAGGTGTATCCTTCTAACAAATATTTTCATCTGGAACTGTGTGTGGTTTGATGTTCATCATTTTGCAACTCTGTAACAGGTAAGTGATCATTCAGTGTCTATACATGTCTTGCCTTTTTGTTTTCTTACAGGCTTTCAGGACCAATGGCTCCCCCCTTCCTGATGGTGCATACAGCCAACAACGGTCTGTCCATCGCAACTATGTGTGAGTCGCTACTATCTGTCTGCAAGTGTGTAACAGGTTGGTGATCATTCAATTTCTATACATGTATTGACTTTCTTTTTTGTGTTACAGGTTTTCAAGAAGTTCTTCAACCTCTTCTGCTCCCTGAAGATGTATCCTTCTAACAAATACATTTTCATCTGCAACTGTGTGTGGTTCGCTGTCCATCATTCTGCAACTCTGTAACAGGTAAGTGATCATTCAGTGTCTATACATGTATTGCCTTTTTGTTGTCTTACAGACTTTCAGGACCAGTGGCACTCCCCTTCCTGATGGTCCATACAGTCAACAAGGGTCTTTCCATTGCAACTGTGTGTGGCTCACTATTAATCTGTCTACAAGTGTGTAACAGGTCGATCATCATTCAGTTTCTATACATGTATTGACTTTCTTTGTTTGTCTTCCAGGTTTTTCGGACAGCATGACCGCCTCCCTCCCTTCCTGATGGAGGATCTATCCTTCAAGGGTCTGTGTATCTGCAACTGTGTGTGGCTTGCTATTAATCTGTCTGCAAGTGTGTAACAGGTTGGTGATCATTCAGTTTCTATACGTGTATTGACTTTCTTTTTTGTGTTACAAGTTCTCAAGAGGTCCATCAACCTCTTCTTGTCCCTGAAGTTGTATCCTTCTAACAAATATTTTCATCTGTAACTTTGTGTGGCTCGCTGTCCATCATTCTGCAACTCTGTAACAGGTAAGTGATCATTCAGTGTCTTTACATGTATTGCCTTTTTGTTGTCTTACAGGCTTTCAGGACCAATGGCTCCCCCCTTCCTGATGGTGCATACAGTCAACAAGTGTCTGTCCATTGCAACTGTATGTGGCTCGCTTTCAATCTGTCTGCAAGTGTGTAACAGGTAGGTGATCATTCACTGTCTATACATGTATTGACTTTCTTTGTTTGTCTTACAGGTTTTACGGAAAGCATGACAGCCTCCCTCTCGTCCTGATGGAGGATCTGTCCTTCAAGGGTCTGTCCATTGCAAATGTTTGTGTGGCTCACTATTAATCTGTCTACAAGTGTGTAACAGGTAGATCATCATTCAGTTTCTATACATGTATTGACTTTCTTTGTTTGTCTTCCAGGTTTTTCGGACAGCATGACCGCCTCCCTCCCTTCCTGATGGAGGATCTATCCTTCAAGGGTCTGTGTATCTGCAACTGTGTGTGGCTTGCTATTAATCTGTCTGCAAGTGTGTAACAGGTTGGTGATCATTCAGTTTCTATACGTGTATTGACTTTCTTATTTGTGTTACAGGTACTCAAGAAGTCCATCAACCTCTTCTTCTCCCTGAAGGTGTATCCTTCTAATAAATACATTTTCATCTGCAACTGTGTGTGGTTCGCTGTCCATCATTCTGCAACTCTGTAACAGGTAAGTGATCATTCAGTGTCTATACATGTATTGCCTTTTTGTTGTCTTACAGACTTTCAGGACCAGTGGCACTCCCCTTCCTGATGGTCCATACAGTCAACAAGGGTCTTTCCATTGCAACTGTGTGTGGCTCACTATTAATCTGTCTACAAGTGTGTAACAGGTCGATCATCATTCAGTTTCTATACATGTATTGACTTTGTTTGTTTGTTTTCCAGGTTTTTCGGACAGCATGACCGCCTCCCTCCCTTCCTTATGGAGGATCTATCCTTCAAGGGTCTGTGTATCTGCAACTGTGTGTGGCTTGCTATTAATCTGTCTGCAAGTGTGTAACAGGTTGGTGATCATTCAGTTTCTATACGTGTATTGACTTTCTTATTTGTGTTACAAGTTCTCAACAGGTCCATCAACCTCTTCTTCTCCCTGAAGGTGTATCCTTCTAACAAATACATTTTCATCAGCAACTGTGTGTGGTTCGCTGTCCATCATTCTGCAACTCTGTAACAGATAAGTGATCATTCAGTGTCTATACATGTATTGCCTTTTTGTTGTCTTACAGGCTTTCAGGACCAATGGCTCCCCCCTTCCTGATGGTCCATACAGTAAACAAGGGTCTGTCCATAGCAACTGTGTGTGGCTCGCTATTAATCTGACTGCAAGTGTGTAACAGGTAGGTCATCATTCAGTTTCTATACATGTATTGGCTTTCTTTGTTTGTCTTACAAGTTTTTCGGACAGCATGACCGCCTCCCTCCCTTCCTGATGGAGGATCTGTCCTTCAAGGGTCTGTGCATCTGAAACTGTGTGTGGCTTGCTATTAATCTGTCTGCAAGTGTGTAACAGGTTGGTGATTATTCAGTTTCTATACGTGTATTGACTTTCTTTTTTGTGTTACGTATTCTCAAGAAGTCCATCAACCTCTTCTTGTCCCTGAAGGTGTATCCTTCTTACAGGCTTTCAGGACCAATGGCTCCCCCCTTCCTGATGGTGCATACAGTCAACAAGTGTCTGTCCATTGCAACTGTGTGTGGCTCGCTTTCAATCTGTCTGCAAGTGTGTAACAGGTAGGTGATCATTCAGTGTCTATACATGTATTGCCTTTTTGTTGTCTTACAGACTTTCAGGACCAGTGGCCCTCCCTTTCCTGATGGTCCATACAGTCAACAAGGGTCTGTCCATTGCAACTGTGTGTGGCTCGCTATTAATCTGTCTGCAAGTGTGTAACCGGTAGGTCATCATTCAGTTTCTATACATGTATTGACTTTCTTTGTTTGTCCTACAGGTTTTTCGGACAGCATGACCGCCTCCCTCCCTTCCTGATGTTGGATCTGTCCTTTAAGGGTCTGTGCATCTCCAACTGTGTGTGTCGCTACTATCTGTCTGCAAGTGTGTAACAGGTAGGTCATCATTCAGTTTCTATACATGTATTGACTTTCTTTTTGTGTTACAGATTCTCAAGAAGTTCATCAACCTCTTCTTCTCCCTGAAGGTGTATCCTTCTAACAAATATTTTAATCTGTAACTGTGTGTGGTTTGATGTTCATCATTCTGCAACTCTGTAACAGGTAAGTGATCATTCAGTGTCTATAAATGTATTTTTTTTTTTGTTGTCTTACAGGCTTTCAGGACCAATGGCTCCCCCCTTACTGATGGTGCATACAGCCAACAACGGTCTGTCCATCGCAACTATGTGTGAGTCGCTACTATCTGTCTGCAAGTGTGTAACAGGTTGGTGATCATTCAGTTTCTATACATGTATTGACTTTCTTTTTTGGGTTACAGGTTCTCAAGAAGTCCATCAACCTCTTCTTCTCCCTGAAGGTGTATCCTTCTAACAAATATTTTCATCTGTAACTGTGTGTGGTTCGCTGTCCATCATTCTGCAACTCTGTACCAGGTAAGTGATCATTCAGTGTCTATACATGTATTGCCTTTTTGTTGTCTTACAGGCTTTCAGAACCAAAGGCTCCCACCTTCCTGATGTTGCACACAGACAACAACGGTCTGTCCATTGCAACTTTGTGTGACTCGCTAGTATCTGTCTGCAAGTGTGTAACAGGTTAGTGATCATTCAGTTTCTATACATGTATTGACTTTCTTTTTTGTGTTACAGTTTCTCAAGAAGTCCATCAACCTCTTCTTCTCCCTGAAGGTGTATCCTTCTAACAAATACATTTTCATCTGCAACTGTGTGTGGTTCGCTGTCCATCATTCTGCAACTCTGTTAAGGTAAGTGATCATTCAGTGTCTATACATGTATTGACTTTCTTTGTTTGTCTTACAGGTTTTTCGGACAGCATGATCGCCTCCCTCCCTTCCTGATGGTGGATATGTCCTTCATGGGTCTTTGCATCTGCAACTGTGTGTGGATTGCTATTAATCTGTCTGCAAGTCTGTAACAGGTTGGTGATCATTCAGTTTTTATACGTGTATTGACTTTCTTTTTTGTGTTACAGATTCTCAAGAAGTTAATCAACCTCTTCTTCTCCCTGAAGGTGTATCCTTCTAACAAATATTTTCATCTAGAACTGTGTGTGGTTTGATGTTCATCATTTTGCAACTCTGTAACAGGTAAGTGATCATTCAGTGTCTATACATGTCTTGCCTTTTTGTTTTCTTACAGGCTTTCAGGACCAATGGCTCCCCCCTTCCTGATGGTGCATACAGCCAACAACGGTCTGTCCATCGCAACTATGTGTGAGTCGCTACTATCTGTCTGCAAGTGTGTAACAGGTTGGTGATCATTCAATTTCTATACATGTATTGACTTTCTTTTTTGTGTTACAGGTTTTCAAGAAGTTCTTCAACCTCTTCTGCTCCCTGAAGATGTATCCTTCTAACAAATACATTTTCATCTGCAACTGTGTGTGGTTCGCTGTCCATCATTCTGCAACTCTGTAACAGGTAAGTGATCATTCAGTGTCTATACATGTATTGCCTTTTTGTTGTCTTACAGACTTTCAGGACCAGTGGCACTCCCCTTCCTGATGGTCCATACAGTCAACAAGGGTCTTTCCATTGCAACTGTGTGTGGCTCACTATTAATCTGTCTACAAGTGTGTAACAGGTCGATCATCATTCAGTTTCTATACATGTATTGACTTTGTTTGTTTGTCTTCCAGGTTTTTCGGACAGCATGACCGCCTCCCTCCCTTCCTGATGGAGGATCTATCCTTCAAGGGTCTGTGTATCTGCAACTGTGTGTGGCTTGCTATTAATCTGTCTGCAAGTGTGTAACAGGTTGGTGATCATTCAGTTTCTATACGTGTATTGACTTTCTTTTTTGTGTTACAAGTTCTCAAGAGGTCCATCAACCTCTTCTTGTCCCTGAAGTTGTATCCTTCTAACAAATATTTTCATCTGTAACTTTGTGTGGCTCGCTGTCCATCATTCTGCAACTCTGTAACAGGTAAGTGATCATTCAGTGTCTTTACATGTATTGCCTTTTTGTTGTCTTACAGGCTTTCAGGACCAATGGCTCCCCCCTTCCTGATGGTGCATACAGTCAACAAGTGTCTGTCCATTGCAACTGTATGTGGCTCGCTTTCAATCTGTCTGCAAGTGTGTAACAGGTAGGTGATCATTCACTGTCTATACATGTATTGACTTTCTTTGTTTGTCTTACAGGTTTTACGGAAAGCATGACAGCCTCCCTCTCGTCCTGATGGAGGATCTGTCCTTCAAGGGTCTGTCCATTGCAAATGTTTGTGTGCCTCACTATTAATCTGTCTACAAGTGTGTAACAGGTAGATCATCATTCAGTTTCTATACATGTATTGCCTTTTTATTGTCTTACAGACTTTCAGGACCAGTGGCCCTCCCTTTCCTGATGGTCCATACAGTCAACAAGGGTCTGTCCATTGCAACTGTGTGTGGCTCGCTATTAATCTGTCTGCAAGTGTGTAACCGGTAGGTCATCATTCAGTTTCTATACATGTATTGACTTTCTTTGTTTGTCCTACAGGTTTTTCGGACAGCATGACCGCCTCCCTCCCTTCCTGATGTTGGATCTGTCCTTTAAGGGTCTGTGCATCTCCAACTGTGTGTGTCGCTACTATCTGTCTGCAAGTGTGTATCAGGTTGGTGATCATTCAGTTTCTAAACATGTATTGACTTTCTTTTTTGTGTTACAGATTCTGAAGAAGTTCATCAACCTCTTGTTCTCCCTGAAGTTGTGTCCTTCTTACAAATATTTTCATCTGTAACTGTGTGTGGTTCGCTGTCCATCATTCTGCAACTCTGTAACAGGTAAGTGATCATTCAGTGTCTATACATGTATTGCCTTTTTGTTGTCTTACAGGCTTTCAGGACCAATGGCTCCCCCCTTTCCTGATGGTGCATACAGCCAACAACGGTCTGTCCATTGCAACTGTGTGTGAGTCGCTATTAATCTGTCAGCAAGTGTGTAACAGGTTGGTGATCATTCAATTTCTATACATGTATTGACTTTCTTTGTTTGTCTTACAGGTTTTTCGGACAGCATGACCGCCTCCCTCCCTTCCTGATGGTTGGTCTGTGCATCTGCAACTGTGTGTGAGTCGCTACTATCTGTCTCCAAGTGTGTAACAGGTTGGTGATCATTCAGTTTCTATACATGTATTGACTTTCTTTTTTGGGTTACAGGTTCTCAAGAAGTCCATCAACCTCTTCTTCTCCCTGAAGGTGTGTCCTTCTAACAAATATTTTCATCTGTAACTGTGTGTGGTTCGCTGTCCATCATTCTGCAACTCTATAACAGGTAAGTGATCATTCAGTGTCTATACATGTATTGCCTTTTTGTTGTCTTACAGGCTTTCAGAACCAATGGCTCCCACCTTCCTGATGTTGCACACAGACAACAACGGTCGGTCCATTGCAACTTTGTGTGACTCGCTAGTATCTGTCTGCAAGTGTGTAACAGGTTAGTGATCATTCAGTTTCTATACATGTATTGACTTTCTTTTTTGTGTTACAGTTTCTCAAGAAGTCCATCAACCTCTTCTTCTCCCTGAAGGTGTATCCTTCTAACAAATACATTTTCATCTGCAACTGTGTGTGGTTCGCTGTCCATCATTCTGCAACTCTGTTAAGGTAAGTGATCATTCAGTGTCTATACATGTATTGCCTTTTTGTTTTCTTACAGGCTTTCAGGACCAATGGCTCCACCCTTCCTGATGGTGCATACAGCCAACAACGGTCTGTCCATCGCAACTATGTGTGAGTCGCTACTATCTGTCTGCAAGTGTGTAAAAGGTTGGTGATCATTCAATTTCTATACATGTATTGACTTTCTTTTTTGTGTTACAGGTTTTCAAGAAGTTCTTCAACCTCTTCTGCTCCCTGAAGATGTATCCTTCTAACAAATACATTTTCATCTGCAACTGTGTGTGGTTCGCTGTCCATCATTCTGCAACTCTGTAACAGGTAAGTGATCATTCAGTGTCTATACATGTATTGCCTTTTTGTTGTCTTACAGACTTTCAGGACCAGTGGCACTCCCCTTCCTGATGGTCCATACAGTCAACAAGGGTCTTTCCATTGCAACTGTGTGTGGCTCACTATTAATCTGTCTACAAGTGTGTAACAGGTCGATCATCATTCAGTTTCTATACATGATTGACTTTGTTTGTTTGTTTTCCAGGTTTTTCGGACAGCATGACCGCCTCCCTCCCTTCCTTATGGAGGATCTATCCTTCAAGGGTCTGTGTATCTGCAACTGTGTGTGGCTTGCTATTAATCTGTCTGCAAGTGTGTAACAGGTTGGTGATCATTCAGTTTCTATACGTGTATTGACTTTCTTATTTGTGTTACAAGTTCTCAAGAGGTCCATCAACCTCTTCTTCTCCCTGAAGGTGTATCCTTCTAACAAATACATTTTCATCAGCAACTGTGTGTGGTTCGCTGTCCATCATTCTGCAACTCTTTAACAGATAAGTGATCATTCAGTGTCTATACATGTATTGCCTTTTTGTTGTCTTACAAGTTTTTCGGACAGCATGACCGCCTCCCTCCCTTCCTGATGGAGGATCTGGCCTTCAAGGGTCTGTGCATCTGAAACTGTGTGTGGCTTGCTATTAATCTGTCTGCAAGTGTGTAACAGGTTGGTGATTATTCAGTTTCTATACGTGTATTGACTTTCTTTTTTGTGTTACGTATTCTCAAGAAGTCCATCAACCTCTTCTTGTCCCTGAAGGTGTATCCTTCTTACAGGCTTTCAGGACCAATGGCTCCCCCCTTCCTGATGGTGCATACAGTCAACAAGTGTCTGTCCATTGCAACTGTGTGTGGCTCGCTTTCAATCTGTCTGCAAGTGTGTAACAGGTAGGTGATCATTTAGTGTCTGTACATGTATTGCCTTTTTGTTGTCTTACAGACTTTCAGGACCAGTGGCCCTCCCTTTCCTGATGGTCCATACAGTCAACAAGGGTCTGTCCATTGCAACTGTGTGTGGCTCGCTATTAATCTGTCTGCAAGTGTGTAACCGGTAGGTCATCATTCAGTTTCTATACATGTATTGACTTTCTTTGTTTGTCCTACAGGTTTTTCGGACAGCATGACCGCCTCCCTCCCTTCCTGATGTTGGATCTGTCCATTAAGGGTCTGTGCATCTCCAACTGTGTGTGTCGCTACTATCTGTCTGCAAGTGTGTAACAGGTTGGTGATCATTCAGTTTCTAAACATGTATTGACTTTCTTTTTTGTGTTACAGATTCTGAAGAAGTTCATCAACCTCTTGTTCTCCCTGAAGTTGTGTGCTTCTTACAAATATTTTCATCTGTAACTGTGTGTAGTTCGCTGTCCATCATTCTGCAACTCTGTAACAGGTAAGTGATCATTCAGTGTCTATACATGTATTGCCTTTTTGTTGTCTTACAGGCTTTCAGGACCAATGGCTCCCCCCCTTTCCTGATGGTGCATACAGCCAACAACGGTCTGTCCATTGCAACTGTGTGTGAGTCGCTATTAATCTGTCAGCAAGTGTGTAACAGGTTGGTGATCATTCAATTTCTATACATGTATTGACTTTCTTTGTTTGTCTTACAGGTTTTTCGGACAGCATGACCGCCTCCCTCCCTTCCTGATGGTTGATCTGTCCTTCAAGGGTCTGTGCATCTGCAACTGTGTGTGAGTCGCTACTATCTGTCTGCAAGTTTGTAACAGGTTGGTGATCATTCAGTTTCTATACATGTATTGACTTTCTTTGTTTGTCTTACAGGTTTTACGGACAGCATGACCGCCTCCCTCCCTTCCTGATGGAGGATCTGTCTTTCAAGGGTCTGTGCATCTGCAACTGTGTGTGGCTCGCTATTAATCTGTCTGCAAGTGTGTAACAGGTAGGTCATCATTCAGTTTCTATACATGTTTTGACTTTCTTTGTTTGTCTTACAGGTTTTACGGACAGCATGACCGCCTCCCTCCCTTCCTGATGGAGGATCTGTCCTTCAAGGGTCTGTGCATCTGCACCTGTGTGTGGCTCGCTATTAATCTGTCTGCAAGTGTGTAACAGGTAGGTCATCATTCAGTTTCTATACATGTTTTGACTTTCTTTGTTTGTCTTACAGGTTTTACGGGACAGCATGACCGCCTCCCTCCCTTCCTGATGGAGGATCTGTCCTTCAAGGGTCTGTGCATCTGCACCTGTGTGTGGCTCGCTAATAATCTGTCTGCAAGTGTGTAACAGGTAGGTCATCATTCAGTTTCTATACATGTATTGACTTTCATTGTTTGTCTTACAGGTTTTATAGACAGCATGACCACCTCCCTCCCTTCCTGATGGAGGATCTATCCTTCAAGAGTCTGTGCATCTGCAACTGTGTGTGAGTCGCTACTATCTGTCTGCAAGTGTGTAACAGGTTGGTGATCATTCAGTTTCTATACGTGTATTGACTTTCTTTTTTGAGTTACAGGTCCTCAAGAAGTCAATCAACCTCTTCTTCTCCCTGAAGGTGTATCCTTCTAACAAATATTTTCATCTGTAACTGTGTTTGGTTCGCTGTCCATCATTCTGCAACTCTGTAACAGGTAAGTGATCATTCAGTGTCTATACATGTATTGCCTTTTTGTTGTCTTACAGGCTTTCAGGACCAATGGCTCCCCCCTTCCTGATGGTGCATACAGCCAACAACGGTCTGTCCATTGCAACTGTGTGTGAGTCGCTACTATCTTTCTGCAAGTGTGTAACAGGTTGGTGATCATTCAATTTCTATACATGTATTGACTTTCTTTTTTGTGTTACAGGTTTTCAAGAAGTCCATCAACCTCTTGTTCTTCCAGAAGGTGTATCCTTCTAACAAATAAATTTTCATCTGCAACTGTGTGTAGTTAGCTGTCCATCATTCTGCAACTCTGTAACAGGTAAGTGATCATTCAGTGTCTGTACATGTATTGCCTTTTTGTTGTCTTACAGGCTTTCAGGACCAATGGCTCCACACTTCCTGATGTTGCATACAGCCAACAAGGGACTGTCCATTGCAACTGTGTGTGACTCGCTACTATCTGTCTGCAAGTATGTAACAGGTAGGTCATCATTCAGTTTCTATACATGTATTGACATTCTTTGTTTGTCTTACAGGTTTTTCGGACAGCATGACTGCCTCCCTCCGTTCCTGATGTTGGATCTTTCCTTCAAAGGTCTGTGCATCTGCAGCTGTGTGTGGTTCGCTGTCCATCATTCTGCAACTCTGTAACAGGTAAGTGATCATTCAGTGTCTATACATGTATTTCCTTTTTTTTGTCTTACAGGCTTTCAGGACCAATGGCTCCCCCCTTTCCTGATGGTGCATACAGCCAACAACGGTCTGTCCATTGCAACTGTGTGTGAGTCGCTATTAATCTGTCTGCAAGTGTGTAACAGGTTGGTGATCATTCAATTTCTATACATGTATTGACTTTCTTTTTTGTGTTACGGGTTTTCAAGAAGTTTATCAACCTCTTCTTCTCCCTGAAGGTGTATCCTTCTAACAAATACAGTTTTATCTGCAACTGTGTGTAGTTTGCTGTCCATCATTCTGCAACTCTGTAACAGGTGAGTGATCATTCAGTGTCTATACATGTATTGCCTTTTTGTTGTCTTACAGGCTTTCAGGACCAATGGCTCCCCCCTTCCTGATGGTCCATACAGTCAACAAGGGTCTGTCCATTGCAACTGTTTGTGGCTCGCTATTAATCTGTCTGCAAGTGTGTAACAGGTAGGTCATCATTCAGTTTCTATACATGTATTGACTTTGTTTGTTTGTCTTCCAGGTTTTTCGGACAGCATGACCGCCTCCCTCCCTTCCTGATGGAGGATCTGTCCTTCAAGGGTCTGTGCATCTGAAACTGTGTGTGGCTTACTATTAATCTGTCTGCAAGTGTGTAACAGGTTGATGATTATTCAGTTTCTATGCATGTATTGACTTTCTTTTTTGTGTTACGTATTCTCAAGAAGTCCATCAACCTCTTCTTGTCCCTGAAGGTGTATCCTTCTAACAAATATTTTCATCTGTAACTTTGTGTGGCTCGCTGTCCATCATTCTGCAACTCTGTAACAGGTAAGTGATCATTCAGTGTCTATACATGTATTGCCTTTTTGTTGTCTTACAGGCTTTCAGGACCAATGGCTCCCCCCTTCCTGATGGTGCATACAGTCAACAAGTGTCTGTCCATTGCAACTGTGTGTGGCTCGCTTTCAATCTGTCTGCAAGTGTGTAACAGGTAGGTGATCATTCAGTGTCTATACATGTATTGCCTTTTTGTTGTCTTACAGACTTTCAGGACCAGTGGCCCTCCCTTTCCTGATGGTCCATACAGTCAACAAGGGTCTGTCCATTGCAACTGTGTGTGGCTCGCTATTAATCTGTCTGCAAGTGTGTAACCGGTAGGTCATCATTCAGTTTCTATACATGTATTGACTTTCTTTGTTTGTCCTACAGGTTTTTCGGACAGCATGACCGCCTCCCTCCCTTCCTGATGTTGGATCTGTCCTTTAAGGGTCTGTGCATCTCCAACTGTGTGTGTCGCTACTATCTGTCTGCAAGTGTGTAACAGGTTGGTGATCATTCAGTTTCTAAACATGTATTGACTTTCTTTTTTGTGTTACAGATTCTGAAGAAGTTCATCAACCTCTTGTTCTCCCTGAAGTTGTGTCCTTCTTACAAATATTTTCATCTGTAACTGTGTGTGGTTCGCTGTCCATCATTCTGCAACTCTGTAACAGGTCAGTGATCATTTAGTGTCTATACATGTATTGCCTTTTTGTTGTCTTACAGGCTTACAGGACCAATGGCTCCCCCCTTCCTGATGGTGCATACAGCCAACAACGGTCTGTCCATCGCAACTATGTGTGAGTCGCTACTATCTGTCTGCAAGTGTGTAACAGGTTGGTGATCATTCAATTTCTATACATGTATTGACTTTCGTTTTTGTGTTACAGGTTTTCAAGAAGTTCTTCAACCTCTTCTGCTCCCTGAAGATGTATCCTTCTAACAAATACATTTTCATCTGCAACTGTGTGTGGTTCGCTGTCCATCATTCTGCAACTCTGTAACAGGTAAGTGATCATTCAGTGTCTATACATGTATTGCCTTTTTTTTGTCTTACAGACTTTCAGGACCAGTGGCACTCCCCTTCCTGATGGTCCATACAGTCAACAAGGGTCTTTCCATTGCAACTGTGTGTGGCTCGCTATTAATCTGGCTGCAAGTGTGTAACAGGTAGGTCATCATTCAGTTTCTATACATTGATGGTTATGTACATTTAAAAATATGTTATCTGTATATTCTACGTGCCACAATGTCCTTAGCATGATACAGCCAGATTGCTTCACACCCAAACTGGACCAAACTGGTATAGAAGCCCTTGCCAAATGAGGCGGGGCTTGGTTGGGGTGAATCAGAGGTAATCTGATTGGAAAAAACCCAATGATTGGAAAAAAACCAAAATTCTGCAGTACTGCAAGAGTCAGCACAAACAGCCTGCCAAGAGTCAGCGTTTTCTTGAAAAAGAAGTATGTCCTTGCAAGAACATAAGCAAAGAAGTATGTCCTTGCAAGAACATAAGCGAGTGCAGCGGGTAAGTTCCTTAGTTAACGAGCAAGGGGCTCTAGATCTTGACATAAGCCGGTACAACCGAAAAATATCATGATAAAAGAAATATGCGTAGGAGGGACCACAGCAAGATAAGGACAGTATATAAGGCCCAGGCAGAACCATACTTTTTAGACTGCTTTGGGAGAGTGCTGGCTGTCTCAGACTAACGCATTATTTGTAATGCCTTAGTCTTCACCTTATTTTTGTACACTTTATGCAGAAATAAAGGTTGCACTCTGCCTTTCTATTGACTACGGAGCTGGATTCTTTTATGCACCATTTCTGAATGCTTATTAGCTGATTGGGGGAATTTATAAAGAAAAAGAGCCGACATTTTGGTGGCCCGTTGGTTGGCTTCGCTCTACGCGCCTTGCGTCCTGTTTGACTGAAACCGCACCTGTGCCCGGCCTGTTCCTGTCCTCCTGTCCTTTAGCGCGCCCATTTCATCTTTAAGGTAAGCCGATCTTTGTATTCAAAAATCTGCTTAAGGGGGGATAGGGCCTGGCTGTCCACAGGCTTCAGTGGTGTTCAGCTTTCAGTATATCTGGCTCCGAGTCAATGAGAAATGCTGATAACTGTTATTAGAAAACCAAATAAAAAGTAAATAACTTCTGGAAAACCTCAAAAAAAGGAGTAAAACTCTTCAGAAAACCAAATAAAAAGTAAATAACTTCTAGAAAACCACAGAAAAAGGAGTAATATTCAGAAAACCAAATAAAAAAGTGATGATAAAATGGCATAGAGAAAAGCCGGCAGAGAGAAAAAAGGGTTAAGGGAATAACCCTCAGAGATAAAGCCATTAAAGAAAAAGGCCTAGAGAAGAAAAAGGAAAAAGTGCACAAGTAATATTGGTACCAAAGTATATGTTACAAGTTTTTGTCTGTCCTAAATATTGTTTAGGACATGTTTTAATTGTGTTTTCTTTTGCTAAGTGCTTGCTATTCTTGAATTTTCTTGTTAAAAATGTTTAATGACGTTTAAAAAGATAATGGGAGGCACAGGCAATAGTATTATTATCTCTTATACTGTGGTCTCTATTGATATAATACCTTATCAAGGTATCAAGACCTTTGTCCGTGTTGTTGTTAAGATCCTAACATGTATCAGGAGAGGGAATAAAGTGACAAAGCATAACTTAAAGTTTATTGGATGTAGATAATTAGAGATATACGGAACCAGAGCTGGTCTTGCGGGCCCACAAGCCCAGTAATGTGTATCCTATATCAACTGATACTTAAAAAGCCTTAGAAGGCATGTTGATGGATGTATAGTAAATTGTGTTGATGGTTAGTAAGCACCAGGTTGGGTTAAAGAGTATTGGCTGTTATATACAGAAGTAGTAAAAGATATAACTGTAGGAGCTACATGTGGCCATGACCTATAACGGTTACAGAGGTAACTGTAGATGATAACACATGTGTACTGTAACGGTATTATTGTATGTGTCTGCTTGAATAAAGGCTCTATGAAGGAATATTAACGGTTATATTGTGTTAGAACACACAAGGTGGTGTGTGTAAAATTGTATTTGTCCTGTAGAGCAGAGCAACATCATGGACAGTGAGTTGCTTTTAGCTGAAATGCAGGGGATCATTTCTGGTTAGAGAGAACATACAAGAATGTGCAAGGCATTGAGCGTTGGCAATCAACACAGCTTGTCAATCATAAATTGTGGTTGTTAACTGATTGGTATAACCTGGACCTTGCTGAAGAGGTTTTTCCACACCTCAGATTAACTGAGAGAATTAGGTGTTTTTGGACCTCAAGACTATTGACTCCTGTCTTACATATACTCATGACTAGTTCTAGTGCAACAGGAGTCATATTGGGGTTAGAGAACCTGCCATGGGGATCATTTGAACCATTATCTGTGGCAGCAGACATTCAGGATAGACAGTGTAGGGAGCTACAAGTCTACCTGTCCATTAGTACATGCACTGTTTTGTGGGAGCATGGCTCCGCGACAATGATTTTGGCAGATGGCTTCAATCCAATTGGGATGAAGTTTCACATAGAAGCGCTGAAGCGCACTGCTGAAACAGTACATAAGATCCATGCTGAAGTTAGTTGGAATGGGGCAGCCTCTCTGGACCCCAGAATAGCAGAAAGAAAAGTCAATAAAGAGACATATGCCTTAGTCATTTAACCAAGCGCAAGAGACCAATAAAATATATGAAGTGTGAAGGTCAGACAACTACTCAAACATTTTCTAGTTATTCACGCACTCCACTGGTATGATAAAAGAACAGGTAAGGATTGAAACAGTAGAAGTAACCAAAGCTAGCCTATATTTTAATAAAATAGATGAAAAAAAAAAAAAAAAAGAAACATGCTAAATCTAATGTTTTATTAGGTCTTTGTCTCCAGTGATCCACAGGGGACAATGAGAGGGCAGATAGCAAACCCTTTCCTGGCTGAAACCAAGGAGGGGACGAGAGAGAGAAAGCTCCACCTAGAGGCGGTGACCATTGGACTGACTCACCTCACATCCACCCACAGGTCAACTTGCACAGACCTAAACACACACATTCACACAGTCTGTTAGCAACCCTTTAATAGTACCCAAATTATTTTTAGATTACACAGACACTATCACTTAAGTAACACACATGATGGGATCACGAGCTTCAAAGATAGAAAAAAGGGAACCATCACCCATAGACTTAGTGGCAGCCTCAGGAATAGCTCCAGAGGTAGAATTAAAGAGGACTATGCGGAAGTGGAACAAACTGACCAAGAACCTCACACATCAGTGGCCCAAGAGAGAAACCTTTGATGAAGACCTGTGTCAAACTGTTGCAGACCTAGAAGGGAAAAAGGTGGTTTCGTCCAAGAAAAAACATCAAGCAGCAAAGACGTATGACCATTCTCAAAGCCTTCATGGAGCAAGCCACACTTCTGAAAGAAAAAGAGAAGCTGTACAAGCAACATGGGGACCAATCAGAACGACCCCGACTGTACCCCAAACTCAAGAGTGAACGACCACCTCCATATGTTCCAGGCTCCAAGAACAAAGAATCAACTGCAACCCAGTGCCCACTGCAAGTAACCACGTGGACCGAGGCTGACATGGAGATGGAAATGCAAGGTATGGTCAAGTTCAAAGTCAAAGATCAACCAGATTCCACAAGCACACCTGCAGTCCCTGAGAGTCACTACCAGACTCCAACCCCATGTCCATCTAGAGAAGAGGTGAGGCAGCCCGAGAGGGGGGCTGAGAGACCTACGGCAGTTTCTCCGAGTACACCCAAGCTGACACTACACAGCCTGTGCAAAAGAGATGACTCACTAAAGAATGACACCCAAGCAATAACTCTGAATGCACCTGATTACAAATGGCTGTATATCAATGGCGGTTCGCATCAAAAGCCTTCAATGCAGAGCACACCTCATGAACAAGAAGGCACAGCAAGTGGCTGGATGACCAAATCAACGCAAGAAAACACTGACATGATCCCTCGACGAGTGCATGGTGAACTGATGATTGAGTCAGAGCAGCATGCAAGACACAGACGTGAGGATGAACAAACACATTTCAACACTTTGATGAGGGAGACAGAAGAACTGGCAAAACGGACAGAAACGGAACTGAAGATCCTGAATAAACAAAGAGACCAGATCCAGAGACCACATAAAACCAGCTCACTACCCCGAGACATGAGAAGAGAAAAACAAGAGATGAATTACCAAGAAGAACAACAGAGTGACACTGCTGAAAGCTCATCAGAAGATGAAGAAGTGAAAAAACTAATAGATTACCCTTATGTACCAAGACGATCAAGACGTATCAAGGACAAAAAGGGCAAGAAAGAAAAAGCTTCCCTGTATCCCATTCTTTACAAGGGACCTGAACAAACCTATGTCCCATGGTCCTTCCTAGATCTTAAAGGCCTGATTGACCAATTACCCAACATGCATGACGAAGGCATGCAGAGAAATCAACTGGGTGAAGACTGACAATAGGTTCATACATAGGTCAGCCGATGGTTCCTATTATAGGATAGCTGTAAAATCAGTTGATAGAACAGTTGCAGAAAAGGTCCTTGTTAACAGGACACTCACAGTTGGCAATACAATACACACTCACTCAAGAGCAGAAAGACATTTTAGCTAAAGTGCCAGAGAAATTGTGGACAACACATGATACTGACATAGGCCTAGTGACATCAGGAGGTGAAGTCGAAATTCAAGTCAAAACAAATGCTCGTCTACCGTATCAACAACAATATTCACTCAATCACAGCAGTGAAAAATGCACCTAGACCCACTACAGTCTCTGAAATGCTAACCTTTTTAGGTATGGCAGGCTACAGTAGTCAATAGATTTGTGACTTTGCACTAAAAACATCTCCTCTTAGGAGGCTAATTCGAGCAGCAGGTCAGCAAAATGGACTTATGTACTGCTCCAGCACTAGCAAACCCAGATTATTCTAAACCATTTCAACAGTTTGTAGCAACCAAAAGTGGGTATGCAAATGCCGTATTGACGCAGGCATCTGATGGGGGGGTACCAGCCGGTTGCATACTTTAGTTCCCAGCTTGACAAAATTGAACAGGATATGCCCCCTTGTTACCAAGGCTTGGCTGCAGCAGCCTTTGCCTATGAAAAAGCTACTTCTATCACCCAGGGGCACAAGGTTGATTTGTATACCAACCATGCATTGCATTCGTTGTTAACGTCCAATTCATTTGTTTTAACTAATGCCAGACGAACTGGGTATCACATTATACTTTCTGCACCCGAATTGACCAAATTGGACCAGCCAGCTGAGCCTGCCTCACCACAAGTTGAAGCACAGCCAGGCGACACCCCTACGAAGGCACCCTCACCAACTGACGGAAGTGAGAAAGCCGGACCAAGTGGTGTGTCCAGACCGGTCACTAGAAGCATGACCAGACAGCAGTCACAATCTGAAGACTCAGACAGCAGTTAAGTAATTGTGCACTTACATCTACTAACAATTCTCTAAGAAGTCCCCCTCTCATCAGTCCTGATTAAAGCGGGGTCGGGCCATAAGTAGGGGCCCTCGTCGCTTTCCAGGTGAAGAAATTGGGCAGCATCCAAAAATTTTGAGATTAGGAGGGTTGAGAGTTGAGTAGAAAACAGAACAAACATGTCTATATGGATTGTCTTGCTGTACTTACTAGCGGGAGATTTTGCTGACATATCAATCACGACACTCCACGATGACTATAACAACTCAAACCAGGAACCTGACTGGTTCCCTGGCCAAGAAATCTGGTTAAACAGAACCGAAGTTGTCACCAAACATGGAGGACAATACAATATGTTATATCAATACCTTCTATTTTCTGCCAAATCATTTACTAACCAACCTTGTATAGCTTGTCATAATGTAGGACTAAAACCTCAAATAGCACCACTAAGTAGCATTAGTATGTGTAGAGATCGGAGACACTTAGAGAAAAAGTGTATCCTACGTTGTCTGTTACATTACATGGATCCTCGTCAAATGGATGACAATTTACACAAGTGTGATCCATTTCTATTAACAAGACCAGCTACAACACTGCCAAGTAATATTGTAGCACCTGATCAATCTTACCCACTTTGTTTCTGTTCTACCTTGGGTAGCACTGGCATGACCAAACTTTGTAAAACAAGGTATGATGCAGTAGGTAGAAAGATCATTGTCAAAGCAAACCGCACTTTAGTAGCTGACACTAGTTTTATGTTAGATTTCACTAAAGGTACTTTACCTGTCGCAGATATCTTCTGGGTCTGTGACAACACAGGACTGCTACAAGCCATTCCACCTAATTGGTATGGTTGTTGCGCCCCGGTAGTACTAACAGGGAGTGTTACCCTGTTTAACTCTGACTTCTTAATTGATCATGATATTGCCCCAACAGTTAGCCCAACCATCAACATTCCTCAGAACACACCTGTAGATTCTGTCAAATTTTTGGAGTTAGTTTTTGCCGGTAACCCACTTGTCTCACCAGAACAATTTTCATGGGCACAAGTCAAAAATGATTCCTTGTTGCATTATCTGTGGTATAATCAACAGCATTTCTTAAACTACACCATTGACTCATTGCAGGAAAACGGACAGCTGAGTGACATTGAGAAGCTTGAACTCTCAAAGCGATTTACTAGTGATGTATCCAAGGCCAATAATGCAGGTACCTGTGTAAAGTTTGGCAACCATTGTTGTACCTACATCCACCCGAGGGGGATAGTAGATAACCTCACAAGTATACTGAATATATTGACGAAGCGTCGTGATCAATACCTAGCCAGTATTGATCCACAGGATAGCTCTTGGTGGGCCTGGATGAAATCGCAGCATTGGCAAACAATGCTGCCTCAAATTCTCGTCACAATTGTCACTATTCTCGTACTGCTTACTTGTATTGTTCCTACTGTTAAGCATTTCTATGAGAAAGCTAGATTAACGTATCCTGGTCAGTGCATTGTCATGCAATATACTGAGGTGTAGCCCTATTTTCAATCACCATATTTTCTTTTTCATTTATGTCTGGACAGTGTTTGTTTTCTTGTATTTAAGGTACAGCCGTCAAGGCCGGAAGTGAGCCACACCAACCAACAATAAGCTGAACACACCCTGTATAACCTGTATAACAAGGAGGCGGTTGAATACCCCCTCCACCACCTACGTGACCCTGGAGTTCAAGTGTGATTTTAACGTATTTGAAGGAGTAGACTGTTCAGCAGTCTCTCCCATATCCACCCAGGGCAGACCCGCGGAAGGGGGTTTGCCTGTCCAGTGGCCACAACCTCATAGCTTTGGTCCAGCATCACACGACTTCCCTAGCTATATCAGAACCTTCGCCAAACCAAGTACTGCTGCCCGCCTGCTGAAGAGAATAAGGCTAATCCTGGGTGATCAGCCTACTAAAGAAGGGTTCGAGATCCATACCAGGCTCCCAGGTAAATCTATCTGGTTGAATTGCACTGTCACCAAAAGCAGTGGAGCTGTCCTTTACACCTGGGTTTCGTGTGCGTGGATGCCGGAGTGTGGACTGGTTCTATATCGCAACACCCGCCCTGTGAGTTGCAAGCATTCAAGAATCCCTATTCAGCAGACCGAAGCCTTGTTTGATCTGAATTATCACCCATATTCTGATCCGTCCACGTCATCCTACCAGTCCCCTCCAGGAGCATCTGCAGCCTGTGAATCCTCAACCTCTTTCCAGCATCATGGTAACCCCATGTAGACGCCCATGGCACCCTTTTCGGTGGCCTGGGCTTTGTGGCCTAAGGTGGACATTGTTGATTTTAACTGTCATTTCAATTCTTGTTGTCCTGCCTATCATTTTGTCGACCGAAAGGAAAGATTTGACAAATTATCCCTACCAGCCGCACCAAAATTTCACCAACGTGTCTCTCAAACTTATTTCATTCCGGTTGCCCAGAAGTGTGACAAATAGTCTTTATACATTATTGAACACGCTCAAGACACAGCCTAATGTAGAAACCTCTGTCCAGGTCACAAATGTTTGGATGTCTTATATGTCCTTTACGGCCCGTTCTCTCACAAAAGACAATTGTGTGGTGTGTGCAAAAGGACGCACACACCCTTTAATTTGGCCTGTCCCATTTAACTCTACTGAATGTAATAATAATCTTGATGTCTCATCCAGCGACCTGTGTCCATTCTGGTGTCTGATGTATAAGGGTAACTCATGGTACCATAATTTTCAGAGTGAGGCCCTTTGTTCTAAATATCAAAACATGACAATCTTCTCTCCAATGCCCACACCAGTTGTTACTGGTAATCAAACCAATGTACTGGCATCTTGGCTTAACACTACTGTTTTCCCTGATTGTTTTTATGCACCAGCTGAGCAACTTCACAGGACAATGTGAAAGAATTTGGATGATAGACAGGACTGTCTCACCTTCACAGACTGGATCTCGTATGTTTGAGACGCACACCAACACATTTGTTGAGTTTGTGCAACCAAATCACCCCTTATTTGCCCTTAAAGATAATACAGTCTCTGTCCCAGACGTATACTGGGTTTGTGGAGATCCTTGACTGTATGTTACCCTAGATGATGGCTGGACAGGTCTATGTGTTAGAGTAATGTTAATTGTTCCTTTCACTCTAGTTCCAGTTTCACAAGAGGAACTGGACAAAGGCATTTTGAACCCAGCATCCACTCCCCATAAACATAGAGTTCGACGTGATACCCCTCTATCCAGCTTTGATGACAAAGTTTATATTGACGCTATAGGTGTCCCAAGGGGGGTCCCTGATGAGTTTAAGGCAAGAAATCCAATTGCTGCAGGCTTTGAATCCATATTATGGTGGGTTACTCTCAACAAGAATGTTGATTGGATAAATTATATCTATTATAATCAACAGCGCTTTGTCAACTACACTCATGATGCCCTGTCTGCCATTGCTGAACAACTCCATGCTTCCTCCTTAATGTCATGGCAAAATCGTGTTGCTCTTGACATGTTGTTAGTTGAAGGGGTGGAGTATGTGCTATGTTTGGAGACTTGTGTTGTACAATCATTCCAAATCATACTGCCAGTGATGGAAGCATCACCAGAGCCCTATCATATCTGAAGAACGAACTAGCTGAGAATTCTGGCGTCGACTCCAGTTTAACTGGTTGGCTGGAATCTATGTTTGGCAGATGGAAGGCCTTTGCCATCGCCATTCTGTCTAGTCTGATTGTGGGCATCTCATTGTTGGCTTTGTGTGGCTGTTGTGTCATCCCCTGCATTCGAGGCCTTATAGTCAGGGCAGTAGACAAATCTGTGTCCAAAGAAATGTATGCAGGCTTTTACAATCTGCGTCCCAGCCCCAATTATTATTTGTCAAGACCTATCCTCCAGACCATATCATCCTCTGACGATCTCTTTGCGGATGATTTTCAGCCACCTGATTACTCCCACTACGTCCCCATGTCATCACTTCACAAGTCCTAACTCCCCCACCTTACTGTTTGTTGTTATCCTTATTCTGATAGTTCCTAGGGGGGAAATGATAGTTAGTTTTGTTTTGTTTTGTTTGTGTTTTGTGTGATAGTATGTTTTGTTTGGTTATAGTTATTTTGTTTGTAGTTGTTTTTGTTAGTTATAGTTGTTTTGTTTTGTTTGTTTTGTTTTTTGATAAGTATGTTCATCATAGTTGTTTTGTTTGTAGTTGTTTTTTGTGAGGAATTTGTGTTTGCCTACTGTCAAGTGTTAACTGTTAGTGCTGTGTTGCAGTCCATGTTAGTGTCCTTATTACATCAATATCAATAACATTAACACACTAACACTAACATCATATCCATATCAATCATATCAACAACATCATATCAATATTAATCATATCAACAACAGTATAATCACAACTTGATATAATCATGTAGCACGAAACTAGTTAAGCTACGTGCATGGAACCTCTCTGGGAAGTTATCAACCGGGGATGAATAAGCTTTAGCAGTCACAACCTTTTGGGGTGATTTTTACTTTTGATTTTTTATTTCTTACAACATGTTTTTTTGTTTCACTTATTATGTCCACTTGATACATATATCCACCTGGTATGTTTTCCATAACCCTGTACGCATATAAGCATATATCCTGTTGTGTTCACATGTATTGACATTCCTACCCTGCTATATTATTCGTAACATAAAGTTACGAAAGGGGGGAAATGATGGATTATTTGTGTGTAAGAACACATTATGTACTCATAAACATGATTGTATGTGTATTCTGCTATAATGACCAAGTCTGAGCCAGTCAGCATTTCTGTACTCAAGATTAGTGTAAATGCCCTTGGGGGAATTGGCAGAGCCCACTTGGGGTGAATCTGAGGTAAACTCAGTGGAAAACACCCAAAATTCTGCAGTAGTGCGATCGTCAGCACAAATGGCCTTGCAGGTGTTAGCGCTCTTTTTAAAAAGTCTTACAAACGACGGATATAAGCGAATACAATAGTGACAAGATTAAGGGGTAAGGGGCTTCCCATAGTATTATAAGCGGATCCAACCATAAAATATTACGATAAAAAAAATATGCGTGGGGGTAGCCACAGCTAGATAAGGACAGTATATAAGGCCCAAGAGGAGCCCCACTTTTTAGACTGCTTTTGGAGAGTGCTGGCTGTCTCAGGCTAACGCATTACATGTAGTGCCTTAGTCTTTACCTGTTTTGTATACTTTATACAGAAATAAAGGTTGCACTCTGCCTTTCTATTGACTACGGAGCTGGATTCTTTTATGCACCATTTCTAAATGCTTATTAGCTGATTGGGGGATTTATAGTGAAAAAGAGCTGACAACATGTATTGACTTTCTTTTTTGTGTTACAGATTCTTAAGGAGTTCATCAACCTCTTCTTCTCCCTGAAGGTGTATCCTTCTAACAAATATTTTCATCTGGAACTTTGTGTAGTTTGATGTTCATCATTCTGCAACTCTGTAACAGGTAAGTGATCATTCAGTGTCTATACATATATTGCCTTTTTGATGTCTTACAGGCTTTCAGGACCAATGGCTCCCCCCTTCCTGATGGTGCATACAGCCAACAAGTGTCTGTACATTGCAACTGTGTGTGACTGGCTATCAATCTGTCTGCAAGTGTGTAACAGGTTGGTGATTATTCAGTTTCTATACATGTATTGACTTTCTTTTTTGTGTTACAGGTTTTCAAGAAGTCCATCAACCTCTTCTTCTCCCTGAAGGTGTATCATTCTAACAAATACATTTTCATCTGCAACTTTGTATGGTTCGCTGTCCATCATTCTGCAACTCTGTAACAGGTAAGTGATCATTCAGTGTCTATACATGTATTGCCTTTTTATTATCTTACAGCCTTTCAAGACCAATGGCTCCCCCCTTCCTGATAGTCCATACAGTAAACAAGGGTCTGTCCATTGCAACTGTGTTTGGCTCGCTATTAATCTGTCTGCAAGTGTGTAACAGGTAGGTGATCATTCAGTTTATATACATGTATTGCGTTTTTATTGTCTTACAGGTTTTCAAGACCAATAGCTCCCCCCTTCCTGATGGTGCAATCAGTCAACAAGTGTCTGTCCATTGCAAGTGTGTGTGGCTCGCTATCAATCTGTCTGCAAGTGTGTAACAGGTAGGTGATCATTCAGTTTCTATACATGTATTGCCTTTTTGTTGTCTTACAGACTTTCAGGACCAGTGGCCCTCCCCTTTCTGATGTTGCATACAGCCAACAAAGGTCTGTCCATTGCAACTGTATGTGACTCGCTACGATCTGTCTGCAAGTGTGTAACAGGTTGGTGAGCATTCAGTTTCTATACATGTATTGACTTTATTTTTTGTGTTACAGGTTCTCAAGAAGTCCATTAACCTCTTCTTCTCCCTGAAGGTGTATCCTTCTAACAAATATTTTCATCTGCAACTGTGTGAGGTTTGATGTTCATCATTCTGCAACTCTGTAACAGGTAAGTGATCATTCAGTGTTTATACATATATTGCCTTTTTGATGTCCTACAGGCTTTCAGGACCAATGGCTCCCCCCTTCCTGATGGTCCATACTGTCAACAAGGTTCTGTCCATTGCAACTGTGTGTGGCTCGCTATTAATCTGTCTGCAAGTGTATAACAGGTAGGTCATCATTCAGTTTCTATACATGTATTGACTTTCTTTGTTTGTCTTACAGGTTTTACGGACAGCATGACCGCCTCCCTCCCTTCCTGAAGGAGGATCTGTCCTTCGAGGGTCTGTGAATCTGCAACTGTTTGTTGTTCGCTATTAATCTGTCTGCAAGTGTGTAACAGGTAGGTCATCATTCAGTTTCTATACATGTATTGACTTTCTTTGTTTGTCTTACAGGTTTTACGGACAGCATGACCGCCTCCCTCCCTTCCTGATGGAGGATCTGTCCTTCAAGGGTCTGTGCATCTGCAACTGTGTGTGGCTCGCTATTAATCTGTCTGCAAGTGTGTAACAGGTTGGTGATCATTCAGTTTCTATACATGTATTGACTTTCTTTTTTGTGTTACAGATTCTCAAGAAGTTCATTAACCTCTTCTTCTCCCTGAAGGTGTATCCTCCAAATATTTTAATCTGTAACTGTGTGAGGTTTGATGTTCATCATTCTGCAACTCTGTAACAGGTAAGTGATTGTTCGGTGTCAATACATGTATTGCCTTTTTGTTGTCTTATAGACTTTCAGGACCAATGGCCCTCCCCTTCCTGATGGTCCATACAGTCAACAAGGGTCTGTCCATTGCAACTGTGTGTGACTCGCTATTAATCTGTCTGCAAGTGTGTAACAGTTAGGTGATCATTCAGTTTCTATACATGTATTGACTTTCTTTTTTGTGTTACAGGTTCTCAAAAAGTCCATTAACCTCTTCTTCTCCCTGAAGGTGTATCATTCTAACTAATAAAAAAAAAAAAGGTAAGGTATTTGTCACTGTACAGTGTACAGCGAAATGTGTCCTCCGCATTTAACCCATCTGTTAGTGAACACACACTCACACACACATGTGTTAGGGGCAGTGAGTATACACACACACACCCAGAGCGGTGGGCAGCCAACTCCAGCGCCCGGGGAGCAGAGAGGGTAAAGGGCCTTGCTCAAGGGCCCAACAGTGGCAGCTTGCCGAGCCCGGGAATCGAACCCACAACCCTGTTATCGACAGCCCAGAGCTCTAACCGCTGAGCCACCACTGCCCCTCAAATACATTTTCATCTGCAACTGTGTATGGTTCGCTGTCCATCATTCTGCAACTCTGTAACAGGTAAGTGATAATTCAGTGTCTATACATGTGTTGCCTTTTTGTTGTCTTACAGACTTTCAAGACCAATGGCTCCCCCCTTCCGGATGGTCCATTGCAACTGTGTGTGACTCGCTATCAATCTGTCTGCAAGTGTGTAAAAGGTTGGTGATCATTCATTTTCTATACATGTATTGACATTCTTTGTTTGTCTTACAGGTTTTTCGGACAGCATGACCGCCTCCCTCCCTTCCTGATGGTGGATCTGTCCTTCAAGGGTTTGTGCATCTGCAACTGTGTGTGAGTCGCTACTATCTGTCTGCAAGTGTGTAACAGGTTGTTGATCATTCAGTTTCTATACATGTATTGACTTTCTTTTTTGTGTTACAGATTCTTAAGGAGTTCATCAACCTCTTCTTCTCCCTGAAGGTGTATCCTTCTAACAAATATTTTCATCTGTAACTTTGTGTAGTTTGATGTTCATCATTCTGCAACTCTGTAACAGGTAAGTGATCATTCAGTGTCTATACATATATTGCCTTTTTGATGTCTTACAGGCTTTCAGGACCAATGGCTCCCCCCTTCCTGATGGTGCATACAGCCAACAAGTGTCTGTACATTGCAACTGTGTGTGACTGGCTATCAATCTGTCTGCAAGTGTGTAACAGGTTGGTGATTATTCAGTTTCTATACATGTATTGACTTTCTTTTTTGTGTTACAGGTTTTCAAGAAGTCCATCAACCTCTTCTTCTCCCTGAAGGTGTATCATTCTAACAAATACATTTTCATCTGCAACTTTGTATGGTTCGCAGTCCATCATTCTGCAACTCTGTAACAGGTAAGTGATCATTCAGTGTCTATACATGTATTGCCTTTTTATTATCTTACAGCCTTTCAAGACCAATGGCTCCCCCCTTCCTGATGGTCCATACAGTAAACAAGGGTCTGTCCATTGCAACTGTGTTTGGCTCGCTATTAATCTGTCTGCAAGTGTGTAACAGGTAGGTGATCATTCAGTTTCTATACATGTATTGCGTTTTTATTGTCTTACAGGTTTTCAAGACCAATAGCTCCCCCCTTCTTGATGGTGCAATCAGTCAACAAGTGTCTGTCCATTGCAAGTGTGTGTGGCTCGCTATCAATCTTTCTGCAAGTGTGTAACAGGTAGGTGATCATTCAGTTTCTATACATGTATTGCCTTTTTGTTGTCTTACAGACTTTCAGGACCAGTGGCCCTCCCCTTTCTGATGTTGCATACAGCCAACAAAGGTCTGTCCATTGAAACTGTATGTGACTCGCTACGATCTGTCTGCAAGTGTGTAACAGGTTGGTGAGCATTCAGTTTCTATACATGTATTGACTTTATTTTTTGTGTTACAGGTTCTCAAGAAGTCCATTAACCTCTTCTTCTCCCTGAAGGTGTATCCTTCTAACAAATATTTTCATCTGCAACTGTGTGAGGTTTGATGTTCATGATTCTGCAACTCTGTAACAGGTAAGTGATCATTCAGTGTTTATACATATATTGCCTTTTTGATGTCCTACAGGCTTTCAGGACCAATGGCTCCCCCCTTCCTGATGGTCCATACTGTCAACAAGGTTCTGTCCATTGCAACTGTGTGTGGCTCGCTATTAATCTGTCTGCAAGTGTGTAACAGGTAGGTCATCATTCAGTTTCTATACATTTTTTGACTTTCTTTGTTTGTCTTACAGGTTTTTCGGAAAGCATGACCACCTCCCTCCCTTCCTGATGGAGGATCTGTCTTTCAAGAGTCTGTGCATCTGCAACTGTGTGTTGCTCGCTATTAATCTGTCTGCAAGTGTATAACAGGTAGGTCATCATTCAGTTTCTATACATGTATTGACTTTCTTTGTTTGTCTTACAGGTTTTACGGACAGCATGACCGCCTCCCTCCCTTCCTGAAGGAGGATCTGTCCTTCGAGGGTCTGTGCATCTGCAACTGTCTGTTGTTCGCTATTAATCTGTCTGCAAGTGTGTAACAGGTAGGTCATCATTCAGTTTCTATACATGTATTGACTTTCTTTTTTGTGTTACAGATTCTTAAGGAGTTCATCAACCTCTTCTTCTCCCTGAAGGTGTATCCTTCTAACAAATATTTTCATCTGTAACTTTGTGTAGTTTGATGTTCATCATTCTGCAACTCTGTAACAGGTAAGTGATCATTCAGTGTCTATACATATATTGCCTTTTTGATGTCTTACAGGCTTTCAGGACCAATGGCTCCCCCCTTCCTGATGGTGCATACAGCCAACAAGTGTCTGTACATTGCAACTGTGTGTGACTGGCTATCAATCTGTCTGCAAGTGTGTAACAGGTTGGTGATTATTCAGTTTCTATACATGTATTGACTTTCTTTTTTGTGTTACAGGTTTTCAAGAAGTCCATCAACCTCTTCTTCTCCCTGAAGGTGTATCATTCTAACAAATACATTTTCATCTGCAACTTTGTATGGTTCGCAGTCCATCATTCTGCAACTCTGTAACAGGTAAGTGATCATTCAGTGTCTATACATGTATTGCCTTTTTATTATCTTACAGCCTTTCAAGACCAATGGCTCCCCCCTTCCTGATGGTCCATACAGTAAACAAGGGTCTGTCCATTGCAACTGTGTTTGGCTCGCTATTAATCTGTCTGCAAGTGTGTAACAGGTAGGTGATCATTCAGTTTCTATACATGTATTGCCTTTTTGTTGTCTTACAGACTTTCAGGACCAGTGGCCCTCCCCTTTCTGATGTTGCATACAGCCAACAAAGGTCTGTCCATTGAAACTGTATGTGACTCGCTACGATCTGTCTGCAAGTGTGTAACAGGTTGGTGAGCATTCAGTTTCTATACATGTATTGACTTTATTTTTTGTGTTACAGGTTCTCAAGAAGTCCATTAACCTCTTCTTCTCCCTGAAGGTGTATCCTTCTAACAAATATTTTCATCTGCAACTGTGTGAGGTTTGATGTTCATCATTCTGCAACTCTGTAACAGGTAAGTGATCATTCAGTGTTTATACATATATTGCCTTTTTGATGTCCTACAGGCTTTCAGGACCAATGGCTCCCCCCTTCCTGATGGTCCATACTGTCAACAAGGTTCTGTCCATTGCAACTGTGTGTGGCTCGCTATTAATCTGTCTGCAAGTGTGTAACAGGTAGGTCATCATTCAGTTTCTATACATTTTTTGACTTTCTTTGTTTGTCTTACAGGTTTTTCGGAAAGCATGACCACCTCCCTCCCTTCCTGATGGAGGATCTGTCTTTCAAGAGTCTGTGCATCTGCAACTGTGTGTTGCTCGCTATTAATCTGTCTGCAAGTGTATAACAGGTAGGTCATCATTCAGTTTCTATACATGTATTGACTTTCTTTGTTTGTCTTACAGGTTTTACGGACAGCATGACCGCCTCCCTCCCTTCCTGAAGGAGGATCTGTCCTTCGAGGGTCTGTGCATCTGCAACTGTCTGTTGTTCGCTATTAATCTGTCTGCAAGTGTGTAACAGGTAGGTCATCATTCAGTTTCTATACATGTATTGACTTTCTTTTTTGTGTTACAGATTCTTAAGGAGTTCATCAACCTCTTCTTCTCCCTGAAGGTGTATCCTTCTAACAAATATTTTCATCTGTAACTTTGTGTAGTTTGATGTTCATCATTCTGCAACTCTGTAACAGGTAAGTGATCATTCAGTGTCTATACATATATTGCCTTTTTGATGTCTTACAGGCTTTCAGGACCAATGGCTCCCCCCTTCCTGATGGTGCATACAGCCAACAAGTGTCTGTACATTGCAACTGTGTGTGACTGGCTATCAATCTGTCTGCAAGTGTGTAACAGGTTGGTGATTATTCAGTTTCTATACATGTATTGACTTTCTTTTTTGTGTTACAGGTTTTCAAGAAGTCCATCAACCTCTTCTTCTCCCTGAAGGTGTATCATTCTAACAAATACATTTTCATCTGCAACTTTGTATGGTTCGCAGTCCATCATTCTGCAACTCTGTAACAGGTAAGTGATCATTCAGTGTCTATACATGTATTGCCTTTTTATTATCTTACAGCCTTTCAAGACCAATGGCTCCCCCCTTCCTGATGGTCCATACAGTAAACAAGGGTCTGTCCATTGCAACTGTGTTTGGCTCGCTATTAATCTGTCTGCAAGTGTGTAACAGGTAGGTGATCATTCAGTTTCTATACATGTATTGCCTTTTTGTTGTCTTACAGACTTTCAGGACCAGTGGCCCTCCCCTTTCTGATGTTGCATACAGCCAACAAAGGTCTGTCCATTGAAACTGTATGTGACTCGCTACGATCTGTCTGCAAGTGTGTAACAGGTTGGTGAGCATTCAGTTTCTATACATGTATTGACTTTATTTTTTGTGTTACAGGTTCTCAAGAAGTCCATTAACCTCTTCTTCTCCCTGAAGGTGTATCCTTCTAACAAATATTTTCATCTGCAACTGTGTGAGGTTTGATGTTCATCATTCTGCAACTCTGTAACAGGTAAGTGATCATTCAGTGTTTATACATATATTGCCTTTTTGATGTCCTACAGGCTTTCAGGACCAATGGCTCCCCCCTTCCTGATGGTCCATACTGTCAACAAGGTTCTGTCCATTGCAACTGTGTGTGGCTCGCTATTAATCTGTCTGCAAGTGTGTAACAGGTAGGTCATCATTCAGTTTCTATACATTTTTTGACTTTCTTTGTTTGTCTTACAGGTTTTTCGGAAAGCTTGACCACCTCCCTCCCTTCCTGATGGAGGATCTGTCTTTCAAGAGTCTGTGCATCTGCAACTGTGTGTTGCTCGCTATTAATCTGTCTGCAAGTGTATAACAGGTAGGTCATCATTCAGTTTCTATACATGTATTGACTTTCTTTGTTTGTCTTACAGGTTTTACGGACAGCATGACCGCCTCCCTCCCTTCCTGAAGGAGGATCTGTCCTTCGAGGGTCTGTGCATCTGCAACTGTCTGTTGTTCGCTATTAATCTGTCTGCAAGTGTGTAACAGGTAGGTCATCATTCAGTTTCTATACATGTATTGACTTTCTTTGTTTGTCTTACAGGTTTTACGGACAGCATGACCGCCTCCCTCCCTTCCTGATGGAGGATCTGTCCTTCAAGGGTCTGTGCATCTGCAACTGTGTGTGGCTCGCTATTAATCTGTCTGCAAGTGTGTAACAGGTAGGTCATCATTCAGTTTCTATACATGTATTGACTTTCTTTGTTTGTCTTACAGGTTTTACGGACAGCATGATCGCCTCCCTCCCTTCCTGATGGAGAATCTGTCCTTCAAGGGTCTGTGCATCTGCAGCTGTGTGTGGCTCGCTATTAATCTGTCTGCAAGTGTGTAACAGGTAGGTCATCATTCAGTTTCTATACATGTATTGACTTTCTTTTTTGTGTTACAGATTCTCAAGAAGTTCATCAACCTCTTGTTCTCCCTGAACTTGTGTCTTTCTTGCAGATATTTTCATCTGTAACTGTGTGTGGTTCGCTGTCCATCATTCTGCAACTCTGTAACAGGTAAGTGATCATTCAGTGTCTATACATGTATTGCCTTTTTGTTGTCTTACAGGCTTTCAGGACCAATAGCTCCCCACTTCCTGATGTTGCAAACAGCCAACAAGGGACTGTCCATTGCAACTGTGTGTGACTCGCTACTATCTGTCTGCAAGTGTGTAACAGATAAGTCATCATTCAGTTTCTGTACATGTATTGACATTCTTTGTTTGTCTTACAGGTTTTTCAGACAGCATGACTGCCTCCCTCCGTTCCTGATGTTGGATCTGTCCTTCAAGGGTCTGTCCATCTTCAACTATGTGTGAGTTGCTACTATCTGTCTGCAAGTGTGTAACAGGTTGGTGAGCATTCAGTTTCTATACATGTATTGACTTTCTTTTTTGTGTTACAGGTTCTCAAGAAGTCCATTAACCTCTTCTTCTCCCTGAAGGTGTATCCTTCTAACAAATACTTTCATCTGCAACTGTGTGTGGTTCACTGTCCATCATTCTGCAACTCTGTAACAGGTAAGTGATCATTCAGTGTCTATACATATTTTGCCTTTTTGATGTCCTACAGGCTTTCAGGACCAATGGCTCCCCCCTTCCTGATGGTCCATACAGTTAACAAGGTTCTGTCCATTGCAACTGTTTGTGGTTCGCTATTAATCTGTCTGCAAGTGTGTAACAGGTAAGTCATCATTCAGTTTCTATACATGTATTGACTTTCTTTGTTTGTCTTACAGGTTTTACGGACAGCATGACCGCCTCCCTCCCTTCCTGATGGAGGATCTGTCCTTCAAGGGTCTGTGCATCTGCAACTGTGTGTGGCTCGCTATTAATCTGTCTGCAAGTGTGTAACAGGTAGGTCATCATTCAGTTTCTATACTTGTATTGACTTTCTTTTTTGTGTTTCAGATTCTCAAGAAGTTCATTAACCTCTTCTACTCCCTGAAGGTGTATCCTCCAAATATTTTAATCTGTAACTGTGTGAGGTTTGATGTTCATCATTCTGCAACTCTGTAAAAGGTAAGTGATCATTTAGTGTCTATACATATATTGCCTTTTTGATGTCTTACAGGCTTTTAGGACCAATGGCTCCCCCCTTCCTGATGGTCCATAAAGTCAACAAGGTTCTGTCCATTGCAACTGTTTGTGGCTTGCTATTAATCTGTCTGCAAGTGTGTAAAAGGTAGGTCATCATTCAGTTTCTATACATGTATTGACTTTCTTTGTTTGTCTTAAAGGTTTTACGGACAGCATGACCGCTTCCCTCCCTTCCTGATGGAGGATTTGTCCTTCAAGGGTCTCTGCATCTGCAACTGTGTGTTGCTCGCTATTAATCTGTCTGCAAGTGTGTAACAGGTAGGTCATCATTCAGTTTCTATACATGTATTGACTTTCTTTGTTTGTTTTACAGGTTTTACGGACAGCATGACCGCCTCCCTCCCTTCCTGATGGAGGATCTGTCCTTCGAGGGTCTATGCATCTGCAACTGTTTGTGGTTCGCTATTAATCTGTCTGCAAGTGTGTAACAGGTAGGTCATCATTCAGTTTCTATACATGTATTGACTTTCTTTGTTTGTCTTACAGGTTTTACGGACAGCATGACCGCCTCCCTCCCTTCCTGATGGAGGATCTGTCCTTCAAGGGTCTGTGCATCTGCAACTGTGTGTGGCTCGCTATTAATCTGTCTGCAAGTGTGTAACAGGTTGGTGATCATTCAGTTTCTATACATGTATTGACTTTCTTTTTTGTGTTACAGATTCTCAAGAAGTTCATCAACCTCTTCTTCTCCCTGAAGGTGTATCCTCCAAATATTTTAATCTGTAACTGTGTGAGGTTTGATGTTCATCATTCTGCAACTCTGTAACAGGTAAGTGATCGTTCAGTGTCTATACATGTATTGCCTTTTTGTTGTCTTACAGGCTTTCAGAACCAACGGCTCCCACGTTCCTGATGTTGCACACAGACAACAACGGTCTGTCCATTGCAACTGTTTGTGGCTTGCTATTAATCTGTCTGCAAGTGTGTAACAGGTAGGTCATCATTCAGTTTCTATACATGTATTGACTTTCTTTGTTTGTCTTACAGATTTTACGGACAGCAGGACCGCCTCCCTCCCTTCCTGATGGAGGATCTGTCATTCAAGGGTCTGTGCATCTGCAACTATGTGTGGCTCGCTATTAATCTGTCTGCAAGTGTGTAACAGGTAGGTCATCATTCAGTTTCTATACATGTATTGACTTTCTTTGTTTGTCTTACAGGTTTTTCGGACAGCATGACTGCCTCCCTACCTTCCTGATGGTGGATCTGTCCTTCAAGGGTCTGTGCATGTGCAACTATGTGTGAGTCGCTACTATCTGTCTGCAAGTGTGTAACAGGTTGGTGATCATTCAGTTTCTATACATGTATTGACTTTTTGTTGTCTTACAGGCTTTGAGGACCAATGGCTCCCCCCTTCCTGATGGTGCATACAGCCAACATCGGTCTGTCTATTGCAACTATGTGTGAGTCGCTACTATCTGTCTGCAAGTGTGTAACAGGTTGGTGATCATTCAATTTCTATACATGTATTGACTTTCTTTTTTGTGTTATAGGTGTTCAAGAAGTCCGTCAACCTCTTCTTCTCCCTGAAGGTGTATCCTTCTAACAAATACATTTTCATCTGCAACTGTGTGTAGTTCGCTGTCCATCATTCTGCAACTCTATAACAGGTAAGTGATCATTCAGTGTCTATACATGTATTGCCTTTTTGTTGTCTTATAGGCTTTCAGGACCAATGGCTCCCACCTTCCTGATGTTGCATACAGTCAACAAGTCTCTGTCCATTGCAACTGTGTGTGGCTCGCTATCAATCTGTCTGCAAGTGTGTAACAGGTAGGTGATCATTCAGTTTCTATACATGTATTGCCTTTTTGTTGTCTTACAGGCTTTCAAGACCAATGGCTCCCCCCTTCCTGATGGTGCATTCGCTGTCCATCATTCTGCAACTCTGTAACAGGTAATTGATCATTCAGTGTCTATACATGTATTGCCTTTTTGTTGTCTTACAGGCTTTCAGGACCAATGGCTCCCACCTTCCTGATGGTGCATACAGTCAAAAAGTGTCTGTCCATTGCAACTGTGTGTGGCTCGCTATCAATCTGTCTGCAAGTGTGTAACAGGTAGGTGATCATTCAGTTTCTATACATGTATTGCCTTTTTATTGTGTTACAGGTTTTCAAGACCAATAGCTCCCCCCTTCCTGAAGGTGCATTCAGTCAACAAGTGTCTGTCTATTGCAAGTGTGTGTGGCTCGCTATCAATCTGTCTGCAAGTGTGTAACAGGTAGGTGATCATTCAGTTTCTATACATGTATTGCCTTTTTGTTGTCTTACAGACTTTCAGGACCAGTGGCCCTCCCCTTCCTGATTGTCCATACAGTCAACAAGGGCTGTCCATTGCAACTGTGTGTGGCTCGCTATTGATCTGTCTGCAAGTGTGTAACAGGTAGGTCATCATTCAGTTTCTATACATGTATTGACTTTCTTTGTTTGCCTTACAGGTTTTTCGGACAGCATGACCGCCTCCCTCCCTTCCTATTGGTGGATCTGTCCTTCAAGAGTCTGTGCATCTGCAACTGTGTGTGTCGCTACTATCTGTCTGCAAGTGTGTAACAGGTTGGTGATCATTCAGTTTCTATACATGTATTGACTTTCTTTTTTGTGTTACAGATTCTCAAGAAGTTCATCAACGTCTTCTCCCTGAAGGTGTATCCTTCTAACAAATATTTTCATCTGTAACTGTGTGTGGTTTGATGTTCATCATTCTGCAACTCTGTAACAGGTAAGTGATCATTCAGTTTCTATACATGTATTGACTTTCTTTTTTGTGTTACAGATTCTCAAGAAGTTCATCAACCTCTTGTTCTCCCTGAAGGTGTATCCTTCTAACAAATATTTTCATGTGTAACTGTGTGTGGTTCGCTGTCCATCATTCTGCAACTATGTAACAGGTAAGTGATCATTCAGTGTCTATACATGTATTGCCTTTTTGTTGTCTTACAGGCTTTCAAGACCAATGGCTCCCCCCTTCCTGATGGTCCTTTGCAACTGTGTGTGGCTCGCTATTAATCTGTCTGCAAGTGTGTAACAGGTTGGTGATCATTCAGTTTCTATACATGTATTGACTTTCGTTGTTGTGTTTCAGATTCTCAAGAAGTTCATCATCCTCTTCTCCTCCCTGAAGGTGTATCCTTCTAACAAATACATTTTCATCTGCAACTGTGTGTGGTTCGCTGTCCATCATTCTGCAACTCTGTAACAGGTAAGTCAGCATTCACTTTCTATACATGTATTGCCTTTTTGTGTTCTTACAGTCTTTCAGGACCAATGGCTCCCCCCTTCCTGATGGTGCATACAGTCAACAAGGGTCTTTCCATTGCAACTGTGTGTGGCTCGCTTTTAATCTGTCTGCAAGTGTGTAACAGGTTGGTGATCATTCAGTTTCTATACATGTATTGACATTCTTTTTTGTGTTACAGGTTCTCAAGAAGTCCATCAGCCTCTTCTTCTCCCTGAAGGTGTATCCTTCTAACAAATACATTTTCATCTGCAACTGTGTGTGGTTCGCTGTCCATCATTCTGCAACTCTGTAACAGGTAAGTGATCATTCAGTGTCTATACATGTATTGCCTTTTTGTTGTCTTGCAAGCTTTCAGAACCAGTGGCTCCCCCCTTCCTGATGGTCCATACAGTCAATAAGGGTTTGTCTATAGCAACTGTGTGTGGCTCGCTATTAATCTGTCTTCAAGTGTGTAACAGGTAGGTCATCATTCAGTTTCTATACATTTATTGACTTTCTTTGTTTGTTTTACATTTTTTTCGGACAGCATGACCACCTCCCTCCCTTCCTGATGGAGTATCTGTCCTTCAAGGGTCTGTGCATCTGCAACTGTGTGTGGCTTGTTATTAATCTGTCTGCAAGTGTGTAACAGGTTGGTGATCATTCAGTTTCTATACATGTATTGACTTTCTTTGTTTGTCTTACAGATTTTTCGGACAGCATGACCGCCTTCCTCCGTTCCTGATGGAGGATCTGTCCTTCAAGGGTCTGTGCATCTGCAACTGTATGTGAGTCGCTACTATCTGTCTGCAAGTGTGTAAGAGGTTGGTGATCATTCAGTTTCTATACATGTATTGACTTTCTTTTTTGTGTTACAGGTTCTCAAGAAGTCCATCAACCTATTCTTCTCCCTGAAGGTGTATCCTTCTAACAAATATTTTCATCTGTAACTGAGTGTGGTTTGATGTTCATCATTCTGCAACTCTGTAACAGGTAAGTGATTGTTCAGTGTCTATACATATATTGCCTTTTTGATGTCTTACAGGCTTTCAGGACCAATGGCTCCCCCCTTCCTGATGGTCCATACAGTCAACAAGGTTCTGTCCATTGCAACTGTGTGTGGCTCGCTATTAATCTGTCTGCAAGTGTGTAACAGGTAGGTCATCATTCAGTTTCTATACATGTATTGACTTTCTTTTTTGTGTTACAGATCCTCAAGAAGTTCATCAACCTCTTGTTCTCCCTGAAGTTGTGTCCTTCTTACAGATATTTTCATCTGTGACTGTGTGTGGTTCGCTGTCCATCATTCTGCAACTCTGTAACAGGTAAGTGATCATTCAGTGTCTATACATGTATTGCCTTTTTGTTGTCTTACAGGCTTTCAGGACCAGTGGCCCTCCCCTTCCTGATGGTCCATACAGTCAACAAGGGTCTGTCCATTGCAACTGTGTGTGGCCCGCTACTATCTGTCTGCAAGTGTGTAACAGATAAGTCATCATTCAGTTTCTGTACATGTATTGACATTCTTTGTTTGTCTTACAGGTTTTTCAGACAGCATGACTGCCTCCCTCCGTTCCTGATGTTGGATCTGTCCTTCAAGGGTCTGTGCATCTTCAACTATGTGTGAGTCGCTACTATCTGTCTGCAAGTGTGTAAAAGGTTGGTGAGCATTCAGTTTCTATACATGTATTGACTTTCTTTTTTGTGTTACAGGTTCTCAAGAAGTCCATTAACCTCTTCTTCTCCCTGAAGGTGTATCCTTCTAACAAGTATTTTCCTCTGCAACTGTGTGTGGTTCGCTGTCCATCATTCTGCAACTCTGTAACAGGTAAGTGATCATTCAGTGTCTATACATATATTGCCTTTTTGATGTCTTACAGGCTTTCAGGACCAATAGCTCCCCCCTTCCTGATGGTGCAATCAGTCAACAAGTGTCTGTCCATTGCAAGTGTGTGTGGCTCGCTATCAATCTGTCTGCAAGTGTGTAACAGGTAGGTGATTATTCAGTTTCTATACATGTATTGCCTTTTTGATGTCTTACAGACTTTCAGGACCAGTGGCCCTCCCCTTTCTGATGTTGCATACAGCCAACAAAGGTCTGTCCATTGCAACTGTGTGTGACTCGCTACGATCTGTCTGCAAGTGTGTAACAGGTTGGTGAGCATTCAGTTTCTATACATGTATTGACTTTATTTTTTGTGTTACAGGTTCTCAAGAAGTCCATTAACCTCTTCTTCTCCCTGAAGGTGTATCCTCCAAATATTTTAATCTGTGTGAGGTTTGATGTTCATCATTCTGCAACTCTGTAACAGGTAAGTGATCGTTCAGTGTCTATACATGTATTGCCTTTTTGTTGTCTTACAGACTTTCAGGACCAGTGGCCCTCCCCTTCCTGATGGTCCATACAGTCAACAAGGGTCTGTCCATTGCAACTGTGTATGGCCCGCTATTAATCTGTCTGCAAGTGTGTAACAGGTAAGTCATCATTCAGTTTCTATACATGTATTGACTTTCTTTGTTTGTCTTACAGGTTTTACGGACGGCATGACCGCCTCCCTCCCTTCCTGATGGAGGATCTGTCCTTCAAGGGTCTGTGCATCTGCAACTGTGTGTGGCTCGCTATTAATATGTCTGCAAGTGTGTAACAGGTAGGTCATCATTCAGTTTCTATACATGTATTGACTTTCTTTTTTTGTCTTACAGGTTTTTCAGACAGCATGACCGCCTCCCTCCGTTCCTGATGTTGGATCTGTTCTTCAAGGGTCTGTGCATCTTCAACTATGTGTGAGTCGCTACTATCTGTCTGCAAGTGTTTAACAGGTTGGTGAGCATTCAGTTTCTATACATGTATTGACTTTCTTTTTTGTGTTACAGGTTCTCAAGAAGTCCATAAACCTCTTCTTCTCCCTGAAGGTGTATCCTTCTACCAAATATTCTCATCTGTAACTGTCTGTGGTTCGCTAACCATCATTCTGCAACTCTGTAACAGTTAAGTGATCATTCAGTGTCTATACATGTATTGCCTTTTTGTTGTCTTACAGGCTTTCAGAACCAACGGCTCCCACCTTCCTGATGTTGCACACAGACAACAACGGTCTGTCCATTGCAACTGTTTGTGGTTCGCTATTAATCTGTCTGCAAGTGTGTAACAGGTAGGTCATCATTCAGTTTCTATACATGTATTGACTTTCTTTTTTGTGTTACACATTCTCAAGAAGTTCATCAACCTCTTGTTCTCCCTGAAGTTGTGTCCTTCTTACAGATATTTTCATCTGTAACTGTGTGTGGTTCACTGTCCATCATTCTGCAACTCTGTAACAGGTAAGTGATCATTCAGTGTCTATACATATATTGCCTTTTTGATGTCTTACAGGCTTTCAGGACCAATGGTTCCCCCCTTCCTGATGGTCCATACAGTCAACAAGGTTCTGTCCATTGCAACTGTGTGTGGCTCGCTATTAATCTGTCTGCAAGTGTGTAACAGGTAGGTCATCATTCAGTTTCTATACATTTATTGACTTTCTTTGTTTGTCTTACAGGTTTTTCGGAAAGCATGACCGCCTCCCTCCCTTCCTGATGGAGGATCTATCCTTCAAGAGTCTGTGCATCTGCAACTGTGTGTGAGTTGCTACTATCTGTCTACAAGTGTGTAACAGGTTGGTGATCATTCAGTTTCTATACATGTATTGACTTTCTTTTTTCTGTTACAGGTTCTCAAGGAGTCCATCAACCTTCTTCTCCCTGAAGGTGTATCCTTCTAACAAATCTTCTCATCTGTAACTGTCTGTGGTTCGCTAACCATCATTCTGCAACTCTGTAACAGGTAAGTGATCATTCAGTGTCTATACATATATTGCCTTTTTGATGTCTTACAGGCTTTCAGGACCAATGGCTCCCCCCTTTTTGATGGTCCATACAGTCAACAAGGTTCTGTCCATTGCAACTGTTTGTGGTTCGCTATTAATCTGTCTGCAAGTGTGTAACAGGTAAGTCATCATTCAGTTTCTATACATGTATTGACTTTCTTTGTTTGTCTTACAGGTTTTACGGACGGCATGACCGCCTCCCTCCCTTCCTGATGGAGGATCTGTCCTTCAAGGGTCTGTGCATCTGCAACTGTGTGTGGCTCGCTATTAATCTGTCTGCAAGTGTGTAACAGGTAGGTCATCATTCAGTTTCTATACATGTATTGACTTTCTTTGTTTGTCTTACAGGTTTTACGGACAGCATGATCGCCTCCCTCCCTTCCTGATGGAAGATCTGTCCTTCAAGGGTCTGTTCATCTGCAACTGTGTGTGGCTCGCTATTAATCTGTCTGCAAGTGTGTAACAGGTTGGTGATCATTCAATTTCTATACATGTATTGACTTTCTTTTTTGTGTTACAGATTCTCAAGAAGTTCATTAACCTCTTCTTCTCCCTGAAGGTGTATCCTACAAATATTTTAATCTGTAACTGTGTGAGGTTTGATGTTCATCATTCTGCAACTCTGTAACAGGTAAGTGATTGTTCAGTGTCTATACATATATTGCCTTTTTGATGTCTTACAGGCTTTCAGGACCAATGGCTCCCCCCTTCCTGATGGTCCATACAGTCAACAAGGTTCTGTCCATTGCAACTGTGTGTGGCTCGCTATTAATCTGTCTGCAAGTGTGTAACAGGTAGGTCATCATTCAGTTTCTATACATGTATTGACTTTCTTTGTTTGTCTTACAGGTTTTACAGACAGCATGACCGCCTCCCTCCCTTCCTGATGGAGGATCTGTCCTTCAAGGGTCTGTGCATCTGCAACTGTGTGTGGCTCGCTATTAATCTGTCTGCAAGTGTGTAACAGGTAGGTCATCATTCAGTTTCTGTACATGTATTGACTTTCTTTGTTTGTCTAACAGGTTTTACGGACAGCATGATCGCCTCCCTCCCTTCCTGATGGAGGATCTATCCTTCAAGGGTCTGTGCATCTGCAACTGTGTGTGGCTCGCTATTAATCTGTCTGCAAGTGTGTAACAGGTTGGTGATCATTCAGTTTCTATACATGTATTGACTTTCTTTTTTGTGTTACAGATTCTCAAGAAGTTCATCAACCTCTTCTTCTCCCTGAAGGTGTATCCTCCAAATATTTTAATCTGTGTGAGGTTTGATGTTCATCATTCTGCAACTCTGTAAAAGGTAAGTGATCGTTCAGTGTCTATACATGTATTGCCTTTTTGTTGTCTTACAGACTTTCAGGACCAGTGGCCCTCCCCTTCCTGATGGTCCATACAGTCAACAAGGGTCTGTCCATTGCAACTGTGTGTGGCCCGCTATTAATCTGTCTGCAAGTGTGTAACAGGTAGGTCATCATTCAGTTTCTATACATGTATTGACTTTCTTTTTTTGTCTTACAGGTTTTTCGGACAGCATGACCGCCTCCCTCCGTTCCTGATGTTGGATCTGTCCTTCAAGGGTCTGTGCATCTTCAACTATGTGTGAGTCGCTACTATCTGTCTGCAAGTGTGTAACAGGTTGGTGAGCATTCAGTTTCTATACATGTATTGACTTTCTTTTTTGTGTTACAGGTTCTCAAGAAGTCCATAAACCTCTTCTTCTCCCTGAAGGTGTATCCATCTAACAAATATTCTCATCTGTAACTGTCTGTGGTTCGCTAACCATCATTCTGCAACTCTGTAACAGGTAAGTGATCATTCAGTGTCTATACATGTATTGCCTTTTTGTTGTCTTACAGGCTTTCAGGACCAATGGCTCCCCACTTCCTGATGTTGCATACAGCCAACAAGGGACTGTCCATTGCAACTGTGTGTGAGTTGCTACTATCTGTCTGCAAGTGTGTAACAGGTTGGTGAGCATTCAGTTTCTATACATGTATTGACTTTCTTTGTTTGTCTTACAGGTTTTTCGGACAGCATGACCGCCTCCCTCCCTTCCTGATGGAGGATCTGTCCTTCGAGGGTCTGTGCATCTGCAACTGTTTGAGGTTCGCTATTAATCTGTCTGCAAGTGTGTAACAGGTAGGTCATCATTCAGTTTCTATACATGTATTGACTTTCTTTGTTTGTCTTACAGGTTTACGGACAGCATGACCGCCTCCCTCTCTTCCTGATGGAGGATCTGTCCTTCAAGGGTCTGTGCATCTGCAACTGTGTGTGGCTCGCTATTAATCTGTCTGCAAGTGTGTAACAGGTAGGTCATCATTCAGTTTCTATACATGTATTGACTTTCTTTTTTGTGTTACACATTCTCAAGAAGTTCATCAACCTCTTGTTCTCCCTGAAGGTGTATCCTTCTAACAAATATTTTCCTCTGCAACTGTGTGTGGTTCTCTGTCCATCATTCTGCAACTCTGTAACAGGTAAGTGATCATTCAGTGTCTATACATATATTGCCTTTTTGATGTCTTACAGGCTTTCAGGACCAATGGCTCCCCCCTTCCTGATGGTCCATACAGTCAACAAGGTTCTGTCCATTGCAACTGTTTGTGGTTCGCTATTAATCTGTCTGCAAGTGTGTAACAGGTAAGTCATCATTCAGTTTCTATACATGTATTGACTTTCTTTGTTTGTCTTACAGGTTTTACGGACAGCATGACCGCCTCCCTCCCTTCCTGAAGGAGGATCTGTCCTTCGAGGGTCTGTGCATCTGCAACTGTTTGTTGTTCGCTATTAATCTGTCTGCAAGTGTGTAACAGGTAGGTCATCATTCAGTTTCTATACATGTATTGACTTTCTTTGTTTGTCTTACAGGTTTTACGGACAGCATGACCGCCTCCCTCCCTTCCTGATGGAGGATCTTTCCTTCAAGGGTCTGTGCATCTGCAACTGTGTGTGGCTCGCTATTAATCTGTCTGCAAGTGTGTAACAGGTAGGTCATCATTCAGTTTCTATACATGTATTGCCTTTTTATTGTCTTACAGGCTTTCAGGACCAATGGCTCCCCCCTTTCTGATGTTGCATACAGCCAACAAAGGTCTGTCCATTGCAACTGTGTGTGAGTTGCTACTATCTGTCTGCAAGTGTGTAACAGGTTGGTGATCATTCAGTTTCTATACATGTATTGACTTTCTTTTTTGTGTTACAGATTCTCAAGAAGTTCATCAACCTCTTCTTCTCCCTGAAGGTGTATCCTCCAAATATTTTAATCTGTAACTGTGTGAGGTTTGATGTTCATCATTCTGCAACTCTGTAACAGGTAAGTGATCGTTCAGTGTCTATACATGTATTGCGTTTTTGTTGTCTTACAGACTTTCAGGACCAGTGGCCCTCCCCTTCCTGATGGTCCATACAGTCAACAAGGGTCTGTCCATTGCAACTGTGTGTGGCCCGCTATTAATCTGTCTGCAAGTGTGTAACAGGTAGGTCATCATTCAGTTTCTATACATGTATTGCCTTTTTATTGTCTTACAGGCTTTCAGGACCAATGGCTCCCCCCTTTCTGATGTTGCATACAGCCAACAAAGGTCTGTCCATTGCAACTGTGTGTGAGTTTCTACTATCTGTCTGCAAGTGTGTAACAGGTTGGTGATCATTCAGTTTCTATACATGTATTGAGTTTCTTTTTTGTGTTACAGATTCTCAAGAAGTTCATCAACCTCTTCTTCTCCCTGAAGGTGTATCCTCCAAATATTTTAATCTGTAACTGTGTGAGGTTTGATGTTCATCATTCTGCAACTCTGTAACAGGTAAGTGATCGTTCAGTGTCTATACATGTATTGCGTTTTTGTTGTCTTACAGACTTTCAGGACCAGTGGCCCTCCCCTTCCTGATGGTCCATACAGTCAACAAGGGTCTGTCCATTGCAACTGTGTGTGGCCCGCTATTAATCTGTCTGCAAGTGTGTAACAGGTAGGTCATCATTCAGTTTCTATACATGTATTGACTTTCTTTTTTGTGTTACACATTCTCAAGAAGTTCATCAACCTCTTGTTCTCCCTGAAGTTGTGTCCTTCTTACAGATATTTTCATCTGTAACTGTGTGTGGTTCGCTGTCCATCATTCTGCAACTCTGTAACAGGTAAGTGACCATTCAGTGTCTATACATGTATTGCCTTTTTGTTGTCTTACAGGCTTTCAGGACCAATGGCTCCCCACTTCCTGATGTTGCATACAGCCAACAAGGGACTGTCCATTGCAACTGTGTGTGACTCGCTACTATCTGTCTGCAAGTGTGTAACAGATAAGTCATCATTCAGTTTCTGTACATGTATTGACATTCTTTGTTTGTCTTACAGGTTTTTCAGACAGCATGACTGCCTCCCTCCGTTCCTGATGTTGGATCTGTCCTTCAAGGGTCTGTGCATCTTCAACTATGTGTGAGTCGCTACTATCTGTCTGCAAGTGTGTAACAGGTTGGTGAGCATTCAGTTTCTATACATGTATTGACTTTCTTTTTTGTGTTACAGGTTCTCAAGAAGTCCATTAACCTCTTCTTCTCCCTGAAGGTGTATCCTTCTAACAAATATTTTCCTCTGCAACTGTGTGTGGTTCGCTGTCCATCATTCTGCAACTCTGTAACAGGTAAGTGATCATTCAGTGTCTATACATATATTGCCTTTTTGATGTCTTACAGGCTTTCAGGACCAATGGCTCCCCCCTTCCTGATGGTCCATACAGTCAACAAGGTTCTGTCCATTGCAACTGTTTGTGGTTCGCTATTAATCTGTCTGCAAGTGTGTAACAGGTAAGTCATCATTCAGTTTCTATACATGTATTGACTTTCTTTGTTTGTCTTACAGGTTTTACGGACAGCATGACCGCCTCCCTCCCTTCCTGATGGAGGATCTTTCCTTCAAGGGTCTGTGCATCTGCAACTGTGTGTGGCTCGCTATTAATCTGTCTGCAAGTGTGTAACAGGTAAGTCATCATTCAGTTTCTATACATGTATTGCCTTTTTATTGTCTTACAGGCTTTCAGGACCAATGACTCCCCCCTTTCTGATGTTGCATACAGCCAACAAAGGTCTGTCCATTGCAACTGTGTGTGAGTTGCTACTCTCTGTCTGCAAGTGTGTAACAGGTTGGTGATCATTCAGTTTCTATACATGTATTGAGTTTCTTTTTTGTGTTACAGATTCTCAAGAAGTTCATCAATCTCTTCTTCTCCCTGAAGGTGTATCCTCCAAATATTTTAATCTGTAACTGTGTGAGGTTTGATGTTCATCATTCTGCAACTCTGTAACAGGTAAGTGATCGTTCAGTGTCTATACATGTATTGCGTTTTTGTTGTCTTACAGACTTTCAGGACCAGTGGCCCTCCCCTTCCTGATGGTCCATACAGTCAACAAGGGTCTGTCCATTGCAACTGTGTGTGGCCCGCTATTAATCTGTCTGCAAGTGTGTAACAGGTAGGTCATCATTCAGTTTCTATACATGTATTGACTTTCTTTTTTTGTCTTACAGGTTTTTCGGACAGCATGACCGCCTCCCTCCGTTCCTGATGTTGGATCTGTCCTTCAAGGGTCTGTGCATCTTCAACTATGTGTGAGTCGCTACTATCTGTCTGCAAGTTTGTAACAGGTTGGTGAGCATTCAGTTTCTATACATGTATTGACTTTCTTTTTTGTGTTACACATTCTCAAGAAGTTCATCAACCTCTTGTTCTCCCTGAAGTTGTGTCCTTCTTACAGATATTTTAATCTGTAACTGTGTGTGGTTCGCTGTCCATCATTCTGCAACTCTGTAACAGGTAAGTGATCATTCAGTGTCTATACATGTATTGCCTTTTTGTTGTCTTCCAGGCTTTCAGGACCAGTGGCCCTCCCCTTACTGATGGTCCATACAGTCAACAAGGTTCTGTCCATTGCAACTGTTTGTGGTTCGCTATTAATCTGTCTGCAAGTGTGTAACAGGTAAGTCATCATTCAGTTTCTATACATGTATTGACTTTCTTTGTTTGTCTTACAGGTTTTACGGACAGCATGATCGCCTCCCTCCCTTCCTGATGGAGGATCTGTCCTTCAAGGGTCTGTGCATCTGCAACTGTGTGTGGCTCGCTATTAATCTGTCTGCAAGTGTGTAACAGGTAGGTCATCATTCAGTTTCTATACATGTATTGACTTTCTTTGTTTGTCTTACAGGTTTTACGGACAGCATGATCGCCTCCCTCCCTTCCTGATGGAGGATCTGTCCTTCAAGGGTCTGTGCATCTGCAACTGTGTGTGGCTCGCTATTAATCTGTCTGCAAGTGTGTAACAGGTTGGTGATTATTCAGTTTCTATACATGTATTGACTTTCTTTGTTTGTCTTACAGGTTTTACGGACAGCATGACCGCCTCCCTCCCTTCCTGATGGAGGATCTGTCCTTCAAGGGTCTGTGCATCTGCAACTGTGTGTGGCTCGCTATTAATCTGTCTGCAAGTGTGTAACAGGTTGGTGATCATTCAGTTTCTATACATGTATTGACTTTCTTTTTTCTGTTACAGGTTCTCAAGAAGTCCATCAACCTTCTTCTCCCTGAAGGTGTATCCTTCTAACAAATCTTCTCATCTGTAACTGTCTGTGGTTCGCTAACCATCATTCTGCAACTCTGTAACAGGTAAGTGATCATTCAGTGTCTATACATGTATTGCCTTTTTGTTGTCTTACAGGCTTTCAGGACCAATGGCTCCCCACTTCCTGATGTTGCATACAGCCAACAAGGGACTGTCCATTGCAACTGTGTGTGACTCGCTACTATCTGTCTGCAAGTGTGTAACAGATAAGTCATCATTCAGTTTCTGTACATGTATTGACATGCTTTGTTTGTCTTACAGGTTTTTCAGACAGCATGACTGCCTCCCTCCGTTCCTGATGTTGGATCTGTCCTTCAAGGGTCTGTGCATCTTTAACTATGTGTGAGTCGCTACTATCTGTCTGCAAGTGTGTAACAGGTTGGTGAGCATTCAGTTTCTATACATGTATTGACTTTCTTTTTTGTGTTACAGGTTCTCAAGAAGTCCATTAACCTCTTCTTCTCCCTGAAGGTGTATCCTTCTAACAAATATTTTCCTCTGCAACTGTGTGTGGTTCTCTGTCCATCATTCTGCAACTCTGTAACAGGTAAGTGATCATTCAGTGTCTATACATATATTGCCTTTTTGATGTCTTACAGGCTTTCAGGACCAATGGCTCCCCCCCTTCCTGATGGTCCATACAGTCAACAAGGTTCTGTCCATTGCAACTGTTTGTGGTTCGCTATTAATCTGTCTGCAAGTGTGTAACAGGTAAGTCATCATTCAGTTTCTATACATGTATTGACTTTCTTTGTTTGTCTTACAGGTTTTACGGACAGCATGACCGCCTCCCTCCCTTCCTGATGGAGGATCTGTCCTTCAAGGGTCTGTGCATCTGCAACTGTGTGTGGCTCGCTATTAATCTGTCTGCAAGTGTGTAACAGGTTGGTGATCATTCAGTTTCTATACATGTATTGACTTACTTTTTTGTGTTACACATTCTCAAGAAGTTCATCAACCTCTTGTTCTCCCTGAAGTTGTGTCCTTCTTACAGATATGTTCAGCTGTAACTGTGTGTGGTTCGCTGTCCATCATTCTGCAACTCTGTAACAGGTAAGTGATCATTCAGTGTCTATACATGTACTGCCTTTTTGTTGTCTTACAGGCTTTCAGGACCAATGGCTCCCCCCTTCCTGATGGTCCATACAGTCAACAAGGTTCTGTCCATTGCAACTGTTTGTGGTTCGCTATTAATCTGTCTGCAAGTGTGTAACAGGTAGGTCATCATTCAGTTTCTATACATGTATTGACTTTCTTTGTTTGTCTTACAGGTTTTACGGACAGCATGATCGCCTCCCTCCCTTCCTGATGGAGGATCTGTCCTTCAAGGGTCTGTGCATCTGCAACTGTGTGTGGCTCGCTATCGATCTTTCTGCAAGTGTGTAACAGTTTGTTGATCATTCAGTTTCTATATATGTATTGACTTTCTTTTTTGTGTTACAGATTCTTAAGAAGTTCATCAACCTCTTCTTCTCCCTGAAGGTATATCCTTCTAACAAATATTTTCATCTGTAACTTTGTGTATTTTGATGTTCATCATTCTGCAACTCCTTAACAGGTAAGTGATCATTCAATGTCTATACATATATTGCCTTTTTGATGTCTTACAGGCTTTCAGGACCAATGGCTCCCCCCTTCCTGATGGTGTATACAGCCAACAAGCGTCTGTCCATTGCAACTGTGTGTGACTGGCTATCAATCTGTCTGCAAGTGTGTAACAGGTTGGTGATTATTCAGTTTCTATACATGTATTGACTTTCTTTTTTGTGTTACAGATTCTCAAGAAGTTCATCAACCTCTTCTTCTCGCTGAAGGTGTATCCTCCAAATATTTTAATCTGTGTGAGGTTTGATGTTCATAATTCCACAACTCTGTAACAGGTAAGTGATCGTTCAGTGTCTATACATGTATTGCCTTTTTGTTGTCTTACAGACTTTCAGGACCAGTGGCCCTCCCCTTCCTGATGGTCCATACAGTCAACAAGGGTCTGTCCATTGCAACTGTGTATGGCCCGCTATTAATCTGTCTGCAAGTGTGTAACAGGTAGGTCATCATTCAGTTTCTATACATGTATTGACTATCTTTTTTTGTCTTACAGGTTTTTCGGACAGCATGACCGCCTCCCTCCGTTCCTGATGTTGGATCTGTCCTTCAAGGGTCTTTGCATCTTCAACTATGTGTGAGTCGCTACTATCTGTCTGCAAGTGTGTAACAGGTTGGTGAGCATTCAGTTTCTATACATGTATTGACTTTCTTTTTTGTGTTACACATTCTCAAGAAGTTCATCAACCTCTTGTTCTCCCTGAAGTTGTGTCCTTCTTACAGATATTTTCATCTGTAACTGTGTGTGGTTCACTGTCCATCATTCTGCAACTCTGTAACAGGTAAGTGATCATTCAGTGTCTATACATATATTGCCTTTTTGATGTCTTACAGGCTTTCAGGACCAATGGCTCCCCCCTTCCTGATGGTCCATACAGCCAACTAGTGTCTGTCCATTGCAACTGTGTGTGGCTCGCTATCAATCTTTCTGCAAGTGTGTAACAGTTTGTTGATCATTCAGTTTCTATACATGTATTGACTTTCTTTTTTGTGTTACAGATTCTTAAGAAGTTCATCAACCTCTTCTTCTCCCTGAAGGTGTATCCTTCTAACAAATATTTTCATCTGTAACTTTGTGTAGTTTGATGTTCATCATTCTGCAACTCCTTAACAGGTAAGTGATCATTCAATGTCTATACATATATTGCCTTTTTGATATCTTACAGGCTTTCAGGACCAATGGCTCCCCCCTTCCTGATGGTGCATACAGCCAACAAGCGTCTGTCCATTGCAACTGTGTGTGACTGGCTATTAATCTGTCTGCAAGTGTGTAACAGGTTGGTGATTATTCAGTTTCTATACATGTATTGACTTTCTTTTTTGTGTTACAGATTCTCAAGAAGTTCATCAACCTCTTCTTCTCGCTGAAGGTGTATCCTCCAAATATTTTAATCTGTGTGAGGTTTGATGTTCATCATTCTGCAACTCTGTAACAGTTAAGTGATCATTCAGTGTCTATACATGTATTGCCTTTTTGTTGTCTTACAGGCTTTAAGAACCAATGGCTCCCACCTTCCTGTTGTTGCAAACAGACAACAACGGTCTGTCCATTGCAACTGTTTGTGGTTCGCTATTAATCTGTCTGCAAGTGTGTAACAGGTAAGTCATCATTCAGTTTCTACACATTTATTGACTTTCTTTGTTTGTCTTACAGGTTTTTCGGAAAGCATGACCGCCTCCCTCCCTTCCTGATGGAGGATCTGTCTTTCAAGAGTCTGTGCATCTGCAACTGTGTGTGAGTTGCTACTATCTGTCTGCAAGTGTGTAACAGGTTGGTGATCATTCAGTTTCTATACCTGTATTGACTTTCTTTTTTCTGTTACAGGTTCTCAAGAAGTCCATCAACCTTCTTCTCCCTGAAGGTGTATCCTTCTAACAAATCTTCTCATCTGTAACTGTCTGTGGTTCGCTAACCATCATTCTGCAACTCTGTAACAGGTAAGTGATCATTCAGTGTCTATACATATATTGCCTTTTTGATGTCTTACAGGCTTTCAGGACCAATGGCTCCCCCCTTCCTGATGGTCCATACAGTCAACAAGGTTCTGTCCATTGCAACTGTTTGTGGTTCGCTATTAATCTGTCTGCAAGTGTGTAACAGGTAGGTCCTCATTCAGTTTCTGTACATGTATTGACTTTCTTTGTTTGTCTAACAGGTTTTACGGACAGCATGATCGCCTCCCTCCCTTCCTGATGGAGGATCTATCCTTCAAGGGTCTGTGCATCTGCAACTGTGTGTGGCTCGCTATTAATCTGTCTGCAAGTGTGTAACAGGTTGGTGATCATTCAGTTTCTATACATGTATTGACTTTCTTTTTTGTGTTACAGATTCTCAAGAAGTTCATCAACCTCTTCTTCTCCCTGAAGGTGTATCCTCCAAATATTTTAATCTGTGTGAGGTTTGATGTTCATCATTCTGCAACTCTGTAAAAGGTAAGTGATCGTTCAGTGTCTATACATGTATTGCCTTTTTGTTGTCTTACAGACTTTCAGGACCAGTGGCCCTCCCCTTCCTGATGGTCCATACAGTCAACAAGGGTCTGTCCATTGCAACTGTGTGTGGCCCGCTATTAATCTGTCTGCAAGTGTGTAACAGGTAGGTCATCATTCAGTTTCTATACATGTATTGACTTTCTTTTTTTGTCTTACAGGTTTTTCGGACAGCATGACCGCCTCCCTCCGTTCCTGATGTTGGATCTGTCCTTCAAGGGTCTGTGCATCTTCAACTATGTGTGAGTCGCTACTATCTGTCTGCAAGTGTGTAACAGGTTGGTGAGCATTCAGTTTCTATACATGTATTGACTTTCTTTTTTGTGTTACAGGTTCTCAAGAAGTCCATAAACCTCTTCTTCTCCCTGAAGGTGTATCCATCTAACAAATATTCTCATCTGTAACTGTCTGTGGTTCGCTAACCATCATTCTGCAACTCTGTAACAGGTAAGTGATCATTCAGTGTCTATACATGTATTGCCTTTTTGTTGTCTTACAGGCTTTCAGGACCAATGGCTCCCCACTTCCTGATGTTGCATACAGCCAACAAGGGACTGTCCATTGCAACTGTGTGTGAGTTGCTACTATCTGTCTGCAAGTGTGTAACAGGTTGGTGAGCATTCAGTTTCTATACATGTATTGACTTTCTTTGTTTGTCTTACAGGTTTTTCGGACAGCATGACCGCCTCCCTCCCTTCCTGATGGAGGATCTGTCCTTCGAGGGTCTGTGCATCTGCAACTGTTTGAGGTTCGCTATTAATCTGTCTGCAAGTGTGTAACAGGTAGGTCATCATTCAGTTTCTATACATGTATTGACTTTCTTTGTTTGTCTTACAGGTTTACGGACAGCATGACCGCCTCCCTCTCTTCCTGATGGAGGATCTGTCCTTCAAGGGTCTGTGCATCTGCAACTGTGTGTGGCTCGCTATTAATCTGTCTGCAAGTGTGTAACAGGTAGGTCATCATTCAGTTTCTATACATGTATTGACTTTCTTTTTTGTGTTACACATTCTCAAGAAGTTCATCAACCTCTTGTTCTCCCTGAAGGTGTATCCTTCTAACAAATATTTTCCTCTGCAACTGTGTGTGGTTCTCTGTCCATCATTCTGCAACTCTGTAACAGGTAAGTGATCATTCAGTGTCTATACATATATTGCCTTTTTGATGTCTTACAGGCTTTCAGGACCAATGGCTCCCCCCTTCCTGATGGTCCATACAGTCAACAAGGTTCTGTCCATTGCAACTGTTTGTGGTTCGCTATTAATCTGTCTGCAAGTGTGTAACAGGTAAGTCATCATTCAGTTTCTATACATGTATTGACTTTCTTTGTTTGTCTTACAGGTTTTACGGACAGCATGACCGCCTCCCTCCCTTCCTGAAGGAGGATCTGTCCTTCGAGGGTCTGTGCATCTGCAACTGTTTGTTGTTCGCTATTAATCTGTCTGCAAGTGTGTAACAGGTAGGTCATCATTCAGTTTCTATACATGTATTGACTTTCTTTGTTTGTCTTACAGGTTTTACGGACAGCATGACCGCCTCCCTCCCTTCCTGATGGAGGATCTTTCCTTCAAGGGTCTGTGCATCTGCAACTGTGTGTGGCTCGCTATTAATCTGTCTGCAAGTGTGTAACAGGTAGGTCATCATTCAGTTTCTATACATGTATTGCCTTTTTATTGTCTTACAGGCTTTCAGGACCAATGGCTCCCCCCTTTCTGATGTTGCATACAGCCAACAAAGGTCTGTCCATTGCAACTGTGTGTGAGTTGCTACTATCTGTCTGCAAGTGTGTAACAGGTTGGTGATCATTCAGTTTCTATACATGTATTGACTTTCTTTTTTGTGTTACAGATTCTCAAGAAGTTCATCAACCTCTTCTTCTCCCTGAAGGTGTATCCTCCAAATATTTTAATCTGTAACTGTGTGAGGTTTGATGTTCATCATTCTGCAACTCTGTAACAGGTAAGTGATCGTTCAGTGTCTATACATGTATTGCGTTTTTGTTGTCTTACAGACTTTCAGGACCAGTGGCCCTCCCCTTCCTGATGGTCCATACAGTCAACAAGGGTCTGTCCATTGCAACTGTGTGTGGCCCGCTATTAATCTGTCTGCAAGTGTGTAACAGGTAGGTCATCATTCAGTTTCTATACATGTATTGCCTTTTTATTGTCTTACAGGCTTTCAGGACCAATGGCTCCCCCCTTTCTGATGTTGCATACAGCCAACAAAGGTCTGTCCATTGCAACTGTGTGTGAGTTTCTACTATCTGTCTGCAAGTGTGTAACAGGTTGGTGATCATTCAGTTTCTATACATGTATTGAGTTTCTTTTTTGTGTTACAGATTCTCAAGAAGTTCATCAACCTCTTCTTCTCCCTGAAGGTGTATCCTCCAAATATTTTAATCTGTAACTGTGTGAGGTTTGATGTTCATCATTCTGCAACTCTGTAACAGGTAAGTGATCGTTCAGTGTCTATACATGTATTGCGTTTTTGTTGTCTTACAGACTTTCAGGACCAGTGGCCCTCCCCTTCCTGATGGTCCATACAGTCAACAAGGGTCTGTCCATTGCAACTGTGTGTGGCCCGCTATTAATCTGTCTGCAAGTGTGTAACAGGTAGGTCATCATTCAGTTTCTATACATGTATTGACTTTCTTTTTTTGTCTCACAGGTTTTTTGGACAGCATGACCGCCTCCCTCCGTTCCTGATGTTGGATCTGTCCTTCAAGGGTCTGTGCATCTTCAACTATGTGTGAGTCGCTACTATCTGTCTGCAAGTGTGTAACAGGTTGGTGAGCATTCAGTTTCTATACATGTATTTACTTTCTTTTTTGTGTTACAGATTCTCAAGAAGTCCATCAACCTCTTCTTCTCCGTGAAGGTGTATCCTTCTAACAAATATTCTCATCTGTAACTGTCTGTGGTTCGCTAACCATCATTCTGCAACTCTGTAACAGGTAAGTGATCATTCAGTGTCTATACATGTATTGCCTTTTTGTTGTCTTACAGGCTTTCAGAACCAACGGCTCCCACCTTCCTGATGTTGCACACAGACAACAACGGTCTGTCCATTGCAACTGTTTGTGGCTTGCTATTAATCTGTCTGCAAGTGTGTAACAGGTAGGTCATCATTCAGTTTCTATACATGTATTGACTTTCTTTGTTTGTCTTACAGGTTTTACGGACAGCATGACCGCCTCCCTCCCTTCCTGATGGAGGATCTGTCCTTCAAGGGTCTGTGCATCTTCAACTGTGTGTGGCTCACTATTAATCTGTCTGCAAGTGTGTAACAGGTAGGTCATCATTAAGTTTCTATACATGTATTGACTTTCTTTTTTGTGTTACACATTCTCAAGAAGTTCATCAACCTCTTGTTCTCCCTGAAGGTGTATCCTCCAAATATTTTAATCTGTAACTGTGTGAGGTTTGATGTTCATCATTCTGCAACTCTGTAACAGGTAAGTGATTGTTCAGTGTCTATACATGTATTGCCTTTTTGTTGTCTTATAGACTTTCAAGACCAGTGGCCCTCCCCTTCCTGATGGTCCATACAGTCAACAAGGGTCTGTCCATTGCAACTGTGTGTGGCTCGCTATTAATCTGTCTGCAAGTGTGTAACAGTTAGGTCATCATTCAGTTTCTATACATGTATTGACTTTCTTTGTTTGTCTTACAGGTTTTTCGGACAGCATGACCGCCTCCCTCCCTTCCTGATGGTGGATCTGTCCTTCTAGGGTCTGTGCATCTGCAACTGTGTGTGAGTCGCTACTATCTGTCTGCAAGTGTGTAACAGGTAGGGGATCATTAAGTTTCTAAACATGTATTGACTTTCTTTTTTGTGTTACAGATTCTCAAGAAGTTCATCAACCTCTTGTTCTCCCTGAAGTTGTGTCTTTCTTACAGATATTTTCATCTGTAACTGTGTGTGGTTCGCTGTCCATCATTCTGCAACTCTGTAACAGGTAAGCGATCGTTCAGTGTCTATACATGTATTGCCTTTTTGTTGTCTTACAGGCTTTCAGGACCAATGGCTCCCCACTTCCTGATGTTGCATACAGCCAACAAGGGACTGTCCATTGCAACTGTGTGTGACTCGCTACTATCTGTCTGCAAGTGTGTAACAGATAAGTCATCATTCAGTTTCTGTACATGTATTGACATTCTTTGTTTGTCTTACAGGTTTTTCAGACAGCATGACTGCCTCCCTCCGTTCCTGATGTTGGATCTGTCCTTCAAGGGTCTGTGCATCTTCAACTATGTGTGAGTCACTACTATCTGTCTGCAAGTGTGTAACAGATTGGTGAGCATTCAGTTTCTATCCATGTATTGACTTTCTTTTTTGTGTTACAGGTTCTCAAGAAGTCCATTAACCTCTTCTTCTCCCTGAAGGTGTATCCTTCTAACAAATATTTTCATCTGTAACGGTATGTGGTTCGCTGTCCATCATTCTACAACTCTGTAACAGGTAAGTGATCATTCAGTGTCTATACATGTACTGCCTTTTTGTTGTCTTACAGGCTTTCAGGACCAATGGCTCCCCCCTTCCTGATGGTGCATACAGCCAACAAGCGTCTGTCCATTGCAACTGTGTGTGACTGGCTATCAATCTGTCTGCAAGTGTGTAACAGGTTGGTGATTATTCAGTTTCTATACATGTATTGACTTTCTTTTTTGTGTTACAGATTCTCAAGAAGTTCATCAACCTCTTCTTCTCGCTGAAGGTGTATCCTCCAAATATTTTAATCTGTGTGAGGTTTGATGTTCATCATTCTGCAACTCTGTAACAGGTAAGTGATCGTTCAGTGTCTATACATGTATTGCCTTTTTGTTGTCTTACAGGCTTTCAGGACCAGTGGCCCTCCCCTTCCTGATTGTCCATACAGTCAACAAGGGTCTGTCTATTGCAACTGTGTGTGGCCCGCTATTAATCTGTCTGCAAGTGTGTAACAGGTAGGTCATCATTCAGTTTCTATACATGTATTGACTTTCTTTTTTGTGTTACACATTCTCAAGAAGTTCATCAACCTCTTGTTCTCCCTGAAGTTGTGTCCTTCTTACAGATATTTTCATCTGTAACTGTGTGTGGTTCGCTGTCCATCATTCTGCAACTCTGTAACAGGTAAGTGACCATTCAGTGTCTATACATGTATTGCCTTTTTGTTGTCTTACAGGCTTTCAGGACCAATGGCTCCCCACTTCCTGATGTTGCATACAGCCAACAAGGGACTGTCCATTGCAACTGTGTGTGACTCGCTACTATCTGTCTGCAAGTGTGTAACAGATAAGTCATCATTCAGTTTCTGTACATGTATTGACATTCTTTGTTTGTCTTACAGGTTTTTCAGACAGCATGACTGCCTCCCTCCGTTCCTGATGTTGGATCTGTCCTTCAAGGGTCTGTGCATCTTCAACTATGTGTGAGTCGCTACTATCTGTCTGCAAGTGTGTAACAGGTTGGTGAGCATTCAGTTTCTATACATGTATTGACTTTCTTTTTTGTGTTACAGGTTCTCAAGAAGTCCATTAACCTCTTCTTCTCCCTGAAGGTGTATCCTTCTAACAAATATTTTCCTCTGCAACTGTGTGTGGTTCGCTGTCCATCATTCTGCAACTCTGTAACAGGTAAGTGATCATTCAGTGTCTATACATATATTGCCTTTTTGATGTCTTACAGGCTTTCAGGACCAATGGCTCCCCCCTTCCTGATGGTCCATACAGTCAACAAGGTTCTGTCCATTGCAACTGTTTGTGGTTCGCTATTAATCTGTCTGCAAGTGTGTAACAGGTAAGTCATCATTCAGTTTCTATACATGTATTGACTTTCTTTGTTTGTCTTACAGGTTTTACGGACAGCATGACCGCCTCCCTCCCTTCCTGATGGAGGATCTTTCCTTCAAGGGTCTGTGCATCTGCAACTGTGTGTGGCTCGCTATTAATCTGTCTGCAAGTGTGTAACAGGTAAGTCATCATTCAGTTTCTATACATGTATTGCCTTTTTATTGTCTTACAGGCTTTCAGGACCAATGACTCCCCCCTTTCTGATGTTGCATACAGCCAACAAAGGTCTGTCCATTGCAACTGTGTGTGAGTTGCTACTCTCTGTCTGCAAGTGTGTAACAGGTTGGTGATCATTCAGTTTCTATACATGTATTGAGTTTCTTTTTTGTGTTACAGATTCTCAAGAAGTTCATCAATCTCTTCTTCTCCCTGAAGGTGTATCCTCCAAATATTTTAATCTGTAACTGTGTGAGGTTTGATGTTCATCATTCTGCAACTCTGTAACAGGTAAGTGATCGTTCAGTGTCTATACATGTATTGCGTTTTTGTTGTCTTACAGACTTTCAGGACCAGTGGCCCTCCCCTTCCTGATGGTCCATACAGTCAACAAGGGTCTGTCCATTGCAACTGTGTGTGGCCCGCTATTAATCTGTCTGCAAGTGTGTAACAGGTAGGTCATCATTCAGTTTCTATACATGTATTGACTTTCTTTTTTTGTCTTACAGGTTTTTCGGACAGCATGACCGCCTCCCTCCGTTCCTGATGTTGGATCTGTCCTTCAAGGGTCTGTGCATCTTCAACTATGTGTGAGTCGCTACTATCTGTCTGCAAGTTTGTAACAGGTTGGTGAGCATTCAGTTTCTATACATGTATTGACTTTCTTTTTTGTGTTACACATTCTCAAGAAGTTCATCAACCTCTTGTTCTCCCTGAAGTTGTGTCCTTCTTACAGATATTTTAATCTGTAACTGTGTGTGGTTCGCTGTCCATCATTCTGCAACTCTGTAACAGGTAAGTGATCATTCAGTGTCTATACATGTATTGCCTTTTTGTTGTCTTCCAGGCTTTCAGGACCAGTGGTCCTCCCCTTACTGATGGTCCATACAGTCAACAAGGTTCTGTCCATTGCAACTGTTTGTGGTTCGCTATTAATCTGTCTGCAAGTGTGTAACAGGTAAGTCATCATTCAGTTTCTATACATGTATTGACTTTCTTTGTTTGTCTTACAGGTTTTACGGACAGCATGATCGCCTCCCTCCCTTCCTGATGGAGGATCTGTCCTTCAAGGGTCTGTGCATCTGCAACTGTGTGTGGCTCGCTATTAATCTGTCTGCAAGTGTGTAACAGGTAGGTCATCATTCAGTTTCTATACATGTATTGACTTTCTTTGTTTGTCTTACAGGTTTTACGGACAGCATGATCGCCTCCCTCCCTTCCTGATGGAGGATCTGTCCTTCAAGGGTCTGTGCATCTGCAACTGTGTGTGGCTCGCTATTAATCTGTCTGCAAGTGTGTAACAGGTTGGTGATTATTCAGTTTCTATACATGTATTGACTTTCTTTGTTTGTCTTACAGGTTTTACGGACAGCATGACCGCCTCCCTCCCTTCCTGATGGAGGATCTGTCCTTCAAGGGTCTGTGCATCTGCAACTGTGTGTGGCTCGCTATTAATCTGTCTGCAAGTGTGTAACAGGTTGGTGATCATTCAGTTTCTATACATGTATTGACTTTCTTTTTTCTGTTACAGGTTCTCAAGAAGTCCATCAACCTTCTTCTCCCTGAAGGTGTATCCTTCTAACAAATCTTCTCATCTGTAACTGTCTGTGGTTCGCTAACCATCATTCTGCAACTCTGTAACAGGTAAGTGATCATTCAGTGTCTATACATGTATTGCCTTTTTGTTGTCTTACAGGCTTTCAGGACCAATGGCTCCCCACTTCCTGATGTTGCATACAGCCAACAAGGGACTGTCCATTGCAACTGTGTGTGACTCGCTACTATCTGTCTGCAAGTGTGTAACAGATAAGTCATCATTCAGTTTCTGTACATGTATTGACATGCTTTGTTTGTCTTACAGGTTTTTCAGACAGCATGACTGCCTCCCTCCGTTCCTGATGTTGGATCTGTCCTTCAAGGGTCTGTGCATCTTTAACTATGTGTGAGTCGCTACTATCTGTCTGCAAGTGTGTAACAGGTTGGTGAGCATTCAGTTTCTATACATGTATTGACTTTCTTTTTTGTGTTACAGGTTCTCAAGAAGTCCATTAACCTCTTCTTCTCCCTGAAGGTGTATCCTTCTAACAAATATTTTCCTCTGCAACTGTGTGTGGTTCTCTGTCCATCATTCTGCAACTCTGTAACAGGTAAGTGATCATTCAGTGTCTATACATATATTGCCTTTTTGATGTCTTACAGGCTTTCAGGACCAATGGCTCCCCCCCTTCCTGATGGTCCATACAGTCAACAAGGTTCTGTCCATTGCAACTGTTTGTGGTTCGCTATTAATCTGTCTGCAAGTGTGTAACAGGTAAGTCATCATTCAGTTTCTATACATGTATTGACTTTCTTTGTTTGTCTTACAGGTTTTACGGACAGCATGACCGCCTCCCTCCCTTCCTGATGGAGGATCTGTCCTTCAAGGGTCTGTGCATCTGCAACTGTGTGTGGCTCGCTATTAATCTGTCTGCAAGTGTGTAACAGGTTGGTGATCATTCAGTTTCTATACATGTATTGACTTACTTTTTTGTGTTACACATTCTCAAGAAGTTCATCAACCTCTTGTTCTCCCTGAAGTTGTGTCCTTCTTACAGATATGTTCAGCTGTAACTGTGTGTGGTTCGCTGTCCATCATTCTGCAACTCTGTAACAGGTAAGTGATCATTCAGTGTCTATACATGTACTGCCTTTTTGTTGTCTTACAGGCTTTCAGGACCAATGGCTCCCCCCTTCCTGATGGTCCATACAGTCAACAAGGTTCTGTCCATTGCAACTGTTTGTGGTTCGCTATTAATCTGTCTGCAAGTGTGTAACAGGTAGGTCATCATTCAGTTTCTATACATGTATTGACTTTCTTTGTTTGTCTTACAGGTTTTACGGACAGCATGATCGCCTCCCTCCCTTCCTGATGGAGGATCTGTCCTTCAAGGGTCTGTGCATCTGCAACTGTGTGTGGCTCGCTATCGATCTTTCTGCAAGTGTGTAACAGTTTGTTGATCATTCAGTTTCTATATATGTATTGACTTTCTTTTTTGTGTTACAGATTCTTAAGAAGTTCATCAACCTCTTCTTCTCCCTGAAGGTATATCCTTCTAACAAATATTTTCATCTGTAACTTTGTGTATTTTGATGTTCATCATTCTGCAACTCCTTAACAGGTAAGTGATCATTCAATGTCTATACATATATTGCCTTTTTGATGTCTTACAGGCTTTCAGGACCAATGGCTCCCCCCTTCCTGATGGTGTATACAGCCAACAAGCGTCTGTCCATTGCAACTGTGTGTGACTGGCTATCAATCTGTCTGCAAGTGTGTAACAGGTTGGTGATTATTCAGTTTCTATACATGTATTGACTTTCTTTTTTGTGTTACAGATTCTCAAGAAGTTCATCAACCTCTTCTTCTCGCTGAAGGTGTATCCTCCAAATATTTTAATCTGTGTGAGGTTTGATGTTCATAATTCCACAACTCTGTAACAGGTAAGTGATCGTTCAGTGTCTATACATGTATTGCCTTTTTGTTGTCTTACAGACTTTCAGGACCAGTGGCCCTCCCCTTCCTGATGGTCCATACAGTCAACAAGGGTCTGTCCATTGCAACTGTGTATGGCCCGCTATTAATCTGTCTGCAAGTGTGTAACAGGTAGGTCATCATTCAGTTTCTATACATGTATTGACTATCTTTTTTTGTCTTACAGGTTTTTCGGACAGCATGACCGCCTCCCTCCGTTCCTGATGTTGGATCTGTCCTTCAAGGGTCTTTGCATCTTCAACTATGTGTGAGTCGCTACTATCTGTCTGCAAGTGTGTAACAGGTTGGTGAGCATTCAGTTTCTATACATGTATTGACTTTCTTTTTTGTGTTACACATTCTCAAGAAGTTCATCAACCTCTTGTTCTCCCTGAAGTTGTGTCCTTCTTACAGATATTTTCATCTGTAACTGTGTGTGGTTCACTGTCCATCATTCTGCAACTCTGTAACAGGTAAGTGATCATTCAGTGTCTATACATATATTGCCTTTTTGATGTCTTACAGGCTTTCAGGACCAATGGCTCCCCCCTTCCTGATGGTCCATACAGCCAACTAGTGTCTGTCCATTGCAACTGTGTGTGGCTCGCTATCAATCTTTCTGCAAGTGTGTAACAGTTTGTTGATCATTCAGTTTCTATACATGTATTGACTTTCTTTTTTGTGTTACAGATTCTTAAGAAGTTCATCAACCTCTTCTTCTCCCTGAAGGTGTATCCTTCTAACAAATATTTTCATCTGTAACTTTGTGTAGTTTGATGTTCATCATTCTGCAACTCCTTAACAGGTAAGTGATCATTCAATGTCTATACATATATTGCCTTTTTGATATCTTACAGGCTTTCAGGACCAATGGCTCCCCCCTTCCTGATGGTGCATACAGGCAACAAGCGTCTGTCCATTGCAACTGTGTGTGACTGGCTATTAATCTGTCTGCAAGTGTGTAACAGGTTGGTGATTATTCAGTTTCTATACATGTATTGACTTTCTTTTTTGTGTTACAGATTCTCAAGAAGTTCATCAACCTCTTCTTCTCGCTGAAGGTGTATCCTCCAAATATTTTAATCTGTGTGAGGTTTGATGTTCATCATTCTGCAACTCTGTAACAGTTAAGTGATCATTCAGTGTCTATACATGTATTGCCTTTTTGTTGTCTTACAGGCTTTAAGAACCAATGGCTCCCACCTTCCTGTTGTTGCAAACAGACAACAACGGTCTGTCCATTGCAACTGTTTGTGGTTCGCTATTAATCTGTCTGCAAGTGTGTAACAGGTAAGTCATCATTCAGTTTCTACACATTTATTGACTTTCTTTGTTTGTCTTACAGGTTTTTCGGAAAGCATGACCGCCTCCCTCCCTTCCTGATGGAGGATCTGTCTTTCAAGAGTCTGTGCATCTGCAACTGTGTGTGAGTTGCTACTATCTGTCTGCAAGTGTGTAACAGGTTGGTGATCATTCAGTTTCTATACCTGTATTGACTTTCTTTTTTCTGTTACAGGTTCTCAAGAAGTCCATCAACCTTCTTCTCCCTGAAGGTGTATCCTTCTAACAAATCTTCTCATCTGTAACTGTCTGTGGTTCGCTAACCATCATTCTGCAACTCTGTAACAGGTAAGTGATCATTCAGTGTCTATACATATATTGCCTTTTTGATGTCTTACAGGCTTTCAGGACCAATGGCTCCCCCCTTCCTGATGGTCCATACAGTCAACAAGGTTCTGTCCATTGCAACTGTTTGTGGTTCGCTATTAATCTGTCTGCAAGTGTGTAACAGGTAGGTCCTCATTCAGTTTCTATACATGTATTGACTTTCTTTGTTTGTCTTACAGGTTTTACGGACAGCATGATCGCCTCCCTCCCTTCCTGATGGAGGATCTTTCCTTCAAGGGTCTGTGCATCTGCAACTGTGTGTGGCTCGCTATTAATCTGTCTGCAAGTGTGTAAAAGGTTGGTGATCATTCAGTTTCTATACATGTATTGACTTTCTTTTTTGTGTTACAGATTCTCAAGAAGTTCATCAACCTCTTCTTCTCCCTGAAGGTGTATCCTCCAAATATTTTAATCTGTAACTGTGTGAGGTTTGATGTTCATCATTCTGCAACTCTGTAACAGGTAAGTGATTGTTCGGTGTCAATACATGTATTGCCTTTTTGTTGTCTTATAGACTTTCAGGACCAATGGCCCTCCCCTTCCTGATGGTCCATACAGTCAACAAGGGTCTGTCCATTGCAACTGTGTGTGGCTCGCTATTAATCTGTCTGCAAGTGTGTAACAGTTAGGTGATCATTCACTTTCTATACATGTATTGACTTCCTTTGTTTGTCTTACAAGTTTTACGGACAGCATGATCGCCTCCCTCCCTTCCTGATGGAGGATCTTTCCTTCAAGGGTCTGTGCATCTGCAACTGTGTGTGGCTCGCTATTAATCTGTCTGCAAGTGTGTAACAGGTTGGTGATCATTCAGTTTCTATACATGTATTGACTTTCTTTGTTTGTCTTACAGGTTTTACGGACAGCATGACCGCCTCCCTCCCTTCCTGATGGAGGATCTTTCCTTCAAGGGTCTGTGCATCTGCAACTGTGTGTGGCTCGCTATTAATCTGTCTGCAAGTGTGTAACAGGTAGGTCATCATTCAGTTTCTATACATGTATTGACTTTCTTTTTTGTGTTACACATTCTCGAGAAGTTCATCAACCTCTTGTTCTCCCTGAAGTTGTGTCCTTCTTACAGATATTTTCATCTGTAACTGTGTGTGGGTCGCTGTCCATCATTCTGCAACTCTGTAACAGGTAAGTGATCATTCAGTGTCTATACATGTATTGCCTTTTTGTTGTCTTACAGGCTTTCAGGACCAATGGCTCCCCACTTCCTGATGTTGCATACAGCCAACAAGGGACTGTCCATTGCAACTGTGTGTGACTCGCTATTATCTGTCTGCAAGTGTGTAACAGATAAGTCATCATTCAGTTTCTGTACATGTATTGACATGCTTTGTTTGTCTTACAGGTTTTTCAGACAGCATGACTGCCTCCCTCCGTTCCTGATGTTGGATCTGTCCTTCAAGGGTCTGTGCATCTTTAACTATGTGTGAGTCGCTACTATCTGTCTGCAAGTGTGTAACAGGTAAGTGATCATTCAGTGTCTATACATGTACTGCCTTTTTGTTGTCTTACAGGCTTTCAGGACCAATGGCTCCCCACTTCCTGATGTTGCATACAGCCAACAAGGGACTGTCCATTGCAACTGTGTGTGACTCGCTATTATCTGTCTTCAAGTGTGTAACAGGTAGGTCATCATTCAGTTTCTATACATGTATTGACTTTCTTTGTTTGTCTTACAGGTTTTACGGACAGCATGATCGCCTCCCTCCCTTCCTGATGGAGGATCTGTCCTTCAAGGGTCTGTGAATCTGCAACTGTGTGTGGCTCGCTATCGATCTTTCTGCAAGTGTGTAACAGTTTGTTGATCATTCAGTTTCTATACATGTATTGACTTTCTTTTTTGTGTTACAGATTCTTAAGAAGTTAATCAACCTCTTCTTCTCCCTGAAGGTATATCCTTCTAACAAATATTTTCATCTGTAACTTTGTGTAGTTTGATGTTCATCATTCTGCAACTCCTTAACAGGTAAGTGATCATTCAATGTCTATACATATATTGCCTTTTTGATGTCTTACAGGCTTTCAGGACCAATGGCTCCCCCCTTCCTGATGGTGTATACAGCCAACAAGCGTCTTTCCATTGCAACTGTGTGTGACTGGCTATCAATCTGTCTGCAAGTGTGTAACAGGTAGGTCATCATTCAGTTTCTATACATGTATTGACTTTCTTTTTTGTGTTACAGATTCTCAAGAAGTTCATCAACCTCTTCTTCTCGCTGAAGGTGTCTCCTCCAAATATTTTAATCTGTGTGAGGTTTGATGTTCATAATTCTACAACTCTGTAACAGGTAAGTGATCGTTCAGTGTCTATACATGTATTGCCTTTTTGTTGTCTTACAGACTTTCAGGACCAGTGGCCCTCCCCTTCCTGATGGTCCATACAGTCAACAAGGGTCTGTCCATTGCAACTGTGTGTGGCCCGCTATTAATCTGTCTGCAAGTGTGTAACAGGTAGGTCATCATTCAGTTTCTATACATGTATTGACTATCTTTTTTTGTCTTACAGGTTTTTCGGACAGCATGACCGCCTCCCTCCGTTCCTGATGTTGGATCTGTCCTTCAAGGGTCTGTGCATCTTCAACTATGTGTGAGTCGCTACTATCTGTCTGCAAGTGTGTAACAGGTTGGTGAGCATTCAGTTTCTATACATGTATTGACTTTCTTTTTTGTGTTACAGGTTCTCAAGAAGTCCATAAACCTCTTCTTCTCCCTGAAGGTGTATCCTTCTAACAAATATTCTCATCTGTAACTGTCTGTGGTTCGCTAACCATCATTCTGCAACTCTGTAACAGTTAAGTGATCATTCAGTGTCTATACATGTATTGCCTTTTTGTTGTCTTACAGGCTTTAAGAACCAACGGCTCCCACCTTCCTGTTGTTGCACACAGACAACAACGGTCTGTCCATTGCAACTGTTTGTGGTTCGCTATTAATCTGTCTGCAAGTGTGTAACAGGTAGGTCATCATTCAGTTTCTATACATGTATTGACTTTCTTTTTTGTGTTACACATTCTCAAGAAGTTCATCAACCTCTTGTTCTCCCTGAAGTTGTGTCCTTCTTACAGATATTTTCATCTGTAACTGTGTGTGGTTCACTGTCCATCATTCTGCAACTCTGTAACAGGTAAGTGATCATTCAGTGTCTATACATATATTGCCTTTTTGATGTCTTACAGGCTTTCAGGACCAATGGCTCCCCCCTTCCTTATGGTCCATACAGTCAACAAGGTTCTGTCCATTGCAACTGTGTGTGGCTCGCTATTAATCTGTCTGCAAGTGTGTAACAGGTAGGTCATCATTCAGTTTCTACACATTTATTGACTTTCTTTGTTTGTCTTACAGGTTTTTCGGAAAGCATGACCGCCTCCCTCCCTTCCTGATGGAGGATCTGTCCTTCAAGAGTCTGTGCATCTGCAACTGTGTGTGAGTTGCTACTATCTGTCTGCAAGTGTGTAACAGGTTGGTGATCATTCAGTTTCTATACATGTATTGACTTTCTTTTTTCTGTTACAGGTTCTCAAGAAGTCCATCAACCTTCCTCTCCCTGAAGGTGTATCCTTCTAACAAATCTTCTCATCTGTAACTGTCTGTGGTTCGCTAACCATCATTCTGCAACTCTGTAACAGGTAAGTGATCATTCAGTGTCTATACATATATTGCCTTTTTGATGTCTTACAGGCTTTCAGGACCAATGGCTCCCCCCTTCCTGATGGTCCATACAGTCAACAAGATTCTGTCCGTTGCAACTGTTTGTGGTTCGCTATTAATCTGTCTGCAAGTGTGTAACAGGTAGGTCATCATTCAGTTTCTATACATGTATTGACTTTCTTTGTTTGTCTTACAGGTTTTACGGACAGCATGATCGCCTCCCTCCCTTCCTGATGGAGGATCTGTCCTTCAAGGGTCTGTGCATCTGCAACTGTGTGTGGCTCGCTATTAATCTGTCTGCAAGTGTGTAACAGGTAGGTCCTCATTCAGTTTCTATACATGTATTGACTTTCTTTGTTTGTCTTACAGGTTTTACGGACAGCATGATCGCCTCCCTCCCTTCCTGATGGAGGATCTTTCCTTCAAGGGTCTGTGCATCTGCAACTGTGTGTGGCTCGCTATTAATCTGTCTGCAAGTGTGTAAAAGGTTGGTGATCATTCAGTTTCTATACATGTATTGACTTTCTTTTTTGTGTTACAGATTCTCAAGAAGTTCATTAACCTCTTCTTCTCCCTGAAGGTGTATCCTCCAAATATTTTAATCTGTAACTGTGTGAGGTTTGATGTTCATCATTCTGCAACTCTGTAACAGGTAAGTGATTGTTCGGTGTCAATACATGTATTGCCTTTTTGTTGTCTTATAGACTTTCAGGACCAATGGCCCTCCCCTTCCTGATGGTCCATACAGTCAACAAGCGTCTGTCCATTGCAACTGTGTGTGGCTCGCTATTAATCTGTCTGCCAGTGTGTAACAGTTAGGTGATCATTCAGTTTCTATACATGTATTGACTTTCTTTGTTTGTCTTTCAAGTTTTACGGACAGCATGATCGCCTCCCTCCCTTCCTGATGGAGGATCTTTCCTTCAAGGGTCTGTGCATCTGCAACTGTGTGTGGCTCGCTATTAATCTGTCTGCAAGTGTGTAACAGGTTGGTGATCATTCAGTTTCTATACATGTATTGACTTTCTTTGTTTGTCTTACAGGTTTTACGGACAGCATGACCGCCTCCCTCCCTTCCTGATGGAGGATCTGTCATTCAAGGGTCTGTGCATCTGCAACTGTGTGTGGCTCGCTATTAATCTGTCTGCAAGTGTGTAACAGGTAGGTCATCATTCAGTTTCTATACATGTATTGACTTTCTTTTTTGTGTTACACATTCTCAAGAAGTTCATCAACCTCTTGTTTTCCCTGAAGTTGTTTCCTTCTTACAGATATTTTCATCTGTAACTGTGTGTGGTTCGCTGTCCATCATTCTGCAACTCTGTAACAGGTAAGTGATCATTCAGTGTCTATACATGTATTGCCTTTTTGTTGTCTTACAGGCTTTCAGGACCAATGGCTCCCCACTTCCTGATGTTGCATACAGCCAACAAGGGACTGTCCATTACAACTGTGTGTGACTCGCTACTATCTGTCTGCAAGTGTGTAACAGGTTGGTGAGCATTCAGTTTCTATACATGTATTGACTTTCTTTTTTGTGTTTCAGGTTCTCAAGAAGTCCATAAACCTCTTCTTCTCCCTGAAGGTGTATCCTTCTAACAAATATTCTCATCTGTAACTGTCTGTGGTTCGCTAACCATCATTCTGCAACTCTGTAACAGTTAAGTGATCATTCAGTGTCTATACATGTATTGCCTTTTTGTTGTCTTACAGGCTTTAAGAACCAACGGCTCCCACCTTCCTGTTGTTGCACACAGACAACAACGGTCTGTCCATTGCAACTGTTTGTGGTTCGCTATTAATCTGTCAGCAAGTGTGTAACAGGTAGGTCATCATTCAGTTTCTATACATGTATTGACTTTCTTTTTTGTGTTACACATTCTCAAGAAGTTCATCAACCTCTTGTTCTCCCTGAAGTTGTGTCCTTCTTACAGATATTTTCATCTGTAACTGTGTGTGGTTCACTGTCCATCATTCTGCAACTCTGTAACAGGTAAGTGATCATTCAGTGTCTATACATATATTGCCTTTTTGATGTCTTACAGGCTTTCAGGACCAATGGCTCCCCCCTTCCTGATGGTGGATCTGTCCTTCAAGAGTCTGTGCATCTGCAACTGTGTTTGAGTTGCTACTATCTGTCTGCAAGTGTGTAACAGGTTGGTGATCATTCAGTTTCTATACATGTATTGACTTTCTTTTTTCTGTTACAGGTTCTCAAGAAGTCCATCAACCTTCTTCTCCCTGAAGGTGTATCCTTCTAACAAATCTTCTCATCTGTAACTGTCTGTGGTTCGCTAACCATCATTCTGCAACTCTGTAACAGGTAAGTGATCATTCAGTGTCTATACATATATTGCCTTTTTGATGTCTTACAGGCTTTCAGGACCAATGGCTCCCCCCTTTCCTGATGGTCCATACAGTCAACAAGGTTCTGTCCATTGCAACTGTTTGTGGTTCGCTATTAATCTGTCTGCAAGTGTGTAACAGGTAGGTCATCATTCAGTTTCTATACATGTATTGACTTGCATTGTTTGTCTTACAGGTTTTACGGACAGCATGATCGCCTCCCTCCCTTCCTGATGGAGGATGTGTCCTTCAAGGGTCTGTGCATCTGCAACTGTGTGTGGCTCGCTATTAATCTGTCTGCAAGTGTGTAACAGATTGGTGATCATTCAGTTTCTATACATGTATTGACTTTCTTTTTTGTGTTACAGATTCTCAAGAAGTTCATCAACCTCTTCTTCTCCCTGAAGGTGTATCCTCCAAATATTTTAATCTGTAACTGTGTGAGGTTTGATGTTCATCATTCTGCAACTCTGTAACAGGTAAGTGATCATTCAGTGTCTATACATGTATTGCCTTTTTGTTGTCTTACAAGCTTTCAGGACCAATGGCTCCCCACTTCCTGATGTTGCATACAGCCAACAAGGGACTGTCCATTGCAACTGTGTGTGACTCGCTACTATCTGTCTGCAAGTGTGTAACAGATAAGTCATCATTCAGTTTCTGTACATGTATTGACATGCTTTGTTTGTCTTACAGGTTTTTCAGACAGCATGACTGCCTCCCTCCGTTCCTGATGTTGGATCTGTCCTTCAAGGGTCTGTGCATCTTTAACTATGTGTGAGTCGCTACTATCTGTCTGCAAGTGTGTAACAGGTTGGTGAGCATTCAGTTTCTATACATGTATTGACTTTCTTTTTTGTGTTACAGGTTCTCAAGAAGTCCATTAACCTCTTCTTCTCCCTGAAGGTGTATCCTTCTAACAAATATTTTCCTCTGCAACTGTGTGTGGTTCGCTGTCCATCATTCTGCAACTCTGTAACAGGTAAGTGATCATTCAGTGTCTATACATATATTGCCTTTTTGATGTCTTACAGGCTTTCAGGACCAATGGCTCCCCCCTTCCTGATGGTCCATACAGTCAACAAGGTTCTGTCCATTGCAACTGTTTGTGGTTCGCTATTAATCTGTCTGCAAGTGTGTAACAGGTAAGTCATCATTCAGTTTCTATACATGTATTGACTTTCTTTGTTTGTCTTACAGGTTTTACCGACAGCATGATCGCCTCCCTCCCTTCCTGATGGAGGATCTGTCCTTCAAGGGTCTGTGCATCTGCAACTGTGTGTGGCTCGCTATTAATCTGTCTGCAAGTGTGTAACAGGTAGGTCCTCATTCAGTTTCTATACATGTATTGACTTTCTTTGTTTGTCTTACAGGTTTTACGGACAGCATGATCGCCTCCCTCCCTTCCTGATGGAGGATCTTTCCTTCAAGGGTCTGTGCATCTGCAACTGTGTGTGGCTCGCTATTAATCTGTCTGCAAGTGTGTAAAAGGTTGGTGATCATTCAGTTTCTATACATGTATTGACTTTTTTTTTTGTGTTACAGATTCTCAAGAAGTTCATTAACCTCTTCTTCTCCCTGAAGGTGTATCCTCCAAATATTTTAATCTGTAACTGTGTGAGGTTTGATGTTCATCATTCTGCAACTCTGTAACAGGTAAGTGATTGTTCGGTGTCAATACATGTATTGCCTTTTTGTTGTCTTATAGACTTTCAGGACCAATGGCCCTCCCCTTCCTGATGGTCCATACAGTCAACAAGCGTCTGTCCATTGCAACTGTGTGTGGCTCGCTATTAATCTGTCTGCCAGTGTGTAACAGTTAGGTGATCATTCAGTTTCTATACATGTATTGACTTTCTTTGTTTGTCTTTCAAGTTTTACGGACAGCATGATCGCCTCCCTCCCTTCCTGATGGAGGATCTTTCCTTCAAGGGTCTGTGCATCTGCAACTGTGTGTGGCTCGCTATTAATCTGTCTGCAAGTGTGTAACAGGTTGGTGATCATTCAGTTTCTATACATGTATTGACTTTCTTTGTTTGTCTTACAGGTTTTACGGACAGCATGACCGCCTCCCTCCCTTCCTGATGGAGGATCTGTCATTCAAGGGTCTGTGCATCTGCAACTGTGTGTGGCTCGCTATTAATCTGTCTGCAAGTGTGTAACAGGTAGGTCATCATTCAGTTTCTATACATGTATTGACTTTCTTTTTTGTGTTACACATTCTCAAGAAGTTCATCAACCTCTTGTTCTCCCTGAAGTTGTTTCCTTCTTACAGATATTTTCATCTGTAACTGTGTGTGGTTCGCTGTCCATCATTCTGCAACTCTGTAACAGGTAAGTGATCATTCAGTGTCTATACATGTATTGCCTTTTTGTTGTCTTACAGGCTTTCAGGACCAATGGCTCCCCACTTCCTGATGTTGCATACAGCCAACAAGGGACTGTCCATTACAACTGTGTGTGACTCGCTACTATCTGTCTGCAAGTGTGTAACAGGTTGGTGAGCATTCAGTTTCTATACATGTATTGACTTTCTTTTTTGTGTTTCAGGTTCTCAAGAAGTCCATAAACCTCTTCTTCTCCCTGAAGGTGTATCCTTCTAACAAATATTCTCATCTGTAACTGTCTGTGGTTCGCTAACCATCATTCTGCAACTCTGTAACAGTTAAGTGATCATTCAGTGTCTATACATGTATTGCCTTTTTGTTGTCTTACAGGCTTTAAGAACCAACGGCTCCCACCTTCCTGTTGTTGCACACAGACAACAACGGTCTGTCCATTGCAACTGTTTGTGGTTCGCTATTAATCTGTCAGCAAGTGTGTAACAGGTAGGTCATCATTCAGTTTCTATACATGTATTGACTTTCTTTTTTGTGTTACACATTCTCAAGAAGTTCATCAACCTCTTGTTCTCCCTGAAGTTGTGTCCTTCTTACAGATATTTTCATCTGTAACTGTGTGTGGTTCACTGTCCATCATTCTGCAACTCTGTAACAGGTAAGTGATCATTCAGTGTCTATACATATATTGCCTTTTTGATGTCTTACAGGCTTTCAGGACCAATGGCTCCCCCCTTCCTGATGGTGGATCTGTCCTTCAAGAGTCTGTGCATCTGCAACTGTGTTTGAGTTGCTACTATCTGTCTGCAAGTGTGTAACAGGTTGGTGATCATTCAGTTTCTATACATGTATTGACTTTCTTTTTTCTGTTACAGGTTCTCAAGAAGTCCATCAACCTTCTTCTCCCTGAAGGTGTATCCTTCTAACAAATCTTCTCATCTGTAACTGTCTGTGGTTCGCTAACCATCATTCTGCAACTCTGTAACAGGTAAGTGATCATTCAGTGTCTATACATATATTGCCTTTTTGATGTCTTACAGGCTTTCAGGACCAATGGCTCCCCCCTTTCCTGATGGTCCATACAGTCAACAAGGTTCTGTCCATTGCAACTGTTTGTGGTTCGCTATTAATCTGTCTGCAAGTGTGTAACAGGTAGGTCATCATTCAGTTTCTATACATGTATTGACTTGCATTGTTTGTCTTACAGGTTTTACGGACAGCATGATCGCCTCCCTCCCTTCCTGATGGAGGATGTGTCCTTCAAGGGTCTGTGCATCTGCAACTGTGTGTGGCTCGCTATTAATCTGTCTGCAAGTGTGTAACAGATTGGTGATCATTCAGTTTCTATACATGTATTGACTTTCTTTTTTGTGTTACAGATTCTCAAGAAGTTCATCAACCTCTTCTTCTCCCTGAAGGTGTATCCTCCAAATATTTTAATCTGTAACTGTGTGAGGTTTGATGTTCATCATTCTGCAACTCTGTAACAGGTAAGTGATCATTCAGTGTCTATACATGTATTGCCTTTTTGTTGTCTTACAAGCTTTCAGGACCAATGGCTCCCCACTTCCTGATGTTGCATACAGCCAACAAGGGACTGTCCATTGCAACTGTGTGTGACTCGCTACTATCTGTCTGCAAGTGTGTAACAGATAAGTCATCATTCAGTTTCTGTACATGTATTGACATGCTTTGTTTGTCTTACAGGTTTTTCAGACAGCATGACTGCCTCCCTCCGTTCCTGATGTTGGATCTGTCCTTCAAGGGTCTGTGCATCTTTAACTATGTGTGAGTCGCTACTATCTGTCTGCAAGTGTGTAACAGGTTGGTGAGCATTCAGTTTCTATACATGTATTGACTTTCTTTTTTGTGTTACAGGTTCTCAAGAAGTCCATTAACCTCTTCTTCTCCCTGAAGGTGTATCCTTCTAACAAATATTTTCCTCTGCAACTGTGTGTGGTTCGCTGTCCATCATTCTGCAACTCTGTAACAGGTAAGTGATCATTCAGTGTCTATACATATATTGCCTTTTTGATGTCTTACAGGCTTTCAGGACCAATGGCTCCCCCCTTCCTGATGGTCCATACAGTCAACAAGGTTCTGTCCATTGCAACTGTTTGTGGTTCGCTATTAATCTGTCTGCAAGTGTGTAACAGGTAAGTCATCCTTCAGTTTCTATACATGTATTGACTTTCTTTGTTTGTCTTACAGGTTTTACCGACAGCATGATCGCCTCCCTCCCTTCCTGATGGAGGATCTGTCCTTCAAGGGTCTGTGCATCAGTGTCTATACATGTATTACTTTTTTGTTGTCTTACAGGCTTTCAGGACCAATGGCTCCCCATTCTTGATGTTGCATACTGCCTACAACGGTCATTCCATTGCAACTGTGTGTGACTTACTACTATCTGTCTACAAGTATGTGACAGGTTGGTGAACATTCAGTTTCTATACATGTATTGACTTTCTTTTTGTGTTACAGATTCTCAAGAAGTTCATCAACCTCTTCTTCTCCCTGAAGGTGTATCCTTCTGACAAATATTTTAATCTGTAACTGTGTGTGGTTTGATGTTCATCATTCTGCAACTCTTTCACAGGTAAGTGATCATTCAGTGTCTATACATGTATTGCCTTTTTGTTGTCTTACAGGCTTTCAGGACCAATGGCTCCCCCCTTCGTGATGGTCCATACAGTCAACAAGGATCTGTCCATTGCAACTGTGTGTGGCTCGCTATTAATCTGTCTGCAAGTGTGTAACAGGTAGGTCATCATTCAGTTTCTATACATTTATTGACTTTCTTTGTTTGTCTTACAGGTTTTTCGGACAGCATGACCAACTCCCTCCCTTTCTGATAGTGGATCTGTCCTTCAAGGGTCTGTGCATCTGCAACTGTGTGTGGCTTAATCTGTCTGTAAGTTTGTAACAGGTTGGTGATCATTCAGTTTCTATACATGTATTGACTTTCTTTTTTGTGTTACAGATTCTTAAGATGTTCATCAACCTCTTCTTCTCCCTGAAGGTGTATCCTTCTAACAAATATTTTCATCTGTAACTTTGTGTGGCTCGCTGTCCATCATTTTGCAACTCTTTAACAGGTAAGTGATCATTCAGTGTCTATACATGTATTGCCTTTTTGTTGTCTTACAGGCTTTTAGGACCAATGGCTCCCCCCTTCCTGATGTTGCACACAGCCAACAAGGGTCTGTCCATTGCACCTGTGTGTGACTCGCTACTATCTGTCTGCAAGTGTGTAACAGGTTGGGGATCATTCAGTTTCTATACATGTATTGACTTTATTTTTTGTGTTACAGGTTCTGAAGAAGTCCATCAACCTCTTCTTCTCCCTGAAGGTGTATCCTTCTAACAAATACATTTTCATATGCAACTGTGTGTGGTTCGCTGTCCATCATTCTGCAACTCTGTAACAGGTAATTGATCATTCAGTGTCTATACATGTATTGCCTTTTTGTTGTCTTACAGGCTTTCAGGACCAATGGCTCCCACCTTCCTGATGGTGCATACAGTCAAAAAGTGTCTGTCCATTGCAACTGTGTGTGGCTCGCTATCAATCTGTCTGCAAGTTTGTAACAGGTAGGTGATCATTCAGTTTCTATACATGTATTGCCTTTTTGTTGTCTTACAGGCTTTTAAGACCAAAGGCTCCCCCCTTCCTGATGGTGCATTCAGCCAACAAGTGTCTGTCCATTGCAACTGTGTGTGGCTCGCTATCAATCTTTCTGCAAGTGTGTAACAGGTAGGTGATCATTCAGTTTCTATACATGTATTGCCTTTTTATTATGTTACAGGTTTTCAAGACCAATAGCTCCCCCCTTCCTGAAGGTGCATTCAGTCAACAAGTGTCTGTCTATTGCAAGTGTGTGTGGCTCGCTATCAATCTGTCTGCAAGTGTGTAACAGGTAGGTGATCATTCAGTTTCTATACATGTATTGCCTTTTTGTTGTCTTACAGACTTTCAGGACCAGTGGCCCTCCCCTTCCTGATTGTCCATACAGTCAACAAGGGCTGTCCATTGCAACTGTGTGTGGCTCGCTATTGATCTGTCTGCAAGTGTGTAACAGGTAGGTCATCATTTAGTTTCTATACATGTATTGACTTTCTTTGTTTGCCTTACAGGTTTTTCGGACAGCATGACCGCCTCCCTCCCTTCCTATTGGTGGATCTGTCCTTCAAGGGTCTGTGCATCTGCAACTGTGTGTGAGTCGCTACTATCTGTCTGCAAGTGTGTAACAGGTAGGTTATCATTCAGTTTCTATACATGTATTGACTTTATTTTTTGTGTTACAGGTTTTTAAGAAGTCCATCAACCTCTTCTCCCTGAAGGTGTATCCTTCATCATCAGGTCATCATTCAGTTTCTATACATGTATTGACTTTCTTTGTTTGTCTTACAGATTTTACAGACAGCATGACCGCCTCCCTCCCTTCCTGATGGAGGATCTGTCCTTCAAGGGTCTGTGCATCTCCAACTGTGTGTGGCTCGCTATTAATCTGTCTGCATGTGTGTAACAGGTTGGTCATCATTCAGTTTCTATACATGTATTGCCTTTTTGTTGTCTTACAGACTTTCAGGACCAGTGGCCCTCCCCTTCCTGATGGTCCAGTCAACAAGGGTCTGTCCATTGCAACTGTGTGTGTCTCGCTACTATCTGTCTGCAAGTGTGTAACAGATAAGTCATCATTCAGTTTCTGTACATGTATTGACATTCTTTGTTTGTCTTACAGGTTTTTCAGACAGCATGACTGCCTCCCTCCGTTCCTGATGTTGGATCTGTCCTTCAAGGGTCTGTGCATCTTCAACTATGTGTGAGTCGCTACTATCTGTCTGCAAGTGTGTAACAGGTTGGTGAGCATTCAGTTTCTATACATGTATTGACTTTCTTTTTTGTGTTACAGGTTCTCAATTAGTCCATTAACCTCTTCTTCTCCCTGAAGGTGTATCCTTCTAACAAATATTTTCATCTGCAACTGTGTGTGGTTTGATGTTCATAATTCTGCAACTCTGTCACAGGTAAGTGATCATTCAGTGTCTATACATGTATTGCCTTTTTGTTGTCTTACAGGCTTTCAGGACCAATGGCTCCCCCTTCCTGATGGTGCATACAGTCAACAAGGGTCTGTCCATTGCAACTGTGTGTGGCTCGCTATTAATCTGTCTGCAAGTGTGTAACAGGTAGGTCATCATTCAGTTTCTATACATGTATTGACTTTCTTTGTTTGCCTTACAGGTTTTTCGGACAGCATGACCGCCTCCCTCCCTTCCTATTGGTGGATCTGTCCTTCAAGGGTCTGTGCATCTGCAACTGTGTGTGAGTCGCTACTACCTGTCTGCAAGTGTGTAACAGGTTGGTGATCATTCAGTTTCTATACATGTATTGACTTTCTTTTTTGAGTTACAGGTCCTCAAGAAGTCCATCAACCTCTTCTTCTCCCTGAAGGTGTATCCTTCTAACAAATATTTTCATCTGAAAATAAGTGAACATTCAGTTTCTATACATGTATTGCCTTTTTGTTGTCTTATAGGCTTTCAGGACCAATGGCTCCCTCTCTTCCTGATGGTGCATACATCAGGAAGAGATCTTAACTTCAAGTCAACTGTGTGTGGCTCGCTATCTATCTGTCTGCAAGTGTGTAAGAGGTAGGTGGTCATTCAGTTTCTATACATGTATTTTCTTTTTTTTGTCTTACATGTTCATGACCCCATGAGCCCCTCCCTCCCTGACCATGCATCCAGCCACCACAGTCTGTCCATCTGCAGCTGTCTTGCTTGCTGTCTATTGTTCTGCAACTGCGTTAGAGTTAAGTGATCTTTCAGTTTCAAAACCCGTATTGACTTTATTTGTTGGCTTACAGGTTCTGAGGATGTCATTATCCCCTCCCTCCTTGATGGTGCATCTGTCCATCAAGGGTCCATCCATCTTCACCTGTGTATGGCTCACTGTCTATCTGTGTGCAACTGTCTAACAGGTAGGTGATCCCCATCCTGATGGTAGATGTGGCCAACAAGGGTCTGTCCTTCTGCAACTGTTTGTTTTTTGCTTTATATCGGTCTGCTTCTGTGTAACACATAGGTGATCATAACGTTTCTATATATGTATTTTCATTTTTTTTTGTGTTACAGGTTCATACCCCCCCCCCCCCCCCCCACGTAATGGTGGATCCCGGCAACAAGGTTCAGACTGTTGTCAGTCCACCAACTGCTCTCTACCAGTGATGAGCTCCACTGGTAGAGAGACCTCACTTCTGGTTCTGTGGTGGACCCTCTGCTCAGAACTCCATTAGGACATCTCCATCCCTACAGCCTGCAGCTAGGCCGAGAAATTAAGCAGCGCCTGTGCGAGGAGTGCAGCTGTCCCGCTCGGAGTATGGAGGTCCAGATCGCAGAGGTCTTCAGCTCACCAACTGGGACAAGCTTCGCCCCTCACTTTGAACTGGACACAAGCAGAGAGCCACTGCCTAAGCAGCCCAAGAGGAAAAGAAGGAGGCGAAGACACTGAGATCAGGAAAAGCAGCAAACATGACTTTTAACTCCTTTTTACTATTTTAACTACTTTTCTTCTTCTTCTTTATCTTTTTATTATTATTATTATTATTATTGTTATTATTATTGTTATTGTTGTGTACTTTTTTCCCTCATAACTGATGTACTGTCATGAACTTTGGCACAGAAATGTGCAATTGTGAAATATAAGATTAATAATAGAACTGTACATTTTACATTAGGGTTCACACCTTAATCTATAAACCTAGCTCTTTGTTACTTTTTTAACTTTTTATTTATTCTATTTATTGTTTTGTGTATTTTTCTCTTTTAGTATAATAATTGTTAACGGTCTGTTTTTTTTTTGTTACATGTCATACTTGTGTTGCTCTCACCAAGTAAAATTGTAACATAGTTGGCGGAATAAAGAGATTCTGAGATTTGGGGTTTACTGTGTAAAGTGGTCTGTTTTCATCTATTTCCAGAGGTGAAAAGTAACATTCCAACTTCTTTTATTACAGTAGTTTTAATAATGTATGAGGACATCACATATTTGGGTCTAGGTCATCTTCATTCATCTTTAATCAATTTCAAATGCATTAATAAAAGTCGATTAATCATCAGCTGCCAACAATGCCTCCCAAAACCTGTTAAATCTCTACTTTTTCAAACTAAGGATTAAATCTAATTAAATCTAAACTGGTTTATGCTTGTCTGGTTTGCTAGTGTATGCTATTTTTATCTAGAAGGGCAGTTTCTCAAAGGTTTATAGTCTTTGCGATGCTCTTATACTATAACACCTGCTGGTGCGAGGTGCGTTCCACTGATGTGTCTCTGTGCATTTTCACCAATTAAATAGTAAATAAGCCTGTTAAAGAATTGATTGTCCATAAAATACTCTTATGAATTATTCACACTGGATTATGAATTCTTTCTAGAAAACAAGCAGTACATTCTATTACACCAAATACAATAATAATTAATAAATACAATAAATGAAAGTCTAAATTAACTAAAATAATTACAATCACTTGTTAGTGTTACTTTTATGGTAATAGAAGGGAAGTGGTATTTTGAGGAAACAATATTTTGTAGACAACAGTAAACAATTATTTAATATTTAAATTTACTTTTGGTATTATATTATAAATGGATTATTCTATTATATATTTTCATTATGTAATATAACATTCTAATATTGTTTTTATAAGCACAGTCTATACTTACCTGAAATATCGAGAGTCTCAACACCCAACTGAATGACAGGTGGAAGAAGCGCCATGTAGCGATTATTATATGTCAGTAACAGCTTCCTTGTATAAAGACTCAGTGCTTCTAGGTGTAAGTAGGTCAGACGGGCCGGTGCCGCGACACCTCTACCCCCCCCCCCGACTGTCCCATTGGTTAAAATATTGCACATGATAAATTGCCCATCTTCACACAGCTGTCATACTTATATGCCAGATTAAAATTTATGGAAAGATATTAATTGATCTTTACTGAGATGTTTTTATCTGAATAAAGTTTTGCTTTTATCATTTATAAATTATAATTTTGAACAGCTTCATATGGTCTATATGAAGCTGTTCAAAATTGTAATTTATAAATGATTCATCATTTTTATACAGATAACAGCTCTCACTGGAACACAGAACAGAGGAAAACAACTCAACACACTTTTAATCAACAATTATAAGACTTCAGTGGTTAAAAATATTTGAATGTTTTTTCTGGTCTTTCAGGTCTTTTAATATTTAATTACTAAAGCAGAAGAAATCCTTACATTAATTAATAAGAAAAAAATGTAATTGTAATTGTTTTGAACTCCAAAGCGTCTGAACAAAAGACATCTAAAATACAAGAGGGTCTCTGGTAATTCTTGTTCCTCCAGCAGCAGCAGAGTCACTGGGTCAAACGAAACGAGCCTCTCATTTCTTTTATGATTGATACAGTCAGTTACAGATTCTGGCCGCTAGACGGCGACAAAGCCAAGTCAGTCAAGTCAAGTCAAATTTATTTGTATAGCGCTTTTTACAACTGTTGTCGTCACAAAGCAGCTTTACATAATTATTACTTAATAAAGAACAGAGACAGAGAAGAAAGAAGAAATAACATGAAGCGTCAAAGACCCCCGTGAGCAAGCCAACGGCGACAGTGGCAAGGAAAAACTCCCTCAGAGCTGGAGGAAGAAACCTTGGGAGGAACCAAGACTCACAAGGGGGACCCATCCTCCTCTGGCCAGACTGTTTTAAACATTAATGATAAAAATTACCAAACCAGGTACAACAGAAAGTTAATAGTTGTGATATTAATAGTGTCAGACAGGCACGAGTCCATCTAGGTTTCAGCACGGCCACCAAACAGGCAGCAGCGGCTGGCGGGTGAGCCATGGGTGGTGGCGGGTTGGGGGGGACCCGCTGGCTGGACTGGTAGGTGGCAGCTGGTTAGATGCAGGTAGAGGGGACCTCAGCGGGCAATCTTCCTGCAGATCGGGCTGGGTGGCCATTTACTCGGGGAAGGTAAAGAGAGAGAAGTTAGTTCTAAGAGGAATTTTATGGAGTGCAGAGAATGTTGATCATCAGCATCTGGGTATGTCTGATGACTCCGGCAGGTCTGATTATCACAGCATAATTAAAAGGAGAGAGCCAGAAGGTAACACGGACACGGGCGTACCCTGAGAACACCAGCATCTATCTGCTCCACCGTCAACAAACCTGAGTGATCGCGTGTAAGCAGCGAGACGACAGCTCCAGCATCTCAGAGTACTACAATTCCCTGGGTCCGCGAACCCCTGGACCTGCAGCCCTTATCTAAGAAACATTAATTACCAAAAGCTAAACTAAACATATAAGTTTTCAGTTTAGATTTAAAGATTGAGACTGTGTCTGAGTCCCGAACATTATCTGGAAGGTTATTCCAGAGCTGGGGGGCTTTATAGGAAAAGGCTCTTCCCCCTGCTGAGGTTTTCAGAATTTTGGGAACGCGTAAGAGGCCAGCACCCTGAGATCTAAGTAGTCTTGATGGTTCGTAATATACTATAAGATCCTGCAGGTACTCAGGAGCGAGGCCATGTAGGGCTTTATATGTTAATAAAAGAATTTTGTATTCAATACGGAATTTAACTGGGAGCCAATGAAGTGCTGATAGAACTGGACTGATATGGTCAAATTTTCTAGTTTTAGTAAGGACCCTGGCTGCAGCATTTTGCACCAGCTGAAGTTTATTGAGGTTCCTGCTGGAACAACCTGACAGTAACGCATTACAGTAATCTAGCCTTGAGGTAATAAAAGCATGTACTAGCTTTTCTGCGTCTTGTAGTGATAAGGAGTTTCTTAGTTTGGAGATGTTCCTAAGCTGCATAAAGGCTGTTCTACTAATATTAGCTATATGTTGCTCAAATGATAAATCTGAGTCGAATGTGACGCCAAGATTTTTAGCTGCTAAACCAGGAATGATGGGAGAATCTGCCAAGTCTAACATTAAGTCTGATAGTTTATTTCTAGAGTCTTTTGGACCTAAAAGGAGAACTTCGGTTTTGTCACTGTTAAGGAGAAGGAAGTTATGTGACATCCAGAGTTTTATATCCTTTACACAGTCCTCCATTTTCTGTAGTCTAAATTTATCGTCAGGTTTGGCTGATATATAGAGCTGTGTGTCATCTGCATAGAAGTGGAAATTAACGCCATGTCTGCTTATAACTGAGCCCAGTGGTAACATGTATAATGTAAATAATAGTGGTCCTAAAATTGAGCCTTGCGGAACTCCATATCTTACTTCTGTGTAGTTTGAAGATAAATCATTTATCTTTACAAATTGGAAGCGTCCCGTTAGATATGACTGGAACCATGATAGGGCTGTCCCTGTGATTCCAACCATTTTCTCTAATCTTTCTAGTAATATAGAATGATCTATTGTATCAAAGGCTGCACTAAGGTCTAGTAGGACTAATAAAGATACGTAGCCTTGATCAGAGGCAAGAAGGAGATCATTCGTAATCTTCACTAGGGCTGTCTCTGTGCTGTGATTGAGTCTAAATCCAGACTGGAATTTCTCATACATGTCATTTTTACTCAGGTATAAGCAGAGTTGTTGGGCCACAGCTTTTTCTAATATCTTAGATACGAATGTTAAGTTTGAGATGGGTCTATAATTAGATAATACGCTAGGATCAAGATTTGGTTTTTTGATTAAAGGTTTTATAACTGCTATTTTAAGGGTTTGGGGTACATGCCCAAGGCTAAGGGATGAATTTACAATTGTTAAAAGAGGTCCGATTATAATTGGGAGAATTTCTTTTAGCAATTTAGAGGGAATCGGGTCGAGTGTACATGTTGTACAATTAGCTGAGGATATAATTTTTTCTAGTTCTGGCTGTGGAAGTGGGTAGAAGGCTTCCAGCCTTTGTTCTACAACTAAGTTTTGTTCTAAAGCAACTACATCGGGTGACGGCCATGTTTGATTTAATAAGCAGGGTTGGATTTGTTGTCTAATATTTTCTATTTTATTATTAAAATAGTCCATAAAAACATGACTAGTTAAAGATGTTGGGATCTGGGGTTGAGTATCTGCCTGGCTTTTAGTAAGTTTAGAGATCTCATTAAAAAGAACTCTGGGATTGTTTTTGTTTTTCTCGATCAGCGAGGCCAGATACGCTGAGCGAGCTTTAATGAGTGCCTTTCTATACTGACTAAGGCTGTCCTTCCACGCAGAGTGGAACACCTCTAGTTTGGTCGTCCGCCATTTACGCTCTAGTTTCCGCACTGTTTGTTTTAAGGTACGAGTTTGATCACTGTACCACGGTGCAAGCCTTTTTTGCCTCATCATTTTATTTTTGAACGGTGCTACTTTGTCTAAGGTTGATCGGAGGGTATTCTCTAGATCGTTTGTTAATTTGACGAGCTCCGTTTGGTCTGACGGAGTGTAAGCTAAGGTCGATAGGGGTGGGAGATTTTTAGTAAACTGTACAGTTGTCATTGGTGTTATTGTGCGTTTTAGGCAGTGTTGGGGAGAAGAATTTACATTTTGCCTTAGATGTAGCTCAAAGGAGATTAGATAATGATCTGATATCACTGAGCTTTGAGGTAGAATATTTAGCTGATCAATGCTAACACCCAGGGTCAGGACTAAATCTAGGGTATGATTACAGTAATGTGTGGGTCCAGTTATGTTTTGTATAATGCCGACAGAATCTAAAATTGATACAAACGCCTTTGTTAATGGATCGTCTGCTTTTTCAAAGTGAATATTAAAATCTCCTACTATTATAACTTTGTTGCTGCACACTGCCAAGTCTGCAGCAAAATCACTAAATTCTTTTAAAAATTCAGAGTAGGGCCCTGGAGGCCTATAAATATTAATCAGTGAGAAAACATTTTTATTTGTGGCTGGATTTGATATATTAATGTAGATAAGCTCAAAAGAAGTGAAGGTGTTACAGTGTTTTTGAATAATCTCTAGTGTATTCTGATAGATTATACATACTCCACCTCCTCTGCCTGATAATCTAGGGCTATGTACATATTTATAGCCTGCGGGGGTGGCTTCATTTAGTGCTATATATTGATCAGGTCTAATCCAGGTTTCGGTGAGGCAGAAAACATCTAGTTTCTGATCACATATAATTTCATTCACGATCACTGCTTTTGAGGATAGTGATCTAATGTTAAGTAGACCGAGCTTTAGGTCTGAGGTGCTGCTGTTATCGTTGAAATGAGAGATTTTAACACTGATTAAAGTATTAAAACGAGCTGATCTAGATGTTCTACGTTTGGGTTTAATTCGGGGCACAGACACAGTCTCAATACAGTGAAACCTGGGTGACGCCTCAAAGCAGCTCGCAGACGGTCGGTTTAGCCTGTCTGTCTGCGGCCTGGTCTCGGCTCTGGATTGTCAGCAGCCTTTTACACTCCTCTGCCGACTAACTAGCAGACTATGGGCTATGCTGCACGAAAGTAAGGCAGCACCCTCCCGCGTGGGGTGGACACCATCCCTACCTAAAAAACCAGGCTTGCCCTCAAACTTTGACCAATTATCTATGAAGCCCACATGATTTTCGGAACACCACTTGGACATCCAGCGGTTCAGCGCTGTGAGTCGGCTGTAGGACTCAGCGCCGCGCCTCATTGGGATGGGACCAGAGCAAATTACGGCATCGGACATAGTCTGGGCCAGTTTAACCACCTCTTTAATATTATCCATAGTTATTTCTGACTGCCGCAGACGGATATCATTGGCCCCTACATGAATAACTATCCTAGAATATCTCCTGTTTGCTAGCCGCTTAAGGTTGCCGCTAATGTCCGGCGCTCTGGCTCCCGGTAAACAGCTAACGGTCACTGCTGGAGCCCCTAAAGGACTAGCTATCTTCACGTGTCGAACAATAGAGTCTCCTATGACCAGAGCACTGTGAACAGGCTCCTCAGCGGGTGTTTCGCTGAGCGGGGCAAACCTGTTTGACACGCGAATCGGGGGGGGAGCGTGGTGTTCCGGTGGGCTAGCTTCGGCCTTTGCGCTAGCATTAGCCTTAGCTTTCCGGCTATGCCGCCGAGACGTCACCCATTCGCCCCGCTGTGAGGGCTCTAACGCCGGAGTGGGGGGGGTGCTAGCTCTCCCTGAGGCAACGGGGGGCAACTCTTGCTCTCTATCCTTCAGTAACCCCAAGATGCACACCTCTAACTGGTCCACCTTTTCCACCAGAGAGCTAACTAACTCACATTTAGTGCAAACACTATCATTATCACTAGCGGTGGGAAAAGGGTCTAGACTAAACATGCCACACTTCTCACACTCAAAAAGCCCAGCAACAGCCATAATAAAATACAAACTTACCGCTTTCAGCTGATTTAGGCACCGAAATAAAGTTGTTGTTGTGGGGTACTCCGCTTTTTTAATAAACCTGTGGACTGTAAACACAATCTAAAAGCAGTTACGAGGAAAAGCGCTAGAAAGTGATAGAAAGCAGAAAGAACAAACTAAACACGGAGACAGTGATTCCTCCAAGGACCGGGTCTGGAGTAAGGATTTCCCACAAGCGTTAGCGGTAGCTCCAAGCGTTAGCGGTCATCAAAGCGCCAATTACACGGGTGTTACTCCAGTAAGGGCAGACATATGTTTGTCGTAGCATCTCTGCTCGTTTCTGGTAAACATGTTATTTATAACTATATATTCAGTGCCAGCATTTAATAATTGAAAAACATCTGTTAAAAGCCATCACTGTTAATACATTTAAATTCATGTAAAATCATTGATTGAATAATTCAATATCAGTATAATTTAAAAATGTTAAAAATGATAAACACTGTGAGGGGAAAATACAGCGCTGATGTAATGTGGTTAAGTGACCAGCAGATGGCAAATATACCGTTTAATATCAGACTGAGTTAAACCTGTGTTAAAAGACCAGCAGCTGGAAAGCTCCAGTAGAAATCCTGATTTAATGATCATATAAATGATCAGGACAGACGAAGAGGTTCGTTAAGCAGGGTGACCAGACGCCCTCTTTTTACCGGACATGTTTTATTTCACATCTGTGTCTCTTTCTACAGTCACTACTCAGTCTGTGTGCGGATTTATACACTGGAGTTTAATATTAGAGAACAACACACAATTTCCTAAATGTCAAGGTCACAATGTAGTCCTATGTGAATTTATCCTAACAGGAGTGAGCAGTATTTTAAACATATTTCATGAGTTGCATATATTCTAATGCACAGTATAAAAACGTAAATGAGGTATTTGAAAAAGAACACTGATCAAAATTAGAGAAAACTCTCAGACACCTGCAAATTGTTGGTGTTGATCTGGCACGTGGTGCTAATTTCCTTAATTATCTGACAAACCCTATTTAACTGGCAGCATAACTTTCCTGTTTTCACTGACTTTGCAAGATGGAAGGCCGTTCCAAAGTGACTGAAACCCTCCGTCAGCAGGTTGTCAAGATGAAGGCCAAAAGGGAGATCAGCCATAGCAAGAGAAGTTGGTCGTTCCAAGTCTGTGATTTCTAGAATACTGCATCTTTACAACACCACAAACTCATTCAAGCCCCCCAAGAAGGCTGGTCGTCCACGAAAGACAAATGCAAGAGAGGACAGGATAATGCGGAGAATCTCCATGGGCAATCGGTTCAGCACTGCAGCTGGAATTGCTCAGCAGTTCAATGTTTACAAGCATTTGGACTGAAATCCCACTCTGCAGTGACCAAACCTCTCATTAGCAGAAAGAATCAAAAGGCTAGATTAACCTTTGCTGAGGAGCATGTTGTGTGGACAGAGGAAAAGTGTTCCAGAGTTCACTTTAGTGATGAAAGCAAGTTTCATTTATTTGGGTCTGATAGGAAACATTATGTTCGTTGACAAGCTGGGGAAAGACTGAACCCAAAGTGTGTAAAGAAGTCAGTGAATGGTGGAGGAGGAAATGTCATGGGTTGGGGAATGTTTTCAGCAGCAGGAGTTGGGCCTCTCATACAGCTACATGGCAGAGTGAATGCAAGTGTGTATCAGAACCTTCTTCAACAACACGTGGTTCCTTCCTTGCATTTGTCACTCAATCAGCCAGCAATTTTCATGTACATCTACATGTACCACATGTACAGGGGTCTACAGCAACCACTGGTCAAACTGCTTCTCACCACAGTAGATTGGCCACAGCCTAAAACACAAATGTAAATAAACACAAATGAGTTTGTCTGTATCTGAGTTTTTTTATTTTATTTATGAATTTGTTTATATATTTTACATTGACATGAATCTGAGAAACTTAAGTAAACGGTGGTAAAAGTAAAACTTTGTTTTTAATTATTTTACTTGACACTCAAGTTGGACTGGAAGGAGATGATTTGGCCCTGTAAGCAGAGTAAGGCTATTTATTAATTTGTTAAATGAGTAAATGTACATGCTTTAATGTTCATAAACAAACTTGCTTAAGATATTAAACATTACATATTAATGTCCTTCTCTTACTAAAATGACAAGTTACATGTTTTTATAAAGCACATTTAAACACTGCTTAAGCGAATTACACAGATAATAAAAGTAACACACACACACACACTCTATCACTGTCATTGTCCAGTTAAGCAAAAAAACAGCATGTGCCGTGTTATACCGGTTCACATAGTGTGAGTGCACCGTTACGTTTCCCTTCAAAACAGAACTAACTGGGGTTATTGTAGTGACTGTGCTCCCACATTGGTGGGGATTTAAGCTGAACTTCTTTTCTGTGTCATTCATGTTTAATTTTTTGGAATATATTTACTTCTTGATGTTAAATTTATTTTAAAGATTACGTCTCCGCTCTGGCTCGCTTCGTTCATCTCCCTCTTATTTATTAATTTTTTCCAGAGTAGACAAAGTGCCGCAGGTAACATAAGCGGATATGACCTGATATGACAAGGCGAGTAACACATACATCGTGCGACACAACGAATCCATAATGAAATTCGTTGCCAACACTTTTAATAATCGATTATTATCAATTTTATAGATTCGATGTAGCAGCTCTAATGCAGACATTTGCTCCAAGTCAGCCGTTTTGTAGGTACTAGTGTCCTTCTGAAGCCGTACTGGTCTGCAGAGGAATGATTCCTTGAATTTTGAAACTAAAATACGAATGTTTAATTATTATTGTTAATTATTTTGCACAGTTTAAAATATGACTATTTTTTGCATCTAAATTTACCATTTCTGTACAAGATGTTAAGGTTGTATAGAGGCCAAACCTTAATCCACTGCATTCAACCGATACTCACTTCATAATCAATGCTAAACGAGTCTGCTTTCATTAAAGCTTTCTCTTCTTTTAAGCATATCATGAGTTTTAACTCTTTAAACAGTTTAAGAACTAGAGCTCAAGCTGTATGCACCTCTCCTCAGCCGTGCCGCAGAAGACTGGTGTTCTGCCGATTTGTGCTACCCATCCAAATGTGATCTGCGCAAGCGCGGACCCACAACCCACCAACAAATGCTTTCATGTGTTTTTTATGATAAATCAGTTTTTCTCACGTGCAAAATACAATCTCAGCAGACATGTAGAAAGTACTAGAGACCCAGACTTGAGTAAAAGTACAAGTGCTCTATCAAAAAAGTGAATTGAGTAGAAGCAGAAGTGTCTTTAAGCTCCAGACTTAAGTAACTACATGCAATACTTAAGTACTTCCACTTAAGTACTGAAAGTAAAAGTACAGTATTGTGTTCTGTAGTTCTTACAGAAAGCAGTCAAAAGTCTGAGTATCAGTGTTTTTATTATTTCAAATGCTCAGACGTAAGGACTGTCACAGTTCCTCTGGCTGTAGTAGAAGGACAGAACTGTAGAAGACGGAGTTCATGAACACGAGTCTTCAGTTAACTCTCTAAACAAACTCGCCCAAAAGAGAGAAAGCTGAACAGAACTGACTCAACCTGCCACATACAAGAGTTTCACCTGTAAAAGCAGTGAGGAGAGCAGCTTAAAACCCTGAGCTTCACTCTCTGTAAACTAGACTACAGCTAAAAGATCTCTGGCCATTCGGCTACATACGAGTATTTGAAGGTGGGGAAGGTGGTGTTTCTTCTAGTGGTTCTTCCATCTCGGAATAAACTACAGAGCTCTAGCATTAGTGTCCTCACTGCAGCTGCAGCACATAAACATCTAACGGAGTAAAAGTATTAAACTCATCCAAAATATGTAGTGAAGTAAAAGTGGAAGTAGGAGATAAAATAATCCTCCAGTAGATACAGATACAGTATTTTAGTACTTAAGTACAGTACTGAAGTAGTTCTACTTCATTACTATATATCTCTGAATCTGAGGATTTACTTGGGTGTTAATATATATAAATATATAAAAATGATTTCTTATTACCTCTGTTAGCTCATATTTACACTGACATGGTCATTTACACTCTCCTGCTGAGAGCGTTCTCTCATATAATGATTTTAGTCTATCATCATTTCCTACTTACTGATGTATTTAGGCAGCTTTACCTGTAAATATACACTATGGTAACATTGACAGAAAACGTGATCCATGCACAAACCGTTCCTGGTTAGTGTGAGAAACATGAGTGATGACATCAACAAATATTTTTCATTTAACTAAATTTAAAACTAACCTTAGTTGTTGCACCCAGACCTTGCAGAATAGTGTAAAATAGTGTGTATTTATGTGTATAAATTCTGGATTTGAATGTGTGTATCATATACTATATAATAAAAGTCACTTGACTTGATTTAGGTAAGCAGCCACTGAATCTTGATCATGATAATATTGTTAATGGTGATAATTCTGCAGATGAGGATCATTTGTCAGCCTGATAATGTCTCTGTCTGTCTGTCTGTCTGTCAGTACACACAGTGACGAGGCAGGTGCAGGGACCCTGTCAACAGATCAGTGAAATGTGAGTACACACACACACACAGACTAGCTTTCATCCAGCGTACCACCATCATCATCAGTGTATGTTCAACAGGGTAAAGTTAGTTAAAGGTTTTGGATTGGAATTAGGTTTATGAGAAGTGTTATGCTTTATTTTATAGGTGTTTGAGCTGTAGGATAAGTGAGACTCGTGCACTATATGGACAGAAGTATTGGGACACCTGCTCATTCATTCTTGATGCTGTTTTATTGGATTGACTGTCTCTACTGTCTAGGGAAGGCTGGAGACAGCTTACTAGATTTTGGAGCATTGCTGTAAGGATTTGATTGCATTCAGCAAGAAGAGCGTTGGTAAGGTAAGTGTTAATCACCACCCCAACTTATTCCGAAAGTATTGGATGAAACACCATTAATCATTCCAGAGAATGTGTTTGAGCGGTGGCGCAGTGGAACTGTGGAATGCCACAGCTCAATACTGGGGGGCTTTATACCCCTCTGCCCCATGACTGGCATTAAGCAGCATGGTGCCAATGTGTGAATGCTCCAGAGAGTCCTATGCTGTTGGCACTACTTCTCTACAAAGACTAAAGTGTGTGCATTTGCATATATGTGCAATGGGTGCAATTTAAAGTAGCTGAATGCATTCATTAGAAGGGGTGTCCACAAACATTTGGGCATATAGTGTGGGTTAAGTAAAAGGGTTTGCAAGTAGTTTTAGACAACCCAAATTTTACAAATATTTTTACAGTAAAATGTTACAATATCTGCAGTTTATTGAACAATTCTTCATGCAGCTCATGATTAAACATCTGAGAGAAAAAGTACATTTATTTACAAGAGAAGTGATCATTAAAAGTGCAGTGGTTGAATGTTGAGGGAGGATCATGGTAGAAGGGGTTCTAGGTTGTGCTGGTGTGTGATTTACCTGCTGAGGAGTACTGACAGACTTGGAGATGCAGCTGTAAGTGTGGACCAGCCTGGAGCTCAACACCTGTATTGAAATGTTTGGAGCTTTGGGCTTAGAAGGTCTACTTTTAGCTGCAGACACTTCCTCCAAGTACTTCAGCCGTCTAGTAGGTACTTATTTTCTTCCTGAGGCCGTACTGACCTGCAGAGGAACGATTCCTCAAATCCTGAAACTAAAATATGTATATTTAATAATTATGTACAGTTAAAATATTAGTCACATTTATTAAAAATACACCTCAGAAGATAAATGTACCATTTCTGTAGGAAATAAATCTTGCTTTTGTTAAAACAACCCTAGAGGAGCAGATCTGTGATACTCATCACACAGGTTTCTACAACAGCTTGCACTGCTAATGACAGAAAGAACAGAAAAACCAGAGGAAGCTGAAAGTGTGGAAGGCGATGCCAAGGCCCCGCTCATTTGTGTGACTACTTTTTTCAGATCCCCTGAGGTGGTGTACTGAAGCTAAATAACACACATTCAGTCACTGTCCAAATACTTATGACCCTGCTTGTATTTAGATTGTATTTAAATCAGCCCAACATTCTAAGCTCTAATGTTTATCTAATGTTGGTCTTGTCCATGGTTAGGTTTGGAGTCTGACTGTTTGAGGCTGTGGACAGGCGTCTTTTATACCGATAACAAGGTCAAACAGGTGGCATTAATACAAGTAATGAGTGGAGGACAGAAGAGCTTCCTAAAGAAGAAGTTACAGGTCTGTCAGAGACAGAAATCCTGCTTGTTTGTGGGTGACCAAATACTTATTTTCCACCATAATTTACAAATAAATTCTTTCAAAAATCTACCATCTGATTTCCTGGATTTTTTCCTGGCCAGACCTGAAGGGATGAACACTCGCAGAGATGGAAATCGAAGCAAGATACTTTATTAACCGAATACAAAACAACGGAATCCGAAAAATAAAGTGCAGCAACATGAGCAAAACCATGAACAGAACCAAAACGCAACAAATCAGATGGCAAAAAAAAAAAACTGGGGCTGGGAGGAGCAGGGAGCTCCTCCCAGAAACGAGGGGGTGAACTAAAGGGGTATAAACACAAAGCCACAAGCCTCGCTTGGGCAGAGGGGGGAGATACAAAACTAAGGACAGAGCCGAGCTCTGTGTACAAACAAAGGTAGCTGGGGAACCAGCTGCCAGACCAGAAAACAAGGCCAACCTAATCTGAACCTACTGCCTAGAACTTGGGTCACCATGGAACATGAGCAGGAAGCGAACGTACCTGGCTTGCCTCAGAGTTGGATGGAGAATCTCTCCTAAACATGGGCCGCAAAACTAGAGCTGACCTGAACACGGCGGTAACGTGTGAGGAATCCCCGAGCGTCACAGGGATTCCAGTAGAGTCAATTCACGGCAGTGAACAAAGGGAACTACGCTCCTTTAGTACTCCCAGTCCCAGGTGAAACACATGAACAATGAATCAACACAAATGAACAGAAACAAACAGAAAGTCCTTATTATTATTATTACTATTATTATTTAATATCTTTTAATTATAATAATATTATTTTTGAACGTCCAGTGAACAGTTTAAACTCACCCGGCATATCGAGAGTCTCTACACCCAACTGAATGACGTGTGGAAGAATCGCCATCTAGCGATCATTATATGTCAGTAACAGTAACATTATATGTCATTATATGTCAGTAACAGCTTCCAGTGGTGACAGTGGTGGCTCAGCGGTTAGAGCGCCGGGATATCGATAACAGGGTTGTGGGTTCGATTCCCGGGCTCGGCAAGCTGCCACTGTTGGGCCCTTGAGCAAGGCCCTTTACCCTCTCTGCTCCCCGGGCGCTGGAGTTGGCTGCCCACCGCTCTGGGTGTGTGTGTGTACTCACTGCCCCTAACACATGTGTGTGTGTGAGTGTGTGTTCACTACCAGATGGGTTAAATGCGGAGGACCCATTTCGCTGTACAGTCCACACTGTACAGTGACAATTACGTGCACCTTTACCTTTAAAGACTCGCTTCCCGGCGCTTCTCGTGACATTCAAGGTGAGATGGTAAATATTTGTTGTCATTCCTTGTTTAACATTTTCTATATTTAATTTAACATAAAATACATCTCATATGAGGGGTTAGGTTGGGTGGTGTGAGGAGTTTAATTGAACCCTACGCCACTGTTTCCTTAAACTAGAAGCTGAGTGAATATTTACTGCTGGAAGGTCTAATTTACACTGAAGAGTGATATCATTTTCCTTTATGCTTTAAAAATGAAATTCTTAAAAAAAAAATTATTCAGTCTTTATTACACACTGTGCTGTAATGGCTCCCGCGAGCTTAAGACTCTCCACAGGGGGCGCCATTAGCACACAACTAGCTCTGTTTGAGTCGATTCTGCGCATGCGTGGACCAATCATTTTTACAGTTTGTGTTTTGTGTTTTTCATGATAATTCTGTTTTTCTCGCTGCTTCATGCAATCTCCGCTTACTGTTAGTATTTGCTAGAGTGTAAAAGTGTAAACTGTGATTAAAAAAATAAAAGTAATAAAAAACGATTTCTTATCGTTTTTTATTAATCTCATTGTTACCTCATTATTATTACTGTCATATAGTCACTAACACTATATCTCTCATATACTTCTGCTGGGAGCATTCTCTGATATGATGCTTTTAGCCTGTAGAAATATCCCACCTACTGGTTTATTTAGGCACATTTACCTTCATAAATAAACACAAGGCTGCACAACTCGACCGGACCGCCATCGTCTGCATACTGATTATCATACAGGCGTCTCTGCCATCAATGAAGATAGGGTACAAACTACATCCTCAGAAGATAAATGTACCATTTCTGTAGGAGATGTTCCCAAATAAATCTTGCTGTTGGTAAAACAACCATTGAGGAGCAGATTGTGGTACTCATCATCCATAAGGAGCTGAAGGTCTGGACAGCGATGCCAAGGTTCCTATTTTCCTGTTATTTAAACAATTATTTTTTAAACCAGATATGAACCAATTATGGTTACCTGGTGGATTTGATTGCATTCTGCGACAACAGCTTTAGTGAGGTCAATATATTGGTTGATCACCCCACCTAATCATCCCCAACTCTCCAACCCATCTCTAAAGTTTTGAATGAAGCACCATCCATCATTTCAGAAAACACAGTTCCACTGCTCCACAGCTCAATCTAACCTACAGGGGCTAGACAAGCTGTGCGTGTGTGCATTTGCACATCTGTGTCAGCAATGGGTGCAACATAAAGTAACTGAAAGCATTGTTTAGAAAGGTTGTCCACAAATATTTGGACTTAGTGTAAGTTAAGTGAAACGCTTGGTAGGTTTGAAAGTAGGTTACTCTCAGACAACCCTGAAAAAAGTGCAGTGGTTGAATGTTCTTCACCTCAGGCATCAGCTCTCCACTGGTGTCCAGTTCAATGTGGAGAGTGAAGCTTGTCCCGGTGGCCTCAGTGATACAGACCAGAACTTCCACACTCTGTTGGGCAGCGGATCTTCTCCCATAGACACTGAGCAGCCCAGGACCAGAGGACCGGAGAGTGATCCATACTGAGGCCATGGAACAGCAGGGAGGTCTCTCCACCAATGAAGCTCGTCTCTGGGACTGAATCAGGAGCAGTGGGTGTTCTGAAGGCAGTCTGAATCAAGAAGCACAGCAAGAAGATTCAGAACCTGATTTCTGAACATCTTCAGTTGAGTCATGTACAGGTGCTGGTCATAAAATTAGAATATTTTGAAAAAGTTGATTTATTTCAGTAATTCCATTCAAAAAGTGAAACTTGTATATTATATTCATTCATTAAACACAGACTGATATATTTCAAGTGTTTATTTCTTTTAATTTTGATGGATATAACTGACAACTAATGAAACCCCAAATTCAATATTTATATTATATCTATCAATATATATATAATATTGCCGTTAGGTAAATTCTACTCAGCTCATTTTATTATTGAAGCAAAATTTGTGTAAAATACAATTAATAAAAACATTAAAAACTCAATTTGATTTTAAACTACATATATTCTTAATTTATTATGTGTTGGTAAGTTTTAATTATTTAGTAAATATTAATGAACCCCAGTCCCACTTTTTACAGTGCACTGCTTCTCAGTAAGTCCGCTTCATGTCCACATCAGAAACAACTGAGTTTCCATTTAGTCTAGAAGGACAAGGCTTTACTCTATGAGGCCAAAACTCTGTCATACACCTAGACTGATGATTCCCAACTCCACTCATTGAAGCAACCCTCTCTGCTTACTTTCCAGCTCTCTTTGCTTAAGCACAGCTGATCCAACTCATCAATGGTTTGAGGAGCAGCTGATCAGTCTGATCAGTTCTGCTAATGGAGAGAGAATGGATTTCTGATCACTGAACTGATGAGCTCAGTTAACTCATTACTGCCAGTGTACAACCTATAGAACAAAGCCCTTATTTAATGAACAGGGACATGTCCAGGACTTCTCAGTAATGCTCCTCTATAGTTTCTATAATTAATAAAAAAGAAATCATTATTCACGGGACCCACAGCATACCTGCATCACAAGTACATGTTCAAATCTATACATGCACCACAGTTTAGCCTCACAAAAACAGATACAGGCTCACATCAGACATCCTGATGAAATTTGAGATCTGGATCTTCTGAGTGTGGCAGACCAAGCTAAGCTGCAGTTGTTCTACAGGATATTATTGTTATGTCCATATGCAATGTATTATACAAATGCATATATTGCATATATTGCATATATTAAACAAATTCGTTGTTACGGATTTAGGACACTGGGGGCACTAGTGGACTGTTTGAGGTAAGAAAAAGAAGAGAGGAAAATAAGCTCTCTGTTCCATACTCGTGTGTGGTTTAATGTCTGACTCTGAACGGCAAGCTACACAACAAAGTGGCGACGAGAGAAGGAGTGAAGATACAGACATGGCTCTGCTCTCCTTGCAACCTCCTGCTGTGTTCCTGGACTGCCCAGGCAACCCGACAATTCCATTTGCTACTTGGAAAATGCTATTCAATAACTATCTGCTTGCTGTCGGGGGAGGCGAGTTTCCTGCCGAGAGGAAGAGAGCCTTGCTTATTCACTGCTTGGGAACGGAGGGTAACCGAATCTACAGCACCTTACCACTCGAAAAAGATGACTATGAGGGCTCAGTAAAGGCTTTGGAGAAGCACTTCAGTCCAAAACTAAACATTGTCGCAGAAAGATACCACTTTAGGCAAAGAGCACAAGCTGTAGGTGAGTCAATTGATCACTATGTCGCAGCATTGCGTGAACTGGTAAAAAAATGTCAGTTTGGAGCTATGGAGGATGAGATGCTTCGGGATCAAATTGTAGAGAAAACAAACAGTTCCCGCATCCGTAAAAGACTTTTAATGGAAGAAGGTTTGACACTGGATAAAACTCTGGATGTAGCCAGGCGTACTGAAGCCGCTATAGCTGATGCAAAAGCGATTTCTGTGACTGATACAAAGCCCGTTGCTGCTGTGCAAGTGCAAAAGAAGGCACGTAACCCAAAACAAAAACCTGCTCGTAAAACTGATGGTGCTACATCATGCTACCGGTGTGGTGCTGCTGAGCACAAAGCAAATGACAAGTCGTGCCCTGCAACAAACTCTAAATGCAACTCATGTGGAAAATTGGGACACTTCTCAAGAGTATGCAAGTCCTCTCGAAAGCCAGTTAATGAAGTGACTGTGCCTGAAACGTGTGTTTTAAGTGTTGAAAATAATTTCACTGTTGATGCAATTAAACTAATGTGCCCTGTTACCATCACTCTACCAAATACTACTGCTGCATGTAATGTGAAATTGCTAGTTGATACAGGATCTGGCGTTTCTATACTACCTAATAGTATTTACAATGCTAATTTTAGCTCAGTTAAACTGCATAGTCCAAAAGTGCAGCTTGTGACGTATTCTAAGGAAAAACTGAATGTGATAGGATGTCTTAGAGCTGACGTTACTCACAATGGTAGTACTGCCTCTACTGACTTTTACATAGTGAAGACAGGGACACCTGTACTGGGCATGGACCTGGTTACTACTCTCCAGCTGCAGATTAAAGGAGGACAGTTACTAACACAGGCGTCGGAAATCTGTGCAACGCTCCACCAAACCAAAGCTCCATCTACTCACTTTGAACATGATGGTGGGTCACCTGCCACGTTCGGATGTGCGAGAAACTTCGTGCACAAAGTGAAGCTCCGGCCTGATGTGAAGCCTGTACGACAGAACCTCCGACACTTACCTCTCTCAGTTCGCGATGCATTCTCCGAGGAACTCAAGGACCTGGAAAAACACGGCATAATTGAGAAAATTTATGCGTCTGAATGGGTCTCTCCAATTGTGGTCACCAAAAAGAGAACTGGTGGCATACACATGTGTGTTGACCTGAGGGAACTTAACAAGGCTGTGATTAGGGATAGCCATCCATTGCCACTGATTGAGGACATTCTGTCAGAACTGCGTGGCGCTGTGATGTTCTCAACTCTGGATTTGAAATCTGCTTACCATCAACTGACGCTGCATGAAGAGAGTAGGGGGCTCACTGCTTTCATTACACATGAAGGACTGTACCAGTACTGCAGAGTCCCATATGGACTGTGTTCAGCCCCAGCAGCTTTCCAAAAGATGATGATGCAGATTCTCAGTGGCATGAAGGGGGTGCAATGCTACCTTGATGACGTCATTACATATGGATCGTTAGAGGCGGAGCATGACGCCAACCTGAGTGCGGTGTTGCGCAAAATCAACGATGCTGGACTGAAGCTCAATGTTAACAAATGCCAACTCCGGCAAACCACACTAAGCTTCCTTGGTCAAAAGATTGGACCAGAGGGTCTGCTGCCAGATGACTCTCACGTTGCTGCTATTCTGAATGCACCGTCCCCTTCCGATCCTGCAACCTTGCGCTATTTCCTTTGCCTGAGCGCATGGTACAGCTAGTTTGTGCCAAATTATGCAACTGTCGTTGAGCCCATGAGAGCTCTTCTACGAAAAGATTGTTCATTTCACTGGAACAAGACAGCTCAAGCAGCATTCAAGCAAGTCAAGCAGTTGATTGTGCATAGCACTGCGCTGGTGATGTTTGACCCCAGTAAGTCAACCATTGTTTCAACAGATGCCTCAGACTATGGGGTAGGTGCAGTCTTGACTCAGATGGACAGTAACGCGGCAGAGCAGACTGTTGCTTTTGCATCTCGCAGTCTTCTGAGGCAGAGAGGAAATACTCTATAGTCGAGAAGGAAGCGCTAGCTTGCGTCTGGGCTGCTGAGAAATGGCGGACATGGCTGTGGGGAAGGAGATTCCTGTTACGCACTGATCACCAAGCACTTACCACGCTGCTGACTACCAAAGGCAATAACCATGCTGGTCTCCGCATTACCCGATGGTCTGCTCGTCTCCTAGAGTTTGACTACGACGTTGAATACAGAACAGGGTCCCTGAACCATGTTGCTGAGTGCTTGTCGAGACTCCCACTGCCTGAAACTGACACTGCATACGCAGAAGAGATCGAGTCAGTGGCTGCCATACTCACTGACCTGAGTGCTGTGTCTGAGGAAGACTTCCGTTCAGAATGTAATGACTGTCCAGTGCTCACTAAACTCCGTGCACAGATACAGAGAGGCTGGCCATCACGGAAGTCTACACTCGATCTTAACATACAGCCATACTTTCCAATTCGCCATGAACTTGCTGTCATGAATGAATGCATAGTCAGAGGGTCTCACAGATTACTTAAGCCAAAGTCATTGCAGAAAAGACTCATTGTTCTAGCCCATGAAACCCACCAGGGTATTGTGCGTACCAAACAACGCCTTAGAGAGTTGTACTGGTGGCCCAAAATGGACTCTCAGATAGAAATATGCATTAAGAACTGCTCAGACAACTGTCACCCATGATGCTCCACTGCAACCAGTTCCCCTACCAGCTGCTGCTTGGGAAAAGGTGTCCGTAGACATCATAGGCCCATTTGAGAAAGCTCCTCCTGATTGTAGATTTGCCATATCACTGGTAGATTACTTTAGTAAATGGCCTGAAGTAGCGTTTGCTCACCGCGTTGACACAGCTACTATTATACAGTTCCTGACTGCCCTTTTCTCTCGAGAAGGAAATCCAAAGATGCTGATAAGTGACAACGGTCCTCAATTTCTCAAAGAGAGTGGAATACAACACCTGAGATCTTCAGTGTACTACCCAAGAGCTAATGGAGAAGTTGAGAGATTCAACAGAAGCGTTAAGGACTGCTTACAGACTGCATCCATTCAAGGAGAACCCTGGAAGTCATTCCTGAGAACTTACCTGAGGGACTACAGAGCAACTCCTCATTCAACCACTGGAGTATCCCCATCAGAACTGCTCCATGGCCGGCGAATGAGAACAAAGCTACAGGTGATCAATATGCCTGCCCCACTAACAGATAAGAAAGCGATGCGAGAAAGAGTGGGGAGTAAACAACAGAAAATGAAAGCGTACACCGATCAGCAAAGACATGCCAAGTCTTCCAACTTCCGGCCTGGTGACAAAGTGAGGGTGAGGAAACCATGGAAAGTGAAGAAAGGAGAACTGAAGTTTTCTAAACCTAGAACTATCGTGACAAAGAAAGGACCGGATACATACTTGTTGGATGATGGAAGAACCTGGAACTCCTCACATCTGTCCGTACTTCCCAACTTGAGCACAGATGTGGATTCTGATAGGGCAGTGGACTGTACTGATACAGGGACTGACCAAATAACTAACTCTGACTCAGTTAGCCAGTCCAGACCTGTCAGAATTAGAAATGCACCTAGCTGAACTAAAGATTTTGTTATGGAATGATCATAAAATGTGGTTTACAATATTCAGGTTTTAGTTAAAGCGTTACTGATACATTAATAATACTGTCAGGTTCTTCTGAGTTACAAGAAGTATTCTTTGTTCAAGAGGGAAGATGTGTCCATATGCAATGTGTTTAATGCATATATTAAACAAATTCGTTGTTACGGATTTAGGACACTGGGGGCACTAGTGGACTGTTTGAGGTAAGAAAAAGAAGAGAGGAAAGGAGGAGAAGAATAAACAAAAAAGTAAGCTCTCTGTTCCATAATCGTGTGTGGTTTAATGTCTGACTCTGAACGGCAAGCTACACAACACCCTCCTCGTTGCTCTTGGTTGTCCTTCATTACAGACACAAGCCTTCAAGCGTGCAGTTTGATTTCATTGATTTGATTTTGAGTTCAAATCTGGAATATACTGATATTTAGTGAGTAAAGAGGTCATTTGTTGATTTTGGACAAGTTTAGGACACAAAACAGTCGGTGGAGAGTTTGGTCTGCTTGGCTGCATGCGTGAGGGATCCCCCGCACAACCCGTCCTCTTTACACATGTTTTGAGTTAACAGAGCCGGCTGCTCCAGTTAAATTAACACTGTGAATTCTTTATTCAGAATGTTTTTGACTTTGGTCAAAAAAACGAGGTGATTTCAGAATTGGGAAAATCCTCATGTGAACCTTGTCTGGATGTTCAGCAGTTTGTCCACACATGCGACGTGTGCACGCAACAAAGATTCCAGGGCTAAGCTTTCCGGACTGCTACACCTGTTACCCATTACACATCTCCCATAGTCACACTTGTCCCTGGACTTCATCAGGTTTTCTAAGGTCGCTAGATTCATCAGTGACCAAGATCCTTGACTCCTGATGAGTTAAGGGTCGAGTCCATTATCCTGTAGACTCTTAGATTTAGAGCATCATTAATTATAATAATAAATCATAAATATTTTAGATGACTTGAGTCTTGGTTTAAGATAATTAGATTCTCATTAACTTGTCTGTGTAAGAATATTAGTTTTAAACTAAGAAAAGCTAAGTCCTGTACGCTGTCCTGCACAATGAGTACCTTTTTATAAGCAGTCACTGCTTTTAAACTGTAGTCTGCAAACATGAGAAATTATTCCATAGTTGTCATAACAGAGTGCTGTTAGAAACTTGCATTAGGGAAGCGGTTGATTTATGATGCTGGAATGTGGCCGAGAAAGTCCAGAATTTATCGTAGAACAGATAGTGTGTGCACTGTGCAAGGTGTGCTGCACTGAGTGTGTATAAGAGGGACTGACTGGACATCTAGACCAGTGTGGTATATGTCTTCCCACAACAGACACAACTATGGTCGTTCACGCATGTTTTTGACTATCAATGGTAAACTCCAGTCATACAGTGGGTGAAATAAGTTTTGAACACGTCACCGTAAGTTTCTAAGTAAATATATTTCTAAAGGTACTGTTGACATGGAATTCTCAGCAGACGTCAATAACAACCCATTCAATCCACACATGTGCAGAAATTAAACCATTGATGTTAATAAATTGAAAAAAAAAAAAAAAAAGGAATTTATCTAGCAAAAAACAAATAAGTTCAGAAAACCTAAAACTTTCGTTGTAACCTATTACCTAATAAAATTTACATTTTGTAAAAAAAAAGTATTTACAAGTTAATTTTGTTTAGGTTCTACATACTACATTACATTTAGTAAGCACTTTATAATTAAATTAAGTTCCACCAACTGAACCATTACACAAAATATATGATGGTACACAATTTATTGCATTTAGGAAAATCTACCAAAAAGATTTAAGTGTGTCAAACACCTAGTCAATCCCAGTCATGAAAAAGTGCTTTTAAAGTTATAAAGCACTTATTAAAAGAGGCTATTATTCTGAAGGCATCAACAATTGTTATCAAGCTTAAAACATCTTTTACAATGAAATATTTCAGAGTACAACAGACACATGAAAACATGAACATTATTTGCACACACACCACCACCAGGTCAGTCAGTGTCACTGCAGTGCTGAGAATGAAACACTGCCCAAACACTATGTGCTCTGCGGTGATCAGTTGTGTGGGGTCCTAAGCATTGAAGAACAGGGTGAAAGAAGGTTAATAAAGTATGCAGAGAAACAGACGGTTACAGTCTGGAATTACAGAACTACAAAGTGCTCCTGTATATAGACAATAAGTATAGAAACAAGGTCAAGGTCATGGCTCGCTGACAGCTTTTCTACATCTTAGGAACATCGCTAAACTAAGAAAATCCTTATCTCTACAGGATGCAGAAAAGTTAGTACACACCTCAATAAACCTCAATAAACTTCAAATAGTTCAAAATGCTGCAGCCAGGATCCTTACTAAAACTAGAACATTTGACCATATCAGTCCAGTTCTATCAGCACTGCATTGGCTCCCAGTTAAATTCCATATCGACTACAAAATTCTTCTATTAACATATAAAGCCCTACATGGCCTCGCTCTTGAGTACCTGCAAGATCTTGTTACATATTATGAACCATCAAGATTACTTCCCAAAACTCAGAAAACCTCAGCAGGGGGCAGAGCCTTTTCTTATAAACAACTCTGGAATAACCTTCCACAGGGAATTGTAGTACACTGAGATGCTGGAGCGGTCACCTCGCTGCTTGCACACGATCACTCAGGTTTGTGGACGGTGGAGCAGATGGACGCTAGCGTTTCAGGGTGCTTCTGTGTCTGCGTCACCTTCTGGCTCTCTCCTTTTAATTAGGGTGTTCTAGTCAGACCTGCCAGAGACGTCAGACTCAGTGTGATACTGCTCAACATTCTCTGCTCTCTATAAATCCATTCAGAACTAACTCTGTCTCTTTACCTTCTCAGACTAAATGGTTACCCAGTCATCCAGCCCAACCTGCTGGAATACTGACCGCTGGGGTCCCCTCTACCTGTGTCAGACCCGCTGCCACCTACCAGTCTGACCACCAGGCTTGACCACATGGCTTGGAGTTTGCTCTGACATGCACGGTCAACTGTGGGACCCAATATAGGGCCGGTGTTGGCAATTCCCAATCATGTGCAATCAATTGAATTTACCACAGGTGGAGTCCAGTTAAGCTGTAGAAACATCTCAAGCAGTATCAGCAGAATGAAAATGCACCTCATGACACCCAAAAGTGAGCTATCAAAGGATGTGCACACTTGTGTACATATTAAATCTAATTCATTTGTATACACTTTTTACATCTGCCGTTCTCACAAAGCAGCTTTACAGGAATCAGTAATAAAACCTGCATTTTTAAATGGTTGCATTGTGTACATTTATAGAACATTTACGCACGTGTGCATTTAGACTGGTTGCTTAGTTCAGTATTTCAACTCATTAATTTTCAGTCTCAGCAGGCATAGTTTCACTCACAACAATAACAAAGATGCTGCTGGGGCTGAAGGAGACTCCAGCAGTAGTGAGAAGAGCAACAGGAGTGTTGGTGATGCTGGCTCCTCCTCCTGCTGCAAAATACACACACTGTAATTATGAGGAGAGTTGCAAAAGTAAGGTTACAAGTCATAAATGTTTCATATGTTCACCTGCACTTGTATAGGTTTACATTTTAAGCCTGTCTTGATTGCATTACTCCCTTGAAAATATGTATGACTGTTCTCTGTACATTAATTATGATTCTTTAAACATTTCTTTTTCTCAGCTAGAACATATTAAACATATCTGGCACTTGTTTGACAACAGAGACTGACATAACCGTGCATATTTAATAACATAGGCCTTAAAGAAATCTAAAGACAATTGATCTGCTGGACACTTTGGCAACACATGATAGACACGTGTATACAGTGACTTTCAGGTGTGAAAATGCCCAATGCGTAAACAACAAAATATAATCACTGTAAGACATTTCACAACTGTAAATAGACTTGCAAAAATACAAAACTATTTGGTAATGAAACTAATAGTCTAATAGTCATATGTTTTTTTTTCTTTTCTAAACACAATTATCAGATACAATTATGTAAAATCCTGGAGGTCAGACAATGAGGGTGAACACTCGATGAAAGAGTGTTTTATTCAACAAATAAAACAGGGGTAAACACAAGAAAAAGCAGCAAAGTTACAGGGAAAAAGGATAAACCGAAATATAACCATGACAAAGAAACTCGGGCAAAGCAAAGATGCTCACCTGAGGCTGGAGAGAATCCGGGAGCTAGGCTAGCGTGCCGGGAATGAGTGGGAAGAGAAACAATAACCAAGACCTACAGGCAGTGCCTGGGGAAACTAGGATAACTAAGGCAGCGCTCGTCAGGCGCTAGGGAACTTACGTGACTTGAGAGCTGAGAGATCAGCTGCAGAACCCAAAAGGCAAGGCAAAACCTACCTGGTAACGAGGTTCGCCCATGAATGGTACTACTAAAGTGAACCTGGATAGAGAGGAAGCCTCTCTGGCGACCTCATGGATTATAGGACTGTGAACTCGAACTTTGATGCCCTTGGTTCGTTTGGCTTCGTATATGCAAACCACCATGAACACATTCACTACCTTAACTGTGTTCAATTCTCAGTAATGGGCAGCTAGCGCTAGCCCCTTAAATACCGCAGCCTCAGGTGAAACGTATTAACAACACAATGAACATAGATTAAACACACATGACAATAACCAAACCTTAAGGTTAGACATGAACATGAATATCAACATAAGAGTCCGTGAAGCATGACATGAACATCAACATAAGAGTCCTCATGCGAGCCTGCGAGCCACGGCTCGGGATCACCCCCGGGGCAGGCGCGGCGACGCGGGCCTGACAGACGCATTTAAGTTTGATTGCTTTATAACAGGCATTCACTGTATTAGTGTTTGATTCACATCAAATTGCTTACATTGCAGGTTTTGAAAAACTCAGGCCAGCTCAAGTATACAGGAATTGCATGTCTGACATTGTCTTTCTTGACAAATTCAAATAAATATTTTATTAATATTATTATTAAAAAACTTCATTAGGCACAAGTCTATTCTACCAACACAATTTATCCCTCCAGTTTAATTTGTCAGTGCAGTGGTTCAGCTTGATACTGATACAGGAACTTCTAACGTCTGTTTTAAGATGCTTATATTTTTTAAGCATCCATAGATGTCAGAGCCAAGTTAGGAACCATTCAATAAGACAGTGACGACACTTCACTGCAGGCTAGGCCTTCCCAACAATGATACAGGCACAAACATTTTAATCTACTGCATCAACTAAATATTAGCTTCAATTTAACTCGGCACCTTTGTTTGAATTTTTTCAATGTTTTTGTGCTGCAATACTCTGGTATGTCTGCACAAACGTGATCAATATTGTGCTGATGGCAAACTAAATCTCATACTTGGCTACTGTAAGTCCCAAGAGAAGCCTGCAACGCCTTCTGTCTGAACAAGATGATCAGTGGTGAGAAGGATTGCAAAATTCCAGGAATTTTCTAAGTTGGGAAATTTACCATTTTGGTAAATAATATCCTAAAGCATAATCTTGGATAAAATAATTAGATATGATACCAAAACAGTTGAATAGCAAAGCTGCTCCTCAACGCCAGGCACATGGCACATTACACACTGACGGGCTACTGAGACCACCCCCCCCTGCATTCACTGTTCACTCCTCCATCACATGTACAGCATATGTTCAGATGATTTCTGAACATAAAGTCAGGTAGGTTTTGACGAGTTTCATATTTTTATTGATAGTCATAGCACTGAAACATTTAAAGCAACTATTAAATGAAGGTGTAATCTCACAGTCGCTCGCTATCTGGTAAATCAGAGAAGCCTAATGAGCAATTTCATTTCAGACTAGTTTACCAAGGCTAGTATAGGCTAGCTACATATATCTTTTGCCTTAACAGGTTTCAGCTACGAAGAATGAATACTTCATTAATTAATGAATGTTTTGAAGACCATTAGAACTCTTTTTTGAAAAAAAAAAAAAAACTTGTGGAACACTCATACTATTCGACCTGTTCCTCAGTCCCACTACACATCTGGTAAACCAGAAGCTATCTACCACTTGCCTCAGAGGTAATGTTGCATTACCATGTTCATACTGAAGAATAACCTTTACATTTAAACAGTAAAATTATTCATATTATGCTATTGTTTACTGTCTCCTACTAGGTTCAATGGAAGGAACAGAAATCACTGTGTCTTCATTAGCCCTAAATTAGTTCAGCACCCTTGTGCCAGTGCGTTGTAAGCCTTGCGGAGATGACAGCCTTCAAAGGCATTTTGAGGACCTGCAGAGGCACAGTGGGCTCCACCAGTCAACTAGACCATGGCTGTGGAAACTTACATCACATCGAAAAGTCTGTCTGGGCTTTTTAATGTACAGTCGAACAGTAACTTTGTTCACTTCTTAAAATACAAATTTAATTTTAGATATTGAGGATTAAAATACTGTAAAATGTCGCATTGCAATTTTCACCAACATAAAATCACTATTGAACTATTATCTGCAAAGGGCCAGTATGGCTGCAGGTTTTCTTTCCAAACAAGAAGAGTACACCTGATTCCACTCGCTTAATCAGTCTCGGTCTTTGTTGCAACAAAAGCCTGCAGCCACACTGGCCCTTCGCAGATACGTTTGGACACCTCTGTTATACACAGTCCTATCAGAATATTAGGACCACCTACCTGGTAGTAGCAATAAGCACCCATTTTATCAACTCCATATAGGAGCGATTGGTAGTTCCTTAATTAGACTGCAGTCTATCTGTTTTTGTGCATAGTCTTAACCCCCTTTCACCAGAGTATGGTTAACAGAGTATGCATAGAAACAGATGGACTGCAGTTTATTTACAGTACTACTAATTGCTCCTATATGGCAAAATGAGCTAAAAAAACTGGGTGGTTATTGCTACTATTAGGCAGTTGGTCATAATATTCCGATAGGACTGTGTATAAAATGAAAATGCACACATCCGAGTGCTGAATTTAACCCAAAAATACAGATCATACATCACAAAAAAACGTCTACACTCACTTAGGCTACAGCTAACATGGTAACATGTCCTAACAGAGCTTGGTTTTAGGGAAGGCCAAACCCAGGTGAATTCTGTATTCTATAGTACCTTGAAATTCTTTGCAGCTATGCAATATTGGGATTTTACTTGCCAAAGGAAAGCGTGGGCTCCACTCAAATGTTAGCTGTGGCTTTATTGCTGCGGGGGGGATTAATTTAGCCCGGTTCCAAATATCAGCACATCCTGAAGAGAAGGCCCAGTGCTTGTTTCTAAAAAAAAACTAAAAAAAAAAAACTACACAGTTTGAATCATTTGTATTTTTCTACATTTTCCATTAAGAAACTCCACACATATATAGAACTATATCCCTACTACATTTGCGAAAGTGTTTACATCATACAGTGGGGAGAACAAGTATTTGATACACTGCTGATTTTTCAGGTTTTCCCACTTGCAAAGCATGTAGAAGACTGTAATTTTTATCATAGGTACTCTTCAACTGTGAGTGAAGACAAAAATCCAGAAAAATACATTGTATGATTTTTAAATAATTAATTTCCATTTTATTGTGGGAAATAAGTATTTGATACACCAGAAAAAGAAACTTAATATTTGGTACAGAAACCTTTGTTTGCAATTACAGAGATGAGACATTTCCTGTAGTTCTTGACAAGGTTTGCACACACTGCAGCAGGGATTTTGGCCCACTCCTCCATACAGATCTCCTCCAGAGCCTTCAGGTTTCGTGGCTGTCGCTGGGCCACACGGACTTTAAGCTCCCTCCAAAGATTTTCTATTGGATTCAGGTCTGGAGACTGGCTAGGCCACTCCAGGACCTTAAGATGTTTCCTACGGAGCCACTCTTTAGTTGCCCTGGCTGTGTGTTTTGGGTCGTTATCATGCTGGAAGACCCAGCCACGACCCATCTTCAGTGCTCTTACTGAGGGAAGGAGGTTGTTGGCCAAAATCTCACGATACATGGCCCCATCCATCCTTCCCACAATACGGTGCAGTCGTCCTGTCCCCTTTGCAGAAAAGCATCCCCAAAGAATGATGTTTCCACCGCCATGCTTCACGGTTGGGATGGTGTTCTTGGGGTTGTACTCATCATTCTTCTTCCTCCAAACATGACGAGTGGAGTTTAAACCAAAAAGTTCTATTTTTGTCTCATCAGACCACATGACCTTCTCCCATTCCTCCTCTGGATCATTCAGATGGTCATTTGCAAACTTCAGACGGGCTTTGACATGCGTTGGCTTGAGGAAGGGCACCTTGCGTGCACTGCAGGATTTTAATCCTTGACGGCGTAGAGTGTTACTGATTGTTTTCTTTGAGACTGTGGTCCCAGCTCTATTCAGGTCATTGACCAGGTCCTGCCGTGTAATTCTGGGCTCATTCCTCACCTTCCTCAAGATCATTGATGCTCCACGAGGTGAGATCTTGCATGGCGCCCCAGACCGAGGGAGATTATCCGTTATTTTGCATTTCTTCCATTTTCTAATAATTGCACCAACAGTTGTTGCCTTCTCACCAAGCTGCTTGCCTATTGTCCTGTAGCCCATCCCAGCCTTGTGCAGGTCTACAATTTTATCCCTGATGTCCTTACAAAGCTCTCTGGTCTTGGGCATTGTGGAGATGCTGGAGTCTGACTGATTGAGTGTGTGGACAGGTGTCTTTTATACAGGTAACGAGTTCAAACAGGTGCAGTTAATACAGGTAATGAGTGGAGAACAGGAGGGCTTCTTAAAGAAGAAGTAACATGTCTGTGAGAGCCAAAATTCTTACTGGTTGATAGATGATCAAATACTTATTTCCCACAATAAAATGGAAATTAATTATTTAAAAATCATACAATGTATTTTTCTGGATTTTTGTTTTAGATTCCATCACTCACAGTTGAAGAGTACCTATGATAAAAATTACAGTCTTCTACATGCTTTGCAAGTGGGAAAACCTGAAAAATCAGCAGTGTATCAAATACTTGTTCTCCCCACTGTATATAGACAGTATCTTTGAATTCTCTTTTTAAGATGGGTGTCATGCAGAGTGTGGGTCCTCACTGGTAGTAAATGAGGGACATCTGATACGTTTCAGTATCAATAGATAGTCTATTCACTGTTAATTTAAGTAAAGAACAAAAACCCACCATACACAGTCCTTCAAAGACTCGAATTAAGGGCCCCTGACACAGTCTGTTACAAATGAGAACCTGTTCATATTTAACAATCTACACTAAATACCTTCTACATATAACAGCTAATCTCTCCAGTATCCAAATACTCTTGTCTCCTCGTGTTGCTTGGCGCTTCCAGGAGTGCTAAGCTTCATTTTAAATATGTCTTCTACAACATCTGCTGTCAGATGTGTAGAGAAAGCATCAAGAACAGCATTCAGAAGGTCAGGTCTCTCCTGGGCTGAGATCCCCAAGATGCAGCTTAATTTCCAGTGAGGGCTACAGCAGCTGTGTGCAGGAGGCCGCCAGCTTCCAGCCTGAGTGTGGAGTGCAGACCTTGCCCCGGAGAAGACTGCTGAGCCACTTGCTCACCATGCAGCCTTTCATGGAGATAAGCACAAGTGTTCTGCAGCTCAGCCCTCCAGCCTGCTACATTAGCAGCAATGAGGAACCTCCAGCCGCTACTGTTCTCTGGAGACCCTGGTGCCCTCTGTACTGCATTCTTTAACTTTCTTTACTTAGTGTTTTTCTATGACTTAGCTTTACTTTAGTGTATATGTGTATATATTATTTACTTATTTTGTCTCTCTTTTAATATTGATATTTATAAGATCGGTCGGTAAATGGAGGAACTGCAAAGTAAGAATTTCATTGTACAGTGTAACTGTAAACTCTTGAATCTGGTAGAGCTCTGTGGACACTCTTAAGAAGAAGAATTCCCATTGTGTTGCTCCACCTTTAACCCATTCATGCAGTGAAATACACACACATACGTTAATGTGAATAGAGTGTGGTGGGGGTTAGGTACTTTCCTTAAGGGCCCTTCAGTCGTCTCCTGTCAGATCCAGGAGTCAGACAGTCAACATTTCTCTATCCTTCAGGCCACGGCTGCCTCCAAGACTATTACATGTTAGTCTAAGATTGACATTCACTACATTTGTAGGACTTTCTTCCTCATGTTTTACATTTGTGAAAAAATGTTTCCATCAGTTTTGTGAATTTATAGAAATGATGTAACATTCTTACTATGCCAAAAGAATTCCTCCATCCTTCATGTGTGTTTGAAAGGAGAAAGAAAGCCCATAGTGGCTTCATGCTCTCTGCAGTTTGCAGGTTGTGTTCAATCTGCTTTCAGTGAAATAAAGCTTCTACTCTGATCTTCTTTCTCTTACTTGTAGAAGTAAAATCCTCTCTGAATGATGACGGTATTAATGTCCTAGCAGTTAGCTAGAGTCAAAAAGCAGAAACTGAACTACAGCCAAAGTCTAGTGTCCAGGCTAGTGGCCTGCCTTCCTGCCTGCCTGCCAGCAGATTGGGTTGGTTGGCAGTTTGTTGTATGACTTAAAGTCCACTGGCAGTGTTTGATTGCGATGATGAAGACTAGATCAGCTATGTTGGTCTTCTCTGGTCTTCCTCTTCCTCTGAAACACAGTGCTGATGGCGACAATGCTAATAATGATAATAAAGCAATCTCCTCTTCATGTGTTTCTCCATGATGTGGTTCTTAAAGGCTGTAGTGGTCCTGTTAGTTTTCCTTAATAGAAGATAATAGACATCCTCTAAAGTGATCCAGGTCGCCTTTGTGAACTTTGGGGCCCACAGCTTTCTGGAGTCTCTAATCAAGAAAGAATACTGCACTGCTTCTCTGCAGAGAGGACAGTGAGGCTGTGAAGACAAAGAGGGAGAAAGACATTTACAACATGGTTAGACAAATTCTGTAAAATCTTTGGTTGATGAAGGAATACTCTACTTTCATGTTCCACCAGGTCAGCATTTCGAGGTTAACCTAGAACAGCTACATCTAGAAGCGGATTCCTTTGATGTGGTTCAGGGGGACTTCATGAAGCTCAGGTCCCACTGCTGTTTGGAGTTTCTGATCCATTAGAAACTCCACATTGGGTACCTGCATAGACTACAGGCAGAAAGAGAGACAAAGATAAAAAATGTTAGACCAAATCTGACAGATTATAAAAACATTAACAACAGAAAAGGAGAGTTGGGATGAACAAATGAGAAAGATAGAAAGACTTCCTTTTTGTTGATGAAAGGACATGATGTTCCACTCCTGCAAAGGTATTCCCAACATGGTTAAGTACATTCTGGAAGCTGTGTTCCCAAATAAAAATAAGATTAAATGGAAAGACACCAAGGGGGTTAGAGGGATGAGAAAGATTAAAATACTTCCTTTTTATTGATGAACAGATGTTCCACTTCCATGCTACAGGTCAGCATTCAGGGGTTCACACAAAACAGCGACTCTATCTGAAAAAAAAAAAAAAGACACACACGAACAAAGACAATCACACAAATTATAGATAGACAATATTACTTTAATAATAAAATGAAAAAATACATAAAATGTAATAGAACAATGTAAGAAGTGTCCGGCGGCTCATCAAAATTCTGGGGGTGGTCCTCTTAGTTTGCCAGACATCACAAAAGGTGCCTAAAGGGTCTGGCTGTCATTGGAGTCATTACAACGCCAGCGGTCATCCACATCGATGAAGACCCCCTGAAATAGGATGGCCACCATGGTTTTCTGAAAAACACAATAAAGAAATGAAGAAAAGGTGTCTGTGTGTGTCTGAAAATGTGTCTGAACTGTCATTGTACACATTTATAAAAGCCCCACATTACTAGAAACTCTAATCACAAAAAAGCACCAACAAGAATTTACCAGGAAGACATCCTACACTGATGAGTCCGTTGTTTCGGCATGCAGGAAGAACTTGACCTCACTGATGAAAGGTTTGATGCACTGAATGAACATGGACATGGGTGGATATGGTATTGAACATAAAATTAGGAAATGACAAACTGGTTCCAAAAGCCTCATCATTCAGGTAAGTTTGTAGCTTGATGCAGGCCACTCTGCTGGGAAGGCAGCCGTAAATACCACGAAAAGCATGAGGCTGAAAGTAATCAGGTCACAGAACATCTATCTACAATAAAACCATGAGTCTACTCCACTGACTGACCTCCAGTGAGCACACATGATAGAAGTCGTTGATGAGCACCCACCAGTGCTCCGACTCCAGACCGTTGTAGCTGGCCTTGTGCTGAAGCTTCACCTCTACCAGCTGCAGAAATCATGTGGACAAACATCTCATCAGTGTGAATATTGATTTGAAGTAAATTTCCTTCAACAGCAGTTAGGTAATAAAATGTGTGTGTGCAGAGGAACTGTATTAGAAACACATAAAAAAAACATCCTGTTTGCTCTGTCCACCTCTCTGCAGGACTGCAACAGGGATGGTGAAAGAGAAAAGAAGATCTTTAGACTGTTCAAGTAACCAAACAGGAAAAAGTTTACATTTAAACAAAGAGTGAAAGATTTCTCTTCTTCAGAGACGCCTCCAACAGTAAAGTCATTACATAGAAATACGCTTCTGAAATATTTCTGTCATTTTTTCAAACTAAGTGAGAAAGATTACTTCTGGGATGAGGACACAGAAGGACGGAAAGATCTCCTGCTCCAGATGATCCATTCCAAAAGACAATGTTCAAATAACATGTTGAAGTATTTCATGTTAAAGATTTTACAACAAACAGTGGCTGTGGTGTAGATTCACTGAAGACATTTTCTTACTGTGGTAACCTGCTGCTACAGCAAACCAAGAGCTAGCTTAGCATAATGCCAAACTCAGCTAACATTACCAGCCTGCTGAAGAGTGGAGGAATTTAAATTAAACAAATGTCCAATCTTAAAAACACTGAATTGAACACATCTCCAGTGTGGAAAAACAGAAAGACACAAAACTCAGGTTATTTTGAACAAACAGAGAGAAAATCAGACTAAGACTATTTAAAATTCCTCCTCCCCCTATTTGTTATTAAAACAAGGTGAAATGTTTTACCGCTACTAAAGCAGAGAAACGAAGTCTGTGAAAAAGTTCAGCTTACAGAGGTACAGAGCGCCGCTACTCAGTAAATGAAGCGTTAGCTACGTTTGTTCTATGCAATTGAAAGCAGTTGCTAACTGAATGCACCATCGCAAGCGCCGGTCCAGGTCGCAGTATCAACCGACGTACGCTGCTGGTCCAGGATCTGCCTCCACCTAGAACAGAGAAAATAAGCGGTTACAGCTGAAACAGCAGTACCACTGGCCGCAGCTGAACCCTGAGGAAAGTTCTGCAGGTGGTGAAAGCTCAGTAAATCGTCAAGCACAGTTAGGAGTCGGTAAACAACCGATCAGTTTTATTCCTATATATATATATATATATATATATATATATATATTCAGTGATGTATCATAACTTCAACTATTCAAATATTGCTGTCTCATGACCATGTTTTGAAATGAATTTGGGTCACCAAGGTGTGTATATATATATATATAGGAATAAAACATGGTCATGAGACAGCAATATTTGAATAGTTGGAGTTATGATACATCACTGATTGTAACTAGCTGCTGCATCCAGCCAACTCCCAGTAATCAGACCAGCATCAGACTCTCACAGTCATTAAAACCATGTGGAAAAGACAGCTCTCACAAACACTCTCAATCAGGTTTGCTTTTAAAAGAGCCTATATCTGCTTCCTTTACTATGAACTACAGAAACTGATGGATATTTCTAAAAATGTAGATCTCAGTGTAACTACCTGACAAATACACACACAATATCAGTTTATAACTTTAAAGAGACCCACCTGGTACATCTGCCCCACTTTTGCTGAGCTCACAATCTAAAAGAGGAATGGGAAACCTAGGTCCAGAGTCCAGCACAGTTTGATGATTTCCCTGCTCTAGGAGACCAGCTAAACCTGGTAAATAATGAAGAGCTGAATCAGGAGTGTTTGTGCAGGAAAATCAGCAAACTGGAGGAATCCAGTCCTCCCAGACCAGAGGATCTATTCAGGATTTCACTGATATCTCTTCTCTTACCCGGAATGATGTTTATTGAGCTCCTCTTCTGTGAGTTCTTAGCCATATGCTAAACTGCATGTAATGCAGAACACTTCTATCCAGTGGTGGTTCTAGGGAAAAGGTCCAGTGACCCCCTCACAACACGCTAAGGCCCCTGTAAATTAGCGACAAATCAGCACAATAATGTAAAAACTAATTTTTAGGCAACAGGTCGTGTTTCCCTTGTGGGGTAGACAGCGCTTCAGTGGATTTATTTCATTTATTTTATTTACTTTATTTCACCAGCTATAGAAACCATAGAAGACAGCTGATGTAAAAGAAATATAAAATGAAACTGAAAAACATTTGAAATCATAGAAAAGACTGACTGATTTGTTAAGGTGTTTGTATAAAACATGAGAATTAAAGAATTCAGATTATGCAAAATTGTAAATTGTGAAATTGTAACTGAAAACTGTAGAAATACACAATAATAATAATGAATAATATTTAATGTATACATTAGTTTCTTAATGCCTGCAAAGCACCATGAGCTAATAACCGACCCCTCTAACATAACCACTGGCCCCCCAGTTAAAATAGTCTTGAACCGCCACTGCTGTGCATCTCTGTAGTTCACTCACAGATGTTACATTGAATTTCTAGATCATAAGGATTATGTGCCTAATTTGAAAGACACATATTGCCCAATTTCCGTATTTGCCTAATCAAACTGATAAGGCAATATTGGTCTTACAATTATCATTAATATTACCTTAAAGATTTTAGATCTGACCAAGTAGGAGCGGTTATTGTCACTAAGATCACTGCGAATGAGACAGAAATCTGATCTTATATCATCACATATACTCTGAAGCTTTATGAATATGGGTCTAGATTTAGTAAACCTTAAACAACAGTCAAATTGATTTTACTGGACAACAAATGTCTCATCGTATTAAATGTTACATTACCTCAAGGAGAGAATTCCGATAGGCTCTTCGATAGGAGCCTCAGTGGACTTCACTTTACCTACAAGGTACTGGAAGAAATTTGGGAAAAGACACAGAGGCCCTGGACCACCGTGGACTACGGACACAGCGATCATTCTTCCTATATGGAAGTATTCATCTTCACCTGCAGCTAAATCTGTAAATAGTTCAGTGATTCATATCATTATATCTTTGTCAGCAGTATAATTAAAAATGTTGAGATTAATCTATTTTACCTTGACTGGTGAATGCTAGATATTTTGCAGGGCTTCTGCCTTCAAAGACTCTTCTTGTTCATTAGTCCATTAGCAATGTAAGAAATTCACGTTTAGGCCCTCATGTGTCCATAGCCTTTTCTGTCTGCCCAACATCATCAGAGAATTTTACCAGCATGTCACAGGATGGGTTGTACGTAGATCTCTTAAATTCTCGCATGGCTCCATCCCACCCATTTGCTCTGTTAATGTTGAATCTGCTGCAGGACGTTTTATCTAGAGAGATTGGACACTATATTTGAAGCGGTCAGTCCCTTACTGAAAATTAACCAGACATACAGAAGTTTATTCATGGTTTCACCATGGTCAAAAAAATAAAAGTAGTGATCTGACACTTATTAAGTGGGCAAACCAGGAAACATTACATCTTTGAAACCCACTGGGAATTTTTTGCGATTAATCCTTCATGTCCCACATGCGTTGATTCCCCACTCCTTCAGTCGGACCATAAGAGTTGGTAATGTATAGAAGTTGTCCAACCAAACTGTGTGACATTAACTTTTAAATAGCTGCACAAGGTCTTCGATTACTTTTGTAGCCAAATCAGTTATGCACCCATCATACTGCCTGTGTATATATCAGAGTCTAAGGTATCCCGAATCTGAAGTTGCAATGACCCACAATTTAAAAACTCCAGGTTTGCCCTTCATATATTGCTTGAATCCTGAGGGACCATTTGATTTTATGATTCTCTCGTCTGTACTCAGATTTCCATCAGCCTGGAAAAGCTGCTGACACTTGGTTTTGAGGTGGTCCATCAAGTAACACAACTTCCTAAGCTGATCACAGCTATTTTCCGTGGCAGGATCTACACCATGAAGGGCTGCCATCAATTCCTTGAAACAGTCACAGGACATGAATAACTTGGCCTATGAACCGTGAAGAGATCTGGTTTCCCAATATGTAAATGAGGAGCCCAAACTGTAAAATTCACCTGGGGTCACTTCTTCCCATGCCCCATGATGGTTCACATAAGACAGCCTATTCCGTATAAGCTCCCACCCCTTACAGCATATTTGTACAAACACTTAGAATACATGTATTTACCGATAAGCAGTAGTTGGTTGATCCCTCTGCTCATCTTGTTCTTCATCATCCTTTTCTTCCTCTTCATCCAGCAGCTCCGCCTTCATGATCTTCATCACTGTCATGTTCAGCGATAAGCCTAAGCTCGTCAGGGCCTAGTCGCTGTCTGCCGCTTCAGACTCCATAAGACTGAAGACTCAATAATGCATATTGAGCCTTGTCTCCATCCATCTCAAAATAATAAAATAAGAGAGATTCAAATGAATAAAGGTGGTGACAGTGATGTTATTTTAAAAATAATTACATATTAGTAGAATTCAATCACAAATACTTTTTGTTTTGTCAGAGAAGCAAATGTCCATATATATATATATATATATATATATATATATATATATATATATATATATATATATATAAATTGCCCAGGCTGACATGTTGTTCACCTATATGGTAGCATGGCCTACTTTAGTCTCTTTCAAATAAATGTAGCACTATAAATATTTTTGAAAATTATGCAAATTTGACAAATATTTTATTGATAAAATAAAAACAAAATAATATTATTTCTCTGTTATAAGTACAAATTTCCACAGATAAAATATACTATAAAAAAGAAAGTTAAAAATTGCCCAGACTGACATGATCTCCTCTATGCTTTCTGCCTCAGCTAACTCACTTCAGCCAGTCACTTCAGTGTAATGCTGAAAACAATGAGCAAAACTCAGGTGATTTCTAACAGACTTTAGACAGATTTGAAATAAAACAAGTTTTAAATGATTTCAATATTAAATAAATAAACATAAATATAATCTCACATAAATATAATCTTACATAAATATAATCTTCCTCACATAAATATAATCTTACTCACATAAATATAATCCTTCATAAATATAATCTTCCTCACATAAATATAATCTTTCATAAATATAATCTTACTCACATAAATATAATCTTACATAAATATAATCTTACATAAATATAATCTTCCTCACATAAATATAATCTTCCTCACATAAATATAATCTTTCATAAATATAATCTTTCATAAATATAATTTTACTCTGAAGATATTTTGTTGAGCAGCTTGTTTTAACCCCAGAGCTGCAGACTGCAACAGCTCCGGTAGAGCTAGATTAGTTTAGATTATCTTAGCTTAGCTTAGCTTGGTTCACTACTATTCACTTATTTGTGTAAAACTGCTGCAAACTTTACAAACTACTAAACAAACGAGACTAAAGGGAATGTGATAAACTCTCCACACGTGTTTATTTCCATCTAGATGAAGATAAATCATTCTAATGATTCAGAGAGGAGAGCTCTGCACCTGACTGACTAAACCTAGAGCCCGACTCTCTAAATCACCTCAGCTCTGCCAAAGCGGCAGCACTGATAATATCACACTTTCACCATTAAAGCCACGTTTTCTGAGCAAAAATGAGAAGTAATAAAACTAATAAAGCGTTTTAACCCGATCTGACCTCCTCTGACTAACAGCACTTCTCTCTGAGTGTGGTTATGGTGCTCCACTCTCTCCGCTGCTCTCCGTGAGCGGGCGGGTGAATGAAGGCCTCTTTCTTTATGTAGAAAAGCCTCGACTCAAACCGCCTGACCAACAACATCAGCTTTTAGCCTGGATTTCAGCTGCTGGAGCAGTTTTCACATTTACAATCAGAGACTGGAGATATGAGGCTTTAATCCATCTAAATGATTGTTCTGCAGTTTGAATGGGTGAGCTGGTTCCCAACCCTTCAGTGCTGGTCTACAGGCTGTATAAAGCACTGAGAGCAGGTCTGTGTGTGAGGGAGCTCTGCTCTACAGACCGCCTGAAATAAAGCCCTGAACACTTTGAGAACAACTGACTTAATCTAACATCTCAGTGCTGTGTGGCATTTTGACCCTTTTTATCTAAAAGGCAGCTTAATAAATCCTAAAAAGCCACAACCCTTCTTTATTGAACAGCAGCTGATCAGAGTATTGATCCTCTATCAGATTCAAATTGAGGCAAAACCCTCAGTTCTGTAAGAGAAATGTACAACTGGATTTTAATGCTTTGCAATGTTTAAACTGGGCTTTTCTAATATATATTTTTTCTATTTCTTCACTGTCTAACTCGCACTTTCATGTTATTTTAAACAGACTATTGGTAGAAAACCTGAAGATTTGCAATTACGACTGCATGTGAAGGTACGTAAATCATTTGAATGAATTTTCTAATTCCTACAGTTAATGTTGTCTATAGCATTTTAAAAGGGCAAATTGTCCCTAATTAAATCTACTAAATTCACTGCTTACAGATTTGTACTGTTTTCTAGGTCACCTTAAATGAGCTGCTCATGTAAAATCTGTAGCTTTAATAATCTAGAAGACTAGACCTGCTGAGACGCTACAGACTGAAGCATGGACATGGGGGTCCTAGCCTGTCAGGACCATGTTTATACAGTGATGCCCCGTTCTTTCAAGACATGGGCCACCCTTACGTCTTGGAAACGTAGGAGTTCAAGTAAAATGTCACTCAAAATAGAAATACTTGAGTAAAGATACTGTACTGAAGTCATTGTTTATTTAATGAATTACATTTACTGAGTTACTGTCCACCACTGCATGGATATAACATTATCTTATATGCTGTTTTATTTATGAATTTGCAGGACGTGAATAAAGATGGCCTGAGCGACAGCTACGTTAATCCTGTCCTGAAGATAATGGTGTGCAGACAGAGTGTCCTAAACTTCTAGATCTGAGGAGAGTTTATTCACTCTAAAAAGCAGCTTTTCTGAGCTGCTGTCCTGCTGTTCATTGTGTCTGAGGCTTTTGCTGAAATCTGGTGAATACTTGAGTTCATGTTTGCTAGAAATCTGCCCATAAGAAAAAATGTTCTTTAAGTTCACATATTTACTAAATTAGTTTTTACTTTGTTATTTGAACATTTTACTATACATTAAAAAGCGTTATCTTCTGCTGTGCTAAAATCACTTGTTCTTAGACTGCATACTGGGCCAGTCTGGATTCAAGGATCAGTCTTCAAAACCTTTGTAAATATGACTGTAAACAGTGAGCACAGTACAGTTTGTCAGAGACGTGTTTTCAGATTTAGCGATGTATAAAATTAATTCATTTTCCTAAAGTCATTCTTTAAACGTAATGCTCTTTGTTTTTTCAGTTTTTCAGACTCTGTGTTTTATTTTCATTTATTTTTGTCAAACTTTTTTTTAACTTTTTTTTTCAGTGAAAAACTATAAACATGCACTTTTATTTTTGACACTTAATGCACTGTTGGTCTCTAATAAAAATAATGTATTACATGCCATCCATGTGTTGAGTCAGTAAGACTTGTTCTGTTTACTAAAGAAATCTTTAAGATTCATGTAAATATTTGAATGTTTACATTTCACCTGAATTATATTAGATTATGTATCAAATTATTTTTGTAAAAATACACGACTGGACTGATTTTAGTAATGTTGAATGTGTGTCATGCTGGGTCAGGAGGGTCAGTGAACACAGGGAAACACTTGCAGGGATGCAGGACTTTAATGAAAAACGGGACACAGGGTAACAAAACAGACACGCAAAGCTAAATCAGAGGTTCAGCAATCTAGTGGACAAAACTGGAAAGTAAGGAACAGAAACACAAACCGGGTAAAGTGGGCAGAGCGCATGCGCAGCCGACTTCCGGAATCCCCGCCTCCTTATTTGGGCTTGGGGGCGGAGTCCGGGGATCGCCCTGGGGGAGCGCCAGACAACGCAGGCCTGACAGTGCAGACATTATGGACTTGTAATTAGGAAGCTAATATTGTCTGCAGAAATGAAATAAAAAAATCAAGAGAGTGTAAAGGTCTGAAAACTACACATTCCAAGATTTTCAGTAATGTCCTGCCGCGCTTAATGGTGAGATCTTTGCCAACAACCACTTCAGGACCTTTGGTCAGGACTGATGCTACAAAACATACAAAAAACTCTAATGTACCAACATCAAAACTACTAAAATAATTACTACATTTCTTAAATTAAATCAAAATACAATACAACTAAATAATCTGTTATAGTAAGAGTCTTATATAGTAAGTTTTGCTGCTAACACAATTACTACATTAAGCCGTAATATTGGTCTTAGTTTTAAGAACGTGTTATTATGTATTTTCAATGAGAATCAACCAGCTTTGGTCTAATAATTTTATTTCTTATTTTGTAAAATTACTTGAAACAATTCATCTTAATGTAATATTCAGTTGGTTTTGTTACGGGACGGTCAGGGAGAAGACCCAAGTGCAGAGAGGAAAGCCTGTAAGGACAGGCCTTAATGTGTGATATAAGGTTAATGTATGTGTGGTTGACGTGACTGTAGGTGCTTTTGTGTACTTGTGGGAGAACAGTTGCTCCCAGCTGGGTTTGAACCAGCATCCCTGGCAATGGAGGTCCAACACCTTACCACTGCACCACCAGCAAGCACAGGCAAGTGGTGGAGTTGCACCCCTTAAAAGGGGGGGGGGGACCAAACTAAGCAGAGGACAAGGCGGCGTAGTTCAGACTTAGGATATTTAGCACTAAAACAACTGAAGAAAAACAAATGCAGGGAAGGAACTGAAGCAGCTCTTAAAACAAAGGAACTGAGGATCAGTGATTCACGTAAACTCTTCAGCTGTGCTCTCTTCAGCTTCTCTCTTTCAACCCTGTTCTCTTGTTTTGCAACTTTTCTTCTTTCAAGACTTTTATTTTTCTATTTCCTTTTCAGCTTGTTTTCTTTCATCTTTTCAAACATCTCTCTTTCTTTCACTTCTGTGTCCCGTACCAGTCACTCCTCAACAAAGGTGGAACAGAGAAGCTCCATGTCACATCTTTAAATGCTGTGACCTCCAGGTGTGTCTGGTTTGCACTGATGACCTCTAGGATCTCTGGGGATTGGAGTTCCCTTGGGTAACCATGCCTCGCCGCTGTCGCCCTCTGCTGGTAGGTGGCAGCAGACACAGTGACCCCTTACAGGTTTATCATTTTCCCAAATGTTTTAATGTGGGTTTTCCTTCATTGCAGCCAAATTTGTGAAAGATGATTTGTACAATTTGCATGTGTTGATTGACTGCATTGTAAGAGCCTCATCTTTAAAAAAGTGCACCACAACACAACACAACACAACACAACACACACCACAACACAACACCACAACACCACACCACACCACACGACAACACAACACACAACACACAACACAACAACACAACACAACACAACACAAAACACAACACAACACCACAACACAACACAACACAACACAACACAAAACACAACACAACACAACACAACAACACACAAAAACACCACAACACAACACCACAACACCACACCACACCACAACACAACACCACAACACCACACCACACGACAACACAACACACAACACACAACACACAACACAACACAACAACACCACACCACACCACAACACAACACAACACAAAACACAACACAACACAACACAACACAACACCACAACACAACACAACAACACCACACCACACCACAACACCACACCACAACACAACACAACACCACAACACCACACCACACCACACCACACGACAACACAACACACAACACACAACACAACAACACAACACAACACAACACAACCACACCACACCACACCACACCACAACACAACACAACACAAAACACAACACAACACAACACAACACAACACAACACAACACCACAACACAACACAACACAAAACACAACACAACACAACACAACAACACACAAAAACACCACAACACAAAAGCACAACACAACACTACAACACAACACAAAACAAAACACAACACAACACAACAACAAACTTTAACACAACACAACAACACAACACTACAACAACAACACAAGACCACACAAAAACAACACAACACCACAACAACACAACACCACAACACAACAACACAACAAAACAACACAACACACCACGACACAACACAACGCCACAACACAACACAACAACACAACACCACAACAACACAACACAACAACACAACATAACACACAAGACAACACAAAAACACAACACAACAACACAACACAATGCAACATCACAACACAACACACAACACCACAACACAACAAAACAACACAACACCACAACACCACAACAAAACAACACAACACAACAACACACCACGACACAACACAACAAAAAAACACCATAATACAACTGCACAACAACACCACAACACAAAACCACAACACAACACAACACACAACAACACAACACAAAAACACAACAACACAACACAAAAACACAACACAACACCACAAGAAAACACAATACCAGAACACAACACAAAAACACAACAACACAACACACCACAAGAAAACACAACACAATACCACAACAACACAACAAAACAACACAACAAAACAACACAAAAACACAACACCACAACACAACACCACAGCAACACAGGTAACCGTGCCTCGCCGCTGTCGCCCTCTGCTGGTAGGTGGCAGCAGACACAGTGACCCCTTACAGGTTTATCATTTTTGCATGTGTTGATTGGCTGCATTGTAAGAGCCTCATCTTTAAAAAAGTGCACCACAACACAACAAAACAACACAACACAACACAACACAACACAAAACACAACACAACACAACACAACACAACCACACCACAACACAACACAAAACACAACACAACACAACACAACACAAAACACAACACAACACAACAACACACAAAAACACCACAACACAACACCACAACACAAAAGCACAACACTACAACACAACACAACAACACAACACTACAACAACAACACAAGACCACACAAAAACAACACAACACCACAACAACACAACAAAACAACACAACACACCACAACACAACACAACGCCACAACACAACAACACAACTACACAACACAACAACACAACACCACAACAACACAACACCACAACACAACATAACACACAAGACAACACAAAAACACAACACAACA